>NC_083874.1:30726504-31976504 GCF_032452875.1 Bos javanicus | reverse complement strand
CAATACCCAGTTGTGGATGTGACTGGTGATAGAAGCAAGGTCCAATGCTGTAAAGAGCAATATCACATAGGAACCTGGAATGTCAGGTCCATGAATCAAGGCAAATTGGAAGTGGTCAAACAAGAGATGGAAAGAGTGAACGTCGACATTCTAGGAATCAGCAAACTAAAATGGACTGGAATGGGTGAATTTAACTCACAAACATTATTACTTCAGCTTTAATATCCAGTTAATATAGATAATAGTTTCATTGTACAATTGCATATGTAATTGTAAGCCAGAATTTGACATTATGCATTTATTTGCCTTATTTTATAAAGTTGTATAAAATGGATTAAATTGCAAATAACTTAATAACTCATTTAATACCTATTTTATATCAGGTACAGATATAGTTACTAGAGATAAAAATATCTAATTCATGCTCAAGAATTTCATAGTACAATGCATAAGACAGATATGTAAGCTGCTGATACAATAATATAGTAGTAAATATTTTCTTACTCACAGGCTTTACTTGTCCAGTGAATTAAGATATAGGAAAAATAACATGTTAAATAGAACAAAGATAAAATATTTCAATTTTCATTATTACTTTTTCTCCATATATTTTAATTAGAAAAAAATAATGTGGTACATGTTACCTTATCTGAAGTTAACAATTTGTAGAATTGAGTGCTTACCTCTAGATTTTTCTGTGTTCGCAGTAAACTGTAAGCTTGACTTTCCTTAATATTTTGCTGTCAAATATAATTATGAGAAAAATTTAATGCAGTTAACTCTATCAGTAATTATTTATAAGATCATAATTAGTGATTATGTGATGCTGCCAAGTCCTAGGTCATGTTATTGGGTTATAGCCATTATTAATTCAACTTTTAAATTATATGTAGTATTAGTATTTCAATATTATATTGCTGTTTCTTTCATTGGGGACACTGAGGAAGTACACTAGAAAATAATTAAGTACTCTCTCAGAACACTTAAAAATTAACAAAATAAGATAATCACTATGGAAACTCTGCAAATTAAAGTTTAATACCAAATTCCCCAGCAAATACTTTTTTCAGATGCTTATCATTTTCAAACACTTTATTTTGTCATTATTAGAACACTTCATGTAATATTATATGGCCTAACTTGCCGAGTCTGAAAGATAAAAACTACACATTTGGGAGACATATTCTTCTTGCTGCTGCTGCTGCTGCTAAGTCGCTTCAGTCGTGTCCGACTCTGTGCGACCCCATAGACGGAAGCCCACCAGGCTCCCCCGTCTTTGAGATTCTCCAGGCAAGAACACTGGAGTGGGTTGCCATTTCCTTCTCCGATGCATGAAAGTGAAAAGTGAAAGGGAAGTCGCTCAGTCGTGTCCGACTTTTAGTGACCCCATGGACTACAGCCTACCAGGCCCCTCCGTCCATGGGATTTTCCAGGCAAGAGTACTAGAGTGGGGTGCCATTGCCTTCTCCGATATTCTCCTTAACTATACTGAAATTTTTGATTGATTATTAGGCCACAATTTTATATCATGACCATAAGTTATTTTTAAACTATGGATACAAATTAAGGACATGAATATAATCACAAAATGTCAACACTGAGCTTCTGCCTCCCTGGGTATTAATCTCTTTCATGGTTTTGTTTTTTTTGTTTTTTCTTTTTGGATGTTCTTTGGCCACAGTTCTTGCCCTGTTCTTTCATTTATTATTCTTTCACCATTGCCACTAGTCAAGCATAGGAATATGAGCACACTCTTCTGTCTCTCCATCTTCTCAGTCCCTTTTAGAAATGTTCTTCTAATTTATCAGTTCTTAAATGCTTTATCCATGGCCTTTATGAAAGACCACTTAAAGACCACATGCTTTGATACTCTAAAGATTAAGGAAAATAAATGGAAAGTAGTTCATTTTTGTTATTCATTTTATATTAGTCAATGCAAAATTTAAGTACATTTTAATAGTTAAGGGATAAAATCCTAGTTTCATTATATATCCTTGTGTGAGTCTTTTTAAACTTTGTGTTTCAGTTTTTCATTTGAAAACTTTGGACTAATTAAAAAGTCCCTACATCACTGAATTTTTGTAATGGTTAAATTGATTAACATATGAACAGTTCTCAAAACAATACTTGATATAGAGAAATACTGTATATGTTCATTATTAGTAGTAGTAATGCAGTAAGTATAATAATTACTACCAAACACTCTCTCACTCCTATGTACTGTACGCAGTGGAGCTGTTAAGGGTGCATGGCATTTATTTGTAAGAATGGAAGAAAATACATTCATTTTCATATATCAATACCTTGAGAACAATCCTTATGGCCTGTCATTGGACTGAGCACCAGTTTTTGAGAATAGCTGCTCAAGGTTCATCACTCATGATCACAGTCTTAAGGTACTGAAAGAGTTCTGTTGGCAAGTCCAGAGATTTGCTGACAAAAGAAGCAGGAATCCGCAAGAGGGTGTAGGTACCAAAGCTAGCTAGTCAGGCATTTTATACTGCTAAACCTGAAGGTCTACATTAACACAGTAACTACAAGATCTTTATAGTTATTCTAGGCCATCAGAGAAGCCCAAGAATACTGAAGTGGGTAGCCTATCCCTTCTCCAGAGGATCTTCCAGACCCAGGATTCAAACTGGGGTCTCCTGCATTGCAGGCAGACTCTTTACCAACTGTGCTATCAGGGAAGCCCTATTATGACCAGTAGTCAGTGAAATGAATTTTTTTTTTTAAAGGCTTTGGACAGCTACTTTTTTTTTTTTCCATTTCTTAGTTCATCCACTTTTCTTTAGTCCTTTTTTTTTTTCCTTAATGAAAACAGCTTTTTATTTATAAACAAACCTTTAGAATGTTGTGTAGTTTTTGAGGGCTTCCCTGGCAGCTCAGATGGTAACGAATCTGCCTACAATGTGGGAGACCAGGGTTCAGCAGTTTTTGAAAAAACATTAAGTGCATGCTTAGGTTCACTGACTTTTTTTTAAACTACAGCTTAAATTGTATTATTTATGAAGAGAACCATGCATACATTCCTTTACTATAAATTATTGTGTACTCACTCAGAAGGCAATGGCACCCCACTCCAGTACTCTTACCTGGAAAATCCCATGGAAGGAGGAGCCTGGAAGGCTGCAGTCCATGGGGTTGCGAAGAATTGGACACGACTGAGCGACTTCACTTTCACTTTTCACTTTCATGCATTGGAGCAGGAAATGGCAACCCACTCCAGTGTTCTTGCCTGAAGAATCCCAGGGACTAGGGGAGCCTGGTGGGCTGCCATCTATGAGGTCGCACAGAGTCAGACACGACTGAAGCGACTTAGCAGCAGCAGCAACAGCAGCAGCATTGTGTACTCACTAGTGTCCGGAACTGTTCTAGGCAATGGAAATAAAGAGGTTTAGGAAACAGGTATGATCTCTTTCTGTGAAGTTTATATTCTAGTAGAAGGAAATAGACAATAGGTACTTTTTATCATTATTAAGGAAAACAAAGTAGACTTCTGCATTAAACATTGAATAGAATGACATGGTTGGTTGGGTGATGGAGGAAGCCTTCTCTTAGGAGGCCATAATAAACAAAGAACGGATGTTTAGAAAAGGCCAACCATGTGTAAACTTCGTGGATGAGTGTTTCAGAAAGAAAACAGACTGAAATACAAAAATCTCTTAGGTAGAAATGAATTTAGCAATTTCAAAGTGCAGAATTAATTTCTTTAAGCTTCCGTTTTTCAGTTCAAGGGCTATGAAAAGATACAAACTATTGAAACATGTTGTAAACATGATCAGGGATGCACATTTATCACAGTCTATGAGAGTTGGACTGTGAAGAAGGCTGAGCGCCAAAGAATTGATGCTTTTGAACTGTGGTGTTGGAGAAGACTCTTGAGAGTCCCTTGGACTGCAAGGAGATCCAACCAGTCCATTCTGAAGGAGATCAGCCCTGGGATTTCTTTGGAAGGAATGATGCTAAAGCTGAAACTCCAGTACTTTGGCCACCTCATGCGAAGAGTTGACTCATTGGAAAAGACCCTGATGCTGGGAGGGATTGGGGGCAAGAGGAGAAGGGGATGACAGAGGATGAGATGGGTGGATGGCATCACTGACTCGATGGATGTGAGTCTGAGTGAACTCCGGGAGTTGGTGATGGACAGGGAGGCCTGGCGTGCTGCGATTCATGGGGTCGCAAAGAGTTGGACACGACTGAGTGACTGATCTGATCTGAAGATTAAAACAATATAGTACTATTAATTATCTGTTCCTTTTTATAAATTGAGTTTTTCCACCTTTAAAGGAGAAAGAAATGCAACAAACATGCAGAACACTCCACATTAACATAAAAATAAAAATTCTGGCAACGCATCAAGAATGTGATAAAAATTAAACAAAAGGAAAGCATGTAAAAGCTGTCCTCATTGTTGTGCATTAATTCTTTTGTTTAATTATATTGGCAAGAGACTCTCAAAACCAAGCAGATTAATGATCCTAAAAGTTTAAGCTCCTTTATCTTCAAATTATAGAATTGTTGTGTGTTCTGACTCCATCTGGTCTTAGCTCTTATCTATATGTCATTATGTATTCAGCATTCAGTTATTTCAGCAAGGAGTAATTCTTCAGGAAAAAAAACTGTTACCACCATAGTGAAGTGAAGTGCAGTCGCTCAGTCATGTCCGACTCTTTGCAACCCCATGGACTGTAGCCTATCAGGCTCCTCTGTCCATGGGATTTTCCAGGCAAGAGTGCTGGAGTAGATTGCCATTTCCTTCTCCATACCACCATAGTAAAGAGACTAATATACTGCAGGTTCAACTGAACCTTTGATGTTTATTGTTCTTACACTATCTGATGTCCTTTCAGAATTCTCCTTTGGTCAAAGCAAGCAAAATTTTCCAACAGGAAAGTATGCCACACACTATAATAAGTATCCATAAGAGGGAACACATTTTGGATTTAGTAATAAAAAGTTTCAGTTCAGTTCAGTCACTCAGTCATGTCCGACTCTTTGCAACCCATGGACCACAGCACACCAGGCCTCCCTATCACTAACTCCCAGAGTTTACTCAAACTCATGTCCATTGAGTCGGTAATGCCATCCAACCATCTCATCCTCTGCCATCCCTTTCTCCTCCTGCCTTTGATCTTTCCCAGCATCAGGGTCTTTTCAAATGAGTCAGCTCTTTGCATCAGGTGGCTAAAGTACTGGAGCTTCAGCCTCAACATCAGTCCTTCCAATGAACACCCAGGACTGATCTCCTTTAGGATGGACTGGTTGGATCTCCTTGCAGTCCAAGGGACTCTCAAGAATCTTCTCCAACACCACAGTTCAAAAGCATCAATTCTTCGCACTCAGCTTTCTTTATAGTCCAACTCTCACATCCATACGTGACTATTGGAAAAACCATAGCCTTGACTAGATGGACATCTGTTGGCAGAGGCAAGTCTCTACTTTTTAATATGTTCTCTAGGTTGATCATAACTTTCCTTCCAAGGAGTGTCTTTCTTTTAATTTCATGGCTGCAGTCACTATCTGCAGTGATTTTGGAGCCCCCCAAAATAAAGTCTGTCACTGTTTCCACTCTTCCCCATCTATTTGCAATGAAGTGATGATCATCTGGATGACCAGATGATCTTAGTTTTCTGAATGTGGAGCCTTAAGTCAACTTTTTCCCTCTCCTCTTTCACTTTCATCAAGAGGCTCTTTAGTTCACTTTCTGCCCTAAGAGTGGTATCATCTGCATATCTGAGGTTATTGATATTTCTCCCAGCAATCTTGATTCCAGCTTGTACTTCATCCAGCCCAGTGTTTCTCATGATGTACTCTGCATATAAGTTAAATAAGCAGAGTTTAGATAAGCTATTATAAATATTTTTAATACTACAGGAGCAAGTACAGAGAATTAAAGGAATGTATAACCATATTTCAAAAAGAGAATATCAATAATGAAGTTGTAATTATAAAAACAAATCCTAGTTATGTAAAATGCACCAAAATTTTAATTTTTTAAATTTAAAAAATAAAAATTTGCCAGAGAGACTCACTAAAGAGAGATTCAAATAGAGTTGAGCTGGCAAAAGATAGTGAAGTTGATGGCAATCAATAATGATATTCAGTCTGGGGAGTGGACAGAAAAAAAAAAAAACTGAGGAAGAAAATTTAGTCTCAAAGACTAGTGGGACACCATCAGTTCACTAAGAAATACAGAATAGAAATCCCAAAAGAAAGATAGAGAAAGGGAAAAAAAATAATATTTGAAAAAATAATGGTATAAAACTCTCCAATTTTATGAAGAGTGGTAATCTGCATATTTGAGAGGTTAGTTTACTATAGATAGAACAAATTCAAAAAGATTTACACATATACAAGTCATAGTCAAAATCTTGAAAGCAGCAAGGAAAAATCATTTATTAAATACAAGGGATTAACAGCTGCTTCTCATCAAAAACCACTGAAGCTAGAAGAGAGTGGGGAGACATTTGTAAAGAAATGAAAGAAACAAAAACTCTAAACTTTCCTTTAAGTATAAAGTAGAAAATACACATTCTCAAAAAAACTATCAGTAGCAGACCTGCCTCATAAAACACAAAACAAAATTCTTCAGGCTAAAGTAAAAGGATATTAGATAGTAATGTGAATCTACATGAAGAAGTAAAGAGGACCATTAAGGGTACCTACATAGATATTATAAAAGACACTATAGCTTACTTTTTTCTTTTAAGGTAGCTGCATAAAGCAATAATTATACAACTGTATTGCATGGCTATAACATAAAGTTCATATGACAGTAATATTACAAAAGAACAATAAGACAACAGAAGTATGTTGCAGCAAAGTTTTTGCATACTACTGACATTAAATTAGAATTATTCAAAATCTGTTTATCTGTTTTAAATTAACATGCTGATTGTGATTTCCAAGAAAACTAGTACAAAAATAACTCAGGAAAAAAAAAAAAAACACGTTGCAGGAGTGACATCAGCATTGTGGAGATGTGAGTTGTAGAGAGTAGAGAGAAAAGGAACAATTAATTATTTCTTAATAACTAAATAAAAGGGACTGTGCATATTACACCAGAACACCCAGGAAAACTCTATGCACCTGTGCTTCAGAAAGGGTTGATATAATTTTAAAGGGGGCTGCATATGGTAAGCCTGCCCCACCCTACTCACCAAGATGAGAGAAAAAGCAAGCCAAGAGAGTGTAAAATAAAGCCAGCACACAAGGGAAACAAGTAATTTGTAGCGGTCCAGCCAGCCTGATGGAAAAACCAGGTATGCCCTTGGAGTGGGATAGAGTTGAGTTTGAAGGCACGATAAGAGAGGTTCTTGTGGAGTCAGTCCCCCTTTCCAGGGTGACAATGCAGTCTGCTGGGTTTTGGCCAGTGCTGACAATGGTGACCTCCTCACATGCGAGGTGGAAACCAAAAGCGGTGAGTGAGTGACCAATACCCACATGGATAACAGCCAGAGAAACCACTTTCACTCCAGCAGCACGATTTCTAAGGAGGGACCTCTATAACTGAGGCAAGGAAAATGAAAGGGGAAAAGGCAGACAAGAATAGCAAAGGGCATAGAAGAAATATATTCCCTGCTGTCTGCTTCCAGCAAAAGTTTTGCCCAGGTAACTCTAGGAGTACCACTGCTTGAGGTGTTTCCTACTGGGCAGTGGGCGCTCACAAAGCCTCAGGTGCTAAGCCCTTACCTCTCTACACTCTACCACCAGCTTTTCTACACCAGCTGTTTTTATGCATCCCCAAGAGTGCAGCACCAGGGGCAACTCAAGTAAAAAGAACCCCCAAACTTGAACTATGGTGCCACCTTCTGGGAAAACAAAAAGAAAGGCTTTCAATTGCCAGTGTGTGAAACTAGGCAAAAGGAAACAAGTTAAAAAGGTGTATGCTACTTCCAATGTGATGGCAGAGGCACATATCATCAAACACTACAATCCATCACAGTGATATGGTACTACGAAAAGAAAGTAATTCACCGGCAAGCAAAACCAAATGTACAGAATAGTGTAACCTACCTGACAAGGAATCCAAAATAGCTGTTAAGATTTAATGAGCTAGAAGAAAATTCAAAAAGGCTATATAACTTAGAAATTCACAAAGCAGTTCTTTACCAAATTGTAAAAAAAAAAAAAAAAAAAGAAACGCTGGAGCTGAAAAATTCAGTGAATCAGATGAAGAATGCATTAGACTGCTTAGAAAAATAGGAAAGCTCAGATCAAAGAAAGAATTGGTGACACGGAGGATAGAAATTTAGAGATGACACAGGAGACGAAGAGAGAACTAAGATTTTTTTTTTTTTTTAAATTCAAGAAGCCCCACAAGAGCTGTTAGGTATGACAAGAAAAAAGGATATAGGAACAATTTGTCTACCAGAAGAGAGAAAGAGGGAGGAGAGTTGAATTTAGCAAAATAATAGCTAAGAACTTCACAAATCTGGCAAAGGAACTGGATATATAATTCCATGAAGCTAATAGCCAAAAACTTAGATAGCCCAGGAGAAATGTATACATTATCAGTCTGTTCAGATTTTCTGTTTCTTATTATTCTTAATAGCTTGTGTGTTTCTAGAAATGTAAACACACAAGCTATTAAGAATGAATAAGAAACAATATCTGAACAGATTGATAATCAGTGACTGAGTCACTAATTTAAACCCTCCTAACACAGAAACCCCTGGACCATTCAGCTTCCCAAGTGGATTTTACCAAGTACCCAAAGAAAAATTAAGACCAAACCAATCCTTCTTAAACTCTTCCAAAAAACCTGAAGAGGTGGGAAAACCTTCAGATTCATCATTATGTTGACAACAAAGCCAGATAGAGCACCACAGGAAAATTATGGACCAATATTCCTGATGAATATAGCTGGAAAAGTTCTCAAGATAATATTAGCAAACTCCATTTAAGAATACAAATAGTAAGCATTAGAAACCAAGACCGAGGGAGATTGATTCTTGGAGTACAAGGATAATTTAACGTATACGATTAATCAAAGTAGTACATTACATTTATAAAATGAAAGATAAAAATCACATGGTCATCCTAATGAAATTAAAAAATCAAATCATTTGACAAAATATAACATTTTTTTATGATATAAATCCTCAGCAGATTGGGTATAGAAGGAACAAACCTCAACATAAAAAAGGCCATATATGACAGACACACAGCTGGCATAATACTCAATGGAAAAAAAATGAAAGCTTTTCAAGATCAGGAACAAGGCAACAATGCATAGCCTCACCACTCGTTCAATGTAGTGCTGGAAGCCCAAGGTAGAGTGATTATGCAACACCAAGAAATGCAGAGCATTCAAATTAGGAAGAGGTTAAACTGTCACTATTTGCAGATAATTCTTTAGGCAGAAAATCCCAAGGAGTAACAAAAACTGTTGGAACTAATTAATGATTTCAATAAAGTTGCAGGATACAAAATCACCACAAAGAAATTGGTTGCATTTCTATATGCTAAAGATGAAATACCCCCCCCCCAAAAAAAAAACTACCATATTCATAACAGCATCAAAAATAATAAAATAGGAATAGCATTAACTAAGGAAGTGAAAGTTCTGGATAATGTAAACTGCAGGACTGCTCCAAGAAACTGAAGAAGTCACTAACAAATGGAAAGAACTCGTCATGTTCATTGATCAGAAGAATACTGTTAAAAGTCCTTACTACTTAACAGTCCCACAGTTTATCTACAGATTCAAAGAAATCCCCTTCAAAATAACAGTGGTACTCATCACAAGGGAACCAAAAGCACCAAATGCAAAAGGATAGTCTCTTCAGAAACTGGTGTTGTGAAAACTGGATAAACACGTGCAGAGCAATGCAACTGAGCCCCTATCGTACACCACTCAGAAAAATTAATTT
The DNA here is from genome assembly GCF_032452875.1 of Bos javanicus. Lineage (NCBI taxonomy): Eukaryota > Metazoa > Chordata > Mammalia > Artiodactyla > Bovidae > Bos > Bos javanicus. The sequence continues at coordinate 31,966,626 of NC_083874.1, read as the reverse complement.
GAAATGGATCCGAGACTTAAACATGAGACCTAATTTAACTCCCACAAAAAAAAAAAAAAAAACATAGGGAAGAAGCTCCTTCATATTGGTCTTGGTGATAATTTTTTCATATAATACCAAAGTACAAATGCTGAGAAAGATTGAAGGCAAAAGGAGTAGGAGGTGGCGGAGGATGAAATGGTTAGATAGCATCACTGACTCAATAGATGTGAATTTGAGCAAACTCTGGGAAACAGTAGAGGACAGAGGACCTTGGCGGGCTAACGCTCCAATCCCCAGACCCAGCCGAATGAACACTCTTGCTCCACCCACTACACACCACCTTGTACTAGATACGGGATGACTGCAACAGGGGAAAAGACACAACCTTGGGCTGTGTCTGAGTCAAATGGTAGACACCTACCTCAGCACTCTCCTGCTTTGAGGCAAAGGTCCCAGTGTGGGGAGAAGAGAAAGCATGGGGTCCCAAAGAGACAAGGCTGAGAGACTAAAACAACAATAGCAGCAAAAGTACAAATAATACAAGCAAAAATAAACAATGGAACTACATTATACTTAAAATCTTTTCCACAGTTAAGAAAAAGTGAAAATGAAAAGGCAACCTATAGAGTGGGGGAAAAATGGTAAACTATGTATCAGAAAAAGGGTTAATATCCAAAATATATAAAGATCTCATACAGCTCAACAAAATACCTGATTAAAAAATGGCCAGAAGAACTAAATAGAAATTTTTCCTAAGATGACATGCAAGTGGCCAACAGGTACATGAAAAGATGCTCACCACTACTAATAACTAGGGAAATGTATACAAAAACCACAATGAAATATCACCTCATACCTATTAGAATGGCTATGAAGAGAGACAAGAGGTGGAGATGGATCAAGATGGCAGGGTAAAAGGCTCATTTTCTCCAGAAATACATCAAAAAATACATGCATATGTGGAATAATCCTCATGGAAAACTAACTAGAAACTTTCAGAATGCCTGTACAACAACCAAGGCAGAAAGAAAGATTCCCACATAATTGGGTAGGATGAGAAGAAAAACATCAGGTTAGGACCCATGCCCCTGGGAAAGGAATAAGGAGGAAAGGGAGATTACACAAGGGGACATTCATGTTGGGGAGTTTGCAGGTCAAGCCACAGACTGGGCATCCCAGCCCTGGGGTCCTACAAGGAGAAGACAAGTCCCCTTGGCTCCCTGGAGAGCCACTGTGAAAGAAAGAAAGCTGCAGAAACCTAAGTCTATACTTCACTTGCAAGAAGTGTGCCACTGCTGTTTCCCACAAGACAGGGAGGAGAGAGGTCTGTCATTAGCATCTACCACATTACCATGTGACTCACCCCAAGCTGAGTGAGGCCCCCAAGCCTTTCTCACCCCAAACTACAGCATGGAACAGATCTAGGGCAGCAAGGACTTGATTGAGGGATGCAGAGAGGGTCAGGGGCCTGGAGTCCAGGTGGGCGTGATGGCTATTGTTGGTTCTGACTCAAACAGTAGCACCGAAGTGGCCCAGACTTCCAGTGGCTTCAGTTCCCACAACGCTCCAATCCCCAGACCCAGCCGAATGAACACTCTTGCTCCACCCACTACACACCACCTTGTACTAGATACGGGATGACTGCAACAGGGGAAAAGACACAACCTTGGGCTGTGTCTGAGTCAAATGGTAGACACCTACCTCAGCACTCTCCTGCTTTGAGGCAAAGGTCCCAGTGTGGGGAGAAGAGAAAGCATACACTTAAAGGGAACAGAGCTAGCTCAAGTGTGAGCTTCAGGGCTGCTGCTTCAACAGCTTGGGAGCAGACTCTGCCCTGACAAGGTAAGGACTGCCTCTGAGCAGAGAGAAACTCCTACCTCACGTCCAGTGCAGGCTCCAGTTTTTCCAACACTAGCCACATATCCCTATAAAGTTGATAGTGGCCAGCACACCCTAAGGAAAAGCACTCTGGCATCCAATTCATATCTAGCCTTCACACCAAAGATACTGGGCATGCACAGTCTATATAAAGATGCTTCCACATAAAAACACCCCTTCAAAACCACAATAGGTAACTTTCACCTAAATTTATAGAGACAGAGAAAGTAATGTAAAATGAAAAGGTAGAGGAATTACTCTCAATTCAAAAAGCAAGAGAAAATGCCTGAAAAAATAATGAAACAGAAATAATCAGTCTACTAGACAATGAATTTTAGAAGTTGGTATTAAAAATGCTAACTGAATTAAGAGAAGGAACCAATCTAAGTACAGATTATTTTAACAAAGAACTGGAAATGATAAAGAGACCCAAATAAAAACAGATAATTAAATTTCTGAAATTTATAAAAACCAATCTAGAAGCAATGAATAGCTGACTAAATGACACAGTAGAACACATAAGGGACCTGGAAGATAGAAAAATAGACATAAACCAATCAGAACAGCAGGCAGAAAAATAAATGGAAAAAAGAGAAAGAAACATATGAAATCTATGGGATAGTATAAATTTTACTAATATTTGCATCGTAGGGGTTCTAGAAGAGAGGGGAGTAGTGAAAACTATATTTGTAGAAGCTATGGCTGAAAACTTCCCAAATCTAAAGAATGAAACACATATCCAGGTACAGGAGACACAGAAGATCCCAAATAAGATGAACCCCAAAAGACTCAACCAAGATATATCATAATTAAAATGGGAAAAGTAAAAAAAATAAACAGATTTCTAAAGCCGGCAAGACAAAATCAGGGGGTCATATGCAAGGGAATCAGCTGATTTGTCTGCAGAAATGTTGCAGTCTTGAAGTGATTATCATGATATATTCAAACCCCTGAAAGGGGAAAACCTGCAACCCTAGGATACTCTACCCAGAAAGACTGTCTTTTAGAAGCAGAGATAAAGAATTTCTCAGACAAGCAAAAATAAAAGAAGTTAGCAATACTAAAACTACCCTAAAATAAATATTGGAAAGTCTTAAAGACTGAAGATCACTTAAATAAGATAGTACCTAGATTATAAGATAGTCCCGAGATTAAAAGACAAAATAATTGTTAAAGCAATTATAACTACAATAAATAGTAAAGGGATATGCATGAAAATGTAAAATATGACATCAAAAACAAAATGAGGGGGGCAAGAGTAAAAATGCAGGTCTTTTAAGAAAGTGTTTGAACTTACATGATTTTTAGTTTAAAACAACTAGCTATAATCACGGGTCAACATAAACAAACCCTATGGCAACCACAAATAGAAATACACAATGATACACAAAAATTAAAAAGGTACACAAGAATATACTACAAAAGAAAATCATCAAGTCACAATGGGAGAAACAAACAGAACAAGAAGTGAGCAGAAAAAAGCTACAAAGGCAAACAGAAAACAAGTAATAAAATGGTAGTAATTACAAACCTATCAATATTTATTTTGAACGAAATGGGCTGTATGCTCCAGCCTCCCAGTCTGTAGTGGTCTGTTATGACAGCTTGAGCAGACTAGATTGTGTAGAGGAGAGACACTAGGGACAAAGACCCTTAGATAACATGTGACCCACAGGGGCCTAAACCAACATGGTGGAATGGCAAGAAAACATACGAGACTTCAGGTCACTTGCACAAAAGACACAGAATGATTGACTGGATAAAAACACAAGACCCTTCCATATGCTGCCTACAGGATTCTCTTTAGGATGAGAGACACAGACGAAGTTACAGGATGGGAAAAGAAATTTCATGCAAAGGGAAATGACAGGAAAACAAGCATAGTAATACTCATATCAGACAAAATGGACTTTAAAATAAAGTCTGTAATGAAAGGCAATGGCATTACTGATGATAAAGGGATCAGTCAATATAAAAAGGCACATGTAAAAGAATGAAATTAGAACATGTCCTCTCACCATATTAAAAATGAACTGAAAATGGATTAAAAACCTAAATGTAATGTTTGAAACCATAAAACTCCTAGAACAGAACATACGGAGAATATTCCTGGACATAAATTACAGGAATATTTTCTTGGATCAGTCTCCTAAGGCAAATAAATAAAAGTGAAAACAAGCAAATTTCACCTAATTAAACTTAAAAACAGTTTGCATAGCAAAGGAAGCCATTAAGGTACCAAATGGTTGAAAAATATTTGCAAATGATGTGGCCAACAAGAAGTTTATATCCAAAACATATAAATAGCTCATAAAATTCAATATAAAAAATCCAATCAAAAAATGGGCAGAATACTTGAGTAGAAATTTGTTTCAAAGAAGATATACAGGTGGCTAATAGGCACATAGTCCATCCTAAAGGAGATCAGTCCTGGGTGTTCATTGGAAGGACTGATGTTGAAGCTGAAACTCCAATACTTTGGCTACCTGATGTGAAGAGCTGACTCATTGGAAAAGACCCTGATGCTGGGAAAGATCAAAGGCAGGAGGAGAAGGGGATGGCAGAAGATGAGATGGTTGGATGGCATCACCGACTCAATGGACATGGGTTTGGGTGGACTCCAGGAGTTGGTGATGGACAGGGAGGCCTGGCATGCTGTGGTTCATGGGGTTTCAAAGAGTTGGACACAACTGAGTGGCTGAACTGAACAGGCACATAAAAAGATGCTTATATCTTTAATTATTAGAATAATGCAAATCAAAACCACAGTGAGATGCCATCTCACACCCTATCAGAATGGCTATCATCAAAAGTCTACAAATAAAAAAAGGTTGGAAATGATGTAGAGAAAAGGGAACCTTCCTACACTGTTGGTGGGAATGTAAGTTGGTGCAGTCACTATGGAGAACAGTATAGAGGTTCCTTAAAAAACTAAAAATATGATAGAATTACCATATGATCCAGCAATTTCACTCATGTGTATATATATACAAAAAAAGAAAAAAAACAGAAAACACCCATTCAAAATGATACATGTACCCCAGTGTTGATAGCATCACTATTTATAATAGCCAAGATATATAAGCAACCCAAGTGCCTAACCACAGATGATCGGATTAAGAAGATAGCACACACACACACAATAGATTATTATTCAGCCATAAAAACGAATGAAATACTGTCAATTTGTAGCATTATTGATGAACCTAGAGATTAATATGCTTTAGAGAAATACATCAGAAAAAACAAATACTATATGGTATCAACTACATGTAGAATCTTAAAAATACAAATCAACTTGTATGCAAAACAGAAACAGATTCACAGGTAAAGAAAACAAGCTTGTAATTACCAAAGAGAAGAAGAAGCGGTAGGGAGAAATAGGGTTATGGGATTGACAGGTAAAAACTACTATATATATGAAAGAGGTTGTAACAAAGATGTATTCTGTAGCACAGAAAATCATACCCATTATCTTATCAGTTCAGTTCAGTTCAGTTGCTCAGTCCTGTCCGACTCTTTGCAACCCCATGAATCGCAGCACGCCAGGCCTCCCTGTCCATCACCAACTCCCGGAGTTCACTCAGACTCACATCCATCGAGTCAGTGATGCCATCCAGCCATCTCATCCTCTGTCATCCCCTTCTCCTCCTGCCCCCAATCCCTCCCAGCATCAGAGTCTTTTCCAATGAGTCAACTCTTCGCATGAGGGGGCCAAAGTACTGGAGTTTCAGCTTTAGCATCATTCCTTCCAAAGAAATCCCAGGGCTGATCTCCTTCAAAATGGACTGATTGGATCTCCTTGCAGTCCAAGGGACTCTCAAGAGTCTTCTCCAACACCACAGTTCAAAAGCATCAATTCTTTGGCGCTCAGCCTTCTTCACAGTTCAACTCTCACATCCATACGTGACCACAGGAAAAACCATAGCCTTGACTAGACGAACCTTTGTTGGCAAAGTAATGTCTCTGCTTTTGAATATGCTATCTAGGTTGGTCATAACTTTTCTTCCAAGCAGTAAGCGTCTTTTAATTTCATGGCTGCAATCACCATCTGCAGTGATTTTGGAGCCCAGAAAAATAAAGTCTGACACTGTTTCCCCATCTATTTCCCATGAAGTGATGGGACCGGATGCAATGATCTTCGTTTACTGAATGTTGAGCTTTAAGCCAACTTTTTTACTCTCCACTTTCACTTTCATCAAGAGGCTTTTTAGTTCTACTTCACTTTCTGCCATAAGGGTGGTGTCATCTGCATATCTGAGGTTATTGATATTTCTCCCAGCAATATAGGGTAGATCATATGTTAAGTCATAAGAAAATCCTCAATAAATTCAAAATCATTGAAATCACACAGGGATATTTTTCAAACAGTGGAATGAAATTAGAACTTACTAACATAAAAAAATTAAATCTACAAATATGTAGAAATGAAATAACACACTCCTAAATAATAACTCAAAAAATGAAGCAAAAAAGAAATTAGAAAAAGCAAGAGACAAATGAAACCAAAACTACAGTATACTTAAACTTGGCAGATACAGCAAAGTCACTTTTTAGAGAAAAATTTAGAGCTGTAAATTTATTTAGTCTTTTTTAAAATAGAATAAAATTGCAAATCACTATATAAAACCCCACCTTCAAAAACCATCCAAAGAAAAGCAAGATAATCCCAAACCAAGCCAAAAGAAGGAAATGAAAATATTAGAATGGAATTAATGAAATAGAACAGTAAAAACAATTTAAAAAATCATTGAAGTAATAAAACAGTTTGGAGAAGGAAATAGCAATCTACTCAAGTATTCAGAAATACATTCAGAAAACTAAGATCATGGCATCCAGTCCCATCACTTCATGGCAAATAGATGAAGAAACAGTGGAAACAATGACAGACTTTTTTTGGGGGGGGGGGGAGGGTTCCAAAGTCACTGCAGATGGTGACTGCAGCCATGAAATAAAAAGACACTTATTCCTCGGAATAAAAGTTATGACCAACCTAGACAGCATATTAAAAATCCAGAGACATTACTTTGCCAACAAAGGTCCATCTAGTCAAGGCTATGGTTTTTCCAGTAGTCATGTATGGATGTGAGAGTTGGACTATAAAGAAAGCTGAGCACCGGAGAATTGATGCTTTTGAACTGTGGTGTTGGAGAAAACTCTTGAGAGTCCCTTGGACTGCAAGGAGATCCAACCAGTCCATCCTAAAGGAGACCAGTCCTGGGTGTTCATTGGAAGGACTGATGTTGAAGCTGAAACTCCAATGCTTTGGCCACCTGATGTGAAGAGCTGACTCACTGGAAAAGACCCTGATGCTGGGGAAGATTGAGGGCAAGAGGAGAAGGGGACGACAGAGGATGAGATGGTTGGATGGCATCACTGACTCAATGGACATGGGTTTGGGTAGACTCTGGCAGTTGGTAACGGACAGGAAAGCCTGGCGTGCTGTGGTTCATGGGTTCACAAAGAGTCGGACATGACTGAGTGACTGAACTGAACAAGTATTCTTGCTTGGGAAACCCCATGGACAGAAGAGCCTAGTAGGCTAAGACCACAGGTTGCAAAGAGTCAGACATGACTTAACAACAAAACAACAATAAAATGTTTATTTGAATAGTTCACCAAAAATGATAAAACTTAGCTAGATTTACCAAGAAAAGAGAGAAGACTCAAATTACTAAAGAATGAGAGAGGAATAATTACTAGACTTTTCAGAAATAAAACAGATATTAAGGGAATATTTTGAACAACTATATGACAACAAATTGATAACTGAAATGAAATGGACAAATTCCTAGAAAGAGGTAAATTACCAAGACAGACACAAGAAGAATGAAATAATTTGAATAGGTCTATACTCATCAAAGGGATTAAAGTATTAATTATTATCTAACAAAAACCTCAGGGCAAGATGGCTTCACTACTGAATTCTACCAAATACTTAGAGAAGAATTCTTTACCAATTCTTCAAAAATTCTTCCAAAAAATAAAAAAAAATAACACCACCTTTTGTCTCATTTTATTAGGCTACAATCACCCTGATGCTGAAACCATACAAAAAGATAACAAGAAAAATACAGACCAATATTCTTTATAAAAATAGGCACAAAATTGCTCATAAAAACTAGCAAATTGAATCCAGCTGCCTATAAAAAGAGCTATATTCCATGGCCAAGTGGCATGCCTCACAACGGGTTGTTCCAACTTCTGAAAATCAATCAAAGGATTACACCACAGTCACAGAATAAAGGACAGCAATCACCTGATCATCTCAACAGATCAAGACCAACAAACTAGGAAGAGAATGGAATTGCTTCAACCTGGTAAGGAGCTTCTGTGAAAAACCCTTAGCAAACATCATACTTATTGGGAAATGGCTGGATGCCTTCACTCTAATATCAGGAGTAAAGAACAAAATCTGCTCTTACCACTTCTATTCAACATTTAACTACTCAGGGCAGTAATAAAATGCAAAGAAATAGAAGACATTCCGATTAGATAGGAAGAAGTAAAAATTTCTCCATTTACAGATGACATGATCCTATATTAAAAACATCTCAACAAATCAACTAAAAACTGATTCAAATAAACAAGTATAACAATGTGCAAGATAAAATATTGATACATAAAAATATAATTGTATTTATATATACTAGCAATGAAGAATACAAAACTGAAATTAAGAAAACAATCTCATTGATAATAGTGGTCACTCAGTCGTGTCCGACTCTTTGTGCCCCATGGGCTGTAGCCCACCAGGCTCCTCTGTCCATGGGGATTCTCCAGGCAATAATACTGGAGTGGGTTGCCATGTCCTCCCCTCCAGGGGATCTTCCCAACCCAGGGATGGAACCCAGGTCTCCTGCGTTGCAGGTGGATTCCTTACTGACTGAGCCACGAGGGAAGCCCAAAAAACAGATAAGTAGAAATAAGTTTAGCAAAAAGAAAAGCCCCTAACTTATATACTGAAAAATACAAAATGTTAAAAGATATTAAATAAAATCTTAAAAAAACTGGATTTCTCATATTCATGTACCAGAACATTTAAAAATGACAATACTCCCCAAATTGATCTACAGGTTCAATGCAAATCCTATCAATATTTCAGCTGTTTAATTCATAAATTGATAATCTGATTTTAAAATGATATGGAAATGGAGAGCCCAAACAATCTTGAAAAAGAAGAAGAAATTAGAAGTCTCACTCTATTTCAAAATTTAGTACCAAGCTACAGTAATCAAGACAACATGGTAATGACATAAGGATAGTGATATAGATCAATGGAACAGAAGTGAAGTCTCAGAAGATAAGGCTTCACATTTGTCACTGATTTTCAGTCAACATGCCTAGACAATTCAGTTGGGAAAGAATAATCTTTTCAACAAATAGTGCTGTGCCAACTGGATATCTACCAACAAAAGAATGCCTTTGAGCCTCTACCTCACACCATACGTGTATATGAAATCATATACATAAATCATATCTTCATGTTAGAATTAAAACTGTTAAACTCTTTGAATAAAATATGAATAAATTTTAATTACCATATACTATGCCATGACTTCTTAGATGTGACACCAGTAAAAAAAAAAAAAAAGTTAAATTGAAATTCATCAGAATTAAAAAGAATACCACCAAGAAAGTAAAAAGACAAATAATGCAATGTAAATACCTAGCATGGGGTATGAATAGACATTTCTCCAAAGAACATAAACAAATGATCAGTAAATAAATGATGCCCAATGATGTCATTGAGGAAATGCAAATCAAAATTACACTGAGATATTGGGTGACATCCACTAGGATGTTTAAAATCAAAGATAATACCAAGTGTTAGTGAAGATGTTCAGAATTCGTATTCTTCATATATTGCTGGTGGGAATGTAAAATGGTGCAGTCACTTTGTAAAATATTTTGACAATTCTTCAAAGTGTTAAGCATAAAGTTACCCTATAACCCAGAAAATCCATTCCCTGAGGATACATACTCAAGAGAAATGAAAACATATATACCCAGGTACATGAATGTTCATAGCATTATGCATAATAACCAAAAGTGAAAATATACTAAATGTCCATCAACTTGATCAATGGATAAACAAAATATAGTATATCTGTACAGTACTCAGTATAGGCAAATCCATAAAGACAAAGTGGGACTGGTGTAGTTTCCAAAAGGGTTAGAGGGGAAATATGGAATGACTGCTAATGGTACAAGGGGGTTTCTTCTTGGGATGATGAACATGTTCTAAAAGTACACTGTAGTAATGGTTGTACAAATTTGTGATTATCAAAGTGAATGAACGAATAACTGGAGTTTTACTTCTCAGTTAATGGAATCTATCCCTCTTATCTTCAGGTCTAGGGATGGTAAAAGTTAGTTCAAGGGTACTATATGACACATTGTAGTTACCTTATTTAAAGCACCTCTATAAATTGACCCTTTGTAAATCAGTTCAGTCACTCAACCGTGTCCAACTCTTTGCGACCCCATGAATTGCAGCACGCCAGGCCTCCCTGTCCATCACCAACTCCCAGAGTTCACCCAAACTCATGTCCATTGAGTCGGTGTTGACATCCAGCCATCTCATCCTCTGTCATCCCCCTTCTCCTCCTGCCCCCAATCCCTCCCAGCATCAGGGTCTTTTCCAATGAATCAACTCTTTGCATGAGGTGGCCAAAGTATTGGAGTTTCAGCTTTAGCATCAGTCCTTCCAATGAACACCCAGGACTGATCTCCTTTAGGATGGACTGGTTGGACCTTCTTGCAGTCCAAGGGACTCTCAAGAGTCTCAACACCACAGTTCAAAAGCATCAATTCGTCAGTGCTCAGCTTTCTTCACAGCCCAACTCTCAGATCCATACATGACCACTGGAAAAACCATAGTCTTGACTAGACGGACCTTTGTTCACAAAGTAATATCTCTGCTTTTTAATATGCTATCTAGGTTGGTCATAACCTTCCTTCCCAGAAGTAAGCGTCTTTTAATTTCATGGCTCCAAAATCACTGCAGATGGTGATTGCAGCCATGAAATTTGGAGTGTTAGTTCTAAACAATAGAATGGGAAAGACTAGAGATCTCTTCAAGAAAATTAGAGACACCAAGGGAACATTTCATGCAAAGATGGGCACAATAAAGGACAGAAATGGTATGGACCTAACAGAAGCAGAGTATATTAAGAAGAGGTGGCAAGAATCCACAGAACTGTACAAAAAGATCTTCAAGACCCAGATAAGGGTCCCAGGAGGAGAAGTAAGAAAGAAGTGAAAAACTTATTTAAAGATATAATGGCAGAAAAGTTCCCTAAATTGGAAAAGGAAAAAGACATACTGATCCAGAAAGCTCAAGAAATTCCAAATAAGATGAACCCAAAGAGATACATACCAAGATATGTTATAATTAAAATTTCAAAAGTTAATGATAAGTAGAGAATCTTAAAAGCAGAAACAGAAAAACAACTTGTTATGTATTGTACAAGGGCATTCTCATACGACTACCTACAGATTTTTAGCAGAAACTTTCCAGGCCAGAAGGGAGAGGCATGATATTTTTTAACTGACAAAGAAGGCTACTAATTAGTAATAAGAAAAGTTATGGAAGTAAATATCTCACTGGTAAAGGTTACATATTCAGGCAAAGGTAGTGAATTAATCATTCATAAAGCTAGTATGAAGGTTAAAAGCCAAAGCAGAATTACAAATATGGTAATTAGTTAAGGGGTACACAAGATAAAAAGATGTTGAAAGTGATATTAAAATCATAAAATATTTTGAGGGGACAGTAAAATTATAAAGCCTTTGGATACATTCAAATTTAAGTTTATCACATAAAGTGGACTGTTGTAACTTTAAAATGTTATATGTAAGCTTCATGGTAACCACCAAGCAAAAACCCATACAATATATACCAAAGATAAAGAGAAAGGAATCTAAGCATACAATAGAGAAAGTAAAGAAGGCAACAGAGGAACTGCAAAACAGCAAGAAAACAATAAAATTACATACCTATCATTAATTAAGAGTAAATAGACTAAATTCTCCAATCAAAAGGCACAGAATGGCTGAATGGATTTTTTTAAAAAGTTTAAGATCCATCTGTATGCAGCATAGAAGAGACTAACTTCAGATATAAAGACTGAAAGTGAAAGATGAAAAAAATATGCTGTGCAAATGAATACCAAGTGAAACTTTACATCTGAAGTGTCTATAAAAAATAAAATCCAAATTTAGAAGTATGAAGGAAATAACTGAGATCAGAAAGGAAATAAATGAAAGAGACGCTTGGCGCCTGATGACTAAAAAGATAATATAAAAGATCAATGAAATTAAAAACTGGTACCTGAAAATATAAATAAAATTAATGAAACTGTAGCTAGAATCTCAACAAAAGAGAGAAATCACTCAAACAAAATCAGAAATTCTGAAGAAAGTGATGTTACAACTGATACCAAAAAATACAAAGGACCATGAGAGACTACTATATGCCAAAAACTCAGAAAAAATTACATCCAGGCAGTAAACTTCTTGAGTTCAGTCTTGGAGATGTTTTCTGGATTTGATAGCCCAATGCAAGGGCAAGAAAAAGCTAATATAAAGAAGTGGGACTACATTAATTTAAAAAACCACTGCACAGCAAAGGAAACATTCAACAAAATAAACCATCAACTTTCCAAATGTGAAAAAACATTTGCGAATTATCTATCTGATAAGAGGTTAACAGCCAAAATAAATGTCATATAACTCAACAGCAAAAGTCCTCAAATAATTCAATTAAAAATGGGCAAAGGACCTGAATAGGTAATTTTCAAAGAAGACTACAGGTAGCCAGTAGGTCCATGAAAAGGTGCTCAGCATCACTCATCATCAGAGAAGTACAAATCAAAACCACCATGAGATATCACCTCACATCTGTCTGAATGGTCATCATAAGAATAGTAAGAGATAACAAACACTTCGAAGGATATGGAGAAAAATATACTTCTTCACCGTTGGTGGGAATGTAAACTGGTACCGCCACTATGGAAAACATTATGGAAGTTTCTGAAAAAATTAAAAATAGCACTACCATATGATTCGGTAATTCTGCTTCTGGGTATTTATTCCAAGAAAATGAAAACATTTAACTCAAAAAGACATTGCACCCTCATATTTATTGAAGCATTAATTACAATATCCAAGATATGAAAACAACCCAAGTGCCCATCAACATATACTGGATAAGGAGGATGTAGTAATATACACACATTAGATACTACTCAGCCATAAAACAGAAGAGAATTTCACCTTTTGTGACCCAGTGCTGGGCCTCGAGGGCATTATGCTAAGTGAAATAAGTGAGACAGAGAAAGACAAGTATCATATGATCTCATTTCCAGAAAAAAATAAAGGCCATAGATCCAATCAACAGGTTAGTGGTTGCCAGAGGCAGATAGTGAGGGGTGGACTAAATAGTTGAATGGATTCAAACGGTACAAACTTCCAGTTATAAAATAAATAAGTCATAGGATATAATGTACACCATGGTGACTATACTTAATAGTACTTTATTTCATAGTTGAAAGTTGCTATGAGTACATCCTAAAATTCACAAGAAAAATTTTGTCACTATGCATGGTGACAGATGTTAATGAGACATTGTGGTGATCACTCTGCAGTATTTATAAATATCAAATCAATATGTTGTATACCTAAAACTACTATATGTCAATTATATCTCAATAAAAAAAGTCTCCAGTTTATTAACTGTAAAAGAATGTCTTACAAGGAATGAACTTCATATGTACAATTTGTCTGGCATTGTTGTGGGCATCCTCCTCTAAATAATAATACACTGATGGAATAGGGTACAAATAAATGATTGTATTAATTTGGGTTAGAGTGATATACATTAGTGATGTACAATGCCAAAGAATGTTCAAACTACAATACAGTTGAGCTCATTTCACATGTTGGTAAGGTTATGCTCAAAATCCTTCAAACTAAGCTTCAGCAGTATGTGAACTGAGAACTTCCAGATACACAAGCTGGGTTTAGAAAAGTCAAGGGGGACCAGAAATCCAACTGTCAGGATTCATTGGATTATAGAGAAAGCAAGGGAGTCCAGGAAAAACATCTACTTCTGCTTCACTGACTATGCTAAACCTTTGACTGTGTGGATCATAACAAACTGAAAAATTCATAAAGAGCTGGGAATACAAGACCACCTTATCTATCTCCTGAGAAACCTAAATGCAGGTCAAGAAACAACAGTTAGAACTAGACATGACAACAGACTGGTTCCTGTCTAGACAGCAAATCTAGACAGCATATTAAAAAGCAGAGACATCACGTTGCCAACAAAGGTTCATATAGTCAAAGCTATGGTTTTTCCAGTAGTCATGTACAAATGTAAGAGTTGGACCATAAGGAAGTCTGAGCCCTGAAGAACTGATGCTTTCAAACTGTCGTGCTAGAGAAAACTCTTGAGAGTTCCTTGGACTTCAAGAAGATCAAACCAGTCAATCCCAAAGGAAATAAATCCTGATATTCATTAGAAAGATGATACTGAAGCTCCAATACTTTGGCCACCTGATGCAAACAGCCCAGCTGACTCATTGGAAAAGACTCTGATGCCGGGAAAGATTGAAGGCAAAAGGAGAAGGGGGTGGCAGAGGATAGAATCACTGACTCAATGGACATGAATTTGAGCAAATTCTGGGAGACAGTGAAGGACAGAGGAGCCTGGCGTGCTGCAGTCCATGGGGTTGCAAAGAGTCCAACATGAGTTAGCAACTGAACAGCAATGAAAAATAGAGGAAAGTTCTGACTATGGATGATAGGTGAAATCACAGTGCTTTGACCACAAGTGATAACTTTTAAAAAAATCTTCTGAAGTCCTCATGTGGAGACTTTTTCATGCATATGGATCTGTGCATCACTCACTGACAAGAGGGAAGCCAGTGCACAGGTGCCAGATCTAAAGGGATCCAGGTAGTCTCGTTTCTACCTAGAGCCACTGGTATATGGGTAGCAGCCCCAGCCCATAGTGACGGAAAAGCACATTCTTCAGTAACTGTTTAGAATTGTCTTGAGCTACTAACAACCCTAGCTGCTTGTTCCACTGATTGATTTCCTTTCCCGCTCCTGGTACTGAACGCAGAGTACTCTAAAAAGCATTAACGTCTGTAAAGACCTGATGTTGATGACAGTGATAATAATTACAACAAAAACTATTTAGCAACAGTATTGAACACTTGATATGAATTCTTTCATGTAGCCCTCAGAACAATTTTGTGACATTCATACATTATCCCTTTTGAGAAATGGATAGACTAGGGTTCAGAATTATAAAGACACATGCCCCAAGTCACAGAGCTAGTACTTAGAAGATGTTTAAAAGTCAGTTCAGTTCAGTCACTCAGTTGTGTCCGACTCTTTGCAACCCCATGCAGCACGCCAGGCTTCCCTGTCCATCAGCAACTTCCAGAATTTACTCAAACTTATATCCATTCAGTCCATGATGCCATCCAACCATCTCATCCTCTGTCGTCCCTTTCTCTTCCTGCCTTCAATCTTTCCCAGCATCAGGATCTTTTCCAATGAGTCAGTTCTTCGCATCAGATGGCCAAAGTATTGGAGTTTAAAATTAACCTCAATCAAAATGTGAGGATTTTAGACATACAGTTAGTACTAAGAGAAGGGCTCTATATTGTACAGTGGGAGGCTAGAGAGACATTCTCCTCAGGCTGCTCAAAACCCAACTGTGCAGGTAGCTGTCTTTCCTACCTAAACATCTTGCCAGTTTTGTCTAAACCTGCACTAAAACTACTGTTGCATGCAAAAAGTGAGTCAGAAAAAAGAATTTGTTTTATAGTTACCAGAAAATAATATGCCTAGGTTTCTTATAAGCAATCTACTATATCTGTATCAAAAGATTATAGTAGTCTCATGTTTGCAGATACCAAACTGTGCATTGACAGCATAGATACGGCCTCAGGCTTTCAAGAGCTGACCAGTTTTGAAAAATCCTTATTCTACACCAGACTGTATCTGTTAATGTTTTTGTACATAAACAAACATTCACTTGGCCATCTGTTTGGTATATCATTTACTATTCCCAGTAAATGAACAGTTTGGAGCTCTGACCAATATAAGCTTATAATCATGTCGAGTCACCCTGGCCCAATATGAGCTCTACCTTCAGTATGAAATCAGTATGGGAGAGAATGAGAATTTGGCTTACAAACAACAGTGTATTTGGGGGGTTTGATCAGTATTCTGGAGAAGTGAATTTTCACCATAGGAAAACCCAGCTTCTTAAAATGTGCTCAAATTTAATGAGACATTTATTGTACTGGATAATTCCACAGTTAGAGTTTATCATCTTAGGAATACTTCTGGTAGTATTCTGGAATGTTATCGAAGGACTTCAATTATGCAAGGATTAAACTAAACCACAGAGCAAGACATTGTGCTTGTTTCTGCAATTTCTGTGTTGGTTGCTTTTTTTTCTTTTCAGTTTGCAGCAATTGTGCCTGGAAGATATCCTCAAATTGCTTCAGTGTGAAGCTCAAAACATTTAGGAAAAGAGCTTGGGATTTATTTAAATACCCTAACCCTAATTTTTTAGTAAGCTTCCCTTACTATTACTTATTTCTTCCTTCAGAAAACTGACTACGTTAAAATAAGAAATATGAATGTATGGATAATTCCACATTCTGGGAGGCAGAGAAAAAAAATTTTAAGATAAATTTGAAATCACTGTTGTTTCCATAACAATAAAGAAAACTATCTACTCACATTATATTGTTTCTACAAATAGTTCTGAAGAAATCAGAATAAAAATGACCATTTCAAATTCATTCATGTGTCCAATTGGTCATCAACCCTATGTCTGTAAAATCATAATGGGTTCTCATAGACTTCTGTTTTACATAGTATTGACCAAAGAAGAGCCTTGGGAATTAAAAAAAAAGGCTCGTGAAGAAGCCAATTTTAATAAAAACTTAAGTAGCATCAGGAAACTTGGCCTAACACATTACAAAAATAAAAATTTCTTCTACAAAGAGAAGTCTCTTTTAGTCAATCACTCAACAACATATGACTGGGATTAAAAGTCAAGAAAGCCAGGTAAGAGAAAGGAATAAGATGTGAGAGAGAAATTAAATAAAAATAGCAACAGCATTTAAAACAGGAAAACATAGGACAGTAGAATTTTCCATCTTCATATAAGATATTTTTAAAGCTCTGCTGCCATTAAATGCCTCACAGCGTTATTCTTGGCAGAATGAAACCACCACCCAGGAGGACAAGACTTGCAGGGAAAGGGAGGGGTGACTACATAAACCAGATGTGTATCTATTGGATGCATCACAGTATATTTCACATGTGTTTTACCTAATCAGGAAATGCAAAGTAGGTCATTACTATTCTTCTCAGACACTTTGTTCAAAATTAAAAATTAAAGAAATTCATACTAGTGTTGCTATATAAAAACACTCCTAACCACCATCTTATCAAGGTCATGGTAACCGTGTAGGAAACACTGTTGTATCTTTAGTGTGCCATGAATTAGAAACATTCTCTAGCAACTGTTCCTCATTTGGATCCATTCATAGTCTACATATGTCAGTCACAGATCATTCCCACAAGACAGTTGCAAGGATATTTCAATAGTAAGTGGAAAGAATGTGGGAAGCAGAATCTATCAAAAAAATTTTAGATTCTTCATTAAATCTTCATATATGTTTCTAAGATGTTAAACATGTGTTCTTAAATCTAGTTTGATAATAGTTATATCTCAACTAAGATGTACTTGAGGAATCTTACCAAAATAAACACAATTAAAAAGAAATGCTGATTTAAGGCCAGAGTTTCCTTATTTATTTTCTGTCTGAATTACCTGTCCATTGATGTAAGTGGGGTGTTAAAATCCCCTACTATGATTGTATTACTGTCAATTTCTCCTTTTATGTCTGTTACTATTTGCTTTATGAATTTAAGTGGTCTTAGGTTGAATACATATATATTTAAATTGTTATAACTTCTTCTTGACTTGATCCCTTTATCATTATGTAATGTCCTGTGTCTCTTGTTAGAATCTTTGATTTAAAGTCAATTTTGTTGGTTGTAAGTATTGCTCAGTCAGCTCAGTCACTCATTTGTGTCCAACTCTTTGCAACCCCGTGGACTGCAGCATGCCAAACTTCCCTGTCCATCACCAACTCCTGGAGCTTGCTCAAATTCATATCCATTGAGTCAGTGATTCCATCCAACGGTCTCATCCTCTGTCATCCCCTTCTCCTCCTGCCCTCAATCTTTCCCAGCATTAGGGTATTTTCCAATGAGTCAGTTCTTCACATCAGGTGGCCAAAGAACTGGAATTTCAGCTTCAACATCAGTCCTTCCAATGAATATTCAGGGCTGATTTCCTTTAGGATTGACCGGTTTGATTTCCTTGCAGTCCAAGGGACTCTTAAGAGCCTTCTCCAACACCATAGTTCAAAAGCATCAACTCTTTGACTCTCAGCTTTCTTCATAGTCCAACTCTCACATCCATACATGACTACTGGAAAAACCACAGCTCTGACTAGACAAACCTTTGTTGGTAATGTCTCTACTTTTTAATATATTGTCTAATATGCAATACTTATATTGTCATCCTAATACTTATATTTTCTTAGGGTGACAATATAAGTGTTGCTACTCCAGCTTTCTTTTAATTTCCATTTGCATGGGATAACTTTTTCCATTCAATCACTTTAAGTCTTATATATTTAGACCTGAAGTGAGTCTCTTGTAGGATATATATGTGTGTGTGTGTGTGTGTGTGTGTGTGTATGGGTCTTATTTTGTTTTTTGTTTGTTTGTTTGTTTTATTTTATTTTTAAACTTTACAATATTGTATTAGTTTTTCCAAATATTGAAATGAATCCACCACAGGTATACATGTGTTCCCCATCCTGAACCCTCCTCCCTCCTCCCTCCCCATACCATCCCTCTGGGTCATCCCAGTGCACCAGCCCCAAGCATCCAGTATCGTGCATCAAACCTGGACTGGCAACTCGTTTCATACATGATATTATATGTGTTTCAATGCCATTCTCCCAAATTTTCCCCTCCTCTCCCTCTCCAACAGAGTCCATAAGACTGTTCTATACATCAGTGTCTCTTTTGCTGTCTTGTACATAGGGTTATTGTTACCATCTTTCTAAATTCCATATATATGCATTAGTATACTGTATTGGTGTTTTTCTTTCTGGCTTACTTCACTGTGTATAATAGGCTCCAGTTTCATCCACCTCATTAGAACTGATTCAAATGTATTCTTTTTAATGGCTGAGTAATACTCCATTGTGTATATGTACCACTGCTTTCTTATCCATTCATCTGCTGATGGACATCTAGGTTGCTTCCATGTCCTGGCTATTATAAACAGTGCTGCAATGAACATTGGGCTACACATGTTTCTTTCCCTTCTGGTTTCCTCAGTGTATATGCCCAGCAGTGGGATTGCTGGATCATAAGGCAGTTCTATTTCCAGTTTTTTAAGGAATCTCCACACTGTTCTCCATAGTGGCTGTACTAGTTTGCATTCCCACCAACAGTGTAAGAGGGTTCCCTTTTCTCCACACCCTCTCCAGCATTTATTGTTTGTAGACTTTTGGATCACAGCCATTCTGACTGGCGTGAAATGGTACCTCATGGTGGTTTTGATTTGCATTTCTCTGATAATGAGTGATGTTGAGCATCTTTTCATGTGTTTGTTAGCCATCTGTATGTCTTCTTTGGAGAAATGTCTATTTAGTTCTTTGGCCCATTTTTTGATTGGGTCGTTTATTTTTCTGGAGTTGAGCTGTAGGAGTTGCTTGTATATTTTTGAGATTAGTTGTTTGTCAGTTGCTTCATTTGCTATTATTTTCTCCCATTCTGAAGGCTGCCTTTTCACCTTGCTAATAGTTTCCTTTGTTGTGCAGAAGCTTTTAAGGTTAATTAGGTCCCATTTGTTTATTTTTGCTTTTATTTCCAATATTCTGGGATGTGGGTCATAGAGGATCCTGCTGTGATGTATGTCAGATAGTGTTTTGCCTATGTTCTCCTCTAGGAGTTTTATAGTTTCTGGTCTTAAGTTGAGATCTTTAATCCATTTTGAGTTTATTTTTGTGTATGGTGTTAGAAAGTGTTCTAGTTTCATTCTTTTACAAGTGGTTGACCAGATTTCCCAGCACCACTTGTTAAAGACATTGTCTTTAATCAATTGTATATTCTTGCCTCCTTTGTCAAAGATAAGGTGTCCATATGTGCGTGGATTTATCTCTGGGCTTTCTATTTTGTTCCATTGATCTATATTTCTGTCTTTGTGCCAGTACCATACTGTCTTGATAAAGGTGGCTTTGTAGTAGAGCCTGAAGTCAGGTAGGTTGATTCCTCCAGTTCCCTTCTTCTTTCTCAAGATAGCTTTGGCTAGTCGAGGTTTTTTGTATTTCCATACAAATTGTGAAACTATTTGTTTTAGCTCTGTGAAGAATACCGTTGGTAGCTTGATAGAGATTGCATTGAATCTATAAATTGCTTTGGGTAGTGTACTCATTTTCACTATATTGATTCTTCCAATCCATGAACATGGTATATTTCTCCATCTATTAGTGTCCTCTTTGATTTCTTTCACCAGTGTTTTATAGTTTTCTATATATAGGTCTTTAGTTTCTTTAGGTAGATATATTCCTAAGTATTTTATTCTTTCGGTTGCAATGGTGAATGGAATTGTTTACTTAATTTCTCTTTCTGTTTTCTCATTATTAGTGTATAGGAATGCAAGGGATTTCTGTGTGTTGATTTTATATCCTGCAACTTTACTATAATCATTGATTAGTTCTAGTAATTTTCTGGTGGAGTCTTTAGGGTTTTCTATGTAGAGGATCATGTCATCTGCAACTAGTGAGAGTTTTACTTCTTCTTTTCCAATTTGGATTCCTTTTATTTCTTTTTCTGCTCTGATTGCTGTGGCCAAAACTTCCAAAACTATGTTGAATAGTAATGGTGAAAGTGGGCACCCTTGTCTTGTTCCTGACGTTAGAGGAAATGCTTTCCATTTTTCACCATTGAGGATAATGTTTGCTGTGGGTTTGTCATATATAGCTTTTATTATGTTGAGATATGTTCCTTCTATTCCTGCTTTCTGGAGAGTTTTTATCATAAATGGATGTTGAATTTTGTCAAAGGCTTTCTCTGCATCTATTGAGATAATCATATGGTTTTTATTTTTCAATTTGTTAATGTTTTTATTTTTATTTTAACATAAAAAGGGTTTTATTTGCAGGGGAGCGGGACTCTAGTCAAACAAGCTGAAGCCCATGTCGTCATCTGACTCCTCCAACTCTTCCTTCTTCTCCTCCTTCTTCTCCTCCGCTGCGGCTGGAGCAGAACCCACAGCAGGTGCTGCCGATCCTAGGGCAGTGGAGATGACCACAGCCCCGCCAGAAGGCACACTGGCCAGCTTGCCGATACCCTGAGCAATGAGGTCCTCGATGTTCTTTCCGTTGAGCTCACTGATGACCTTGTTGAGCCGGTCGTCGTCTGCCTCGATGCCCACACTGTCCAGGATCTTTTTGATGTCCTTGGCGCTGGGGGAGGAATTGCCCCCGAGGGTGGCCAACAAGTATGAGGCAACGTAACGCATCTCAGCGGTGGCAGAGCAGCCTCACGCATGCAACCTCGGTGGCATCAGGGATGGAAAGCTGGGTCTTATTTTGGTATCAAGCCAGTCTTTGTCTTTTGATTGGAGCATTTATTCCATTTACATGAGGTTTATATATAGTAATATGTATAAATATGTTATATATAATATATAAATTTAATAGATATATACTTATTTAATTATATATTATAAAGATATATTTAATTATATATATAATAAAATCCCTCACTCACATTTAATGTTTCTGACATCATATTTTACATCTCTTTGTTTTGTCTCCACCTTAACTATGGATTGTAGATATAGGTGATTCTGCTACTTTTATCTTCCTACAAGCTGTATAATTAGTTGATCTACTAGCTTGACTATGCATATGTCTTTAACAATGAGATTTTTTTTTTCTTTCATAATTTTCCTAAGTCTAGTTGTGGCCTTTTCTTTTCTGCTTAGAGAAGCCCTTTTAACATTTCTTGTAAAGCTGGATTGGTGGTGCTGACCTCTTTCAACATCTGTTTGTCCACAAAACTCTTGACCTCTCCTTCATATCTGAATGACAGCCTTGGCTGGTGCAGTATTCTTTGTTGTAGAACCTTTCCTTTCTTCACTTTAAATTTATCATGCCTTTTTCCATTGTGGACTGCAGAGTTGTTTCTTAAAAGTGAACTGACATTCTTATGGGAGCTCCCTTCTACACAGCTACCTTGCTGCTTTTATTTTCTCTTTATTTTTAAATGTGTTGATGCTATCCTCTTTAGGTTTATCTTCTTTGGGACTGTTTGCGCTTTCTGGACTTGTATGTCTGTTTTCTTTCCCAAGTTAGGGAAGTTTTCAGAAAGAATGTCTTCAAATATGTTTTTTTCACCTTTATCTCTCTCTTCCAAGATCTCTATAATATGAAATTGTATGCTTGATGTTGTCCCAGATGTTTCTTAAACTAATTTCTTTTTTATGTTTTTCTCTTTTTTCTGTTAAGCTTGGGTGATTTCCACTACAGTATCTTCTGAATTCACTGATCTGTTCCTCTATATTATCTAATCTACTCTTGATTTTTTCTAGTGTATTTTTATTTAAGTAATGTATTCTTCAGCTTTGTTTGGTTCTTATTTTATAACTATTTTTACAATTGTCTAAAAATGAATACAAGTTCATTCATTCTTCTCTCAAGTTCTTTGAACATTTTTGTGATCATTACTTTGTACTATCTATCAATTAGGTTGCACATCTCCACTTCAGTTAGTTTTGTCTCTGGGGTTTTATCATATTCCTTCATTTGGAACATATTCTTCCATTGCCTCATTTTGCCTAATTCTCTGCTGTTTTTTCTAAGTATGTGGTTTATGTTTCCTGGTCTTAGAGAAGTGTCTTTATGTAGGGGTTGTCCTAGGAGCCCAGCAGCATACTTCTCTGGTCACCAAAGCCACATGTTCTAGTGATGCTCTCTCTGGGGAATGTGTGGTCCCTTCCACTGTGTCAGGCTAACTTCTGTGGGAGCCCTGATATGTGTGGCTGGCCCTGGTCAGGTTATTTACCAGGCCCTCCTAG
Organism: Bos javanicus; assembly: GCF_032452875.1. NCBI lineage: Eukaryota > Metazoa > Chordata > Mammalia > Artiodactyla > Bovidae > Bos > Bos javanicus. The sequence continues at coordinate 31,943,552 of NC_083874.1, read as the reverse complement.
TGCAGAGGCTGCCAGTTGCTAGTGAATGGGGCTCGTCTGGGCACAACTAGCCCAGGTTTTCCCAGTCCTGTTGCTTGACCATTGGTAGATGGGCTTGGGTCACAAGGTAACTAGATGAAGAGACCTGGGGCAGCAAGGTCCCCATGGCTAGTTCTGATCTAGTGATGAGTGAAACTGGGTCCTGGAGCATCTAGCTGTGGCATTCAAGGTCCCAGAGCTGATATCAGCCTGCTGGTGGGTGGGGCCAGGTTCTAACAGCTGGCTGAATGGCCCAAGAGGCCTGAGGCTAGTGCCAGCCTACTAGTGAGCAGATATGGGTTCTGGAATCTATGGACATGGGGTCCTGGTGGGGTCCCAGGACCAATCCCTGCCGACTGGTGGGTTAGTCCAGGTCCTGGGGCTATGGTTACTCACTGAGAGAAATAGGTCCAGGTATCTCTGACTGCCAGGCCCAGGATCCTATACTGGTTTCAGCCCATTGGTGAGTAAGGCTGGTAGTCAGGGTGGCCACGGCAGTCACTTTACTGGTAGGTGAGGTTGTGTCCCTGCCCAGCTAGCTACTTGGCCTGGGTCACCTCAGGAATTTTGTGGACCAGCTGGTGGGCTTGACAGTTAACCAAGCTTAGGTAATTTTTCCTAACCGTGTCATATTTGGTTAGATGAAAGAAAAGCATCTGTCAAAATCCAACATCTGTTCCTGATAAAAATTCACAGCAAAACTATGAACAGAGGAAATTTCCTTAAATGGATACCTATCATCTACAAAAAACCTACAGCTATAGCTCAGTTGGCAAAGAATCTGTCTACAATGCAGGAGACTCTGCTTTGATTCCTGGGTCTGGAAGATCCTCTAAAGAAAGGATAGGCTACCACACCAATACTCTTAGGCTTCCCTTATGGCTCAGCTAATAAAGAATCCACCTGCAAAACAGGAGACCTGGGTTCGATCCCTGGGTTGTAAAGATCCCCTGAAGAAGGGAAAGACTATTCATTTCAGTATTCTGGCCTGGAGAATCCCATGGACTGTATGGTCCATGGGGTCACAAAGAGTCGGACACAACTGAATGACTTTCACTTTCAACATAATATTTAGCAGTCAAGCCCAAATGTTTACTTCTGAAGAGTACAAAAGAAATAAAGATGTCTGCCTTCATCACTTCTATTAAGACACTGTACTAGAGATACAGGTCAGAGCAATCAAGAAAGGTAAAAAATTTTAAAGCATCAGATTAGAGAAAAAAGAAAATGTCCATTATTCTCAGATGACATGATTATCTACACAGAAAATCCTAAAGAACTGCAACAACACTACTAGAATAAGTAAGTGATTTCAGTATTAACATGACAAGTCACAAGATTAATACAAAGAAAAACAACTGTAGTTCTAGAAACTGGCTGCAAGCAATTGGAAAGTGAAGTGCAATAAAATCCAATTTATAAAAGATTCAAAACTTTGAGATACTTAGAATAAATTTAGTAAAATATGGGAAAGAACTGTATATTGAAAATTATAAAGATTACTGACAGAAAGGCAGCTCTAAATAAATATAGAGACATCCTTTGAGAATGTCAATTCTCCCCAAATTTATCTGTAGATTCAACATAAGCCCAAACAAAATCACAGCAGACACTTGTGCAGAAATTAATGAACTGGTTTTAAAATTTATAAGGAAATATTAAGGACCTAGAATAGCCAAAATAATTTGAGAAAAAAACAAAGCTTAGGAACAAATGCTACCTGACTTAAAGACTTATAGCTACAATAACTATGATAGTATAATACTGGAATTAAAAAAGATGCCTGTTTCCATATAACACAACAGAGAGTTCCCAAAAGATCCAGACATAAATGGACAACTAATTTTTGAAAACGACCAAAGGACACTCAGTGGTGAACTGACAGTATTTTCAACAAGTATTGCTACAACAATTTAATGTCCATATGCAAAAAAAAGTGACTTTAATTCATATTCCACATCATATTCAAAAGTTAACTCAAAACATGGGCCATAGAACTAAATGTCAAACTTAAAACTGTGAAACTTCTAGAGGATGACTTTGGGTTATACAGAAGTTTCTTGAATATGACACCAATACCACAGGCCATGAAAAGAAAAGAGTGTGTCAGGTTTTCAAAGAATTTACCACATCACATGACCCACCCATAGATTTTAATTTTAATTTTTGTCATAGAAGCCTTAATTTAAGCAGCCCAAACTGAAAACAACCTATCTGTCCTTCCAAAATAAATGGATAAACCATTGTAGAACATTCATACAGTGGGTTACTATTCTGCAATAAAAGAAGATGATAACACACAAAAGCAGAGATGAATCTCAAATTGTGTCAAGAGAAGTCAGAAAAAAAGTAATTCACACTGTATGACTCCATTTATATAAAATTCTAAGAAATAAAGCTAGTACATAGTGACAATGCCAGTAAGTGCTTCAGATCAGATCAGTCGCTCAGTCGTGTCCAACTCTTTGCGACCCCATGAATCACAGCACGCCAGGCCTCCCTATCCATCACCAACTCCCGGAGTTCACTCAGACTCACGTCCATCGAGTCAGTGATGCCATCCAGCCATCTCATCCTCTGTCATCCCTTTCTCCTCCTGCCCCCAATCCCTTCCAGCATCAGAGTCTTTTCCAATGAGTCAGCATTTCGCATGAGGTGGCCAAAGTACTGGAGTTTCAGCTTTAGCATCATTCCTTCCAAAGAAATCCCAGGGCTGATCTCTAGAATGGACTGGTTGGATCTCCTTGCAGTCCAAGGGACTCTCAAGAGTCTTCTCCAACACCACAGTTCAAAAGCATCAATTCTTCGGTGCTCAGCCTTCTTCACAGTCCAACTCTCATATCCATACATGACCACTGGAAAAACCATAGCCTTGACTAGACGGACCTTTGTTGGCAAAGTAATGCCTCTGCTTTTGAATATGCTCTCTAGGTTGGTCATAACTTTCCATCCAAGGAGTAAGCATCTTTTAATTTCATGGTTGCCGTCACCATCTGTAGTGATTTTGGAGCCCAGAAAAATAAAGTCTGACACTGTTTCCACTGTTTCCCCATCTATTTCCCATGAAGTGATGGGACCAGATGCCATGATCTTCGTTTTCTGAATATTGAGCTTTAAGCCAACTTTTTCAGTCTCCACTTTCACTTTCATCAAGAGGCCTTTGAGTTCCTCTTCACTTTCTGCCAGAAGGGTGGTGTCATCTGCATATCTGAGGTTATTGATATTTCTCCCGGCAATCTTGATTCCAGCTTGTGTTTCTTCCAGTCCAGCGTTTCTCATGATGTACTCTGCATATTAGTTAAATAAACAGGGTGACAATATACAGCCTTGACATACTCCTTTCCTATTTGGAACCAGTCTGTTGTTCCATGTCCAGTTCTAACTGTTGCTTCCTGACCTGAATACAAATTTCTCAAGAGGCAGGTTAGGTGGTCTGGTATTCCCATCTCTTTCAGAATTTTCCACAGTTGATTGTGATCCACACAGTCAAAGGCTTTGGCATAGTCAGTAAAGCAGAAATAGATGTTTTTCTGGAACTCTCTTGCTTTTTCCATGATCCAGCGGATGTTGGCAATTTGATCCCTGGTTCCTCTGCCTTTTCTAAAACCAGCTTGAACATCAGGAAGTTCACGGTTCACATATTGCTGAAGCCTGGCTTGGAGAATTTTGAGCATTACTTTACTAGCGTGTGAAATGAGTGCAATTGTGCAGTAGTTTGAGCATTCTTTGGCATTGCCTTTCTTTGGGATTGGAATGAAAACTGACCTTTTCCAGTCCTATGGCCACTGCTGAATTTTCCAAATTTGCTGGCATATTGAGTGCAGCACTTTCACAGCATCATCTTTCAGGATATGAAATAGCTCCACTGGAATTCCATCACCTCCACTAGCTTTGTTCATAGTGATGCTTTCTAAGGCCCACTTGACCTCACATTCCAGGATGTCTGGCGCTAGGTCAGTGATCACACCATCGTGATTATCTGGGTCGAGAAGATATTTTTTGTACAGTTCTTCTGTGTATTCTTGCCATCTCTTCTTAATATCTTCTGCTTCTGTTAGGTCCATATGATTTCTGTCCTTTATCGAGCTTATCTTTGCATGAAATGTTCCTTTGGTATCTCTGATTTTCTTGAAGAGATCCCTAGTCTTTCCCACTCTGTTGTTTTCCTCTATTTCTTTGCATTGATCGCTGAAGAAGGCTTTCTTATCTCTTCTTGCTATTCTTTGGAACTCTGCATTTGCTTAGCCAAGGACAAAAGGATGAGGACAAATTCAAGGATGTGACAAATTCCTCCTAGGGAGGAAGAGAGGGGAAGAACTATTCAGGGGAACAAAACTCAGGAGCACAAATACGTTAATTATCTTGGTCACAGAGATAGCTCCATGGACATACGCCTGCTAAGTTGCTTCAGTTGTGTCTCACTCCAGGGAACCCTATGGACTGTAGCCTGCCAGGTTCCTCTGTCCATGGGGATACTCCAGTCAAGAATACTGGAGTGGGTTGCCCTGCCCTCCTCCAGGGCATCTTCCCGACCCAGGGATCAAACCTGCATCTCTTACATCTCCTGCAGTGGCAGGCAGGTTCTTTACCACTAGTGCCACCTGGGAAGCCCTCATGGATGTATGCTTAACATCAAAATTTTTCAAGTAGTAGATTACATTTTAAATATGAGAAGTTTATTTACTGTATCTCAATTTTACTTCAGTAAATCTGTTTAAAACACAGATAAATGACTTTATCAAAATGTCTTCTTTGATACCAGGTCCAAGGGTAACATCTATGTCTTCATCTTAATTGACATTTCAGGAGCATTTCCTCCTTGAAATGTTCATGTTCACTTATACTCTCTCCTACTTTTTCTCTTTCTTGTCTGACCCCACTTGACCAGCCTTCTTTGCAAGTCACACTATTTCTGCTCAAATATTTCTGCTCAAACCAAGTTGGGACACTTTTTGTTTGTTTGTTTAAATTTTATTTTATTTTATTATTTTTTTAACTTTACAATATTGTATTGGTTTTGCCATATATCTTTGTAGCTAACCTTATTTAGCCCAATGACTAAAACTTCCTTCTCAGTGTTGCTGCTGCTGCTGCTAAGTCGCTTCAGTCGTTCTGACTCTGTGCGACCCCATAGATGGCAGCCCACCAGGCTCCGCCGTCCCTGGGATTCTCCAGGCAAGAACACTGGAGTGGGTTGCCATTTCCTTCTCCAATGCATGAAAGTGAAAAGTGAAAGTCAAGTCGCCTAGTTATGTCCGGCTCTTCTCGACCCCGTGGACTGCAGCCTACCAGGCTCCATGGGATTTTCCAGGCAAGAGTACTAGAGTGGGGTGCCATTGCCTTCTCAGTGCTATGCTATGCTATGTTATGCTAAGTCACTTCAGTCGTGTCCAACTCTATGTGACGCCATAGACGGCAGCCACCAGGCTCCCCCGTCCCTGGGATTCTCCAGGCAAGAACACTGGAGTGGGTTGCCATTTCCTTCTCCAATGCATGAAAGTGAAAAGTGAAAGCGAAGTCACTCAGTCGTGTCCGACTCTTAGCGACCCCATGGACTGCAGTCTGCCAGGCTCCTCCATCCATGGGATTTTCCAGGCAAAAGTACTGGAGTAGGGTGCCATTGCCTTCTCAGTGCTAACTACACCCAAATGTACACCTCTAGGCTCAGACTCTTTAAAATACTCCAGATGTATAGATTTCTAACTGGATATTTATCCTAGGCCTCTTTGTTCAAAGAAAAAAAAAAAAAAAACACTATTGATTTTAACCCTAACCTATTCTTCTCCCAATTTTCACTATTTTAGTAAATGCACCACTATCTATCCCTTCATGCTTAAAGCTAAAAATTTTAATTATTACCCTTGATTCTGTCTTTTTCCTCCTCAGCTTCTTCCCAATCCAACAGAAAGCCTTATTGGCTCTATCTTCAACATATAAATAAATCCAATTCATTTCTCTCCATTTTTACCATACTACTTTTGTAAGCTATTATTGCTTACATGGGCCACTGAAATAGTTCTCTTAGTCTCATATAATTCATTTGCTACATGGCACAGTGTTATGTTAAAATCACAAATGAGATTTTTATCACTAATTTCTTATTGCTCTTATAATAAAATCCCAAGTTTTTATGGTCTATATGGCTCTACACAATTCCAACTTCATCTTCTAATATCCTCTCTCTTATCTTCTGCCACCTGGGCACACTCAACTATCTTCAGTGCCTTGATCACACTATACTTGGTTAAGGCCTAGAATTACAATTAGCTTATTAAAGGCAACGGAACAGAAGCCAGAATGTGTTTGCCTGCTAAGTCACTTTGGTCGTGTCCGACTCTTTGTGATGCTATGGACTGTAGCCCACCAAGCTCCTCTGCCCGTGGGATCCTCCAGGCAAGAATACTGGAGTGGGTTGCTGTTTCCTCCTCCAGGGGATCCTTCCTGAGTCAGGGATCGAACCTGCGTCCTTACGTCTCTTACATTGGCAGGCAGGTTCTTTACTGCTAGTGCCACTTAGAAGCCAGCATACTTGAGTTCACATCTTAGCTTTACCACCTCTTTCCTGTGTGACCACAGTCAGAAGTCAGTCAGACTACTGTATGTGATTGAAAGACAAATTTAGAAATACGGTCTGTATGCCCCCAAAAGAGAAGGAATACTGATACTGGTAAGAATCAGCAGTTTGTCTCATCTTTTTGCCTGGTCCAGACTTTTCTCACTTACAACATTCTTAAGTGAATTTAAAATTAAATAGTGTAACCCTCTTAATGGTAATTGTATTAAGCTTATATATAATATCAACTAAATTTTCAGTGAACTGTATCCTTCACATTAAGTTGTCCTTGCCTTCCAATTCACAGAAAAATAACTTTAAAAAGCTGAGAGCAAGAGTGAGAAATATGTGGTATTTCAGGTCTGAATGATAATGAGTTCAGGTCTGCCAATTTAAGGGCAGCCAAAAAACAGATCAACTTGAGTAAATGGTTGTCAGCAAAACCAATCATGTTATGCTAACTAGACTTGCCTTACTTAAGGCAAAAATAAGTTTAGTATTCAAGAGTTTCCAAGAAATCATTGCTTTTAAACTGTCCCAGGCAGAATTAGCCATGTTTTCTTTTAAGCTTCCATAAAACCTCTTTGGACCATTCCCATATTAAATACATAAAATGTCTCCCTGGCCATCTAAGCTTCAAGTTTCTCAAGGATAGGAGCCTTCTTTGTATTCTTCAAGCATCTCTTCAACTGTCAGTCACTTCCTTTGTGTTATTAACTCAAGTAGAATGCCTCCTGGTTTCTTTGACCAACTTAGTCTTGATCACTATTTAATTATCTTCTAAGAATAGTGCTTGATATATAGCACACACTCAGTATATTTGCTAAATTAATTATATATGCTAAAATATTTGTGGTAAATGCCTTTGGTAGTAGAGTCAGGGCTAAAAAGCCCAGGGGGTGGGAAGTTTAGGAAATCATGAAGAACATCCCTGCTAGCTGCAGGTATCTTTGCAGCAAAGCTCAAAGAGAAGCATGATTTTCAAGAATGTGCATTTGACAGATAAAAATACTTTTTGGAATGTGTTCTCTTATCATCAGATGAGTTTATCTTATCCTCCAACTCAACTACATTTAATGCTGAGTCACAGGGCTCAGTGTTCTTGAGAAGAGGAGGGTATGAAATAACAGGGAGGACTCTCTAAATATAAAAAAGTAGAAATCCCATTCATTCTGGTATGAGGGTATAATGGGAAAGGAGGTGACAGATGTGAGAAAACAGGTCAGCAGAGTTACTCTTAGTGACTTTGTGGGGCTAAACTTTAATGTCAGGCATTAACAGTATGTGGGAAACTGAGAATCCCAGAGCAAGTGACATAATTCCCAAGGTGTAACCTATGTGAGAACTTAACTTCTGGGGGAAGACCAACACTGAACTTACCCTTAAATCCAATATTAGGTATAATGGCACTAGATGGAGGAAGGTGTGGAGATGAACGCTGCTGCTGCTGCTGCTAAGTCGCTTCAGTCGTGTCCGACTCTGTGCGACTCCATAGACGGCAGTCCGCCAGGCTCCCCCGTCCCCGGGATTCTCCAGGCAAGAACACTGGAGTGGGTCGCCATTTCCTTCTCCAATGCATGAAAAGTAAAAAGTGAAAGTGAAATCGCTCAGTTGTGTCCGACTCTTCACAGTCCCATGGACTGCAGCCTACCAGGCTCCTCTGTCCATGGGATTTTCCAGGCAAGAGTACTGGAGCGGGGTGCCATCGCCTTCTCCGGAGATGAATGAAACTAAGATAAACCTCATGACTCCCCACAGTCTACATACAGTGCTCAGGACGTCCAAGGGTGTGAATGGACAGAGAAGTGTTGAAAGATTCCAGTGGGTCACTGAAGTCATGAGATTGAGAAGAAGTATATAATTAGAGATATCTTTATAGCAGGATGCCAACAGTGTGACTATAGATCTCAGTCACAGAAACCTGTGAAATGTCAGATAAAAGCAGGATCATCTTGTTGGACAGCAATACAGGGGATGAAACAGCGGACACCAGAAACCAGAAAAAAAAAAAAAAAAGGAATCTGTCCTCCAAAAGCCCAGTTCCATCTCCTTGCAGCCAAGTAAGTCTCCTATCAGGAGGGAAAAAAAGAAAAGGAAGAGGTGAGAAAATCTCTAAGACATAGCATTTGCCCCCCGAAGGCTGAGACTAACAACAGGTAGTATTATTTAAACAGGTTTTAAGAGCCGTCTCCTTTTTCCCATCTCCCACCTTTCCCAGCAACCTGAGGTACTGAATGAGTTATAGGAAATGAAATACATGTAAGAGATTCTCTAGGATTCTTTAAAATCTCACAGTATGTGTCCCATTTTGGATTAAAATAAGCAAGCTAAGCATCTTGAGGCCTGAGATGTAACCCTGTGACATCAAGTGTGTAGAATCAAAGAGAAAATAGGCAATACGGAATAAGAGACAGAAAGAGATAGGGAGGAACATTCATTGGCAAGCTCCCTTTGGATGCTCTAAATTTGGAAATCCTGAATGCAATTCCAACTACAAAAACTCCATCCATTAAATAATTGGGGCTCCATCTGTCTGTACTCGTGCTTTGTATGACAAAAGAAAGTTCCACAGCAGGTCAGAAAGAGGACCCAAAGCCAAAAATGCAAAAATTTAGGTAGGTTGGAAAATTCCAGTCAAACCAGAAAATAGATTCTATGACTCCTGCAAAACAAATCCCACTTACAACCAGGTCCCCAGGAGCTAGGACCAGAGACTAGACAATGGCTTCAACAGCTCTTAAGACTCATATACAAAGAACCACTTGGTGAACTTTTTTACAAAACACATCCCACCTGACATTATGATTCAGGTGGTCTGGATGTGTCCTGTGTTGTGCTTGCTTTTTTTTTTTTTTTAACCTCCCTAGGTGATTCTAATGTGTAGCCAATGCAGACTTCAAGATTAGAGTTGGGCTGCCAGACTCTGTTACTTGTATCTTTAAGCAGTGACAACTCTTCATATGGCTTACTGCTAGAACCTGAGACTTCTTTTTCTCCAATGAATATTTTACATGCCTCTGTGATGGGGCAAAGTATTTTTTGACCTAGTACTTAGAAGTCAATTTCCCTGGAGATTGATTAGTGCCCCTACTTCTAAGAGGCAATCATTTCGCTTAGAATCCAGGTTTAACACAGACACATCTTGAAAACTAGAGATTGGGAACTGAGATAAAGAAATCTACCCATTTCTTCCTTCTCAGAAGTAGGGGCATATCTGGATGACAATAAATGTTCTCCAGCAACAGGGGATTTCCCTAGACAAGCAAGAACATCATGTAAAAACTATTTTTAAAATACTTCCTTCCCTATAGGTGTGCCCTTATTAGTAGTATTCCAATATTTTCTTTCTGTCCTATAATGCATTAAGGAAAATTTAAGAAACTTTGTGTCAGTGGAAAGAAAGAAGATACAGAAGAAGTTCCTGCAAAGGATAAGAGGCCTACGTCATGACCTTAAGGAGTTTGGGAAAATGAGATATAAAAGACAATTGAAGAATTTAGTTGTCACAGTACTTTCTAGGCTTCTGTGCCATCTATCTGCCTTAAGGTTAAAGCCTAAGGTGTGGCTCATGAAATAAAAGTCACTTAGTCATGTCCAACTCTTTGCTGCCACATGGACCATAGCCCGCCAGGCTCCTCTGTCCATGGAATTCTCCAGGCAAGAACCCAGGTCTCCTGCATTGCAGTCAGATTCTTTACCATCTGAGCCACCAAGGAACCCCAAGGTGTGGATTATAGAAATGAGCAGATAAGAAGATACTTTGGGCTATAGCCTACTTCCCTAAGGATAACAAGGGTAAGGATTAGGATTCCAAAGGTAGCTCAGTATTTATTTTGAGATTACTTCCCAAGGTGCACAAGATACATGCCTCAGTCCAGGCAGTGCTAGTGGTAAAGAACCCACCTGCCAATGCAGGAGATATGAGAGATGCTGGTGTGATCCCTGGGTTGGGAAAAACCCCTGGAGAAGGGAGTGGCAACCCACTCCAGTGTCCTTGCCTGGATAATTCCATGGATAAAAGAGCCTGGTGGGCTATGTTCATTGGGTTGCTAAGAGTTGGATATGACTGAAGAGACTTAGCATCTATGCATGCATTATCACAGGGAGGTGAACAGCTTTTTCCCTACATCCTGGATACAGTGTGAAGATTATCTAAATGTTCTCCCTTTATTTGCTTAAGGAGAACACACAAAATTATTGAATGAATGGGCAAGCCATTACCCATTGAGGATTGAGTTCAGGGCAAAGAGGTTGCAGTGTGCAAGGACTTCCTGACTGGAAGTACATTGGTGGCCATGAACTTCGACAATGAGTCCTGGTAAAATGTTCCCAAGAGCTAGATGAGACTAGCCACCACTTAATGGAAACCAATTAACATTGGCCACTCAACTCAGAGTCAGAAAGGACAAAATGTCACAGCAGATGTCCTTTAAGTGAGGAAAAGACAGAGGAAGATAATGAGAGGACATCTGGAAGCAAGCTTTTTCCTCAAAGGAAATGAGTCATGTAAAGATGATCATCTAGAGAGAAACACTGAGGTACCATTAATTGGTCAATGCAAAGCCATTTCTGTTATTGTTTGTTCAAATCTCCCAGACATTGACAACTTAGAAGAAAGAATACAGCAGTAAAAATTAATAGCTAGCATGTCTTCATTCATTTCAGGCATTGCTTTAGTAAGTATATGACTTATTACCTAATTAAAGGGCTAATCTCAAGTAATAATCACAAACTGAAGGGAGCACTGATGGGTGACAGGTTTCTCTCTGCTTTTAAACACAGTTGCTGCCCATTCAGATACTGCAGGGCTGGGGCAATGCCACATCTTTTTCATCATAAAAGTTCCATTACAGAAGGAGGTAGTGGGTAGAATAGTTTAATGATCAATTAAGACAGTTTGATACCATGAAGGAAAGTTTCACAATCTCATCTACTCAGATATTTGGTTCTCAAATTTGGTCCAGTATTTATTTTATCTCTAAACTAAATCATTCATTCATTCATTCAATAAATCATGTTAAACCTCTGGAATGTGCATGATTTTATTGGAAAAGAAAAATCCTTTCATTTCCTTCAATTAAAAAGTGGCTGAATCCTCCAGGGAGTTACAAAAATTCTACAGGGCAGAAAACTTTCAACGTAAGAGAGCAGGAAGCCAGGAAAAATTTAATTGATCTCCTCACTTCAGGAATGAGTAACTTGACATGTTATTACTTCAATAATCCAAGAAATATACAGTTGTCAGCTGTCACATCTGTTAATTCAATTTCCCCACATCTTGAGAGCAACACTGACTATATTGAGAAAAGGTTACCATTTTTTCCAATACTCTGTATCTCCTATTATAGCAACTCTAAAATAGTTTTTTTTTTTAATTTAAGACCTGAGAACTCCTTTAAAAACATATAATTGTATTTCCTTTATACCTTTACAATGAAAGCAAATAGTTTTAGTAGCTATGCACAACCCTTTCCAGAAATAATAAAAATAATAATAAACAAACAAACAAAAAATCCTTCTCTAAAGAATCTTATCTCTGGAAAACAGCAAAAACTAGTTGGAAAACTGTAGAGGAAAAAACAGTTGGAAAACTGTAGAGGAAATAAAAGTAGAGTAAATCTAGTTATTGACTCTTTGCAGATTGAGATTTTCCTTTGTTTACAATCACAAACTCAAAAACCATCTATCCTACAAAGAAGATGCATCAGTTTAAAAGACATTTTGTTTTATTTATACTAAAAAAGTTTCAAAATTACCTATCAAAGATAGATTGCTGCTGCTGCTGCTGCTAAGTCGCTTCAGTCGTGTCCGACTCTGTGCGACCCCATAGATGGCAGCCCACCAGGCTCCCCCATCCCTGGGATTCTCCAGGCAAGAACACTGGAGTGGGTTGCCATTTCCTTCTCCAATGCACGAAAGTGAAAAGTGAAAGTGAAGTCGCTCAGTCAAGCATCCCTAAATTTGAGACTCTATAGAGGCCAAAACACCGTATTTATATTAGTCACATATGTACATAGTATTTATATTACTCAGTAGTCTCCAAAGACATAAAATCAATTGTGTGTGTATGTGTGTGTATGTGAACTCCAAAATTTGTAACCAGCTGGTGAGAAATAAAGGTGGCACCAAGAACCCCTGAACCTGTGTGTGAACTGAGGCCAATCTCATGGAAAAATATGCCCTTAACGTTGGCTTTGGCAACTCACTGTAGGATTCAGATCTCAGTGCTCTATTTTGAGGATGCCCCTCTGGTTTTGAACACAAAACTAACTTCTGATTAATACCTTTCCTAGACATTCAGTAGTAAATATTTCACTTATGGGTTAAAACCCAAAATTTATGTCTCAAACACTATTTAAAGTTATATAATCAGCTGTGTATCTGGCTGGACATTTATTCCACACATGCTAAGTTGCTTCAGTCGTGTCCAACTCTGTGCAACCCTATGGACAGCACCCCACCAGGCTCCTCTGTCCACTGGATTCTCTAGGCAAGAATACTGGAGTGGGTTGCCATCCTTCTCCACATTTATTCCATAACATATACTTAATGTACATTTTGTCACTGATGATAGATACTTGACAATGATTGCTCTTCCAATATGATAAGTGAAATACACACTAGCTGTCAAAAAGAAACAGTTTTTTTACTACTGATACCAAAAAAAAAAAAAAAAATCAAAGGAGCCATAAAAGATAATTCAAAGGACTCACTGAGAGTCACATACAACATATTTGGCATAGACATTGATAAGAAAATAAAAAGTAAATAACTCACTTCAACAAGTTAAACACAACGACGTGTGAAAATCCATAAACCAGTATTTTCATTCCTCCTATTGCAAGACTGTAAAATTTGTCCAAAGTTGAAGATTAGTGTAATGTGTCACATTTTGAGATCAAGATACTAGTTGTTTATACTGTGCAGAATTATATTCTTTCCATCATCAAAACTTAATATATAAAGAGATTTTTTGCTGCTTGCTTATGCAGCTTTCACAGTTTAACCCATAATCACGTGTTTCAGCTGGCAAAGTTTGCAACTTAGTTTTCAGCAACTGCCAGATGATATACAATTGCCTTTTTGGCAAGACTGGCTCAAAACTCTAAATGTTTTGAATAATACTTAATAGTGCCTATTCATAGCATTGAAAAATTAATGGTGACATGTTAATACTCATATTAATTCATGCTATTTTTTAAAAATAACAAACCAAGAAATATTTAGGAAAACTAAGAAGCATTTTTTGTACTTCCAAATGATAGACCAACATTTTTAAAAATCCTATTTTTTAAAATTTAATTCCAAGAGGAATAAATTTAATCATATTCTCTTCAAAAGGTCTCATCTTTTCTTCTCTACAGTATTCTTAAATACACAATTTTTTTTTTTTACATATTAATGCATTAAAGTTAGTGTTAGTATATGCTTAGTCGTGTCCAACTCTGTGACCCCATGGACTGTAGCCCACCAGGTTCCTGTGTCCATGGGATTTCCCAGGCAAGTATACTGGAGTGGGTTGTCATTTCCTTCTCCAGGGGATCTTTCTGACCCAGGGATTGAACCCGTGTCTGTTCCTCTGGAGGCGGTCTTCTCTATTGCAGGCAGATTCTTTACTGCTGAGCCACCAGGGAAGCCATATTAATGCATAATTATCTTACATTATAAGCATTTTCCCAAATCCAATTTCATTTTTCTTTTGTCTTTAAAAACTTGTTTCGAAATTGAAGGGCCAGAATCTGGAATGGCAGAGTAAGAAAACTAGTGGACACCTCTCTAACAAAAATTATGTCAAAAGGTGAGCCATGATTTAAGGTGTAGGAAAGACACTCAACACTTGATGGGAAGAATTCCAAAGTAGTTACATTACAAAGAAGTATTTTTTCAACAAACAATGCTGGGAAACTAGATGTCTACATGCAAAAGAATGAATTTGGACTCTTTCCTTACATCACATATCAAAAACACTGGATCATAGTCTTAAATAAAGAATGAAACAATAAAACTTCTAGGAGAAAGGAGGAAAATCTTCATAACATTGGATTAAGCATAGTTGCTTGGATACCACACTGAAAGAACAGCATCAAAATAAAAAATTCATAAATAGGACTTCATCAAAATTAAGATCATTTCTGCTTCAAAGTACATCAACAAGAAAGTAAAATGACAAACCACAGAAAATTCATGAAGATTAAAACTTGATAAATGATCTTAATAGAAAATTTCCCAAAGAAGATGTACAAATGGCCAATAAGAACAAGAAGATACTCAACATCATTAGTGATGATGTAATATGGTCATGTATGGATGTGAGAGTTGGACTGTGAAGAAGGCTGAGCGCCAAAGAATTGATGCTTTTCAACTGTGGTGTTGGAGAAGACTCTTGAGAGTCCCTTGGACTGCAAGGAGATCCAACCAGTCCATTCTGAAGGAGACTAGCCCTGGGGTTTCTTTGGAAGGAATGATGCTAAAGCTGAAACTCCAGTACTTTGGCCACCTCATGTGAAGAGTTGACTCATTGGAAAAGACCCTGATGCTGGGAGGG
Source organism: Bos javanicus (assembly GCF_032452875.1). Lineage (NCBI taxonomy): Eukaryota > Metazoa > Chordata > Mammalia > Artiodactyla > Bovidae > Bos > Bos javanicus. Next base: position 31,928,436 of record NC_083874.1, on the reverse strand, counting down.
ATTGGGGGCAGGAGGAGAAGGGAACGACAGAGGATGAGATGGCTGGATGGCATCACTGACTCGATGGACGTGAGTCTGAGTGAACTCTGGGAGTTGGTGATGGACAGGGAGGCCTGGCCTGCTGTGATTCATGGGGTCGCAAAGAGTTGGACATGACTGAGCAAATGAACTGAACTGAATATCATTTAACATTCACCAGGATCTCTAAAATTGAAATGAAAATAGCAAGTGTTGGTGAGGAAATGGAATATTGGAACTCTTACACTTTGCTGGTGCAGATGCAAAATCATACAGCCACTTTTAAAATAATATATTTAGTTCCTCACATTTGAAACATAGAGTTACCAGTGAAAGTCACTCCGTGATGGCCAACTCTTGCAACTGCATGGGCTATACAGTCCATGGAATTCTCCAGGCTAGAATACTGGAGTGTGTAGCCTTTCCCTTCTCTAGGGGAACTTCCCAACCCAGGTATTGAACCCAGGTCTCCTGCATTGCAGGCAGATTCTTTACCAGCTGAGCCACAAGGGTAGCTAAACAATATTGGATTAGGTAGCCTATCCCTTCTCCAACAGATCTTCCCGACCCAGGAATCAAACCGGGTCTCCTGCATTGCAGGTGCATTCTTTACCATGATGACCCAACAATTTCACTCCTAGGCATATATTCAAAAGAACTACAAACATATGTCCACACAAACTTGTGCATGACTATAGATAGAAAAATTATTCATAAAAAACAAAAAGTGGAAACAGGCAAAATGTCCATCAACTAATGAATTGTCCATCAACAATAGAGGAATGAAGCTACATGAGTGAACTTCAAGAACACTTATGCTAAGTGAAAGAAGTCAGTCACAGAAGACCGTGTATTATGTGATTACCTTTATGTGAAAGTGTAGAATGGGCAAATCTTTAAAGGCAGTGCCAATGAATGTTTAAACTACTGCACAACTGCACTCATCTCACATGCTAGCAAAGCAATGCTCAAAATTCTCCAAGCTAGGCTTCAACAGTATGTGAACTGAGAACTTCCAATGTTCAAGCTGGATTTAGAAAAGGCAGAGGAACCAGAGATCAAATTGCCAACAGCTGTTGGATCATAGAAAAAGCAAGAGAATTCCAGAAAAACTTCTTCTGCTTCATTGACTATGCTAAAATCTTTGACTGTGTGGATGACAACAAACTGTGGAAAATTCTTAAGAGAGATGGGAGTACCAGACCACTTTATCTGCCTCCTGAGAAATCTGTATGCAGGTCAAGAAACAATAGTTAGAACCGGACATGGAACAAGGGACTGGTTCCAAATAGGAAAAGGAGTACGTCAAGGCTGTATATTGTCACCCTGCTTATTCAAATTATATGCAGAGTACATCATGCAAAATGACAAGCTGGATGAAGTATAAGCTGGAATCAAGATTGCCAAGAGAAATATCAATAACCTTAGATATGCAGATAACACCACCCTTATGGCAGAAAGCAAAGAGGAACTAAAGAGCCTCTTGATAAAAGTGAAAGAGGAGAGTAAAAAAGTTGGCTTAAAACTCAACATTCAAAAAACTAAAATCATGGCATCAATTCCCATTGCCCAATGGCAAATAGATGGGGAAACAATGGAAACAGTGACAGACCTTATTTTCTGTACTTCAAAATCACTGCAGATGTTTACTGCAGCCATGAAATTAAAAGATGCTTTCTCCTTGGAAGAAAAGCTGTGACCAACCTAGACAGCATATTAAAAAGCAGAGACAATACTTTGCCTATAAAGGTCCACCTAGTCAAAGCTATGGTTTTTCTAGTAGCCATGTATGGATGTGAGAGTTGGACCATGAAGAAAGATGAGAGTCAAAGAACTGATGTTTTTGAACTGTGGTGTTGGAGAAGACTCTTGCAAGTCCCATGGACTGCAAGGAGATCAAACTAGTCAATCCTAAATGAAATCAGTTCTGAATATTCACTGGAAAGACTGATACTGAAGCTCAATACTTTGGCCACCTGATGGGAAGAACTGACTCATTGGAAAAGAACCTGATGCTGGGAAGGATTGAAGGTAGGAGGAGAAGGGGATGACAGAGGATGAGATGGTTGGATGGCATCACCAACTCAATGGACTTGAGTTTGAGCAAGCTCTGGGAGTTGGTCATGGACAGGAAATCCTGGCATGCTGCAGTCCATGGGGTTGCAGAATTGGACATGACTGAGTGACTGAACTAAACTGACAGTGTAGTATTTTTCTGTGGCTAAGGTAGGAAGGGCAGTGACAGCAGAGAAGGACTTGGGAATAACTGGTAACAGGAATGGGATTTTCATGAGGCAGGGTGATGAAAATGCTCTAAAATAAGGTTTTGATGATGGTGGTTCATCCTGTGAATATATTAAACCAAACTGAACTGTATAGTGTACATTAGGGAATTACATAGTACGTGAAGCATATCTGAACTTTTTAAAAAATGAATGGCCATAAAGGTAGAACTATTTTAGTTTATATTCCCCTGCATCAAATTTTACCTAAGCCATCTCAACAGAATTTCTGCTTTAAAACAAACAAACAACAATAGCAACAACAACAAAAAAACCTCTGATATCTTATTAATGGAAATTGTTTCAGCTGCATGTCACAGAGACTCAAAGTATATATACTCACGTCTTCCTAAATATCTAGATCCTTACATTCCAATCTATTTTATAAGTAACTGGTACAATAATCACTCTAAAACTTTATTCATCAGGTTTTTCCCCACTATTTAGTTCAGTTCAGTTCAGTCGCTCAGTCATGTCCAACTCTTTGCGACCCCATGAATGGCAGCACACCAGGCCTCCCTGTCCATCACCAACTCCCAGAGTTCACTCAGACTCACTTCCATCGAGTCAGTGATGCCATCCAGCCATCTCATCCTCTGTCGTCCCCTTCTCCTCCTGCCCCCAATCCCTCCCAGCATCAGAGTCTTTTCCAATGAGTCAACTCTTCGCATGAGGTGGCCAAAGTACTGGAGTTTCAGCTTTAGCATCATTCCTTCCAAAGAAACCCCAGGGCTGATCTCCTTCAGAATGGACTGGTTGGATCTCCTTGCAGTCCAAGGGACTCTCAAGAGTCTTCTCCAACACCACAGTTCAAAAGCATCAACTATTTAGGACATCAGGACATTACAACTATTTAGGCTTCCCTGGTGGCTCAGACGGTAAAGAACCTGCCTGCAATGCAGGAGACCTGGATTTGATCTCTTGGATGGGAAGGTCGCCTGGAGGAAGGCATGGCAACTCACTCCAATATTCTTGCCTGGAAAATTCCCATGGACAGAGGAGCCTGGCAGGCTATGGTCCATGGGGTCTTTAAGAGTCGGACATGACTGAGTGACTAAGCACAGCACAGGACATCACTATCAGCCTGTACTGCCAAGCCTTTCACATCTAAACTCTCCTCAAGGAATTCAGTTACATGGCTTTTCTTAATGTCAGTTTCCTTGACGAAAATCGACTTTGACTTCCCCAGCAAAACATCTTATTATCTATAGGATAATATTTTCTGCTATGACATTGTTATAAAGTCTGTGATTACAAATAACTTGGAAATGACTCCAAAAAGCTTAACTGACAAGGTTTAGCATGATCTTACATTATCAGAAATCTGAAACAGGGCAATAATAAAAATTAATACAGTGAGTTAATACTTTCTTTAAAGACCCAAGTACCTGCAATTTTTACAGTCTGTAACCCTCAGCATGTTCTTCTCAGCTTAGTCTCCCTCACAGCCCTAGGGAGGTGATAAAATTTTATATGCCACACACTGACATGTCACTGATAAGTTGCAAAAGAGGAACTATTTAAAAGTCTCTTTGGAAAATGTTACAAAACTCAAGGAAACCTTTCCTAGAGCCTTCTGGTATGCCCCCTACCCTCACTAATTATCTGAAACTGCATCTCATGCCCACTCATTCCAACTACAATTCACTCCCTAGGGCCAGAGAGGGGCTGGCCCCTCTAAAGAACATAGAGTTAGCACTAGGAATGTATAGAATTCAGTTAGTTCAAGAAGGAATAGAATGGCTGCTGATTATAATGGGGAAGAATTATTATCTGCTGTATGCAATCAATCCACTTTTATTTACATTCCACCTATTAATTAAAATGTGCCATGTCATAATTTCTTCTAATCTTACATCCATTAATTTCTCCAAGTCCTGTATATTTACCTTATGTAAAAAAAATCTTGATTACCTATAGCTACCCACTCCCATGTAGTATTTATTTAACCCTTCATGAGAAAAATAGATTCTATGGTAGTTTTAAATCTTAAAAAGCCTGTTTTGGGAATTATGGTAGTAGTTAATTTATCTAGTTCCAATATTTTGCAGGTAAGATACCAAAGTCAAGAAAAGGAAAAACTCAGTGAAATAAGAGAAGAATTTAAAAGAAGGGAAGGAAATAGAAAAAAAGAAGGGGATAAAGTAAGAGAATTTGCAGGTGAAGGAAATGAACAAACCAGAAGAAAAGAAAGGTTGAGGGAGGAAGGGAGACAGAGGAAACATACAAAGAAGGAAATAAGGGAAAAAATAATGAGAAAAAGAGAAGAATACAAAGGGGAATGAAAAGGTAAGGGTAGACACATAAGACTGTCAGATGAAATGTGGCATTTATTCACAATTTGCCTAGAGAACCCATGGAACATAGCAACATGATAACCAATGCAGGCAGTAAAACCATACAAACCTTAACAGACATCTACTTGGTAGAAATGGCGCTGTTGCTCATGATTCTGACTTCTGTGCTGTAAATGAGGACTGTGACTTTTTGAAATAGTCTCAGCCACCATGAAAACTAGAGTCAAAAACTGAGTGCCCAAAAGGGTTCTGCTATGATCTAAATATGTGTGTGTGCTAAGTTGGCTTCAGTTGTGTCTGACTCTTTGTGAACCTATGGACCATAGCTCACCAGGTTCCTCTGTCCATGGGATTTCCCAGGCAGTCCAGGGACTGGCTTGCCCTCCTCCAGGTGATCTTCCTGACTCAGGGATCGAACCCCTGTCTTCAACATGTCCTGCACTGGCAGGCGGGTTCTCTACCACTAGTGCCCCCTGAGAAGACTGATCTAAATATACATATAGCATATTTATTGTGTGCACTTCCCAACACAGGAAACTTTCTCTATGATCCAAATTGGAGCCCGTATTTTCAAATTTTTAAAAGGATCAATATCTTACTGTCATTAACCAGGTAGTTTTTAAATTATTGCTTATTGGAACTTTATCAAAGTTATTTTCATGGCTTTTTAATTCTACCAATTGCTGAAAAGGTAATACTAAAATAATTAATACATATTTAGTGAGTAAACAAAATAGCAAGTTTTGGCATTAAACTATTCAGATTTGATTTTTGATGCTAATTTTATAGTGCACATTGAGCTATAAGATTGTGAGAACAAATTACAAAACATGTAAAGGTAGTAAATATGGCCCTAAAGTTATAAAAACTTCAGCATAGCTGTTATCTCATCATTGCTCACACAGGAAATAAAAATAAGAATCACAAAAGGAAGCTTCCGCTCTTTTAATTCCTACATGAAAATTAGCATACCAAATAAGTATGTGTGCAGGCATTTGTCTTTTCAATTATAAAATTAAGACATATTTCTTGCAACAATAATCATAACTATAAATTTAAACTACAGTCAGAATCTTTCCAGTCCAATTACATATACCAAATATTTTTCCTTTGTGTGTACAAATATATGTACTCATATACAAAGTTATTTATTATAAAAATGTGTACATATTTTTAATCTTACTGATATACTGTGGAACCCATTTATATCTGTATATATGTATGGACTTCCCAGGTGACTCAGTGGTAAAGAATCCACCAGCCAGTACAGAAGATGTGGTTTCACTCGCTGGGTTGGGAAGATCCCCTGGAGAAGGAAATGGCAACCCACCCCAGTATTCTTGCCTGGGAAATTCCATGGACAGAGGAGGCTGGCGGACTATCGTCCATGGGGTCACAAAAGAACTGGACACAACTTAGTCACTAAACAACAATAAGAAACAACCTGAAGAGTTCTTCCTTGTAGGATTCATAAAAGAATGTTGCTCTATACTAATATCAAGGAGAATTCAAATAATCTAAAAAAAAATCATAACTATTTTTGGTTTGCATAAGAAAGCTGAGGTCATCAGATAATTGCTGCTGCTGCTACTGCTAAGTCACTTCAGTTGTGTCTGACTCTGTGCGACCCCATAGACGGCAGCCCACCAGGCTCCCCTGTCCCTGGGATTCTCCAGGCAAGAACCCTGGAGTGGGTTGCCATTTCCTTCTCCAATGCATGAAAGTGAAAAGTGAAAGTGAAGTCGCTCAGTCGTGTCCAACTCCTAGCAACCCCATGGACTGCAGCCGGTAAGGCTCCTCCATCCACGGGATTTTCCAGGCAAGAGTACTGGAGTGGGGTGCCATTGCCTTCTCCTCAGATAATTAGGTATTTTGAATTTTAAATGGTAATAATCTCCTCTAAGGAAAGACAAAATACATGAACTCTTTTGCCCACAGATAAGTTCTGAAAGAGGTGTCATCCATAAAGACATGTTAAAAAAAATTACAAATGAGATTTGAATGCATTTTTAGGGGCCATGTGTAGCTCACTATCAAGCAGTTCAGATTCTCTGAGATCCCCAGTAAAAAGCATGATTTTGCTTTTCTCTACTCTCCAGCCAGTTTGCAAGGATCTCAAATGGTTCTAACAAAAAAGGTTATGGTTACAGCAGGAAAACTGAAATGGCCACATATGTGCAGGAGTTGAGGGGATGCTGCTCATTGACAGGAATGAAAGGTGTCTACCATTGAAGAAATGGCAAACAATCCTCAACCAGCCTGATCCCAGGCAAAACTGGGATCCCAGCCCCTGTCGCTGAGTAGAGCTAAAAGAAATTTCACACAGAGGGAGTGACAGAAAATCCACTTGTTCTCATGACCCTAAACTGATCCACAGCAAAAGGCTGACTGCTGTCATGGATGGGAGAGGGAAGGCATCATGCTCTATCTAAGACCTTCAACTGTTACAAAGATAAGACAAATAGGGGAGGGACAGAAATGCTGAAAAATATAACCATTAAGATTCTAGAGCACAGGTCAGGACAGAGGCTGAAATTTAGAGAAAACCTGACCCCACCATAAGCCTTGAAAGCAATACCAGTCAAGAGTAGACTGCAACTAGATTAGAGGTAAAGGTGTAGAAAGGCAGTGGTGCTATAAACAGTCATACTGGTTTTTCAGAAATCTAAAGGCAAATAAAAAGCATCAAGAAGACAAGCCACAAAATGAGACAAAATACTTGCCAAGCACGTATTGGATAAAAGGATTGAATCCAAAGTATACTATGAAACCTTAAAACTCAATTAGAAAAAAAAAAAAAGAACACAATTTTAAAATGGGCAAAACATCTGAATATATACCTCACCAAAGAAGATACACAGATGGCAAATAAGCATATGAAGAGATGCTCAACACCATGTGGCATGTGGGAATTGCAAATTAAAACAATGAAATTTCACACTTATTAGAATGGCTCGAATCCAAAAAATGATCAACACTGAATGCTGGTGAGTACTCAGAGCAAGAGGAATTCTCATTGATTATTTGTGGAGATGCAAAACAGTACAACAATTTTGGAAGAGTTTGTTAGCCTCGTACAAGGTTAAATATAGTTTTATCATATAATCCAACAACAGTACTCCCTTTTTGCAGCTGATTTGACAAGTTATATCCATACTAAAACCTGAGTGCCAACAGTTAGAGCATCTTTGTTCACAGCTGCGAAAAATTGAAAACAGGTGAGTTGTCCTTCAATACGTGAACAGATGAGCAAACTGTGGTGCATCACATGATGGAATATTATTCAGTAATAAAAAGAAATGAGTTGTCAACCATAAAAGACATGGGTTAAGTATAAATGCATACTGCTGAATGAAAGAAGCCATCTTGAAAAGGCTACACAGTATAGGGCTCAAATTGTATTGCATTCTGGAAAAGGCAAAACAGAGGAAATTTTCAAAACTCTGTGGTTGCTGGCATTTGAAAGAATTGAAAAGTACTGAATGCATGAAGCATGAAGGAACGTTCAGGTAGGAGACACTATTCTGACTGACACTCTACAAGTGGATATATGACATAAATTTATCAAGACCCACCAAACTTCAAAGCACTCTTACTTTAAACAAAGTTAAAAAAGAAAATCATTTGCAATTCATGGGACGCTGAAAAAGAATGTAGACTGTGGGAAAGTTTAAGGCATATTCACTGAAGGAGATGATGAGAGGAGATATAATGGTAGTAACTTTGGAAATGAGTAGAGTCTATAAATTTCACCATAGGACACTTCACATAAGCAATATATTTTGATTGATAATGTTCTCTCACAAGGGAGTGGAGATAAAAACAATTCGAAAACTATTATATATGAATATTAGAAATAAACAATTAAGTAAATGAATGGCAGATGGTAGAAGCCGGATTTCTCATTGCTGTCATGTTAATTTACAAATAAGGCAAAGTAAGAGGACAGTGATCTCTGTGGTGATGAATTAAAGTTGGAGACATCAATATGAGCTCATGTTTAACATAGATACGGATAACTTTTTCCCTTATTGAATAACTTTTGTCTTTTGTTCTCTATCCAGGATGAGCAGGACCAATAATCTGATTTGTCAGCATGGTCAAACACAATAAATGATAATAAAGTATCAAACATTATAAATACATACCTGGGTTCACACACAAATATAAATGTATTTATAAACATGTAAACATGGCCTGTATTTTCCTGAAATATTAACAGCTATAGTTTTCACTTCTTGTTATGAACACAGGCACTTGTCCCTTCTTCACTCAGATAAGGCTAATGAAATATGTGTAGATATGTATCTATAGTAGGTGAGTAAACACACGCATTCCTCTGTTCTGTTGGATAAGAGAGCTTAAAAACAATGACACCCAGGAGTAAGAAGTTCACCCAGTACTGTGTTCTAAGTCTATTCCCCAATAAAAAAAAAAAAACAAAGATTCTTGGGGGAAATGTCTAATTTTAGGACTTAGCAGGCAATATAACATGAGGTGGGGACATTTTACAGTAACAGAAATTAAGAAAGTACTTAAAACACATGTACACACACACACACACTCACAAACCACTGTGAATACATCAAAGGGACACAGGAGTTAAATGAAAGAGCTTGCAATAACCTAAGCCAAACATCTGAAGAAAAAAAGAAGAACAGTATTGGCTTATAACACAAAATATAAAATAAATACAAATGAGTCTATTCTGATACAAACAAAATCCCATACTCTTTTAACTGTGGATTGTATACATTACTTCCTTAAAAATAATACAGAATGGAAAGGGAAATATAGCAGAAAAACCTTGGCAAAGACTGAATCAGTCCAGTGCTTAAGATCAGTATCAACATCCATATATCATGTTAAGGCATGCTACAGTCCATGCGGTCACTAAGAGTCACACACGACTTAGCAAATGAACAACAACAGAAACCATTAAGATATGATAAAAGTGGTATTTTATGTGTATGATCTCTGCCCCAAAATATATATCCCAAGTCTAATCATGAGAAAAACAATTATGACAAAGTGACATCTACAAAATAGCTGATGAGTACTTCTTAAAACTGTCAAGAACATGAAAAATAAAAGGAGTCTGACAACTCTTATAGCCAAAAAGAGTCTATAAAGACATGATAATTAAAGGTAAACTGGCCATGGGTGGAAACTTAGAACAGAAAAATACATAAGATAAAAATTATAAAAGAGGAAAAAATAAAGTATAGATGAGAAATAACAGAAAATAAAAAGATCATAAGTTTATGCCCAAGAATATAAAAATGACATTTAAAAATATTTGTTAAAAAGTATATGTAATAAGTATGTTAATAAGATTTGTCCCCTTAAAATAATAATAATATAGTTTTAAAGTAAAGTGATCTAAAAAGACACATCATGAAAAATATATTTCCAAACACAAATAACTGAGCTTCATAAGGCCAAAACATAAAAATGTAAAAGAAGTAAACAAACCCACTGTTATCCTTAGATTCTTCAGTACTGACAACTGATAGAGCAAGTTGACTTAAAAAAAAAAAAGTACAGATGACACCACCCTTATGGCAGAAAGTGAAGAGGAACTAAAAAGCCTCTTGATGAAAGTGAAAGTGGAGAGTGAAAAAGTTGGCTTAAAGCTCAACATTCAGAAAACGAAGATCATGGCATCTGGTCCCATCACTTCATGGGAAATAGATGGGGAAACAGTGGAAACAGTATCAGACTTTATTTTTGGGGGCTCCAAAATCACTGCAGATGGTGACTGCAGCCAAGAAATTAAAAGACACTTACTCCTTGGAAGGAAAGTTATGACCAACCTAGATAGCATATTCAAAAGCAGAGACATTACTTTGCCAACAAAGGTCCGTCTAGTCAAGGCTATGGTTTTTCCAGTGGGCATGTATGGATGTGAGTGTTGGACTGTGAAGAAGGCTGAGCACCGAAGAATTGATGCTTTTGAACTGTGGTGTTGGAGAAGACTCTTGAGAGTCCCTTGGACTGCAAGGAGATCCAACCAGTCCATTCTGAAGGAGATCAGCCCTGGGATTTCTTTGGAAGGAATGATGCTGAAGCTGAAACTCCAGTACTTTGGCCACCTCATGCAAAATGCTGATTCATTGGAAAAGACTCTGATGCTGGGAGGGATTGGGGGCAGGAGGAGAAGGGGACGACAGAGGATGAGATGGCTGGATGGCATCAGTGACTCGATGGACGTGAGTCTGAGTGAACTCTGGGAGTTGGTGGATGGACAGGGAGGCCTGGCGTGCTGCAATTCATGGGGTCGTGAAGTCGGACGGACTGAGCGACTGAACTGAACTGAAGGATATATAAGATGCAACTAAAATGGTGCTTACAGGAATATTTATAGCATTGAACATATATGTGAAAAAAAAAATAAAGGTCTCAAGTTAATGGCGCTAACTTCTACCAGAAGAAGCAGAATAATAGAAGTAGAAATAAATCCCAAATAAGCAGAAAGAATAATGATGATAAGAGCAGACTTAGTGAAATTTAAAACAGAAATAATAGGAAAGAAAAACCAATGAAACCAAAAGCTAGTTCTTTAAAAATATCAGAAAAACCATTAACCTTTAACTGATCAAGAAACTAAAGACACAAAGTGCCAATTTAAAGAAGGAAAAAGGGAGTGACATTAGCATTACAGCATCCAATTGTGAATTAAAAAGAGATAGGACCTTGGTCAAGCTGCAGAGCCAAGGGAGTTGGTGAGCCTGCCCAACTTCTGACTCTCCATGATCTGGAAAGAGGGTACTGATGCATGGTGGATAGAGAATTTGTGGAGGTCCAGCCTGCACACCATCTAAGTGGAACAGAGATGAGTTTTGAGTAGAGGAGATGGAGAAATTTTCTAAGTTGGCCTCCCTGCCAGGGCAACACTGTAAGGCACTGGGCTTTAGGCAACATCAAAGGTTACCTCTTCAGCAAAGCTGGTGGAAAGCAAAAGTGGCGAGTGACCATCCATCTGCCTTAGTTCAGGCTACAGCTAGAGATACACATTTTTCTCAAGTAACACCTAGATTTCTGAGAAGGCATCTCTGTGACTGGGGGGAGAAAGAAGAAAATGAAGGAGGGAGACAAAAGTATTAAAGGGCATTGAAGGAAGGCATTCCTGTTGTGTGCTTTGGGATTTCAGTAGTCAATCCACCTACAGACTTCTTAGAATGCCCCACTAAGGATCTCCCTACTAGGCTGTGGTCAACCTCCAAAGTTGCAGATGCTGAGACATCTCCTGCCACTCTACTGCTACCTCCCACAATATCAGAGTGAATCCAGGAGATCCTGGGGAGAAACCAGGAGGAGAACCACAAACTTGAGGTATAGTGCCACCTTCTAAAATGCTAAAGTAAGGTTACTAATCATCAGCTTGCTGAATTGTAAGAAACAAAGAAAACATAAATTCATAGCTAAAGAAAGTGTCTTCTATTCAAATGTAAAAGCACATGTGTATATCAAACACTATGAAACGATAAATCAGGTATCACAAAAAGAAAATGGTATTTCTCTAGCAACCAAACTCAAACACATAGAAAATTGTGTTCTAACTGGTAAAGGATTAAAATAGTTGTTAAGAAGAAATTTAATAAGCTACAAGAAAATTCAGAAGGTAATTCAATGAACTCAGGAATACAATTAATAAACAGAAGGAATTTCTTACCAAAGAGATTGAAATTTAAAAAGAACCAAATTCTGGAGCTGAAGAATTCAATGAATGACATGAAGAAAGCAATAGAGAACACAGGTAACAGCTCAGACTAGATGAAAGAAAGATTAAATGACTTGGGAAAGAGGCCTATAGAAATAATTTCAGTTAAAAGAAGAGAACTTAGATAGAAACCCTATAAGAGCTATCAGATTTAATCAGAAAGGCAAATATTGAAAAACAACAACAACAACAACAAAAAACCTCTAACAGAAGGAGAGGAGAGAGAAAAAGGAACAAAGAGTTTATTTAGAGAAATAATAGCTGGGAATTTCCCAAATTTGGAGAAGAAATTAAATATACAAGACACAAAGCTAATAGAAGACTCTATTATCACAATGAAAAAAGATCTTATCCAAAATATATAATAATAATAATGTTGTCAAAAAACAATGATTAAAAAAGAATCAGAGTCATATGGAAAAAATAAAGAACATAGCCTAGAAATCTTAGCAAATTTAAGAAGACTGAAATCATACCAACTAATTTTTCTGACCACAATGGTATGAAAATAGACATCAACAAACAAAAGAATGATAGAAAATCTATAAATGTGTAGAAACTAAACACTGTGATTCTGAAAGACCAATGAGTCAAAGGAGAAAATAAAAGGGAAATCAAAAATATCTTGAAACAAACAAACAAACAAAATGTAAGCATACCAAAACTTATGAGAAGCAGCAAAAGCAATTCTGAGAACAAAGTAATATATTAAGAAATTAGAAAGATCTCAGTTCAGTCACTCAGTCATGTCTGACTTTTTGCAACTCTATGGACTGCAGCATGCTAGGCTGTCTGTCACCAACTCCCGGAGCTAACTCAAACTCATCCATCGAGTTAGTGATGCCATCCAACCATCTCATCCTCTGTCATTCCCTTCTCCTCCTTCCTTCAATCTTTTCCAGCATCATGGTCTTTTCCAATGAGTCAGTTCATTACATCAGGTAGCCAAAATACTGGAGCTTCAGCTTCAGTCTTTCCAATAAATATTCAGGACTGATTTCCCTTAGGATGGACTGGTTGGATCTTCTTACAGTCCAAGAGACTAGCAAGAATCTTCTCCAACACCACAGTTCAAAAGCATCAATTCTTCGGCGCTCAGCTTTCTTAATAGTCCAAATCCCACATCTGTACATGACTATTGGAAAAACCATATCTTTGACTAGGTGGACATTTATTGGCAAAATAATATCTCTGCTTTTTAATAAGCTGTCTAGGTTGGTCATAGCTTTTCTTCCAAGGAGCAAGCGTCTTTTAATTTCATGGCTACAGTCACCATCTGCAGTGATTTTGAAGCCCCCAAAAATAAAGTCTGTCACTGTTTCCATTGTTTCCCCATCTATTTGCCATGAAGTGATGGGGCCAGATGCCATGATCTTAGTTTTCTGAATGTTGGGCTTTAAGCCAACTTTTTCACTCTCCTTTTTCACTTTCATCAAGAGGCTCTCTAGTCTTTCTTCACTTTCTGCCATAAGAGTGGTGTCATCTGCATATCTGATGTTACTGATATTTCTCCTGGCAATTTTGATTCCAACTTGTGCTTTATGCAGCCCAGCATTTCACATGATATGCTCTGCATATAAGTTAAAGCCTTGACGTACTCCTTTCCTGATGTGGAACCTGTCTGTTGTTTCATGTCCAGTTATAACTATTGCTTCTTAATCTGCATACAGATTTCTCAGGAGGCAGATAAAGTGGTCTGGTATTTCCATCTCTTTAAGAATTTTCCACAGTTTGTTGTGATCCAGTCAAAGGCTTTGGCATAGTCAATAAAGCAGAAGTAGACATTTTTCTGGAACTCTCTTGCTTTTTCAATGATCCAGTGGATGAACAACTAAACAATTAAGTAGACAATTTAATTGTTTCAACATGAACAATTAAATTGCAGCAAATTAGATAAATCTGGAAGGAATAAGTTACCAGAAATATACAACCTTCTATGACAGAATCAGGAAGAAATGAAAAATTTGAACAGACCAATAACGAGTAAAGAAGTAATCAAAAAACTCCCAATACAGAATATTCTAGGATTAGAGTTTACTGACAAAATCTACCAAAGAATTAATTTCAATCTTTTGATGTTTCTAAAAAATTGAAAAGGGGCAAACACTTCAAAACCAGTTCTACGAGCCAGAATTACCCTGATACAAAAGCCAGAGAAATGTACTAAAGGAAAAGAAAACTATACTAATATCATTGATGAATACAGATGCAAAAATTTTAAAAAGAATATTAGCAAACCAAAGTCAAGAACACACTTAAAAGTCTATATTAAATGACAATAGGGAGATAGATAGATAGACAGACAGATTCTAAATGTGTGTATGTGTGTGTGTATGGAATGCAAAATTGGTAACATAAATCATCATATCATATTAAGAGAATATAAGGTCAAAATCACAAGATCTTCTCAATAGATGCAGAAAAAGCCTTTGACAAAATAAAACATCCCTTTTGATAAAAATCCCTTCACAAACTAGATATAGAAGGAATCTAATAAAAGTGATAAGAGAAACCTACTGCTATCTTCCTGTTTAATAGAAAAATTGACAACTTTTAAGATCAATAACAAGACAGAGATGCTCACTATTTATTTATATTTTTAAATGTCTTGGTGAAATTACAAAAACTTAAAGGTAAGGGAGAAAGAAAACATAATTTTCCATCCAGACAGGAAAAAAATATGCTACTGAAGAAGAGAAGTTAGAAGTTGTTGAGACTGTCACAGTCTGCATAGGCCAACTCAATCTAGGCATCATCTTTACTAGATTTATATAGTGATTTCATTATAATAACTTTTAGTTAAAAAGAATATAATTTTTTTCCTTAAAGTAGCATGTGGTTGAACTTTTTTATTTTATTATATTGACCAACCCACAAAGATTACCAAATGCTCACATAAAGTTAGGGAATGGGCCAAAATATAATCTTTACTGATAAACAGGAACCAGAAAGGCACCCAGGCTACTTAATTGCAACTGTTAAGAGTTATAAATATTATAAGAATTGAAATACCCTGAGAAAACCATAACTGAAAAACAAACATGTACCCCAGTGTTCATCGCAGCACTATTTACATTGCCAGGACATGGAAGCAACCTAGAAATCTGCTGACAGATGAATAGATAAAGAAGTTGTGGTACTATGTCACACATGACCCTGAAGCAGAGTTTGATCTTCTACTCAAAACAAAATCTGACCCTATTTCCTTAACAGGTTTCTGATATGTCAACCATTATGGAAATTTCTTCTAGTTGGTAAAGATGATGATGATGGCATATTTAAAACCTTGAATAAGTTTCGTAATACTCCACATATTGAAATAGAATCCACATACAATTTTTCTCAAAAAAAAAAAACAACAAAAAAAACCCACAAAACCCCCCTGCAGAATGAATACAATTTAAGTTATTAGAATATAACTTTGATTATTTCACTCATGTCAAGAACAAGTACTGACTATTGTCTGTCATACCAAACGAAAGGCAAAATCTTACTGTGCCCATGTGGTAAACATGAAATACATTACATTATATTAATGTAATTAATACATTACATTACACACTAAAGGATTTCTGTGACAAAGAAACTAGGGCTTTCTAGATCAAGTCTTTTAGATATTTCTCATTCTGGTAGGGACAGAACAAAAAAAGGAATAAACAAAAAACAAAATGAATTAAAAAAAAAAACAGTATTAAAGAAGTGATCCCTGAGTTTACAGCAATTTAAAAAGCACAGCAGATAAAATGTCCTATATATATCAATTAGGTCTAACTGGTCTATTGTATCATTTAAAGTTTGTGTTTCCTTGTTGATTTTCTGTTTAGTTGATCTATCCATAGGTGTGAGTGGGGTATTAAAGTCTCCCACTATTATTGTGTTATTGTTAATTTCTCCTTTCATACTTGTTAGCATTTGTCTTACGTACTGTGGTGCTCCCGTGTTGGGTGCATATATATTTATAATTGTTATATCTTCTTCTTGGATTGATCCTTTGATCATTATGTAGTGACCTTCTTTGTCTCTTTTCACAGCCTTTGTTTTAAAGTCTATTTTATCTGATATGAGTATTGCTACTCCTGCTTTCTTTTGGTCCCTATTTGCATGGAAAATCTTTTTCCAGCCCTTCACTTTCAGTCTGTATGTGTCCCCTGTTTTGAGGTGGGTCTCCTGTAGACAACATATGTAGGGGTCTTGTTTTTGTATCCATTCAGCCAGTCTTTGTCTTTTGGTTGGGGCATTCAACCCATTTACGTTTAAGGTAATTACTGATAAGTATGATCCCGTTGCCATTTACTTTATTGTTTTGGGTTCCAGTTTATACACCGTTTTTGTGTTTCTTGTCTAGAGAATATCCTTTAGTATTTGTTGGAACCTTCTCCAGGATAGATCACATCCTGGGCCATAAAGCTAGCCTTGGTAAATTCAAAAAGATAGAAATCATCCCAAGCATTTTTTCTGACCACAATGCAGTAAGATTAGATCTCAATTACAGGAGAAAAACTATTAAAAATTCCAACATATGGAGGCTGAACAACACGCTGCTGAATAACCAACAAATCACAGAAGAAATCAAAAAAGAAATCAAAATTTGCATAGAAACGAATGAAAATGAAAACACAACAACCCAAAACCTGTGGGACACGGTAAAAGCAGTCCTAAGGGGAAAGTTCATAGCAATACAGGCACACCTCAAGAAACAAGAAAAAAGTCAAATAAATAACCTAACTCTACACCTAAAGCAACTAGAAAAGGAAGAAATGAAGAAGCCCAGGGTTAGTAGAAGGAAAGAAATCTTAAAAATTAGAGCAGAAATAAATGCAAAAGAAACAAAAGAGACCATAGCAAAAATCAACAAAACCAAAAGCTGGTTCTTTGAAAGGATAAATAAAATTGACAAACCATTAGCCAGACTCATCAAGAAACAAAGGGAGAAAAATCAAATCAACAAAATTAGAAACGAAAATGGAGAGATCACAACAGACAACACAGAAATACAAAGGATCATAAGAGACTACTATCAACAATTATATGCCAATAAAATGGACAACGTGGAAGAAATGGACAAATTCTTAGAAAAGTACAACTTTCCAAAACTAGACCAGGAAGAAATAGAAAATCTTAACAGACCCATCACAAGCATGGAAATTGAAACTGTAATCAAAAATCTTCCAGCAAACAAAAGCCCCGGTCCAGACGGCTTCACAGCTGAATTCTACCAAAAATTTAGAGAAGAGCTGACACCTATCCTGCTCAAACTCTTCCAAAAAATTGCAGAGGAAGGTAAACTTCCAAACTCATTCTATGAGGCCACCATCACCCTAATACCAAAACCTGACAAAGATGCCACAAAAAAAGAAAACTACAGGCCAATATCACTGATGAACATAGATGCAAAAATCCTTAACAAAATTCTAGCAATCAGAATCCAACAACACATTAAAAAGATCATACACCATGACCAAGTGGGCTTTATCCCAGGGATGCAAGGATTCTTCAATATCCGCAAATCAATCAATGTAAGACACCACATTAACAAATTGAAAAATAAAAACCATATGATTATCTCAATAGATGCAGAGAAAGCCTTTGACAAAATTCAACATCCATTTATGATAAAAACTCTCCAGAAAGCAGGAATAGAAGGAACATACCTCAACATAATAAAAGCTATATATGACAAACCCACAGCAAACATTATCCTCAATGGTGAAAAATTGAAAGCATTTCCTCTAAAGTCAGGAACAAGACAAGGGTGCCCACTTTCACCATTACTATTCAACATAGTTTTGGAAGTTTTGGCCACAGCAATCAGAGCAGAAAAAGAAATAAAAGGAATCCAAATTGGAAAAGAAGAAGTAAAACTCTCACTAGTTGCAGATGACATGATCCTCTACATAGAAAACCCTAAAGATTCCACCAGAAAATTACTAGAAATAATCAATGACTATAGTAAAGTTGCAGGATATAAAATCAACACACAGAAATCCCTTGCATTCCTATACACTAATAATGAGAAAACAGAAAGAGAAATTAAGGAAACAATTCCATTCACCATTGCAACCGAAAGAATAAAATACTTAGGAATATATCTACCTGAAGAAACTAAAGACCTATATATAGAAAACTATAAAACACTGGTGAAAGAAATCAAAGAGGACACTAATAGATGGAGAAATATACCATGTTCATGGATTGGAAGAATCAATATAGTGAAAATGAGTATACTACCCAAAGCAATTTAAGGATTCAACGCAATCCCTATCAAGCTACCAACAGTATTCTTCACAGAGCTGGAACAAATAATTTCACAATTTGTATGGAAATACAAAAAACCTCGAATAGCCAAAGCGATCTTGAGAAAGAAGAATGGAACTGGAGGAATCAACCTACCTGACTTCAGGCTCTACTACAAAGCCACAGTTATCAAGACAGTATGGTACTGGCACAAAGACAGATATATAGATCAATGGAACAAAATAGAAAGCCCAGAGATAAATCCACGCACATATGGACACCTTATCTTTGACAAAGGAGGCAAGAATATACAATGGATTAAAGACAATCTCTTTAACAAGTGGTGCTGGGAAATCTGGTCAACCACGTGTAAAAGAATGAAACTAGAACACTTTCTAACACCATACACAAAAATAAACTCAAAATGGATTAAAGATCTAAACGTAAGACCAGAAACTATAAAACTCCTAGAGGAGAACATAGGCAAAACACTCTCTGACATACATCACAGCAGGATCCTCTATGACCCACCTCCCAGAATATTGGAAATAAAAGCAAAAATAAATAAATGGGACCTAATTAACCTTAAAAGCTTCTGCACATCAAAGGAAACTATTAGCAAGGTGAAAAGGCAGCCTTCTGAATGGGAGAAAATAATAGCAAATGAAGCAACTGACAAACAACTAATCTCAAAAACATACAAGCAACTCCTACAGCTCAACTCCAGAAAAATAAATGACCCAATCAAAACATGGGCCAAAGAACTAAATAGACATTTCTCCAAAGAAGACATACAGATGGCTAACAAACACATGAAAAGATGCTCAACATCACTCATTATCAGAGAAATGCAAATCAAAACCACTATGAGGTACCATTTCACACCAGTCAGAATGGCTGCGATCCAAAAGTCTACAAATAATAAGTGCTGGAGAGGGTGTGGAGAAAAGGGAACCCTCTTACACTGTTGGTGGGAATGCAAACTAGTACAGCCACTATGGAGAACAGTGTGGAGATTCCTTAAAAAACTGGAAATAGAACTGCCTTATGATCCAGCAATCCCACTGCTGGGCATACACACTGAGGAAACCAGAAGGGAAAGAGACACGTGTACCCCAATGTTCATCGCAGCACTGTTTATAATAGCCAGGACATGGAAGCAACCTAGATGTCCATCAGCAGATGAATGGAAAAGAAAGCAGTGGTACATATACACAATGGAGTATTACTCAGCCATTAAAAAGAATACATTTGAATCAGTTCTAATGAGGTGGATGAAACTGGAGCCTATTATACAGAGTGAAGTAAGCCAGAAGGAAAAACAGAAATACAGTATACTAACGCATATATATGGAATTTAGAAAGATGGTAACAACAACCTGGTGTACGAGACAGCAAAAGAGACACTGATGTATAGAACAGTCTTATGGACTGTGTGGGAGAGGGAGAGGGTGGGAAGATTTGGGAGAGTGACATTGAAACATGTAGAATATCATGTAAGAAACGAGTTGCCAGTCCAGGTTCGATGCGCGATACTGGATGCTTGGTGCTGGTGCACTGGGACGACCCAGAGGGATGGTGTGGGGAGGGAGGAGGGAGGAGGGTTCAGGATGGGGAACACATGTATGCCTGTGGCGGATTCATTTTGATATTTGGCAAAACTAATACAATTATGTAAAGTTTAAAAATAAAAAAAAAAAAAAAAAAAAGCACAGCAGAGGACCATGATACTGATGAACTGGAAGGAAAGAAGTAGTCTAATGGAGTGGTGACATATCATAAAGACACTTTGATAAAGTTAAGAGGAGTGAGAGTAAAAGAGAACTGCAACAGTGATGATGATCATGATCAGAAGTGGTGGCAGGGATACTGAGCAACAGACAAATGCCAGGACATGGCCATGAAATTTAGATGACAACAGAAAGAAAAACAGCCAATCAGTCAATAAATCACCAGCAAGAACAACAACCACCAGTTCTGTAATCAGAAAGGTGCTGAAAAGGAGTGAAAACTACCTAACAATTCACTTCCTTTGATACATAATAACCTTTGAAGAATCTATAAAATGTATCTCAAGAAAGGGGCTGAGGAATCAGGAGAATTAGAAACCACCTGAGCAGATTTCAGCATCCCTAGAAGTTATCAGCCAGACATCTGGAAAGGCTTCAAGAAGAACAGTCCCAGAGCAGGAAGAGGCACCCACATGTGGTATAGCTTGGTGCCAAGCTAAGTCAGGAAGCAAAGAGCACTACAGCTTGGACAGGACCCCATGTGGGCACAAGTGGTGAAGAACAGCTTTAGACTAGTTGTTCTCAGTGGGAGCGGCACTGCCCCTGGGGCCATTTTTGGGTGTTTTCAATGATCACAATGGGGAACTGGAGCCAGGCATGCTAGACAGGACAGTCTTTGATAACAAAGACTTATCTTGCATCCTGAAAGTCTTTCCAATGTCTCACTGGACTTTTCTGTAGATGGAAAATTCCTGTTTATAAGTATCTAAATTTAGAATCCAACCCCAATTTACTTATAGACACAAAGTTTCCTATACTACTAAATACTAATAACTACTAAATTTTCAAAGACTGCAATTTCCTTGAATGTAAACTGAGGAAGGATTATACTTTGTTTCATTTGAAATTATATCACAGTTGTTCACCATTTTGGAAAATCATGTCACCAAATCATAGTGTTTAATACAGCATACCTGCATCCATCTGCATTTGCAGCTCTTACATTTATAGTTACTCCATGTGTGTCTATGTATATTTATTTAGTCATCATTTCAAAATTTCAAATATAAAGAACTTTTGCCACTAAAAAAATTAAAAAGAAGTTGTGGTACATTTATACAATGGAATATTACTCAGCCATAAAAAGGAATGAATTTGAGTCAGTTCTAGTGAGGTGGAATAACCTAGAGTCTGTTATATAGAATGAAGTAAGTCAGAACGAGAAAAACAAATACTGTATATTAATGCATCTATATGGATTCTAGAAAAATGGTACTGATGAACATATTTGCAGGACAGATATAGAGAACAGACATGAACATAGCAGGGGAAGGAGAAAGTGAGACGAATTGAGAGAGTAGCATTGAAATATATACATTAGCATATGTAAAGCAGATAACTAATGGGAAGTTGTTATATAATATGGGGAGCTCAAACTGGTGCTCTGTGACAACGTAGAGGGTGGGATGGGGTGGGAGTTAGCAGGGAAGTTCAAGAGGGAGGGGATATGTGTGTACCTAAGGTTGATTCATGTAGATGTATGGCAGAAACAAACACAACTTTGTAAAGCAATTATTCTCCAATTAAGATTTTTAAAAAAGAATTGAATCGTATGAAATGATATTCATATTCCTCAAACTGTCTTAATTAAATATTTGTGACTAGATTCCTGATGAATGATACTCTTTTTAGAGCCACTGTGCACAAATCCTAGTAGGAGAAGAATTAAGGAGAGATTTTACAGCAGCATATCTGAGTCCAAAAATCAATCCAGAAGACAATGCTTCAGGTAACTCAATGACAATTTTATGTACTCTGTGACAATAATCAAATGATATAAATTAAGATTGACTATGTATTTATAAACTTAGCACTCCCTGTGTAGTTTCTACTATTTACAAACAAACAAACAAAAAAAGAACCCTCTACTGGTTTCTTAACTTCACATCTACAACTGTAAATGTGTATATTTGTGTAAATGTGTACAAATGTGTACAAATTCATTTGTACAACCACTGGATCCAATAATGTTAATTGATACGAAATTCAAATAAGTAATTAATCCACTTAGATTAAGAACTCTCTTAGCTGTTTTTGTGTGAAATATTTATTTACTATAGTTATTCTGATTTTTAAAGTATTTCAAACTAACTTCAGAGTTACAGAAAAGTTATAAAAATTGTACCAATAATTTTAATCTGCTCGGGGAACTAAAATCCCACATGCCATAAAGCAACTAAGTCCGAGCACCACAATTGGGGAGTCTGGGCACCACAACAAAAGATCCTGCATGACTCAATGAATACCCGCCTGCCACAGCTAAAACCTGATGCAGCGAATAGACATTGTTTTAAATGACAATTGAAAGTTTCAGAATTCATAATTTGCATATCACCCAAGTGCTGGAAATTTTCCAAATTGTTAAAAGTATCAAAAATTCCAAGATCAAAACTTAAGTTTTAAAAAATGGGGGAAGATTGAATGGAGACATAATCTCTGATTTCCATACGAAAGTATAGAGAACCAGAACAAAACTATAAAATCATGTTTAAATGTCCATGGTTAGAACCAGAGAGGACTCCTTAAGTAGATTATAAGGCAAGAAGGATCTAAGGGGAAATCTGCAAAGAAAGAGTCCAGCAGAAGGTTTTCAAAGAGGCACAATAAAGAGAGAAAGGAATTTCAGTTCACATGAGTGGTAAAGGAGATAATCTGTGGCAAATATCCTATCTAAGCTTGAAACAGTCCCTGGCAACATAATGTATTTACCATTCACTCAGAAACTCAAACATTCACATTTATGATTTTATTCCCCTCCCTCACCCCTACCATTTTCTCTCATGCTCTCATTCTCACAGCTCATTCTGCCTGCCTCTCTCTCTCCTACTCACTCCCCTCCATTTCAGAACTAATTCTAGATGTGATGCATTTTACCCCCAAACATTTCACTTGTGTATTTCCAAAGCCATTTTCTTATATAATCATAGTGCAATTATTAACATAAAATTAACACAGTTTTGCAGAGAAGGCAATGGCACCCCACTCCAGTACTCTTGCCTGGAAAATCCCATGGACGGAGGAGCCTGGTGGGCTGCAGTCCATGGGGTCGCTAAGAGTCTGACACGACTGAGCGACTTCACTTTCACTTTTCACTTTCATGCATTGGAGAAGGAAATGGCAGCCCACTCCAGTATTCTTGCCTGGAGAATCCCAGGGTCGGGGGAGCCTGGTGGGCTGCCGTCTATGGGGTCGCACAGAGTTGGACACGACTGAAGCAACTTAGCAGCAGCAGCAGCAGCAACACAGTTTTGGCATTTAATTCAGTTCAGTTCACTCACTCAGTCGTGTCCAACTCTGTGCGACCCCATGGACCACAGTATGCCAAGTCTCCCTGTCCATCACCAACTCCCAGGTCTCAAACTCATGTCCATTGAGTTGGTGATGCCATCCAACCATCTCATCCTCTGTCGTAACCCTCTCCTCCTGCCCTCAATCTTTCCCAGCACTAGGGTCTTCTCAAATGAGTCAGCTCTTCTCATCAGGTGGCCAAAGTATTGGAGTTTCAGCTACAACATCAGTCTTTCCAATGAACACTCAGGACTGATCTCCTTTAGGATGGACTGGTTAGATCTCCTTGCAGTCCAAGGGACTCTCAAGAGTCTTCTCCAACACCACAGTTCAAAAACATCAATTCTTTGGCGCTCAGCTTTCTTTATAGTCCAATTCTCACATCCATACATGACTACTGGAAAAACCATAGCCTTGACTAGACAGACCTTTGTTAACAAAGTACTGTCTCTGCTTTTTAATGTGCTGCCTTCATATGGTCATAACTTTCCTTCCAAGGAGTAAGCGTCTTTTATTTTCATGGCTGTAGTCACCATCTGCAGTGTTTTTGGAGCCACTGTTTTCACTGTTTCCCCATCTATTTGCCACAAAGTGATGGGACTGGATGCCATGATTTTAGTTTTCTGAATGTTGAGCTTTAAGCCAACTTTTTCTCTCTCCTCTTTCACTTTCATCAAGAGGCTCTTTAGTTCTTCTTCACTTTCTGCCATAAGGGTGGTGTCATCTGCATATCTGAGGATACTGATATTTCTCCTGGCAATCTTGATTCCAGCTTGTGCTTCATCCAGCCCAGCGTTTCTCATGATGTACTCTGCATATAAGTTAAATAAGCAGGGTGACAATATACAGCCTTGACATACTCCTTTCCCGATTTGGAACCAGTCTGTTGTCCCGTGTTCAGTTCTAACTGTTGCTTCCTGTATTTCTTAAGAAATACAGGTATCTCAAAAGGCAGGCCAGGTGGTCTGGTATTCCCATCTCTTTCAGAATTTTCCACAGTTTTTTGTGATCCAAAGAGTCAAAGGCTTTGGCATAGTCAATAAAACATATGTAGATGTTTCTCTGGAACTTGCTTTTTCAATGATCCAGCAGATGTTGGCAATTTGATCTCTGGTTCCTCTGCCGTTTCTAAAACCAGCTTGAACACCTGGAAGTTCACGGTTCATGTATTGCTGAAGCCTGGCTTGGAGAATTTTGAGCATTACTTTACTGGCGTGCGAGATGAGTGCAATTGTGCAGTAGTTTGAGCATTATTTGGCATTGCCATGAGAACCCTATGAACAATTTTGACATTATTATTCATTAATAAGTTAATTTTAACAACTGCGGCACTACTGACCTTTATAGAGAGAAAGTTTTTTTTTTTTTCTTCTAGTCTAATTCAGGACCCCTTATTGTCATCAATTTTTATGTCTTTCATTTTCTGTTACCTGAAAGAGTTTATTGGTTTTTCTTATCTTTTATATTCTTAACATTTTTTTTTTGATGAGTATGGGCCATTTATTCTAGTGACTGTTCTTCAAGTTGGATTTATATGTTTCCTCATGATTACATTTATCTCACATACTTTTTTGAGACCTGATGTATTCTTTCAAGTGCATCATATTAAGAGGCAAATAATGTATATTTGTTTCTCTAATGGTACTATTAACTTGGATCACTTGGTCTAGGTAGCATTTGTCAGGTTTATCTTACTGAAAGTTAATCTTTTCCCCTTAGTATTTAATTTCCCTTGATATTATGGGCAAATACTTGGAGATTATGTAAATATACTGCTTCTAATTAAACTTTTACCCATTAGTTTTAACATCCATCGATGTTTACTGTCTGAAACTGTTATTGTGATAGTTACCAAACTGTGATTTACAAAGTATTCATTAGCCCTTCTATAGCAACTGATTTGCAATATATATGAACCTTATTGGTTTTTATTGGGTTCAGTTCAGTTCAGTTGCTCAGTCATGTCCGACTCTTTGCGACCCCATGAATCACAGCACACCAGGCCTCCCTGTCCATCACCAACTCCCGGAGTTCACTCAAACTCACGTCCATCGAGTCAGTGATGCCCTCCAGCCATCTTATCCTCTGTCGTCCCCTTCTCCTCCTGCCCCCAATCCCTCCCAGCATCAGAGTCTTTTCCAATTGGAAAAGTTGGTACATAGATACAATAATTTTTCTGAGACTTAAAAAATTTTAATATAGAGTAAGAATATTTACTTTAAATGAAAAATAGCCTGTATAGCTTTGTACAAATTAAAATTTTCCAATGTAATTATTCAGATTAGATTTTTAGGTTAGATTTTTATCATATCCTTTGATGTGGACTTAAGTATACATTTCAAATCATCTTTCACTTTTATCTAATCAAGATTCACTATTCTGTCACAAAATAAAATTATGGTGTGAATAGAATTCATTTTGCACTCTAGATCAAAATAAATTATAAGCCTATCTATAAGTCATGGAATGGAACAAGTTGAAAAGTAGAAGAAGTATACACAAAAAATAAAGAGAAAGGAATCTACATATAACACTAAAGGAATGCATCAAATCAAAAGGGAAGAAACCAAGAGAATAAGACAGAAACAGAGAACTATAAAAGCAACCAGAAAAGAATGAATAAAATGGCAATATATGCATACATATTAATAACAAAAGTGTAAATGAACTAAATATTCCAATCAAAAGCTATAGAGTAGCTGAATAGACAAAAACAAGATCTATCTATATGCTGTCCACAAGACTCACTTTAGAGCTAAAGACACACACAGAGTGAAAGTGAAGAGAAGAAAAAAGATGTTTCAGGCATGTGGGGGTGAAAAAAAAAAAAAAAACTTGGGTAACAATACATATATCAGAAAGTAGACTCTAAAATAAAGACTGTAACAAAAGATTAAAAAGGGGCATTATACAATGATAAAGAGGGCAATCCAACAAGAATATATAATATTTGTTAAATACTTATGCACCCAACACAGGAGCACCTAAATATATAAAGCAATACAAGTGGAGAAACAAAAATAAATGGAGAAACAGCAACTCAGTAATAGTAAGAGACTTAAGTACCCCACTTATATAAATGAATAAAACATCCAGGAAGAAAATCATTAAGTAAACATTGTCCTTAAATAACACATTAACAAATGAGTTTAATAAAGATACACAGAGTATTTTATCCAAGAGCAGAATATATATTTTCAACTGCACATATAACATTATCTAGATAGGTCACATGTAGGGCACAAAACAAGTCTCAGTAAATCTAAGATTAAAATCCCATCAAGAATCTATTCTCATTACAACATTATGAAACTAGAAATCAACTACAAGAAGCAGTGGAAAAAACACAAATGCATGGAGACTACAGAACAATTGCTACTAAACAATCAATGGTCAATGGAGAAATCAAAGAGGGAATTTTAAAATACCTGGAAACAAATGAAAATGGAGACACAACTTTACAAAATCTATGGGAGACAGCAAAAGCAGTTTTTAAAGTTCACAGCAATTTACACTGACCTCAGGAAATAAGAAAGATCTCAAACAATCTGAATGTGCATTTTAATTAACTAGAAAAATAACAATCAAAGCTCAAATTAAAAAAATTAAAAAGATCAGAGCAAGAATAAATGAAATAAATATTAGGAAAAACAAGAGAAAAGCAAATGGAACTAAGAACTGTTTCTTTGAAAAGATAAATCAATGAACTATTAGCAAGGCTAATCAAAGAAAAAAGAGCCTAAATAAATAAAACCATAAATGAAAGAGGAGTAATTACAACCGATAGCACAGAAATATGAAATATCTTAAGAGAATGCTATGAACAAATACATGCCATAAAAGTAGACAACCCCAAAAATGAACTCCTAGAAACACACAATCTTCTAAGATTGAATCATGAATAAATATAAGATCTGAATATGCAATCACTAGTAATGAAATTGCATCAGTAATTTAAAAACTCTAAAAAGCAAAGTCTGAGTCCAGATGACTTCACAGGTGAATACTACCAAACACGTAAAGAGGAGTCAGTGCGAATCCTTCTCATATTATTCCAAAAAATTGAAGCAGCAACACTTCTGAACTCATTTTATGAGATCACCATTATCTAAACATCCAAAATATCCAAAGAGTACACAGAAAAGAGAAATACAAACCACATCACTGATGAACTTCTTCCTGTCAGGTCAGCAAGAAGAAAAGGATGCCCCTTCTCACCAATTTGTGCTACAACAGTTAGGCAAAGAAAGAAATAATAATCATCTGATTTGGAAAGAAAGAAATAGAACTGTCACTATTTGTAGATGACATATTATATATAGAAATTCCAAAGATTCCATCATAAAACTTAGATCTAATACATTCATTCAAGTTGCAGATTATAAAATTAATATAGGAAAATCTGTTGCATTTCTATACACTAATAACAAAATATCAGAAAGAGAAATGAATAAAAATTCTATTTATAATTGTATCAAAAATAATAAAAGAGGAATAAATTTAACCAAGGAGGTAAAAGACCTACTACTCTCTGAAAACTATGAAACACTAAGGAAAGAAACTGAAGATGACACAAATAAATGGAAAAATATACTGTGTTCATGGACTGGAAGAATCAATACTGTTATTAATAAAATGTCCCTAAAAGCCAAAGCAATCTATGATTCAATTCACTCCCTATCAAATTACCAATGGCATTTTTTACAGAACTAGAACAAAAATTCCTAAAATTTGTATGGGACCACAAAATATAGACTAGACAAAGCAATCAAGCAAAAAAAAGAACAAAGCTGGAGGCATCATGCTCCAGACTTGAAACTCTACTACAAAGTTATACTAATCAAAAAATGTATGGCACAAAATACACACACAGAGATCAATGAAATGGAGGAAATAGGTGAAGGGGATAACAAGGTACAAAATTCCAGCTATAAAATAAGTCAGAGAGATGTAATATACACACAGGGAATATAGTCCATAATATTTTAACAGCACAGTATGGTGACAGATGAAAACTGGACTTACTGCAGTGGTAATAATGTATAAAAATATCAGATCACTATGTTGCACACCTTAACCTAATATAGTATATTAACTATAACTCAATTTAAAAATTAAGAAAAGGCTCAGTGGGAGAGAAAAAATACACATGGTTCAATAATGAAATAAAAATAAAATTTATATCAATTTTAAAGAGAATAAAGTAAGTCAGTATATTCAAATGTACTTCACTGGTATCCTACATGTACCAGTATCATATGAAAATTAAAGTAAATCTCTATGTAACAAGATAGAATAAACCTCAAAAAGACAATGTGATTCACATATTCTGTTACATAGGTGCAATTACCTGACGTTGCTCATATTATAGAATGGACTTGGGCTATTTATTGCATAAGACTTTTCTATAAACAACTCAACAACGAGGTAATTTTTTAAGGTAAAGGGAACCATAAAAGCAAATACATTCACTAAGTGGAAAAATAGCTAAACTACAAGCAAAAATAGGAATAACCTTAGAGAAATTTTATAAATGATATGTCTAAAAATATCACAGAATATGCCAATTTCTCTTTCTACAGTATGATATCAACCAAAGACAACTGTATCCACTACACTGTGTATTAGATGTATATGGATTACCTGATACTTGTTGCAGGTTGGGGCCTTTAAACACCAATCTTATTGTCCTATCCTTCTCTAGTTACCACTATTTTACTTTGCTTTTTATAAGTTTGATTTTTTAAGATTCCACACAGATATGACATCATATACTACTTGCCTTTTTCTATTGGACTAATCCACTTAGCATAATGAGCTCAAGGTTCAACTATGATGTAGTAAATGGCAGGACATTCTCCTTTTTTTTGGCTGAATAACATTCACGCATGCGTGCATGTGTGTTTACACCACATCTCGTTTATCTATTCATCTGTTAATGTGAATTTAGGTTGTTTCCATATTTTTACTATTGGGAATAGTGAAATATACAATAAATACAGCAGAGCATATATTTTTTCCAATTAGTGATTTTGGTGTTTTGGGATCTACTCCCAGAATTGGAATTTTTGCATCTTTTGGGAGATCTACTTTTTAATTTTTATTATAAATGAAATCATAACTATGTGGGGAAGGTGATATAATTTTTATGAATATAACAACATATTTACTTGAATCTTTTCTGTTGTTCGGTCTTCAATAACCCCGTGAACTGCATTATCCCAGGCCTCCCCATCCCTCACCATCTCCCAGATTTGCCCAAGTTCATGTCCACTGCGTTGGTGATGCTATGCAGCCATCTCATCCTCTTTTGCCCTCTTCTCTTTCTGCCTTCAATCTTTCCCAGCATCAGGGTCTTTTCCAATGAGTCGGCTGTTTGCATCAGGTAACCAAAGTATTGGAGCTTCAGCTTCAGCATCAGTCCTTCCAATGAGTAATCAGAGTTGATTTCCTTTAGTACTGACTGGTTTGATCTTCTTGCTGCCCAAGAGACTATCAAAAGTCTTTTCCAGCACCACAGTTCAAAAACATCAATTCCTTGGCACTCTGCCTTTTCTAAAACCATCATGGCTTCTTTTTCTACTGATCTTGCCCACCTGAAAACCTCCAAACTATCTATATTCTTTATCTCATTATTTAACTGTTATACATTTCTATAAGTTTAATACATATTTTACATTGTCAATATTGCTGCTAGGTAAATTATTAGCTAGAGGGGAATATGTTTATACTTCTGTATATACCATAATACTTTGAATTCTGCTGAATAAACTAGAACAGAGGATATTGATTTTAAACACTGACATTACATGTATTCCCACTACTACATACGTTTTTATAGTTAATTTTCCAATAAATCCTGTGATGTAAATATACTAATATGCAACTGAAAAATGCAGAATCTGATACTTGATGATTTTTCAAAGATGGTCTGTTAATTGGTAGGAGAAATGGAAATCAAACTCACTTTACTTTGATGAAAATGTGACTCTTCCGTTGCATAAGGCTGAATCTAAATGTTTATCAAATAAGTAATTGTTTATATATGCCACTTATTATATGTTCCATGAATATGTTCTAATAATTTTCCCTTACTTTGAATGCATTACAGAAAACTAATATATACATACACTTTTATATTCTGTTTCTTATGAAGAATCAATATGGCTACTGGCCATAGCAAACAGAAGTTTTAGGTCATAATTTACTAAAAAAAAATCAAAATAAGGTTTGCATGTTAAAATACAGGCTGAAAAAAAGTTAATAATTCCATGCATAGTAGGATGTCAGACATGATTCAGCATGACATGAGCTATGCAAATGACAAACATTTATGATTTACTTTTGTAGTAAGTCAATGTAAAAATTAGAAATCAAGATAGAGACTAAACACAGATTAATTCACTCTATGAAAGAAACGTGCCACAAATCTTCACAACAGACTTTGTTCCTTTCCCTGCCACATTTTTTCATGGGAGCAGTTACTTCAGAAAATTATTTTAAAATCTGTGCTCAATTTAAAAGATTTTGTAAGGTTAAATTATATCAAGTGAAGCAAATTCTATTAAAAGAACAAAGTGTATTTCAGAGCATAGGAGGTAAACTATTCTAAAGAATATGTAGTGTTTCATAATTTTAAATGTAAATTTGATCAATTACATATAAAAAATTTAGATCACCAAAACCATAGAAAGTCAGAAAACTTCTTTCAAAGTAATGGAATATTAGAACTTAAAAGTTGTGCACAAAGAATTTTTGGCTTTAACAAAAGCCATTAAAATGTTATGAGATTTTGATGAAAAATTAGCATGTTACATACTGTGTCTTTAAAAAAAAAATCTTAATTCCAAGTTATGGGGGAAATACCTGAAGTGAAATATAGAACTATCAAAAATAGAAAAGCAAGTCCTTCCCTTGGAAATGGGCAAGTAAATATGGTCCCTTTACAGAATAAATTGAAGCCTGTTAAAATATGCTTGAAAAGGACTTTAAAAAAATTTCCCCTAAAATATACCAGATATACAACATGACTTTTCTCACATTGAAAAGTAAGATTAAGTCATATTTAGAGACCATCAAGCAAGTTTTACTGTTCAGTTGCATGCCTGTGCAAGTGTGACAACTTTATATTAAATTGTTTTAACTAGCTTACTTATAAGGAAGATATTCAATGTTATTGTATATGCTCACCTCTCAAGTTTTAGACAAATTTGACTAAAGATGGAGAAGACCCATATACTGCCAAATGCAAAACATTGCTGATAAAATCTGAAAATGAACTAAAGAAACTAGAAGGTATATAGCGCTTCTGGATCAGACAACTAAGAAGTATTATATTAAGATGTTGATTCTTTTCAAGCTATTCTACAGCATTGATGCAATCCCAATCAAAATTCAAGCAGATTTTTTAAGTATAAATTGACAAAGTGATTTCAAATTTTATATTAAAAAAAAATTAGAAAAAGGATCCAGAACTTTCAAAAACAATGATGGTAAAGGAAATTCAAAGTTGCTCAATTTATACTACCTGATTTTAAGAATCATTTTAAATTAATAATACAGTGTGGTATGGTCATAAAAGGCAAAAATGAAACAGAAAATAGCGTCTAAAAATAAACCAACACATCTATGGTCAATTGGTTTTCAAAAAAGATATGCCACAGAAAGAATAAAATACTTAGGAATATATCTACCTAAAGAAACTAAAGACCTATATATAGAAAACTATAAAACACTGGTGAAAGAAATCAAAGAGGACACTAATAGATGGAGAAATATACCATGTTCATGAATTGGAAGAATCAATATAGTGAAAATGAGTATACTACCCAAAGCAATTTATAGATTCAATGCAATCCCCATCAAGCTACCAACGGTATTCTTCACAGAGCTAGAACAAATAATTTCACAATTTGTATGGAAATACAAAAAACCTCGAATAGCCAAAGCTATCTTGAGAAAGAAGAAGGGAACTGGAGGAATCAACCTACCTGACTTCAGGCTCTACTACAGAGCCACAGTTATGAAGACAGTATGGTACTGGCACAAAGACAGAAATATTGATCAATGGAACAAAATAGAAAGCCCAGAGATAAATCCATGCACATATGGACACCTTATTTTTGACAAAGGAGGCAAGAATATACAATGGATTAAAGACAATGTCTTTAACAAGTGGTGCTGGGAAAACTGGTCAACCACTTGTAAAACAATGAAACTAGAACACTTTCTAACACCATACACAAAAATAAACTCAAAATGGATTAAAGACCTAAACGTAAGACCAGAAACTATAAAACTCCTAGAGGAGAACATAGGCAAAACACTCTCCGACATATATCACAGCAGGATCCTCTATGACCCACCTCCCAGAATATTGGATAAAAAGCAAAAATAAACAAATGGGACCTAGTTAAATTTAAAAGCTTCTGTACAACAAAGGAAACTATTAGCAAGGTGAAAAGACAGCCTTCAGAATGGGAGAAAATAATAGCAAATGAAGCAACTGACAAACAACTAATCTCAAAGATATACAAGCAACTCCTACAGCTCAACTCCAGAAAAATAAATGACCCAATCAAAACATGGGCCAAAGAACTAAATAGACATTTCTCCAAAGAAGACATACAGATGGCTAACAAACACATGAAAAGTTGCTCAACATCACTCATTATCAGAGAAATGCAAATCAAAACCACTATGAGGTACCATTTCACGCCAGTCAGAATGGCTGTGATCCAAAAGTCTACAAGCAATAAATGCTGGAGAGGGTGTGGAGAAAAGGGAACCCTCTTACACTGTTGGTGGGA
Source organism: Bos javanicus (assembly GCF_032452875.1). Classification (NCBI taxonomy): domain Eukaryota; kingdom Metazoa; phylum Chordata; class Mammalia; order Artiodactyla; family Bovidae; genus Bos; species Bos javanicus. Next base: position 31,894,995 of record NC_083874.1, on the reverse strand, counting down.
ATGCAAACTAGTACAGCCACTATGGAGAACAGTGTGGAGATTCCTTAAAAAACTGGAAATAGAACTGCCTTATGATCCAGCAATCCCACTGCTAGGCATACACACTGAGGAAACCAGAAGGGAAAGAGACACGTGTACCCCAATGTTCACCGCAGCACTGTTTATAATAGCCAGGACATGGAAGCAACCTAGATGCCCATCAGCAGATGAAGGGATAAGAAAGCAGTGGTACATATACACAATGGAGTATTACTCAGCCATTAAAAAGAATACATTTGAATCAGTTCTAATGAGGTGGATGAAACTGGAACCTATTATACAGAGTGAAGTAAGCCAGGAAGAAAAACACCAATACAGTATACTAACACATATATATGGAATTTAGAAAGATGGTAACAATAACCCTGTGTACGAGACAGCAAAAGAGACACTGATGTATAGATCAGTCTTATGGACTCTATGGGAGAGGGAGAGGGTGGGGAGATTTGGGAGAATGGCATTGAAACATGTATAATATCATATATGAAACGAGTCGCCAGTCCAGGTTCGATGCACGATACTGGATGCTTGGGGCTGGTGCACTGGGATGACCCAGAGGGAGGGTATGGGGAGGGAGGAGGGAGGAGGGTTCAGGATGGGGAGCACGGGTATACCTGTGGCGGATTCATTTTGATGTTTGGCAAAACTAATACAATATTGTAAAGTTTAAAAAAAAAAAACTAAAAAAAAAAAAAAAGATATGGAAGCAATTTAACAGGAAAAAGTTTTTTTTAAATATTATAGGAACAATTCAGGAACAATGCTTATTTAACTTACATGCAGAGTACATCATGAGAAATGCCAGGCTGGATGAAGCTCAAGCTGGAATCAAGATTTCTGGGAGAAATATCAATAACCTCAAATATGCAGGTGGCACAACTCTAACGGTAGAAAATGAAGAGGAACTAAAGAGTCTCTTGATGAAAGTGAAAGAGGAGAGTGAAAAAGCTGGCTTAAAACTCAACATTCGAAAAACTAACATCATGGCATCTGGTCCCATCACTTCATGGCAAATAGATGGGGAAACAATGGAAACAGTGACAGACTTTTATTTTTGTGGGCTCCAAAATCACTGTGGACAGTGATTGCAGCATGAAATTTAAAAAAGCTTGCTTCTTGGAAGAAAAGCTATGACAAATCTAAACAGCACATTAAAAAGTAGAGACATTACTTTGCCCACAAAGGTCCGTACAGTCAAAGCTCTGGCTTTTCCATAGCCATGTCCAGATGTGAGAACTGGACCATAAAGAAGGCTGAGCACAAAGAACTTATGTTTTTGAACTGTGGTGTTGAAGACTCTTGAGATTCCCATGGACTACAAGGAGATCAAACCAGTCAATCCTACAGGAAATCAACTCTGAATACTCATTGGAAGGACTGATGCAGAAGTTCCAATACTTTGGCCACGTGATGCAAAGAGCCAACTTTACTGGAAAAGACCCTAATGTTGGGAAAGATTGAAGGCAGGAGGAGAGGGGGCCAACAGAGAATAAGATGATTGGATGGCATGACTAATTCAATGAACATGAGTTTGCACAAACTCCAGGAGACAGTGAAGGACAGGGAAGCCTGGCGTGCTGCAGTCCATGGGGTTGCAAACAATCAGACTTGATTGAGCAACTGCACAACAACAATGAAAAATAACCCCAAAATTCTATCCCATCATGTAAAATAATTAACTCAAAATTAATCACAGACCTTAATATAAAAGCCAGGAAAATTATAAAATTTCTTAAAGCATAGATGAAAACCTTTGAGACTTTGGATTAAGACGTGACTACAAAAGCTATATTCGTTTTAAAAATTATAGTGTTTTATCAACTTTAACAATATCTACTCTATGAAAGACACTGGTAAGAAAACAAAGAGGGACTTCCCTCGTGGCACTGTAGATAGGAATCTGCCTGCCAATCCAGGGGACACAGTTTCGATCCCTGAATAGAGAGGATTCCATATGCCACGGAGCAACTACATCCATGTGCCACAACTACTGATCCTGTGCTCTAGAGGCCACAAGACACAACTCCCAAGCCCATGCTCTACAACAAGAGTGGCCACCACAAACAGAAGCCCACACATCACAATGAAGAGTATCCCCAAGTTGCTGCAACTAGAGAAAAGACCACACAAAGCAACAAAGACCCAAAACAGACATAAATTAATAAATAAAAATGAAGTGAAAGAAAACGAAGGGTCTAGATTGGGAAAATATACATCTGATTAAGTTCTTTTATCCAGAATATACATTGAAAAAATAACTTTCAAAATGCAAAAAGCAAACCAACACAAACAGGGGAAACGTTTGAACACATACTTCGTCAATGCAGATGTGCTAATCACAAATGCTCACTTGCAAAGGTCTTCAACATCACTGGTGAAATGCAAAGAAAAACCACAATGAGATACTCTATATAATTTTTAGAATCTATACAGTTAAGACAAAATACAACAGTGAGAATATGGAGCAAATAAAACTCTCAAGCACTATTACTGGCGATATAAAATGGTACAACCACTTTGGGAAACAGCTTGGTAGTTTTTCTTTTCTTAGGTTAAATATACATCTGGCACATACCTAGTCATTCCACTTCTAGCTATGTGTCTATAAACAGACAAAAGCATATGTTACTACAAAGACTTGTATATGAATGTTAATAACATTCTTATTTATAAGAACCAAAACCTGGATATAACACAAATGTCCATCAACAAATGAATCATGAGTTACAGTACATTCATAAAAGGGGCCATTATTCTGTAATAAATAGAACTAAAGATGCATGCAGCTATATGGATGATTCTGAAAACAATACTAAGAGAAAAGGCACAAAAACTCACATTTATATAAAATGGCAGAAAGCTGATGAATGGTTGTCTTGAGGGAGCTCAGTGGGATGGAGGGAATTATTAAAAAACACAAGGAAATTTTGTAGTAACAGATGTGCTCATTATCTTGATAATAGTGATTGCTTCATGATATTTCCATGTCAAAACTTAATAAATGGCATACTTAAATATGTTCAATTTATTGTATGCCAATTATACCTCAATCAAAGTGAAAAAAGTAGTCATGGAGATAAAAACCACATTGCTGCTTGTTTATATATAGTCATTTTACACACAAACAAGGGCAGAATATGTAAAATCACCCCATCATCAGACTTTTCCCTCTATTTTTTTTCCCACTATTAAATAAAGAAAAGTAATATCATTTCTTCTTCCTCATGCTTTTCCATTTCTGCTATTTATCCAGTATCAAAACTCAGGTGAAAAGTGAAATGGTAAATTCCACAATATGGGGCAAATCCACGGGTAAGAAGTCTTCTAATTACAACATCAAAAGGTATAGGCAGAAATTGAAACTATCTCAATACCTCTGGTTCAGTTTGTTCTCTTAGCTTCTTTTCCCGTACTAGATAAAATGATGCAAAAACTTAAAATCTCTTGATCTATGAGAACAAATTCTAATCCAAAATAGAAAAACAAAAAACACTGGCCCCTTTAAATACTGTAGACCACATCTGTAAACAGACCACAGCTAGAACTTGTGAAATGCAGGATGGAACAACTATTCCACCAGACTCTTAAATTTGGAAAATGTACACAGGCTGAATAATAAAGTCCTTTCACTCCCCAAGTAACATGATTAAAGCTTTCTTCTTTACTAAAATGCAAACTACATCTTATGAACAGTTTTCTCAAGGGGAAGCCAGAGTACAGGACAGGTGATTTAAATGGGTATCACAGTCATCTGCTTAGTATTTGCAAAGGCTGTAATATCTGTCATAAAAATGAACACATTCTCTTAAGGACATTTTAAAAGATGAGATTCACTTTTTTACAAAGTATACGCAGTATTGATTTACATCATCAAGTGTTTTTGAACTCTACAACTGTAGATATGTATTAGTAAAACCGCACACATGGAATTTTCATTTTAACAATAAAGTTTCCCCAAGGCAATAGAGTTCAGAAATAAAGACAGCTGTAGAAAGCCCCTTCTTTTCACGGGCTGCATTCCTTTTCTAAGCAAGTCAGCCATCCCTTGAAGTAAAGAAAGCAACACAAATTTATAAACTGAGCATGGCATTACGGAAGATGAAACAAACAGAAACTCATACCTACTGGAGCAGTGTGTCCTAACCTTTCTGCATTACAGCACTGTATTTGTAGGGCACAGTGTGGAAAGCTGATGCTGATTATGGCTAGAGGGAATTCTATACATTTCAGCCTCCTCAGACTCTGCCAGACCATGTAAACAGTTCCAGATATCAAAATCTCAGACATATCCATGTACCCACTGTGTGCTGTGACACTGGAAAGCTCTGTGCCAGAGGATGTTCATGCCCATACACCACAAGGAAAATGGTATGAAAAGAACTACTGAATTGTCCATATCCTACATTTTAGGGTTAGTTTAAATCTCAATTTGTTCTCATTAGGCTTCCCTAAATACTTGTGATCCATATGATACTGTTTCTTCCAACAGACCTCATTTTTATAAAGAATTATATCCTTGGAGAGGCATGATGAATTTTTAAAAGTTCTAATCGAAATGCATTGCTTCCTATTAGATATTTTATCAGAAACGTATATTTTGTGATTAAGGTAAAGACCCCTAATAAAATTCCACACTTACCTAATAAAATTCTATAGTTACCAAATTAAACAGCAACTATTTAATTTACATATGTTTATATAAAAGACTTAGCATCACTGTATTATCTTTGTTAAAAGAGTTGTAGTTAAACAAGACAGCATGTAATTAATACCACAAAATTATATGTAAGGCTTATGAGTCTCTATGATTCCTCTTATTTTTAATATTAGAAATTCAGTAGGTCTTCTGCTTTGGGGCTTCCCTGGTGGCTCAGAGGTTAGAGTCTGCCTGGAACACGGCAGACCCAGGTTCAATCCCTGGGTTGGGAAGATCCCCTGGAGAAGGAAATGGCAACCCACTCCAGAGAATCCCATGGAGGGAAGAGCCTAGGCTACAGTCCATGGGGTCACAGAGTTGGACACAGCTGAGCGACTTCACTTCACTTCTGCTTTGGGAAGCAAAATGTAACAGTTATCATATTTACCCTTTTGCCTGAAAAGCATAAAGAAAAAATATATATAAAGAAAGGTTTTCAAAACATATGTCATCAATGGGTCCAGAGATATGCTAAACAAATGACAGAATCTCTTTGATTGTCCCAGCTTACTGCCTTCTGAAGAGCATGGCAATGGTCACGGTACAAGGAAGAAGAAACCATACAGGGAAGAGGCAGGGCGCAATACTGTCCCTCAGTTGGGCAATCGGATTTGGAAGTCTGGAGCGGCCATGGCAGCTAGAATTCACTGGTAGAGTACCAAAGACAGAAAAGATGCTGATCTCCAGAGGGTCGCCATACATGTGAACACACAGGAAAAACTACCTAAAAACATTCAAGGAACACAATCCCTAGTCACTGTAGAAAGCTTATAATTCAGGAGGCAGAAGGAAAGAACTCAGAAGAATCACGCTTCACAATTGAAATACAATTACCCCTATATAAACCACTCCCCTATTCCCACCTAACTAAATTTAAGCTAATCCCAAAAGATCAAAATGTCTCCAAGTAACTTAATTGCATCCCACAACTTAAATATATTTAAGGATATTTATAGGAATACAAAAATATGCAGTACCTAAGAAAGCAAAATCCACAGTCTAGCATCCAACAAAAATATCCCCAGGCATGCAAAAGCAGCCAAATTTATAAACTGAACACCATCAAAATTAAGTTCTTCAAAAACATTGCTACAAAATGAAAAATGAGATAATGACTATGAAAATCAAAGACTGTTAAAAACCGTTGTAGGTTGTATATCTGATAAACTACTTCCATCTAGAATATATGACTCTTAAAACTTAACACAATTTAAAAATGGGCAAAATATTTAAACCTATATTTGACCAAGTAGATACCAAATCACAAATACCCAAGTGAAAAGATGCTCAACATAAATAGTAATTAAGAAAATGTGACAAACCACAATGATATAACAGTACACACCTGTTAGAATATTTTTTAAAAGTGCTCATCCTAAGTGCTAGTGGGAATTTGAAGAAACTGAAATTCTCAAACATTGTGGAATAAAAAACGGTAAAAACAAATTGTAAAATATTTTTAGCAGTTTCTTAAAAAGTGAAACATACAACATATATAAATATATATATCCACTTTAAGGTACTTATTCAGGGGCTTTCCTGGTGGTCTGGCTAAGACAATGCAGGGAACATGAGTTCATCTCTGCTCCGGGAAGAGTCCTCTTGCTGTGGGGCAACTTAGCCTGTGTGCCCAAACTACTGAGCCCGTGTTCCACAACAGAAGCCACTAAAATGAGAAGCCCACACACCACAGCTAGAGAGTAGCCCCCACAGCCAAAAATACATAAATAAAAATTTAAGGTACTTACTCAGGATAAATGAAAGCATCTGTTCACAAAAAGACTTGTTTATGAATGTTTATAGCACCTCTATTTACAACTGTCCCAAAACTAGAAATAAACCAAATATCCAACAAAGGTCAATGAACAAATTCTGATAGATCCATGTAATGAAATACTATTTCCCTATAAAAAGGAATTGGCTATATGCACAAGACAGTGTGAATGAATCACAAATTATGAAACAAAGTATTAAAATAAACCAAAGAAAGCACATACTCTATAATTTCATTTACATAAAATTCTAGAAATTCTATCTATAGTGATAGAATAGATAAAAAATGTTTGTCTGGGCTGGGGAAGTGCAGCGATGAATTAGAGGGACTGATTACAAAAGGGCACAAGAGAACTTTTGTGATGTAGTATTCATTATCCTAATTGTGGTGACTGTTTCATGGATGTATAAATAAAACAGAACTTAAAATGTATAGTCTGCATAAGTGCTGTTATTTTTATGTCAATTAATCTTCAGACATCTCATCAAAACATTTTTAATCCAACAACTAAAAAACATCTACCACAGGATTCTGGATATTACTGCTTTAAGGATTACATTAAAATAAAAATCTTAATGTCTTCCATACCTTCTCTAATTCCTTCGAAGCCTGATGAGTGATACATCTTGCTGAATTTCAGAGAAGAAAATCACATGCTGGGATCACAGCTCCTTCAAGATTCTCTTTTCTCAGATCTGTTTCCTGAGAGAACATTCATTCATTCATTCTGGTCCTCCCTCCTCTGTGCAGCCAGAGATTTGGACTATTTCCTAAAAAACATTTGTATTCAAAATACATGAGTAGCCTGTATTATTTGCAAAAATCTTTCTCTTTATTTAGCAAATGGGCTTCCCTGGTGGCTCAGCAGTAAAGAATCCACCTGCCAATCAGGAGACATGGGTTTGATCCCTGGATCAGAAAGATCGACTGTAGTAGGGAGTGGCAACCTACTTCAGTATTCTTGCCTGGAAAATACCATGAACAGAGGATTCTGGTGGGCTACACAGTCCATGGGGTTCCAAAAGAGTAGGACACAACTTAGCAACTAAACAACTGAACAGATGCTTGAGGGAGCTTACTGTGTGCCAGACGTTATTCCAAGCACCATGAAAAATATAGTCAACAAGAGATCCTGGACTTTTCCTATCATAAGTCTGACAGTCTAGTGGAAGCGTGGTTGACTAAATTATTGGACCCAGGCTTTTACTGCTCATTATTTCCACTTCCTTTACCCCTATCTCTTATTCTTAAAAAGAAACAGTGATCCTGCAGGCTGTCATTTCTCAGTTTCCCCCACTAGATTCTCCCCTTCTACTCTTGCATTGGTGTATGCTGGTAATAGAATAGCTGTTCTAAAACCTGTGTGAAACCAATTCACAGGACAGGCTTGTTCAACACGTTTGATGATATCCACACCTACTGTTTTGATTTAGCTAATCTGGGGTGAAGCACAAGAATTTGCAATTCTAACAAGTTCTCAGAGGATTCTACTGCTGCCAATCACGAAATCACACCTTGAGAACTGCTGTGTTAGATGCTAACAGGAATTTAAGGGAAGGCCAACTTACAGGAAAAAGACTTACACCACTGTTAGAATTGGTGCTGTGTTAACCAGAAATGGTAACAGTAGGCATTCTAGCCTTGTTTCTAATGTAGAGTTTTTTTTTTTCACTGTTGAGTATGATGTTAATTGTGGCTTATCATGTAGGACCTTTATTACGTAGAGCAACTTTCCTTCTATTTCTAGTTGCTTTTTTTTTTTTTAAGTTGAGATGTAATTGACGTAGAGCTTCAGTTGTATAATACAATTCCTTGTTTGTATATATTGCAATATGATCACCACAGTTCAGTTCAGTTCAGTTGCTCAGTCATGTCCGACTCTTTGTGACCTCATGGACTGCAGCACACCAGGCCTCCCTGTCCATCACCAACTCCCAGAGTCAACTCAAATTCATGTCCACTGAGTTGGTGCCTCATCCTCTCTTCTCGCCTTCTCCTCCTGCCTTCAATCTTTCCCAGCATCAGGGTCTTTTCAAATGAGTCAGTTCTTCACATCAGGTGGCCAAAGAACTGGAGTTTCAGCTTCAACATCAGTCCTTCCAATGAATATTCAGGACTGATTTCCTTCAGGATGGACTGGTTGGATCTCCTTGCAGTCCAAGGGACTCTCAAGAGTCTTCTCCAACACCACAGTTCAGAAGCATCACAGGAGGTCTAGTTAATATCCATTACCACACATAGTTACAAATTCTATGACAAATTCTATGTGTGTGATAAGAACTTTCAAGATTAAAACTCTTTTTAACTTTCAAATATACAATACAATATTAATAACTTTAGTCACCATGCTACACCTTACGTCCCCATGACTTATGCTGGGCTACATCCCACAGGCTTACAAGGCCTGTGCTTGCCTAGCCTCAAGACCAAAGAGCTCAGAGTCTGCAACATAGACACCCAGTGTCTTAATGGATGGAGGAGTTTACATGTCTGAAGAAAGGTCGCAGAGTGACACCCCACCATTGTGTGACAGACAGTGGCAGTGGCAGTCCAATATTCCATTGTATAAATATACACATTTACTTTATCCATATATACATCAGTGGACACTTAGGCTGTTTCCATATCTTGGCTATTGTAAATAACACTGCAATGAATATGGAGGTGCATATATTTTAGTTAGCGCTTTAATTTTCATTGGATAAATACCCAGAGTAAATTGGTAGCTCATAGGGTAGTTCTATTTTTAATTTTTTGAAAAGCCTCTGTACTGTTTTTCTTAATGGCTATACCAATTTACACCAAGTTCCATCAACAGTGCACAAAGGCGCCATAGCTCTCCACATCCTCACCAACATTTGTCTTTTTGATAATAGCCATTCTAATGGATTTAATTATCATTCACTGATGACTGGTGATGTCAAACAGCTTTTCATGTACCTGTTGGTCATCTGTATGTATTCTTTGGGGAAAAAATAGTCTATTAAAATTCTCTTATTTTTTAATCAAATTTTTGTGCATTTTTATTTTTTGCTATTGAGTTGTATGAGTTATTTCTATATTTTGGATATTAACTGCTTATTAGATGTATTTCTTGGAGAAGGCAATGGCACCCCACTCCAGTACTCTTGCCTGGAAAATCCCATGGATGGAGGAGCCTGGTAGGCTATAGTCCATGGGTTCGCTAAGAGTCAGACACGACTGAGCAACTTCCCTCTCACTTTTCACTTTCATGCATTGGAGGAGGAAATGGCAACCCATTCCACTGTTCTTGCCTGGAGAATCCCAGGGACGGAGGAGCCTGGTGGGCTGCCGTCTATGGGGTCGCACAGAGTCAGATACGACTGAAGCAACTTAGCAGCAGATATATTTCTATCAAAAGTCTCTACAGGAAAATCTAGGTTTTCACTATCAAGTGCTCCAAATACTTCCACCCTCTACCTGCTACCTAATTCCAAGCCACTTCTACAGTTTTTGTTGTTTCTGACACCAGCGCTTTTCCACTTTCCAGTATCAAAAGCTCTGTTAGTTTCCCAGGGTTGTCATAAGAAAGTGCCACAAACTGGGTACCTTACAGCAACAGAAATGTATTCTGTTGCAGTCTTGAAGGTTAGTTCAAAATAATGAGGTCCACAGAACCATGCTTGTTCCTTCTGAAACTCTGGATAGAACCCATTCTTGCCCCTTCCTAGCGTCCAGTGGTGGCCACACCCCTTGCTGTTCCTGAGCTTGTACTGTGTCAGGACAGTTTCTGCTTCTGTCATCATATGGCATTCTCCCAGAGTCCCTGTTTCCAAATTTCTGTCTACTTATTCAGATGCCAGTCATACTGAATGCCAGTCATGTTGGTAAACACTAATGACCTCACGGTAATTTGACTGCATCTGCAAATACCCTACTTACAAAGAAAGTCATATTTCAAGGTACCAAGTGTTTTGACTTAAACATGTATTCTGAACACCATTCATCACATAAGACCAAGCCAATCCCAGAATCCAAAGTGAACCCAGCATTCCAGCCATCTTGCTAAGTAGCCTATATAAATGGTTTTATAATCAAGTCTTCTCTTTCCTTTTTATTTATCACCTCCAGTAAGGATTTGTTGGTGCTGTAACTTTGATTCTTTTACCTTGCATATGAGAGAGTTTTCTCTTTTTCCCCTGAATTTGTTAATATCTGTTTCATTCAAAAGGGAAGAATTACCAGACTGGCTTTCTTCCCAGGATTTATAGTCATGTATCGATTAGACAGTATCACTTTTTTCTGTATGGCTCAATGCAGAAAGGGATAACATTCCAGAGAAACTATTGAATGATATTTCATAAGAAGGCAAAGGAAGCCCCTTATTTGGACTGGGATGCATTCTGAAAAACTTGGAGGTCAGTCTAAGAGAAGCAGGGATAGATTATGGATGGGTTGCTGCTTCTGAGTTGAGATTAACAGAAGTGGTGATAAAGTAGGGATTGAGTACTATCGTGTGATGGAGGTAGTTTAGCAATTTGCTATCCCTAGTACTCTTGCCTGGAAAATCCCATGGACAGAGGAGCCTGGTAGGCTGCAGTCCGTGGGGTCGCTAAGAGTCAGACACGACTGAGCAGCTTCACTTTCACTTTTCACTTTCATGCATTGGAGAAGGAAATGGCAACCCAATCCAGTGTTCTTGCCTGGAGAATCCCAGGGACGGCGGAGCCTGGTGGGCTGCCATCTATGGGGTCTCACAGAGTTGGACACGACTGAAGCGACTTAGCAGCAGCAGCAGTAATAGACTCAATGGACATGAGTTTGAGCAAACTCTAGGAGATGGTGAAGGACAGGGAAGTCTGGTGTGCTGCAGTCTATGTGGTCACAAAGAATCATACATGACTTAGAGACCGAACAGCAACAGGCACAGGTACAGAAAGGCACAGAAATGTAGGTGTGGGACCATCGTTAATAATAAAGCAGTCATCACTCAAAGAAGAGTGGTTTTAGCATTCTCCAGCTGCAGCATATCTTGCCTTTAGGACAAACAATGTTTCCAGTTAACTTCACAGCTGGCTTTATCTGTGCCTCTCCTCTCAAACTGATTAATTAGAGGGCTGCTTCTCTTCTTTCCAGTCCAAGTTGTTTTTACTCTTTTTTGGCCTGGTGTGTTCTTTACTCTTTCATGACTAAAATTGTATGTGGTGTGGACTGTTATCAAGTACCCTTACTTCATGTTGTCTGAAGATCAGTGCAATTGTCACTTTTTTCATAAACCCTGCTCCTTTAAGAAAGGACAGTTAAGAAATGTCATACTTTTGCATAATTATTTTAAGTGCAGAAATTATTTGAAGTCAGAATAAGTATATGAAGTGGAAATTTAGAAACACTCATTCATCACAGGATGAGGTTGATAGGAATGCAACAGGATATGATCAGCTAGCAATTTTGGTTGCTAAATGGAAAAATAAACTGGAATGGAAAAGCTGGTTATTTTTCTGATGTTTATACATAATTTTTCATTAATATACAAGATTATACAAATGAAACTTGTTTGGAAAATAAGTTAATCACTCAAACACTTACTTTTACACAATCTGTGTTTTCCTCAGAAGTAGGAAAACGAATGTCATTCTATATATTTCTGGAATTGTAAAGCAAAATGAGTATGAAAAATGATCATTTATAGAAGAATAGGAAGGAGATAGATGCAGATTATTTTACAATTTTTGTGGATCATAACATCTGAGATGGAATTTGACATTATAATGCACATTTTTAAAACAAAGCAGTATAATACATTAATGCTAATCTTGAAACAGCAATTTAATTGAAAAAAAAGTTCTTTAAAATGAAGTGAAAATGATGAATACATAGAAAAAAGTTAACTTTCTTTAGTGGAGATAAAATCTGCACATTCTTAAAAGTATAATAAAACTGTCTGTTGTAAAACATTTCATTCTGTTTATATGTGTGAAATTTCTTTTCTGGTACATGTCTAAAGTAAATATTTCTCAAAATGTAATGTGGACTTCTTGAAGTAACATCTTGTTTCTGGGAAATAGTGTGGTTATCACGTATACTTGCCACAAAAGCAATCACTGTGAGTGCATTTTCAAACAACAAACACAGAAAGGTACAGAATCATGACACAGTCTGGATGTTCATTTGCTCAAAACTAAAACAGCAGTAGTAAAAAGCAAAATAATTCTGTCATCTCCAGGAAGTTAAGGCCAGTCTGGGGAGATGCTTAATTTAAAAAAACAAAAAAGGCGGGGGGTGGAGGGATTGCTCTTAAAACACAAGCCCATCTTTCAAAAAACATTGAGAAGGGATAAGCAATAAGAGATTAGGTGAGAAGAGAAATTTATGAAAAGGAGTTGTTTTTGTTTTAAACTATGTATTACCAAGACTCATATGCAAAGCACCAAATATAGGACCTGTCATGACTGGTCACTGCTATAAACATTTTCAAGCAATGAGTTCCAAAATTATTTCTAACAGAAAATAATGTACTTATATCAACATATACTCTCCACTAGAATTCACCACTACAGGTAAAAAATAGTAGGAAATAAATATCCATGAAGGATATAGAGTTTGGAAAACATTAAAGATTATAAAAAATAATGGAATATAGTTTAACATCTTCCACATAATTTTAATTGTAAAAATCATCTTCCAGTTTTTACTTAGTTATGTTACTAATATTTAAAATAAATCAAAGTTGGATATTGTAGAGGAAATGCATATCCACTGAAAGAACATTAGAAACATCCCATTGTACCATTTGAAGCCAAGGAAACATTTATTTTCCCCATCTTAAAAATATTAAACTTCTTATATTTTAAAACATCAAATCTTTTCATTTTCATAGTTTATATTTTAAAGCAATTTTCAGGTCAGTTCTACAAATTTTCAGTGAGAGGTTTGCCTTTTTTAGAATCTTCAAAATTGAGCATTAAAGCATATATATGACTAGAAATTTTGGATCTTATGTCCTTTGGTAAAGGAAGATATGTGTTAAGGCCTTAAATATTTTAGCTGAAGTCCTGGTACAACTCTTCCTCCCATGGGATGGGAAACAACTCGAGTTTGCAAAACTATTGATGATAATAAGGCTCATCAATAAAGGACAGTTAATCTAAAGAAATTTGTTTTCCCAAGTCTTTATGCTGTCTCATAATTACTGGGTTTCAGTCTGTCAACCAAGACCATCCAAGAGAAGTGGGTGGATCTTGAAGATCAGTTTTGTGAATTTGTAAGGAGCATCCATAGGATTTGTAAGGATGTTTAAACTCACAGTGAGACAGCTGTGGCCAGTAGGGTAGTCTAGACACAGACTACAGATGCATGCTATAGCTAAAACATTTCTCAGGAAAATCACTTCATGATTGTTTTGTTAACAATTGCTTTTCAATCTTTAACAGTTAAAGATCAGTTTCATCTTTAACAGTGGTAGATGTTCTACTTAGTTTAGCCATAGGATTAGGTATGACTAAGAAAATGTTCACTGCCTATAGAAGGTGAAACCTTAGGTCAGTCTCAAGAAGGGGCAAATTTATTAGTGAACTGTATATTACACTCTGGGTCCATTATTTTGCTTCACTTCAAGAGTTTTAGATATCATATAAGCATATTATTTTAGTAATAAATTGTAATTGTTAGTACAATGGCTTTCCTGAGATCTGTGAATCTTTCCAGCAAATCATCGAACTTAAAGGTATGACTGGAGACCCTCCATACTACAGCAGACCTACTATCTATCAACAACTACTATCCTGGTGGATGCATTCTGTGCACTAGAAAAGCACATTTTCTGCAGTTTTTGGATGGGATGTTTTATAAGTATCAGTATGGTCAAGTCAGTTAACACTATTCTTAGCCTTTAATATCCTTACAGCTTTTTTTTGTTTTGTTTACTATTTTTCAATTACTAAGAGAAGATTATTGGTGTCACCAACTACAATCATGAATGTACATATTCTTTTTCCAGTTTCATCAGTCTTTGCCTCCTATATTTGAAGCTCTATTTTTAAGTGAATATGCATTTACGATATATCTTCCTGGTAAACTATTAGTCATCATGAAATCTCCTTCCTTACTACTGTTAATATTCTTCATCCTGAATTCCATCATTAACATGTGCTTGCGATATCTTTCTCCATCCTTTACTATTAACCAAACTTAGAAATTTAAATGTGTCCACTGTCAACATCATGGTAGTCAAAGGGCTCTGTTGCTGTAAATGTAGATATTCTAGAATTATTAGCAATAATTCAGGAGTGTCTGTTCTGAGCTGGCTAGTAACTGCAGATCTTTTGGCAAAGTGGTCAATGTTTCAAAAAATGAGTACTGCTTTCCTGTCTCTTTTCTTTCTACATGCCATATTTTTCACTTAACACAGTGAACAGTCCTGGATACAACCACACTCAGTAGTCAACTTGTTCTCTCAGTGCGAATATTCTTAGTTTTTAATCTGCCCTTGGAAACAATGCAAGGTCTGACTCAATTTAAAAACAAGACTAAAATCTCACTCTCACTCTTATGGTTCCCTGTGATCATTGCCTGTCTCAGGATCAAACCATCTTCTTTATAATTTTTCAGATACGGAAATGATGGCACAGAAAGTTTACTGGATGTAACTAAGGTAATAAGTCAGCCTCTACTGTGAACACTGGGCTCCTGGCTCTCTGTCCAGGGCACTTTCCTCCAGGACAATTACCTTTCTTGTATACCCTCTTCCCGTGAAAAAAGTTTAGAATCCTTTTACTAAGGCATCCTATTGTCCATCTCCAAATCCTGTGTGTTTAACACAGAAGAAAACAAACACAGGCATATTTATTATTCTGAAGCAAGAAAAGTACAATTATCTAACTCACACCAGAAATAATAACCACTCGGCAAAGCTGATCTCCGAGCTTGTCCCTTGTTATATGTGCTTGAAGATGAAGAAGAAATTCAGCCTCCAATTTTCCTAATGGTTTAACATAAAGTCACCCCTCAGAAGTCACATCTCAGACAGATATATGCGTGGTTGTGTGTGTATGAGTTGATTTCCTTCTAATAAACTGGTGAACAGATATGAATATCCTCCTAGAGTGATACATAAGATATTTTTTTTATCATCATTGTTGGATGGAAGGCACTGTTTGTTATTGGTAAAGATACATTAGTAATACACAGTTTCTACACTCAAAGGGTTTAAATTTCAATGCTGATACTGGAGTAAAGCAACTCTATAAATAACTATAATTCATAGCAGAAGATAAGGTCTTCCATAGATAACTGTAAACAAAGAAAAACAATGCCAAGAGCATGAGGAATAGCTTCATAAAAGAAACACTTTACTGGATACTTTTATCCACATACTTATCTTAGCAGATACACAGAAGGGAGGTGACTACTATGCTCACTTTATAAATGCTCTGAGAATCTCTTTGTTTAGTACACATTCATCCAGAAGGGGTTGGAGAAACATTTTTTGTAACTCAAGTCATCAAAATTCAAACTTAGAAGAAACTATGTATTCTATTTTGGAGTGCTGCTGTTAAGTCTCCTCAGTCGTGTCCAACTCTGTGCGACCCCATAGACGGCAGCCCACCAGGCTCCCCCGTCCCTGGGATTCTCCAGGCAAGAACACTGGAGTGGGTTGCCATTTCCTTCTCCAGTGCATGAAAGGGAAAAGTGAAAGTGAAGTCGCTCAGTCGTGTCCGACTTTTAGTGACCCCATGGACTGCAGCCCACCACCAGCCTCTATTTCTAATGACCTAACTGACTTAAACCAAATCATTTTTCAAAACAGCCTATGGTTAATACCTCCTCTGGTATAAAAGCCAATATTTTTATATTGATGGTCCTAAATCAATTATCAAATCTGTTAGAGCTATATCATTAAGCATAAGTCAAAGTAAATTTAGAAGTTTTCATTAGTAAATTACCCAGGAAGCAAGTAGAAAGTGAAAATTTCCACAAAGGAAATACAAAATACCCTATTTTGTAGGTAATCTATGACTCAAAGAAATATACACAAATAATTTTGGAAAACTGATATTTGATAAATAATAGTGTGAAAAGGCATATTACAATGAGCAAATGGCCAAATGACTTTGTTTTCCTTTTTCTCCGTTTAAATTAGTGGCTTATTTGGAATTCTTTATTCCAGTTTGTTGTAAAAAGAATCTGGTGCTGCTGCTTCATTTCTCACCATGTGTGGGTGATTATGGAGGAGGACGGCTGTCTGTCAAAAGCAGATGATGCCCACAGAATGTCCGAAAATATAAAACTGCTTATTGCACAATGATTACTTGGGTTTATCTGTCATGCACAGACTGCTTGGTCGATAGACACTGAAATTTCAGTGAGACAGTTGTGTTGGTATGTAGTACTGAAAACAACCCTCTAATTCTTAATTAGCTATAATAACTGAATTTTCTTAATTCTTCAAAGTAGACACATGAAAATTAATCACTGGTTAAATAAAAGCATATATTCAACATTATTCCATTACCAGGAAATAAAGCAATTATTATTCACTGTGTTACTGTGTTTAAATATCAAAAAATTGCACGTGTGCTTAATTGATATCAATATTTTAAAATTCCAAGCTGTAAACACTCCCTTTCATTAGGCATTTATACATACAGATGTTATTTAATTTTTTTAAAAAATCTAGCCATAATAGGCTAGCATTGTTATGTAAAATTACATCTATTCACAAAAATTATTAATAATCAAATGTAAACTTTATTCTTGTACAGGAAGATGAATGAACATGATAAACATTATATGACTAAACTCAACATAGAATTTATATGACTGTCAAAATTTTCTTTGTGATTCAAATAGTATATGAAATGAATGGACAGAGATGAAGAAGTAGTAGTAGTGGTGATATACTTTCCCTATATCCTTATTAAAGTGGAATTTTAGGAAAAAAATAATAAATACAAGGACTAGCTGAAAGTAATTCTGAATATACTGAGTTCCTACCATCTATAATAATATAAATTGTATACTTTTGATAGGAAAAATAACTCAGTATTTTAGAGAAATTATAGGCATGATGATTACTTTCACTTTTGGAATTCTATGGGATTGAAGCCCAATTAATATATAGCAGCTAATGGTACCAGGATTTCACAGGCAGGATAGATTTCTATATACTTGAATTCTCCCTTCACCTACCAGTCTACTACAATGTCTAAGAATATTAGCAAAGATTGATGGAGAAGAGCTCCAGTACAAGATACAACACGATAGCAAGAAAAGCCTATGCATTGAAAGGAATCTGAGGTCACAGATACAGACCTCTCTCCTTTCTCACCTGGGCCTTAGAGAATATATTATATCTCCTTTGGTATGGAAGTACCACCTGTATGTATGTAAAGCATCTTGATATCAGGAAATCCAAAATCTGCTCATCATTAGAGGAGAAGAGTCCCATAGTGAGCTGACCATTTAGATATATTTTAGGTATATCCCAGCTATGTGACAGGAAAAGGCAATGGCAACTCACTCCAGTACTCTTGCCTGGAAAATCCCATGGATGGAGGAGCCTGGTAGGCTGCAGTCCAGGGGGTCACTAAGAGTCAGGCACGACTAAGCAACTTCACTTTCACTTTTCACTTTCATACATTGGAGAAGGAAATGGCAACCCACTCCAGTGTTCTTGCCTGGAGAATCCCAGGGACGGGGGAGCCTAGCGGGCTGCTGTCTATGAGGTCGCACAGAGTCGGACACAACTGAAGCGACTTAGCAGCAGCAGCAGCAGCTATGTGACCATCTATGATGTGTCTTCCAACATCAAAAAGCAATTCTCATTCACCAACACCAACTGGGTGTCCAAGAATTCAATTCAATAATAACTACCCAGAGGCAGCCCAGACCCTACAGGTTAAAGGGCACTGTCCCACAAGACTGCCCTGAAGATACCAGGCTACCTGGACATCTACCTGGCTGACTACAAATGGGAAGTAGTAGTTCCATGACTTCCCCCACCTCATTCAGGTTTGATAATTTGCTAGAGCAACTCACAGAACTTGGGAAGGTGCTATATTTACTACTGCAGATTTATTTTAAAGGATACACCTCAGAAACAACCAAACGAAAGAGATGCGTATTATAAGGTATAGGCAGGGATAGTACAGCTCCTACATACCCACTTTATGCATGTTCCTCTGAGAGTATGCTAATGTGTTCACTAACCTGGAAACTCTCCAAATCTTTATTGTTTAGGAGTGTTTATAACTCAGTCTCCAGACCTCTCCTTCCCTCAGAAGCCAGGGGGTATGGAAGCTGAAAGTTTCAACCTTCTAATCATATAAGTTCTTCTAGTGACTGGCTCCCACCCTGAAGCTATTTCAGAGTCCCCTCAGCCAAGACAGTCATATCATTAATATACAAAAGACACTCTTATTACTCAGAAAATTGTTTTGCAAGTTAATATTATTTATTTTTTATGGTTTTTCCAGTGGTCATGTATGGATGTGAGAGTTGGACTGTGAAGAAGGCTGAGCGCCGAAGAACTGATGCTTTTGAACTGTAGTGTTGGAGAAGACTCTTGAGAGTCCCTTGGACTGCAAGGAGATCCAACAAGTCCATTCTGAAGGAGATCAGCCCTGGGATTTCTTTGGAAGGAATGATGCTCAAGCTGAAACTCCAGTACTTTGGCCACCTCATGCGAAGAGTTGACTCATTGGAAAAGACTCTGATGCTGGGAGGGATTGGGGGCAGGAGGAGAAGGGGACGACAGAGGATGAGATGGCTGGATGGCATCACTGACTCGATGGACGTGAGTCTGAGTGAACTCCGGGGGTTGGTGATGGACAGGGAGTTCTGCGATTCATGGGGTCGCAAAGAGTCGGACACGACTGAGCGACTGAACTGAACTGATTACTTATTTTAATATATGAACATGAAATATCTTTCCATGTATTTGTATGATCCAGAGTCAGACATGACTGAAGTGACTTAGCAGCAGCAGATAAAGATCAGCCAAGATGGCAGAGTAGAAATACCGAGTTGATCTCCTTTCATAGGCACATGAAAAGCACAATTATTTTCTGGACAATCATTGATGAAAAAAGAGTGGAACCTACTAGAAATGATCAGCAACTAAAGATATAAAAAGGAACCACAACAAGATGGGAAGGAAGGGAGGAGTTTTGATATGGTCAAGTCGCGTACTACCAATAATTACAATTTCAGAGTATCTTCCAAAGGAAACAGAGGTCTGAGCACCACATCAGTCTCCATGGACCAAGGGTCCTGCATTGGGAAGACAAGCCCCCAGCACATTTGGATTGGAAGGTCGGCCGAGCTTACTTGCACTAGTCCCAGAAGGTTGGGGTAAACAGAGACTTCAGTCTGAAAGGGCACATACAAAAATCTCACACACTCCCAGACCCAGGGCAGAAGCAACAATTTGGTACGAGCCTTGGTTAGACTTACTTGCTGATCTTGGAGCATCTCCCAGGGAAGCAGGAGGAGACTAACACTCACCCTGGGGACACAGATAGTAGCAGTGGCCATCTTTGAAGCTCATTTTCCCAGAACAGTGGCGCCCACAAGCGCCATTTTAAAATCCTCTTTCTAGTTTATTAGCGCCAGGATCCAGTGCTTCCTTGGACCAAAAGCCAGTAGACACCTGTGCTGAGGTCTCTCAGACCAAGACACTCGGCATGCTTACAGCCCTATCCACCAGCAGGCAGGCTACATTAAGACCCCCAGAGCCCACAGCCATCCCTGGACATAACCCTCCAGGACCTGACGTTACACACTAGTGTCCAGGCACTAGACTCAGAACCCCCAGAACCCTCCAGCCAGAGACCATAGGATTCAGCTCCACTCACCAGGGCAGACACCAGTCCCAAGAAAACTATAGCCCCACTCTCTGGCCTGCCTAGCAACAGTCCACAACCTGCCCTAAAGACTATCTTGAATCTGCACCCACATACAAGCGAGCCACAGCCAACTGTGTCAGGAACCACATCTCCCACTATTGATCAGATACCAGCTCTGGGTCTCTTGAGCCCTTCAACCAGAGTCCAGGACCCAGCTCTGCCAGACAGTAGATTGGAACTAGTCCCAGGGCCTGGCTTCACCCACCAATGGGTAGGCAATACCCCTGGAGTCTTCTGGACCCTACTTCCATGCACCAGTGAGCCAGCACTAGCCCCAGGGCTGCCAGGAGTTTCCACAGCCAGTCACCTTGTCATCCAGTCCTGCCAGTTAGTGACCAGCAGCCTCTGCAGAAGGCAGGGCCTGGCAACAGGCAACTAAACGATTCACACAGCTCTCAAGGAGGGAATCCCCAGAGCATATACCTTCAGTGATGTGAGAGGAGTGTGCTACTGGGAAACACAGGATGTTTCCTGCAAAAGGCCACTTTCCCAAGGTGGGAAAAATGAGGCAATAGAAGAAAACGTTCCAAACAAACAAGGCAAATGCCAGAAGAATTGAAGTGGAGACAGACAATCTAGCCAAGAAAGAGTTCAGGGTAGTGATTGAAAAGATGACCAAAGAACTTTGAAAAAGAATGGATGCACAGAGCAATAAGTTATTTTTTTTTAATCAAAGACTGAGAAAATATAAAGAATAACCAAACAGAGATGAACAAGGAAATAACTAAAATATTTGTATCATAATCAATTTCCTTCATCAATGTCTCAAAGGGTTATGTTTCTACAAACTTTCCATTTCTTTTAAGTTGTTGAAGTTTTGGGCATTTATATCTGTTTATAGTATTCTCATTTTTTTACCTCTGTGATATGAGTTATATCTCCTCTTTCCTTTCTTATTTTACTTGTGATCTCTTTTTTTTCTTGATGAGTCTAGCTAAAGGCTTATCAATTTTGCTTATCTTTTCCAAAAGCCCAGCTTGTTTTCATTGATTTTGTTCCTATTGTTTCTTTGTTTCTATTTTATTTCCTTTCTGATCTTCATTACTTCCTTTCTTCTACTGACTTGGGGATTTGTTATTCTTTTTCTAATTCCTTTAGATGATAATAAGGTTGGTTGTTTAAATTTTTTGTTTCTTGACTTTCTAGGCCTCAATCACTCTAAACCTCTTAGAACTGATTTTGCAGTTTCCTACAGATTCTGGAAAACTGTGTTTTGGTTTTCATTTGTCTCAGGTAATTTTTTATATCTTCTTTTATTTCTTTACTGACTTACTGTTTTTTCAGTAGCATGTTGTTTGTCTCTGCATATGTGTTTTTCCCATTTTCCTTCCTGTAATTGATTTCTAGTTTCAAATAATTGTGGTAGGAAAAAAATGCTAGATGTAGTTTCTATTCTCTTAATTAAATTTGTTGAGACTTGTTTTGTGTCCTAGGATGTCTTTCTTCTGGAGAACACCCCATGTGCACCTGCAAAGAATGTGTATTCTGCTATGTTCAAACGGAATGTCAGTTCTGTTCAGTCACTCAGTCGTCCAACTCTTTGCGGCTCAACATGCTAGGCTTCCCTGTCCATTACCAACTCCCAGAGCTTGCTCAAACTCATGTCCATCAAGTCAGTGATGCCATCCAACCATCTCATCCTCTGTTGTCCCCTTCTCCTCCCACCTTCAATCTTTCCCAGCATCAGGGTCTTTTCCAATGAGTTGGCTCCTCACGTCAGGTGGCCTAAGTACTGGAGCTTCAGCTTCAGCATCAGTCCTTTCAGTGAATATTCAGGACTGATTTCCTTTAGGATTGACTGGTTGGATCTCCTTGCTGTCCAAGGGACTCTCAAGAGTCTCCTCTAACCACCACAGTTCAAAAGCATCAATTCTTTGGCGCTCAACTTTCTTTATGGTCCAACTCTCACATCCATATGAATGGAATGTGATATCTATTAAATCCAAGCTATGTCATTTCAGACTACTGTTGCCTTATTTATTCTCTGTCTGGATGATTTATCCCTTGAGGTAACTGAAATATTAAAGTCCTCTACTATTATTGTATTATTGTCAACTTCTCCCTTTTGTCTGTTAAGATTAGCTTTATATGTTTTGGTGCTTCTCTATTACATGTATATATGCATATGAGTGGGCTTCCCTGAGGAGCAGTTAAAGAATCCACCTGCAATTCAGGAGACACTGGAGACTCGAGTTCAATCCTTAGATTGGGAAGATTCCCTGGAAGAGGAAATGGTAACCCACTTCAGTATTCTTTCCTGAAAAAAATCCCATGGACAGAGGAGCCTGGTGGGCTACAGTTCATGAGGTTGCAATGAGTCAGGCACGACTGAGCAACTAAACACAAGCAAGCAGGCATGCATACGAGTGTTATATCTCCTACTGACCCCTTTATCATTATATAACGCCCTACTTTTGCCTTTTTTGTAGACTTTGTTTTAAAGTCTATTTTGTCTGAATGAATATTTCTGTCCCTGCTTTCTTGTCATTTTCGTTTGCATGAAATATGTTTTTTATCTCTTCACGTTCAATCTCTGTGTGTCTTTAGCTTGGAATAAGGGCTTCCCTGGTGGCTCAGATGGTAAATAATCTGCATGCAATGCAGGAGATCCAGGTCCGATCCCTGGGTTGGGAAAATCTCCTGGAGAAGTGAATGGCTACCCATTCCAGTATTCCTGCCTAGAGAATTCCAAGGACAGAAAAGCCTGGTGGGCTACAGTCCATGGGGTTGCAAAGAGTCAGACATGACTGAGTGACTCTTGCTTCACTTCAGAGTCTCTTGTTAGGAGAATATCCCACAGATATCCCACAGATTTCTCATACTTAAAAAAATCTCCAAAACTGAGTCATTGATGCTTTCAATTAAACTGTGTCTCTCCACAGCAACCCCAAGCAACTTAAATGTTGTTTATGATTATTCTTCAAATAATCCATCTAGCACTTATCACTGAATTTGAAACAGCCAAGGAGAAGTCAGTTTTCAAAAGGTTCTAGACGGATGAAGAGAGGATCACAGACAGAAAAATAAGCAGGTCCATATAGCTACTGCTAGACTTGGAGTACCTCAACTACTAAAATTATGAGTAAACAGGAGTAAACATTATTAAAAATTATGAGTAAACATATGAGTAAACTCATATGTTAATGCTAACCCAGAGACAATCTGTTTTTATACTATTTGCATATTGCCTTATTGATATGAATATTGCTTAGTCTGTACTTATGTATGATAAGATATAGAAATCAATTAAATATCCCCAAACAAGATAGAAGAAATAATATTTATTTCATATGCAAAATTTTTTATTTTTTATAGCTATCATGATAACATTATGATTAAATACATTGTTATTAAACACTGATTTGCCTCAGATTAAGGGAAATGACTGAATTCTATAGATAATTTGAGTGGCTCTACTTGGAAGAAACAGTATAGTAGAAACACCATGACACATAGCCTATCAGAACATAATCTGAAAACCAGTTCTGACAATTACTAGTTATAGATTTGGGGGAAGGTTATTTATCTTTTTGTGATTTTTTTTTTTTCTCATTTGTAAAAACAGGGCTACATTTTCTTAGGGCAGGGCTTTTTTGTGTTTATTTTAAAAAAAATGTATGTGAGGGTTGGTCCTTGCATAGTATCAGGAGCTGCAATGCTACAAATGATCAAAAGCAAGTGATGTAATATAACTGTATTTTCTAACCTAATTCATTAATGAATAAGTGAATGTCAACAATGTTTTCAAGAGAGCCAAGCTAGATATATTTACTAAAGAGTCACTTGTTTAGACATGAAATTTAGCTAAGAGTCTAGATAAGATATATGGAAAAGCTGAGATCAGATGGAGAGCTCCAATGGTTTATGACTGACTGACTTTCAAGTAAGAGTCTATACTGTTTATTGAAAAAAGTATTTTCCCACACAGGTATAAAATGCCAATATATCTATAGTTTGCCCATGTTTATATTCTATTAAATTATTACATTTTTATACTGTAATAGTCATTAAACTATTTTTTGCTTTCATTTCTATAGTTTAATGAGCCATCTAGATGCTAAGTCATGATCAAATCTACCAGCAACTTTTATTACCAAAGAATAATACTTATCAGTCATCTCTACATAAAGTAGCATTACAATGCTCTGAAAAGTTGAGTTTACAAAATCAGAATTGAACAGCAAAAATGCTTTATTTCATACAGAGGAGTCACAAGAAAAGTATTCTAATCTATCTGTTTTATTTAAATATTTGTTCTATCTTTGAGATCAAGAAACAATTATTTTGGGGTTGGGGGGAGGCCCATGAAGGAAGGGATACCTGTATACTTATAGTTGATTCACACTGTTGTACAGCAGAAACCAACGCAACATTGTAAACTAATTTTCTTCCAATTAAAAATAAATTTTAAAAATAAAATAAAGTCAACTTGAAAAAAAAAATAATGATTCATCCCTTGCCATTTCTTACCATTTCTTTAAAAATGACATAAAATTATCTTTAGAAGGAATGGCACCTTTAATACCTATGCAAAAGGAAGTATGAGAATTTAAATACATATATCCATTTCCCCACTCAAATTTGACTGCATACATGGACAATGGAAAAACAAGCCAAATACTCCCCCTTTTTTCACATACTCTCAGGTGAACTTTGAAATCCACAACCCCAAATCTAAAACCATTCCAAACCTTCTTAATTTGCCAAGTCCTTTATCAGTCACATTCAGAGTATGTTTTCACCACTTCATTTTTCATAATACCATCCTCCATTAATACCCTCTAAACTTTGAAAATTCCAACCTTTTATTTGCTTACTTCTCTATAAATTCTTAGCTTTGGAAAATGAATCTTTATTTTGATAAGCATAGAAAACCTATTAACCATAATGGAAATGAAACTTCTTTTCTTTTCCTTGGTCTGTGGCAATAGATTTATCCTTGGAAATATTTTCTGTAAAAGCATATTTATAAAGTTTATCTTTTCCCTTATAAAATGTAGTTGACATTTTGGCTCCCTCAAAAATGGTCCATGTAATGAATTTAACTATATGATGGGAAAATGCAAACATATATATAGATATATGTATATAAGAAGAAAACTATGGAAAGAAAAATATGCTTAATTGCATTTAAGTTAAATATTTTTAGGTAAATCTTATCATGGCTGGATAGCATATTGAGTGCTCAATTGTGATTCAATAATTTACATATAACTTTAACTACCATGTGATTTATACCAGTTACTACAAACATTAAATGTTTATTGTTTCAGCTAACCTATACAGCACACACTTAATGTTTGCTCTTTCTTAAAAACAGGTTCTTCTGAATCCTAAACACACAATTCTCTGTGTCTTTCTCTTCCTCCTTCCCTTCCTCTCCTGCCTTTTTCTCTTTCTTCAGATTAAGCACATTATTCAAATTAAGATGTTGGCGGGGCGTGAATAATAGGATGTTGAAGATACACAACAAGGGAATTGGAGACATAAAACAAGAAGGGGAAAAGTCACAAGAAAGGTAATAACTAATTTTAGGTGCAAAATTATGTAAGAATATGTAGCCTCTCTCATTTTACAAAGCTACTCAGTCCTTCTTTACACAGATCACGTTCAAAACTTAATTAGATGTAAATAGGAGTTAGCCACAGCTCACCAAACACTTCATCATATTACCTGATTGCATTTAAATTGTTTATAGGTAATGTAGGGAGTGGATTATTTTCAGGAATTCTGGAAATAACAACACTGTACCACAAGTCAGGTTCCCTGTTCATCTGTTTTTAAAAAGTTAAATCCCTTTCATCCCTAGTGTGAAATTTTTAACAAAGTCTGATTTGCTGTTAAAGATTGTACAATGCAACATAATTCCAGCTTACTCTCACTCAAATCAGAAACAGGATCTGAATGTTAATCTCAGCTCCACTCCTAAGAGTTGTTTCAGGCAGTACTCATGTGAATTTCAGATACAAAAAATTATTTCAGAGTCTACATCCTCTGGTCTTTTAAAATATCCTTTAAAAGAATATTCTTACTCCTCCTACCCTAATAGTATGAGATGCATGTTAAATCATCAGCAATAAAGCCCTTATCAAAAGGCTAGATGAAATATGTCTTTGTTGCTTCATTAAACATCCTTTGGTCAACTGTGACACCATCTAGCAAGAGGCACTATTCCTCAAGGCATTCTATAATATACCGTATTGGTACAAAGTTAATAGAACCCACAAGTAAAAGAGGCATCATATGATCAAATAAATTTGGACACACCAGGAAAGCTCAATTTAGTAAAAGTAACCAGGTTTTTTTTTTTTTTCTTTACAAGATTTCCCAAAGCTTTCAGTTTATTAATTTGGATTATGAACCCCCCAAGAATGAGAGAGCACATGCATAGTTTCTCAAAGCAGATGGAGGAGGAGGTGCACAGGCTATAGAATGAAACAACTGGGCAGAGATCCAGATTTAGTTTATTGTCACTCTACAAGCTTAGGTAGTGGAAAATCTTCCTGAGACTTAGTTTCCTCATCTGCCATACGATGCAGTGGGTAAGAGACGGGCTCTGAAGAAAGACACACTAAGGCTCAGATCCCAGGGCTGTCACTGGTTCACTTGAGTTCTCAGGCAAGTTCTTTCTACAAGCTCTTTGTATCTTGGAATTCCCTTTAGAAAAACAAAGGTAGCAACAATAGCATCTATGCCAAGATTTATCTTAAGGATTAAGATAAATTGCTCAGTCATTTCAAAGTGCCTTAAAGGACAGACGCTCAATAAAGGTGATTTTCTTTCTCTCCTTTCCCTTCCATCTCACACCCAGGAGCTCAAAACCTCTGTGTTGCTACTGGTTATCTTGATTTTTCCCCACTTTGCATTTTTCCTGGAACTGGATAACAACCTCACATTTTTAACTCCTCATTCAATTTGTATATTATTTCCTGAATGGTCCACCTTATTTTAACAATCAGTATGTTATGCACTCTGCATTGTATTCCCCTTTATGGTTGCATGACATTGAAAGGAAATTTTAAAGAGCAGTAATAATGTATATTCAACAACCACACTAACCAATCAGGTAAATGGTACTCTACAGCAAACTACTGTGTCCCAAGAGAATACCTTGCCTTCAGTCGCTCATATGATACTATGCTTCCCTCTGAAAGGAAGCAACTTACAAACAATAGTTGATGCAAGAGAAAAAAGAATGGAATGAGAATAAGGCATGTGGGTTCTGTTTTGACTCCACAATCTCAGGCTTCAGTTCTTACCTCTTTTAAAAAGAAAATTTAAATCAAGTTTTCTCCTAACTATGTAATTTAATTGATACAGTGAAAAGAGGGATTCTTCTGCAAATAATATGCACACATTTTTAGAAAGTATCTGAATAAACTACTACATTGCAACCATCTTAAATTTGGTAATGTCTAGCATCCACATTACTTCAAGTTTTTACCCTTGTTATCAGTCTCCTCAATTCTAAGTCAAATGCACATACTTATTATTCTTGACCCATCTACAACTTGTGACAGTTGGTTATTGATTGCTGTCTTGTGACATTTCTTCTCTTTTAGCATGCATGATACACCACTGTCCTAATTTACTGTTATCCCTCAAGTCATTCTTTCTCAGTTTTCCACACTACATTCTCATCTATGACTGCCTATCTTCAAAGTTCTACCTTTGGTTGTCTTTATGTATGCCACATACTCTCCGTAACCCATTTTGCCTTCACCCAGAAACTCAATCACTACTGACTGAATTCATCAAATATTGTTTTAGGGCCCATACATATTTGAAGTCTCACTATAGCAGGAAGCAGTATTATAGGAGCAGACATAGTTCCTGAAATCATAGAATACAAACACACACACATCTACAAATTGTGATAAATATCATCAAAGAAATGGATATGGTGCGACGTCAAAAATTATTAGACTGAGATGGAATGAAGAGCTACTTTAAAGTGGTTAGAGAGTCTAATGGAGGAAAAATTAGAGAGCGAAGTCCTAGGGTATTAGATGTCAAGATTATGAGCCAAACAACAAATCTCAAAAATTGTGCATCTATGTGAAATCATATACAGGATGTTCTCTTCCTACAATGTAATTCAACTACAAATAAGTAGCAAAAAGTAATGGAAAATATTCGTGTATTATTTAAGTCAAGTAGTCACGTCCAAAAAGTGGTGGCTGCACGGGCGCAGGAGGACAAGTGGAGCTGATCCACGTTCATGGTCAGCATTGTCCAAGGTAAGAGAAACCCAAGTAAGAAGGTAGATGTTGCAAGAGGGCATCAGAGGGCAGACACACTGAAACCATACTCACAGAAAACTAGTCAATCTGATCACACTAGGACCACAGCCTTGTCTAACTCAATGAAACTAAGCCATGCCCTGTGAAGCCACCCAGGATGGATGGGTCACGGTGGAGAGGTCTGACAGAATGTGGTCCACTGGAGAAGGGAATAGCAAACCACTTCAGTATTCTTGCCTTGAGAACCCCATGAACAGTATGAACAGGCAAAATGATAGGATACTGAAAGAGGAACTCCCCAGGTCAGTAGGTGCCCAATATGCTACTGGAGATCAGTGGAGAAATAACTCCAGAAAGAATGAAGGGATGGAGCCAAAGCAAAAAGAATACCCAGCTGTGGATGTGACTGGTGATAGAAGCAAGGTCTGATGCTGTAAAGAGCAATATTGCATAGGAACCTGGAATGTCAGGTCCATGAATCAAGGCAAAATGGAAGTGCTCAAACAGGAGATGGCAAGAGTGAACGTCAACATTCTAGGAATCAGCAGACAGAAATGGATGAATTTAACTCAGATGACCATTATATCTACTACTGCGGGCAGGAATCCCTCAGAAGAAATGGAGTAACCATCATGGTCAACAAAAGAGTCTGAAATGCAGTACTTGATGCAATCTCAAAAATGACAGAATGATCTCTATTCATTTCCAAGGCAAACCATTAAATATCATGGTAATCCAAGCCTATGCCCCAACCAGAGAGGCTGAAGAAGCTGAAGTTGAATGGTTTTATGAAGACCTACAAGACCTTTTAGAATTAACATCCAAAAAAGATGTCCTTTTCGTTATAGAGGACTGGAATGCAAAAGTAGGAAGTCAAGAAAAACCTGGAGTAACAGGCAAATTTGGCCTTGGAATACAGAATGAAGCAGGGCAAAGGCTAATAGAGTTCTGCCAAGAGAATGCACTAGTCATAGCAGACACTCTCTTCTAACAACACAAGAGAAGACTCTACACATGGACATCACTAGATGGTCAACAACAAAATCAGATTTTTTATATTCTTTGCAGCCAAAGATGGAGAAGCTCATACAGTCAGCAAAAACAAGACTGGGAGCTGACTGTGGCTCAGCTGACTGTGAACTCCTTATTGCCAAATTCAGACTTAAATTGAAGAAAGTAGGGAAAACCACTAGACCATTCAGGTATGACCTAAATCAAATCCCTTATGATTATACAGTGCAAGTGAGAAGTAGATTTAAGGGACTAGATCTGATAGAGAGAGTACCTGATGAACTATGGACTGAGGTTCATGACATTGTACAGGAGACAGGGATCAAGACCATCCCCAAGAGAAAGAAATGCAAAAAAGCAAAGTGGCTGTCTGGGGAGGCCTTACAAATAGCGGTGAAAAGAAGAGAAGTGAAAAGCAAAGGAGAAAAGGAAAGATATAAGCATCTGAATGCAGAGTTCCAAAGAATAGCAAGGAGAGATAAGAAAGCCTTCCTCAGTGATCAATGCAAAGAAATAGAGGAAAACAATAGAATGGGAAGACTAGAGATCTCTTCAAGAAAATTAGAGATACAAGGGAACATTTCATGCAAAGATGGGCTCAATAAAGGACAGAAATGGTATGGACCTAACAGAAGCAGAAGATATTAAGAAGAGGTGGCAAGAATACACAAAAGAACTGTACTAAAAAGATCTTACTGACGAAGATAATCACGATGGTGTGATCACTCACCTAGAGCTAGACATCCTGAAATGTGAAGTCAAGTGGGCCTTAGAAAGCATCACTACGAACAAAGCTAGTGGAGGTGATGGAATTCCAGTGGAGCTATTTCAAACCCTGAAAGATGATGCTGTGAAAGTGCTGCATTCAATATGCCAGCAAATTTGGAAAACTCAGCAGTGGCCACAGGACTAGAACAGGTCAGTTTTCGTTTCAATCCCAAAGAAATGCAATGCCAAAGAATGCTCAAACTACCACACAATTGCACTCATCTCACAAGCTAGCAAAGTAATGCTCAAAATTCCCAAGCCAGGCTTCAGCAATACATGAACCGTGAACTTCCAGATGTTCAAGCTGGTTTTAGAAAAGGCAGAGGAACCAGAGATCAAATTGCAACATCTGCTGGATCATGGAAAAAGCAAGAGAGTTCCAGAAAAACATCTATTTCTGTTTTATTGACTATGCCAAAGCCTTTGACTGTGTGGATCACAATAAACTGGAAAATTCTGAAAGAGATGGGAATACCAGACCACATGACCTGCCTCTTGAGAAACCTATGTGCAGGTCAGGAAGCAACAGTTAGAACTGGACATGGAATGACAGACTAGTTCCAAATAGGAAAAGGGGTACGTCAATGCTGTATATTGTCACCCTGCTTATTTAACTTATATGCAGAGTACATCATGAGAAATGCTGGGCTGGAAGAAGCACAAGCTGGAATCAAGATTGCTGGGAGAAATATCAATAACCTCAGATATGCAGATGACACCACCCTTATGGCAGAAAGTAAAGAGGAACTAAAAAGCCTTTTGATGAAAGTGAAAGAGGAGAACGAAAAAAGTTGGCTTAAAACTCAACATTCAGAAGATGAAGATCATGGCATCTTGTTCCATCACTTCATGGGAACTAGATGGGGAAACAGTGGAAACAGTGTCAGACTTTATTTTTCTGGGCTCCAAAATCACTGCAGATGGTGATTGCAGCCATGAAATTAAAAGATGCTTACTCCTTGGAAGGAAAATTATGACCAACCTAGACAGCATATTCAAAAGCAGAGACATTACTTTGGCAACAAAGTTCTGTCTAGTCAAAGCTATGGGTTTTCCAGTGGTCACGTATGGATGTGAGAGTTGGACTGTGAAGAAAGCTGAGCACCAAAGAATTGATGCTTTTGAACTGTGGTGTTGGAGAAGACTCTTGAGAGTTCCTTGGACCCCAAGGAGATCCAGCCAGTCCATCCTAAAGGAGAGCAGTCCTCGGTGTTAATTGGAAGGAGTGATGCTGAAGCTGAACCTCCAATACTTTGGACACCTCATGCAAAGAGCTGACTCACTGGAAAAGACTCTGATGCTGGGAGGGATTGGAGGGAGGAGGAGAAGGCGATGACAGAGGATGAGATGGCTGGATGGCTCACCGACTCGATGGACATGAGGTTGAGTAAACTCCGGGAGTTGGTGATGGACAGGGAGGCCTGGTGTGCTGCAATTCATGGGGTCACAAAGAGTCAGACATGACTGAGCGACTGATCTGAACTAAACTGAGTCCACTATTTAATAGTGGTATATATATATATAGTGGAATACCAGACCACCTTACCTGTCTCCGGAGAAATCTGTATTCAGGTGTCAAGAAGCCTCAGTTAGAACTGGACATGGAACAACAGACTGGTTCCAAATTGGGAAAGGAGTACTTCAAAGCTGTATATTCATCCAGCTTATTTAACTTATATACGAGTACATCAAGTGAAATGCCGGGCTGGATAAAGGACAAGTTGGAATCAAGATTGCTGGGAGAAATATCAATAACCTCACATATGCAGATGACACCACCCTTATGGCAGAAAGTGAAGAGGAACTAAAGAGCCTCTTGATGAAAGTGAAAGAGGAGAGTGAAAAAGCTGGCTTAAAATTCAACATTCAGAAAACTAAAATCATGGCATCCAATCCCATCACTTCATGTCAAATAGATTGGGAAACAATGGAAACAGTGGCTGACTTTATTTTTTGGGTTCCAAAAACACTGCCGATGGTGACTGCAGCCATGCAATTAAAAGACATTTACTCCTTGCAAGGAAAGTTATGACCAACCTAGACAGCATCTTAAAAAGCAGACACATTGTTTTGCCAAAAAAAGGTCCATCTAGTCAAAGCTATGGTTTTTCCAGTAGTTTTGTGTGGATTTGAGGGTTGGACTATAAAGAAAGCTGAGCACCGAAGAATTGATTCTTTTGAAGTGTGGTGTTGGAGAGGACTCTTGAGACTCCCTTGGACAGCAAGGAGATCCAACCAGTCAATCCTAAAGGAAATCAGTCCTGAATATTCATTGGAAGGACTGATGCTGAAGCTGAAGCTCCAAAACTTTGGCCACCTGATGCGAAGAACTGACTCATTGGAAAAGACCCAATTGCTGGGAAAGATTGAAGGTGGGAGGAGAAGGGGATGACAGAGGATGAGATGGTTGGATGGCATCACCGACTCAATGGACATGAATTTGAGCAAGTTTTGAGAGTTGGTGATGGGCAGGGTAGCCTGGTGTGCTGCAGTCCATGGGGTCGCAAAGAGTCAGACATGACTGAGCTACTGAACTAAACTGAACTGAATCCACTACTGGGCTTCTCAGTGGCTCTAGTAGTAAAGAATCAGCCTGCCAACACAGGAGATATAAGAGACATGAGTTCAATTCCTTGGTAGGGAGGTCCACGCCATGGAGGAGGACATCACTACCCACTCCTGTGTTCTTGCCTGGAGAATCCCATGGACAAAGGAGCCTGCCAGGCTATGGTCCACAGGGTTGCAGAGTCAGACACAACTGAAGCAACTTAGCACGCATGCACAATATACTACTAAATAGTGCATTAGTGAAAAAAGCTATCTATATGGAAATTACACAGTATTTTGAACCAAATTATATTGAAAATGTGGCATTCAAATTTGTGTTATACAAGTAAAGCTAGGGTTATAGGAAAATACATAGTAATGTCATTATTTGAAGAGGATGTGTAGACAATCCGAAATCTACTTATACCTAATGTGTTAGAATTAGGAAGTTAATGAGGATATCTAGATGCACAATTATTATAAACAATAGTTCTATTTCTCTATTTAATCACCAACAAAATTTTACAAAATAGATCTTTAAAAATAATACCATTTACAACCCACACAATTCTAAAGAATAGATCTGATAAGAGATGTACAAAAGCCCTGCACTAGAAAAATATAAAACTTTATTGGGAGAAACTAAAGACTATCTTAATAAAGGGAAATATCATGCCTTTTGTTTGAAAGTCTTTTCAAGTTAATGTAATGATTTAACGTTACCCCTGTAAAATCCTAGGATTCTTATGAAATTACCAAGCTGATTTTAATATTAACATAGATATAAATAGGGCCCCAAATTGCCAAGAATAAAGTGAGAACACTTACTATACCAAGCATGATAACAATAGTAATTAAGGCAGTGTGATGGTACAAGGAGAGAAGAATGGGCCAAGAGACGAATATCTCTTCAGTTCTCTACAGAGACAATTTGGAAATAGACCCACATGGGAATGGGCCCTTGATTTTTAACAAAAATGGTATTGTAGAGCAGGGGTGAAAAACAATCTTTTCTATCATATAAATGGCAGTTTGTAAATTAACTAGTTAGATAAATAAATAACCCCCACTTCACAACATACACAATTATCAATTCCAAATGGATACTATATATGTGAAAGGTAAAAAATAAAAATTCTAGAACAAAAACAATCATGTTTTCATAGCATAGGATGGTTTGTTGAACAAGAAAAAATTCTCTACCACAAAGAAAACTATAGATAACTTAGACTAGTATTAGTAACTCTTTTTATAAAAAGACACAAAAAGAATATAAACATCAAGGTCAAAATGAATAATTATATATTCAACACTGACAATGAGTGTAACATTGACAATATAACTGACAATGAGCCTCACATTAAGGAAATAATAAAGCCCTCCTATTAGTTAAAAAGGAAAAGACAAGTCAATTCTTTAGTAAATAAGAAGTTTGAACTGGCACTTTACAAAAGAAGGAAACCAAATGACCAATAAACATCTTAAAGGTCACTCAACATTGGTATTGATCAAGAAAATACAAATTAAAACTGCAATAGGGTACCACTATATAACCTACCTACATGGTTAAAATGTAAAAAACACCCTTTAACAATATCATCAAAAGGCAAAGTGAAGTAAGCCAGACAGAGAAAGACAAATATTCATATGATATTGCTTATATGTAGAACTTAAAAATAAATTATACAAATGAACTATATACCAGGCAGAAATAGACCCATAGGCATACAAACTTGTGGTTACTAACAGGAAAAGGGGGAGAGGAATAAATTAGGGGTTTTGGATTAACATATACACACTACTACGTATAAAAATAGACAACCAACAGGGACCTACTGTACAGAACAGAGAACTATACACAATGTTTTGTAATAAACTATAAGGGAAAAGAATGTGAAAAAATAATATATATTATTATTAACATCGCTACATATACATAACAAACATTAGTGGATGAACTTAAAAGCTTTTATGTTCCAACTCTGACAAAGTAAGTTTTTCAAAATGTTATTTTCATATTTACAAAAAGGCAGATTAAGAAGAAAGAGAGCAATAAATCCCCTCACTACAGTGATAGGACAAGACTCCATCCCCATAATCAGACTGCAATGACACTATTATGGATTTTACTGCACCTCAGTTCAGTCGCTCAGTCGTGTCAGACTCTTTGCAACCCCATGATCGCAGCACGCCAGGCCTCCCTGTCCATTGCCAACTCCGGAGTTTATTCAAACTCATGTCTATTGAGTCAGTAATGTCATCCACCATCTCATCCACTGTTGTCCCCTTCTCCTCCAGATGTGTCTTTAACAGTAGGTGGTAGGGATATTTTAAAATATTGTTACAATTGGAATATTCAGTTCAGTTCAGTCGTGTCCGACTCTTTGCAACCCCATGAATCGCAGCACACCAGGCCTCCCTGTCCATCACCAACTCCCGGAGTTCACTCAGACTCACGTCCATCAAGTCGGTGATGCCATCCAACCATCTCATCCTCTGTCGTCCCCTTTTCCCCCTGCCTTCAATCCCTCCCAGCATCACACTCTTTTCCAATGAGTCAACGCTTCCCATGAGGTGGCCAAAGTACTGGAGTTTCAGCTTTAGCATCATTCCTTCCAAAGAACACCCAGGACTGATCTCCTTCAGAATGGACTGGTTGGATCTCCTTGCAGTCCAAGGGACTCTCAAGAGTCTTCTCCAACACCACGGTTCAAAAGCATCAATTCTTCGGCACTCAGCCTTCTTCACAGTCCAACTCTCACATCCATACATAACCACTGGAAAAACCATAGCCTTGACTAGATGGACCTTTGTTGGCAAAGTAATGTCTCTGGTTTTGAATATGCTATCTAGGTTGGTCATAACTTTCCTTCCAAGGAGTAAGCATCTTTTCATTTCATGGCTGCAGTCACCATCTGCAGTGATTTTGGAGCCCAAAAAAATAATGTCTGACACTGTTTCCACTGTTTCCCCATCTATTTCCCATGAAGTGATGGGACCAGATGCCATGATCTTCATTTTCTGAATGTTGAGCTTTAAGCCAACTTTTTCACTCTCCTCTTTCACTTTCATCAAGAGGCTTTTTAGTTCCTCTTCAATTTTTGCCATAAGGGTGGTGTCATCTGCATATCTGAGGTTATTGATATTTCTCCCAGCAATCTTGATTCCAGCTTGTGCTTCTTCCAGTCCAGCATTTCTCATGATGTACTCTGCATATAAGTTAAATCACCTGTTTTGGGTGACAATATACAGCCTTGACGAACTCCTTTTCCTATTTGGAACCAGTCTGTTGTCCCATGTCCAGTTCTAACTGTTGGTTCCTGGCCTGCATACAGATTTCTCAAGAGGCAGGTCAGGTGGTCTGGTATTCCCATCTCTTTCAGAATTTTCCACAGTTAGATCCCCAGCAGTATTGCTGTGGCCCATTACAAGCATCTTCAATGGAAATACACTATCAGTCAGTTCAGTTCAGTCCAGTCACTCAGTCATGTCCGACTCTTTGCGACCCCATGAATCACAGCACGCCAGGCCTCCCTGTCCATCACCATCTCCCGGAGTTCACTCAAACTCACGTCCATTGAGTCGATGATGCCATCCAGCCATCTCATCCTCTGTCGTCCCCTTTTCCTCCCACCCCCAATCCCTCCCAGCATCAGAGTCTTTGCCAATGAGTCAACTCTTCACAAGAAGTGGCCAAAGTACTGGAGTTTCAGCTTTAGCATCATTCCTTCCAAAGAACACCCAGGGCTTGATCTCCTTTAGAATGGACTGGTTGGATCTCCTTGCAGTCCAAGGGACTCTCAAGAGTCTTCTCCAAAAAATACACTATAACAGAGCTCAAATATATTTAAATATCATGCAAAGACAAAAACATACAGCCTTTCTCCATAGACTCAAAATGCATTTTATTATTTTGCAGCAGTGTTCTAATAACTGGTTATTTGTCCTTCAAGCAATGGTTTTCTTCCCAAATAGTTTACATAGGACTCTGATTTTATGCAAAGAGATCTTACACAAAAAGAGAACATTTTTCTGAAGGCTGTAGGGCTATCTCTCAGAATCTAATGACTATGAGGTGTGAAAGAAGTAGCAGAGCCACAGGATTACATAAACGTGGATCTAAATACTGCTGAAGACACAGAAACACTCTTCTGCTTCTCTGCACATCTTTTTCTGTTGTATTTCTTTCTACAGACTGGCTTCTCCCACACATCATACTATCTGATATACAATGTCTCTTTAAAGCTCCTGAGATTATTAAGAATGCATTTACACAAAGAGGCTGATTCTCTATCTATCTTTCTGTGTGTGTGTGTGTGTGTGTGAGTATGTATACACCCTCATTATAATTATAATGTTATAATTAAATTTAAATAATAGTAAATTTATTATAAAAATTCAGTAAATTTATATGATTTATATATATATTTAACTTGATAATTCATTTGCTATCTATATCTATAATTCTTATCAAGACATATTTTGATATATAGGGGACTTAAACTATATATACATATATAACCTTGTGTGTGTGTGTGTGTATATACATATGTGTATGTATGCACAACTTCCTTGTTTAGCCCAAGTGTATAATTTGGACTGAGCACCTATGAATAGATTACTAGTATGATCTAGTAAAAGGGGCTTTTGTGGGCCTCCTCCACTTGCATCAACAAGGGGTCAAGTTACCTAACATGCAAAATAAAAAGTCTAAAAAATGCCAGTGAATGCCTATTCTCCTATGTCAAGGGTAAAATTATTTTCCAAGAAAATAAAAGTCTACATGCTTAGCAATATTAGTGTTGCTGCTGCTGCTGCTAAGTCACTTCAGTCATGTCCGACTGTGTGACCCCACAGACGGCAGCCCACCAGGCTCCCCTGTCCCTGGGATTTTCCAGACAAGAACACTGGAGTGGGTTGCCATTTCCTTCTCCAATGCATGAAAGTGAAAAGTGAAAGGGAAGTTGCTCAGTCGTGTCCGACTCTTAGCGACCCTATGGACTGCAGCCTACCAGGCTCCTCCGTCCGTGGGATTTGCCAGGCAAGAGTACTGGAGTGGGGTGCCATCGCCTTCTCCATATTAGTGTTGACTTTCAACAAAGATTAATCACAAGAAAAAGTCTTTAATTATCTATAAATCTATATGTATTTGCTCTTAGAAAGGCACATGCTTCGTATTCTATCATCTTACAGATGATCTTTGAGTTGGAACCAATTCAACAAGATTCCCAATTTCAAACAATAGATTTTCTATTGTTCTAAAAATGAACTAAGTGACAATTATAATAGAAAACCTGTATTTTAAAATCTGTTTTACCTCACTGATATAATACCCAACTTAAATCAAAATGCAACATTCAGAAAACTAAGATCATGGCATCCGGTCCCATCACTTCATGGCAAATAGATCCATGGCCTCCAAAATCACTGCAGATGGTGACTTCAGCCATGAAATTAAAAGATTCTTGGTCCTTGGAAGAAGAGCTACAACCAACCCAGACAGCATATTTAAAAACAGAGACATTGCTTTGCCAACAAAGGTCCATCTAGTCAAAGCTATGGTTTTTCCAGTAGTCATGTACGGATGTGACGGTTGACCTATAAAGAAAGCTGAGTGCTGAAGAATTGATGCTTTTGAACTGTGGTGTTGGAGAAGACTCTTGAGAGTCCCTTGGACTGCAGGGAGATCCAAACAGTTCATCCTAAAGGAAATCAGTCCTAATATTCATTGGAAGGACTGATGCTGAAGCTGAAACTCCAATACTTTGGCCAACTGATGCGAAGAACTGACTCATTGGAAAAGACCCTCATGCTGGTAAAGATTGAAGGCAGAAGAAGGGGATGACAGAGGATAAGATGTGTGGATGTCAACAAACTGTGACAAATTCTTAAAGGCATGGGAATACCAGGCGACCTTACCTGTCTCCTGAGAAACCTGTATGCAGATCAAAAAGCAACAGTTAGAACTGGACATGGAACAACAGACTGGTTCAACATTGGGAAAGGAGGACAGCAAGACTGTATATTGTCACCCTGCTTATTTAACTTTTATGCAGAGTACATCATGTGAAATACCTGGTGGATGAACCATAAGCTGGACTCAAGATGTGTGGGAGAAATATCAATAATCTCAGATATGCAAATGATCACTCTAATGACAGAAATCAAAGAGGAACTAAAGAGTCTCAAGACAAGGATGAAAGAGGAGAGTGAAGAAGCTGACTTAAAACTCAGCATTCAAAATACTAAGATCATGGCATTCAGTCTCATCTTTTCATGTCAAACAAATGGAGAACAAGTGGAAGTAATGACAAATTTTATTTTCTTGGGCTCCAAAATCACTGCAGAGACTGCAGCCATAAAATTAAGACACTTTCTCCTTGGAAGAACTGCTATGAAAAACCTTGACACCATATTAAAAAACAGAGATCTGAAATCACTTTGTAGACAAAGGTCCCTGTAGTCAAAGCTATGGTTTTCCCAGTTATCATGTATGGATGTGAGAGTTGGACCATAAAGAAGGCTGAGCACCATAGAATTAACCTGTTCAAATTGTAGTGCTGGAGAATACTCTTCCGAATCCCTTGGACTGCAAAGAGATCAAAGTAGTCGTTCCTAAAGGAAATCAACTCTGAATATTCATTGGAAGGACTGATGTTGAAGCTGAAGCTCCAATACTTTGGTCACCTGAGGTGAGGAGTCAACTCACTGCAAAAGTCCCTCATGCTGGGAAAGAGTGAAGGGAAATGGAGAAGGGGGCAGCAGAGGATCAGATAGCATTACTGATTCAATGGATATGAAATTTGTGCAAACTCCAGGACATAGTGGAGAATAGAGGAACCTGACATGCTGCAGCCCATGGGGTCACAGAGAGTTAGAGACAACTTAGTGACTGAACATCAACAACAAAGAAGGATACTTGGAATGCAGTGAGAGAACCTGAAGTAACATTAGGAGCAGGATGGTGTTTTTAACAACATATACTGAACTTTTTTACACAGACACACAGTGGGTAAGAACCCATACGACTAAAAGTGTTGAATAAGACAAATTATTTCATTTTGGGAAATTAGTTTTGAGTTTATATTAAGGCCAATAATTTTCCCTTATTGGATCTAATTAAAGGACCAAGGATCTAGCAATTTCTCAGTTAATGTTACTGTTATTAAAATTACAGCCTAGAGGGATAGGGTGGGGAGGGAGGTGAGAGCGGGGTTCAGGATGGGGCAAACATATGTATCAGTTCAGTTCAGTTCAGTTCAGTCTCTCAGTCGTGTCTGACTCTTTGCGACCCCATGAATCGCAGCACGCCAGGCCTCCCTGTCCATTACCAACTCCTGGAGTTCACTCAGACTCACATCCATCGAGTTGGTGATGCCATCCAGCCATCTCATCCTCTGTCATCCCCTTCTCCTCCTGCCCCCAATCCCTCCCAGCATCAGGGTCTTTGGCCAATTTATGTTGATGTGTGGCAAAAACCATCACAATGTTGTAAAGATATTATCCTCCAATTAAAATAAATTAATTTTGATTTGCATTTCTCTGATGAGTGATGGAGAATGGCATTTAAACATGAAGAATAATCATATATGAAATAAGTCTCCAGTCCAGGTTCGATGAATGATACTGGATGCTTGGGGCTGGTGCACTGGGACGATTCAAAGGGATGGTACAGGGAGGGAGGAGGGAGGCGGGTTCAGGATGGGGAACACATGTATACCTGTGGCAGATTCATGTTAATATATGACAAAACCAATACAATATTGTAAAGTTAAAAAATAAAATAAAAAAATAATTAATATAAGAAATTAATTTTACAATGTCATGTTTTCATATATATGTATGTAAAACAAATGCACAAATGTATATAATAAAGACTATATTAGGAAAGTATATCTATAAACATGTATATGAAACTGTTTTATAAATAACTATTTTTATATGTATTATCATAGACATTGAAGTTGCTAGATTGTTTGATCTCTGTATCCATATCTATAATGATTACAGAGATACATCTCCTGTGGTATAATAGAGGACTCAACTCAACTAAAAGTATTCAAATAATAGAAAGTGGTACATTACCATGATTGCTTACTTTTTGGTACGTTTATGAAACCAAAAACTTTCTACGAACATAAATGACAAATAGAGGGCTGGATAAATGGATGAATGGTTATAATTCTTTCATTGTTTAAAATGTTCTTGTCTTCAGTAAAAGAAGAAAGTATTCAATACAGACACATATTTGTAATTGTTAAAAAATAATTAGAAACAAAGGAATGCAGAAGAAGTTTGTCTAAAACTAGGTTAACATATATTTGACCCATAATCTCACATACATAAAAGGGCTAATTAAGCAATATATTTTGACAGAGCTGCTACTCTCTCATCCTTGATACCATTTTAATCTGTTCTGTTTCTTTAATTACTACTATGAGTAAGAAAATAAATTTCTTACTGCAGTTAATTTTAATTAATTTAAATCCAGAAAGCCACATACAACTATTTAAAGAGTTACATTATTTGACAGTTCAATACCAGATTCTCTCTTTTCTAACCCCAAAAAAGGGCTTCCCCAGTGGTGCTAGTTGTAAAGAACCTGCCTGCTAATGCAGGAGACATAAGAGACATAGATTCAATCCCTTGGTCAGACAGATGCCCTGGAGGAAGGCATGGCAACCCACTCCAGCATTCTTGCCTGGAGAATCCCATGGACAGAAGAGCCCAGTGGACTACAGGGTCGCAAAGAGTCAGCCATGACTGAGTGACTTAGCATGCATATGCAGCCCCAAGAAGACCACCTAAGCATCAGGCAGTATCCTATCTAAAAAGACACTGGTTTCTGCCTCCTCACAAATATTAGATTTCTGTCATTTTCTTCTAGTATTCCTTAATGCAAAACAATGAATTATGTACATAAATTTATGCTGCTTAAAGGAAAAAAGTTATATAAAACATGTGACCATGCTTCCTGAAACCGTTTCTAACCTTTACATTTGCAGAACAAGCTAAGGGATGGCATTTGCAAAGATATCCCAGGATGATATTAACATTAACAATTGAAGGCATGCTCTGTAGAATATTTAATAAAAAGTGACTTTTCTCCTCTTTGCAACATAGAAAGATCGGTCTTACACTTAAAGTACAAATACAAATCAGGTCTCAAGTTTGTGTCCTATGATCTCAACTGTCAGAAATAAATAATTATCCTGCAGAACTAAAGAGCATCTCATACAAAAGTCTCTCTCCCAACCTGTCCAGTGTGATGCTGTGGGATAGTATCAGCCACCACAGCTCCTCTGCTCACATGTGTCTTAGGCTAACTCTAAAGTTCAATGGTTAAAACCTCAGAGGCTAAAGAGGAGGAAAATATCATTTCATTTTCTGATCTTGAACCTGCTTTTCTCCCATGGAACCTTCTCACTTTTCACACTCCTCACTCTCCCCCAGCCCACAGGAAAGCTTGTCTCCTATGAGAATTGAAATGTTCAAATGACAAATGCTCATGGTGAATGTTATGGACAGTTGTGCCTTCTTCAGCTCATCTGGTGTTTGAAACGCAACATGGAGCACATTGTTCATTGCACAAGCTATGGAATCAGACAGATGTTGCTTTCTTTGAATATTCAAATATTCAAAATGGCTTGAATATTTACTATATTACTATCACCTTGGGCATGTTAGATTTTGCATAGCCAAGCTACTGCAACTGCAAAATTATGATATTAATAGTTGCCTTAGAGGATGATTACTAGGAAAAATCAAACAGTACACATGTGAATTTGTTATCCAGCTTCTGACATCAAGTACTTCTGTACTCAGTCGCTCAGTCATGTCTGATTCTACAGGAGCCCAGCAGGCTCCTCTGTCCATGGAATTTCCCAGGCAAGAAGACTGGTGTGGGTTGCCAGGGGATGTCCAGGAGAATCTTCCAGACCCAGGGACCCAAGTCCCTTACATCTCCTGCATTGGCAAGCAAATTCTTTACCATTGTGCCACCTTGAAAGCCCATATAATAATAGCAGGTGTGATTGAATAACAATAATCTTAGGAAGTGTTTATCATCCATTTGTGCTTTTCCTCCTTAACTCCTGCATTGAATTCTTCTCTTCACTGAAACTCTAAGACATTTGAAAACACAAATTATTTTACTGCACTTTGTTTCCTTGACTGAATCCTCAGTGAAGAAACATCCCAATATTAATATCTCGACAGCTACACTCATTTTTCTTCTGTCAAATACAACATTAGTTCCATGATTTCCTGTATTGATAAAGGAAATTAATTTGTCATTAATTCATTTGATTCATTTGTCATTAATCTTTTACTCCTTTCATGAGATCAGTGTGCAAGTCATGTAAGCTCCACAATACTGATATGTCTTAAATATCTTCCTTATATTCCTACAGCTTCTGCCTTACTACAGACTTTTACTATCCCTTTCATCAATGTCATCCTCTACCGCCATTTATGACTCCTAAAAAGCACCCAAGTGACCATTATATAATGATCATGCCACTTTGCTTGGAAGCCTACAGTGATTTTCATTTTCATAACATAAATCCAAAATTCCTAATCACAGCACACAAAACTGTTAGTTATGGCCGTGTCTTTCTTTCAGGACTCTGTTTTCTACTTTTCACCCTCAAAAAACTATCTAGAGATTCACCAACATTCCCTGCTACTTTTCAATAAAAACAATAGAAACCCACCCGAAACATTTAAAGCCAATGGAAGGAGATACTAATGATAAAGGTATGAACAGCTCACAGATTGTGATGTATAAGTACAAATCAGCTCACAGGGAGTGAAACTCTGAATGAAAAATAATTTAAGCTGTCCTTTTATGGCATGGTCTCGAATATCTGCCTCCCTGAGTCAGCTCCCTGAGTCAAATTCTTGACATGCCTTCTCTCCTCAGCTCATCTTGTTACATGAAACATCCTGCCCACAATGCACAGCTCTATACAAAGTCATCTCTGCTCCAGAGCCCATTGCCTACTGGTTATCTGCTGTTTGTCAGTAAATTGCAAATCTAGTTCAACTCATTACTACTTGGGCTGAACCTGAGACTGATGCTCAGAGCATGTAGGGAAAACAAAACTAAAATGAACCAGAAAAAGAAAACACACTGAGCTGAGCGTCATTTCCCTGGGGGCAGGATAAGAGGAGCACTAGAAGTTTAATTTCAAAGTGACAGAAAGGTGTGGAAGGCACATTGACTAATATATCCAAATATACTCAAAACCTCTGTATTTCCACTTTTATTCCCCTTGTCTGCTAACTATCTATTTTCCAAAATTCTATAAGATCCTTGAAGACAAAGATTGTGTCTTGCTTTTTCATTGTGTCTGCAGTGCAGAAAATATGAGACAATCTACAAATCATTGTTTAATTAATTCACACATTTGTTGTCACCTCTCTATAAGGTCTTTGCTATCTCTTGCAGAAAAAAAATGGCCTCTCCATCCTTTATATGCTATTATAATATCCTCTAAATACACTTTTTTCCAGAAACTAAAATACTGGTGTATTTATTTGATTCCATCACTATACTGGACTATAAGAGCCTTGAGGAAATATTATGATATATTGATTTCTAACTACATTTCTAACCACTGCAGATCTGAAAAATGTCTGTTTTATACATGACTGAATGAATGGGAAATTCTAACAATCCCTTCATACTCCTAACATCCTTTGTGATTGATTCTTCCTTTATAATAGCACTATTTTATGTAAGGTTATGTGGATCACCAGGAAAAAGGAATAAGTAATGCTGCACAAAGCTTGTCATTGTGTAAAACATGACTTAACACCTGCAAAAAGAAA
Source organism: Bos javanicus (assembly GCF_032452875.1). Classification (NCBI taxonomy): domain Eukaryota; kingdom Metazoa; phylum Chordata; class Mammalia; order Artiodactyla; family Bovidae; genus Bos; species Bos javanicus. Next base: position 31,850,217 of record NC_083874.1, on the reverse strand, counting down.
AACAAAAAAAAGTACTTTTGGCCTATCACTGTCACTAGTTTTATTGGCCTTTCACCAGTGAAGCTGGGTCTTCAGCACACTCTCTCTGAAGCATACTCAGGGGACTTTGCTAAAGGTCTTGATATAGAACTTTGACTTATTTGCCCCAATGACTTAGTTATAATACAAGTCTCTGTGGAATATACTAATTGGCTTTGTTTTAATACTCCTTTATCACAGCATACATAATTATTTTGTTTGGAGATCATCTAAAGGGTATACCATATGTCAAAAATAATCAGATGTATTGTTCTTTCATTTCCTTAATGAACTTTACCATACTCTATCTTTTCCAGTAAGTTACATATAGTCACAGTTTAGAAATTAATTCTAAAGGAAAGGAACTTTCCAAGCATGGGAATGGTAAGTATTAACTTCAGCATATGACCATCTGTCATAGTTAATACCTGTCACAGATTTCTTCCCTATTGATTTGTTTCTGCAGCCTATAAAAATCAGAGTTTTTGAACTTTGAATAATGGCAAACTCTTTGTATACTTAGCAACTTGTTACTAAAGTTAATTTTCTTTAAGCTATAAATATTTGTATATTTAAATTTTTTATTTCTATAGTTTAAAGTAGAAGTGAAATTCTCTAAATTCCTAATTGTCTCGAAGTAATCCCAATGAACACGACATTAAAAAAACTATTTTTAACATTACTTAGGGTTGTCTAACATCTTTAGACTTGCCTAATATTAAGGTTCTCTCAAAGTTTAAACAAACTTGGTTGACTAAACCAAAAGTAGTATATTTTTTAAAGTTTCAAAATAGTCATCTCTAATTTGCCCATGTTGATTCAGGGTCTTGTTAAATATCCAACATAGAGAAGATTTCTCTGCAATAACCTCAAATAATCACAGCGACAGCTCTCTAATTTGTATGTATTTTGTCTTTTCTGTTCTTATATGACAGTTAAGTGAATAATTGCTTTCAAAAACAGTCAATTACATCCACAGTTAATTGCATTAATTATCTACAGGACCTTTCTGTACAATAGAAAGTTTCAGATATCACAAGGGAAATTTGCTTCATCTTTAAAGCATGTGGGTATATCACATTCAGTAAACATATAGTATTGCTTATGTAAGTTCAACTCACTATCAGTACCAACTGGGAGCAGGGGAGAGGGGTAGAAATCATTTGGGAACAAACAGCTCTAACTTTTCTTTGCAAAAAGAGTGACATTCATCACCTTCTTTTGAAAGTGGTAAACACATAAGGAAATATATAAAACTCAGGGTGAAAACAAAGAACAATCTGGAACAAGCAGTAAAAGTAGAATTCACCTGCTCTTTCTTTTCAAGATACTCCTAGAAGTCAGTGTGGTTGAAGAAAGACCCACCATTGCCTCCTGCAACACATCCCCTCTACAGGTAAAAGGTCACTCGCAAAGCTGGGAGTCCCTCACTTTACACCATAACCCACCAAATTTGGGTTACATAACCAGAAAGAGTAAGATTTGCATTACTAACCACCTAAACATAGGCAAAGCCCTATCTCATGCTGTCTCTAATTTGTTGAAGTTTGTATGAAAGGAATATTTGAGAAATAATTAAGGTCATGAGAAAGAGAGTCATCAGAATAGAATACATTTTGCCTTGCCTCTCTGGACAGAATATTAATCTTAATAATAATTAAGATAATATAATTAAATTTAATAATAATAATTTTAATATAATAATTAAAAATAATCTTAATAATAATTAATCTTAATAATTTGTCTACTAGACAAATCTGTTTCAGGCTAAATTATAGAGATGTGAAAAGCATTCATAGAACAGGAAGGAATAATGAAAGTCATAAAATCTACAGATAAAATTGTTGATTATTAAATGTCTTTAGAGAAGAGATTGCCAAATTTGTGTCAGGACATCCAAGACACAACTGTTATAACAACATGTTATTAGATAGGAAGAATCAACATTGTCAAAATTATTATACTAAAAATTCAGACTTAAATTGAAGAAAGTAGGGAAAACCACTAGACCATTCAAGTATGACCTAAATCAAATCCCTTATAATTACATGGTGGAAGTGACAAATAGATTCAAGAAATTAGATCTGATACACAGAGTGCCCTAAGAACTATGGATGGAGGTTTGTGACATTGTAGAGGAGGAAGTGATCAAGAACATCCCCAAGAAAAAGAAATGCAAAAGGCAAAATGGCTGTCTAAGGAGGCCTTACAAATAACTGAGAAAAGAAGAGAAGCTAAAGGCAAAGGAGAAAAGGAAAGACAAACCCATTTGCATGCAGAGTTCCAAATAGCAGGGAGCGATAAGAAAGCCTTCCTCAGTGATCAATGAAAAGAAATAGAGGAAAACAATAGGATTGGAAAGACTAGAGATCTCTTCAAGAAAATTAGAGATACCAACGGAACATTCCATGCAAAGATGAGCACAAAAGAGGACAGAAATTACCTCTTCACTCGAGGTAATTTCCTTGCTGACAAACTTGTAACAGATATAATAATATTTAACTTATATTGAACCTAGGCACAATGAAAATATTCTGCTTAATGTAAGTACTCTTAGACATGTCTGCATTATTTAGATCAACAAACAAACATTAATTTTTGGTATTTAACACTGAATATTTCCCATTTCACATGAACCTGAAATTCATTTAGGTTAATTTCTCTTGTATTTAGAATTATTTGATTTGAAACTGCTTACTTTTTTTTTTTTTAAGGCCAGTTATATTAGAGCTCATTTACAAACTGATCTCAGCAATCACCAATATTATCAAATAAACAAATACATACACTGAGACATATATACATACAAATAGACACAAGAGATCCTATAGCTTTGTTTTCCAAACTTAGTTATGATTAAAAAGTGGTTGGAGTAAGACTTTAAAAGGCTTTGTTTCCCTTTTTTGTTGCTTTTGGTTTCAGGAATTAGATATGGTCTAGATAAGTGATCCAGAGAGCTCTGGTCTAAAGGTATAGAAGGAGTTATTTTCTCAGGGCAAGAATTCTTAAAGAGATAATTTTTTTTTCAAGCTTCCTCTGGAGTCTAAAGAATATTGTGACCACATTGTCAAATTGTATTTGTGTGTGTGTGTGTGTGTGTGTGACCATAGTTTTATAGCCAAAATTTAGACCAGATAGTGCTCAACTTGGCCCTGATAACAAGGGCAGATTGGTCCCAGCAGGGATTGTCCTTCTGGGGAAGTAGGGGTCTTAGTTTGATCAGCCCCTGGCTGTTGATTACGGGAAGAAGTCCTGGACTTAAGGAAACTTCAGTCCATTTTCCTATCCTATGTCAATAAAGATCTAATATTTTTAGGCCATTTTTCTTGTCATTAGATCATAGCTAGATTGACCAGTCATTTAAAAAACTTTCCCAAGGGGTTCCCAGATGAGGTGTGCAACCTTAGAGTGAGCAATTCACATATTAGCTCCAACAGTTTGTACCAGATATCTGTGCACTCAAACCAAACCAACAAACCAAACCAGAACTTCACCAGCCAGGAGTTACACTCCAAATGAAACAAAAGGCAAAGAAATGCCCAGAAATCAAAAGCCAAATGGCAAGAGTGCCCCCAAAAAGATGGTAAAGTGATGCCTAAAAATTAAAAGTCAAATGGCATAAATGCCAAACATGACTTCCCAGTTCCACTAGACCTGAGACCCGGCAAAGTCAGCCTTTTTAGTTCTGATAGTTTCAAGCTATTTCTTGTTGATTTTCTGCAAAGAAGTTACTCTATCATTCCTTGTTTTAGAAGCTTCTAGATACCAGTCAAAGTACGGCTGGCCTTTTCTAATTGTGCACATAAAAATATCAATTTTAGAATATAAAAAGAACCCAAATTTGGCCATTTTAGGCTGAGATCTCTTTTAGCATAATTTCTTCAATTAACTAGGTACTTGCAAGTATGGGCTCTGTATGTATTGTACATGAATCTGGCTAGAGTATTAGTCAGAGGCTGGCTTTCTGACACCGCTTTATTTCTGTTGAGAGATTCTGTTTCCCATTTTAAGCTGGATTTGTCAGGGATAAAAATCACTAGTGAACTTGTGTAGTGGGTCCATGTGCTGCTTGTGAGCTTACCTTCTCCAGGAGTCACCCCAGAGTCGTTTCAGCTCATCTTACGTGTCTCGGATTCTGCCTCTGGCAATCTAAGACCATTGTGGCTGCTCAGGTCACCGAATGGACAGTTCTTATGTGCGACCCCGGACAAGCAAATATTTTAATTAATGAGTGGGTTTCCCTATGGGACCACTGCACTGTATGAGGACTAGGCCTCCACCACTCCCATAAATGTCTCAGTGACCTGAGAAAACTGAAACCGGCCGGGGGGAGTCGTGTCCCTTTTCTTCAGAGCAAAGCTCTCATGTATTTTCCTCACTTTTATCCTGACAAATTCTATAAAGACAGTCAAATTGAGGAAAAGTGTCAGATCAGCCTCTTACTTAACCACTCAACCAAGATCATTCAGTCCCCTACAATGGTGCGACCTCAGCATTTTTTAGCCGAGCCCCAGGTATTCCTCAATTTTTTTTCCCAGTCGAGCCCCCCTACCCAGTACCTTTCCACTGGGTGGGCAATTCTCCTGGCATCTTTCAGCCAGCCCCCCACCTAGCATCTTTTGACTGGGTGGGAATTCCTCGGTATCTTTCAACCGAGCCCCACTCAGTGTCTAGACCGTGAATGGGTATGCCCGGATGTTTCACCTGGGCCCCCCCTAGTATCTTACCTACTAGGAGGGAGCAGGTAACCTGCTCCACTGCCAAATAAAACTCAGAATCTTAACCAATATGGGAGATTCAAGAACCAGGAGAGACGTACCCAAATTCGTCTGTACTCCCCGAGGAGTACTGGTACCAGTACTCCTGCTGGTACCAAAACTCTGATTCCTCGTGGAGTCCAGTCAAAGGAAGGAAGTCTACTCTGGGTCACATCATCAGCTGCCATAACTGTTGACTAAAAAAAGATGTACAACTTGAGAGTTGTGAGTTTAAGTTTTATTTGGGGCAAAATGAGGACTGCAGCCCAGGAGGCAGCATCTCAGATAGCTCTGAGAGACTGCTCCAAAGTGGCAGTGGGGGAAAGACAATAAATAAGGTTTTGGTGAAGGAGGAGTTCAATACCATGAAGCGCTCATTTTACAAAAGGCTTTTTCTTGGTCATGAGGATCTGATGTTACCATGAAGGGATTTAATGCTTCTCTAGATATGAGGAGATGCAAGGATTGAGATCATAAAATCTGTTCCTAAAAACATCCAACTATCTAAAGACCTGTCCCACCTGTCCCTGAGCACAGACTGCCTCAGTCCACCCTGAACTCCCTCAGGGGTTGTTGTCAACAGCTATAGCAGCATGTGGTTCAATCTCCATAAAGGCAGATGGCAAACGCCTTTGTTGCTCAGTCATTGGCAATGCTCTTGGTAAGTGCCGATTTGTAGTTCACATGCTCAAGCCTGGTCCCTGGTCCGAAAGCTAAATCTTCTTTGGAGATCACACATCTGACAATAGGTTGGTTTTAATATGCAGTATAAACAGATAAAATTCTAGAATCAAGGAAACAACCAGGAGGTTGTTAGAATGAGTTAACTGTGCAATGATGAAGATTGAAAACAAAGGGTTGTGGAAGTAGAGAAGCTACAAATCAAAGAGCTATATCAAACAAAGAATAGTATATTCTAACAGAACAGGTGAAAGGAAGAGAATAGAGTAGCAACAGAGTTGTTTAGTCTGGATTCCTCTGATACAAATGAATAGTGGGAAGTCATATGGGGTCACTTTGTCAATGTTAGGCTTGAAGCACTATTAAGGAATCTACATAGAAGACATGTCAGGAAGAATATTGCCTTCCCTACCAATGTCAAAGTATTTCATGGTTAAAACAAGGTAATGACATATGGAAATATTTTTCCAAGCTTACATATAGCTTATGGAGAAATGTAAATATAGCTCATGTATAAAAGATGGTTTCATTGTTGCTTCCATTATTAGCCATTACAATATTACATGGCTGAGATTCAAAGAGGCTCAAGGGTAGATAATCTAGACTAATGGGTGTCTCCTTGAGGTAATAGTTAAAAATTGGCCCATGGATGAGTTTAGTTAGAATGAAGAAGAGCAATGGGCTCACTGTATTCAAAGGTCAAAGAAGAATGAATACCAAAATCTCAACAGAATATTTAAATTTCTATAGCTGGAGAAGACTCTTGAGAGTCCCTTGGACTGCAAGATCATCAAACCAATCAATCCTAAAGGAAATCAGTCCCAAATATTCATTGAAAGGGACTGATGCTGAAGCTGAAACTCCAATACTTTGGCCACCTGATGCGAAGAACTGACTCATTGGAAAAGACCCTGATGCTGGGAAAGATTGAGGGCAGGAGGAGAAGGGGATGGCAGAGGATGAGATGGCTGGATGGCATCACCTACTCAATGGACATGAGCTTGAGCAAGCTCAGGGAGTTGTTGATGGACAGGAAAGCCTGGTATGCTGCAGTCCATGGGACTGCAAAGAGTTGGACATGATGGAGCAACTGAACTGACAGTTGGGTATAGGTTTTGTTTTCTTTATCATGAAAGTTGAATTTGATATTAATCAAAATCAATATTGAACTTGATATCAATCAAATTCAACATTTAGACATGAAGGACAACTTAACATACTTCAGCTCTTTCAACCATTACTCCTGCCAAATACACAGGAGACATACACTGGCCAACAAGGAAAAAAATCACAAAAATTATGTGTCATTGTATATAAAGCAATGGTTCCACCATATTTTAAGTTACCCCTTATGAAACTAAAATAATGATTGTATCACATTGTGTGTATGTGTGTGTGTGTTTGTGAAAGGACCACCCAGGGTTCTATGAGATGTATTTCCTGAAATACAATAGTAAATGATTAGAGAAAATTACTCTGTTGATTTGTTTAGTGAAAGGGGAAAGGAAGCTGATTATCCTTAGCTTGATAAGTAAATTCGAGCAGCTAAATGCTGTAGAGATTAAGATAATGCTTTGAGTGAATTAATGGCTAAGGAAATCAATAGTCTATGACATTCTTGTTGCTGACAAGGTTTAATTTACAGCTTAGAGCACAACAAAGTTGTTTTGCATGAAATTTTCCTCAAAAATATATTTTTATCCAAAAAACAATTAGTTTCAGACTTGTCCTTTCTCATTATTTAACATTCATAAACCAATATAGTGATGCCTATTCTAATTACTATAGTTTTAAAAGCATACTATCCAGTCATATAAATGAGTGCACTGAAATGTTACCAAGAAATTGTGTGACACATATACAAAAACTGCAAATTATTTTTCAGCTTGTAATAGTAATGGGCATGCATTACATATAGGATGGAAATGAAAATACCATTATTGCCTTGACAAAATGATTTTATCACAATTCAAAAACACAGGAGTTTAGATGAACTAGTTATTTTATAACAAGTTAAAGAAATACAGTCGTGATGCAAAGATGGTGAATGTTTACAAAAGAAAATTCTAGGGATGTTTTATATACAAATAAGGATGTTTTCAGGAAATTATCATGGATTGTAACAAGCCCATCTTTTCACAAATTCCTAATTATTCCTTAACCTTCCTTGTCTCATAAAGAGCTGTTTTTTTCCTCCTTTCTAACTCTATGTTTTGTGCATGTGCCTGTGGTTCTAAAATGTGAAATTATCTCTCTCCTCAAGAGCTCAGTCTTCTGCTCCACTTGGCAGCCCTAAGGATTTGCATAGAGCAAATCATGTCAAGCCAGAACTGTGTCAGAGATGAAATACATGTCAGCACTTAATGGCCTTTTTGTTAAGATAAGAGTGGGAACATAAAGAAAATATACATAAAGAATGACAAAATGTAGTGCTTTACTGACAATAAAGGTATTGGTGGCTCAGTCGCATTCTTTGTAGCCCCATGGACTATAGCCCACCAGACTCCTCTGTCCATGGGATTTCCCAGGCAAGAATACTTGGGAGTATACAAGGGAGTGGGTAGCCATTCTCTTCTCCAGGGATCTTCCCAACCCATGGATTGAATCCAGGTCTCCTGAACTGCAGGAGAATTCTTTACTGTCAGAGCCACCAGGGAAGCCCTTTACTGGCAGCAAATCTTGTTAGTTGTACAGTTGTGTCCAACTCGTTGCGACCCCACAGAGTAGCCCACCAGGCTCCTCTGTCCATGGAATTCTCCAGGCAAGAATACTGATGTGGGTTGCCATTCCCTCCTCCAGGGGATCTTCCCAATCCCGGGATCAAACCTGGGTCACCTGCCTTATAGGCAGATTCTTTACCATCTGAGCCACTAGGGAAGCCTCAGACCTTATCTTATGTGCATACATTTACCAACAATTGTCAAATGCACAAGATACAATACATACATATCTTCTTCAGTTTAGAATTTTATTTACCCTTAAAAAAAAAGTGTTGTAAGCCTTGTTTTGTGTGACTCACAACATCTAATAGAATGTATTAATAAGCCTTTGAGGTCAGGGAATTTGTCTTACTTATCCTCCAGTACATGTAACCCTAGGCACTTACAAAAGTGCCTGGGAATTGCACAATTAATATTAGTTGAATGAATCCTTATAGAAATACTTGCTGAATTTTTTAAAAAATGAAAGGCTCATATTTCTTCCAGTTGGGAACATAGCCTAACTTGTTCTGTTCCACTAGTATTATATTTATCTGAGTCTCTATGTCAGTTCAGTTCAGTACAGTTGCTCAGTCAAGTCAGACTGTTTGTGATCCCGTGGACTGCAGCATGCCAGGCCTCCCTGTCCATCACCAACTCCCAAAGTTTACTCAAACTCACGTTCATTGAGGCAGTGATACCATCCAACCATCTTATCCTCTGTCATCCCCTTCTCCTCTCGCTTTCAATCTTTCCCAGCACTAAAAGCCTTTTGCAATAAGTCAGTTCTTCACATCAGGTGGCCAAAATATTCGAGTTTCAGCCTCAACATCAGTCCTTCCAATGAATATTCAGGACTGGGTTCCTTTAGGATGGACTGGTTGGATCCCTTGCAATCCAAGGGACTCTCAAGAGTCTTCTCCAACACCACAGTTCAAACACACCAATTCTTTGGCACTCAGTTTTCTTTATAGTCCAACTCTCACATCCATACATGACCACTGGAAAAAACCATAGCCTTGACTAGTCAGACATTTGTGGACAAAGTAATGTCTCTGATTTTTAATATGCTGTCTAGGTTGGTAATAACTTTTCTTCCAAGGAGTAAGTGTCTTTTAATTTCATGGCAGCAGTCACCATCTGCAGTGTCTTTGAAACCCCCCCAAAAAATAAAGTTTGTCACTGTTTCCCATCTATTGGCCATGAAGTGATGGGACCAGTTGCCATGATCTTAGTTTTCTGAATGTTGAGCTTAAAGCCAACTTTTTCACTGTCTTCTTTCACTTTCATCAAGAAGCTCTTTAGTTATTATTTGCTTTCTCCCATAACGATGGCGCCATCTGCATATCTGAGGTTTTTGATATTTCTCCCATCAATCTTGATTCCAGCTTGTGCTTCATCCAGCCCAGCATTTCTCATGATGTACTCTGCATATAAGTTAAATAAGCAGGGTGACAATATACAGCATTGATGTACTCCTTTCCCGATTTGGGACCAGTCTGTTGTTCCAAGTCTAGTTCTAACTGTTGCTTCCTGACCTGCATACAGATTTCTCAAGAGGTAGGTCAGGTGGTCTCATATTCCCATCTCTTAAAAATTTTTTCACAGTTTGCGGTAATCCACACAATCAAAGACTTTGGCATAGTCAATAAAGCAGAAATAGATGTTTTTCTGAAACTCTTTTGCTTTGCGATGATCCAGTGGATGTTGGCAATTTGATCTCTGGTTCCTCTGCCTTTTCTAAAACCAGCTTGAACATCTGGAAGTTCATGGTTCACGTATTGCCGAAGCCTGGTTTGGAGAATTTTGAGCATTGCTTTACTAGCGTGTGAGATGAGTGCAATTTTGTGGTAGTTTGAGCATTCTTTGGCATTGCCTTTCTTTGGGATTGGAATGAAAACTGACCTTTTCCAGTCCTGTGGCCACTGCTGAGTTTTCCAAATTTGCTGGCATATTGAGTGCAGCACTTTCACAGCATCATCTTTTAGGATTTGAAATAGCTCAACCGGAAGTCAATCACTTCCACTATCTCTGTTTGTAGTGATGCTTCCTAATGCCCACTTGACTTCACATTCCAGGATGTCTGGCTCTAGGTGAGTGATCACACCATTGTGATTATCTGGGTCATGAAGATCTTTCTTGTACAGTTCTTCTGTGTACTTTTACCATGTTTTCTTAATATTTTCTGCTTCTGTTAGGTCCATACCATTTCTGTCCTTTCTTGTGCCCATCTTTGCCTGAAATGTTTCCTTGGCATCTCTAATTTTCTTGAAGAGATCTCTAGTCTTTCCCATTCTATTGTTTTCCTCTATTTCTTTGCATTGATTACTGAGGAAGGCTTTCTTATCTCTCCTTGCTATTCTTTGGAACTCTGCATTCAAATGGGTATATCTTTCCTTTTCTCCTTTGTTTTTCACTTCTCTTCTTTTCACAGCTATTTGTAAGGCCTCCTCAGACAGCCATTTTGCCTTTTTGCATTTCTTTTTCTTGGGGATGGTCTTGATACCTGTCTCCTGTACAATGTCACGAACACTGTCCATAGTTCTTCAGGTACTCTATCAGATCTAAGCCCTTGAATCTATTTGTTACTTCCACCATGTAATCATAAGGGATTTGATTTAGGTCAGACCTGAATGGTCTAGTGGTTTTCCCTACTCTCTTCAATTTAAGTCTGAATTTGGCAATAAGGAGTTCATGATCCAAGCCACAGTCAGCTCCCAGTCTTATTTTTGCTCACTGTATAGAGTGTCTCCATCTTTGGCTGCAAAGAATATAATCAATCTGATTTCGGTATTGACCATCTGGTGATGTCCATGTGTAGAGTCTTCTCTTGTGTTGTTGGAAGAGGGTGTTTGCTCTGGCAAGTTTGTTCTCTTGCCAAAACTCTAGTAGCCTTGCCATGCTTCATTCTGTACTCCAAAGCCAAATTTGCCTGTTACCCCAGGTGTTTCTTGACTTCCTACTTTCGCATTCCAGTCCCCATAATGAAGAAGATATATTTTTGGGTGTTAGTTATAGAAGGTATCATAGGTCTTCATAGATTCATTCAACTTCAGCTTCTTCAGCATTACTGGTCAGGGCATAGACTCGGGTTATCGTGATATTGAATGGCTTACCTTGGAAACGAAGAGATCATTCTGTCATTTTTGAGATTGTACCCAAGTACTGCATTTTGGACTCTTTCATTGATTATGATGGCTACTTTTTTCTTCTATGGGATTCTTGCCCACAGTAGTGGATACAATGGTCATCTGAGCTAAATTCACCCATTTCAGTCCATTTTAGTTTGGTGATTCCTAAAATGTTGTGTTTACTCTTGCTATCTCCTGTTTGACCACTTCCAATTTGCCTTGATTCATGGACCTAACATTCCAGGTTCCTATGCAATATTGTTCTTTACAGCATCAGACTTTGCTTCTCTCACCTGTCACATCTGCAACAGGGTGTTGTTTTTGCTTTGGCTCTGTCTCCTCATTCTTTCTGGAGTTATTTCTCCACTAATCTGTAGCATATTGGGCACCTACCGACCTGGAGAGTTCATCATTCAGTTCCTATCTTTTTGCCTTTTCATACTGTTCATGGGGTTCTCAGGGCAAGAATACTGAAGTGGTTTGCCGTTCCCTTCTCCAGTGGACCACATTTTGTCAGAATTCTCCACCATGACCAGTCCATCTTGGGTGGCCCTACAGAGCATGGCTCATAGTCTCATTGAGTTAGACAAGGCTGTGGTCCATGTGATCAGATTGGTTAGTTTTCTGTGATTGTGGTTTTCAGTCTTCCTGACCTGTGATGGAGGAGTCTCTATATACTGAATCACAAAGAAAAATTATCAGATAATACTAACTAAAATAATGACTAAAAGGAAACAAAAACAATCTAGACAGTCAACAATTTGTATAAATCTTTCTTATAAAAGAGAAATAGTCCCCCTCTGGAGCCCGTAGAGACCACCTCCATATTCCAGAGCTAAGGCACAGTATAGTAATGTTGTAGAAGAAAAACTACACTGGACACTTGTTTAAAACAGCAAGAAAGACCTTATTCAAATCAACTGCAATGGAGATAAAGATTTTGCAGTGGGGCAGAGGAAAAGAACCAAAACAGAAAGCTTTTTATTCTTAAACACTAGGGAGAGGTATGAGCTAGTAGAAAAGAATTAGAGGATTCTGAGGAAGCTGGTCAAAATAATTAGGTCTTTTGTGTTTGCTATCTGGCACTTATCAAAGTTGGGCTCTTACCCTCCCTCAGAGATTGAAAGACAGGGGCCCTATCTTTCTTGATGATTACATTTCAAAGGGAGGGCTCCCAGGGACTCCAGAAAGAGTCTTGGTTTGTAAAACTGTCAAGAGCCTGAAAAAAGATTTACAGTTCAAAGAAGCAGAGATAGAATTTACAATGGAAAATTTTCTTAGGTAAATGCTCCCAGAAAAGAGGTCAGGGTCCTATAGTAAAGAAGTCTGTCTAAAATTTAGTGGAGCTGAGTAGAATACTAAGGGTATCTTGGTCAACACATTTAGGGAGACTACAGTCAGAACAGTGACACTAGAGAATAGCTGGAAAATTTAGGAACTATTTCTTGGTGAAAACATGCCCCCTGGTGCTCTCCGTGTACAAAAATGTGTTCAAGTTGCCTCAAATTCTTCATTTTGCTTTTTCTATTTACTGAAGTCACATCAGTAAACATCCACTTGATTGAGCATTCTTTAAAAATCCAAATATTTTCAGATTGGTTATCCATAAAAAATGAACAGTTCTGAGTGTCTGTTCTTCAATATGAACAGAAAATTTTAAATAAATTTTCAAAATGTTGGTTGGAGGCAATATAGAAACTCCAAAACTTTGTAGAAATTCTGACTTTGCTGTCTATTAGCTAACTAACCTTTTAGTTTTTAACCTGCAAGTTTTTAAATACTATATTCTTTGTTTATTCATCTGCAGGAAACAGATACACAGGGGTATTGGCATATTTAAGGATATTAACATTATTAAGTGCTTAGAAGTAAACCTGAAAGAGAAGCATTACTCAATTGAAGTTTAAGAAATGGAAAAAAAAATTTAAGTATCTTCCTAAAACTAGATAAATAAAAACTTTGCAAATGTGTTTCTAATTGAATTCAGATTCAGAACGAATTGCTGTTTTCAATTTGCTTTTGGAAGCAGGTTCTATTTTTCCTTCAAATTTTCTAAACTTACACAATCAGAAAAAAAATTCTGTTTAACTAAATTGATCATATTCCTTATAACACTGATATTAAACGCTTTACTTCTTTACCAAATAATTAACAAAAAAAAAATGAACATGTATTAAAACAATATTTTCCACAGAAGCCGTAACTTTACCTATGATCGTCATGAAACAAGACATATTTGTGATCAAATGAACAATTTATGGTTAAGAAAGAAAGCTGTCTTCCTGTATTGCCCTTGCTAGAAGATGAAGTAATAAATTATATTTCAGGCAAGTAAATAATGTAGCAGCCAAACACAATACTTCACTGTAAGTAGTACAAATAATGACAACTTGAAATTATATGAAAACTTTTTGCAAGAAATGTGGAAAAGATGAACTATATAGTAAAGTGGTATTAAATGTCTTAAAAGTTGTATAAATAAATGGTATTATATACCACACCAGATAAGAACCAGATATACTGTTTGTTAAACATTTTAGGGGAGTTTAATTTAAACTTGCTTGTCAAATAGCCTCTTATATTGAGGAAGTCTACATTTGTGCTTTACTTTGACTTAGGAATAAGAGAATTTGGGTTTGTTTTCTTCCCTGAGACATTATCAAAGTTAACCATGGTATTATAAAAAGAACTATTGGCTTTAGTTGACTTTGCTATTTTTCTAAGTGATAAACACAAATAAGTTTTCAATCTATTATAGATGTATTTCTTTCTGTTTTATTCTCAAAAAAAAAAAAGCTTCTGAATTTCATAAAACCATGAAGGAATATTTTTCTGTATCTGAAACATTAATTTATAATTATATATTAGCAAAAGTTCTATTTTTTGGTTTAAAGAACCACTTAATTGAAACATGTTGAACTAGTAATTATGTTAATAATATTACCAAGTATTTGTATAGTGCATTATGATTTTGAAAAGTATGTTAATACCCACTGCCTATACCAACCTACAACACTGTGAGGCTGGTACTAATAGGGCCCTAATTTAGTTGACGGAGAAGGCAATGGCACCCGACTCCAGTACTCTTGCCTGGAAAATCCCACGGACGGAGGAGCCTGGTAGGCTGCAGTCCATGGGGTCGCTAAGAATCGGACACAGCTGAGCGACTTCACTTTCACTTTTCACTTTCATGCATTGGAGAAGGAAATGGCAACCTGCTCCAGTGTTCTTGCCTGGAGAATCCCAGGGACAGAGGAGCCTAGTGGGCTGCTGTCTATGGGGTCACACAGAGTCAGACACAACTGAAGCGACTTAGCAGCAGCAGCAGCAGCAGCAATTCAGTTGATGTGTGTTCTGTACTGTGCTCAGTCACTCAGCTGTGTCCACCTCTTAGCAACCCCAAGGAATGTGGCCCATCAGGCACTTTTGTCCATGGGATTTCCCAGGCAATAAAACTGGAATGGACTGCTATTTCCTTTTCCAGGGAATCTCTCTGACCCAAAGATTGAACCCATGTGTCTCCAACATTGGCAGGCAGATTCTTTACCACTGAGCCACCTGGAAAGCCAAATTAGTTGATGAAGATGTTGAAATGCTAAATGTAAGTTATTCCCTAAGATCATGATAACAGTAACTGATTCCAATAAAGAATTTAATCCTACACCATAAGTATTTTGTCTTCTCTGAAGGAAAAAAATAAAAAGAGTTAAAGTAAGATGTCAATGCCTTAAAGTAAGATGCCAATGCACCTCCCTGGTGGCTCAGACAGTAAAAAATCTGCCTGCAGTGTAGGAGACCCAGGTTCGATCCCTGGGTCAGGAAGATCCCCTGGGGAAGGAAATGGCTACCTACTCCAGTATTCTTGCCTGGAGAATTCCATGGACAGAGGAACCTGACAGGCTACGGTCCATGGGATCACTAAGAGTCAGACATGTCTGAGCGACTATCATTTTCACTTTGAAGATGCCAACACAAAATATCTTTTTCTGGGAAATCCTACAAATCCAGAAAATGTTCATTCTCCCAAACATACTAGTGAAAACAGTGATGATATCCTTTTAAAAGTATAGCTGGGAAAAAAAGAATATAGCCTCAAGAGACCAGAACCAAAGCAAACACACAAATTACTGAAAAAAAGCTGCATCTGAGGGCATTTTCAGATTCTTGGTAACAAAGAGCATATAGTGGGAAAAAGTCTAATAGAAAATAGAACGGAGAAAACCCTTTAAGTGCGTATTCCTGAAGAGGTTCACCTTTAGTGAAAAAGTAAGCTGATAAAATAATCCATCTCTGCCTATGGAGATAGCAACAAAATTTGGTAATCCCTGGTTTTGTTAAGAATAGAGTGAAATAGAATGTTCCTCCCTGAGAGTACATATTCAAAAGTCAGACTACATGTTGAAATGGCATTGAAAGGCTTACTAGCCACATGGTTTAAAAACCTTAAATCAAGAAATTAATAAATTTAAATCAACTATCCAGTATGGGGAAAGCATCCAGATACCTAGCAAAAGCCAGTATTTTCATTCTAGGACTCATAGAATTACCACATAGAATGTTCTGCAAACCCTTTAAAATATCAAAAGAAAAAGAAGAATGGAAAAAAGGCACCCTAAGATATAGTAAAATACAAACAACACACCAGGAAATTACCAGGAAATGAGAGGAGGAGGAAAGGGAGCAGAGGAAGAAGAAGATGGAGACACAATGAAAAAGAAAGTGGAGACTGACAGGTCTAACATGTATCTAATTGGAGTATTCTAAAGAACAAAGCAGAATTAGATAAGATCATTCAAAGAGGCAATAGCTTAAAATTTCCTGGAATTAATTTTTAAAAATATATAAATTGCCAGAATCAGAATGCACAAAACATCCCATTCGGGATAAATAAAAGTAAGTCCACAGTATCTTCAGAAAGTTGAAGAAAATAAAATGGAACATATAATTGAATGCATAGTGAAATAATATTTTTAAAAGAATACATATTGCAAAAATTTAGCCAACATAACTCTAACTGAAGTATGTATTTGAAAGAGAAAGTATCAGTTCAGTTCAGTTCAGTCACTCAGTCGTGTCCGACTCTCTGTGACCCCATGAATCGCAGCACGCCAGGCCTCCCTGTCCATCACCAACTCCATCGAGTCAGTGATGCCATCCAGCCATCTCAATCTCTGTTGTCCCCTTCTCCTCCTGCCCCCAATCCCTCCCAGCATCAGAGTCTTTTCCAATGAGTCAACTCTTCGCATGAGGTGGCCAAAGTACTGGAGTTTCAGCTTTAGCATCATTCCTTCCGAAGAAATCCCAGGGCTGATCTCCTTCAGAATAGACTGGTTGAATCTCCTTGCAGTCCAAGGGACTCTCAAGAGTCTTCTCCAACACCATATTTCAAAAGCATCAATTCTTCGGCACTCAGCTTTCTTCACAGTCCAACTCTCACATCCATACGTGACCACTGGAAAAACCATAGCCTTGACTAGATGTACCTTTGTTGGCAAAGTAATGTCTCTGCTTTTCAATATGCTATCTAGGTTGGTCCTAACTTTTCTTCCAAGGAGTAAGCGTCTTTTAATTTCATGGCTGTAGTCACCATTTGCAGTGATTTTGGAGCCCCCAAAAATAAAGTCTGACACTGTTTCCACAGAAATGGTATGGACCTAACAGAAGCAGAAGATATTAAGAAGAGGTGGCAGGAATACACAGAAGAACTATACAAAAAAGATCTTCACAGCCAAGATAATCACGATGGTGTGATCACTCACCTAGAGCCAGACATCCTGGAATGTGAAGTCAAGTAGGCCTTAGAAAGCATCACCATGAACAAAGCTAGTGGAGGTGATGGAATTCCAGTTGAGCTATTTCAAATCCTGAAAGATGATGCTGTGAAAGTGCTGCACTCAATATGCCAGCAAATTTGGGAAACTCAGCAGTGGCCACAGGACTGGAAAAGGTCAGTTGTCATTCCAATCCCAAAGAAAGGCAATGCCAAAGAATGCTCAAACTACCGCACAATTGCACTCATCTCACACGCTAGTAAAGAGAAAGTATATCAGGCCAAAAAGGTCTGAGATAGAAGAAAAACACATTAAGAATATAAAATGGCAAATATGATCATTAATTTAAATAAATATTTATAGACTCCATACAAAAAGACTAAAACTTCTATTTCCAGCAGTAATGGGGTATCCTGAATGACATATATCTGAAAACTATTAAAAATGCCAGAAAACAACTTTCATAGACTTAAAAACATATCAGTGAATTACAAAGAATCTCAGAGGCCAAAATTTAATTGAAAGAGGAATTTAGACTCTTAAGTAGAAGTCTATTAATAATGGGTAAAATAAAAAGCATGGCCCAGAGCTGAGAATAGTTTTTACAATTTTAAGGAGTTAAAAGAAAAACTAACAACAAGCAGATGAAGAATATATGACAGAAATTATGTAGCCTGTCAGTATGTGGTATTGATTTAGTATTAATTCTAAAATATTTACTACATGGTCCAAAGATAGTTTGCCAAGCCTTGCTCTACAATCTAAAACACAAGTAGAGCTCTAAATGTGGCTTTCTCCTTAAAGGAAATTACCTTATGTAATACCTTTGACTTGATATTTCATGGCCATTCAAGGCCTTGTTGTTCACTGGCTAAGTCATGTCCCACTCTGTGACCCCATGAACAGCAACATACTAGGCCTCCCTGTCCTTCACTGTCTCCTGGAGTTTGCTCAAACTCATGTCTATTGGGTCAGAGATGCTATCTAATCATCTCATCTTCTGCTGCCTTATTTTCTTTGCCTTCAATCTTCCCTAGCATCAGGGTCTTTTCCAGTGAGTAAGCTTTTTGCATTAGGTAGCCAAAGTATTGGAGTTTCAGCTTCAGCATCATTCCTTCCAGTGAATATTCAGGGTTGATTTCCTTTAGGATTGACTGGTTTGATTTCCCTGCAGTCCAAGGGACTCTCAAGAGTCTTCTGCATCACTACAATTCAAAAACATCAATTATTTGGCACTCAGCCTTCTTTATGGTCTAACTCTTACATCCATACCTGACTACTGGAAAAACCATAGCTTTGACCAGATGGACCTTTGTTGGCAAAGTGATGTCTCTGCTTTTTAATATGGTACCTAGGTTGGTCATAGCTTTTCTTCCAAGGAGCAAGCATCTTTTAATTTCATGACTGTAGTCACTGTCTGCAGTGATTTTGGAGCCCAAGAAAATAAAATTTGTCATTGCTTCTACTTTTTCCCCTTCTATTTGCCATGAAGGGATGGGACTGGATGCCATGATCTTAGGTTTTTTATGTTTTTTGTTTTGTTTTGTTTTTTATAAGTTTTAAGTCAGCTTTTTCACTCTGTTCTTTCACCTTCATCAAGAGGCCTTAGAGATGATGATAAAAGTCCACAGCCTACCCAAATTATAACATCTATTAGAAGAAACCCCAATCCAAAAGAGGGGCTTCCCAGGTGGTTTAGGGGTACAGAACCCTCCTGCCAATGCATGAGCCACAAGATACACGAGTTCCATTCCTAGGTCACGCAGATCCCTTGGAGAAGGAAATGGCAACTCACTCCAGTATTCTTGCTGAGACAGTCCCATGGACAGAGGGCCCTGACAGGCTACAGTCCATGGGGTCACAAAGAACTGGACATGACCAAGCCACAGAGCACCCAATCTAAAAGATCTTGTCATCAGAGTAAGGAAGTTCTAAAAACACAAATACACCCCCATGGTGCTATAAAAAATATAATCTGCCTCAAAAATTACCATTTACTAAAGGGAAAAATCCCTCCAAAGGATTTACCACATTAAGTTGGCTCTCACCTAGGTTTTTAGCTGGAACCCACATATGTGAAAGATCTCACAGTCAAAATTTATCTCAAAGTGGCCCTGATGAAAGGTAGTAATTTTAAGTGACAGATGGAAGCAAATATAAATCAACTCTACAAGGACCCACTTTCAATTCAAGCATCAGAGAATTCTCACCAATAAACTTCCAAGAAAGATAATTGCATTATAAAAATCATAAAACAGGTTTATGAAGAAGATAGCAGCATAAGACTCATAGTGACTTAAATCCTAGAATTATCAAACAGAATATAAAATATTCTTACTATGCTTCAATAAACAAAAATATGAAAACCATTATATAGACACAGAAGAAATAAAAGTTGGCCTACTATACCAGGAAGATCCCCTGGAGAAGGAAATGGCAACTCACTCCAGTATTCTTGCCTGGAAAATTCCCATGGACAGAGGAGTCTGCCAGGCTACAGTCCAGAGGTCGCAACAGTTGGACACGACTGGTAGCTGATCCCTGGAAGGAACCTCAGGTACAGATCTCTGCTAATGAACTCTGTGTGTGTTAAGTTGCTCAATCGTGTCCAACTCTTTGCTACCCTACAGACTGCAGCGGGGGGCTCTTCTGTCCATGGAAGCTCCAGGCAAGAATACTGGAGTGGGCTGCCAGTCCCTTCTCGAGGGGATATTCCTGACCCAGGGATGGAACCCATTGTCTCTTGCATTGCAAGCAGAGTCTTTACCGTCTGAGCCTTCCACCTAAAGAATTTAAAGCCCTCAGTGTCCTAGGGGCTCCTTCCTGTCCTTGAGGCACTAATCTCTCCTGCAAGCAGGGCCTCCGCACCTCTTCACCTTGTGTGACTCCCTGCCTCAGCACCCATGATCTATAGGATGTGCTAGCACCCTTTTCTCTACAGTATGTATGAAGTGCTTCTGACTGCCAGATGGCATTACTTGCGTATCTCTCTCCTCCTTCTAAGAAAACTGTTTGATGTTTCAGAAGAAGGTGATTTGTTCTTATGATAGTTCACTACCTAGTGAGTTCTCATTGTGGCATCTAGTAGTTACTGGAGTAGTTGTGCTGGGTGGAGAAAGCTCTATTCTCCCATCACGCTCAGCCCCAAATCCCTACCCAATCTTGAAACAAATGATATGAAGAGTTCTCCTTGGGTCTGTGAATACAAAAACATTCAAAACTGCAGGAAAAAAGGATTCTAGATATAAAAAAAGCAGGGATGGATTTATAAGTAATTAGCATAGAAGAGCAACTGCATTTGGCTTCACAATTAAATCTGAGCCTAGCAGGACCTGTCCAAAGATGCTATACCCTAAGAACACATGGTCTCAGTCTTTTCCATGGGCCTGTCCCCTGCATGTCCTGTGAGATGCACCCATAAACAGATCACAATGTTGGGAATATTTAAATGCCTATAGAAACAAGAAGAGAATTTTATCCCTAGATCAAATTCTTATTTACCTTAGTACCTAGCATTTTGTATTTTGAACTATTTATAAATTTGTATTCACTTCTATAAAAGGAATAAATGTATAAATGAATAAAATAATAAATAAATGAATAAAAATAAATAAATAAATGAATAAAAACAACTAATGGATATATAATATCATAGATAGCAATCATAAATTTATATAATCAAGTAGCCATATGTTCAAGAATTCTACCTTCCTAAAAAATGGACCCAGAACTAAAGCCTTAAATGTTGTTTTCCTCTTTTAAATTTCTATTTTTTAATGGTAATATAACAAGTGAATGCCAAGAAAGGAATGTCTCTATAATTAATGAGAAAAGAATACCTTTCACTTTGTATTGGCAGAGTTGCCTATGCTAATTTTCAATAATTGAGGAAGTATGGCTAACAAATAATGTACTAAATCTAAATACCATCTTTGTTCATACTTACATTTCCTTGACATGTTTTGACAATCATAAGACACTACCACAGAAACAATTCAGTGATGAAATGCCTCAAATATCACATTACAATAAAATTTTTGTTGCTGGTTTTCTTTTTTCTTAATGCAAATCCTCAACTAGATATCTAAGGCAGCAAAGTCACCACCTGAGGAAAATCCAATTGAGCAAAGAGAGAGTTTATTTGTTAAGAAGTCCAATAATGAAACATCTTCACTCTGGTAGATTTATCAGGGACATACTGTGTGCCAGTCATTGCAATAAGTGATGATAAGACTGATGTTGAAGCTGAAACTCCAATACTTTGGCCACCTGATGCGAAGAACTGACTCATTGGAAAAGACCCTGATGCTGGGAAAGATTGAAGGCAGGAGGAGAAGGGGACGACAGAGGATGAGATGGTTGGATGGCATCACTGACTCAATGGACATGAGTTTGGGTAAACTCCGGGAGTTGGTGATGGACAGGGAGGCCTGGTGTGCTGCAGTCCATGGGGTCTCAAGAGTCGGACACGACTGAGTGACTGAACTGAACTGAATGTAGCAAAAAGCCTGGCAAAAGTCCTTTAATTTTCTTCAGAAAATGTCTAGCAGAGTCACTGGAAGATAAATAAACAAATGAAATAGTAAATCAAGTAGACAGCCTTTAAGCATAACACACAGGGGAGTGGTACCAAAATCGGGCTTCTAATCCTGAAAAACACAAAGAATGGCATCCTGGTTTGAGATGTTAGTGATCTCATGGGTGATGAGTAATTTCAGTGCCTCCTAGGAAAAACCTGGAAAAAAAATATTCACTGCAAGATGCAGCCAGTCATTTGGTCTTAACATACTCCCTATGCATGGGCTTAATGTTTACAGATCTGGCCATAGTTACTTTGTGCATAAAAAAAATAGTCTTAGTAGAAAATCCAATTCAACTATCAGCTCCCTTGTATTAAGTATCATCTTTGTCTCCTGTAATGAAGGATAGAGAACACATCACTTTCTTTTCCTTACCTAGACTGCATTGTTAAAGTCTAGTCAATTCATCCCTCCTTTATACTTAATTTTGAATAAGAATTATTCAGATATACAAGGATGGGAAGGAGTATCCTAAGAAGCAGATGCCAAAACGGAGTTGGAAATGAAAATGATTAATTAATGGCACTATCTATCTGTAAAAGATAAAGTGAGAGAGAAGGAGTAAGCAGAGAGAGACTTCAGACCATGATGCTGGTCTGGTATTTGTGAATCATTCTTTGGAGTGGAAGCTCTATAATGCCAGAAATGTTGTCTGACACAGATAAAGTTTTCAATAAATGCTAGCTGAATAATTGAATGAAAGAGTTCTTTGTGGGGAGGGAAGGTGGAAGATATATGCAAATATCTAAATAAACAAGTAAAAAGAGTATTCATGTTGTCAAAGAAGTTGGGGATGTGGGTGAACTAAAATTCATTAAATAAGCTTCTTCTGGAAGCAAGTCCTCCCCAGTGGAACTGAAGGGAGATTAAAGGTATGTCTCTGCCACCACCAGGATTACTAGGAAGCACTGGTTGATCATATGATAGAATCATTGAGGAGGATGAATGAAGATCCTGGGAAACTAAGAGAGTAGAGTCACAGTCTAGTGTTTCAGGTATTTAGTGCAATAAACAACCCCAAAATTAGTATATAAAAGAATATCCATTGTATAATGTTCAGGATTCTGAGAGTTAGCCATTCAGACATAACACTATGACAATGTATAATTCTAGCTCTGTGATAGCTAGACCTGAAGTTAGGCGTTATTAAGGCAGTACTGAAGTTAGAATCCCCATGTATTTGCATCTGTATCTCATGATATGCATTTTAAGATAATTATTACAGCCTCTACAATTTTAAGGTCTATTGTTCATTGCTTAACTTAACACTTCGTTTTCTGATGATTATTTCTTTCACTGCTCAGGGCACCTTGAACCAGTTATCTGGCCTTGACATGAATAAAATTATTCTTTTTGAATATCCTGAAGTCAGAGCTGGGAAAAATTTCACATATTACAAAGCAGAAAGGTCATCAATAATTGTGAAAGGGTATCAGCATTTTCAATACAAGATATCATTATAGTTTAAGTCCCTACAACCCTTACTATTTTCATTTTGCCAGTATTCTCTACTGATTATATGGTCTTTTGCCAGACCATATTGTTTTACTTTGTCTCAAGTTGTCTACCATGGTTATAAGTTAAGGAAATGTATTTCTGCTGAGGATCCTTGCAAGAATGTTTTGTCATTTCTAAATTCTTCTAAAGAACAGAATGTCCGAAGGCAACAATTTATTTTTATAATCAAATTCCATCTCTCTTCCGCTACTTATGTTTCCAGCATAGTTTGGGAATCTAGTTACTTTTTAAACATGTCCTTGTTAATTTAATCTAAACACCACAACTTAGGGAGTTGAAATTTTTAGTCTGGTTGTGAATCTCTATTGCCAGAGAATGATATATGTGATGATGTCCATTTAAGGAACTGGGAAGAGTTGCTATTACTGTATGTAAATTGTAAAAATATGCAAGACCAACTAAAATATGATTCAATTTATATAAAGTTTAAAAGAATGGACAAAACTGCAAGAGACTATTTTTGTGGGTGAAGGGGGATTGGTGGAGCAGATGCCATGTCCTTTCTCTCACAGAACATTATATTCTCCTCTATTTCTCTGCCTCATTGCCCTTAGGAAAAATTAGGAAAATTCTTACTGAGAACTTAATAGGTATCATTTCTTTAATTCATTTTTAATTATGCCATGTTCCTGGTCCTGGCTTCAGTATAAAGAGAGAATAATGATACACTCATCATACCCCTTCTCATTTGTACTGGTAAAGAGGATCTTAAGGTCTAAGTGTCTGCCTCAATGCAAGCACCTATCAGTGAAGTATGAATCCAGGAGGCTGATTTCCCCTAATTCTGTTATCCTTGTGACATATAAGCCATACTATCTCTGATACATTGGCCACAGATGACTGTACCAGAAGCTGTGTCCAAATCAAGGGCAAAGAAGCCTAGGTTGGTCATAGAAAAGATCACCTTTCTCTGAGGTAGCTTGGCCTAACATTCTGTCCAGTAGGGGTGTTATATATGTGATAAAGCCTGGCAGAGAAATAATCAAACAGTTTAGCTTTTTTTTTTTCTCTCTCCATGACTATTTCACAGTTTAATTCTGGGAATTCTCAGTTTCAGAGTGACTAATATCTAAAAAATGGGACTGTGGTTTGTAACATTTCTTGATCCTTCATGATCCTATGCAGCTTTGTAATAGGCATTCTCACAAAGAAATTCTGGTATATATTCCTCCTCATCACCCAAAAAAGCCTAGGTAGCAAAAATACTGACAAATTTATTGACTTCTTATGATCAAACTCCCAAAGATCACCCTCAGTTTCAGTGATTCATTAGATGGACCCATAGGCCTCAGCATATAATCATATTCGTAGCCATGATTTATTGTAGTAAAGGTAGATAAAATCAGCAAAGAGGAAAGGCATATGGAATGTAGTTTGGGATCAGCAGATGCAAACTATAGAATAAAGGATGGATAAACAGTAAGGTCCTACTGGATAGCATAGGCAACTATATTCAATATTCTATTATAAACTATAATGTAAAGGGATATAAAGAAAGAATATATACATGTATAACAATTACTTTGCTATACAGCAGAAATTAATACAACGTTGTAAACCAACAATACTTCAATAACTTTTTTTTTTAAAAAAAGAAGAAACTTCCATGCTCAAGCTTCCAAGAGTTCTCTCACAGTGGAGTTACACAGGATATGCTTAAATCCTCTAACTTCCAATTGTGACAACATGTATAAAATGTTGCCAAAGATGACACAGACAGACAGAAAGATAAACCATGTTCTTGAATTGAAAGAATAAATATGGTCTAAATAACTATGCTACCCAAAGCAATCTACAGATAGAAATGTAATTCCCATCAAATTACCAATGATATTTTTCACAGAATTGGAACAAAAAATTTACAGTTTTTATGGAAATAAAAAAGACCCTGAATAACCAAAGCAATCCTGTTGAAGGAAAATGGAGCTGGAGGAATCAGGCTCCCTGACTTCAGACTATACTATTGATACAAAGCTACAGTCATTAAAACATTATGGTACTGGCACAAAAAACCAGAAATACAGATCCATAGAACAGGACAGAAAATTCAGAGATAAATCCAAACACCTATGGTCACCTAATGACATAGGAGGCAAGAATATACAAAAGACAGTGTCTTCAGTAAGTGGTACTGGGAAAAGAAGAGCTACATGTAGCAGAATGAAATTAGAACACTCCCTAATGCCCTACATGGAAATAAACTCACAAATGATTAAACAATCTAAATGTAAGGCAAGATATGGCTATATCTTTACTAGCTATATGCTAAAGAAGCATTAAAGTATTATTCACGTAGACTAGAATATTTTAATGCTTCCTTAGCATATAGCTTAGTTCTAGATTATTTCCTGATGGAATCAGTGCAGTTAATCCAGACAGCTAATATTAATTAATTTATTAATATGTAAATTTTTGTGAATGGGTCTGATAATAATTGTGGCTCTGAAGGGTTTTTTCAGTATTTTAATGGTTACAAATCAAGAGGAAGTATTTCCTATATACCCAGCTGGCTAAAGCTGATACCTGTTTTAATTTTCAGTTCAGTCAACTCAGTCATGTCTGATTCTTTGCAACTTTTAATTTTAAGTATACATTATTGTCACATCCCAATCTGGCCTCAAGGACCTCCTATATATCTCTCAAATTATGTTTCCTTACATATCAAGTACTTGTAGGTACTCATACAGACTTCTGGCATTACTTAAGTAGTATAAATCACTAGAATACAAATACATTACCCATGGCTTCCTGACAATTAATTCTCCATGCCTGAATCATTGCCATCATACTTTTAATGATCACGGCAATGACTCAGGCATGGAGAATTCTAACAAAATATTGTTTATGTAGACTAGAATAGGGCTCCCCAGGTGACTCAGTCAGTAAAGGGTCTGCCTGCAAGGCAGGAGACCCAGGTTCAATCCCTGGGTCGGGAAGAACCCCTGGAGAAGAAAATGGCAACCCACTCCAGTATTCTTGCCTGGAGAACTCCATGGACAGAGGAGCCTGGTGGGCCATGGAATCCCAGTCAGACATGACTGAGTGATTAACATTTCATCTCATAGAATAGATGATGCTATGTTAATAATTCTTGCTTGATTATCTTCTCAAATTGGAAAGTCTCAACATTCCCATTTGTGGAAAATCATAGGTGTATAGCTGGGACTTAGTGAGTCATCCTGAAAGGGAGGTCATGAAGCCAAGGGTGGCACTTCAATCTGGGTTCAGGGCTTAGACCTTTATAATGCTCACTTCTTCTCTCGCCTTTACAGCAGAACCCACTTCACACTGGTCCCTCCTGTCCCAAGCTATTCGACAATGAGTAGGACCTTATCACTTCTTACTTTATTTTTTTAAGACCTGCAGAAAAGGTGCAATTATAATTTTGGTGGTTAATAAAAATTACTTTATTATTTTTATAAATTTCTTTTTCTTAATAAACTTAATAAATTAGAAATTTTTGTTCAGGCCCAGTTGATGATTACAAACATAATTATTAATTATTTTTCATGCCAATAAATTAAATGTTTTCTGAACAACTGCCAGGGATTCTATCATTACTAAATGAAGAAAAACCATTAGCAAAAGGAGCTTCTCACACTTTTGTTTTAACCTACCTTTTAGTTTAAATAATGAGAAACATCCATAACAATTAATTACTTCAAGAGTATCTGCTAATTAAATTGGGATTTATACCCATGCATTCTTCTCTTCACTAACCAGTCTTCTCTAACAGGTTTGTAAACTTTATTAGCCATAGAAATATGCTCTCCCTTATAAGAGCACAAATAAGCATTATAAAGATAGTTAATTTTATAAAAGGACCTTAATCAAGTGACAATGACTAATAGCATTCACTAAATTAAAAAAAAAAAAACAACTGACTTTAATTTTGTTTCGTCTCACAGCAATAATTATACTCCCAGAATGAAAACGAAAGTTGCTCAGTCATGTCCGACTCTTTGTGACCCCATGGGCTCTACAGTCCATGGAATTCTCCAGGCCAGAATACTGGAGTGGGTAGACTTTTCCCTTCTCCAGGGGATCTTCCCAACCAAGGGATCAAACCCAGGTTTCCTGCATTGCAGGCAGATTCTTTACCAGCTGAGCCACAAGGGAAGCCCAAGAATACTGGAGTGGATAGCTTATCCCTTCTGCAGTGGATCTTCCCAACCCAGGAATTGAACCAGGGTCTCTTGCATTGCAGGCAGATTATTTACCAACTGAGCTATCAGGGAAGTCTACACTTCCAGATAGGAAAAAATGAGCTCTTATTACCTAGATATCTATATTTACTACTACAACATACTATAATAGTATACAGAGAAGGCAATGGCACCCCACTCCAGTACTCTTGCCTGGAAAATCCCATGGATGGAGGAACCTGGTAGGCTGCAGTCCATGGGGTCGCTGAGAGTCGGACACGACTGAGCGACTTCACTTTCGCTTTTCACTTTCATGCATTGGAGAAGGAAATGGCAACCCACTCCAGTGTTCTTGCCTGGAGAATCCCAGGGATGGGGGAGCCTGGTGGGCTGCCGTCTATGGGGTCACACAGAGTCAGACACGACTTAAGTGACTTAGCAGCATAATAGTATATCTTTCTTAATAATAAATATAGATATCTAGGTAATAAGAGCTATTTTTTCCTTTTGAAAATTTTCTTCAATAAGAAAATAATGAAGTAATCTTAAAGGGTCAATAAAAAAATTCTATAAGTTTACAACTTTAATTGAATGATCTAAAGCTTTATAAAGCCATCACTATGAATATAACTGACTTTAGCTATTCATAGCATTAACTGGGAAATTCTCTGCCTTTCATTCAACAAACAGCAAAATTTTGAGTGCCAAATTGCAGAATCTGAAATCATACTGAAATAACATCTATAATCTAAATAAAGCTAAAACATGACTTGAAATTTTCTGTCTCAGTAGAAAACTTAAGAAGTTTAGAGAACAAGTGATAATTAATCTCAATTTTTAGTTTTATATTATAATGTATATATTTATTATATATATTATATTTTATATTATAAAACTTTGGAAGAGGAAGAGGACATAGCAAATGATCAACCACTACAGTCATCAATGCTATAAATGGCTTTTCAATTTGGGAAGTGCACTAATTCACACCTCAGGCGTCTTGAGACTCCAAGTAATACCAACTCCAGAGTGCATGCTCCATAGAGGAAGAAAGCATTTTCACATACTCTAGACTCCACTTCTAAAATCTTTTCATAAACATTTAGAAATCCTCTAGCATATACAGTCTGAAAAAGATGACAGACAAACTAAGGAGAGCCTATCTTTCCACAGCCATTGTCCTCACCATAACTCATGGCTGTCACCAAATAATACTGTGGAGTGCTTGCAAACATTGCTCTGTGGCTCCAGAGCCATATAAAAGGAAAATCACTTTCCCAGGTTAAAAAAAAAAAAAAAGTAAACTTAAAGAAAATGAAAAAAATAAATAGTTTTACAGGTAGTCCTCGAAGAACTCAGGTTTGAACTTAGTTCACTTACACACAAATATTTCTCAATAGTAAATATTATAGTGCTACATGGTCTGTGGTTGGTTGAACCTGTGGAGAAACCTCAGGTACAGATACAGAGGGCCCACAATAAATTACACAGGAATTAAGTTGTAAAATGTCGATAGTATAACTATTGCTGGAATGATTTGGTGAGTTAAACACCATGATGGAAAATATACTTTCTTAGAAAGAAACAATATTAAAAATGTGGACAGGATGGCTCTAGATATCAGAACACCTCAGATTCACATGGTGTGTTATTCATCTAAGATTAGAAATCTTAAGGAGTGAATAAAAAGAGAACACCAAATGGTATTACTGACTTTATAAGAGCTTTGTCTTTTAACTCTGTCCAGGATAAAAAGTTTGAACTTAGGAAAAAATTTCTCCTGGCTTCATTACAGTTATGATAAACCCTTTCTGGAGTCTTTCTCTTCAGTCTCCAAACTAGAAATACACCACTTTTCACTTAGCTTTCAGATGGCTTTAACTATGGTTGTTTTGTTTTGCAGTTTAAAACCACTACCCTTAATAGCATAGAGGCAGAATCGAAATTGAATAGATTTTCTTTCTCAGTGTTACTGCTGTGTGTTCATTTTTTTCAAAAGCAAGCGATCCAATATATATTGTTTGCTTTATTCCAAGAAGGCCTTTAAAACCAATTAAATTATTCCGGTATGACTTCCTGAAGGCTTAATTTTGGCTTTCCTCTTATTGTAGTTACTAATGCCACTCATGGTGGAGAGGTCTGACAGAATGTGGTCCACTGGAGAAGGAATGGCAAACCACTTCAGTATTCTTGCCTTGAGAACCCCATGAACAGTATGAAAAGGCAAAATGATAGGATACTGAAAGAGGAACTCCCCAGGCTGGTAGGTGCCCAAGATCAGTGGAGAAATAACTCCAGAAAGAAAGAAGGGATGGAGCCAAAGCAAAAACAATACCCAGTTTTGGATGTGACTGGTGATAGAAGCAAGGTCCGATGCTGTAAAGAGCAATATTGCATAGGAACCTGGAATGTTAGGTCCGTGAATCAAGGCAAATTGGAAGTGGTCAATCAGGAGATGGCGAGAGTGAACGACAACATTCTAGGAATCAGTGAACTAAAATAGACTGGAATGGGTGAATTTAACTCAGATGATCATTATATCTACTACTGCAGGCAGGAATCCCTTAGAAGAAATGGAATAGCCATCATGGTCAACAAAAGAGTCTGAAATGCAGTACTTGGATGCAATCTCAAAAACCACAGATGATCTCTGTTCGTTTCCAAGCAAACCATTCAATATCACAGTAATCCAAGTCTATGCCCCAACCAGTAATGCTGAAGAAGCTGAAGTTGAACAGTTCTATGAAGACCCCCAAGACCTTTTAGAACTAACACCCAAAAAAGATGTCCTTTTCATTATAGGGGACTGGAATGCAAAAGTAGGAAGTCAAGAAACACATGTGGTAACAGGCAAATTTGGCACTGGAACACGGAATGAAGTAGGGCAAAAGCTAATAGAGTTTTGCAAAGAGAACACACTGGTCATAGCAAACACCCTCTTCCAACAACACAAGAAAAGACTCTACGCATGGACATCACCAGATGGTCAACATTGAAACCAGATTGATTATATTCTTTGCAGCCAAAGATGGAAAAGCTCTATAGAATAAACAAAAGCAAGACCAGGAGCTGACTGTGGCTCAGATCATGAACTCCTTATTGCCAAATTCAGACTGAAATTGAAGAAAGTAGGGACAACCACTAGACCATGCAGGTATAACCTAAATCAAATCCCTTATGATTATACAATGCAAGTGAGAAATAGATTTAAGGGACTAGTTCTGATAAAGTGCTTGATGAACTATGGACTGAGGTTTGTGACAATGTACAGGAGAGAGGGATCAAGACCATCCCCATGGGAAAAAATGTAAAAAAGCAAAATGGCTGTCTGAGGAGGCCTTACAAATAGCTGTGAAAAGAAAAGAAGTGAAAAGCAAAGGAGAAAAGGAAATATATAAGCATCTGAATGCAGAGTTCCAAAGAATAGAAAGAAGAGATAAGAAAGCCTTCCTCAGTGATCAATGCAAAGAAATAGAGGTAAACAACAGAACGGGAAAGACTAGAGATCTCTTCAAGAAAATTAGAGATACCAAGGAAACATTACATGAAAAGATGGGCTCAATAAAGGACAGAAATGGTATGGACCTAACAGAAGCAGAAGATATTAAGAAGAGGTGCCAAGAATACACAGAAGAATTGTACAAAAAAGATCTTCATGACCCAGATAATCACGATGGTGTGATCACTCACCTAGAACCAGACATCCTGGAATGAGAAGTCAAGTAGGCCTTAGAAAGCATCACTACGAACAAAGCTAGTGGAGGTGATGGAATTCCAGTGGAGCTATTTCATATCCTGAAAGATGATGCTGTGAAAGTGCTGCACTCAATATGCCAGCAAATTTGGAAAACTCAGCAGTGGCCACAGGACTGGAAAAGGTCAGTTTTCATTCCAATCCCAAAGAAAGGCAATGCCAAAGAATGCTCAAACTACCACAAAATTGCACTCATCTCACACGCTAGTAAAGCAATGCTCAAAATTCTCCAAACCAGGCTTCAGCAATACGTGAACTGTGAACTTCCAGATGTTCAAGCTGGTTTTAGAAAAGGCAGAGGAACCAGAGATCAAATTGCCAACATCCGCTGGATCATGGAAAAAACAAAAGAGTTCCAGAAAAACATCTATTTCTGCTTTATTAACTATGCCAAAGCCTTTGACTGTGTGGATCACAATCAACTGTGGAAAATTCTGAAAGAGATGGGAATACCATACCACCTGACCTGCCTCTTGAGAAACCTGTATGCAGGTCAGGAAGCAACAGTTAGAACTGGACATGGAACAACAGACTGGTTCCAAATTGGAAAAGGAGTATGTCAAGGCTGTATATTGTCACCCTGCGTATTTAACTTATACGCGGAGTACATCATGAGAAACACTGGGCTGGAAGAAGCACAAGCTGGAATCAAGATTGCTGGAAGAAATATCAATAACCTCAGATATGCAGATGACACCACCCTTATGGCAGAAAGTGAAGAGGAACTCAAAAGCCTCTTGATTAAAGTGAAAGAGGAAAGTGAAAAAGTTGGCTTAAAGCTCAACATTCAGAAAACGAAGATCATGGCATTTGGTCCCATCACTTCATGGCAAATAGATGGGAAAACAGTGGAAACAGTGTCAGACTTTATTTTTCTGGGCTCCAAAATCACTGCAGATAGTGTCTGAAGGCATGAAATTAAAAAATGCTGACTCCTTGGAAAAAAAGTATGACCTCCTAGATAACATATTGAAAAGCAGAGACATTACTTTGCCAACAAAGTCCGTCTAGTCAAGGCTATGGTTTTTCCAGTAGTCATGTATGGATGTGAGAGTTGGACTGTGAAGAAAGCTGAGTGCTGAAGAATTGATGCTTTTGAACTGTGGTGTTAGAGAAGACTCTTGAGAGTCCCTTGGACTGCAAGGAGATCCAACCAGTCCATTCTGAAGGAGATCAGCCCTGGGATTTCTTTGGAAGGAATGATGCTAAAGCTGAAACTCCAGTACTTTGGCCACCTCATGTGAAGAGTTGACTCACTGGAAAAGAGTCTGATGTTGGGAGGGATTGGGGGCAGGAGGAGAAGGGGATGACAGAGGATGAGATGGCTGGATGGCATCACCGACTCGATGGACGTGAGTTTGTGTGAACTCTGGGAGATGGTGATGGACAGGGAGGCCTGGCATGCTGCAGTTCATGGGGTTGCAAAGAGTCGGACACAACTGAGCAACTGAACTGAACTGAACTGATGCTTCCTCCAAGAGACCCACTTTAAGGTAAAGACACACATAGGTTGAAATGAGGGAATAGAAAAATATTTCATGCAAATGGAAATGACAAGTAAGTGGAGATCACAATACTCATATCAGACAAAACATATTTTCAAAGAAAGTCCATAAGTAAGAATAAAGAAGTGAATCATCTCCGATTCTTTGTGACACCATGGACTGCAGACCACCCGGCTCCTCTGTCCATGGGATTCTCCAGGTAAGAATACTGGAGTGGATTGCCATTTCATTCTTCAGGGGATCTTCCTGACCCAGGGCTTGAACTGGGGTCTCCTGCATTGCAGGCTGACTTTACCATCTGAGCCATCAGGGAAGCTTAAGAATAAAGAAGGACACTATTGAATAATAAAAGTATTAGTACAAGATGATTTAATGCTCATCATCATATATGCACCCAATATAGCAAAATCCAAATAGAAAAAAACAAATACTGAAAGGCATAAAGGGAGAAATTGACAGAAATACACCTATACTAAGAGATCTGTCCCATTAATAACAAAGGGCAGATCTTCTAGGCAGAGAATAGATAAAGCAACAGAGATCTTGATATTTTCAGAGTATTACATTAAAAAAAAATAGAATACACATTATTTTAAAGTTCAAACAAAGCTCACCAAATGTGAGTGTATAGAAGTTATCTCAATGTATAGAAGTTATCTCAAGCATCTTTTCTGACCACAATGGCATGAAATTAGAAATTAACCACGGGGGTTTACATGAAGACTAAACAATTACATGGAGACTAAATAACATGCTACTGAAAAAAAAAATCAATGGGTCAATAATAAAAATGAAATCAAGGTTAAAATACCATTGTCATTTTAAGAAAAATGACAATGAAAACACAACCATAAAAAATAATCTATGGGATGCAGCAAAAGCAGTTCTTAGAGGGAAGTTTATAGCAATACAGGCCTTCCTCAAAAGAAAGAAAAAGAAAAATCTCACACGGTCTAACATACCACTTAAAAGAATCAGAAAAAAGAAGAATAAACAAAACCCAAATTCAGAAGAAAGAAGGAAATAATAAAGATCAGAGAGTTCTATTTCCAGTTTTTAAAGGAATCTCCACACTGTTCTCCATAGTGGCTGTACTAGTTTGCATTCCCACCAACAGTGTAAAAGGGTTCCCTTTTCTCCACACCCTCTCCAGCATTTATTGCTTGTAGACTTTTGCATCGCAGCCATTCTGACTGGTGTGAAATGGTACCTCATAGTGGTTTTGATTTGCATTTCTCTGATAATGAGTGATGTTGAGCATCTTTTCATGTGTTTGTTAGCCATCTGTACGTCTTCTTTGGAGAAATGTCTATTTAGTTCTTTGGCCCATTTTTTGATTGGGTCATTTATTTTTCTGGAGTTGAGCTGTAGGAGTTGCTTGTATATTTTTGAGATTAGTTGTTTGTCAGTTGCTTCATTTGCTATTATTTTCTCCCATTCTGAAGGCTGTCTTTTCACCTTGCTAATAGTTTCCTTTGATGTGTAGAAGCTTTTAAGGTTAATTAGGTCCCATTTGTTTATTTTTGCTTTTATTTCCAATATTCTGGGAGGTGGGTCATAGAGGATCCTGCTGTGATGTATGTCAGAGAGTGTTTTGCCTATGTTCTCCTCTAGGAGTTTTATAGTTTCTGGTCTTACGTTTAGATCTTTAATCCATTTTGAGTTTATTTTTGTGTATGGTGTTAGAAAGTGTTCTAGTTTCATTCTTTTACAAGTGGTTGACCAGATTTCCCAGCACCACTTGTTAAAGAGATTGTCTTTAATCCATTGTATACTCTTGCCTCCTTTGTCAAAGATAAGGTGTCCATATGTGCGTGGATTTATCTCTGGGCTTTCTATTTTGTTCCATTGATCAATATTTCTGTCTTTGTGCCAGTACCATACTGTCTTGATAACTGTGGCTTTGTAGTAGAGCCTGAAGTCAGGTAGGTTGATTCCTCCAGTTCCATTCTTCTTTCTCAAGATCGCTTTGGCTATTCGAGGTTTTTTGTATTTCCATACAAATTGTGAAATTATTTGTTCTAGCTCTGTGAAGAATTCCGTTGGTTGCTTGATAGGGATTGCATTGAATCTATAAATTGCTTTGGGTAGTATACTCATTTTCACTATATTGATTCTTCCAATCCATGAACATGGTATATTTATCCATTAGTGTCCTCTTTGATTTCTTTCACCAGTGTTTTATAGTTTTCTATATATAGGTCTTTAGTTTCTTTAGGTAGATATATTCCTAAGTATTTTATTCTTTCCGTTGCAATGGTGAGTGGAATTGTTTCCTTAATTTCTCTTTCCGTTTTCTCATTATTAGTGTATAGGAATGCAAAGGATTTCTGTGTGTTGATTTTATATCCTGCAACTTTACTTATGATCCAGCAATCCCACTGCTGGGCATACACACTGAGAAAACCAGAAGGGAAAGAGACACGTGTACCCCAATGTTCATCGCAGCACTGTTTATAATAGCCAGGACATGGAAGCAACCTAGATGTCCATCAGCAGATGAATGGATAAGAAAGCTGTGGTACATATACACAATGGAGTATTACTCAGCCATTAAAAAGAATACATTTGAATCAGTTCTAATGAGGTGGATGAAACTGGAGCCTATTATACAGAGTGAAGTAAGCCAGAAGGAAAAACACCAATACAGTATACTAACGCATATATATGGAATTTAGAAAGATGGTAACAATAACCTTGTGTACGAGACAGCAAAAGAGACACTGATGTATAGAACAGTCTTATGGACTCTGTGGGAGAGGGAGAGGAGGGGAAGATTTGGTAGAATGGCATTGAAACATGTAAAATATCATGTATGAAACGAGATGCCAGTCCAGGTTCGATGCACAATACTGGATGCTTGGGGCTAGTGCACTGGGACGACCCAGAGGGATGGTATGGGGAGGGAGGAGGGAGGAGGGTTCAGGATGGGGAACACATGTATACCTGTGGTGGATTCATTTTGATATTTGGCAAAACTAATACAATTATGTAAAGTTTAAAAATAAAATAAAATTACAAAAAAAAAAAAAAAAGATCAGAGAGTAAATAAAATACACACATAAAAATACAGAGAAACAATAGAAAAAATCAGTAAAACTAAGAGTTGGTTCTTTGAAAGTAGAAACAAGATTGACAAATATCTGGCCAGGCTTACTATGAAAACAGAGAGAAATCAAATAAAAAAAATAAAAAATGAAAAGGGAGACAAAACAATTGATACTACAGAAATACAAAAAAAAAAAAGTGAATACCAAAAATTTGACAACCTAGAAGAAATAAACAAATGTCTAGAAACATGTGTGTGCATGCTTAGTCCCTCAGTTGTGTGTGACTCTTTGTGACCCTATGAACTGTAGCCTGCCAGGCACCTCTGACCCTGGGATTTCCCAGGAAAGAATACTAGAGTGGGTTGCCATTTCCTTCTCCAGGGGATACTTCTTGAATCACATATGGCCCACCAAAATTGAATCAGTAAGAGACAGATAATTTGAACAGACCAATTACTACACGTGAAGTAAAATCTGTAATTGAAAAACTCCTTACAATCCCACATACAGGACCCATAGATTTCACAGGTAAATTCTACCAAAAAAGAAGAACATACACCAATCCTTCTCAAACTCTTCCAAAAAACTGAAGAGGAGGGAACACTCCCAAAGACATTCTATGAAGCCAATATCACCCTGACACCAGAAGTAGACAAAGACACCACCAAGAAGGAAAATTACAGTCCAGTATCTCTGATGAATATCTGTGTAAAAATTCTCAACAAAATATTAGCAAATAGAATCCAACAATACACAAAAAATTATCATACACCACAACCATGTAGGATTTATCCCAGGTTCAACACACTAGTTAAACATATGTAATCAATGTGATACAGCACATAAACCACAGACAAAAACCACATGATCATCTCAGTAGACTCAGAAAATGCATTTGACAAAATTCAATATCCATTCATGATTTTTAAAAAACTTATCAAAATGGGTTTAGAAGGAATATATCTCAAATAATAAAATCTTCTTACAATAAACCCATGGCCACTATAGTACTCAAAGTTGAAAAGCTGAAAGTGTTCCTGCTAAAATATGAAATAAGACAAGGATGCCCACCCTCATCTTTTCCATTCAACATATACATGGTAGTCCCAACCATGGCAATCAGACAGGAAAAGAAATAAAATGTATCCCAACTGGAAGGGAAGATGTAAAACTGTCATTATATGCAGGTCATATGACACTATATATAGAAAACCTTAAAGACTACACATAACAACTACTAAAACTGATAAGTGAATTCAACAAGGTAGCAGGATACAGATTAACATACAAAAATCAGTTGCCTTTCTTTGTACAAACAATGAAATATCAGAAAGAGAAGGCAAAGAAACAATACCTTTTATAATGGTAATCCCAAAAATAATATACTGAGGAATAAATCTGACCAAGGAGGTGAAAGGCTTATAGCTGAGACTGATAAAACCTTAGTAAAGGAAAATGAAAATTGACTCAAAGAAATGTAAAGCTATCCCATGCTCTTGGATTAGAAGAATTAATATTGTTAAAATGGCCATACTACCCAAAACAAATCTACAGATTTAATGAAGTGAAAAGTGAAAGTCGCT
Source organism: Bos javanicus (assembly GCF_032452875.1). Taxonomy (NCBI): domain Eukaryota; kingdom Metazoa; phylum Chordata; class Mammalia; order Artiodactyla; family Bovidae; genus Bos; species Bos javanicus. The sequence continues at coordinate 31,813,025 of NC_083874.1, read as the reverse complement.
CAGTCATGTCCAACTCTTTGCAACCCCATGGACTTAGTCCATGGAATTCTCCAGGCCAGAATACTGGAGTGGGTACCCTTTCCCTTCTCCAAGGGATCTTCCCAACCCAGGGATCTAACCCAGGTCTCCCACATTGCAGGCAGATTCTTTACCAGCTGAGCCACAAGGGAAGCCCAAGAATACTGGAGTGGGTAGCCTATCCCTTCTGCAGTGGATCTTCCCAACCCAAGAATTGAACTGGGGTCTCCTGCTTTGCAGGTGGATTTTTTACCAACTGAGCTATGCGGGAAGCACAAATTTAAAGAGAGCTCTATCAAATCATTTTATAGAGATGAAAAATGAAAACATTTTTCACAGAATGAAAATAATCTTAAAATTCATATAGAATCATAAAAGATTCAGAATTGTTAAAGAAATCCTGAAGAAAAAAAAAAAGCAGGAGGCATAACCCTCTCAAACTTTAGACAATAATAGAAAGCTACATTCAACAGCTTTTGCATTCCAATCCTCTATGAGGAAAAGGATATCTTTTTTGGTATTAGTTCTAGAAGGACTTGTAGGTCTTCATAGAACTGGTCAACTTCATTTTTTCGGCATCACTGGTTGGGGCATAGACTTGGATTACTGTGTTGAACAGTTTGCCTTGGAAACGAACTGAGATCATTCTGTTGTTTATGAGATTTCACTGAAGTACTGCATTTTGGACTCTCTGGATGCTTATGAGGGCTACTGCATTTCTTCTATGGGATTCTTGCCCACAGTAGTAGATACAAGGGTCTTCTGAATTAAATTCGCCCATTCCTTCAGTTTTAGTTCACTGATTCCTAAGATGTCAGTGTTTACTCCGGCCACCATCTGCTTTACCACATCCAATTTAACTTGAACCTGGACCTAACATTCCAGGTTCCTATGCAGTATTGTTCTTTACAGAGTTGGATTTTACTTTCACCACCTGACATACTCACAACTGAGCTAAAGAATATTGAAACTATTGGACAATTGCACTCATTTCCCATGCTAGTAAGGTTATGCTCAAAATCCTTCAAGCTAAGCTTCAGGAGTACTTAAATCAAGAACTTTCAGGTTTACAAGCTGGCTTTAGAAAAGGCAGAGCACCAGAGACCAACTTGCCAACATTTGTTGGATCATAGAGAAAGCAAGAGAAGTCCAGAAAAAAATTTACTTCTGCTTCATTGACTATGACCACAACAAACTGGAAAATTAGAGAGATAGGAATACCAGACCACTCTACCTGTCTTCTGATGAACCTGTATGCAGGTCAAGAAGCAACAGTTAAAATTTTACATGGAACAACTAACTGGTTCAAAATTGGAAAAGAAGGACAGAAAGGCTGTATATTGTCATACCATTTATTTACCTTATATGCAGAATACATCATGCAAAATGCCAGGCTAGGTGAGTTACAAGCTAGAATCAAGATTGCTGTGAGAGATAACAACAACCTCAGATATGCAAATGATACCATTCTAATGGCAGAAAGCAGAGAGGAACTAAGGAGCCTCTAGGTAAGGGAGAAAGTGAAAGTGAAAGTGAAGTTGTTCAGTCGTGTCCGACTCTTTGCAACCCCGTGGACTGTAGCCCACCAGGCTCCTCCATCCGTGGGATTCTCCAGGCAAGAATACTGGAGTGGGTTGCCATTTCCTTCTCCAGGGGATCTTCCCAACCCAGGGATCGAACCTAGGTCTCCCACATTGCAGGCAGACGCTTTAACCTCTGAGCCACCAGGGAAGCCCTAGATAAAGGAGAAAGGGGAGTGAAAAACTTGTCTTCAAACTCAATATTAAAGAAACTAAGATCATGGAAACCAGTCCCACCACTTCATGGCAAATAGAAGAGGAAAAAGTGGAAGCAGGGACAGATTTTCTCTTCTTGGACTCCAAAATCACTGCAGATTGCCACTGTAGCCATGAAAGAAGAAGACACTTGCTTCTTGGAATGAAAGATATTAGCGACCTAGAGAGCATATTAAAAAGGAAAGACATCACTTTGCTGGCAAAGGTCTGTATAGATAAAGCTATGGTCTTTCCAGTAGTCATGTATGGATGTGAGAGAGGAACCATAAAGAAGGATGAACAGAAAAGAAGTGATGCTTTCAAACTGTGGTGCTGGAGAAGACACTTGTGAGTCCCTTACAGCAAGGAGATCAAATCAGTCAGCCCTAAAGGAAATCAGCCCTGAATATTCACTGGAAGGACAGATGCTGAAGCTGAAGCTCCAGTAATTTGGCCACCTGACATGAAGAGCTGACTCATTGGAAAAGATCCTGATGCTGGGAAAGACTGAATGCAAAAGGAGAAGAGGCAGCAGAGGATGAGTAGCTTGGATAGCATCACTGACTCAGTGGACATGAACTTGGGCAAATCCAGGAAATAGTGAGGGGCACAGAAGCCTAGCATGCTGCAGTTCATGGGGTTGCAAAGAGTCAGACATGACTTAGCAACTTAAAAACAACAAAATCACTTATATGTGGAATCTAAAATATGACACAGATGAGCCTATCTGTGTAACAGAAACAGTATCACAGACATAGAGAACAGGCTGGTGGTTCCCAAGGGGAATAGTGTAGGAGGAGCAACGCAGTGGGAAGTTAGGGTAAGCAGATTTAAGCTTTTATATGTATACGATGAATAGACAACTACTGTATGGTACAAAGAACTATATTCAGTATCCCATGATAAACCATGATGAAAAAGAATATTTTTTAAAAAGAATGTATATAGTGTAGATACTGAATCACTTTTCTGTCTAGCAGAAATTAACACAGCATTATAAAGCAACTATAATTCAATTAAAAAATGACTGTAAATTGCTAGAGAGTCCCATGCAGATACTGAAGAGTCTTTAAATGTCACTCAATATATTAATCATCACAATATATGCAATTAAAACACAGAACTTTATCAAGCTAAACTTTTCTTGAAATTTATGGTTTGAAAATTCACTTTTTATTCTATGGAAACTTCTTAAAATCTCCTCTTCTAAGCCATGCATTTTTTCTAACATATCCTAATCTTTTGCATTGCTCTTGTTTCAAGGTTCTATTTCTCCCTAATTCATCAATTAAGCAGATTTTCTGCATTGTTTTAAACTATGTACAGAGTATGACCTCCCCCTGTTGCTTTCTTAAAGTGGTCCACACAGTCCCCTAAGATCTCACTTACATTCTAAGCTCGATATCATGAAAAACTGTTTTGTGTAAAGCACTCTAAGTCACTCTGACATATGATACACTGTAAGCAATGAAATAGAGAAAATATTAAAATAATCATTTTCCACTTAAGATTTGAATTCTTACCCACCCACATGAAGAGCTTTTCCTTGGAGACATTTTCCTGGGAATAAATACAAAGGGATATATAAATATATATATATATATATATATATATATATATATATATATATATATATAAAACAGTAAATCATTGTGCATAATTTGATTCACACATCATAGATTTTTAGTCCTGTTACTATTGCCCAGTTCTGAGTCAAATATCTTCATTGGCAGACTCTCTATTATTAATTCTAAGAATGGCTCACTCTTAACTCTTCCTTCATAGAGTGCTTTGAATTTCTCATTTATTTCCTTTCTTTTCATATTCTATTAGAAGCTTCTCTCAGAGAGTTAAACTTTGATTAAGGACTAAGTCAGATTGTATTCTGGTGCAGCCTTTGTGGTATCTTTCTATTGTTCATTCAATAAATGCATAATGAGCATCTATTGAGACAGTCCCTGTTCTAGGTACTGGTATCACAACCAGAGAGAAAATGACACAAATTCCTACCCTCAGAAAGCTTGCTTTTTAGTGGATAAAAAGACAACAACAAAAGACGGCAACAAAGAAGATAATAAACATATATCTAAGAAGGTGATGAATGCTCTGAAGAAAAATAGAGCAAGAGGATGAACAAGAAGTTCAGCATATGTAAACTCTTGATGACGTGGCTAAGAATGACTTCACTCAGGGCCACCTGAGTGAAGATCTGAAGGAAGTAAAGGAGATTTTCAAGTCAATGTCTGAGAAAAGAATGTTTTAGACAGAGGCAAGCTCAGTTGTGTCTGACGCTGTGACCCTATGGACTGCAGCACACCAGGCTCCCCTGTCAATCACCAACTCCCAGAGCCTACTCAAAGTTGTGAACATTATGTTGGTGATGCCATCCAACTATCTCATCCTCTGCTGTCCCCTTCTACTTCCACCTTCAATCTTTCTCAGCATCAGGGTCTTTTCCAATGAGTCAGCTGTTTGCATCAGGTGGCCAAAGTATTGCAATTTCGGCTTCAGCATCAGTCTTTCCAATGAATATTCAGGACTGATTTCCTTTAATATTGACTGGTTGGATCTCCTTGCAGTCCAAGGGACTCTCAAGAGTCGTCTCCAACACCACATTTCAAAAGCATCAATTCTTCAGCGCTCAGCTTTCTATATGGTCTAACTCTCACATCCATACATGGCTACTGAAAAATCCGTACTTTTAACTAGACAGACCTTTTTTGGTAAAGTAATGTCTCTGCTTTTTAATATGCTATCTAGGTTGGTCATAACTTTCCTTCCAAGGAGCAAGCGTCTTTTAATTTCTAGGTTGTAGTCATCATCTACAGTAATTTTGGAGCCTAAGAAAGTCTCTCACTGTTTCCATTGCTTCCCCATCTATTTGTCATGAAGTGATAGGACCAGATGCCATGATCTTAGTTTTCTGAATGTTGAGCTTTAAGCCAACTTTTTCACTCTCCTCGTTCACTTTCATCAAGAGGCTCTTTAGTTCTTCTTTGCTTTCTGCCTTAAGGGTGGTGTCATCTGCATATCTGAGGTTATTGATATTTCTCTCAGCAACCTTGATTTCAGCTTGTGTTTCATCCAGCCCAACATTTCTCATGATGTACTCTGAATATAAGTTAAATAAGCAGAGTGACAATATATAGTCTTGACATGCTCCTTTCCTGATTTGGAACCAGTCTGTTGTTCTATGTCCAGTTCTAACTGTTGCTTCTTGACCTGCATGCAGAATTCTCAGGAGTCAGGTAAAGTGGTCTGGTATTCCTATCTCTTTCAGAATTTTCCACAGTTTGTTGTGATCCACACAGTTAAAACTTTTGGCGTAGTCAATAAAGCAAAAGTAGATGCTTTTCTGGAATTCTCTTGCTTTATCAGTGATCCAGTGGATACTGGCAATTTGATCTGGGTTCCTCTGCCTTTTCTAAATCCAGCTTGAACATCTGGAAGTTCACAGTTCACATACTGTTGAAGCTTGGCTTGGAGAATTTTAAGCATTACTTTGCTAGAGTGGGAGATGAGTGCAATGGTGCAGAAGTCTGAACTTCTTTGGCATTGCCTTTCTTTGGGATTAGAATGAAAATTGACCTTTTCCAGTCCTGTGGCCACTACTGAGTTTCCCATATTTGCTGGCATATTGAGTGCATCAATTTCACCGCATCATCTTTTAGGATTTTAAATAGTTTAACTGGAATTTCATCACTTCCACTAGCTTTGTTCATAGTGATGCTTCCTAAGGCCCACTTGACTTCTCATTCCAGGATATCTTGCTCTAGGTGAGTGATCACAACATTGTGGTTATCTGGGTTATGAAAATCTTTTTTGTATAGTTCTGTGTATTCTTGCCACCTCTTCTTAATATTTTTTCCTTCTCTTAGGTTCACACCATTTCTGTCCTTTATTGTACTCAGCTTTGCATGAAATGTTCCCTTGGTATCTGCTATTTTCTTGAAGAGATCTCTACTCTTTCCCATTCTATTTTCCTCTATGTCTTTGCATTGATCACTGAGGAAGGCTTTCTTATCTCTCCTTGCTATTCTTTGGAACTCTGCATTCAAATAGGTATATCTTTCCTTTTCCCCTTTGCCTTTAACTTCTCTTCTTTTCTCAGCTATTTGTAAGGCCCCAGACAGCCATTTTGCCTTTTTTCATTTCTCTTTCTTGGCCATGATCTCGATTCCTGCCTCCTATACAATGTCACAAACCTCTGTCTATAGTTCTTCAGGCACTCTGTCCATCAGATCTAATCCCTTGAATCTATTTGTTACTTCCACCGTGTAATTGTAATGGAGTAGATTTAGGTCATACCTGAATGGTCTAGTGGTTTTCCCTACTTTCTTCAATTTCAGTCTGAATTTGGCAATAAGGAGATCATTATTTGAGCCACAGTCAGCTCCCAGTCTTGTTTTTGCTGACTCTATAGAGCTTCTCCATCTTTGGCTGCAAAGAATATAATCAATCTGTTTTCAGTATTGACCATCTGGTGATGTCCATATGTAGAGTCTTCTCTTGTGTTGTTGGAAAAGGGTGTTTGTGGTGACCAGTGAGTTCTCTTGGCAAAACTCTATTAACCCTTTGACCTGCTTCGTTTTGTACTCCAAGGCCAAATTTGCCTGTTACTCCAGGTCTTTCTTGACTTCCTACTTTTGCATTCCATTTCCGTATAATGAAGAGGACATCTTTTTGGGGTGTTAGTCCTAGAAAGTCTTGTAGGTCTTCTTAGAACTGTTCAACTTCAGCTTCCTCTGCATTACTGGTCAGGGCATAGACTTGGATTACTGTGATATTGAATGGTTTGCCTTGGAAACGAACAGAGATCATTCTGTCATGTGAGATTGCACCCAAGTACTACATTTTGGACTCTTTTGTTGACTATGATGGCTACTCCATTTCTTCTAAGGTATTCTTGCCCACAGTAGTAGATATAATGGTTATCTGAGCTAAATTCACCCATTCCAGTCCATTTTAGTTCACTGATTCCTAAAATGTCAATGTCCACTCTTGTCATCTCTTGTTTGACAACTTCTAATTTGCTTTGATTCATGGACCTAACATTCTCGGTTCCTATGAAATACTTGTCTTTACAGCATCAGACTTTATTTCCATCACCAGTCACATCCACAACTGGGTATTATTTTGCTTTGGCTCTGTCTCTTCATTCTTTCTGGAGTTATTTCTCCACTGATATCCAGTAGCATATTGGGCACCTACCAATCTGAGGAGTTCATCTTTCAGTGTCCTATCTTTTTGCCTCTTCATACTGTTCATGGGGTTCTCAAGGCAAGAATACTTAAGTGATTTGCCATTCCCTTCTCCAGTGGGCCAGGTTTTGTCAGAATTCTCCACCATGACCAGTGTATCTTGGGTGGCCCTACAAGTCATGGCTCATATTTTCACTGAGCTAGACAAGGTTGTGGTTCATGTGATCAGTTTAGTTAGTTTTCTGTGATTGTGGTTTTCATTCTGTCTGCCCTCTGATGAAGAAGGATAAGAGGTTTATGGAAGCTTCCTGATGGGAGAGACTGACTGAGGGGGAAACTGGGTCTTGTTCTGATGGGTGGGGCCATGTTGTAAATCTTTAATCCAGTTTTCTGTTGATGGGCTGTGTTCCCTCCCTGTTGCTTGACCTGAGGCCAAACTATGGTGGAAATAATGAAGATAATGGTGACCTCCTTCAAAAGGTCGCATGCCTGCACTGCTACACTCAGTACCTCCAACCCTGCAGCAGCCCACTTCTGACCCAAGCCTCCGCTGGAGACTTCTGGACCCTCATGGGCAAGTCTGAGTCAGTTTCTTGTGGGGTCACTGCTCCTTTCTCCTGTGTCCTGGTGCACACAAGGGTTTTGTTTGTGCCCTCCAAGAGTCTGTTTCCTTGGTCCTGTGTAAGTTCTGGTGGGTCTGTGGTGGGTTGATGGCGACCTCCTCCAAGATGGCTTATGCCATACCCAAGTCTGCTGCACCCAGAGCCCCTGCAGTAGGCCACTGCTGACCAGTACCCTCACAGGAGACACTCAGACATGGTTCTGGCTCAGTTTCTGTGGGTTGAGCATGTGTTTTGTGCCCTTCCTAGGTCTGAGCATTCGGGCGACCAGGTGCTTGGCAAGCACACTGTCCCAGGTGGACTGTGCATCTTAGTCACCTCCCCACTCCTGGCCTTTCAGTTTCCTGGGTGTGCCACGACAGCATCACTCAGGTGTGCCATACGTCTCCTCCAGAGAGCTGATCTCAGGCTGCGACCCTCCTGGTGGATATCAACCATCCAGGATCTCAGGAAGACGTGGTTAGCAGCTGGGAGCCTGCTCACAGTTTGGTGGAAGATGCCATCTCTGGGGCTGAGATTGTAGCAGCCCCTTGCCTTATGGCTCTGGCTGTCTTCCTCTGGGCGGGAGGGGCTGGTAGGTTATAAAAGACAGGTAGGGGCTGGTAGGTAGCCACCTAGCTTATAAAAGGCAAAAAGAGAGTCAAAAGAGTTAGGGACACAGACCTGTCCTGAGGAGGGAGTCATGAAGGAGAAAAAAGTTTCCACACAGTAGGAACCCCTCTCACAGGTGGGTCTGTGGGGAGTTTGGGAATCTCAGAAGGCCTAATCTAACAACCTAACACACAGCCTGGCCCATGCACAGAACAAAGACAGAGACAAGCACAAGCACAAAGGCCTTGAATATTTACTCTGCTTGAAATGAGTGAGGAATAGTAATGAGGCTGATACAGGTAGTGAGAAGTAAGCAACAGAGAGGGAAATGACAAAGAGCATTGTGGAGCAGAGAGGAAATATGCCAGGGTCCAGCCCCAGTTGATCCAGTGTATTCGAAGCAGGGACGGCGTCGGCAACTTATTTAAATATTAATTAGAGATATAAAGAGTAAAAGAATGAGGATAGCTCAGCAGGAAAATTCAGTGGAGAAAAGAGGCTGAGTAGCTTGGTTTATGCGGGAAACCAATAAAACTTCAAGACAAGAAGCTTGCACCACTTACATAGGCCGCAGACATCCTTCCGTTCTCCCAAAGGAGAGGAGACACTGAGGCCTCCCCGGTCGGATCTTAGAAGCCCAGGCATAATTAGTAAGCATGGCGGGCTCCACGCTCCAGATGGAGACTCAGCCAGAGTTTGAGAGAGAGAAGGACATGGGGAGACCAGTATTTCGAGGAACTGATCCCAATTCTTTATTTTCCAGAGTCTGTTTTTATACACTGAGATGTTATACAAAAGTCACGCGGGGTCAGCAGTCCTAACTTTTATCAAAGTCAGGTGCTTCATACAAATGTATACAGAGGTCTTAGGGGCGTTACATCATCTTCTGGCCAGGGGGGCCTGCTGACAATTTATGACCCTCTCCTTGTGACAGCGGTCAGTCAACACTTATTTCTCCAGGGGTGATTATTCTTAAAACAGACGCCACCTTCCGAAGGTACCAGATAAAGTTGCATTCCTATAGGGTGAGGATGTAGTGGGTTTTAATTAAGGAAAGAATTTACTTAGCCTAAGGTCTAACGTGATTTATATCAAAGGTTAATACTTATTTCTTCTATATATTCATTAACGTGTATAAGGGCAGGGGATGTGGAGACTTAGCAGTAAACATTGGCTCAACAAATGAAAAACGCTTCACCAATACAGTTTCTAATCAGCCCACTATACTTATACTAATAGTTTTCTAACTTCTCTAAAAAACCTGTTTTTAGAAGATTTAAAGCATCTCATACCTCTCACGGTTGGGAGGCTGTGAGAAATCACATGTGGCCAGACAAGCCTGTCAGGCAGGCTAGAGAAACTTCAGAGGAATTTGTAGGTTGAAACACTCCTATCACGCCCAGGAATTATTATTAACTGGAGCTCTAAGTTAACTCCTTCTCCGAAAGAGGTGGTGGGGGACAGCCCCCCGTAAAGTCAGAGGTGTAGGTGAGAGCACAAAGTAGTAAAGTACGCAGGCTCTGGTTATGGGGGTAGATGCTCAAGGATTTCCAAGGGGACTTCTGAGGCTCGATCCCGCCTTTGCGTATGTTGAGCCTCCTTCCTCATGACCTTTGCCACAGGCGGAGTGCCTCCCACAGAAATACATTGTGTGGACCCTTCTAGGTGATTAGCAGGGATATTAGTTTTTAGTCTCATGATGTGGGAAGCCATTGCTGTATTTAATTGACATGATCTTATGTGATATTATCTAACCTACTTTTAAACAACATTACTGCTGTGGCTCTGTTAGAAATAGACCCAAAGGAGAAAGCAACAAGGTCAGTTGGACGCTACTGCAATAAGATAGGTAGGAGAAGATGGAATAGTAGCTTGGAACAGCACTTTAGCAGCAGAATTTGAAAGACATAGTGAGATATGGGATATATTTTGAGAATCAAGTAAAAGATTTTTACTGACAAAATATGGGATATGAAAAACTTAGAAGAATAAAAGATGCCTCCAAAGGTTTTACTCAAAGCAAATGGAAGAGGAAGTTGCTCATTATGGAGGGGTAGGATTTTGTAGGTGGTAGTAGAGGAGGAGTGATTATGGTCTCAATTTTTGAAATCTGAAGTTTGAGACATTCTTTAGATAGCCAGCAGGAGTTATTTGGGAAACCAGTTGGATATCTTAGTCTAGAGTTGAGAGAGGAGGTACTGTAGATATACATGTTGGATTAATTACCTTACAGACAGATATTAAAAGCCTCAAGATTGATGAGATTCCCCAAAATAGTGAATGTATAAAGAAAAAGGACTGTGTGTTGCGATACTCCAACATTAAGAGGTCAGGAAGATGAGGAAAAATTGATAAAGGAGATAGAAAACTAATGGTCAGAAGAAGAGAAACAGGGGAATGTGGTAGCCTCTAAGCTTTTTTTTTTTTTTTAAAGAAACTATTTCAACAGAAAGGAGTGATCCACAAATATTTCAGTTAGGTAAGATGAAGTCTGAGAGCTTGCTACTGGATTTAACAACATAAGAGGTTGAGTTCAAATAAGAATAGGCAGTGTCAAAAGAACAGAAAACCAGATGTTGGAGCACCCTTTAAAAAATTTACAAATATTTTTTTCTCTTACTATGCAGACAGATAAATTGAGTTGTGGCTAGAATGAGAAAGAAGTGATATAGTTTCAGTATGCTTTGGCTTTGTTTTTAAAATGAAACATAGAGCATTTTTATTTACTGATGGAAAAGTCATTCCAGAGGTGGAAAAAAATGACAGTGCAAGACAGAGGAGGGGGAATTTCTGAAACAATGTCCTTGAGTTGATGGACAAAAATGTGACACAGTAGGGGAAGTTAGCATAAGAATGCCTTTACATGACCAGGAGAAAGGTTAAGCATCCACTGGTGGTGATAGGAACTGGTAAAAGTTCATTTCTAATTGCTTCAATTTCTTCTCTGAAACAGACAGTTAAATGTAAAGATGGAGGACAGCTGCTGGGTGGGGAGGAGTTGGTCCATGTGATTAGACCATCTGAGTTTTCTGCTGCTAAGTCGCTTCAGTCGTGTCCGACTCTGTGTGACCCCCTAGATGGTAGCCCACCAGGCTTCCCCGTCCCTGGGATTCTCCAGGCAAGAACACTGGAGTGGGTTGCCATTTCCTTCTCCAATGCAGGAAAGTGAAAAGTGAAAGTGAAGTTGCTCAGTCGTGTCCGACTCTTCGCAACACCATGGACTGCAGCCTACCAGGCTCCTCCATCCGTGGGATTTTCTAGGCAAACGTACTGGAGTGGGGTGCCATTGCCTTCTCTGAGTTTTCTAATGGGTGCTTATCAATGTTAAGCTCCTACCCTCCTACAGAGAATGGAAGACACGGGCCTTATATTTCTTGATGATTACATTCAAAAGGATGGTGCCCAAATCATTGAGAAAGACATTCCTGGGTTTCAAAACTGGCAAGAGGCTAAGAGATTTACATCTCATAGGAACAGAGAAAGATTCTATAATTGAAAGTTTTCTAAGATAAGAAAGGTCAGGGACTTACTGTCAGGAAGAAACTTTTCTAAAGTTGGGTCAATCTGAGCAAAACATTATGTCTGTCTTGATCATACTAAAGGCCAACATGGGGTGAAAGTAAGATCCACCTGTCTAATTATGTATTTTTCTCTTACCACATTTCTATGGAATGTCAGAGATTGATTTACCTAGAACTTCTGAGTGAATATGATGAAGCAATAGAAGGACAAAGAAGATAAGGATATATGCAAAGAAGTGATTAAAATGAAAGACCATGAAATTTAAGAACTTACAATTTAGGGGGAAAAGTGAAAGTCACTCAGTTGTGTCCGACTCTTCACCACCCCAGGGACTACACGGAATTCCATTCCCCAGGGACTACATGGAAAATTCCTTTCCAGGCCAGAATACTGGAGTGGGTAGCATTTTCCTGCTCCAGGGGATCTTCCCAACCCAGGGACTGAACACAGGTCTCCAACATTGCAGGCAGATTCTTTACCAGCTGAGCCATAAGGGAAGCCCAGGGGGGAAGGAGAACATGAAAAGATAAAAGGAACAGTGAAAAAGTAGTAAGCTCATTGGTTTAAAGATCCTGATAGGGTTAAAGAATTATTTGGATTGGATGTGAGTGGAAAAAGATAGAAGGTGGTGGTCAGAGGTGTGGTGCTTGAAATGGGCAAGATCTAGAGAGTAACCAGAGGACAGAGTGGTTGATGGAGAGCAGGACAAGATCAAAGGAAGAGAGGAAGTTTGAACAGACAAAACATGAATATTTAATCACCACAACAGGAGTGATACTGGAGAAAAGGAAAGTAAACAAGAAGTTAAAATCTTTAAGGGGTAAGAAACAGTGACCCGGGGGTAGATTATAAATTATATGTACATTAGGGGTTAATTATGTTTGTCTATTTCTGGCTGTTCCCCAGACAATGGAATGACTGGCACTAGAAAGCAAAATTTTCATTCCTTCAACTACATTCATTGAACAAAAAATTTGAAGAAAATATATTTAAATGTTTATTTCTTTGGAGAAAAAGACTGAACAGTTTGAATTTTCTTATTTGTTTCTTTCTCCTTTGTTCTCATTTGTACCCATTTGTACCACAAATGGGAATGGAATCCATTTTTAATCAAGAAATAAGTAATGTAAGAAGTACAATAATCAAAAACTTCTAATATGCTATTGTGTCTAAATTAAATTACCTTGTAATCACAAACAGTAAATTGTTCCTTTACTTAAAGTAGAACAAAATGTTCAATACCAGTTTCCTTTCAAAGTATTTCCATTCTTTACTTCTCATGAGTTCAAGGGGGAAATTAAACAGCAAACTGTAGAGCTGTGGCTAGCATGCTGTTGCTTTTTTGCAAGTCTTATTTAAAATACTTCTGTTTGAGCCAAACTGAAACAATTCCTCTCTGAGAGTCAATTGGCCAATATTTTTTTAAAAAAAAAACTATGGGAACCATATGCTCTTTCAATTTCCAGGAAACTTTAATGACAACATGCTTAATTTCCACGAATTCATGTCACAGGACCCGAGCTTTTCTGCCTGACCTACATTTCTGGTTTTTGCAGTTAAACCTCAAGCCAATGGCTAAATGCTGTTTTTGAGAGAAATCCATAGTCTGGCATTCTAAAACCATTCTCCTGTAACTTTTTATTTAGTAAGTTTCTTTAGGCAAATTACTTACAGTTTATCTTACAGTTGTGGCTCATAACTAAGAGTGCAAAAAATAAACAGCTGGAGGGCTTTTTAAATTTCTTTGAATCTGATAACATAATCTATAGTCATTCTTTTAAAAAGTGATGTAACAATGGTCATCTTCACCTCTCTTCCTTTAAAAATATCAGAGACTCCCAATCAACTAAATGTTTACATGAACACTGAGTGCCAAATTGTCTTTAGCATCTTAACTAAAGTGAGCTTTACAAAATCCCAATGCATTAAACTTAAACCTGGCAGTATAACACTGATAAAGCTTTTATATGAAAGACTTCCAGGTTAGCAAGCAACTCAGCCTCATTGGCACAAATTCCAAAATGAGTTAACTCTGACACTGCCTCCCCTCTCAGCAAAGTCATCTTTTTTAGGACATTTTCTATTCCATCTCTGTGAATTTGAACTCTGTGAGTTCTTCAAAAAAAATTTGCAAGCAATCATCCCATACACTAGCAAAGTTTCTTTCAAGCCAAAGATGGAAGTGAGACTTGAGTATCAAAATTTTAGATCTGAAATATTCCTGATTTTATGTCCGAATGTTAAATCAATGGAATGTAAAAAAGTCAGCAAGATGTCTTCCTTACTTATGAATCCTGCTCAAAATTATGTTCTCTGACAGTAATTTCTTACCTGTTGATTGGTATTACTCTGCAAATGCTTACTTCTCCTTAATATGCTCAGTTGCATCTCACTCTTTGTGGCCCCCTAGACTGTAGCCCACCAGGTTCCTCTGTCCATGGGATTCTCCAGGCAAGAATACTGGAGTGGGTTGCCATTTCCTATTCCAGAGAATCTTCCCAACTGAGGGATCAAACCCCTAAGTCTCTTGCATCTCCTGCATTGGGAAGCAGATTTTTTACCACTAGCATCACCTGGGAAACCCACCTCTCCTTAGTAACAACCTCTAAATTATTAAGACTCTTAAGGTAACCTAAAAATTCAGATTTTGTAACAGAACTTTGCTAAAATTAACTAGATGTCTCTGGATTATATACATTTTAAGGTTTTATAGTAGCATGATTTTAGACATTGCCAAGTTGGCATAATTTTCTTAGATTAATTGAAACTTGAAACAATACATTGTTAGTTTCACCTAGAATACCTTAGGAGCATATTCCTGTTCCATGATATTCAAATAAAGAATATAAAGTATAAAATAGCTATGTCAAAATAGTAATTAACTTTAAATCCTATCTTAAGCCATAATTACATCTAGTAGAGAGACATCAGTTTTCTCTTTTCAGTAGGGAAGGATCAAGGACATAGGTTAAAAACAAGGAAATTATGCAATTCTAGAACTTTCAGCATTACTTTTCTCTTTGCAAGAGGTGAAGACCTGAATTGACTTTTATTTGGGAAAAATGAAATCACTTTCATTTTTGATGTAAGAGCTGGTCGGAATGTAAACAGACCTACAACAATCTGGACCATGTATCCTTAAAATAGTACTGTATTGTTTTTCCTCCCTGGATCTGTACATCACTGCTTATTTTCAGGGAGCTATACATATATATCCTTGAACAAGAAGTTACTTAAAGGGGATCAGGAGCAGAGATGCAAAAGACGACAGAAAAGGTCTGCTAGCCTGATCTCGATTCCAGACTGTGTTGTTCTGCACTGGTGCTACTTCACATGGCTGTACTTAAGGCCGAGTAATTCAGACTCCAGTAGATGTTCTGATATAAGACTACCGTACCAGAAGGATAAGACCAGACCACATACCTGTAGATGGGGGTGAGACTTTAACCAAGGAGAGTGGATATTCTGATCACTAATCATTCAATGACAAAAAGAAAAATGAAGATGTAAGCCTTGCGTTCGAAGTGCCAAAGAAACCGATTACTCTCTCAGTATCCTGGGAGCAGTTTTGAATAGAAACGGTTAAAATACTCCTTCTGGGTAAACTTACTTTTTAAAAATTGAAATATGATTGATTTACAATATTGTATTAGTTTCAGGTATAAAGCAAAGTGCTACATCTATGCATATATATATATATATATATATATATATATATTATTTGCAGATTATTTTCTCTTAAAGACAAATATGATATCACTTATAAGGGGATATTTGGCAAAACTAATACAATTATGTAAAGTTTAAAAATAAAATAAAATTAAAAAAAATAATACAAATGAATCAATCTATTTACAAAACAGAAAAAGACTCAGAGACATAAAAAAACAAACTCATAGTTACCAAAGGGAAGGGGATGGGATAAAATTAGGAGTATGGGATTAAGAGCTATGCACTACTATATATAAAATAGATAAGCAACAGGGATTTACTGTATAACACAGGGAACAATGGTCAATATTGCATCATAAACTTCATTTTGTTAGGTGACACCAGGCTAGCAACTGAGCCGAAGAATATTCTGGAAAGGCTTCTGAGATTGTGTTGTATCTGGTGGTGTCTGCATGCCATCACATTCAGGAGCTGTCATAGTTTATTTATGCCAGACTCCCCCTCCATTATTCCCAAATTTTCTATATTCTGCTTCCAAGTTACAATCTTAACCTCCATCTCCCTCGTAACCTGAGTAAATGAGGGAAACTGTGCGCAATCCTTGAGAGAAAGATATTACTTGTGGGAGAGAGAAGCAGCAAGGTAAGAAACATTCCACCCTGCGATGGCAGCAGGTAACCAGCAAGGGAAGGCAAAGTGACCCCTGGGCATTAGTCCACAATGTGACATCAGACTGATGTGGGCAGTGACTCCCAGAACCAACTGTGGGGCATCAAGGATTCCTGGTACACTCTGTAATACTGGAGGAGGAAAACCTGCTAAAAGACTAGACATCCTGCATTCAAGTATATTCAAGACTAAGGACTTTAGCCATTTTTGATTTGGACACAGGCTTCAGTATAACACACACAATTAAATAATTCTATTGAGGTTTTTCTTTCTTGTATTTCATTTTTTAATGATTAAATAGAAGACCCAAAATGGCTATCCTTAGGAAGGCCCACTTTCAAAGTTGGCCCTTGGCTGTCATATGGGACTTCAGGGAGCATGGGACACAAAAGCACATATTTGATGTCCAAGTAGTAAATGTGATACACAGTGTTAAAAGTGGCATTTTTCTCAATTCCGTATCTAACTCAGAGAATACACATAAAATGAGAATGGTAGGGAAGATGGCACCACCCTGGCATTCTAGGCTTATCAATTTGTTCAATTCTTCATTGAAGAAGTATGTATTAAGCCTCTCAAGTGTCAGGCACTGTTATAGGCACTAGGTGTAGCATAGTAAACAAGACAAAGTCTTATTTAATAAAAGTTCAACAATAAAAAATACCTAAAGAAAAAAAATATAATGTTTGGTATCAACAAGATCTATGAAAAAAACTAAAACAGGGTGTGGAAGAGGCAGCTGGGCAGACGGTATCTGGCAAGGAAGGGTGTCTGACTAGGGACATGTGTTAACAGCAGCATCTTCCTTCAGGTCTCTGTGGACAATGAACATCTATGAGGGAATCAGAAGAGGAGAACAGGACAGAACAGTCTTTGAGCACATGCATGGTATCCAGGGAACCCCAGAAACTGGAAGGACTCTGGGAGAGTATTGGTGTCCTGGCTGTGTATATAGGAGTCACAGCCACTGAAATCTGAGTTATTACCATTAATGTGAATCATTTGCATCCAGAATCGGCTAAGACATAGGGATATTCAGATTATACAGTTAACGGCACAACAGGCAAATAAAGGGATTGAGAAAGACAAACAGAAACGTGGAACTGGTACAAAGGTTGGAGGTCACATCTGACTGGATACATCTCAATCTCATAGAAACAGTGGTTAAATCAACAACAACAAAATAACAGTGTATCAAGACAAGCAAGGGGACTTCCCAAGTGGCTCTAGTGGTAAAGAACCCGCCTACCAATGCAGGAGACACAAGAGATGCGGGTTCCATCCCTGGGTTGGGAAGATCCTCTGGAGGAGGGCATGGCAATCCACTCCAGTATTCTAGCCTGGAGAACCCCATGGACAAAGGAGCCTGGAAGGCTGCATCCATGGGGAAAGAGTCAAGACATGATTGAAATGACTTACCACCACGCACGCAAGACAAGCAAGAGTCAAAGCTAGAGTCTTGAGAAATGTTCACATTCAGATTCAATCAGAAGAAACAGCAGAAAAAAAGACATTACTTTGGGGGAAGCAAAATAGAGAAATAACAAGAATACAAAAAAAAAAAAAAAAAAGCACTAAAAAACAGCTAAGGGTATTCCATAATGCCAAATTCTACAGATTTTTTTTTTCAGAAGAGAAATCTGTTTAGAGAATAGATAGAAATTACAAAAGGTAAGCATCATTAGTGTGATAGAATACAGTTAAATTTTATGGTGCTATAAGGAATTCAGATGAAACAATTTTGATCAGTTACCACAAGCATTGAGCCAAGAAAGGAAAGAGAAGACTAGGGTGGTGCTAACAGATGTGCCAATCACAGAGCTAGCAATTAAATAGGCACTTATTTTTAAATAAAGAATAAATAGCAGGATGAGAGCGAATGATAGTTTACCTTTGCTTTTTTTTAATGAGGGAAAGCAGAGGGGAGGAGTCTAGAGACAGAAGGGATAATGATGAGGGTAATATGCAGAGAGAAGGAATTAGATCTAGAATATAGAGAGGTATATGGACTTCCTTTGAAACAGTAAGATACACACACACACACACACACACACACACACACACATATATATATATATATATAAAACTCTTGATGTTTAAAGATGAAGTTAAGCTATATAAAGGAGTAAGCACTTGATAACTTTAATCTTCTCCAAGAGAATGGGGGCAAGGAAACTAGCAACACTTGTGGGGGCTATAGTGTACCAAATCTGGAAATAACTCAACTTTCTCAAACTTTGATAAAAAAATGTTAGCCCTCCCAAGACAGGGACATTTTATTTTCAGATCTATCCTACCTATCCTTCTCAATCTCCCATCCAAACATTCTGTTAAAAGACTAGGGACCCAAATACAAATACAGGAGAGTTTACAGATTTATATGAAGCTGATGTTAGGCAGAAAATATGTCTGGATAGGGCTGTGCAGGTGTGGGTAAATTTTTGGTTACTGATGGTATCCAACTAGAGAGCTCTGATAGGTTCCTACCTTCAGATTATTAATTGCCACACAGAATTTTATCAAAATTGATAGGTGTTCAAAGCATTTGTCAGGCTTTGTTGGCCCTTTTAAACTCACGCAAATTGTCCTACACATTGTAGTAAGATGGTAAAAGCAACCCTTAAGTGCAACATTAAATTACTGATGTTCTAAGCAAAACATTCTAATGTTAAATTATATCAATGTTTTCCTAGGTCAGTCTCCCAAGACATTAGAAATAAAAGCAAAAACAAATGGGACCTAATTTATTAGCTTTTACACAGCAAAGGAAACCGTAAACAAAATGAAAAAACAAAAACAGCCTACAGACTGGGAGGAAATGTTTACAACCGATACAACCAACAAGGGGTTAATTTCTAAACTATACCAACAGCTCATATAACTCAACAACAACAAAATAAAATAATCCAATCAAAAAATGGACAGGAAACCTAAATAGACATTTCTCTAAATAAGACATACAAATGGCCAATCAGTTCAGTTCAGTCGCTCAGTCGTGTCCGACTCTTTGCAACGCCATGAATCACAGCACGCCAGGCCTCCCTGTCCATCACCAACTCCCAGAGTTTACCCAAACTCATGTCCATCTAGTCGGTGATGCCATCCAGCCATCTCATCCTCTGTTGTCCCCTTTTCTCCTGCCCCTAATCCCTCCCAGCATCAGGGCCAATAAGCATATGAAAAAATGTTCAATAAGTATTAGATGCAATGCAAAACTACTGGGTTGGCAAAAAAGTTCTTTTGGATTTTTCTTTAAGATATTATGGAAAAACCCAAACAAAGTTTTGGGACAACCCAGTATAACTAGGCACCACCTCATAACAGTCAGAATGGCCATCAATAAAAAGTCTACTAATAATAAATGCTGGAGAGGGTGTGGAGCAAAGAGATTCTTCCTACACTATTGATTGGAATGTAAATTGGTGCAGCCACTATGGAAAACAGTATGGAGGCTCCTTGGAAACTTCTGTGCATATATCTGAAGAAACTATGACTTGAATAGAAACACGCACCTAATGTTCACAGCAGTGCTATTTACAATAGCCAGGATATGTCCATTGACACAGGAATGAATAAAGAAGATGCAGTATATATGCATCTGCAGCAACATGGATTCAACCAGAGACTGTCATACCGAGTGAAGTGAGAAAAAGAAAGACAAATACCATATGATGTCACCTATATGTGAAATCTAAAATATGACAAAAATGAAATTATTTATGAACCGGAAAACAGACTCACAGACATAAAAAGCAAACTTAGGGTTTTTTATTGTGGTTTATTACAGGATATTGCATATAGTTCCCTGTGCTATTCAGTAGGACTTTCTTGTTTATCTATTTTATATGTAGTAGTTTATATCTGCTAATCCCAAACTACTAATTTATCTCTTTATCCCTTTTCTTTTTGGTAACCATAAGTTTGCTTAATGCCAGAAACTAACATTGTAAATCAACTATACTTCAATAAAAATTAATTAAACTGCCTATGTTCCACTATCAATAAAAATTTAATGAGTATATTTTAAATTGAATACCTGATAGTATTTACATGTGTTTTTCATTTATCTAAATAACATATTTTACCTCAAGTTACATTTATATCCATCACACTTTCACCATGGAAAAAGTCTAATAACCTATATTTTTAAACACAAAAATGCAGAATTTACTTTGGCAATTACAGAAGGGAAAGGGCATATGAGAAACTGCCATCTGGGGTTCCCTTACATCCAAACACAGAAAAATTGAAAACATAATTCTAAAGAAACTGAAACAACCAAGATCAGATTGTATTCAAGGTCAGATTTTTATTGTTGCCATTACTAAAGTTGACATAGAATATCTCTATATTGCCTTTCTTTATAAGCAATCTTATTTCTATTCTATAGCATTTTAAACAGGAGCTAGCTACAGAGAGAAACTAAATTTGAGGCAAATAATTGGAAGCCTCACTTCTATTTAAACATTTTAAGAACAAATAATAAAGAAACGCAAAGACCATTAGTTTTGACTTGGCATCTATCTTGTCCTGCATCAACAAATCTGGTATCTAATTTCATCTCCTGCTAATTGCTGTTATTATTAATGGAGTACAGATATGGATCAAAGATAAAAAGTTGATCCTTGAATAACATGGCAGTTGGGGCACACAGTTGAAGTGAAAGTGAAGTTGCTCAGTCGTGTCCGATTCTTTGTGACCCCACAGACCGTTGCCTACCAGGCTCCTCCATCCATGGGATTTTCCAGGCAAGAGCACTGGAGTAGGGTGCCATTGCCTTCTCCAGAGGATCTTCCCGACCCAGGGATTGAACCCGGGTCTCCCGCATTGTAGGCAGACGCTTTACCGTCTGAGCCACCAGGGAAGCCGCATAGTTGGAAATCCACCCATAATTTACAGTAAGCCCTCCATACTCACAGTTCCTCTCCATCTGCAAATTCACCCAACCATGGACTGTGTTTTCATGTTGTATTTACTATTTTAAAAACTGAACATAATTGGACTCATGCAATTCAAACTTGTATTGTTCAAAGGCCTATTTTCTTAACAAAGTTAGATAAAATAAAACCAAAAATTTCAAGCAATATCTGACAACTAAATGAGCCCAGCACTTTGGTAGGCAAAGGGCAGATGAATAAGCCTCTCTGTATGCATCTGTTTCTTGTTTAACATGAAACTAAAATTCACAATTAAATCATATTTAACTGCATTTTAGGTATCACATATGAACTTTGTAAAAGTGATGAATTTCTCATTACTTTTAACATAACTTTTAACCAAACTATGCTAACATAAACTTTTTTAAGAGAAAGTATTAAGAAATCACTTGGGAAAAGAAGTCACCTTTTTTTCAAAAATTACATTAGGATGGAACTAGTTTTAGGAAAGATAAAACCATTAGTTCTCAAGCCTATATATCACATTAGTGACTTTTAAAACATACCTAGTATTCAAATTGTTTCTGAGTATTGTTATTTTTATATTAAAGTAAAACAATTTCCCTTTATTGCTGACTAGTTTTTTGAAAGTTGATCAACTATTTTTTGTTGAAGTTTTCATATCATAGGTAATTAATGTTGCAATATAAGATGTTTCATAAAATAAAGATAATTTTGTGAATGGAAGAAAACAGTCCACATTGTACACATTTTTTCAAATCTCACATAACTAATTATTACTAGCTCTTCTGCATTCTGAAATACATACTTTGGTTGCTAACATAATTGTAATTCAAAACTTAAGAAGAGCTAAAGAAAATCTAGGGAAATAATGGGAGCTATGTCCTTTAAAAACTAATTAAAACTATAATTACAGATGAAAAGCAATAAAAGCAGGTCAAATAAACCTTGCCTGATCACTGTTGGTGAAATTTATAACAGTTGTTACCATCACTTTAGAATGTAATTTTAATGTCCTGAAGGATTAATTAAATTTGTGAGATTGCCCATTTTATGTGATGTTCATTATACAAGTCTCTTCAGTTGCAAAACTTGCATATCTATAACCAATTAGCTGAATATCTGTAAATATTTAATGTCCACGCAAATATCCCTCTGTGGCTTATTGCTAGTACCTTATCCCATTTTATCAGGTCCTTTGTCAGGAATTCTCACATGAACAGTTGAGTATTCGAACATTAACACCAAAGCTGAAATAAAAAGGCAAAGTAATTCCAAAGTAAACAAGCAAAGCTTGTCAAAGATTACATAAAAGTAGTGTTGGAGAATGAACTTGAATCATATAAAAGCTCTTTATATAAGGACGATCTAACCAAGCTATACTGAAAAAGGAAATCAGCAAGAATGGTGAAAGAAGTGTTTTCAAATAGTGATTTAAGGATCTAAGAATCACTAGTGGTCTTTATGAGTATTAATAAAACTCAGATTTTTTTTTTTTGCATAAATTGTATTCCCTAAGGTCACATAGCAAAATCAAAGGTGAAATACAGAAATTAGTAGTGTGTTGCCAACTTGTCAGAAAAATTACATTCAAAGTTCATCATTAGAATTAGGGTGGGTGAAACTTTGGTTTATACATAATAGACATGCTTCTTTTATTTTTCAAAGTATAATCCAAATTAAATAGTCTTCATTAGTCACCATGAAATTTTCATTTACATTTTTAATGGATTCTGTTGGTGACAGAATTATTCTTAGGTAACAAAGGTTTTCTTTATGTCATTCACTTTTACCAGATAAATCAAAACCCCTTTGGGGTTATTTTTTGTTTTGTCCAAGGGCAAATAAGGCACAAACAATCAGAAGTTTAGTGTGCCTACATGTTTTTCCATTAATACAGTTCAGTTTAAGTTTCTCTTAGTTAGCCAGTACTTCTATTCATCAGAACATTATTTAAGTTCATGGTGGCTACAGAATAGTAAGAATTAATATCAACATATATGTATGTATATTATATTATATGTCATAACACATACATCAACATATACATTATTTTAAATGCATATGTGCATTATGACTCAGACTCTGCTTTAAATATATCATATTTTTGTGGGAGTCAAAAGTGTGTGTGCATAAATAGTAACAAAATTTAGATGTGTAGCATGTTGACAGAGGTTTAAATAGGATGAAAGGAAAATATTAAGTAAGGAATTTTTATAGGACTCAGAAATCCATTTCTTTTTGTTTTATCCGTTTAGTTTTATTGCTGTCAGTTGTCTGAGAGCAAAATGGTTACTTGATAAATCCCCCAAATTAAACAAACATGACCAGATAGATTATAATTTTCCAGACTATATATATTTATAATTGACACAAGTGAAAAATGAAAGTGGAAGTCGCTCAGTCGTGTCCAACTCTTTGCAACCCCAAGGACTATCCAGTCCATGGAATTCTCCAGGCCAGAATACTGGAGTGGGTAGCCTTTCCCTTCTCCAGGGGATCTCCCCAACCCAGGGATCGAACCCAGGTCTCCCGTATTGCAGGAGGATTCTTTACCATCTGAGCCAAAAGGGAAGCCCAAGAATACTAGAGTGGGTAAACTTTCCCTTCTCCAGGGTATCTTCCCAACAGAGGGATCAAACCCAGGTCTCCCATGTTGCAGGTGGATTCTTTACCAGCTGAGCCATAAGGGAAGCCCATATTTGACACAAAACTTTTTTAAATTTGTGGGACATTTATTAATCTTCATAGACTATAAACATATACTTTTGTTCATTTATTAATTTATCTGTTTTCGTGTAAGAACCAATAACCAAAGTTCTGGTATAACATGAAGCAATTCTGGCCAATCAGGGGGCTCTCACATAAAAGCTCAATTGCCTTAATCAGCTAGAGAAAAGGGGCGCTCTCATCTCTGAGACAAGGTTATCTGTTTTCTGAAACAAATTCCTGAAAATCAGCATTTTACAGACATGCTTCATTTTTCTCTCATTTCAAAAGCAGGCAGTAGCAATTTAAGAAAACATAAGTAGACCCCAAATTTCTTATTTTCTTCCAACTTAGTGAATAAAGTTTCTTACTGCTGACTGCACTAAATCTGACCTTTTTCTCTATAGGTCTCTGGCAAAACAGCTTTCTAATAATTTTGTTGGAAATATGTAATCAGAGCTTGCTAACATGCAAGATAAACAAGGATATTGAGTTTAAAAGGCACTGGTTCAACCCAACTTGACTATCATATGCAGATCGCAGAAGTTTATTTTAAGGAAACTGTACAGTAATGCTTTTTATGACTAAATGACTAAAGAATCAAGTAAAGGATTAGCAGCCAGAGGGGACTGACTGAGAAACCTCACATGCACTTAAGTTTGGGGATTTATGTTCCTTCCAAAAGTGGCCTAGTTTTAAAATTATTTGAAGGAATGTTAAAAAACAAAAAACAAAAAAACCTACAGTGTCCCTACCTTGCTGAATTACATTGACAGTTTACCAAATGTAAATATTTTAAAGACCAGGAAGTTATGACAGATTTAAAAAAAATAGAATTTCTTGTTCTCAGTGGCAAAGGAAATAGAGTTTCTGGAAGCAGAGTCTTATACTCTACAACAATATTTCACTTGCAACAGAAATGAATTTATTAGTGACAAAGGTAAATGTTATGAAACAAGGCATCAGAACTGGTAAGTTAAAGTAATTATCCTGAATTTTATATAGTTTTTCAAATGTAATCAACTCCTCTGGAGCAAATGTAGCACAAAAACAGATTTCTATCTGTTGGTTTGATAAGAGACAAACTTTTTTCCACAAGTCATAATTGGAGTATTTATGGAAACAATTCCTTGAATCTCTACAATCACCCAGAAAAAATTATTGCAAAGGAGAATTTGATGCTCAAATTGTACCATGTAAGTTGTGTTGTTTGTCTTTTGGGACAAAGATTTCTGAGCGAATTTTTTCTTAGTAAATTAAAAAATAATGACCACAATTGTTACCATTAAATCTGAGATGGTGCTAGAAATCTGAACACATTATCCTCCTCATATCTGTTATGTAAAGAAAAGATATTCCTTCCCTACTTTTATTCACAAACCACTGAATAACCTAAACAGGCTACTGTGCTGTGCTTAGTCGCTCAGTCGTGTCTGACTCTTTGTGACCCCAAGGACTGTAGCCCATCAGGCTCATCTGTCCGTGGGGATTCTCCAGGCAACAATATTGGAGTGGGTTGCCATGCCCTCCTCCAGGGGATCTTCCCAACCCAGGGATCGAACCCAGGGCTCCCCCATTGCAGGCAGATTCTTTACTGTCACATTCTCCATTATCAGGGTGATCACTAAAGTATGTGTACAAGAAACACACTGAATATCCCTTTGTCAGATTCCTGTCATTTCTTTCTTTACCATTCTGCATGTGAGATTAAAATTGAGACCCCTTAAAAAAAAAAAAAAAGACTCAAGGATGGAAGAGAGGGAGCAAGAACAGTGGGTAGGGAGTGAAAAACCACTGGGGAGAGAATTGTTTTCTTCCACTAAAAAAACAGTTGCTAAGATTTCTTTTTTTTTTTTTTTTTTTAATGCCACAGCTCCTACTGCTTGTCTATGGGAAGAGAGAATCTGCCTCAACAGGAAATCAACAAAATCAAATGCAGACTATTGCCAAACAGGAGTCCCTTCTCATAAAATATATAGGAGACAATCACAAATCAAATCTTCTTGTCCCTCAAGGAGATAAGAGAAGCCTTAAATTTTCTGTATTACTGTATAAATTAGTATGAAATTCTGTCCAGATTTTATAATTAACTTCATGCAAACTTCAGTTCAGTCGCTCAGTCATGTCCGACTCTTTGCAACCCCATGAATCGCAGCACACCAGGCCTCCCTGTCCATCACCAACTGCCGGAGTTCACTCAGACTCACGTCCATCGAGTCAGTGATGCCATCCAGTCATCTCATCCTCTGTCGTCCCCTTCTCCTCCTGCCCCCAATCCCTCCCAGCATCAGACTTTTTTCCAATGAGTCAACTCTTCACATGAGGTGGCCAAAGTACTAGAGTTTCAGCTTTAGCATCATTCCTTCCAAAGAAATCTCAGGGCTGATCTCCTTCAGAATGGACTGGTTGAATCTCCTTGCAGTCCAAGGGACTCTCAAGAGTCTTCTCCAACACCACAGTTCAAAAGCATCAATTCTTCAGCACTCAGCCTTCTTCACAGTCCAACTCTCACATCTATACATGACCACAGGAAAAACCATAGCCTTGACTAGATGGACCTTTGTTGGCAAAGTAATGTCTCTGCTTTTGAATATGCTATCTAGGTTGGTCATAACTTTCCTTCCAAGGAGTAAGCGTCTTTTAATTTCATGGCTGCAGTCACCATCTGCAGTGATTTTGGAGCCCAAGAAAATAAAGTCTGACACTGTTTTCACTGTTCCCCCATCTATTTCCCATGAAGTGATGGGACCAGATGCCATGATCTTCGTTTTCTGAATGTTGAGCTTTAAGCCAACTTTTTCAGTCTCCACTTTCACTTTCATCAAGAGGCTTTTTAGTTCCTCTTCACTTTCTGCTTACTCAGTATTAAAATGTGTTCTTTCATCTATATTGCTATGGAGGTTGTTTTATTTCCCCAATCCTTCTTCCTCTCCTTTCTACCATTTTTTTTTCTTTCCACGAATATTTACTAAGCACAGATAACAATACATAATAAGTACAATGTATAATAAGTACAAAAAGACTTAGACCAAATCTAATGGTTAAAAACAAGACAGTCCCATCTGCTTCAATATCTTTGACTTCAGCTTCAAGATTTCAAAACACAAGTTTTGTTTTTCTTGGTAAATTAGGTATCATTTTAGTTAACTTCCAATGGCTTTTTTTTAACTGCAGCTACCCATTATTGTTTATTCAGAAAATATTCTTTTGCTGCCTGAATTATTTTGATAGTTGCAAGAATTCTGACAAAGTGTCTGTAATTCTGTTGTTTTCACATGACTCATGGTGCATTGTCTAATATTAATGATGCATGAGGTTTGTAAATACCTGTGCTTGAAAGGGGAAGGATTCAATTCTGTCTCAAAAGTTGAACATTTCATTGCCATTAATCACCTAAGTCTATGCACTTCCCTTGAGTGCAAGCTTTCTTATTCTTGAAACTTTTTCTTTTTAAGTTATAACCAAAGATAACTTTTTAAACACAGGATAACAGAAATATATTTAAGTCTTTATAGCTTATTACAAAAATTAGAGTACTTATTGTATTATAGTCATGTTTGAGGGGCTTCCCTGGTGACTCAGTGGTAAAGAACCCACCAGCCAATGGAGACAATGTGGGTTCGATCCCCGAATTGGGAAGATCCCCTTGAGAAAGAAATGGCAACCTACTCCTGTATTCTTACCTGGGAAATTACATGGACAGAGGACCCTGGTGAGATATGTCCATGGGGTCCAAAAAAGTCAGACACAACTTTTAGACCAACAACACATACATATTTATACATATTTTATATGTATTTATACACACACACGAGCTTCCCTGGCAGCTCAGCTGGTAAAGAATCCACATGCAAAGCAAGAGGTCCCAGTTCGATTCCTGGATGGGGAAGATCCCCTGGAGCAGGGATAGGCTACCCATTCCAGTATTCTTAGGTTTCTCTGGTGGCTTAGATGGTAAAGAATCTGCCTGCAATGTGGAAGCCTGGGTTCAATCTTTGGATTGGGGACATCTCCTGGAAGAGGGCATGGCAACCCCCTCCAGTATTCTTGCCATGGGAATTCTCCCATGGACAGAGGATCCTGGAAGGCTACAGTCCATGGGGTTGCAAAGAGTTGGACATGACTGAGCAACTAGGAACAGCACAGCACACACACACACACACACACACACACACACACACACACACACTCACTCACATACACACAAACTAACATAACACAAAGAGCAACCGCAGAGCCTCTGCAGCTTTGGAACTGAGTTACCAGAAGTCTTCTGTCACCCGTGAGCAAAAAGAAGCTGCTCCTATATGGGAACGGGTAAAGAGTCAAAAAACAAAAACAAACAGAGACAATCAGTGCTACCTGATTCTCTGTCACTTTTCACCACAGCAAAAGCCGCAGGAACGAATATGCTTCTGTCTCAGTCTCCATCCCCTCCCAGGAGCCCCTGCCTTCCCCAGACCCTCACAGGCTGACTTGATAGTGAAGCTGCTGGCAGACTCAGTCCTTTCCTAGTTCATAGGCAGATTCTTGTTCATTTATGTTTAGATCAGGATTTTCAGTGCCCCCAGATTAACTGATATTATTGCCAACAGGCTCAGTATCCATTGTTCTAAGAATAAGCACTGAGGACTTGTGTGCTCTTTGTACTTTAATACTTCCTATTTCCCTCATTACAAACTGGAATATTTTGGAGAAATTTAATTTCTGTCTCAGTTTCCTTCCTAGTATTATTCCCTGCTGAGACTAGAGCTGTGCATAGAACTCTAAACCTTGCAGCTACATTTCTGGGGACCCATTGTGAATAGACAGACTCCTTGCCTGGATTATAACAGTATGTGACAAAGGACTGTCTTTGAGTTTCTCTTGGATCTGCTTCTGTTCTGTCAGTCTGTCACTCCCACCTTACACTCCATAAACAAAGTTGCTTCATCAGAATTCACAATGACTTTCTGATATAGTTAACTGAACAAAACCAATAAAACTTTCCTCTGAAGTTAGATTATTTTCATGGCCACCTTTCTGCCCTACACATCTCTCAATCCAATACAGTTTGCTTGAAGTATAACACAAAAATATAAAAAATACAAACAGGTACTGATGAAAATACTTGCTTTTGTGTCAGCTTACTATTTTGTGGGTATTATATATACATTGTCTAATATAATCACAGCCATCCAACTCAGGTACCATTATTCTCATTTTACATGTTGGTAATCTGAGTTTGCGGAGAAGGCAATGGCACCCCACTCCAATACTCTTGCCTGGAAAATCCCATGGATGGAGGAGCCTGGTGGGCTGCAGTCCATGGGGTCGCTAAGAGTCGGACATGACTGAGCAACTTCACTTTCACTTTTCACTTTCATGCATTGGAGAAGGAAATGGCAGCCCACTCCAGTGTTCTTGCCTGGAGAATCCCAGGGACGGGGGAGCCTGGTGGGCTGCCATCTATGGGGTCGCAGAGTCAGACATGACTGAAGCAACTTAGCAGCAGCAGCAGCAATCTGAGTTTGAGCTTCATAAGAAAATCAGTTGGCTAAGAGATCACAGTCAGTAAATGCAGGAGTTGAGATTCAGATACAAGGCTAGATTGGGCACGTATCTTAAGCTCTTTCTGTTGTGTCAATAGACTCAGATGTTCATTACTAAGAATTAGAAGAGTCTTGTCAGAAGGAAAATATCCAACCCCCAAAGTGGCAGATAACAATAAAAAAGGCAAAGCACTAGGAACCAGAATACCTAGCAAATTAGTTGAGTGACCTTGAAGAAATCATCCAGCTATTTGGAACAGCAATTTCCTCATCAATTGAATAGAGAATTAGGAAAGTTGGTGATCTTACAAATCCTTTATAAATTAAAAATTACATGGTCCTTTCTGAATGCTAATTACAATCTAAGATATTTCTTTTAAATATGCATCTAAAAAGAGGGCTTACTGCCATTTTCTCTGGCAACTTTGGAGATATATAGTCCCGTATCATTCAAGATAAAGTTAGAAAACTTGAGAAAAGAACATCTTTCCATGTGACCTTAAGAAAATACTTCAAAGTCCTCAAACTTTCTCCATTTATTCATGTAGTAGAAAGAAAAATAAAAATGTTATTCACCTCAAATTTGGTGTCAGAACGGCTATCTCTCTTTTCTTCCTGTCACATCCTTTGAGTGCCTTGGCATGAATTTGAGAAGTAGCTTTTCTTGCTCTCCAGCCAAATTGCTGTACTGGAGGGAGAAAAATCCATAAATCCCAATATTTAGCTCACAATTTACCTTCCACCTGCCCACCTAATAGTTTTCAAATTGAAAAACATTTTGTTTCCACATTCCCCTGGGCTATGAGAAGCCATTAAAAATGACAGGGATTGCTAGAAATGGAGGAAATATATAGGATCAGTGTACGTTTGGCAGACAAAGCAAAACTACTTTCGCTTACATGTGTTAGAAAATCTGCTTGCAAAACTGATCTGCTATGGAGAGCAGAAGTTGAAAGGAAGTCAGCCGATGCTGGTTGGCTACCAAGCTCATTCAGATATGCCGATGATAGCCTCAGAACCATTCTGCTGTCCAACTCCAATTCAACTAACACTTACTGAATGCCAGGGAAGCACACAAGAATTTTGTAGATGCCAGTAGGACTTACACAAAAAAGCAAATTCAAATTTCATGTTTATTGTGATACACTAGCATTGTTGTTCCAGAGAAAGCAACGGCAACCCCCTCCAGTACTCTTGCCTGGAGAATCCCAGGGATAGTGGAGCCTGGTGGGCTGCCGTCCATGGGGTCGCACAGAGTCAGACACGACTGAAGCGACTTAGCAGCAGCAGCAGCAGCAGCACTGTTGTTCAGTCGCCCAGTCATATCCAACTCTTTGCAACCCCATGGACTGCAGCACACCAGGCCTCCCTGTCCCTAGTTTGCCCAAGTTTATGTCCATTGCATTGGTCCACTAGCATTATCCCAGATAAACTTGTGTAATTCTTTGCTTCCATTACAAAATCAAGAGAGACACATCCTTTAACTTTGCTAATCACTGACTTTATCTCTACCTATAAATTTAAATATTAAGTGGTTAATAATAATCCTACGACCTTCTACAAATTAGTCAAAACCATACTAAAGGCGAGAGAATTCTCTAAATATTACAAGCAGTTTTTCTTCTATTTCAAATATATATGTATTTATGTAAGCAACAGAGAGAGAGAGAATGTGAAATAGAAAGAACACATGTGTACAAGCTGATTAAAACATAAGTATGCAGTCTAGTGGTTTGAATATTGTGTGAAAATGTACTCTTATTCTGATTCAAAAGAGATGGGACAGCAATCACAAATCAGAAATTCTCACTAGACAAACTTATTTGGCCTTTGGCAAGAAGTAGATAATTTTTAAGGAAAATATCTTTGCAATTGTAGGACTCAAGAGTGAGTCTTATTATCAACAGTCTTTCAATTATGAATTTCAGCTGAACTTCTACCAATCTAAAGCTTATTCTATTAACATAATCTTTAGAATGGCCTTAAATTCTAGGTTTATAATTTCAATTGAATAACATGTGTTCTGTTCTTACACACTTTTTACAAAAGATATGTTATAGCTGCAATTTCAAAAACAATGATTGCAACCCAATCAAGGCAAATGATATAATAATTTTAAAAAACTATTGCAATCCTTAAGCTTAAATTACAATCATATAAAAAAATCTATATTAAAAATTATATGCAATCATATAAAAGAGATGCCAAAATATTCTCAAAGAACTAGTGCAATAGGAGTTTAAAATGATAATCTTTCTACCTTGCCTTCAGAGAAGGCCTCCAAGGCTGACAACTATAGACTATATGCCAAGTACTCATATATCCTAGAGTGAGATGTCGTTCATCAATGCCAGAACATGAGAAACATTTGAGGTTCTACAACATTAGCCACCTCACCTAATTTTTTTTTTTAATTTAAAGCTTAATCTTCACAGAGAGAATTGCCTTGGAAAGTCATGCCAGTGAGCTAGTATTACCCCATGGCAATGAGGGGAGAAGGCTTCCTTCTACATTAAATCAAAGGAAGAGGCTTCTCAACGACATTCTACATAGCTTCCATAATTTAGTTGATGCAGAAGACTGGTGTATGAAGCACACCTCAGGAATTTACAGCTAAGAAGCTATGCCTATCTGGCTGAACAAGAGTTTGGGAAAGTCAAGGAAGATCATAGTTTGGTAGCAGAATTTCAAATATATTAGTAATTGCAATAAATGTAGTCGGTATTCCAATAAAACAGAGAAGGCAATGGCACCCCACTCCAGTACTCTTGCCTGGAAAATCCCATGGACGGAGGAGCCTGGTAGGCTGCAGTCCATGGGGTCGCTAAGAGTCGGACACGACTGAGCGACTTCACTTTCACTTTTCACTTTCATGCATTGAAGAAGGAAATGGCAACCCACTCCAGTGTTCTTGCCTGGAGAATCCCAGGGACGGGGGAGCCTGGTGGGCTACCGTCTATGGGGTCGCACAGAGTCGGACACGACTGAAGTGACTTAGCATAGCATAGCATAGCATTCCAATAAAAATACAAAGATTTTCAAACTGTATTAAAATGCATTTGATATATTAACAGCACAAAATTAGAGAAAAACTGAAACTGAAAAAAGGAAATCAGGTATATCATGTAAATATTAATCAAAATTATTAATTACAAACAAAAGGACTTTAAGAGGATAAAATGAAGTAAAAAGACTCAGCTCACCAAAATGATACAGAACAGTCTTTTGGACTCTGTGGGAGAGGGAGAGGGTTGGATGATTTGGGAGAATGGCATTGAAATATGTATAATATCATATATGAAATGAGTTGCCAGTCCAGGTTCGATGCAAGATACTGGATGCTTGGGGCTGGTGCACTGGGACGACCCAGAGGGATGGTATGGGGAGGAAGGAGGGAGGAGGGTTCAGGATGGGGAACACGTGTATACCTGTGGCAGATTCATTTTGATATATGGCAAAACCAATACAATATTGTAAAGTTAAATAAAATAAAATTTTAAAAAATTAAAAAAAAAAATCTTCCCACAGAATAATATGGTCTCAAAACATGCAAAGAAAAATTTGAAAAAAAAAAAAAAGCTACAGAAAACAAATACAAAAACTGCAAAGAGAGATTGATATATTTCATTCAGTAATTGATAGAACAAACTGACAAGATGAATTGTGAATTCCTGAGAACAAAGGCTGATGTTGGGACAGATTATCACTCTGAATAAGAATTTTTTAAATGATTATAGGATCTTAAAACATTAAACAGACACCAGGGGCAGGATCTATTTCTTCCACAATTTTCCAACCACTCATATACACTGTTACATACCAAAATAAATCTAAGATTCTAAATCTGTTTAGAATTTTTTAAAAGGATATTCATCTAGGTAAAATATATAAACATAGGTAATCTTATTTTGCTAGCCAGAAAAAGAATATTTTCCCAGTATTCCTCCATTCATGACGGAAGTAGGAGTAGTCTTATAAGAAAAAAAAAAAAAGACAATGAGGGCAACAATTTATCAGAAACTCTCAAAGAAACGATAATATTCTCCTTGGTCAGAAACATATTTACAGAAGTTACACAGGGTGTGGAGAAAGAGATGCACTATTTGACCTACTTTTTCAATTCCCTATATCAGTATGTGAGTGTGTAGGGAAACAGCACTCTCAGATGCTGTTAGGAATACAAGTGGCTTGGAAGTTAGAAGATACTTGGCTATTTCAAACCCCTTTTAGTAGATGGATTGCCATTCACCAATATCGAGTTTTCCTTTCCTGGGGGAAAATTATCCTTCCTTACCCCCTGGAAGCCAGTAATAGTCATGTGACTTGCTTTGGGCAATGATATATGAACAGAAAGGATGTATGTCACTTCTAGTCTTTAAGACCAAATGCAAGCTATAGTCAACAATTTACAGTAGTTTTGTTCTATAAAATCTCTATGGGGAACACATGTACACCCATGGCTGATTCATGTCAGTGTATGGGAAAAACCACTGCAATATTGTAAAGTGATTAGCCTCCAATTAAAATAAATAAATAAATTTTTAAAAATCTCTATGAATAGTGAAGTAACAAATCCTACATCACAGCTCCTAGGAGAAATACATGGTTAGGTTCCTTTCTATTAACTGATCAATACAACTAATAATACATGTTTTATATATGTTTCTGCCTAAAGATATTATGGAATATATATTTCTTACAAAATTTAAATGCAGTTTTTCTTTATAGTAAAATAGTAGTAGCTAAAATGAGTGTTTTCACTGCTGGATAACACGACTGTAAATTATCTTATTTTTCAGCCTTGTAACAATACTATGCAATATTCTTTTTTTTAAATTGATTGTCCTCTCATGAGTCCACAAATTTAACTATTTTTCATCCTTCCTTTAGCTTCAGATGTTACTATATAGCTTGAATCTTAATACTGTAGGTGTTACTTTAGCCCTTTCTGGAGCAGGCTCACATACAGATATGTAAATTTCTTTTTCTTTTCCTGGATGTACTGTACTGTTGATTCAGTAACAGTGCATTCACAGCCAATGGACTATAACTCAGGCCTGAATAAAATTTATCAAACATTATTTTCTCCATAAAGCACATCACAGCCTTCTTATGCTTATGAACATGAGACAGCACTTCAACACTAGACTTGTGGCCGTCTTAAAAAGCAAAATCACTAACAAAGCAAAAAAAAAAAAAATGGCACTAAATAGACTTCATTAAAAGTCAATTGTTTATAGTATAAGACTTGAACAAGAGGGCACTGCATCACCTTGTTTGATCTTAGCTTGAAAACATGTATGTTAGGCAACTTGATTTTTTTGCCATTCTGTGCATGTCTGAATGGCCACAACAGTCCCATGGGTATTGTCTTGGTTGTTGGATACAAATAAATTTGAGCAAGTAGGGAAATTTGCAAGAGAGTTCCAGAAAAACATCTACTTCTGATTTATTGACTATGCCAAACCCTTTGACTGTGTGGGTCACAACAAATTGGAAAATTTTTAAAGAGATGGGAATGCCAGACCACCTTACATGCCTCCTGAGAAATCTCTCAAGGTTAAGAAGCAACAGTTAAAAAAAAAAAAAGAAGAAGCAACAGTTAGAACTGGACATGGGACAATGGACTGGTTCCAAATTGGGAAAGGAGTACATCAAGTCTATGTATTGTTACCTTGCTTATTTAACTTACATGCAGAGTACATCATGTGAAATGACAGGCTGGATGAAGCACAAGCTGGAATCAAGACTGCCAGGAGAAATATCAGTGAAAAGCTGACTTAGAACTCATTATTCAAAACATGAACATCATAGCATCCAGTCCCATCACTTCGTGGCAAATAGATCAGGAAACAATGGAAACGGTGACAGACTTTATTTTCTTGGGCTCCAAAAGCACTGCAGATGGTGACTACAGCCAAGAAATTGAAAGCCACTTGCTCCTTGGAAGAAAAGCTATGACCAGCCTAGACCGAATATTAAAAAGCAGAGACATTACCTTCCTGACAAAGTTCCATCTAGTCAAAGCTATGGTTTTTCCAGTGGTCATGTATGGATGTGAGAAGTGGACCATAAAGAAGGCTGAGTGCCAAAGAATTGATGCTTTTGAACTGTAATGTAGGAAAAGACTCTTGAGAGTCTCTCGGACTGCAAGGAGATCCAACCAGTCAATCCTAAAGGAAATTAGTGCTGAATATTCACTGGAAGGACTGATGCTGAAGCTGAAGCTCCAACACTTTTGCCACCTGATGTGAAGAACTGACTCATTGGAAAAGACCCTGATGCTGGGAAAGCACAGGATGAGATGGTTGGATGGCATCACTGACTGGATGGACATGAGTTTGAGCAAGCTCCAGGAGTTGGTGATGGACAGGAAAGCCTGGCGTGCTGCAGTCCATGGGTTAGCAAAGAGTCAGACATGACTGGGCAACTGAACTAAACTGACTGAAGCAAATTTGCAGACCACAAACTAGAAATAGAAATCAACTCCACAGATGAATGTTCCCGACACTGGCTGCTTCATCACTCCAGGCTGCATGGAGACCTCAATTGACTGTAAATGAGCATGTAACATAAGTGAAAATTAAACTTTGGTGTTTTATGTCTCTTACACTTTGACATCGGTTACTATAATGTAACTTAGCCTACCCTGACTTAAACACCCTTGTTCTAGAAATCCACTGCAAAATCATGTAACAAATATATTTACATATCTGAACTAAGATGCATGAAGGATGTAGAATATTTATAGGATACACAAGAAGCCAACAACTCTGATCATTGCTGATAATCAAGATTAGAAAACTGAAATGACACTGTTTTCACTGGGGATCTTCAACTGTTTTAAATTGCATGTATATTTAAATAAAAATTTAAATAATAAAATTGCATATTTTTTAAATTTATATATGTTTTAAATTGCATGTATTTTTTATAAAAATATAAGTAAAAATTGAAATAATGTATGAATTTTTTTCCCTAGAGAAGGAAATGGCAACCCACTCCATTATTCTTGCTTGGAGAATTCCATGAAAAGAGGAGCCTGGTGGGCTGCAGTCCATGGGGTCACAAATAATCAGACATGATTGAGCAACTAACACACATAAATGAATTTTTTTCAAAAAAAATAGCCTTCAAATTTTCTCTTAAAAATAGGGAGAAAGTGTTAGTTGCTCAGTCATGTCCAGCTCTTTGCAATCCCATGGACTGCAGCCTGCCAGGCTCCTCTGTCCATGGAATTCTCCAGGCAAGAATTCTAGAGTGGATGGCCTTCTTGCCCTTCTTTAGGGGATCTTCCCAAACCAGGAATTGAACCTGGGTCTCCTGAATTTTAGGCAGATTCTTTACCATCTGAGCCATAAGGGAAGACTTCAAAATTAGGAAAACACATATTATATTAGACTGCAAATTTCTAGGAGGCTTAGAAATTGTTATCTTTGTCAATGGATTCTTTTATTGTTGGAACCAATTATTTCATTACTTACGGGAAAGGTGGATTTGAGCTATTTTCATTCATTTTTCATCACCCAAATTGTTATTTATACCTGGGGACAAGCAGTTTTATTCTCTTTCTTTGGACCCGAAGTGTCATTGTGGAATATGGCAGCAGAATAGTTAAGCAGCCGCCACAGCCCTGTTTCCTGGAGGAGTCAGTACATTAATTGTGAACCCAGTTTGCTCTCAGCGGGCACCTCCTCCAGAGGATCATTGGGACATGACTAAAAAGTATGAGAGGAGGAAATGGTTTTCTTCTAAAAACAATGACCCATAATCTTTTGATAAACATGAGAATGCTATCTCTTTGTAAAAATATTCTTCAGAATAAAAATGCATCTCATTTGCAGATTTTTTCCTCATAAGTTTTACAGTAGCTATTCATTAAACTGATTAAAAATTTAAGATGACAACAGTATTCTAGAAATCATTTTGAAAATAAAAACTCCCATGACTTCTCTAACCTCACACCCATTTGAAGTTTTCTATAAAAAACATTATCTTTATTATTATAATATTTCTCTCATATCTATAAGTATGCATAGAATTACTGAGTACAACTTGAGGCCACATACCTTTTTTTCTACATTACACTTTAGTCTAACTTGATTCTAAAAGAAAAAAAATTGTCAAAAAGTTTATTGCACAATTTTCCTTACAGTTTACTTTGATAATATTCCTGTATTAGTGAGTCAGTGCCATACTGTTCAAATATGTTCTCTCAAAATCAAATTTATATATGCTGCTGCTGCTGCTGCTGCTGCTTCTAAGTCGCTTCAGTTGTGTCCAACTCTGTGCGACCCCACAGACGGCCTCCTACCAGGCTCCTCTGTCCCTGGGATTCTCCAGGCAAGAACACTGGAGTGGGTTGCCATTTCTTTCTCCAATGCATTAAAGTAAAAAGTGAAAGTGAAGTCCTTCAGTCGTGTCCAACCCTCAGCAACCCCATGGACTGCAGCCTTCCAGGCTCCTCCTTCCATGGGATTTTCCAGGCAAGAGTACTGGAGTGGGGTGCCATTGCTTTCTCCAAAATTTATGTATATTTATAGAAGAAGAATAGTTGTATAAAAACAGTTTCTTTAGACTTGTATAAGGAGACTAGAAAATAGCATACTTTCAGGTAAATATATTTTTATAGAAAAATATTATATACCATGTGTACATTTTATATGTGTAAAGAGATTATATAAATAGACATGTATAGGTACATGTGTGTATATACATACATACATATATATATATATATATACACACACATATAGTTAACATATATGGTGACAATAGTCAATGAATATATACAAAATTAATTCTTTTTACATGTGGAAAAAAAATCTACTCAGCACCAGTTTATAAAGTTTGAAGAAATAACTTCTATGTTTACATATATAAATTGAGTTGAAATTTCAAGTTGAATTTGGTTGTTTGGCACATTGTAAAATCACTTTTGAACTGCTATCAGCAATTATGGCCTCCAACCTGGGCTATTTTGGCACACAAACCAAATTTGATGACACTGGTATAACTTAGTCAATGAATAAAACTGTCCTTGTATTTTGCTATGCATAAAATCATCATTATTTATTTAAATCATCACCATGTACATAGAAAATGCCACCTGATACTTTATTCTAGCCATAAAATTATCTATTATTTTCTGTTTCCCATATATCCTGTTCAATTATGAAGGTTCATTTCTAATTCAAGAGGAAGAGGGAAAGACTAATAAATAGGAGATCTTATTTCAATTTGTTTAAATGTATACAATGTTCAAAAACCAATTCTCATAAGGCATTAGAGGAAGCAGGAAATTTAATCCCTATTTGACTTTGTATTAGGAAAACTCCCTTCAGTTGAAAGTATTCGGAAAAAAGGTATTTAGTGCTTCAGGTAACTGAAAAATTAAAGATGTAGTGATCCAATAATACTAATAAGCTCTTGATTTCATTCTGACCCTCCATTCTTTTCCACAATATATATTTTATCTAAACATGAACATCCTTGTACTTTTAGGTTAGATAGCTTTGACAAGAGTTACATGTCTCTTATAGGAAGGCGGAAATATGTTCTCTTCTTGCAAACCCCACACAAAATCTTGAACTTCCTTGAGCCAACCACTTCCTTTGTCAGCCTCTGATTGTGAGGATCAGGGGAATGTGATCCTCTATTTTGGTAAGGTGATTGTGTGGATTTAATCCCACCCATATCACATGACTGGAAATTTTGGGGATTTTCTAGAAAAAGAGAAGAGGGAGAAAGAGGAGACAAGATCATGGGGCAGAAGGACTTAAGCTCACCTATTCTCATAAAAACACCAAAATCACAACTGCTGAAAAAAACATTCAAAAAAGGACAGGAACCTACCACAAAAGGTAGTTAACTTCCAAAGACAAAGTAGAAGCCACAATGAGATGGTAAGATACAATCAAATCCTATACCCACTGGGTGGGTGACTCACAAACTGGAAAACAATCATATCACAGAATGAAACAGAAATAAACAATAGAAAAGATCAATAAAACTAAACTCTGGTCCTATGAAAAAACAAACAAAATTGATAAACCTTTAGCCACACTCATCAAGGAAAAAAAATGGAGAGGGCTCAAATCAAGAAAATTAGAAATGAGAAAGGAGAAGTTAGACACCACAGAAATACAAAGTATCACAAGGGTCTACGAAAAAGAATTATATGCCAATAAAATAGACAACCTAGAAGAAATGGAAAAGTTCTTAGAAACATACAACTTTCCAAGTCTGAACCAAGAAGAAAAAGAAAATATGAGCAGACCAATCACAAGCACTAAAACTGAAACTGACTAAAAATCTTCCAAAACACAAAAGTCCAGGACCAGATGGCTTCACAGGCAAATACTATCAAACATTTAGAAAAGAGTTAAAATGTATCCTTATCAAACTATCCCAAAAATTAGAGGAAGGAACACTCCCTAACTTATTCTATAAGGTCACCATCACCTTCAAAACCAGACAAAGATACCACAC
The DNA here is from genome assembly GCF_032452875.1 of Bos javanicus. Taxonomy (NCBI): domain Eukaryota; kingdom Metazoa; phylum Chordata; class Mammalia; order Artiodactyla; family Bovidae; genus Bos; species Bos javanicus. The sequence continues at coordinate 31,773,328 of NC_083874.1, read as the reverse complement.
ACACACACACACACACACAAATTACAGATATCACTGATGAACACAGATGCAAAAACCCTTAAAAATTAATCCAATATATTAAAAGGATGATACATCATGATCAAGTTGGATTCATCCCAGGGATGTAATAATTTTTTTGATATTGACAGATCAATCGGTATGATATACCACATTAACAAACTGAGGATAAAATCCATCTGATCATCTCAATAGATGCAGAAAAAGCTTTTGATAAAATCCAACACTTATTTAAAACAAAAACTCTGCAGGAAGTGGGCATAGAGAGAGCATGCTCCTGCTGCTAAGTCGCCTCAGTTGTGTCTGACTGTGTGCAACCCCATAGACGGCAGCCCACCAGGCTCCCCCGTCCTTGGGATTCTCCAGGCAAGAACACTGGAGTGGGTTGCCATTTCCTTCTCCAATGCATGAAAGTGAAGTCGCTCATTTGTGTCCAACTCTCAGCGACCCCATGGACTGCAGCCTACCAGGCTCCTCCATCCATGGGATTTTCCAGGCAAGAGTACTGGAGTGGGGTGCCATTGCCTTCTCTGAGAAAGAGCATCATTCAACATAATAAAGGTCATATATTACAAACCTACAGCTAATACTATACTCAACAGTGAAAAGCTGAACGCATTCCCTCTAAGATCAAGAATAAGACAAGGATGTCCACTGTCATCACTTCTATTCAATTTGGTTTTGGATGTCCTAGGCCAGCAATCAGAAGAAAAAGAAGAAAAAGGAATCCAAATCGGAAAAAAAAAAAAAGTAAAACTGTCACTGTCTCCAGATGATATGATACTATAGATAGGAAATCCTAAAGATGCCACCAGAAAACTACTAAAGCTAATCAATGAATCTAGTAAAGTTGAAGAATACAAAATTAATACGCAGAAATATCTTGCATTCCTATACACTAACAATGAAAGCTCAGAAAGAAATTATCTGATTTCTTTGATAATTGAGAGGACACAACCTCATTTGCCATCACATCAAAAAAAAAAAAAAAAGTAGGAGCAAACCTATCTAAGGAGGCAAAAGTCTTATACTCTGAAAACTGTAAGACATTGATATGACCAAAATTGAAGATGACACAAACAGATGGAAAGATATACCATATTCTTGGATTAGAAGAATTAGTATTGTCAAATAACTATACTACCCAAGGCAATATACAGATTCAGTGCAATGCCTATCAAGTTAACAATGGCATTTTTTGCAGAACAAGAACAAAAAGTTCAAAGTTAGTATGGAAACACACACACACACAAACCCAAACAGCCAAAGCAACCCTTAGTGGCAGAAAAAAGGAGATGGAGGAGTCAGTCTCCCTGACTTCAGCCTATACTACAAAGCTACAGTCATCAAAACAGTATGGCACTGACAGAAAAACAGAAATATAGATCCATATAATAGGATAGAAAACCAAGAAATAAACCCATGCACCTATGGTCACCTTAATCTATGATCAAGGAGGCAATAATGTACAAGAAGAAAAGAGTCCCTTCAAAAAGTAGTGCAGAGAAAATTGGACAGCTACATGTAAAAGAATTAAATTAAAATTTTAATACCATACACAAAAATAAACTGAAAATGGATTAAAGACCTAAATTAAGACTGTATACTATAAAACTCCTAGAAGGAAACATAGACAGAACACTCTTTGATGTACATCACAGCAGTATCTTTTTGCATCCACCTCCTAGAATAATGAAAATAAGAACAAAAATAAAAAATGAATGGGACCTAATTAGGTTTAAAGGCCTTTGCCCAGTAAAGGAAACCATAAACAGAACAGAAAAACAACACACAGAATGGGAGAAAATATTTGCATATGATGTGACCAACAAGGGATTAATCTCCAAAATTTATGAACTGCTCATGCAGCTCAAGATCAAAAAGCCAAATAACCCAACCCCCAAGTGGGCACAAGATCTAAAAAGACATTTCCATTAAAAAAAGAAGATATACACTGGGCAGCTGGCAGGGTGGCTGAGGGGCAGAGCTTGGGCAAGAGTGGTCTCTTTGCCTCATTTGTGACCTAGCATCACCGGGAAACTGTACTGGCCACCATCACCATGAAGATCTGGACTTCAGAGCACGTCTTTGACCACCCATGGGAAATTTTTACAACAGCTGCAATGCAGAAACACCCAAACTCTATGAACCCGAGTGTGGTTGGAGCTGATGTACTGGACAGACACATATACCCCTCTGGAAGGTTGCACAGCCATAGACTTCTCAGCACAGAGTGGGGACTGCCTTCCATTGTGAAATCTATTATTGGTGCAGCAAGAACCAAAACATATATGCAAGAATATTCTGTAGTGGATCCATAATGGAACTTAAATCTACAAATATTTCATTTACAAATATGGTTTCAGTAGATGAGAGACATATATAAATCACATCCTCAAGACCCAGAAAAAAATACTTGACTCGAGAAGCCATAATTACCGTGAAAGATCAGTCTCAGCAGTTACCTTGAAGGGCTGATGGCAAGTACGATATCATCAAATGCTAACAAAGAAAAAGAAGATATTAAGAAGACGTGGCAAGAACACAGAAGAAATGTACAAAAAAGATCTTCATGACCCAGATAACCACAACGTTGTGATCACTCACCTAGAGCCAGACGTCCTAGAATGAGAAGTAAAGTGGGCCTTAGGAAGCATCACTACAAATAAAGCTAGTGGAGGTGATGGAATTCCAGTTGAGCTATTTCAAATCCTGAAAGATGATGCTGTGAAAGTGCTGCACTCAATATGCCAGCAAATTTGGAAAACTCAGCAGTGGTCACAGGACTGGAAAAGGTCAGTTTTCATTCCAATCCCAAAGAAAGGCAATGCCAAAGAATGTTCAAACTACTACACAATTGCAATCATCTCACACGCTAGCAAAGTAATACTTTAAATTCTCCAAGCCAGGCTTCAACAGTACATGAACCGTGAACTTCCAGATGTTCAAGCTGGATTTAGAAAAGGCAGAGGAACCAGAGAACAAATTGCCAATATCTACTAGATCATCAAGAAAGCAATAGAGTTCCAGAAAAAAACATCTATTTCTGCTTTATTGACTATGCCAAAGCTTTTGACCATGTGGATCACAACAAACTCTGGAAAATTCTTAGACAGATGGGAATATCAGACCACCTGACCTGCCTCTTGAGAAACCTGTATGCAGGTCAGGAAGCAACAGCTAGAACTAGACATGGAACAACAGACTGGTTCCAAATCGGGAAAGGAGTACGTCAAGGCCGTATACTGTCACCCTGCTTATTTAACTTATATACAGAGTACATCATGAGAAACACTGGGCTGGAGGAATCACAAGCTAGAATCAAGATTGCCGAGAGAAATAGCAATAAACTCAGATATGCAGATGACACCACCCTTATGGCAGAAAGTGAAGAAGAACTAAAAAGCCTCTTGATAAAAGTAAAAGAGGAAAGTGAAAAAGTTGGCTTAAAGCTTAACATTCAGAAAACGAAGATCATGGCATTTGGTCCCATCATTTCATGGGAAATAGATGGGGAAACAGTGTCAGACTTTATTTTTTGGGCTCCAAAATCACTGCAGATGGTGACTGCAGCCATGAAATTAAAAGATGCTTGCTCCTTGGAAGAAAAGCTATGACCCACCTAGACAGTACATTAAAAAGCAGAGACATTACTTTGCCAACAAAGGTCCATCTAGTCAAAGCTATGGTTTTTCCAATGGTCATGTATGGATGTGAGAGTTGGACTATAAAGAAAGCTGAGTGCTGAAGTATTAATGCTTTTGAACTGTAGTGTTGCAGAAGACTCTTGAGAGTCCCTTGGACTGCAAGGAGATCCAACCAGTCCATCCTAAAGGAAATCAGTCCTGAATATTCATTGGAAGGCCTGATGCTGAAGCTGAAACTCCAGTACTCTGGCCACCTGATGAGAAGAACTGACTTATCTGAAAAGACCCTGATGCTGGGAAAGATTGAAGGCAGGAGGAGAAGGGGATGGCAGAGGATGAGATGGTTGGATGGCATCACCAACTCAATGGACATGAGTTTGAGTAAATCCAGGAGTTGGTGATGGACTGGGAGGCCTAGCATGCTGCAGTCCATGGGGTCACAAAGAGTCAGATACAACTGAGAGACTGAACTGAACTGAATAAAGGCTAAGAATCAGTGGAGTGTGTAATACATAAACTAAATGTTGAAATTGAGGAACTGACAGCTTTGGCAGGACAGACACCAATGGCAGCAGCAGCATTTGTGAAGAAATGATAATGAAAGTTGATACACGGCACCCAGTTCCCCAAGTCTCTACAAGCTGGCAGTATATTTATTTGTTATTTAAAAAATACAACCCTATTTTAGGTAGAATTCTTTTTAATAAGCTAAAGCTATGTGACTTGATCAAACCAAAGAGGTCAGGGTTTCTAAATAAAAGGGATCAGCTGAAATTCATATGGTCAGAAATGACTGATTTTGAGAATTCAATACATGCAAAATTTTAACAATTTTTGAAAAGTATGTTTGGAAATTGGTATTGGCTGGTGAAACCTCTTTAAGGTAGAATTTTAAAGCTTTTCATTCATTGGAATTCTATCTGGCTTTGGACCAACCTCAGAAGCAAACAGAGCCCCCTCTGTATATGCACAACTGCCCTGTTTCAGTAATCTTGGAGAGCTTACATGAGGGAACTCACTTTTAAAGGAGAAACTGTATCATTTTAAAAAGACATTAACTGCATAAAATAATTTGCTCTGCTATAAACCACCATTAAAAATCATTATGTTTTCATTTCATACCCAGATAACATTATTTTGGAGTAAAAATTATCACAAAAGTAATAAATGACTCCAACAAAAGTACGTTATATTGTGTTAAAGAGTACTGTACTGATTTGCCAAAGTTTTGTAACTTAGTAAAGGTATTACCTTACTTGGATTTGTACTTTAGGATTTAGTATGCTGTATCATGGGTTGGTTATGTTAACTGAAAAAATAAAGTCATTACCAGAAAAAAAAAAAAAAGTGGGATATATAGATGGCCAAAAAGCACAAGGTGCTCAACACTGCCAACAGTGCTAATTAGCAGAGAAATGCAAATTAAAACAACAATGAACTACTTCCTCACACTAGTCAAAATGGCCATCATGAAAAAGTCTACAAACAATAAATGCTGGAGAGGATGTGGAACAAAGGGAACCCTCCTACACTGTTGGTGGGAATGTAAATTTCCCAACCACTATGAAAAATATACATATGGAAAACTAACAACAGAACTACCATGTAATCCATCAATCCCATTCCTGGGTATATATCCGGAGAAAATTATATTTTGCAAAGACACATGCAACCAATAATTATTGCAGTACTATTTGAAATAGCTGACATGGAAGCAACCTAAATGCCCACCAACAGAGGAATGGATAAAGATGATGTGATACATGTACACAGTGGAATATTACTCAGCCATAAAAACAATAAAATAATGCCATTTCCATCAATATAGATGAATCTAGAGATTATCATACTAAAGGAAGTCAGAGAAAGACAGATATCATATGATATCACTTATATGTCGAATCTTAAAAAAATGAAACAAATGAATTTATTTAGAAAACAGAAACAGACTCACAGACCTAGAAAATAAACTTATAGTTACCAAACAGAAAATGAGGGGGTGGGGGAAAATTAGAGGAGGTTGAGATTAATACTAATACACAAAAAAATACATATAAAATAGATAACAATACCCTACTGTATAGCACAGGAACCTCTACTCAATACTCTGTAATAACCCACATGAAAAAGGAATCTGAAGAATATGTGTGTGTGTGTGTGTATATATATATTATATATATGTAAAATAGATGTGTATACACACACACACGTATAACCTGGTAGCTCAGACAGTAAAGACCCAGGTTCGATCCCTGGGTTGGAAACTTCCATGGAGAAGGGAATGGCTACCTACTCCAGTCTTGCCTGGAGAATTCCATGGACAGAGGAGCCTGATGGGCTACAGTCTGTGTGGTCGCAAAGAGTTGGACATGATTAAGTTCTTTGTATGCAGAAAACTGTATCACTTTGCTGTATACCTGAAACTAATACAACACTGTAAATCATATTGCTAATTGCCAAGTTGCTTCAGCCGTGTCCAACTCTGTGTGACCCCATAGATGGCAGCCCACCAGGCTCCCCCGTCCCTGGGATTCTCCAGGAAAGAACACTGGAGTGGGTTGCCATTTCCTTCTCCAAAGCATGAAAGTGAAAAGTGAAAGTGAAGTCGTTCAGTCGTGTCCGACCTTCAGCGACCCCATGGACTGTAGCCTACCAGGCTCCTCCATCCATGGGATTTTCCAGGCAAGAGTACCGGAGTGGGGTGCCATTGCCTTCTCTGGTAAATCATATACTCTAATATAAATAAAAATTTTTTAAAAAGAAGATATTTGAGGCAGAAAGTTGGTTATGCAGGAAATGGGATATGAAGGGGAATGTCAAGGCAGCCCAGATCAATAACTACAGAAAGCCACTCCCTCCCCAGGGCTGAGGAACAAAATAAGAGGGGAGGTGAATCCTCATCAACACGGGGGCTTAGGATGGGCCATCCCTAAAAATGCCAAAGTGGCATATTATGTCAAGTTAAAACTACATAATAATGGCCTATGAAAGAACGACACCCTGACTCTCCTCTCTTGTCTCTGTAAAAGCTAGAAATGAATCCCCTGTGTGAAAGGTGCCCTCCCTGCATCTCGGGGTAGAAGGACACTCTTACTGCCAAAGCTGGGAATTCAGTCAAAGAGGTCTAATAAACAAACCATGTTCCTTCTTTATTTACTGCCTCAAGCCCAAACTGTTTAGGTTCTTCACTAAATATGCACCAAAAGCCCAAGTTTCTCGATCCTGCCACTTCCTCAGAAATTTGTGGTTTCTTTGTCTAAAAGCAATATGTGAACTGTGAACTTCCAGATGTTAAAGCTGGTTTTAGAAAAGGCAGAGGAACCAGAGATCAAATTGCCAACATCCACTGGATCATTGAAAAAGCAAGACTTCCAGAAACACATCTATTTCTGCTTTATTGACTATGCCAAAGCCTTTGACTCTGTGGATCACAATAAACTGTGGAAATTTCTGAAAGAGATGGGAATACCAGACCACCTGACCTGCCTCTTGAGAAACCTGTATGCAGATCAAGAAGCAACAGTTAGAACTGGACATGGAACAACAGACTGGTTCCAAATAGGAAAAGGAGTACATCAAAGCTATATATTGTCACCCTGCTTATTTAACTTATATGCAGAGTACTTCATGAGAAACGCTGGGCTGGAAGAAGCACAAGCTGGAATCAAGATTGCCGGGAGATATATCAATAACCTCAGATATGCAGATGACACCACCCTTATGGCAGAAAGTGAAGAGGAACTCAAAAGCCTCTTGATGAAAGTGAAAGTGGAGAGTGAAAAAGTTGGCTTAAAGCTCAACATTCAGAAAATGAAGATCATGGCATCTGGTCCCATCACTTCATGGGAAATAGATGGGGAAACAGTGGAAACAGTGTCAGACTTTCTTTTTCTGGGCTCCAAAATCACTGCAGATGGTGATTGCAGCCATGAAATTAAAAGACGCTTACTCCTTGGAAGGAAAGTCATGACCAACCTAGATAGCACATTCAAAAGCAGAGACATTACTTTGCCAACAAAGGTCCGTCTAGTCAAGGCTATGGTTCTTCTAGTGGTCATGTATGGATGTGAGAGTTGGACTGTGAAGAAAGCTGAGCGCTGAAGAATTGATGCTTTTGAACTGTGGTGTTGGAGAAGACTCTTCAGAGTCCCTTGGCCTGCAAGGAGATCCAACCAGTCCATTCTGAAGGAGATCAGCCCTGGGATTTCTTTGGAAGGAATGATGCTAAAGCTGAAACTCCAGTACTTTGGCCACCTCATGCGAAGAGTTGACTCATTGGAAAAGACTCTGATGCTGGGAGGGATTGGGGGCAGGAGGAGAAGGGGACAACAGAGGATGAGATGGCTGGATGGCATCACTGACTCGATGGAAGTGAGTCTGGGTGAACTCCAGGAGTTGGTGATGGACAGGGAGTCCTGGCATGCTGCGATTCATGGCATCTCAAAGAGTTGGACACGACTGAGTGACTGAACTGAACTGAACTGTCTAAAAAGTATAAAAGTGCTTTTTGTCACTTCTTAGGTCTCCTTTTTTTTAGAATTCATGTGTAAATTAAAACATTTTTTCTGTTTAAAATAAAATTTTCCAATATCTATTTAATAAATAAATTTTTGTGCTTAAATAAAGCATCTGTTATACTATGTGCTTAAGATGCAATGATGAATAAGATTATATTTGCACTACAGGACTCACATCACTTGCATTTATTCCTCCTTCTACATTTCTATTGCTGCTAAACCAGTCTTAACTAGCTCATTGACTCTATTCTCGTTCATATCCAATTCACCTCCACAGTGCTGCCAGATTAATTTCACTATAAAAAAAAAACACTTTGCATATATTACAATCTTTTTAAAAACTTGTGATCATTCTACATTTTCTAGCGAACTATGTTATATGTTTTTAACAGGTAGTCAAGGCAGTCAGCAATATGTTCTCCATCCTAGTTTGAAGCTCTCTGTCCACTCCCCCAAACCCTCTGTTCCTTCCAAACTAGTCTACACACTACTCCTACACAAGCCATATATATCCCTACTATCAAGCTTTAGTTCACACCATTTTCCTTGCCTGGGATGTATACTTCCTGCACTAAATGTATCTAAGTAGAAAAATACAATTTCAAGTATACAAAATATTTTCACAACTTTAGAGGTAACTTTTAAAAAGAATATCAGTTACTTGTTGAAAAAAACTATGGATATGTAACTTTTAAGAATATATTCTATTTTGTCTGTTAGGTGGTACATACCTGAGCTTCCTTTTTTGAGGTATGTACCACCTAATTGGAGAAATAGAATATATTTACTTAAAAGTTAAGTGTGTGTATATATATATATATACATACACACACACACACACAACTCTCTGCCTCTGTACACAAAATGCGGTGGTAGAACGAACTTAAAACACTTAAACAGAACTTTAAAATTCACACAATACATTATTTTATCATAAACGAGTTTTCCTGTATTTTATACTGAAGGCTTTTTTGAGCTTGGCTTCGAGTTAATTATGTAAGATTAAGTTATTACTCTGAATTAGTATCCTTACCACAGTTCCATCATTACTCTCAGACTTGTAGAATTTTGAACTGTAAGAGGCTTGATAAATACTCAAGACTGTTTCTAAAGGCATGTAGTTATGAAATCAAAGTATCTCATCTGGATCTCATTTCTTAGCTGTCCAGGGTTTTTGCTACAACATCCAGAATCTAAGTTGCCAACTACTCCAACATATATGCATTGTAGAAAATGAAATTAAGAAATATTAATCACTAACTTTCTTCATAACTAGTCCAAGATACATGTAACAACATGTCACCAATTTAAATGATAATGCATATTTTTCTAAAGTTATTAATAATGATGAGAATTTCAGTGGTGATTTATTTGGACAGTAAGAAGCCTCTGGTCTATTATAACCTCACCTCTTTTTTTCTTTTAACCTTGATATGTTAGAACAAACACTTTATAAGTTAATCTTAAAGTAAGTTTTTTTTTTTTTAAAGCAAATTTTGAATTGCCAAGAATGAGTTCCTAAATTTGGCCAACCAATAGCTTTATATAGAATAACAGTAGTAGCAATAACAATAATAAAAATAATGATAATATTAACTGGCAGAATGCTTTTATGTGGCAAATTTTTCTAAAAACTTCAAATGAATTGATTTATTAAAAATCATATAGAATCCACCTATAAGGTGTACACCTTATGTACACCTATAAGGTGTACATCTCACCTGTACAGATGAGAAATATGAAGCTTCAAGGTTACTAAACTTGTTCAAGGGAACAAAGTATCTTCTAACTCAAACTACTGCCTCAAAGGATTGTTTTTATCTACTATACTATCTCTCAGAACTGCAGTCTTACTTCTATGGGATCATCTGATTTGTATTTCTAAAAATGGAGAACAGAGTAGACAGTTTATCATTCTTTAGTCCTCAAATATTCTATAAAAAAAGTTGCAAATATCTGGAGCTAATTGTCTTTAAATATATTTTATAATAACGAGATAATAGCAGATTTGTAAAATCCATCAGTCCCCTTTTTTAACTAGTTCAGATTTAATAACATAAAATATGCTAGTAATTTTTCCTGAATACTTATTTAAATAATGTCATAGTTTCATTTGTCTGTTTTGTTAGCTGTTAATTTGTCATTAGACAAATTGTAATTTCTCAGGTTTCACTTTCCTGCTATGCCATGATTTATCAAGTTTTTTTCTGAAGATAGACGTTCAATCCACCAAACATTATTTTCTTTGCAGTACTTCATCTGATAAATGGAAATGATGACAACACAATGGAAAAATATCTCTAACACTGAAAATGTTTCTGTCTCATATTGAAGGTTTTGATAGAAGAGATACAGTGTACAATTAATTGTATGATTGACTAACCAACGGCTTTTTATTAAAAGAGAAAATATGTAATAAATAGGACTGATAAATGTAAGTCAGTGTAGAGTCACATTTTGACAGTCTCCAAGGCAACCTTCATTTTTTTAAAACTTGTTCATGATTTATGTTTTGGAAAAGTGGGAATTTCATTAAAAATAATTGAGTTCCATGGTGTTTCTTCAGATACAGAAACTTGATGATAGTTATCAAGCTTTTATGAGGGGTCTAGACATATGCTAGACATATGCTAGACATAGGATTCCCCTAAGAATACATGGAATTTAATTTGTCTATCAACTGCTTACTATCTTTACATTGCATAATATTCAACCTTCTTTATAGCCCTATCTACCTAAGGAGGTGCCCCATAAGAGGTCAAAGAAAATGTAGCAGTAGACTGAGACATTTTTTCTCTTTGATAATAACAATAACCAGCCTTTTTGAATACATATTACATGGAAGAAACTGGCTAAACATCTTTCATTTAATCATCAGTCTATCCTCAAGCAGCCCTTATAAGACATGTGTTATTTTTAATTCCATTTTTTTAGAGAAAACAGACACAAGGAAGTTAATTTACCCAACTAGGAAATATTAAGAGCCAAGTTCTAATCGATATGTATGAGTCTGTTCATGATTTATCAACCCAGTGAAAGCCTCTGTCTCTCCTTACTCCTGGCCTAGAGCCACAGGAAGTGAACAAAACCCATCTGTGGTCCATCTTAAACTGGGCCACCATATTATATCCGTCTGTATATTAAATGTTGAAAGATAAAAAGTAAATATGCAAAAGAGTGGGAAACCACACACCCAACGCCACTTGGAATCAGAACTCTGTGGTGTGGGAAAAATAGAGACCAGACTGGCAGTAGGGGTTCTCTCCTAAGATTCCAGAGAGATGGGCCCAGAATTTCTGTCTTCCTCTTTGGCCATCTCATGCTGAGATATAAGTGAAAAAGTTTGATGACCTGGACTTCTGAGTCTCAATTTCATTGCAGAAGCCATAGAATGCTTAACTCCTCAGTCCTCTCCTAAGAGCTACAGGAAGACATCTCCATGAGTATACTTCCATGACTTCATGGAGGCACTGTCAATAAAGAAAAAAATTCCTCCCATTTGTAAAGATTAAAATCTTAACTTATCAACAAGTCAACCCAAAATTAAGATGCAGCACTCCAATGGGAAACTCTTCCAAAACCACTGTCCAGCTTGACTCTACCCTTCCTATCACCCAATGAATGAATCACTTGCTTTGGACTATCTTATCCTTTTATCAATAACTAGGATAATTTATTACATGTTCTTAGACTAATCACCAAGAAACTGGTTAATATTTAAAATATTATCATGCATAAATTGATTGTGTTAAAGCTGTGTCTCAAGAAGTCTGTGTTAGTTGCTCAATCAAGTCCGACTCTTTGGGACCCCATGGACTGTAGCCCACCAGGCTCCTCTGTCCATGGAATTCCCCAGGCAAGAATACTGGAGTGGATTGCCATTTCCTTCCAGCATACATCTAAATAGGATTTAAATTGCTATTAGAGCTACCATAACTGTGCAATCTCCCTCCTGGGCACATACCCAGAAAAAAAAAAAAAATGATCCAAAAGGATACATGCACCCCAGTGTTCACTGCAGCAGTACTTCTAACAACCAAAACATGACATGGAAGCAATGTAAATGTTCATCAGGAGAGTAATGGATAAAGAAGATGTGGTAAATACATACAATGGAATATTACTCAACCATTAAAAAGAACGAAATAATGCAATTTGCAGCAACATGGGAAGACCTGAAGATTGTCGTGCTGAGTGAAGTAAGTCAGAGAAGGAGATATATCATATGACATTCCTTATATGTGAAATCTAAAAAGAAATGATACAGATGAATTTATTTACAAAACAGACACAGAGTTAGTGATGAATTGATGACTGTCTGGGGGAAGAAATGGAGGAAAGAGATAGTTAGGGGTTTGAGGACATGTACACACTGGTATATCTAAATGGATAACCAACAAGGTCCTAATAACACAGGGAGAGAATGGATACATGTACATGTATGGTTGAGTCCCTTTGCTGTCCACCTGAAACTATCACAACATTGTTAACTGGCTATACTCCAGTATAAAATAAAAAGTAAAAATGAAATTGCTATCATGTTAGCCAAACACAAATAAGCAGCAAAAATTGGTGGTGGTGGGGTTTTTCTGTGACTACACAAGTATATTATTAAAGAGATACCAAATGGCTTATTATCTATTTTACAAAAACAAGTATAAATGAACCCAGAGGGCTGAAATTTGACACTTGAGCGCTGAAATGGAAAACGAATATGAGAGCTCAAGTGAAGAATTTTGAACCAAAGATCGCGTTTGATTTCTTTCTTGTGTGGGGCATAATTTCAGCTTTTTATTATGTAAAACCATTGGTTCAGTTTGATAATACAGAAAAGCTACTTGACACAATTCACAAATTAAATTCACTGTTTGTATCAAACATTAATTATATTGTAAAATACACTTAAACCTGTACAAGCTGTAATTGGTTGTCTGAAATGGGCTGATGTCCTAATGACCACACAGCCCACTGCCTCTAATGCCCCATAAAAGTACCATCTGCCTGTGGTCCTGCAGCTCCTGGGACTTCTCCAGCTCTGTCTGCCACCCTTGTGTACTCTCACTCTAGTCTGGTTTCCATAGTTCCCAACCGTTGCAGCCTATATGGAATCTGTCACTCTGTAATAATAGCACAGTCGGACTGTCTGCTGGGCTTTGGTTTCAGCTTCCTCTGGCATGCCTCCAGGCAGCCTTGCTTCATATGTTGCCCCTAGGAGGCAAGTCCCTTCCTACCCACAAAGTTCCCTGGTATGCGTTCCCAAGCCTGATGCACTCACTGTTCCAAAAGAGTGGAGGAAAACTGACAGTGATGAGCAAATGTTGGTGCAAAAAATTTTTTGCCAGTTTCCAACTTCCTTCAGCATTTTAGAGTAAATAAAAGAAATAATAATTCAACTGAAGACTCAGAAGGATAATTTTATATCAAAATATTTGAAACATAAAATCTCTGACTAAGACATAAACTGTAGACTACAGCTATTCACAAATTTAGATCATATAATTGATATGTTTCAAATATTCTTAAGAAAAAAATTAAGTACCAGGTGCATTTAACTTTGGGCTTCCCAGGTGGCGCTAGTGGTAAAGAACCGGTCTGCCAATGCAGGAGACATTAGAGACAGGGGTTCAGTCCCTGGGTAAAGGAGACCTCCTGGAGGAGGGCATGGCAATCCATTCCACTATTCTTACCTGGAGAATCCCATAGACAGAAGAGCCTGGTGGGCTACAGTCCATAGGGTCGCAGAGACATGACTGAAGTAACAGCAGACACACACATTCACAGTATTGTGTATACTGACACTAATGTATTACAATAGCTTTATTAGTGGTATTTGGCATGAAGTCCTTTTATCACAAACTTCCTCAGGACTCTACGCACACAAAACAAGCTACAAAATGGAAAGCACTTTAGAGAAGAGCTGTCCGATAGAAATATAATATGAGCCACATAGGTAATTTTAAATTTTCTAGTATACATAAATAAATAAAAATTCAGAGGTGAAATTAATTTGAAGAAAAAATTATTTGACTAAATATATTAAAAATACTCCTGCAAATAAATATATAAATTATATATAGATATAATAACTATATAAATGTAATAAAATATAAAATTATTGAGGTAATATAAAATTACTGAAATAATTTACATTGCTTTTTAAACGAATTCTTTGAAATCTTAAACTTTACAGCACATCTAATTTTGGACTAGCCCATTTCAACTGTTCAATACATGTGGCTAGTGGCTAACATATTGAAAGTGTAGCCTTAGAGGAATGAATATTTGCAATCAATTTCCTATAAAAATAATTATTTCTAAAGAAAAAAGACAAAGTTTATGCTTACTAATATCTCAAAATAATTTAAAACACTTTAATTCTTACCAAAACAAGTTTATAAACTCAGTTATCCAGTATAAACATGTAGTCACAAGCTATAGTTTTGAATTTGTATTGCTGTCAGATAAAAATTTGAGACCTCTCATTCAAGGCATCTAGCTGGCTGCATATTCTACTTAAAGATGTCCCAATCCTCTCTATGGAAATAAGTCTCCGAGACAAGACAAGACAGCTAATGGAATAGTACATGCAACGAAAAGAATATACAGCAACAGGGCATAAGAATTAGTGTTATTTTCAATCCCATTTGCAATTTCAAGGATGACATACCATTTCCATAAATTTGTATTTCCTTAATTAACTTTTTTATGCTCTCTTCTCTCCTTATCTCTTGAGAGACTCTACAAACTTAATGAGGATTGATCTCATCATACAAATTTAAGGAGAAAAACTCAACCTTTTAAAAGGCAGTTTCAGAAAAACCTTTAAATCTGTAGGAAAAAAATCTAGCATTTTTATTTTAAAAAGCCAAAAACCAACACCAAAAATGACCTCCTATAATTTATTAATCAATACCACAGGTATGCATTCACTCAACCAGCATCTTTTGCACAGACATTACATGTCGTATGTTGTGCACAGAGAACAGAAATAACAACAAAGAAGATCCTAGCTCCTGCCTAGTAGTTTACACTCTATTGAAGAGACAGACTGTGCACTCTTTGTACTTATATCAGAAATGCGCAAGAAGCTCTGAGAAAAGTATATGCAAGCCATTTGTATATGCAGAAGTATACACAGGCCATTGAGAAGGCATCTAACCACATTTAAGTGCCAGATAGCTCTGAAGGAAGAAATAGACAAGCTCAGCCCTGAAGGGTGTTAAGGCCAAAGTAAGAGAAAGCAGGAATAAAACAAGCAGTATTATGTGAAAGAAGAAAGGCTCAAATGAGGCAGTCTTTCATAGAGCTTCAGGAAAGTTTGTCTAGTAAATCTGTAAATATGAGGAAAATGTGGCAAGAAATGACGCTGGGGAATTAAGTAAACAGAAGTCATATTTTGAAGAGCCTGGTGCACCCATTCCAAGGATGAGGAGCCACTGAAGGAACTTACATAGAAAAGTGACTTATCACAGCATGCATTATAAAAGTCATTCTGGCTGCCTGTGAATATGACAGGGGATATGACAATATGTCTATTGTTGGGGAACAATTGTGGACTGAGGAAAACTCACTGAGAGAATAGTACACCTTAAAAATCACATCAGTGATTAGAAGGAGTAAAACGAGAATGTGGTAATGATTTCCTGGTTTCTTGCTCTGGCAATAAATAGCTGGTTGTGCCAGTTGTTAAGGCAGAAGATCATAATAAATGCTAAATCAAACATCTGCTCTGTACCAGGCATTGTACTTGTTTTTTGTATTAAGCGATTTAACCTTTATAACAACCGTAGGAAACAAGTGCTATAACTATCCAACTTAACCACTGCAGCAACAAAGACGTGGAAAGTTAAATAATTAAGATCACACAACTATATAGGTATTGGAGCCCAGATTTCAGTACAAGCGTCTGTCTCCAGATATACTAATCTTGGCCAGTATATTAAAAACACATTGGTAAGCCTACTTTCCAATATTTTGTTTTGGTCCATGATGGTTTCAGAGAATGTTAAATTGGAGCCGTAATTTCTATACCATTCTTGAGGAGAGATGCACACCCAAAGGTATTTGTTTCAAGAAACTTTATCAGATTCATTTAGAAATCTCCTTGCTGCATTGGAATCATTGCTCAACCAGCCAATATGATTCTCTTAGAACTTTCAATACAAAACTCATAAAACATATCCATCCTTAAAGGACTTTATCATTAAAAACATGCATTTATGGAAGGAATTTCCATTTGGAATTCAGCATCATATTATGGGGATTCTCCAGGCAATAATACTGGAATGGGTTGCCATGCCCTCCTCCCTGGGATCTTCCCAACCCAGGGATCAAACCCATATCTCTTATGTCTCCTGCATTGGCAGGCAGGTTCTTTACCACTAGCGCCACCTGGGAAGCCCTATTATTAAGGTTACCACAGCCCCAGTTTGCCAAACACAGCAGTAGTTTATGCTTGTTATCAGCATTTAACTATTAATAATAGTCCCTTTAATATCTGTTTAACTCAGATATTTTGGCTTAGAAGATAAATTGATTATTTGATTTGGGCATGCACAAAGAAGAGAAATTCCAATAATCTTGATACTGTGCATATATATGAATGTGTATGTGTGTGTGTGTGTGTGTGTGTGTGTGTGTTACTGATCATGGGATTCCTTCCAATCCATACCTCATCTGCTTCACCATTCCACCCTTCTCAGTCTATATAACTACAAATGACTATAAAACCAAACATGGAGACTACAAATCCTCTTTTTCAAAGCTTAAAAACTATCAGACCAAGTATGGAACTAAAAGGTTCAAAACAACATAGAGCAAACTTTCCCTCTTCCTGATTTTGGAGACCAGATTTTTAAAATATCCCAAGAAAAGGTGAAATAGAGGAAGGAGAAACCACATATATAAGAAACAGAGAGAAAGAACCCAATAGCATCAACCATATCAATGGCAGGCATTCAAGCAGAATACCGTGTGACTTCACACATAACTTTCTGGTATGAGCGACTGCCAACAGCAAAGCATGGTTCGTCAGTTGACTAGTTTGGGACTTTCAGCCCTCACACATGTTCCATCAGACCCATCCCCATGTGCTATCCAGAGAACCAAGACATTTGAACAACTTAGACTCCTGGAGGAAAGGTGATTATGTATAGGAAAAATCTTTCCCTTGACTAAAGTGATGTTAAAATGCTAAGAAATATTTTACTTTGAGTTTCACTGAGAGTGTTATTTTATTTCATTTCCAGGCATTTTTCAATAAAAGATGAATTTACCTAATGCTTTGACTCCCTGTTTACTCCTACCTCTGAGTGGGGCAAACCCTTCTTGACAATAGAAAGGAGAATAAGAAATTTCAGCAACTAATTGCCTGGGTTGCTATAAAACCAAACCAACCTACTCAAGACACTAGGGAGTTCAGTTCAGTTCAGTTCAGTCGCTCAGTCATGTCCTACTCTTTGCAACCCCATGGACTGAAGCATGCCAGTCCTCCCTGTCCATCACCAACTCCCAGAGTTTACTCAAACTCATGTCCATTGAGTCATTGATGCCACCCAACCATCTCATCCTATGTCGTCCCCTTATCCTCCTGCCTTCAATCTTCCCTAGCATCAGGGTCTTTTCAAATGAGTCAGTTCTTCACAGCAGGTGGCCAAAGTACTGGAGTTTCAGCTTCAATATCAGTCCTTCCAATGAATATTCAGGACTGACTTCCTTTAGGATGGACTGGTTCGATCTCCTTGCAGTCCAAGGGACTCTCAAGAGTCTTCTGCAACACTGCAGTTCAAAAGCATCAATTCTTTGGCACTCAACTTTCTTTATAGTCCAACTCTTATCCATACATGACTACTGGAAAAACCATAGCTTTGACTAGATGGACCTTTGTTGGTAAAGTAATGTCTCTGCTTTTTAATATGCTATCTAGGTTGGTCATAACTTTTCTTGGACTGAGTCTCTGTTTTTCCAGACCATGGTCCTACCAGAAAGAATGGGACCTTCATTTCTACTCAGTTTCAGCTGGGCACAATGAATGAATGATCCATTCATTTCACAAATATTTATTGAGTGTCTCCTCTGTACCAAGCACTGACATAAACATTTAGAATGCATTAGTGAACAAAACTATGGCAGATTGTATTCTCCAAATATTGTTACACCTACATTTTTCACCCCACATGTTTTTTTTCCTGACTCTTGATAGGGCTCAAGAGTCTAGAGACTCTGATATCAAAAGGTCTGTTGTATGTCTTTTGGGATTTGGCAATAAATGATATCTTCTGATTTTCTCTGTCTTGAAATATACACCGAAGGAATCCTGAAAAACCTGGCTGGTTAGCCAGAGTAAGGCAGCCATACCAGACAATTCATGGGGAGTGAACATTTAAAGATACCTGAAAAGCCTCACCTATTTCAGCTCTAAGTCCAACTACATTCTTCACCAAGACAAACTTCTTCCTCCTAAGGAGGAACACCACTTTTAACAAGTAGAAATTGGAATTGAAGAGTCCAGAAAATATTAAATATTTAGTTATAACAAAATGTAATATATTATGTAATATGTATGTAAGAACTGCACATTAAAAACTTGAGAACACATGGAAGAAATTTTTAAAGTCTGAACAAACACAGTACAAATAAATTATGATCATGGATTATAAGACTTAATATTATTAAAATGTCAATTCTCTAGACACTATAGATTTAGTAATTCCAATTAAAGTATCAGCAGCATTTTTTGGTAGAAATTGACAAGCTGATCCCAAAAATCTGGAGAAATAAAAGAAGTGGAATAGACAAAATACTTTGGAAGGAGACCAACAAAGAAGGTGAAACTGCACTGGATTTCAAAACTTAGCACAAAGTTACAATTATCAAAACAGTTTTGTATTAGAGAAAAAAATGGACACATACATCAACAGAATAGAAGACAGACTGCATAAATAGATCTCTACATTTATCATCAATTGACTCTTATAGATGTGCAGTTTAAAGGGAAGAGGGTATTCCTTCCAACAAATAATGCTGGACAACTATCAATACAAGCAAAATTGAGTTTAATCATTATCTTGCACCATCACCAAAAATTAGCTCACAATGTAGATGGACCACAATGTTAATTACAAAACCCAAAACTATAAATATTGGGTAAAATATTAGGAGAAAATATTTTTGGCCTTGGGTTACATAAAGTGATTTTAAGTTAAGATGTCAAAAATACAATTCATAAAACTAAAAAGAGACAATGTTTCTATAAATTATTATACATATTAATTTATTAGGTATCAATAATTGAATGTTGTACAAAGAACGTTATCTATGTTGTATTTGTAGTATGGGAAAGTAGAAGGTCAGACATTAGACCATTAATATTAATTGCTCTTTGTCTCTAGCTGAACTGTCCTGTTAAACTGCTAATATAATTATTTTTCAAAGAGGCTTACCCTTGTTTTTCTACATTAAAAACATTAATATCCTCCAAAAAATCTACAAAATAAAATCCATATTTGTTTAAATATGTCACTCAAGGTATTTCCCTTCTTCTCCAGTCTTATGGTCCATTATTCCTCACATCTTGTACTGCACATACCAGCAATACCCAGCATTCTTGGATTATCTCTTGTGCTCTGTCTTTGGATATCCTTCTTTCTACCAAAAATAACAAAATAGAGTTATTTTTTGTTATGTATCTAATTATGCCTGGCCTAACCACTATAATATACTAGGGGAATTTATCTTTGAAAAGGGATAATTAACTCTGTTAAATGAGAAATTCCACTTCTTGGTACTTAACCAAGAGACATGAAATGAACATGAAAGTTAACAAAAACACTCTAAAAAATGTTTTTAGAATCTTTAATCATAATACCCCCAAACTGGAAAAAGCCAGATATTCATCAACAGAAGAACGGATGAAAGAGTTGGGCTATACTCATCTCACACGCTAGTAAAGTAATGCTCAAAATTCTCCAAGCCAGGCTTCAGCAATATGTGAACTGTGAACTTCCTGATGTTCAAGCTGGTTCTAGAAAAGGCAGAGGAACCAGAGATCAAATTGCCAACATCCGCTGGATCATGGAAAAAGCAAGAGAGTTCCAGAAAAACATCTATTTCTGCTTTATTGACTATGCCAAAGCCTTTGACTCTGTGGATCACAACAAATTGTGGAAAATTCTGAAAGAGATGGGAATACCAGACCACCTGATCTGCCTTTTGAGAAGTCTATATGCAGGTCAGGAAGCAACAGTTAAAACTGGACATGGAACAACAGACTGGTTCCAAATAGGAAAAGGAGTATGTCAAGGCTGTATATTGTCACCCTGCTTATTTAACTTCTATGCAGAGTACATCATGAGAAATGCTGGACTGGAAGAAACACAAGCTGAAATCAAGATTTCCGGGAGAAATATCAATAACCTCAGATATGCAGATGACACCACCCTTCTGGCAGAAAGTGAAGAGGAACTAAAAAGCCTCTTGATGAAAGTGAAAGAGGAGAGTGAAAAAGTTGGCTTAAAGCTCAACATTCAGAAAATGCTAATTCATGGGAAATAGATGGGGAAACAGTGTCAGACTTAATTTTGGGGGGCTCCAAAATCACTGCAGATGGTGACTGCAGTCATGAAAGTAAAAGATGCTTACTCCTTGGAAGGAAAGTTATGACCAACCTAGATAGCATATTCAAAAGCAGAGACATTACTTTGCCAACAAAGGTTCGTCTAGTCAAAGCTATGGTTTTTCCTGTGGTCACGTATGGATGTGAGAGTTGGACTGTGAAGAAGCCTGAGCACCGAAGAATTGATGCTTTTGAACTGTGGTATTGGAGAAGACTCTTGAGAGTCCCTTGGTCTGCAAGGAGATCCAACCAGTCCATTCTGAAGGAGATCAGCCCTGGGATTTCTTTGGAAGGAATGATGCTAAAGCTGAAACTCCAGTACTTTGGCCACCTCATGCGAAGAGTTGATTCATTGGAAAAGACTCTGATGCTGGGAGGGATTGAGGGCAGGAGGAGAAGGGGACGATAGAGGATGAGATGGATGGATGGCATCACTGACTCAACGGACGTGAGTCTGAGTGAACTTTGGGAGTTGGTGATGGACAGGGAGGCCTGGCGTGCTGCGATTCATGGGGTCGCAAAGAGTCAGACACGACTGAGCGACTGAACTGAACTGATATCCATAAAACAAGAGTAACATTTAGTAATGAACTCCAAACATACCGTAACACAGAATAATCTCAAAAATAGGCCAAAGGAATGAAGCCTTTTATAAAGGGTTATATGTTTTATTTTCCATTTATATGAAGTTCTAAAACAGGTAAATTAACCTATTTTACCTGGAGAAAAAATTTGAGAAGAAATAGCTATTTCTGTGGGTCTGGAGGATTATCAGGTGATTTTCTAGACTGATGACAGTGTTCTATACAGAAGCCATACAGAATGTACTGGATAGAGGTTTCAGTTACACAGGTGTGTGCACTTCTCAAAACACATCAAATGTTATATTTAGATTTTGCATTTCATTTAACGTAAATTTTACCTAAAAACAGGATCAGTAAGTGAATATCTAAGTGTAGTTAATGATATGTGTGCTGAAATGTTGAGGAGTTAAGCATATAGATGTTTGCAATTTACAATGATACACATTAACAGAAGTTCGATATCCAAAACATAAAACCTCCTGCAAATCAACAAATACTTCCTCAAACCTGTAAGAAAAAAAAGAAGCAGTTCTATAGAGAAATGGGCAAAGTGAAAAACATGTGCTTTCTAACAGAGGGAGAACACTCTGGCATACCTCACAGCAAAGTCCTCTAAACTATCTCCTATAGTAATGGAAATAAAAACAAAAATAAACAATTGAAACATAATTAAAAGTTTCTACATAGCAAAGGAAACTATAAACAAGGTAAAAACACTCAGAATAAGAGAAAAATAATAGCAAATGAAACAACTGAAAAAGGATTAATCTCCAAAAATATACAAGCAGCTCATGCAGTTCAACATTCAGATCAGATCAGATCAGTCGCTCAGTCATGTCCAACTCTTTGCAACCCCATGAACTGCAGCACACCAGGCCCCCCTGTCCATCACCAACTCCCGGAGTTCACCCAGACTCACGTCCATCGAGTCAGTGATGCCATCCAGCCATCTCATCCTCTGTCGTCCCCTTCTTCTCTTGCCCCCAATCCCTCCCAGCATCAGAGTTTTTTCCAATGAATCAACTCTTCGCATGAGGTGGCCAAAGTACTGGACTTTCAGCTTTAGCATCATTCCTTCCAAAGAAATCCCAGGGCTGATCTCCTTCAGAATGGACTGGTTGGATCTCCTTGCAGTCCAAGGGACTCTCAAGAGTCTTCTCCAACACCACAGTTCAAAAGCATCAATTCTTCAGTGCTCAGCTTTCTTCACAGTCCAACTCTCACATCCATACATGACCACTGGAAAAACCATAGCCTTGACTAGATGAACCTTTGTTGGCAAAGTAATGTCTCTGCTTTTGAATATGCTATCTAGGTTGGTCATAACCTTCTTTCCAAGGAGTAAGCGTCTTTTAATTTCATGGTTGCAGTCACCATCTGCAGTGATTTTGGAGCCCAAAAAAAGAAAAGTCTGACACTGTTTCCACTGTTTCCCCATCTATTTCCCATGAAGTGATGGGATCAGATACCATGATCTTCATTTTCTGAATGTTGAGCTTTAAGCCAACTTTTTCACTCTCCTCTTTCACTTTCATCAAGAGGCTTTTTAGTTCCTCTTCACTTTCTGCCATAAGGGTGGTGTCATCTGCATATCTGAGGTTATTGATATTTCTCCTGGCAATCTTGATTCCAGCTTGTGTTTCTTCCAGTCCAGCATTTCTCATGATGTACTCTGCATATAAGTTAAACAAGCAGGGTGACAATATACAGCCTTGACGTACTCCTTTTCCTATTTGGAACCAGTCTGTTGTTCCATGTCCAGTTCTAACTGTTGCTTCCTGACCTGCATATAGACTTCTCAAAAGGCAGATCAGGTGGTCTGGTATTCCCATCTCTTTCAGAACATTAGAAAGACAAATAACCCAGTCAAAAAATGGGCAGAAGACCTAAACAGATTTTTCTCCAAAGAAGACACACAGACAGCTAACAAACACATGAAAAGATGCTCAACACTGCTTATTATTAGAGAAACACAAATCAAAACTACAAAGCAGTATCACCCCACACAGGTCAGAATGGCCACCATCAAAAAAATCCACAAACAAATGTTGGGGAAATGGAAGCCTCCTGCACTGTTTGTAGGGATATAAATTGATACTGCCTCTATGGAGAATAGTATGGAGATTCCTTAAAAAACTAGGAATAAAATACCATATAACACAGCAATCTCACTACAGGGCATATACCCTGAGAAAACCATAATTGAAAAAGGCACATGTACCCCAATGTTCATTGCAGTACTCTTTACAGTAGCTAGGACATGGAAGCAACCTAGGTATCCATTGACAGATGAATGGATAAAGAAGATGTGGTACATATATACAATGGGATATTGCTCAGCCATAAAAAAGGAACACATTTGAGTCAGTTCTAATGAGGTGGATGAATCTAGATCCTATTATACAGAGTAAAATAAGTCATAAAGAGAAAGACAAGTATCATATATTAAAGCACATATATGGAATCTAGAAAGGTGATACTGATGAACCTGTATCAGGGCAGCAATAGAGATGCAGACATAGAGAAAAGACTTGTAGACACAGTAGGGGAAGGAGAGGGTGGGACAAACTGAGAGAGCAGCATGGAAACATACACATTACCAGAGGTAAAACAGATAGCCAGTGGGAGCTTGCTGTATGATGAAGGGAGCTCAAACCTAGTGCTCTGTGACAACCTAGACGGGTGGGATAGAGTGGGAGAGAGGTTCAAGAGGGATGGGACATATGTATACCTATAGCTGATTCATGTTGATGAATGGCAGAAACACAATACTGTAAAGCAATTATCCTCCAATTAAAAATACATACATTTTTAAAAATGCACTTCTTGAATAAGAAACTTGAATTGCAATAAACATATATAAAAGATGGACAGCCTCATCATTAAATAAGATAATGCAATTAAAGCAACAACGGGATACAATTTCAAACATATTAGAGTAGTAAGTCAGAGTAGGCAATGGCAACCCACTCCAGTACTCTTGCCTGGAGAATCCCAGGGACGGCAGAGCCTGGTGGGCTGCAGTCTATGGAGTCACACGGAGTCAGACACGACTGAAGGGACTTAGCAGTAGTAGCAGCAGCAGAGTAGTAATAAGAACTATAATCAAATTTAGTAAGTAATAAGAACTATGCTCAAACTTGGAAAAACTCTTGCTGAATGGCTTTTAAATTATACCACTATGGGCAGTAATAACAAATTAGAAATAAAAAATTATAATATATGCATGCCCTAGATTTTCAGATATATAATATGGAGAAACTCCTGGGTTATGTTCATCAGAGGGTATATATAAGGATGTATATTAAAACACACATTAGTAGGAAAAATGGACAGATAAACTGTAGGGCATTTTTATAGAATTCTAGATAGCAGGTAAATTGAACTAGATCTACATCAAATTAACATATTTGAAAATAAAATATCAGGGCAGCAAAGCTAGTGGCAAAAGCAAAGATACAGCATGCTTCTGCTTATGTAAATACTGAAAATACAGAATACTGTGTGTGTGTATATATACATATATATATATATGTATATATATATGGATATTTGTGTGTATCACAGAAGCAAGGCAATTTATAGAAACATACCAAACACAGGCAAATTACAGGTTTCTTTAAGGAAGTAAAAGTTATGAGAATTTATATCTTGAAAATTACTGTTCAAAACAAAAGCTCAAAAGCATTCTTCCTATTTGAAAGAAGCTATCCTATACCCTAAGTCACCATGAAATCACTCTGTTGCCAATAAAACCAGTGAATATGATGAGTATTTAAGAGGGCTCCGTGATTCTCATGAGGGCTTTTATAACCTTTTGGCTCCACATGACTTTTTCTGGAAAAATCTGCCCAAGTGGTAAAAGTAATGATAACAACCCTAGTTTGTTTTAAAAGGTGACTTTTAGGTGACTAAAAAGTCAATTACACAGGTATATCCCCATTAGGTACACAGTATAGGTACCTGAAATCTATTCCATACACATAGTAAAAGTTAAAAAAAATAATAAAAAATTAAAATTATATACAATTTCAAGGTTGTGTATAAAATAAGGATAAAGTCATGAGTCGAATGGGAATTTATCATTATATTTTAATTCTCTTTCAAAAGGATAGAGGGGAAAAAAAAAAACCAAGATTCTAAGAAGAATCGAGGTAATGATGAATGATACCATAGTCTTTCACTCTCTGAATCTCTATACAAAGTGGTCAGAGTAACAAACTATAAAACTTTAAACTCCCCAAAAATATTTACTGTAAAATCAGGTGACAAGCATGAGAATTAAAGAGCACACAGACAAACCACCCACATCCACAAGACCAGCTTAATATCAGCGTTGACAGGAGAGAATAGAAAGGGAAACAACTAGGAGTCTGACTGAGAACAGATGGCTGCTTTGTCTTTTTCAATTACGGTTTTCTCAGGGTATATGCCCTGTAGTGAGATTGCTGTGTTATATGGTAGTTTTATTCCTAGTTTTTTAAGGAATCTCCATACTATTCTCCATAGAGGCAGTATCAATTTATATTCCTACAAACAGTGCAGGAGTCTTCCATTTTCTCCAACATTTGTTTGTGGATTTTTTTGATGGTGGCCATCAAAAAAATGGCCATCAAGATGGCTGCTGCTCATTCCATTTTCAGTGGAATGAACAGCAGCCATCTTGAAAGCTGTATCTGAACTGCCAAGAGTTTAACCCACTCCATTAGTGGGTAAATGCCAAAGATTACTGTAAAATAGAAAGACCTGAAGTGGACTACCTAACAAGAAGTCTCAGAACTGACCAGAAATGGCTCCCTTCCAGGCTGATAGGACCTAATACCAAGAAGAAAATGCTGGGAGTAAAATCAAAACTGCAAGATAGCCACACTAACCAGGATGGCTCTTAGTTTTATGCTGATATGAAGTGGAAGCTCCAGAGACCCCCAAAATGACCAAGGATAAGTAAGAAAGATAATTTACAGATATTTGTGTCCAAAAAGAAAATCTGTAATGCTGTAACAAGCATTTTAATATAATTGCAATGCTGGTCCTGCTGAACACATTCATGAACATCCATATGAAAATTCAGTCTAGAAGAAGAAAGGAGGAGTTCCATGGTATCCCTCACCTTGTCTCTTCTTAAAAAAAATTTCAAAAGTTGCTGATAATATAAGCTACTAATCTATGTGACAGAGTTCTAGGGGTTCTTCATTAACTACTAAAGCAAAGAATTTCCATCATTAGTCAGCCTTCAGATCTAGACTGGTCTACAATGAAAGAGATTAGCCACATTCCAAGACATTGGGACTGTATAATGGGAAAACATACCCATTCTAAATTGAAATAAGTAATTCTCTAAATCCTCTCTGAAATCAGTCATTTGCTTCTATCTATCTGCATATTTGCACATGTATTTCTAATATTTGGGACTCAAATGATGCTCAAAAATAAACTTTTAAATAATATTGGTTTATAAATTCTCTTTAAAATGCTTAAGTTACGTATGTAATAACACAGATACTAGAAATTAACACCCAAGTGTTATTGGATGACTATTTAAGGCCCTTATAATACCACAAATATACATAAACAATACTATTTGCTATAACCATTCTTACATTCTCCTGGAAGAACAGCATCCAATCCTAGTACTAAGAATAAAAAGTAAAAATTTGAGTTAGGTAAGATATGCTTTGATTCCCAAGATATGTTTTCTCAAAGCAACAATGAAGGATTGTTTTCTTTGGTTTTATTTTTTAGAAAAAAAGGGGAAAGAGAAAGGAAGGAAAAGGAAGGAAAACGTGCTATACCTTTCAACTACAAACACAAATGAAGTGAACTGAAGTGAAAGTCCCTCAGTTGTGTCCGACTCTTTGCGATCCCATGGACTATAGTCCATGGGATTCTCCAGGCCAGAATACTGGAGTGGGTAGCTGTTCCCTTCTCCAGGGGGTCTTCCCATATCCAGGGATCGAACCCAGGTCTCCTGCATTGCAGGCAGATTCTTTACCCGCTGAGCCACAAATACAAATGAAATAATGATATTTTGGTGAATTCCAGTAAAGCTCAACTCATCCAAATTCTAAGATGCAATGATGATAATCTGTTATCTGGAACAAGAAATTAGTTGATTATACTCATAAAAGTTCTAGAAATTCAAGGGAAAGGGTTGGCTTTCAGTTATATGGAATAAATAGGAATGAGATTTTTTTTATTACCCTGTAATTTCAGATTTCCCCATAAATATTCTCCAATTTCCAGCTTTTAGTACCCATATTTTATACTCAGTCATTTTATGAATTTACTTCTCTTGACAAGCATGTGTATTTGATCACAGCAGTCATTACACATCTTTATCTACCCAACCATATTGCCTTTTGGCCTGAGTTGATTTCACATAAATATCTGAATGTTTGTTTCAGAAAGTGGGCTTCAGAAACTAATAACAGGAACCAGGAATGCCTGATAGTTCAATTAGGGACACAAAACTACAAAGGCCAAGTGAGCAAACAGCTCATCTGCTGCTGGAAGTGTATTCTTTCCAGAACAATAGACTGTGAGTCCCTAAAAGGCATGAATGATAAACTGTATCATTTTACACCTTCAGTGTTTAGTGCAGTGCCTGGCACACAGTAGGTACCAAACAAAATATGCTGGATAAAAAATAACGGAAAAGTATAAAACACACATATGCTTTCCACAAAGAGGAAAAGATTTCAGACCTCGAAATCTTGAATGATCTTAAAAAAGTTAGTCTCAAGAATCACTGAAATAATTTAGTATTGAAGAAAGATGCTAGAGAAGGGAAATAGGTATTTCCCTCTCCTCCACCCATTTCTTTCTTCATTTTCTTTTTCCTCCACTGCTTTTTTTCTTTCTCCTGCAACTTGGTGATGCACAATTTTCTTGTATTACTTTATTTTTGCTATAGCAAAGAAAATATATTAGTTAAAATAAAAAATTTTCAAAGTAAAAGAATAACTTTACAGTTGAGTCCCTATATATGCCAGGCATCTTAGACACATTATATAATTTAATCTTCATAAACACAACCTAAAATGTGATTATTACAATTTTTTAGGTGAGGAAACTACAAGGCAAATGATTGATCACAAGTTAAACAATGGAACAATGGAATAGTACATAATACAAAGTCTTTTGACTTCAAATCTCATGTTCTTTCCATACTAACCTATCTTTTACAAAGTAACTAATTTAAGGCTATACTATTTATATTGTAAAGTATTCTTTTAAATAAATTTATAACAGATTTCCTTAAACTCCATAAATATATAAACAATGTTTAAATTCATATAAAATCCATTTAATAAATGAGTTTTACAAAACACAGGTTGTTTAAAGTCCACTACAATTAGATGTCTAGTATTAATGACAATTCAATAATACATATTTAGAAGAAAGTGAATTGCAAGTAAGGAATCTAGCATCTATTTTAATCTTTGCCATTGATTTATGTGTGACACGTAATCACATTCTCCTAGTGAATTCACCTGTTTTCAAATTTTAGAATATAAAAAAAAATGCTGACCACCAAACTGGGATATTTGAAAACTAGCTATCTCCTCAGCTAACTTGTTAATTTCTTAAAAGTAAAAATAGTCTAAATATGTAAAACAATCCAAATTGATCTAAAAGTAAAGGATGTTAAAGACAGAGATAGAAAAGCAGCTTCAAGAATTTCCTCTGATAGGCACAGAAAAACAATTCACACACACACACACACATATATACCCATATATATATATATATTACAAATGACCATTTTAGTTGCTTTTTAATTGAATGTTGTGCTATCATAGTACTTCACTAGAAAACTGCTAGACAAGTAATTTACCAGAATAGAAACCAAAGTAATTCAGATTTTTTTCTAAAAGCTTAACTTCAAATATTTTGTAAACTCCAGAAGAGTAAAATGGGTCACCTATAAAGACTTTTATTTTTATTTATGGTAGCTTTAGCAATGAAAAATGTCATACAAATTCAACCTAGAATAATATCACTACATTTGTTACCCCAAAATCTATTCTACTCATTCACCATTCAATATTTTTACAAAGTTACTAAGAGCTACCACTGGTAGAAATGGTGGGGCTATAGAGGAGAATAAAAAAGGTACAGTTTCTGCTTTCATGGAGTTTACATTGCAATGGGAGGTAATTAATTAGCTAAAGAAAGCCATATCAAAACAAATTCAGAGATTAAAATTTAAGGGAAATTTTTAAAAATAACTATGTATATGGGGCATTTATATAATTGATGCTTGCATGCATGCTCAGTCACTTCAGTCGTGTCCAACTCTTTGCCACCCTGTGGACAGGAGCCCCCAGGTTCTTGTCCATGGGATTCTCCAGGCATGAACAGTAGAGTGGGTCACCATGCCCTCCTTCCAGGGGTCATCCTGACCCAGGGATCCAATCCCAGTCTCTGGCATCTCCTGCATTGGCAGGTGGGTTCCTGACCACTGGTGCCACCTGGGAAGTCCATATATTATCAATACTATGTATAAAGTAACTAATGAGTACCTACTGTATAACACAGGTAACTCTACTCAATGTACTATGGTGACAAAAGGGAAGGAATTCCAAAAAAGAGGGAATATATGTACACACATAGATGATTCACTTTGACTTTTGTGGGTGGTCTTCTCTGCATCCATATCCCCTTTCTTCCACCAACAGAACTTTTAAACAACACCACAGCATACACCTAAACCAACTCCCTGCTCCAGTGGACAATTTTCCATAGTTTAAGATAATCATATCTCCATTTTCTTAGCCACAATGATTGGTACAAGAATGGGGATATTAAGTTATTCAGAATCCAGTGGATTTGGAGATACATTTCCTGTGGATTAAATTTTTTCCTTCCTTATCAAAAAGTATCCCAATGGCTGTTTTCTTTTCTGCTGGTTCTAAATGTACAATTTAGCTCCTGGCACTTCTATAAACCAACTATGGAGTCACAAGTAGACAACCAACTTGAAAATAGTGTTAATTTTCCTTAGTGGGGAAGCAGGAAGCAAGGCAAAAAAAAAAAAAAAGTCGTCTCCAGCACCACAATCTGAAAACATCAATTCTTTGGCATTCAGACTTCTTTATGGTCCAACTCTCACATCCATACATGACTACAGGGAAAACCATAGCTTTGACTATATGGACCTTTGTCAGCAAAGTGATGTCTCTGCTTTTTAATAAGCTGTCTAGTAAAGCCAGGAGAAGTTATGGTTTTAAATGGGTGATCAGGGAAGAACTCTTTGTGAAGGTAATATTTAAACAAAGTCTTGAAGAAGTTAAGAAGCTAGTGATGTCAACATCTAGGAGGAAAGCTTTCTAGATAGAGGGAAGGACAAGTGCAAAGGTCCTGAGGCACTTCTTTATCAATTATCATTTTAGAATCTTATCAACATTAACTTCAAAAACCTCTAAATTTCCTTTCAGTGTTAGATGGGTCTTGCCACAAATATAAGATTCATATCATGTTTACAGCCAAAAGGGAAACTTCCTGTAACTGTGAGTCTGTCATTGTGAGTGTGCATGACAGAATAATTTGGGGTAAAGGAAGACTTGAAATTACATTTTGTCATTTTGTTAATCAGTTCCTTTCAGCCAGTGTAAATTATCATACAGAGCACAAACGTGAGACCCTGGCTGACCCAGGTTTAAACTTGAGCTCTGCCACTCTGGAGACTGGAGCCACTTACCTGATCTCCAGGCATAAAAGGATGAAATAATACCCATCTGAAGCATCTTTGTGAAGACCAGGTGAAAATACAAATTCAAGTCTTTGTGTCCTTCAATAAAATTAATTTTTTTTTCTCTAAACAAAAAGAGAGAAATGTGTTCTGGTCAGATATTTAAACCCTGAATCAAATTATTCATTTGATTTTCTTAAATTGGATTGTACAACATTTTCTAAAAAATCCTAAAGTGCCCATACATAACAAAATCAAAATCAGAATATACAATGTCCTCTTCAAAACTTTGCATCAATGTCTTCTGAATCTTTGGTCTAGAAGACATGGCATCAAAGCAGTTCCTACTTTATAATTACTCAACTCTCTCTCTCCCACTTTTGCTTTGTCTCACTCTCCTCAGACCTCAAAATGACTGTAGATGCAGCATCCCACAACAGTATAAAAATAAAGTCCAAGGGACTCTCAAGAGTCTTCTCCAACACCACAGTTCAAAAGCATCAATTCTTCAGTGCTCAGCCTTCTTCACAATCCAACTCTCACATCCATAAATGACCACTGGAAAAACCATAGCCTTGACTAGACAGACCTTTGTTGACAAAGTAATGTCTCTGCTTTTGAATATGCTGTCTAGGTTGGTCATAACTTTCCTTCCAAGGAGTAAGCGTCTTTTAATTTCATGGCTGCAATCACCATCTGCAGTGATTTTGGAGCCCCAAAAATAAAGTCTGACACTGTTTCCCCATCTATTTCCCATGAAGTGATGGAACTGAACTGAACTGAAGACAGCATATTGAAAAGCAGAGACATTACTTTGTCAACAAAGGTCTGTCTAGTCAAGGCTATGGTTTTTCCTGTGGTCATGTATGGATGTGAGAGTTGGACTATAAAGACAGCTGAGCACTGAAGAATTGATGCTTTTGAACTGTGGTGTTGGAGAAGACTCTTGAGAGTCCCTTGGACTGCAAGGAGATCCAACCAGTCCATTCTGAAGGAGATCAGCCCTGGGATTTCTTTGGAAGGAGTGATGTTGAGGCTGAAACTCCAATACTTTGGCCACCTCATGCAAAGAGCTGACTGATTGGAAAAGACCCTGATGCTGGGAAATATTGAGGGCAGGAGGATGAGATTGTTGGATGGCATCACCAACTCTATAGAATGGGGTTTGGGTGGACTCCAGGAGTTGGTGATGGACAGGGAGGCCTGGTGTGCTGCGGTTCATGGGGTCGCAGAGTCAGACACAACTGAGTGACTGAACTGAACTGAATTGTAATTTTTCACGTTAATACATAGTCTGAATAATTATTTTCATGGCTTCATAATGTTTCATTAAGTGAATGACAAAAGGTATATAACGATATGTCCTACTATCACCTTTTAGAGGAAATACATATTTAACTGGTCATCAATTCTCTGCAGAACATAATTTCAGATATTTTTTAAAATGTTTTGATGGAAACATTTTTCTCTGCAGAGTACTTACCTTTGCCATCTATTGAAGAATGCAAGGCAATCAAACTATGTCAGTTTGTGCCAACTCAGGAAGGCTCATGCATCTATTTCAATATGGAATGTCAATTTCTCAATTGAAGGCTCAGCGGTCTCTCTCTGCCTACCCTCTTTAAATTGACTATGAGAAAATGGTAGAGTACCCATCTTAGTATCCAGCTGCTTGCTATATACCTGGTCTAAGCACACAGATATATCCTTGGTCTGGTAGTGGCTTTAATACTTAAAATTACAAAACTCATTCAGATCTTTGAGTTTACCAAATTTAAACTTTGGAATTTCTTTTATTTTACTTCTCCAAAACACTTATAATAAAGACTCATCTCTCACAGACACTTCCCAATTTACTTTTTTACAAAATCAAATTTTCCCTTCCTAGCAGTTCTCTGTGTGAAATTGCTTACTTTTGGAAGCATGACCTCAAGAGAAAAAAAAAAAAAAATCCAAAGACCTATTTAGTAGTAAAGACTCCTTATACTCTTTAAAACTTTAAACAACTAATAGAATAAAATTATTACAGCTAACATTTATTATGGACTCACTATTAACCAAGCATTTAATTAACCAAGTTAATTAATAATTAACCAACAGTGTAAAGTGCCTTATATATTTTTTAATTTGATCATTATAAAATCATTATGAAACAGGTAATATTAGCTTCATTTTATTAGGAGAGGACATGGAGTTTTTAAGGTTTATGAAAAGCTTATTCAACATCACATTATGTGTAAATGTTGCTATTGAGATAGGAATGATCAATTTTATTTAACTTAGACATCAAAGATAAAATAATTAAACATCATCATCATTCAGAAAAGATGAGATATAGCAAACCTCCTGAAGGAAGGAGAGGGTGGGATGAATCGACAGAGTAGCATTGAAACATATATGCTGCTGCTGCCAAGTCGCTTCAGCCGTGTCCGACTCTGTGCGACCCCATAGATGGCAGGCCACCAGGCTCTGCCATCTCTGGGATTCTCCAGGCAAGAACACTGGAGTGGGTTGCCATTTCCTTCTCCGTTGCGTGAAGTGAAAGTGAAGTTGCTCAGTCGCGACCAACTCGTAGCGACCCCATGGATTGCAGCCCACCAGGCTCCTCCATCCATGGGATTTTCTAGGCAAGAGTACTGGAGTGGCTTGCCATTGCCTTCTCCGAACATATACACTGATGCTGCTGCTGCTAAGTGGCTTCAGTCGTGTCCGACTCTGTGCGACGCCATGATAGCCAATGGGAATTAGATGTTTGAAGCAGGGAGCTCAAACCCAGTGCAGTGTGCTATGTGACAACCAGAAGGGTTAGACGGGTGGGAAGTGGAAAGGAAGTTCAAGAGAAAGGGGATATGTGTGTACATGTGGCTGGTTAATGTTGATGTGAAGGAAACCAACACAACATTGTAAAGCAATTATCCTTCAATTAAAAATAAATTAAGAGAAAAGAGCTTTACAATTAAATGAAAATAGACTATGTATCTCCCGAATATACTTCTTCGAAGTGTGGTATAAGAAAGAAAGATGCAGGAAGTTGGGTCTGACTCTTGCAACCCTATGGACTATAGCCTGCCAGGTTCCTCTGTCCATGGCATTCTCCAGGCAAGAGTACTGGAGTGGGTTTGCAATTTTCTTCTCCAGGGGATCTTCCAGACCCAGGAATCAAACCAGGTTCCAAGCATTGCAGGCAGATTCTTTACCAACTGAGCTACATGGGAAGTGAGGTATGCTGCTGCTGCTGCTAAGTCACTTCAGTTGTGTCCGACTCTGTGCGACCCCATAGACGGCAGCCCACCAGGCTCCCCCATCCCTGGGATTCTCCAGGGAAGAACACTGGAGTGGGTTGCCATTTCCTTCTCCAATGCATGAAAGTGAAAAGTGAAAGTGAAGTCGCTCAGTGGTGCCCAACTTTTAGCAACCCCATGGACTGCAGCCTACGAGGCTCCTCCGTTCATGGGATCTTCCAGTCAAGAGTACTGGCATGGGGTGCCATTGCCTTCTCCGGAAGTGTGGTATACCCCCTTTAATTATCCACATGCCCATGTGCGATAGGCAGACCTATAATGACATCATGTCTAGATGAGGCTTTAGAACCTTCCTCATAAGAGTGCTCTAGGCAGCCACCACCACTGATCATCTGTGGCAGACTCAAGAGACAAATTTGATGGCCATCCTAGGAGACTGATACAGGCCTACTGACTGAACTCTTTCAGAAGAGCAGCTGTGGTCTGTACTAAATAAAGACAGTGGCATGATAGTATCATCTACTTCATAAAACTGGCAGCTTTAAGTGAGCCAACTGTAATACCATGAATTATCCTGAAAGCTTTTCTCAAATTAACAGTTAAGAAAGTGGTCAAGAACACTATTTCTTCTCTCGTTGTCTCAAACTGTGCCAAGATAGTTAATACTATCCTAAGATAAAATTACCAAGATTTTCAAAAAAGATCTGTCTTTGAACAATTACTTTAAAACTTAGCCACAATTTTAAGTTGGTAATAATAAACAAGTAATAATATATCATCTGATTTTTTTTATATTCCTGTCAAAACAAGCATAAGGCTTATTCTACCAGCAAATTTTAAAAATAAACTTTGGCTGGAACATTCCTATCATATAGCACAGCTTTGATTCTGAAAATAAAATTTTACTATTCTATAGGGAATCAGAGAGCAAAACCAAAGAGACTGGATTAGAAATCTGTAATGCTAGACCTAGTTATAGATAAGACACTAGCTTCCATGATTAGACCAGTTAGAGAACTTCAAAGCAGGAGCATACTTTTCCAGAGCTAGGCAACACAATCATTCGAACATAGGAAGAAAATATTAGGAAAAAATTATGTAAAATAAGTTAAAAAAGAAATATTTTACGGACACTTAGTGAGTTGATGGTAGCAAATATATGTATGAAACATACACATTGAAAGTTCAAATTAAAACCATTTTTGATAGAGATATATCATCGTAAAGTTTAGAGGTCACCAAACAAGATACTGGAGAACCTCTCCTACTTTGCGATTTTATAACTTGTTATAAGGTAGGCATTTAACTTCTCTGGTGGAAAGAAACTGGGGCATTAACAGAGCAAAGCTTCCAAAATGCCTTAGAAATAGTAGATAAAAGAAAGATTAGAGCAGCCAACAGAGGCAATAAGGATTGGTGATAAACTATAGAGCACTCACCTCCCCTAAATGGAATTATTCACTCCTCAGCTAGAAGAGATGAAAAAGCTGGCTCAAAACTCAACATTCAAAAAATGAAGATCTGGTCCCATCTCTTCATGGCAAATAGACAGGGGAAAAGTGGAAGCAGTGGCAGATTTTATTTTCCTGGGCTCTAAAACCAATGCAGATGATGACTGCACCACAAAATTAAAAGACCCTTGCTCCTTGGAAGAAAAGCTATGACCAACCTAGACAGCATATTAAAAGCAGAGACATCACTTTGCCAACAAAGGTTCATATAGTCAAAGCTATAGTTTTTCCAGTAGTCATATACGGATGTGAGAGTTGGACCATAAAGAAGGCTGAGTGCTGTGGAATTGATTCTTTTGAACTGTGGCACTGGAGAAGATTCTTGAGGGTCCCTTGGACTGCAAGGAAATCAAACCAGTCAATCCTTAAAGAAATCAATCCTGAATATTCATTGGAAGGACTGATGCTGAAGCCCCAATATTTTGGCCACTTGATGCGAAGATCCGACTCATCAGAAAAGACTGATGCTGGGAAAGGTTGAGGGCAAGAGGAGAAGAGGGTGAGAGAGGATGAGATGGTTGGAAGGCATCGCTGACTCAAGGGACATAAGTCTGAGTAAACTCCAGGGGATAGTGAAGGACAGAAAAGCCTGGCATGCTGCAGTTCACGGGGTTGCCAAAAGTCGGACACAACTTAGCAACTGAATGACTAAATGCTCAGCTAACAGCTCTATCCCTAACAGTTTGTTTGATTTGGCTCAATTCCTAATCTCACTAATCATACTTCCTGATCTATAAAATGAGAGTAACAATAGAACCTGCCTCATTGGGTTCTTGTGAGGATTAAACGAAAAATGCATACAAGGTACTTTAGCAATGTACCTAGTACACAGTAAGTACTCAACAAATTTCAGTTATAATAACAATTAGGTTTTCATTATGTACCCAGAATCTTAAATTATTTTTTATTAAATCCTTTCACAAACCTATGAGAACAATATTATCTGCATTATAGAAGAGAAAATTGAAGCTCAGCAAAGAATAAAATATGTCCAAATTCATTATCTTACCCAAGGTCAGAGTTTCAAGCTCTTTGTATCAAGTTACTCTTATCACACACAGATTCTCATCAGTAGAATCGCATCCTCTGTGCTAGAGAAACAATTGGGTGGTTTCAGACTGTTATTTCTTAGTTCTATTTAGAATATAAAACCAAGTGATATAGTTTCTCTGATGGCTTATGATATGTAAACCTCACATAACAAAATTTCTCTGTGTTCAAAATTTTGTGTTATACTGAGCCTAAATTTTGATTAATTCATGAAAGAGAATTAAAGATATCTCAAAGAACTAAACAGGCCATGACGACCATGAGACATAATTATCAGCATTGCCAAATTAATTAAATACCCTTCATTCTGTAACCTCATTTCAGATTAATATTAAGATAAAAACATAAATTTATTTGCATAATAATGGTGACTGCCATTAAATATTTATGTAATAGACATATAACTTCAAATTTATTAAGAAAGAATAAATTTATTTCAAGGGTCACCGGTTCTTCATCATGTTAGAACGAGTTCCTTGCAAAATCTTAACATTAATCTCCATGCAAAGAAATGAAAATTAAAATAAGGTTATCTACTCAATGGAATTCAACCTTCCAATTTACAACATTCAATTTTATTTTGCATACTTTAGCCTAGGAGTTTTCAAACTATGACCTGTGAACCAAAATCTTGTCTTCCCTCTGTTTTTGTATATAAAACTTTATTGGAACATAATTGTTATTCATTTATGCATTACTATGACTGCTTCTACATTAACAGGCAAAACTGAGTAGCTATGACAGACCATAAAGCCAACAAAGCCAAAAATATATACCACCTGTGCCTTTATAGAAAGATGGCTGACTTGGCAGGTCTGCAGTATTCAAACCCTGTAACTTTCGAAGAAAGATATGGCCCTTGACTGGCTCCTGGGTGGTAACATCTTCCCTTAGAATATTCTGCCTGCTAAAATTGTCTTAGTTTATCTGAGGCCTTGGGCCATGCCAGACAGTTTATGCTAACAATATGATTTATGATGTCCTTAGGTCACAAATTATCCATCTGAAACCTCTAGAGTACTCGGAGACCAATCACAATAAAAACTCTGAATATCAAGGCTTGGGTGAGCTTCACTGATTATCAAGACTGCATACATATTGTCAGACATTATTGTTGCAGAAATTAAGCTTTGTACATTCAATTCCACTGCTGCTGCTGCTGCTGCTGCTGCGTCACTTCAGTCGTGTCCGACTCTGTGCGACCCCAGAGACGGCAGCCCACCATGCTCCCCCATCCCTGGGATTCTCCAATTCCACTAAAAGAAGAAAACTGGAACCTTGAGCATGGTTTCTACTGGACTCTGTTCTGCCACATGCACATTTTACTTCTGCCGATATTAATACATATTATTTCACTGTAATGAACTATAACTGTGGGTGTAATAGTTTTTCTGAGTTCTGTTGGTAGTTTAATTTAGTGAATCATTAAATCAGAGGGCGAGCGGGACCTTTCAGCTTATTGTCTCCTTAGATAAAGTTTGCCAACTTCAAACATCAAAAGAACAAAATTATTATACTTAAGCTAACGATAGAAAGTTGTTCAGGGTTCATATTACCTCTTCTAACTCATTAGCAACCTAACAAAAAAAAAATTTTGTTAGAAATTTTGATTCCTGAAACAACACCATTCACTCGGTAATCAGCATGAAGCCAATCAATTTTCCTTAACCTGACCAATTTCTCAGTTATAAATACTTTCAGATATAATATTTATATGGAAAAACCATAAGAAAAAGTAGTAGTATGCATTCTAAAATGCAAATGTATTCTATACAGTAGTCAGCCGCTGCTGCTACTAAGTCACTTCAGTCGTGTCCGACTCTGTGCGACCCCATAGACGGCAGGCTCCCCCATCCCTGGGATTCACCAGGCAAGAACACTGGAGTGGGTTGCCATTTCCTTCTCCAATGCATGAAAGTGAAAAGTGAAAGTGAAGTTGCCCAGTCGTGTCCGATTCTTCGAGACCCCATGGACTGCAGCCTACCAGGCTCCTCCGTCCATGGGATTTTCCAGGCAAGAGTACTGGAGTGGGGTGCCATTGCCTTCTCTGATAGTAGTCAGCAATAGCTGCTAAAATTTAATCTTATCAAAAATAGTTAGGAAGAAGCAAAACTGTCCTTGGAACAGTCTTTATTTTCTCATTTTAAACTCATGCAAAGACCAAGACAAATTATAGGGCAACAAATCCATGTACTGTATTTTCTTGTCTTCAAGTAATACACAAATGAATTTTCAATGACACACTTATAAAATAAAAAACACATTCAGGGAGCTTTCCTAGTGGCTCAGTGGTTAAGACTCTGTGCACCCCACCTATGGGGCTTGAATTCAATCCTTGATTGGGAATTAAGGAATATGCTGCACAGCATGCCAAAAAAAATTTTTTTTCAATCTTAGCTAAGGAGAGACTTATATATTAAAAATATCAATAAGGGGAGGAAGACAATTCCAATAGGGAGAAATCTCTCACCTAAGATTTTCAAGACTCTCAAAAGTTAAACAGAAAGGTCTTTTATAGGGAAGAATAAATAAACCAAGAAAGAACCAGAGATGCTAGATTTTTCAGGATGTCCCAGAGAAACAGAACCAATATGATAGATATAGCTATAAAGGTATGTGTAAGAGTAAGCTGGAGAACCAGGAAAGCCAGTGGTGTGATTCAGTCTGAATCAGGAGGATTAACAATCATGTGGTCTCTGTTACAAGCTCTGCTGATTCAAAATCCCAGGAAACAGGAGCACTTACATCCAAGGGCAGGAGAAGATGGATTATCTCAGCTCTGAGAGACAAATTCACTTTTTTGTTCTATTCAGACCCTCAGTGGGTTGGATGATGTCCACCTGCATTGGTGAAGGCAGTCTCTTGTACTCAGTCTACTGATTCAGATGCAAATCTCTTTCAGAGACATCCCTACAGATATACCCAGAAATAATGTTTTACCAGCCATCTGGCCTCTAGAAATCTATAATAGTATCAAATCACAAAGAATGGGTACCAACAGAGGGGAAAGGTAGCTATTGCTTGAGCATTAACCACTTATCTCAGGTTATAAGCTCAGAACAAGAAATTGCTAAAGTATTTAGCCTCTAATTAAAATAAATAAATTTAAAAAAAAGAAATTCCTAAACTTCACATAATGTTCCTGTATTATGTTTCATTATATTCACAAAGCAGAGGAAGCAGCCAGAGAATTTTAGTAATGCCAGTAATGAGTAAATCTTAGAATTCAAGATGATGTATCATATTTCTGTTTAATTTAGATTAAGCTTTGACCCTTTGCTCTTGAGTCAGGTATTAGTATATGTAGTACTGGTAGACTGTGGAGAAAAACAGATAAAGCCCTGACCTCATGACGCTTCATTTCCAGTGGGGATGATGGATGAAAAGGGGGAAAAAGTAAATAAAGAAGAGGACCATATTATTTTAGATTCTACTAGTTGTTATTGATAGTTGAATTGTGTCCCGACCCTGAAAAATTCTGATGTTGGAATCCAAATTCAGAATATGACTACTCTCAGATATATGGACTTTAAGAGTTAATTCAACTAAAATCTGGTCATTAGGGTGGGCTTTAATCCAGTTATTATTGTTTCTTTATAGAAAGAGGAAATTTGGACATAAACACTGAGGGAAGACTGTATAAAGACAATGGAGATGGCTATCTACAAGCCATGTAAATAGTTCTTAGAAGGAATTATCTCAAACTTATTAGCCTCCAAAACTGAGAAAATAAAAGTCTGTTAAGTTTCCTCAGTCTGTGGCACTTTATTATGGCCATGCTATCAAACAACAGTGATAAGTGTTATATTGAAATAAAAACCACAACTTAATAAAGTGTGACTGGTGAAAGGAGCTTGGCGTGGAAAGTTGCACAGTTTGGTTAGGGAAGTCAGAGAAGAACTGTGTGAAGAGACGACATTTTGATTTGAACAAACCTTATCAAAACCGAAGGTAGCCACATTTATGGCAGAGAATGTTTAGTCACTAAGTCATGTCTGACTCTTTTCTTTTATTTATTTTAATTGGAGGCTAATTACTTTACAATATTGTATTGGGTTTGCCATACAAGGGTGTACCTATGTTCCCCATCCTGAATCCCCTCCCACTGCCCTCCCCATCCCATCCCTCTGGGTCATCCGAGGGCACCAGCCCCAAGCATCCTGTATTCTGCATCAAACCTGGACTGGCGATTCATTTCACATATGATAATATACATGTTTCAATGCCATTCTCCCAAATCATCCCACCCTCTCCCTTTCTCACAGAGTTCAAAAGACTGTTCTATACATCTGTGTCTCTTTTGCTGTCTCACATACAGGGTTATCATTACCATCTTTCTAAATTCCATATATATGGATTAGTATACTGTACTGGTGTTTTTCTTTCTGGCTTACTTCACTCTGTATAATAGGCTCCAGTTTCACCCACCTCATTAGAACTGATTCAAATGTACTCTTTATAATGGTACATTGTGTTTATGTACCACAGCTTTCTTATCCATTCATCTGCTGATGGACATCTAAGTTACTTCCATGTCCTGGCTATTATAAACAGTACTGCCATGAACATTGGGGTACACATGTCTCTTTCAATTCTGGTTTCCTCGGTGTGTATGCTCAGCAGTGGGATTGCTGGATCATATGGCAGTTCTATTTCCAGTTTTTTAAGGAATCTCCACACTGTTCTCCATAGTGGCTGTATTACTTTGCATTCCCACCAACAGTGTAAGAGGGTTCCCTTTTCTCCACACCCTCTCCAGCATTTATTGCTTATAGACTTTTGGATCGCAGCCATTCTGACTGGCCTGAAATGGTGGTTTTGATTTGCATTTCTGTGATAATGAGTGATGTTGAGCATCTTTTCATGTGTTTGTTAGCCATCTGTATGTCTTCTTTGGAGAAATGTCTGTTTAGTTCTTTGGCCCATTTTTTGATTGGGTCGTTTATTTTTCTGGAATTGAGCTGCAGGAGTTGTTTGTATATTTTTGAGATTAATTCTTTGTCCATTGCTTCATTTGCTATTATTTTCTCCCATTCTGAAGGCTGTCTTTTCACCTTGCTTACAGTTTCCTTTGTTGTGCAAAAGCTTTTAATTTTAATTAGGTCCCATTTGCTTATTTTTGCTTTTATTTCCAATATTCTGGGAGGTGGGTCATAGAGGATCCTGCTGTGGTTTATGTCAGAGACTGTTTTGCCTATGTTTTCCTCTAGGAGTTTTATAGTTTCTGGTCTTATGTGTAGATCTTTAATCCATTTTGAGTTTATTTTTGTGTATGGTGTTAGAAAGTGTTCTAGTGTCATTGTTTTACAAGTGGTTGACCAGTTTTCCCAGAACCACTTGTTAGGATAATAGCTAATCTTGAAACTCTTCAGG
Source organism: Bos javanicus (assembly GCF_032452875.1). Classification (NCBI taxonomy): domain Eukaryota; kingdom Metazoa; phylum Chordata; class Mammalia; order Artiodactyla; family Bovidae; genus Bos; species Bos javanicus. The sequence continues at coordinate 31,731,079 of NC_083874.1, read as the reverse complement.
CCAGAAGGGAATGGCAAGACATACTTACAGTGATGAAAGAAAATAACCTACAGCCCAGATTACTGTAACCCACAAGGATCTCATTCAAATATGAAGGAGAAATCAAAAGCTTTACAGACAAGCAAAAGCTGAGAGAATTCAGTACCACCAAACCAGCTCTCCAACAAATGCTAAAGGATCTTCTCTAGACAGGAAACACAGAAAGAGTGTATAAACTCGAACCCAAAACAATAAAGTAAATGGCAGTGGGATCATACTTGTCAATAATTACCTTAAATATAAATGGGTTGAATGCCCTAACCAAAAGACAAAGAATGGCCGAATGGATACAAAAACAAGACCCCTATATATGTTGTCTACAAGAGACCCACCTCGAAACAAGGGACACATACAGACTGAAAGTGAAGGACTGGAAAAAGATATTCTACACAAATAGAGACCAAAAGAAAGCAGGAGTAGCAATACTATATCAGATAAAATAGACTTTACACAAAGGCTGTGAAAGAGACAAAGAAGGACACTACATAATGACCAAAGGATCAATCCAAGAAGATATAACAATTATAAATATATATGCACCCAACACAGGAGCACCCCAATATGTAAGACAAATGCTAACAAGTATGAAAGGGAAAATTAACAATAACACAATAATAGTGAGAGACTTTAATACCCCACTCACACCTATGGATAGATCAACTAAACAGAAAATTAACAAGGAAACACAAACTTTAAATGATACAATAGACCAGTTAGACCTAATTGATATCTATAGGACATTTCATCCCAAAACAATGAATTTTACCTTTTTCTCAAGTGCACATGGAATGTTCTCCAGGATAGATCACATTCTGGGCCATAAATCTAGCCTTGGTAAATTCAAACAAATTGAAATCATTGCAAGCATCTTTTCTGACCACAGTGCAGTAAGATTAGATCTCAATTATAGGATAAAAACTATTAAAAATTCCAACATATAGGGCCTGAACAACATGCTGCTAAATAACCAACAAATCACAGAAGAAATCAAAAAAGAAATCAAAATATGCACAGAAATGAATAAAAATGAAAACACAACAATCCAAAACCTATGGGACACTGTAAAAGCAATGCTAAGGGGAAGGTTCATAGCAATACAGGCTTACCTCAAGAAACAAGAAAAAAGCAAAATAAATAACCTAATTCTATGGACCTAACAGAAGCAGAAGATATTAAGAAGAGGTGGCAAGAGTACACAGAAGAACTCTACAAGAAAGATCTTCACGACCCAAATAATCATGATAATGTGATCACTCACCTAGAGCCAGATATCCTGGAATGTGAAGTCAAGTGGGCCTTAGAAAGCATCACTACTAACAAAGCTAGTGGAGGTGATGGAATTCCAGTTGAGCTATTCCAAATCCTGAAAGATGATGCTGTGAAAGTGCTGCACTCAATATGCCAGCAAATTTAGAAAATTCAGCAGTGGCCACAGGACTGGAAAAGGTCAGTTTCCATTTCAATCCCAAAGAAAGGCAAGGCCAAAGAATGCTCAAACTACTGCACAATTGCATTCATCTCACATGCTAGTAAAGTAATGCTCAAAATTCTCCAAGCAAGAGAGTTCCAGAAAAACATCTATTCCTGCTTTGCCATACTATGCCAAAGCCTTTGACTGTGTGGATCACAATAAAGTGTGGAAAATTCTGAAAGAGATGGGAATACCAGACCACCTGACCTGCCCCTTGAGAAACCTGTATGCAGATCAGGAAGCAACAGTTAGAACTGGACATGGAACAACAGACTGGTTCCAAATAGGAAAAGGAGTACATCAAAGCTGTATATTGTCACCCTGTTTATTTAACTTATATACAGAGTACATCATGAGAAATGCTGGGCTGGAAGAAGGACAAGCTGGAATCAAGATTGCAGGGAGAAATATCAATAACTTCAGATATGCAGATGACACCACCCTTACGGCAGAAAGTGAAGAGGAACTAAAAAGCCTCTTGATGAAAGTGAAAGAGGAGACTGAAAAAGTTGGCCTAAAGCTCAACATTCAGAAAACGAAGATCATGGCATCTGGTCCCATTACTTCATGGCAAATAGAGGGGGAAACTGTGGAAACAGTGTCAGACTTTATTTTTTTGGGCTCCAAAATCACTACAGATGATGATTGTAGCCAAGAAATTAAAAGACGCTTACTCCTTGGAAGGAAAGTCATGACCAACCTAGATAGCGTATTCAAAAGCAGAGACATTACTTTGCCAACAAAGGTTCGTCTAGTCAAGGCTATGATTTTTCCAGTGGTCATGTATGGATGTGAGAGTTGGATTGTGCAGAAAGCTGAGCGCTGAAGAATTGACGCTTTTGAAGTGTGGTGTTGGAGAAGACTCTTGAGAGTCCCTTGGACTGCAAGGAGATCCAACCAGTCCATTCTGAAGGAGACCAGTCCTGGGTGTTCTTTGGAAGGAATGATGCTGAAGCTGAAACTCCAATACTTTGGCCACCTCATGCGAAGAGTTGACTCATTGGAAAAGACCCTGATGCTGGGAGGGATTGAGGGCAGGAGGAGAAGGGGACAACAGAGGATGAGATGGCTGGATGCCATCACTGACTTGATGAACATGAGTTTGAGTGAACTCCGGGAGTTGGTGATGGACAGGGAGGCCTGACGTGCTGTGATTCATGGGATCGCAAAGAGTCAGACACGAGTGAGTGACTGAACTGAACTGAACTGAACACCTAAAGCAACTTGAAAAAGGAAGAATTGGAGAACCCCAGGGTTAGTAGAAGGAAAGAAATCTTAAAAATTAGGGCTGAAATAAATGCAAAAGAAACAAAAGAGACTATAGGAAAAATCAACAAAGCCAAAAGCTGGTTCTTTGAGAAGATAAATAAAATTGACAAACCATTAGCCAGACTCATCAAGAAACAAAGGGAGAAAAATCAAATCAACAAAATTAGAAATGAAAATGGAGAGATCACAACAGAGAACACAGAAATACAAAGGATCATAAGAGACTACTATCACCAACCATATGCCAATAAAATGGACAACTTGGAAGAAATGGACAAATTCTTAGAAAAGTACTACTTTCCAAAACTGAACCAGGAAGAAATGGAAAATCTTAACAGACCCATCATAAGCACAAAAAATTCAAACTGTAATGAGAAATCTTTCAACAAACAAAAGCCCATGTCTGACTCTTGCAACCCCATGGACCGTAGACCACCAGACTCCACTGTCCATGGAATTTCCCAGGCAAGAATACTAGAGCCAGTTGCCATTTCCTTCTCCAGGGAATCTTTCCCTCCCAGGGACTGAATGCACATCTCTTAAGCTGGCAGATAGATTCTTTACCACCAAGCCACCCGGAAGCCTGACAGAGAATACTGAAACGCAAAACTCCCAAAGGACATAAACGAGGCCAACAGGGTTTAAGACAGTAAGAATAGGATAGGGTGGTTTGAGATGGAGAGGTCTTGGAGAGGTCATACTTAAATTTGGTTCCTTGATATTTGGAATAGATGAAAACATGGAGAATATACCAAAGCCTAAAGATCTTGGTTCTACATGCTTCTCACTTTTGGAATGCATATAAGTAATCTTCTAGGCTATCAAAGTCAGGAATGAGGCAGAAAGTTAACTGAGAGTTTACGACCTACACTTTATTCTCAAACTGTAAATGATAATAAAAACCACATTGAGAATTTGACAGGTTTCATCACCCAAATAGTATCTTATATTGTCCAGCATAAGTTGATTACCTTTGAAAGATGTAGAAAATACAGTGCCATATGGAAGAAGCACAAAATAAAAATTGATTCAGGGAAGTAGAGAAGAGAGTCATAAAAACACTAAATTAGGCAATTTGCGCTGAAAGGCATGTTCCCAAAATTGTGTTTATGATCTCAAATAACATAAGGGAGTTAATGGTTAAAAGAAGAAGAAAAATAAAACAATGACACAAAAATGCTTTCACATCACCTCAACTCCCACATCAACAGGATTAAACACACTGTGAAAACCCAACCAAACTGCATGTGTAGGAAAACTTTCAGCTTTAAAACATTTTTCAGAGCAGGCATATGAAATGCTTTCTGATTATCAGAAGAAATGAAATTTATACCACTGTTATATATAAACTATCTCAAGGATGGAAAATTTAAGGACAGATATTCCTCTTCTCCTTCATTTCTCTCTGAAACTCATGATAACCATCACTGATCACTCCTGACCTTCTAATATGCCACTTCAGTTATCTCAGTGGAGGTGCTCTCAAATTTTGTAAGGTGGGGAATATTTTTAGAATTATTTAACTTATGTTTTTCTCTTTTGTATCTCTATTCATATGACACCCATCAAGTCAGCCTAAGGCTTCTGTCTAACTAAATGGAAATGGAGAGAGTGTTCATAGTTTGCCATAGTAAGAATATAAACAGAAAAGGATCATCCATTTCTCTCTGATATAAGATAACATGTTCAAAAGCCTATTACAGAAAAAGAATGTTCTAAATCTCTTTATCACCATTTTGTAATAAGGATACTGACTTGGTGGCCTTGATAAGGAAAGGAAAGTGAAGTCACTCAGTCGTGTCCGACTCTGCGACCCCATGGACTGTAGCCTACCAGGCTCCTCTGTCCATGGGATTTTCCAGGCAATAGTACTGGAGTGGATTGCCATTTCCTTCTCCAGCGGATCTTCCCAACCCAGGGATGGAACCCAGGTCTCCCACATTGTAGACAGACGCTTTACTGTCTGAGCCACCAGGGCCTTGATACAGAAGCTTTATTTTAAGGAGATCCTGGCCAAATCACAAGCAGAAGATGGTAAGGATTCAGTAATGAAACAACCCATGCATGATACCGTGTCTCAAGGTCAAAATCCCAGAAAGGGGAAATTTGGGGATCCCAGAAGTTAATTTAGAGACTATACCCAAGCAAACCTAGAAGCCGCCATTCAAAATAAACTGAGTAATGAGGTAAAGGCTGGGCCTTTTAGTTCCCATGTGGCATAGAGTACAGAAACCCAGAGGTTGCCACATGACCCAAGGTCGCAGAAGATAAGTGAGTTGAGAGTTTATGAACCTGTCCCAGGTAGTCTCCTGTAGCAAAAGAGAGGGCCATCCCAGAGGAAAAAACTAAGGGTGAACATATCACTCCATTAGGGAGTTGGTTGTACCACCAGTAACCAAAGTCAGCTGGGAAAAACCTGGGAAATGCCTGGACACAATACAGAAAGGCGCTAGTTGTCATTAGTCAGGTAGTAACAAGGAGATCCAACCAGTCCATTCTAAAGGAGATCAGTCCTGGGAGTTCTTTGGAAGAAATGATGCTAAAGCTGAAAGTCCAGTACTTTGGCAACCTCATTGGAAGAGCTGACTCATTGGAAAAGACTCTGATGCTGGGAGGGATTGGGAGCAGGAGGAAAAGGGGACAACAGAGGATGAGATGGCTGGATGGCACCATCGACTCGATGGACATGAGTTTGGGTGAACTCTGGGAGTTGGTGATGGACAGGGAGGCCTGGCGTGCTGCAGCTCATGGGGTCGCAAAGAGTCGGACACGACTGAGTGACTGAACCCAGATATAGCTAACTCAACCCAGATTAACTATATCCAACAGAGATTGGCAAGATTCCAGTGGATGCCATACAAGTCAGAGGACCCTTTCCTCCCCTTTATTGCCAAGAGGACACATGTCATTTTCCCCTCCATATGACCAGATACCACTTGAAAAGAAATGGGGAAAAGAATAAACTCTAATATGGAGCATTTATCTAAAAGTTTTATTATTATATTACACTGAATTACTATTTTGGAGTCAAATCTTTAGTTGCCCAGCCCATATATTTACTACAGTTGGTCCTCCATATCTGCAGGTTCTATAACCAAGGATTCAACCAACTGCATATTGAAAATATTCAGAGGAAAAAAAAATTCCAGAAAGTTCCAAAAGCAAGACTTGAATTTGCTGCATTTCAGCAACTATTTACATATAATTTGCATTGTATTAACAACTATTTGCATAGCATTTACATGGCATTAGGTATTATACATCATCTAGAGATAATTTAAAGTATACAGGAGAATGTGTGTAGGTTATTTGCAAATACTACTCCATTTTATATAAGAGACTTGAGCACCCTTGGATTTTGGTATCCAAAACAGATTCTGGAGAGAATACCCTGAGGATACCAAAAAATGACCACATTCAGCAAGATTAAGAATTTCATGAGGAAAATCCAACTAGCTAATATTAAAAAAATTTAATAGACTCTTTTCTTTGCATCTTTCAGTAAAAGTAAATTTGTGAAGTCAATAAATAACAAAATGGAAATACAAATTGAAAATTTGTGGGCCAAGTCTTTTTCCTGGACAATGCTAATGTGAAGACTAAAAACTTCATATGTCTCTTGTAACTTTTTCTTCTAGGTATATTTAGTTGATTCGTCTCCAAAGCCACTTCAGACTGACACAATCTATCTGTAAAATGTTCCTTGAGAGATTATTTCAGATCTTACAGCTTGGGAGACATAGAAAACATTTTTAGGCATACTTTTCCTAATACCTACAGTGTTGCATAAAAGTTTAATTCTCAAAAACCAATCTACTTCCTTCATCTCAGAGTGTTTGTTGAAGGTGAGGTGGGAAGGCAAAGGATACTTCCAGATCTACATCAATATTTATCGTATTGTCTTTTACTCAATCAAATTAAACTTATTTACAAAAGTAACTTACAAATAATACTCTTAAAATAAGCATTAAAATATACAGACGGGTTATGACTTATAAAAGTGCCTTAAACAACTCTTTCCTTGGGACTCCAAATTTATAATGCTCTGGTTCCTCTCTCTTTTTCTTTTAGTATATCTATCACTCCTTCTCTTCTCCCCTCTCTCACTGGCATACACATTTTCTCATTATTTTTCTAACTGGATTCCATTTTCATCTTGTGGACACCAAAATCCTTCCATGGGTAGACAGGATTCACTTTGACTTCCACTTTTACCTCTGATTTCAAAAGAAGTTGTTCATGATGAGAAAAGACAACCATATGTGCTTTTATGTGGAGTAACAAGTTCCTATAATTCTGAAAATAGATGGCATAATTTAACATTATGAAAATGTATGCTCTGTTCAGATATTGATGGTTTCTCTGAGCAATGCCATTCTTACAAAGCAATTCATATTAGTTTTCCTAGTGGGCTAGTAATAGACCTTACAAAGGGAAAAACAAAAACTATCTAAGAACTTCAAAGTAATGCATCTTTTGAAGTTACACTGCAAAAGCCTGAATGGATAAGAAAACTAAAAATGAGAAGTGACAAATATAGAAATGCCTTTGAAAAGTTTGCTTAGTATACTTTCCATTTTAGAGACAGTGCTATAAATTAATTTATAATTTCATTTATTACTACCCATAACTTGTACTTTTGTCCTTAAGTATTATTAACGTCATTTATTATCACATTATCCTAATCATTATTTTTGTTGTTGTTGTTCAGTTGCTAAGTTGTGTCCAACTCTTTGTGGCCACATGGTCTGCTGCACACCAGGCCTCCCTGTCCCTCACTATATCGTGAAGTTTGCCCAAGTTCATGTCCATCGAGTTGGTGATGCCAATCAACTATTTAATTCTATGCTGCCATCTTCATTTCTTGCCTTCCATCTTTCCCAGCATCAGAGTCTTTTCCAATCATTATTATTATGATATTATTATAATCATTATTAAGGTCATTTATTATCAAATTATCTTAATCATAAAAATATCATATTTGTTAGTTTCTTTTGATAAATAAAAAGAAAGAAAATCTTTACTGAATGCCTTTAAGCAACAAATTACTTAAACCAATTAGCATGATCATTCAGTTTCATGAAGTACAAAGAACAGTTCAAGGTCCTGAGTACTATTCCTTCAGATTCAGTTCAGTTCAGTTCAATCACTCAGTCGTGTCCGACTCTTTGAGACCCCATGGACTGCAGCACGCCAGGCCTCCCTGTCCATCATCAACCTCCAGAATTTACTCAAACTCATGTCTGTTGAGTCAGTGATGCCATCCAACCATCTCATCCTAGTCATCCCCTTCTCTTGCCTTCAATCTTTCCCAGCATCAGGGTCTTTTCAAAAGAGGCAGTTCTTCACAGCAGGTGGCCAAAGTATTGCATTTTCAGCTTCAGCATCAGTCCTTCTGATGAAGATTCAGGACTAATTTCCTTTAGGATTGACTGGCTGGATCTCCTTGCAATCCAACGGATGCTCAAAAGTCTTCTGCAACACCACAGTTCAAAAGCATCAATTCTTTGGCATTCAGCTTTCCTTACAGTCCAACTCTCACATCCATACATAACCAATGGAAAACCCATAGCTTTGACTAGATAGACCTTTCTTGACAAAGTAATGTCTCTGCTTTTTAATTCTCTGTCTAGGTGGGTCATAACTTCTTCCAAGGAGAAAGTGTCTTTTAATTTCATGGCTGCAACCACATCTGCAGTGAGTTTGGAGCCCAAAAAAATAATAAAGTCTCACTGTTTCCACTGTTTCCCCATCTATTTGCCATGAAGTGATGGGACCAGATGCCATGATCTTAGTTTTCTGAATGTTCAGTTTTAAGCCAACTTTTTCAGTCTCTTCTTTTACTTTCATCAGGAGGTTCTTTAGTTCTTCACTTTCTGCCATAAGGGTGGTGCCATCTGCATATCTGAGGTTGTTGATATTTCTCCTGGCAATCTTGATTCCAGCTTGTGCTTCTTCCAGCCCAGTGTTTTTCATGATGTACTCTGCATATAAGTTAAATAAGCAGGGTGACAATATACAGTCTTGACATACTCCTTTTCCTATTTGGAACCAGTCTGTTGTTCCATGTCCAGTTCTAACTGTGGCTTCCTGACCTGCATACAGATTTCTCAAGAGGCAGGTCAGGTGGTCTGATATTCCCATCTCTTTCAGAATTTTCCAGAGTTTGTTGTGGTCCACACAGTCAAAGGCTTTGACATAGTCAATAAAGCAGAAGTAGATATTTTTCTGGAACTCTCTTGCTTTTTCAATGATCCAACGGATGTTGACAATTTGATCTGTTTTCTCTGCCTTTTCTAAATCCAGCTTAAACATCTGGAAGTTCATGGTTCACATACTGTTGAAGCCTGGCTTGGAGAATTTTGAGCATTACTTCACTAGCGTGTGAGATGAGTGCAATTGTGTGGTAGTTTGAGCATTCTTTGGCATTGCCTTTCTTTGGGATTGGAATGAAAACTGACATTTCCAGCTCTGTGGCCACTGATGAGTTTTCCAAATTTGCTGGCATGTTGAGTGCAGCACTTTCACAGCATCATCTTTCAGGATTTGAAATAGCTCAACTGGAATTCCATGTCTTCAGATAACCTTGTTTTATTTGCCACTGACCAAGTAGCTGCCAGTGGTATTCTCATGAAATGGGCAAGCTGGACTTTACCTCCTAGTCCCTGCCTAAGTCTGTAGACGTGACTATTTCAAACTTTTGAATACTATGAAGAGGTATCTAAATAGGACCAGAGTTGGTTATAATATGAGTCAGAAGAAATCAAATTGTTTTCACTTGGCTTCTAAGCCTGAAGCTATATGCTTTTTTTAAGTATATAGATTTATATGGATTACCCAGGTAGGCTCTAGATATAATGATACAAAGAGAGAGAGAGAGTTTTGAGACAGATGCATAGAGGAAAAGACACACAAAAAAGGATGACATGTTGTAACCACAGAGGCAGAGACTAGGGTGATGTGGCTGCACGCCAAGGAAGATGGACGGAAGAAGCCAAAAATGGGGTCACCAGAAAGTGGAAGAAGCAAGGACTTCTTTCTACCCTAGAGCATCAGGCTTTGGCCTCCAGAATTGTAAGAGAACAAACTGTTACTGTTTTAAGCCACCTAGTTCCTGGTAATTTGTGACAGCAGCATCAGGAAACTAATGAAGATGGGTTCCTTGAGAATTATTCATTGTACTGCCAGTGATAAAGACTTCTCCCTTGCTTGACCTCAGAATGGGGTTCTATTCAATGAGCTGAAGGCAAGTACAAGGAGCTGCAATGGCAGAGTTTTCTGGTCCCCACTCACATTCTCTTCCCAGGCTTATCTATTTCTGCTCACTCCTGGTTCAGTTTCTGGTTTTGTCTAAAACAGCAGCCATTATGTATTATTTTCAGTGGCTTATTATTCAGTAATGTTAAAAGATGCTAAAGGGGTTTCCTAGCTTTCTAGAGAAAAATTTCAGAAAACTAGCAGTTAAAAATTACATGTAATAATTCACACTTCAAAAATTTTGAATTAAAACAAAGCATTTCCCAAGTTTCTTAAAGAAAATCTCCAAGTGCTACTCCTGTTGACCCTTAGCTACTGACCTCTTAATTCTCAGGCTTGCTTTTGTCATTCATTCCCCATGCCTAAGCCTTAGAAGGGGGGTGGTGGTGGAGGTGGTATAGTTGCTAAGTTGTGTCCGACTCTTGTGACCCCATGGACTGTAGCCCTCCAGGTTCCTCTGTCCATGGGATTCTCCAGGCAAGAGTGCTGGAGTGGGTTGTCATTTCCATCTCTAAGGGATCTTCCCAACCCAGGAATTGAACCCGGGTCTCCTGCATTGCAGGTGGATTCTTTACCAACTAAGCTACAAGGGAAGTGGCCAAGCCTTAGAATAAACAACTGCAGTACTTTAAGTTAAAAAAAAAAACAGGATTTATAACATAATTTGATCTTCTCTGGGCTACAGTCCACAGGGTCGCAAAGAGTTGGACACGACTGAGCAACTTCACTCATTCACTTGATCTTCTCATTAACTGGTTCCTTTTACCTGCTTGAATATTGATATTTATTATATTATTACTTTCCTTTACTAGTGGCATAAACTTCAATTAACATGCAGACAAATACAAAACAAGAAATTCAGTCAGGTTTTCCCTGACAGTTCATATAAAATAGTTCTTCGTAAATAGGGATAAACTTGGCTAGCTGAAAGAACCACACAGATAGAAGTATACAGATACCAAAGAACACAGAAAAACCTTTTTCTAAGGGCTCAAGGATCATACTGATTGCTCATTTCTTAGAAACTGTTAGCCTCAAGTTGTTACATCAATAAAGCCACAATTCATCTCTGGATAAGTATTCCCACTCACCCCATTACCAAGTAGTTTTTCTAAGAGTGTTCAATATACTACACATTTTGAAAGTTACTTTCCTACTCAAAAAAAAAAAAAAAGTCTTTCAAACACATCAGATATGAGATGCTTTTCAATTAGTTTGTTTATATTTGGTTTGGGCTGGGAAGAACAGAGCAATTCTCAGCAATCTAATCTCATTAATCTCCAAGTTATCTGAGAGAGAAAAGCTACATAGCAGGCTGTTTATTTTCTGTTCAGTGAATTCTTTTGTCATTCTCTTGCAGTTTAATGAACAGTTTCTCCAAATCCTCAGAGCAGTTGAAGTGTTTATTTCAGCAAATAATGTGTTTGCAGAAGCGTAAATCATTACCGAAGTCTTTCCTAGGAAACTTCCCTTGTGACATATTGTGGCCTCTATTCCACTGTGCAAAAGAAGGTCATAATAAAGCACGCTTATACCTTGCCCAACGCTGCAGTCTTCTTCACTGGTAAAAAGTACTAAAATCTAGCAAAGCACTTCAATTTTTTAATTACCAATTTTTTTTTAAGTATTAGTTTTATTTCCAGGTAATTTTGAATTAGTTTGTTACTTTTTATTGGAGAATATACATATTTTAAAAGTATCCCTGGTAGCTCAGCTGGTAAAGAATTTGCCTGCAACGCAGGAGACTTCAATTCAATTCCTGGGTTGGGAAGTTCCCCTGGAGAAGGTATAGGCTACCCACTCCAGTATTCTTGGGCTTCCCTGGTATCTAAGCTGGTAAAGAATCCTCCTGAAAATCAGAAGACCTGGGTTCAATCTCTGGGTTGGGCAGGTCCCTTGGAGATGGGAAAGGCAATCCACTCCAGTATTCTTGCCTGGAGAATCCCTAGGACAGAGGAGCCTGGTGGGCTACAATCCATAGGGTCGCACACAACTGATTGACTAAGCACAGCACAGCATAGTGTTCTATGAACCTTCACAAATTACCTGCATTTGTGCAATGCCCAGATCAAAAGGAGACCATGACCAGCACCTAGAAGATGCTCTCATGCCCTGCTTCCAATCATTGTCTCTAAGTTTACCACTATGCTGACTTCTATCACAATAGATTATTTTGTTATATCGGACCAGGAACTGACTGTGGCTCAGATCATGAACTCCTTATTGCCAATTCAGACGTAAATTGAAGAAAGTAGAGAAAACCACTAGAACATTCAGGTATGACCTAAATCTAAATCAAATCCCTTATGACTATACACTGTAAGTGAGAAATAGATTGAGGGACTAGATCTGATAGACAGACTACCTGATAAACTATGGATGGAGGTTCGTGACCTTGTATAGGAGACAGGGATCAAGACCATCCCCAAGAAAAAGAAAAGTAAAAAGGCTAAATGGCTGTCTGAGGAGACCTTACAAATAGCTGTGAAAAGAAGAGAAGTGAAAAGCAGAGGAGAAAAGGAAAGATATAAGCATCTGAATGCAGAGTTCCAAAAAATAGCAAGGAGAGATAAGAAAGCCTTCCTCAGTGATCAATGCAAAGAAATAGAAGAAAACAATAGAATGGGAAAGACTAGAGATCTCTTCGAGAAAATTAGAGATATCAAGGGAAAATTTCATGCAAAGATAGGCTCAATAAAGGACAGAAATGGTATGGCCCTAACAGAAGCAGAACATTTTAAGAAGAGGTGGCAAGAATACACAGAAGAAGTGTACAAAAAAGATCTTTATGACCCAGATAATCACAATAGGGTGATCACTCACACTCACCTAGAGCCAAACATCCCGGAATGTGAAATCAAGTGGGCCTTAGGAAGCATCACTACGAACAAAGCTAGTCAAGGTGATGGAATTCCGGTTGAGCTATTTCAAATCCTAAAAGATGATGCTGTGAAAGTGCTGCACTCAACATGTCAGCACATTTGGAAAACTCATCAGTGGCCACAGGACTGGAAAAGGTCAGTTTTCATTCCAATCCCAAAGAAAGGCAATGCCAAAGAATGCTCAAACTATCACACAACTGCACTCACCTCACACGCTAGTAAAGTAATGCTCAAAATTCTCCAAACCAGGCTTAACAATACATGAACTGTGAATTTACAGATATTCAAGCTGGTTTTAGAAAAGGCAAAGGAACCAGAGATCAAATTGCCAGCATCTGCTGGATCATTGAAAAAGCAACAGTTCCAGAAAAACATCTATTTCTGCTTTATTGACTATGCAAAAGCCTTTGACTGTGTGGATCACAATAAACTGTGGAAAATTCTGAAGCAGATAGGAATGCCAGACCACCTGACCTGCCTCTTGAGAAACCTGTATGCAGATCAGGAAGCAACAGTTAGAACTGGACATGGAACAACAGACTGGTTCCAAATAGGAAAAGGAGTATGTCAAGGCTGTGTATTGTCACCCTGCTTATTTAACTTATATGCAGAGTACATCATGAGAAACGCTGGGCTGGAAGAAGCACAAGCTGGAATCAAGATTGCTGGGAGAAATATCAATAACCTCAGATATGCAGATGACACCACCCTTATGGCAGAAAGTGAAGAGGAACTCAAAAGCCTCTTGATGAAAGTGAAACAGGAAAGTGAAAAAGTTGGCTTAAAACTGAACATTCAGAAAACGAAGATCATGGCATTTGGTCCCATCACCTCATGGGAAATAGATGGGGAAACAGTGCCAGACTTTATTTTTTGGGCTCCAAAATCACTGCAGATGGTGACTGCAGCCATGAAATTAAAAGATGCTTACTCCTTGGAAGAAATGTTATGACCAACCTAGATAGCATATTCAAAAGCAGAGTTATTACTTTGGCAACAAAGGTTTGTCTAGTCAAGGCTATGGTTTTTCCTGTGGTCACGTATGGATGTGAGAGTTGGACTGTGAAGAAAGCTGAGCGCTGAAGAATTGATGCTTTTGAACTGTGGTGTTGGAGAAGACTCTTGAGAGTCCCTTGGTCTGCAAGGAGATCCAACCAGTCCATTCTGAAGGAGATCAGTCCTGGGTGTTCATTGGAAGGAATGATGCTAAAGCTGAACCTCCAATACTTTGGCCACCTCATGCGAAGAGTTGACTCATTGGAAAAGACTCTGATGCTGGGATGGATTGGGGTCAGGAGGAGAAGGGGATGACAGAGGATGAGATGGTTGGATGGCATCACCGACTCCACAGACATGGGTTTGCGTAGACTCTGGGTGTTGGTGATGGACAGGGAGGGCCTGGCATGCTTCGATTCATGGGGTCGCAAAGAGTCGGACATGACTGAGCAACTGAACTAATACTTTATATAAAAAGAATCACACGGCACATATTTTGTATATGAATTTTGTTTCAACATTATGTTTATGAGATTCTTCCATATTGCTGTATTATAGATCATTCATTCTCATTCTATACATAGTATTCCATTGGATGAATATGTCATCACTTATTTATCCATTATCCCATTGATGATTAGCTAGATAGCTTTCAGTTTGAGATTATCACGAATTGTGCTTTACTGAACATTCTTATATTCTATCAGTGAATATAAGTATGTGTTCCTGTTGGATGTTTGTCAAGGGGTAGAAGTGCTGAGTTATAGTGTATGCATGTTCAAAATTAGTGAGTAATACCAGTTTAAATGGGCTTAACAGGTGGCACTAGTAGTAAAGAACCTGCCTACCAATGCAGGAGACATAAGTTTCACAGTTTCAATCCCTGAGTCAGGAAGATCCCCTGGAGGAAGAAATGGCAAGCCACTCCAGTATTCTTTCCTGGAGAATTCCCATGGACAGAAGACCCTGGTAGGCTACAGTCTATAGGGTCTCAAAGAGTTGGACATGACTGAAGCAAAATATGAGAGTTGGACTGTGAAACAAGCTGAACACCGAAGAATTGATGCTTTTGAACTGTGGTGTTGGAGAAGACTCTTGAGAGTCCTTTGGACTGCAAGGAGGTCCAACTAGTCCATTCTAAAGGAGACCGGTCCTGGGTGTTCATTGAAAGGACTGATGCTAAAGCTGAAACTCCAGTACTTTGGCCACCTCATGTGAAGAGTTGACTCACTGGAAAAGACTCTGATGCTGGGAGGGATTGGGGGCAGGAGGAGAAGGGGACGACAGAGGATGAGATGGCTGGATGGCATCACCGACTTGATGGACATGAGTTTGAGTGAACTCCAGGAGTTGGTGATGGACAGGGAGGCCTGGCGTGCTGTGATTCATGGGGTCGCAGGGTCAGACACGACTGAGTGACTGAACTTAACTGAACTGAAGCAACTTAGCATGCATGCATCAGTTTAAAAAATTGGTTAAATCAATCTTCACTCTCAAGTAGTTGATTGAGTGTTCTAGTTGCTTTACATGCTTGTCAACACTTCATGTTATTTTTTAGTCATTCTTCTAGGTATGCAGTGGTATGGCATTGCAGTTTAATTAGCATTTCTTTGATAACTGAGCTGGAATACTTTTCCTGTGTTAACTTGCCATATTTTTGTTGTTCTAGTGTTTTGTCAATTTTCCTACAGGGTCATCCATCTTTCTCTTTAATTCATAATAATTTCTTAAAAATTATGGCTATAAGTACCTTATAGATAAACGTCATCAATATTAAAGTATCTTTTCCTATTCTGAGTATTTTCGGTCCCTTAATATTGTCTTTTGATAAATAGAAGTTGTTTAATTTTACTATAGATCAATTTATAAATTCTTACTTCTATCATGGGCACTTTTTGGTGTCTAATTTAAGAAATTCTTGCCTACAAAGGATCATGAAAGTGTTTTCTTGTGTATTTATAAATCTTCAGTGGTTTGCCCTCTGCATTTAGATTGCAAGTCATCCAAAATTGATTTTTGTGTATAGTATAATACAGGAATAAAGATACTTTTAAACTATAAATATCCAATCAATCCAGAACTATTTATTGAAAATCTGTCCTTTTTTCCACTATATGTCCAAACTTTTTTTCATGATACTTAACCTGGTAATAATCTAGCATCTTTCTTTTAAACTTGTCTACAATCACAACTTTAAACTCTTAATTTGGAAAAATACAAACCCACTGATACATAAATAATACATTTATTAAATATCAAATTTCAAAAATGGAAACAGGATTTTAAGATTAACGGAAAGAAGTCATTGTTCCCTTTCTATTTCTACGTTTCTGTATTTTTTGATATAGTTTTGTTATTTAAAATGTCCTTGCTTTCAAAATTCCTTTATTCAAAACTCCATTTCTCTCTTATTTCCCAATGTATTGATATAGCTTGTTTCAAAATGATCTTTAGCAACTTTTGCCTTAGCACTATCAGTGGAAACTTAGCCAACATTTATTGAAAGTCTATCATGTCCTGGGTAGTGGTAGTTTTCTCTTAACATAATATTTCTTGTATGTAGATCCAGACATCCCCAAAGAAATAATTTCTTAGTTCTACAACTAGAATACTTATTAATATTTTTAAATAGGTAGAGACTTCTTTGAGAATCTGATAAGAGCTTTAGCTTTTCTCTCCTGAAAATATGGACATACACAACATTATACATAAAATTTCAGGGATTCCAATGTCATGAGAAGCCACAGTTTGAGAACATTTCCACTATACAAAGTCAGAAATTATTTTGTTATAAGGATGATTCTCCATGAGCATTTTTGTTGGCAAAATATCACAGAGGGTACAATATGTTGCTTTATTGAGGGTAATTTTATGGTTGCTCTAAGGGCTGAATAAATGATTCCAATATAAAATGCATTAAACTGAATATAATAGCTATCTATTTTTAATTCTAGATCAATTTAGGACACTCCATTTGGCACTAATAAGTTTATAAAAATCCCCTTTCAAAAAGAAGTGTCATTAGGAAAAGACATTTCCACCTTTACAATAAAACACTTAGAGTTTGCTCCCTTAATCCTATTCCTAAGCCACTAGCTAAGAGAAAGACAAATGCCTTGTTACTAGCTTTTTTCAAATAATAGAACAAAACAATTGTTTTTGTGTAGTTATAAAAGAGCACAGCTGTTGATCCTTTAAAGAATCAAAAGGTATTTAATCAATTTATGTTACAAAATATACCAATTTGTTATGACATTCAGAAGTTTCACATGGAGGACTATGAAGTATCCCATTTGAGCACAGGCGCACACACACCAAGTCTCCCACATCCGGACACTAGACCAGAACTCAAAGCCTGCATGTGACAGCGTGGATCCAGCTGTGTGCTGCAGTGAGCTGCAACTTCACCACTTCATCCTCAAACATCCTCTCACGTAAAAACCTGCTGTTTTTATGTCTTCCTACTGCTTCACAGATGATAGAACTCAGGGCTGACAGCTCTCACTAGAACAAACATTTTTTGTTTCATCAAAAGAAAATCAAGCTCCAGGAAATAACATCCTGCTTAGATGTGACACATCTAAGAACCAGTGGATTGATCTCCTTGAGCTGGTAGATTCTTCAGCATGCTCAAGTTGCCTTCATGAGTCATGATTTAAAAAAAAAAAATCAAAATGTATTTTTCAGTCTAAAACTGCTACACTTCATAGTTCCTAAAAGAATCTAGTTTCATGAAACATCTTCATAATTCTTATACTCTATTGAATGTAAGAATTCCCTGAGTGACCTTGTCAACACGTTGTAGAGTCCTCGGTCTACTGGACAGAAGGATATTGAGCTGAATTTAGGCACTGTCTGCTAGGAAGATTAATGTCTGCTTTTGATTTCAAAGGGCACTACACACAAAAAAAAAGAAATTAAAGCTTATAAAATTATGTTAAATACATTGCATCGCACTGCTCAGTTGCTCAGTTGGGTCCAATTCTTTACAACCCCATGGACTGTGGCCTGTCCTCCATCCATGGGATTTTTCAGGCAAGAATACTGGAGTGGGTTGTCATTTCCTCCTCCAGGGGATCTTCCTGACCCAGAGACTGGACCCATGTCTTCTGCGTCTCCTACATTGGCAGGTAGACTCTTTACCACTGAGCCACCTGGGGCTTACATTAAGTACATTAGAGAAATACAAATTCTCTTTTTTACCTAAGTAGGTTTCCCACAGTTAATCATTTTATTCACCTTCTCATTCACCCTCAACATCTCCATTACTCTTTTGTATTTCAAACTCAAGTAGAAAAACTCCAATTAAGATTAACTCCAACTCTGATGACTTTGATCTTGTTCCAGTGGCTAGAACAAAGCCACCTAACCTTTCTGACTTAAAGACCATGAAACTTGAGTAGATGTTTAAACTGCCCGGCTAAGTCTAAGTCACTTCAGTCGTGTCCGACTCTGTGTGACCCCAGAGACGGCAGCCCACCAGGCTCCCCGTCCCTGGGATTCTCCAGACAAGAACACTGGAGTGGCTTGCCATTTCCTTCTCCAATGCATGAAAGTGAAAATTGAAAGTGAAGTCGCTCAGTCATGTCCGACTCCTAGCGCCCCCATGGACTGCAGGCCACCAGGCTCCTCCATCCATGGGATTTTCCAGGCAAGAGTACTGGAGTGGGGTGCCATTGCCTTCTCCTAAACTGCCCTGACACTCCCCTATTTTTTTTTTTTTTCAGCCAATCCATACTGCCTCTCTCAGAGTGGACCATTTACTACCTCTTCTTATCCATTCTATTTCCCAAAGCCTCCTCCCTCTCAACAGACACTATTTTAAATATTTCGATGTGTGTGCATGCTCAGTTGCTAAGTTGTGCACAACTCTGCAACCCCATGGGTTGTAGCCCACCAGGTTTCTCTGTCCGTGGGATTTCCCAGGCAAGAACACTGAACTGGGTTGTCATTTCCTCCTCCAGCGGATCTTCCAGACGCAGGGATTGAACCTGTGCTTCCGGCATTACAGGAGGATTCTTTACCACTGAGCCACCTGGGAATCCCAAATATTTCAATGATAAAATATAAACAATTGAAAGAGAATTTCTGTATCTTTCTATAGGTGGTCTTCACTTCTGTCACAGTGTTTAAAAAATAAGTTCTCTACTTTAGCAATAGGTCCAATCCTTGCTGGCTTATTCAAGGACTTCTGCAATTCATTACTTTCTCCTGCAACATCACCTTTCCTATTGATACAATTATTTCCATCAATACACAAACATATTATAATACTGCTTATCTAACAAAATAAGTAAACAATCTTGACTTTATGCCTTACAAGTGACTCCTTCATTTCTCTTACTTCCAAATACTAATAGCAAAAACCTTGTAAGATTAACAATTGTTATTTTGCACTTCCTCTTCCCTATTGTCCTATTCCTCTTCAACACTTCACTAAAAGCTCTTACAAAGATCGCCACTGATCTCCATGTTGCCAAATCCATAATTACTTATCTGTCTCATTTTCCTCCATCTCTCAGTGTTTTTAGCACAGTTATTATTTTCCCCTTGAAATTGTTTCTTAAAATGACTCTCTAGATACCACACTTTCTTGATTCTCCTACTTTACCAGCTGTTTCTTTATAGTCTCCTTGACTTCACCCAAGAATTTAACTCTTGACCTTCATCTCTCATCTCTTCTCTTATTTACACTTATTCCCTTTGGGATCAGATTCATTCCAGTTTTAAAATCAATCTCCACACTAAAAACTTTATTTTTATCGCTGGTCCTAAACTCTTACCTGAACTCTGTCCTGTATATCCAAAGGTTAATTTGGGATCAACCTTTGATGTCTAACAAGCACAACAAAAATGTTAACATCTAAAGTCAACTCCAAATCCTCAAATCTTCTCTTCTCCAAATTGCCATAGATTCTTCATCATAGACTCTTAGCTAAGGACTAATAGTCTAAGGACTGCTGCCATAGACTCTTAATCTGTTTCAGCCTACATATGACACAGAAGCCAGAAATAATTATCGTGATGAAATAATCAACCTAAATAATCATTTAAATTTCCAACTCAATACATGATTTTAAGTAAGTTCCAGGAGTTGGTGATGGACAAGGAAGTCCTGCACAAGGCGTGTTGCACACCATGGGGTCACAAAAAGTCGGCTACAACTGTGCCACTGAACTAAACTGAACTGATATAAATTCCAGGGAGAAAAGCATTCTTTCCTCAAAAGAATTTTGTTCATGCTTAATATTCATTGTTTTGAGTATTATGCTCCTCTGAAAGTGCATCCTCACTATTGGGAAATGAATTATTCTTGGTTGTGATCAGCAGTAACACCAAGGCCTGTGTATCTTAAAGGAGAAAATAAAGGAGAGGGAGTTGGCATGACTGAACTGGGTTATTTGCTATGTCATCAAGTAGATGACTTTCTCCACACATTGTAGGCATATTGGAGTGAAGGGTGGACCTGGAGATGTACCAGCTAGTACAGTAATTCCTGAGGTAAAGAGTGGACCCAGGAGTAGGGTTGTAGCTCTGAACAGGTGGAGTAGATGTGGGATCAAGAGAGATGTTGAAGTGAAATAAGAGGACTTGCTGAAGAGGAGAGAGGGTAGTAATTTAGAAACACTCAATTTTCTTTCACCACAGGTGATTATGCATATATATCTGCATGTGGAATTGCTGGTGGTAGAAGCATGAGGGTTTTTTTCCTGGCAGATTCCTTGGGCTTTATCATTAGTCTTTCTGCTGCTGGTGGGTAGTCAGGGTCAGGATTGGTGACTGGAGGGGATAATCTGTTGAGGCTATCATTTCATGTGATGGGAACACCAAATTGAAGTAGGTTTTTGGTAGTGTTGGATGTTCTTCTGAAGATAGAAATGTGTTATCCAGCTGATATTATTTTCGCCAGAATACCCATTTTGAGGAAAATGTAATATGTTTCTGAGTTCCTCTTTGTTCAGACAGGCAAGGCAAATATGACAGAGGATTAAAATGCTGTAGGTGCTTAGATGGAGAGATTATAGTGATGAATTACAAAATATAAAGTGCATAAAATAGTTAACTAATAAGGACTTACTCTAGCACAAGGAACTCTGAAAGTCTCTAATGACCTATATGGGAAAAGAATCCTAAAAAAGTGGAGATATATTTAGTTTGTTGTACAGTAGAAGCTAATACAACATTGTATTCTTTTGCAGTGTAAAAGAAATTAAAAACAGAATTTGTTTACTTAAAAAATAGAAAGTGTACCTGAATAAATTAAAAAGAATGGTACTGAATTAAAAAGGTTTTGTAACATGAAAAAAAAATTAAGATCTTATTCTTATACATAAAATCTTTCAACAGCTTCCCTTAACACTTAAACCCCACTCTTAACCTTGATCTACAAAACCAAACATGATCTAGTCTCTGATGTTCTTTGATAATTCTCACACTTCCTTACAATGTTCTAATAATAAGCATCTAGTAAACCCTGGTACACTGTTGGTGGGAATATAAATTGGTGCAGCCACTGTGAAAAACAGTATTGAATTTCCTCAGAAACTAAAAATAGAGCTACCATGCACATGTGTGTTCAGTTGTATCTGACTCTCCGCAACGCCAGGGATTGTAGCCCACCAGGCTCCTCTGTCCATGGGACTTTTCAGGCTAGAATACTGGAGTAGATTGCCATTTCCTTCTCCAAGAGCTACCTTATGACTTAGTAATTTCATTACCAGGTATATATCCCCAAACCGCCAAAACACTAACTTGAAAAGATACATGAACCCCACTATTTACTGCCAAACATTTACAATTGCCAAGATATGGAAGCAATCTAAGTGTACATCAGTAGACGAAAGGTTAAAGATGATGTGGTATACATATACAATGGAAAACTGAAAGTGTTAGTCATTCAGTCATGTCTGAATCTTTGCAACCCATGGCCTGTAGCCCACCAAGCTTCTCTGTCCAAGGCATTCTCCAGGCAAGAATACTGGAATGGGTAGCCATTTCCTTCTAGAGCAGATCTTCCTAACCCAGGGATTGAATCTAGGTCTCCTGCATTGCAGATCGATTTTTTACCATTTGCCACCAGGGAAATCCACAATGTAATACTAGTCAGCTATAAAAAAGAATGAAATTTTGCCATTTGTAACAACATGGATAGACTTCGAGGGTCTTATGCTAAGTGAAAGAAGTCGGGCAAAGAAAGACAAACACTATATTATGTCATTCATATGTACAATATAAAAAAATAATAAAACCAGTGAATAAAACAAAAAAGAAACAGACTCACAGATACAGAGAACAAATGAGTGGTTACCAGTAGGGAGAGGGAAGAGGGGATGGGCAAGATATAGGGGATTAAGAGGCACAGATTACTACGTATAAGATAAATATGCTATAAGGATATATTGTACATAATTAAATGTACATAATTTAAAATTAAATAGACAAGTCGTGTGGCTCATAAGAGAAGGTTTCTACTGTTAATTCAATAACTGAATGTTCCCAGTTTCTGGTTGTTATTGTTCAGTTGCTCAGTCATGTCTGACTCCTAGCGACCCCACGGACTGCAGCATGCCCAGATTCTCTGTCCTTCACCATCTCCCAGAGTTCACTTAAAATCATGTCCATTGACTGGGTGATGTCATCCAACCATGTCATCCTCTATTGTCCACTTTTCCTCCTGCTTTCAATTTTTCCCAGCATCAGGGTCTTTCCCAATGATTCAGCTCTTCACATTAGGTGGCCAAAGTACTGGAGCTTCACCTTCACATCAGTCCCTCCAGAGAATATTCAAGGTTGATTTCCTTTAGGATTGACTGGTTTGATCTCCTTGCTTTCCCCAGTCTACCTCTGTTTAAGTCAAGAAGCTATAATATTCATTTAATCACCCAAACCCAAATCACCTGCCTAATATAAGCACCCTTTTCATAAGTAGCAAATGACATAGAGAGACTCAGTCTTATCAATAGAACACCTACAAAAACATAATCATCTCTCAATTTGTGCTTTCTGAATATTTGATTCATCAGGCACAGGTGCAGCTACTGAGGACTGAAAAAAGTAGACAGAAATAAGAAGAGTCCAAAGGACACACCACAGTTTGGGTGTTTGCAGTAAGAAAGGCTGTTCTTCACACAACCTGCATATAACACAGTTTGGGGAGGTATTTATCTTGGAAGCCAGGGAAAGAAATGACGAGCCAATGTGAAGATACTGCAGTAGTGACTTAGGCAATCTAGTCAATAGACAAAGAGTTTAGAAGAATGCAGGATAAAGATGTCCAGAAGTCAAATAAAAGGGTAAAAGTAGTTGATCAGAAAGGGGAGCTTTAAAAATTATTACCATCCAGTTACATGGAAAGTAACAATTATGCTTCTGAGGCCGCATTTAAGTCTTACATTTAAAAACTTTGTAATTCTCAACTCAATAATTGGACTAATGTTTTTCTCTGAAAATGTTCCAAGACTTACAGATACCACTCTCTTCCATTTTCCTTTCCCTCAAAATCACTCCAAATAATAAATGAAGAAAACCAAAGTATTTCATTGACAATTACTATTGTTAGCAATTTAGAACTGTATTTCTTGGCCTCTAACACATATTAATAGAAACAGAATGGTCATCTTTACTACCTGTAATCAATCTGCCTTTACATTTTTATGGGAGGATACTTCTATGACACACATAAAATTAATTATGGGTAACTGTCATGTTTCATGACAGTTCACAGAGTTCACAGCTACTATAAGGAGAATACAAACAGTAAGAATAATCAGAGTTGTGGGTATTTCTCCTACAATAGTTCAGGGAATTTCTCAGGCTTTTCCATTGGTTATTTTAAGGTCAATTCTGTTCTCATATTTATTAGACAATACATTACTCATGCTGATATGTAAACATATTTTAAAAGCCTATAGCAAACACCATACACAAAAATAAACTCAAAATGGATTAAAGACTTAAATGTAAGACCAGAAACTATAAAACTCTTAGAGGAAAACAAAGGCAGTACACTATTTGACATACATCACAGCAAGATTCTCTTTGACCCACCTCCTTGTGTGTGTTCTCAGACACTCAGTTGAGTCCAACTCTCTGCAACCCCATGGACTGTAGCCCACCAGGTTCCTCTGTCCATGGGATTCTCCAGGCAAGAATACTGGAGTGGGTTGCCATGCCTCCTCCAGGGGATCTTCCCCACCCAGGAATCAAACCCACATCTCCTGCACTGGCAGGCAGGTTCTTTACCATTAGTGTCCCGCCCCCACCCCAAGTAATGGAAATAAAAACAAAAATAAACAAATGGGACCAAATTAACACAGAAAACAATAGACAAGATTAAAAGACAACCCTCAGAATGGAAGAAAATATTTTCAAACAAAACTGACAAAAGATTAATCTCCAGAATACAAAAGCAGCTCATACAGCTCAACATCAGAAAAACAAAAAGGCCACTCAAAAAAATGGGCAGAAGAACTAAACAGACATTTCTCCAAAGAAAATATACAAATGGCCAATAAATTCATGAAAAGATGCTCAACATCACTCATTATTAGAGAAATGCAAATCAAAACTACAATGAGGTATGACCTCAAACCGGTAAAAATAGCCATCATCAGAAAAATCTACAAACAAACGCTGGGCAGGATAAGAAGAAAAGAGGACCCTCCTACACTGTTGGCGGGAATGTAAAGTGATACAGCCATTATGGAAAATAGTATGGAGATTCCTTAAAAAACTAGGAATAAACCTACTATATGTCCCAGCAGCCCAACTACTGGGCCTACACCCTGAGAAAACCAGAATTCTAAAAGAGACGGGTACCACAATGTTCACTGCAGCACTATTTACAAAGATCAGGACACAGAAGCAACCTAGATGTCGACAGATGAATGGATAAAAGATGTGTGGTACATATTATATGTACAATGGAATATTACTCAGCCATAAAAAATCATAAATGAGTCAGTTCTAGTGAGGTAAATGAACTTAGAGCCTGTTATAGAGTGAAGTCAGAAAAACAAATATAGTAAATTAATACATACATATGGAATCTAGAAAAATGGTATTAATTAACCTGTTTTCAAGGAAGGAATGGACAGGCAGGTGTAGAGAATGGACTTGTGGACACAGCTGGGGAGGGACTGAATGGGAGGAGTGGAGAAAGAAGCATCAACATATAGATACTATCATGTGTAAAATGAACAGTTGGTGAGAAGTTGCTATATAACACAGGGAGCCCAGTCTGGTACTTTGTGATGACCTAGAGGGGTGGGATGGGGGAAGGGAGGGAGGATCAAGAGGGAGGGGATATATGTATAATTATGGCTGATTTCCATTGTTGTATGGCAGAAACCAATATCTTGTAAAAAAAATTTTTTTTAATGTTTAAGAGTTGGACACGACTGAGCGACTTCACTTTCACTTTCATGCATTGGAGAAGGAAATGGCAACCCACTCCAGTGTTCTTGCCTGGAGAATCCCAGGGACAGGGGAGCCTGGTGGGCTGCCATCTATGGGGTTGCACAGAGTCAGACACAACTGAAGTGACTTAGCAGCAGCAAGCCTATAGCAGTATACTGGAGAAGACTCTTGAGAGTCCCTTAGACAGCAAGGAGATCAAGCCAGTCAATCCTAAAGGAAATCAACCCTCAATAATCATTGGGAGGACTGATGCTGAAGCTCCAATACTTTGGTCACCTGATGCAAAGAACCAACTCACTAGGAAAGACCATGATGCTGGGAAAGACTGAAGGCAGGAGGAGAAGGGGACAACAGAGGATGAGATGGTTGGATGGCACCACTGACTCAATGGACATGAGTTTGAGCAAATTCTGGGAGATGACAAAAGACAGGGAAGCCTGGTTTGCGGCAGTCCATGTGATCGCAAAGAGTTGGACACACCTAAGCAAATGAACAACAAATAGCAGTATTTACAGGTGTCTTTCATGGAAATTTTCTGTTCAACTAAATTTAAAAACACTATATTAACAGATTTTTTTTTTTTACTATAGGATTTCTCAGAGCAGTTGACATGCCCAAGAATTTAATGAATTTAAAAGGTAACAGATTCTACAGAGTTTCATTTCTATTTGATCAGGAAACCATGACCGTGAACATCCATCCAGTGATATCATTTTGGTAACTACTGTTTACTTATTCGTGAAAGAGATAAATCCAAAACAGGTAAAAGTACAATGGCAAACCTACACAGTCTTTATTCCTTATATGTTGCAAGAGATGGTGAAATAGAGTAGCTCTACTCTTAACTGGGCTTTCTTGGTGGCTCTGACAGTAAAGAATCTGCCTGCGATGCCAGAGACCAGGGTCAGAAAGATCCCCTGGAGAAGAGAATGGCTACCCACTCTAGTGTTCTTGCCAGGAGAATTCCATGGACAGAAGAACCTAGTGGGCTACAATCTATGGGGTCAAAAAGAGTCAGACACAACTGAGTGATTCTCACACACACACACACACACACACACATTTAATAATCACACAAAATGAAAGGTCTTTGGTCCAAACATGTGGAAATGCAATTATACTCCACAAGTTGATGAAAACTAATTGATGGCGGACTCTTTCAACAAAGACAACTTAACTTTTTGCCCAACAGTTTCTTTAGATAGATATGAAAAGGATTTATAGGCCCTCTAATCCACATATTTGTACAAAGGAAAAGCTAAGAGGAGTACAGTAGAATTTTAGATTTTTATGATTGTGTTTGGGGTCATAGTTTTATTTGGAGTGAAAGCTTATTTGGAAAAATACAATATAACACAGTTTACTGAGCATTGTAAAATGATTCAAAGTCATAAAATGAGAGGTGTTAAATAAGCCATTTATTTACATCTTTACATTTACAAGTCACCTTGGAGATGTAAAAAAAAAAAAATTAGTTAACATTCAAAGTATACCCTATTACTTACAAAATTTGTCTTCACATTTAGAAGACATTTAACACAACAAAATACAGGCTCCAGCAAGCACAATGTATCTTTATATATTAGCCTTCCACCTAAATCACTAGCTAGCGTGTGACCTTGGAGAAAGTCCTTAGTGTCATGTGTATCTCAGAGTCCTCATAAGTAAAATAGTAGAACTCTGGAGACCCATATGGAAGCTATGGCAATAAACTAGACAAAAAGTGTGACAGAGGTCTATATTAGGGTGGAAAGAGTGGAGATAGAGGGAAGTGAGCACATTCAAGTTGAGGGTAGAGCTGACAGGACCTTCTCCTGGGTTTGATGTTGGGGAAATAGGAAAGGAGAAATCAAAAATGACATCAGATTACCAGCTTAAGCAACAGGCTGAATATTTCTCAACAGGTAAGACCAGGCAGAAACAGATTTCAGAAAGGAAAATTAGAGGCTTAGTCTTGGCTATCTGAGTTTGAGATGACATGAAGATGTCAAATAAGCAAATATATACTTTGAATCCTAGCTCAAACAAATGGTCTGGCTTTGTAAGAAGAGTCATCAGAATGTGTTTGTAATTACCACCATGCCAGAGGACTTAATGAGATCACCTAACTGTTATGAGAAAATAATATTGTCTCTAGTTTACCTAGATCATTTTTATATAAATCAACTGAGTTGTAAAACAAAAACTTACATATTTCATGTCACAGACTCCTTTGGTAGAATGATGACATCTATGGACACACTTTTCATAATAATTTTTCTTAATGTATAAAATAAAATGCACAGGATAACAAGGAAACCAATTACTCTGAAATACACTTATCCAACTATAAAAATTAAATTTAAAATAGTTATTTATTTTTAATACACTAACTATGGAGGTAAGTCTAGAAACGACCATAAATTCAAAGTGCTGACAAGCATAAATGATATTTTGTAGTATCTGTAACAACTGGAATATGGTAGGAAAAAAAATGTTATTTCTGCTAATGACAAAGACACAGATGCTCTCATCCTATTGTGTATCTATACTCAAAATGAAAATAATACAAACGGTTAGTAGTGAGTACCTGCTCCCCTCAAGGAGGTCACTGTGTTGGTAGTATTAGGAGTAGGGAAGGGTAGAGTAGAGAGAACACACAAGTCATGAAACCACTGCATTATGGCGTGAGAACATTTATGAAAAATGAATGTGCACTGAGGGATAGGAGCACACGGGAAGGCCGTACTAAGTCTTCTCACGTATGTATCTTTAGCCATGTAGGTGACGAAGTGTGCATTTGGCTTTTCATATGAAAAAACATGAAAATGCATAAGGAATCTGAGCGAGCAATCAAGTGCAGCAGCAGCATAGTTCCTCTGTGTTGTCCTAACCCTCTGTGTTATTTCTTTTCTCAAAAAGGCAGGAGAAAATCCAGGTATCTCACACCTGTTATTTCTTTCAGTCTCTCAAACAGCATCCTGATCTGTTCAACAGAATCAGGGTATAAAGAATCCTTTGAACTTGCTGATCATTCTATGTGGAACCTACTTCTCCTAGATCATTGCACGGTTTGGTTCCACATTTCATTCAGGTATCTGCCAACATGACCTCGTATGAAGACTTCTCTCAACACTGAATACAAAATAGCCCCTCTTCTACATCATTCTCTGCCTACATTTTTAAAATGGCACTTACAACTGCTTGAAATTATATTCTGGGGAGAAAAGACTAGTTTACTGTCAGACTTCTCCATCCCAAGGTCAGCTCCATAAAGGCTGTAACACAGTCTTGTTCATAGCTGTCTCTCCACAGGCCTTAGATAAGCAATTGGCACATGGTAGTAGTCAGTCCCTAAACATGTGCTGAGGAACTCAGTTAATCCACATATTGTTTAAGGATGTATTATCACTGGGTTGTAGCCAAGACTGCCACTCTGTTTCAAATGTCCTGGTGTCCCTCATGATCCACCTTGTATACCTGACACAATGCATCCCTTGCCCTTACATATGCTACACAAACATCCGTGTGGCTACTTCTTCCTTTACCATCCCCACCTTTTGCTAATGTTCCCTGTTCTCGTCCATTGACATGCTGACGACAGAGTAGAAACTCTTAGATGTTGCATTCCAATATAATATCCTGCCTATCGCTAAAGATAGTGACACTATCACACTCTACATCCCTGTGCCAGGCTAGAAGGGACTTTGTCTCCCAAAGCTACTGACAATGTGGCAGAGAAGTCCTTTGGTGACACCAGGCTAAGGCCTCTAAACACCACCTGGTCCTGCCTCTTCCCTGCTTCTTCTCTTCCTGCAGCTGACTCCCCTCCCTGCCTTTCCTCTAATTATATCTCCTCTCTCAGAGTACTAGCACAATAATTAATTAATTCCTTAATGTTTTCCATGTTTAAATTTCTCAACATAGTGATATAGGCAAGAAAATGAGAATCTGCCAAGGCAGCCAGCTGATACAGAATATGAATTAAAGAAAGTATTGGGGAGGTGAGGTGTACATGGATGAAAGAATATTAGGTAACAGGCTGATAACAGTAACAGATTAAATAAATAACATAGATGAACATCTTCTAATGAATAGATAGATCTAGTTTGGGAGATTTACAATGCTAAGTGCCGCTAGTACAACTAACTATAATAGATATGTTGAAAAAGCAGTTAAGAATGTGAATTAAGGACCTGGGAGCCATGAACATTTGGGAGGCCATAAATGAAGCCATGAATATGGATCATGGCTCCCAGGAAAATTAAAGAACAGATAGCAGGGTGTCAAGCATAGGATGCTAAAAAAAAAAAAAAGTTCAGCAGAATGATGATTTTGTTATTAGAATTCAAAGTTTTGTGTAATACAAAAGCAGAAATCTCTGAAGAAAACAAAATTTGATTTCAAGTAGTTACCATTATTATTTTTTGGCCCTCAAGTGTGATTCTGTATAATAGGATAGCTATTGAAGTGTTACATTACCCTTTAAAAATGAAACTAACCTCCAAGCTTCAGTCACGGCACAGTTAACAAATAGACGAGGCGGCAGAAACTGCCCCCTTCTCATCAACCAACTCCCTTCACCAAATCTGAACATGGAGCCAAATGCATTACAACACACATCGCTCAACACTGATTTTTAAATCTTGCTTCTGACAGGTTACAGTGCCTAGCAAGGCAATTCTCAAAATTCATGAAAGAATAGGTCACTTGCCTGCTTGCTGCCAGCTCCTTCCCAGGCCATGCTCGCTGCTCCTCCTCCTGCGATGCCTCAGTCTCCAGTCATGCTCCATGCCCTCACTGGACTCACTGGGCTGCAGGGCTGTTGCCTAGTGCTGGCCTATGGCTGCAGCGCCCTGAGCGGGAAGTGAGGAAGAGAAAGCCCAGGAGTGGCGGGGGGTCAGTCCAACCCCCGGCGCTTCTCCAACCCTCCTCCACCCCAGCTTGCTCCCTAACAATTCAGGGTCCCCCAGAGGGCCTGCTCTTGACTTGTGCCCCTTCAAAGTTGAGAAGTCAGAGCTTTAGGGCCAAAAGTAACTTATTTTACACAGAGGTTTGAGAGACCAACCTCGTTCTTCCTGCAGTATCCATACAAACAATGCGTAATTTTCCATAGTAATGCAGACAGTGAGCAATACCAATACGAAGGGTAGAGGACTGGTCTAAGATTAGTCTTTCGACCACAAGATTAAAACTGAGCTCTCCTGACCACCACCAGGGACTTATTTGGATCACTAAGCCTTCTTCTGAGAAGCTAA
This sequence comes from Bos javanicus, assembly GCF_032452875.1. NCBI lineage: Eukaryota > Metazoa > Chordata > Mammalia > Artiodactyla > Bovidae > Bos > Bos javanicus. Next base: position 31,700,510 of record NC_083874.1, on the reverse strand, counting down.
AGACTCTGCTACCTCTTACAGAAGTCTGGAAGGCTCTGTCCTGCGGTTGGCAGATTGGGCCTGCCCCTGGCAGGGTGGGGGGTTAACAGTGTATGAGTTAGCCTGAGACTACTTAAGCCTAAGCTATTTTTAGCCATCTTCTAAAGCAGCAGTTATCAAACTCTGGTGTGTGTGTGGGAATCACCTGAAAGCTGATAAAGAGACAGGTTCATTGAAGGACCCAAGACGTTATTTTTACCAAGTGCCCCAAGTGATTCTAATACAATGGAAGTTTGAGAAACCAGAAGATGCCTACATTGCATCTTAACTTATCACACCCAAAAGGGAGATGATTATTGAAAGAGATTCCAAATTTCCTTGTTTTGCCTTTGTCCTTCAGATCAGTGTATTGTGCATTGCATTCTTTTGAAAAATACATATACAAATAAGTATTTAAAAAAATCAGGAGACAGCTGAAGTTGATCATTCCAAGATTCTCTGGTGCTCTCATGCATTTGCACAGGTTTCTTTCTGCATGGAACCCTTTCTCTCACCACTCTTTCGTCCCTTACCCCCTCCACAGCTGGGCTGAACATTTCTGTTTTGTTACCCACAGGTCTACCTCTGATCTTTGCTCATTCATCCCACATTACTGTTTATCTGTCCCTGACCTAGGAGTCTCATGTTTTCTGTCATCATCTATGAACTGTGGCAGGAAAACTTGTTAACTGGCAAGCAGAGTAAAATCTCAGACCCTTCATGGATCTTGACAGAAAAAAAGGACCATCAAGAGGAACCTGACCTGCCTCTTGAGAAACCTATATGCAGGTCAGGAAGCAACAGTCAGAACTGGACATGGAACAACAGACTGGTTCCAAATAGGAAATGGAGTACATCAAGGCTGTATATTGTCACCCTGCTTATTTAACTTACACGCAGAGTACATCATGAGAAACGCTGGACTGGAAGAAGCACAAGCTGGAATCAAGATTGCTGGGAGAAATATCAACAACCTCAGAAATGCAGATGACACCACCTTTATGGCAGAAAGTGAAGAGGAACTAAAAAGCCTCTTAATGAAAGAGGAGAGTGAAAAAGTTGGCTTAAAGCTCAACGTTCAAAAAACTAAGATCACGGCATCTGGTCCCATCACTTCATGGGAAATAGATGGGGAAATAGTGGAAACAGTATCAGACTTTATTTTTTGGGGCCCAAAAATTACTGCAGTTGGTGATTGCAGCCATGAAATTAAGAGACACTTAATCCTTGGAAGGAAAGTTATGACCAACGTAGATAGCATATTCTAAAGTAGAGACATTACTTTGCCAGCAAAAGTACGTCTAGTCAAGGCTATGGTTTTTCCAGTGGTCATGTATGGATGTGAGAGTTGGATTGTGAAGAAAGCTGAATGCCGAAGAATCGATGCTTTTGAACTGTGGTGTTGGAGAAGACTCTTGAGAGTCCCTTGGACTGCAAGGAGATTCAACCACTCCATCCTAAAGGAAATCGGTCCTGGGTGTTCGTTGAAAGGACTGATGCTGAAGCTGAAACTCCAGTACTTTGGCCACCTCATGTGAAGAGCTGACTCATTGGAAAAGACCCTGATGCTGGGAGGGACTCGGGGCAGGAGGAGAAGGGGACGACAGAGGATGAGATGGCTGGATGGCATCACCAACTCAATGGACATGAGTTTGGGTAAACTCTGGGAGTTGGTGATAGACAGGGAGGCCTGGCGTCCTGTGATTCATGGGGTCACAAAGAGTCAGACACGACTGAGCAACTGAACTGAACTGAATTCCAAATACCCTCACAAACTCTCCCAACTGGTCTCTGATACCCAATATTTCACTCTGTTCTCTAGACTGACTCCTATCCTTTGGTTAACTGCAAATATCCCCAGAGAGGAAAAAAAAAAAAAAGTTATCACATAGGGAAAGAAAAAGAACACAGGAGCATAATTCTAAGGATATTGTGGAAAGTATACCTCAGAGCCACAAATGGAAGGAATGGCAACACATAAGAGAGTCTGATATTACCCAAGGCAGACGTATCACCAAATTATTATTTTGACACCACATTTCTGTTCTGGTTAAACCATTTTTATATTTTCAGTATTCATGCTGGATTTTCTCTAAATTTGACAGCCTATGTACTGCAGAAAATATCTATAAACCACATTTTTTTCAACTTTTGATAAAATAACCCATTTTAACTGATTTGTTACCCAAATCAGTTTATAGTTTCATGAAGATTTTGACTTCTAACATTTTAATCTTAAATGAATTTACGAGGTGAGCTCTTAAAGCAAGAAGTGGGGTTAATCAAAGGAACTAATAGCACCTCACAAGAATTTATTTTTTTAATTTTTACTAAAAATTTTAAATCACTATTAGCTTAGACTTGTGGAACAAACTTAAAAAATAAAATCCTTACAAACAATACTTTCTATTTATCATTTAAAAGCTCCAAATACTTTATGGGTAATATAAGTCATGTTATTACTCTTGGGAAATAAGTAAGCATATAAATTATGCTCCCTACTGCATAATTAGAGACCAAAAATACCCATAAAGGTATTCAGTCATTTTTCTAGGAAAACAACTTTCTAAACTATAAACAGAACCTAACACTTGACCACACTGCCTGTATCTGGCCAGAGTCTATAATAAGTTCCCCTAAGTATAATAATAGGAGAGTTTCTATGAATGTTAACAGCTTTCTGAAATCCTGATAATGAAAGCCTGTATTTATGCTTCTAATCACCATGAATTTGGCAACCACAGTCAGATAAACATTTCCAGCATTTTGTATATGAGGAAGTATATATGTGTCCACACTGGACAGACAAAATATATTATTTTAATTGATTAACTAGTTTTTATTTTAGTACTTTAAAGGTTTTCCTGAGATTTTTAGCACAGGTTTCTGGGAGTTCTCTGTGGTAAATGAATTCACAGCAAAACTTGTGAACTTCCAATCAGAAAGATGGGAATTCAAGAATGATAGAGGAAAGCTAAGCCAATCTTGGACAGACTGAGCTAGAGTATGTTACAACTGCATCCCAGGGGACTTCACTAGGGGTCCAGTGGTTAAGAATCTGCCTTCCAATGCAAGGGATACGGGTTCAAACTCTGGTCAGGGAACTAGGATCCCACATGCGCTAAGGAACCACTAGCCTCCATGCCACAACTAAGAGCCCCACAGCCAAATAAATCATAAATAAATTTTAAAAGAAAAACTGAATCTCAGAGGGTGCATCCCAGGGAACACACCTACAACAGTTCTTGACGTGGTCCAAGAAAAAGATAGCTAAGCTAGAGTTTTGTAACTAAATCAATTGCTACCCATTGGTGATAGGGATCTCCACTGTTGGTTACAGATGGTGCACTGTAGTCTCTGACACAAGTGGCAGTCCAATTGTTAAAACTCTCCAGAGCCATAAATTTGAATGTTATTCCAGTGGAGGAAAATACATTAATTGGTGACAGAAAGTGAAAGTGTTACTCACTAAGTCATATCCGAGTCTTTGCAACCTAATGGACTATAGCCCACCAGGCTCCTCTGTCCATGATATTCTCCAGGAAAGAATAGTTGGAGTGGGTAACCATTCCCTTCTCCAGGGATTGAACCTGGGTCTCTACCTTCTGAGCCACCAGGGAAGCCCTGTATCAAACATCTAAGAAATATGGGAGTAACAGCAACTAAAAATAAGACTATGCAATTGGGTGGTTATTACTAACAACTGATATTCTGAGAAAAGATAAAGAAAAGCTGAGTAATTAATCATTGATGAATAGTTAAGTGTGAAATACCAGAGGGCCTCCTTGGAAGCTCACAGAGCTAATCTCTTGTAGAGGGCAGAGAAAGTTGAGGCCCAGGCCCAAGACTTAATAGCTGGGGTAACCAAACTTCAAAGAAGGTTAAACCTTCAACCAAGAAAGATCTGCTCTGCCAAAATAAGATTTTCTTAGAACTCAGTTTTTAAACCATGAAAGCCAAGCAGCTTGCCTTGGGACCCATAGCAAGAAAGGCCCTGCTGAGCTCTCAAGCTGCAATGTAAGTAGCTCAGGTACTTGAAAAAATCAACTGGAAAACCTATGGTATTAAAGATTTTGGTAGTGGGAAAACATTCACGTGGAACTTAGGAAAACTAGGAAATCACAATGGATAGTGCTAGAAGTCTTCGGCAAAACCATGCTACCTATAGCTGAAATTATGCACCTTTTGAAGAATACCTCCTGGCTTGCTCCTAAGATAGTTTACCCATGTGGTACTAAGTGATCTTGTTGCCAAATCTGCCCAACATGAGTTTGGTATTTTCAGACCCACCAAGTCATATGAAAAAGTGGGCCATCTGTCTTAAGATGGGACTAGCAGAAGCAGAACCAGAGGTTACAAGCACGCTGTGTAAGCCTGCAGCCCACACCTCATGTCATCACTGCTGCACCACTAACTCTCCCTCAGTTCATGCCTGAGGCCATATGAGGCCTCTCATACAACCGGCTGACTAAGGAAGAAAAGCCCGAGCTTGGTTCAGAGATGGAATGGCTTAGTAGGTGGGTGGCAGTCAAAAATGGACAGCAGTTATAATATCCTCACTCAAGAGATAGCTTGCAAGTCAGTGGCCAGAGCTAATTCTCCCAACGTACAGAACTTGGGGACAGTGCACTAGCATGCACTTACATGAAAAGAAAAGTAGCCTGAGAAAAGAATTAAAATGGGTTTTCCCTCCCATGAGCAAGAAATATTTCGTCATTCAGTTGAATCAGATGCTGTGATTCTAGTCAAACGAGCATGCTTCCTTTCTGCTGGTTTTATGATCAGAAATATATGATGAATGATGTCTCCATTTATTTTATTTTTGGCTTGCTGATAACATCGAACCAAAGATAAGGCACAACTGTGATATCTTTGCTAATTCACCTTGTTAGCATAATTACGGTTTTTTAAAATAGGATTTAGATTTCCTACTAGAAGTTTTTTTCCAGATTTTAATTTCCCACTTAGACTTCTTTTAAAATATAATACCTCCCCATATCCTTCAGGTTACATGGTTGAAAAGAAAGTAGATAATTGTGTATACTAGATTGGCAGATGGGTACTAATGTTTTTGCAAAAGCAAACACAAATATGAAACTGATCCTAAGGCAAGACTATTCACTGGGATAACATTTGTTGGGCATTCTACTAGATTGAGTGTAGTTCCTACTCTCTGCTGTTTATCAACTTGGCTTCTTTCCATTTTCACCCTAGAGTTCCTTATAACTTTTTGTCACAGAATTATGGGCTTAACCAACTGGGTTCAGCAAAGATGCTAGTTAATAATGCCTTAAGGAGTTACTCTTTCCAGGACCATTTATATTTTAGTAGAAATCTATAAAAACAAATAGGCTCAAGGCCCAAAGGAATGTTTTTCAGATGATTGAATTTGACACATGCATAAAGAGATTTGGTAACCATCTCTCATTTTATATCATCTTCTGTATTTGGAGCATGAGAATTATGTTATCCATGAGCATCAAAAAATTGCCATTTCTAGCTCAGAGATCTTGACATATTTTGTTTTATTAGGCCTCAGAAGCCAAGTCAGAAGGGGCATACTTTTCATAGCTATCCTGTAATTTTTCCTTCTAAATGATTATATTCAGATCAAAGACTCTTTTGAGAAAAAGATACAATTCTAGAAGCTGAAGCATCAACAGAACTTTATTCCCTTTTGCAAATTCAAACCCATACAAACTTATTAATATAATCTGCTGCTTTGACTTAGTTTAGAATATAGTTTCCCATGCTTCTATATAGCCATTCATTTCAGTAGCTGAATAATTTTCACTAATTTGATGTAACATAGTTTTAAAATTAAGGTTACTTCTATATTTTTGCTATTGTGGACAATATTTCAAAAAATATTTGGCACACTTTTAGCTTTATACTATTTTTGAATTATTTCTATGGAGTTAAATAACTGTAGTAGTGTTTAAGAAAAACATACAAACATTTCTATGTCTCCTGATTATTATTAATATCTTTATTATATCTTCTCTCCAAAATTCTCATAGCAACTATAATAATTTAAACCATTTAATAGGGCAGCAAATCACCAAGAAATGAACTTAACTTACCCAAAATAAAGGACTTCATCAGTAACAGTGCAGGTTTTAGGACTCACCTCTTGACTCCCTGACATTAATTTATTGCATACACTTATAACATAATTTTTTTAAAAAAAAGGAAGTCATAGGCTCTACAAAGAAGAGGGTTGTAGATTTCACTAAATCCCAGGGACAATGGGGACCTCATTTGATGCTGTTTTTACAGTTTAAAATACTATTTTTCCTGAGCCTCTGCTTTCTTAAAAATTTTTACACATTCTTCTTTAGAGGGGAACTCATATTTTACTTTATGGAAGAAATCTCTCCTGTCTGCCAGATTAGATTAGGTTTCTTATTAAATACTGTCATTCCAAACTAGTTTCTTCTTTTAGAATCTATTACAATTGTAATTAAATCATCAATAATTAATTACTTTCCTAATAAAACATAAGCTAATTTCTATCTGTCTGCTCTCCACTATACATATAAAACTCTGGCCACTGGATGCAAAGAGCTGGCTTATTGAAAAGGACCCTGATGCTGGAGAAAATTGAGGGCAGGAGGAGAAAAGGGCAACAGAGGATGAGATGGCTGAATGTCATCTCCAACTCAATGGATATTAATTTGAGCAAAATCCAGGAGATGGTGAAGGATAATTAAAAGACGCTTACTCCTTGGAAGGAAAGTTATGACCAACCTATATAGCATATTCAAAACCAGAGACATCACTTTGCCAACAAATGTCCATCTAGTCAAGGCTATGGTTTTCCCTGTGGTCATGTATGGATGTGAGAGTTAGACTGTGAAGAAAGCTGAGCGCTGAAGAATTGATGCTTTTGAACTGTGGTGTTGGAGAAGACTCTTGAGAGTCCCTTGGCCTGCAAGGAGATCCAACCAGTCCATTCTGAAGGAGATCAGCCCTGGGATTTCTTTGGAAGGAATGATGCTAAAGCTGAAACTCCAGTACTTTGGCCACCTCATGCGAAGAGTTGACGCATTGGAAAAGACTCTGATGCTGGGAGGGATTGGGGGCAAGAGGAGAAGGGGACGACAGAGGATGAGATGGCTGGATGGCATCACTGACTCGATGGACGTTGAGTCTGGGTGAACTCCGGGAGTTGGTGATGGACAGGGAGGCCTGGCGTGCTGTGATTCATGGGGTCACAAAGAGTTGGACACTACTGAGCAACTGAACTGAACTGAACTGAAGGAAGCCTGGTATGCTGCAGTCCATAGGGTCTCAAAGAGACTGACACAACTTAGGGACTAAACAGCAACAAAAATACATATACCTTAGACAGTGCCTTATAAATTAAAAAGCCCCGAATGTTTATTGAATGAATAGCAAACAAATAGATAGTAGGAGGGACTGTCATATTATTATTTAAGCAGGACTGAAATCACACTTACCAAAAGTAGTGTTATTTATCCTTTGCTAAAAGTCTGTAAGGAAACTTCTGATTCAAGATAATGGATTATTTGTTAGCATTTTTCTTTACTGACCCCCAAAATTACACTGGGATTATAGTGAAGATATACCATAAAAAAGAAAATATATAATCTACAAATAGGAAATATGCCATTGAAGAAGGAAAATTTTTCTGGCAGACAGAATATACTTGAGAGTATAAGTGTAGAAAAATCAGACTACAGAAAATTAAAAACCCAAGGCTTAAAAAGAAAAGACTAACACAGCAATGGGAGTTGTTTAGCTTGATGAAGACAGTCCATCCTAAAGGAAATCAATCCTGAATATTCATTGGAAGGACTACTGCTGAAGCTGAAACTCCAATATTTTGGCCACCTGATGAGAAGAACTGACTCATTGGAAAAGACCCTCATGCTGGGAAAGATTGAAGGCAGGAGGAGAAGGGGACAGCAGAGAACGAGATGGTTGGTTGGCATCATTGACTCAACAGACATGAGTTTGAGTACGTTCCGGGAGTTGGTGATGGACAAGGAAGCCTGTCGTGCTTCAGTCCATGGGGTTGCAAAGAACCAGACATGACTAAGTGACTGAATAACAACAACAAAAAGGAGCAGAAAGGAATTAAAATAAATACCTCTAGTTTTATGCTAAGAGAGATTAAAGACAATCATTACTGAAAGCTCTTTTTAAGTCTAGGATTTAGAGAGCTGGAAAGAACATTGTGCCAACAATAAAAACTAGAAAATGCTGGATAAACTTCAAAAAATGATAATTTTTTTGAATTGAGTTTGCAAGGTAATGAAGAAGCCTGAAATCCAAGGGAAGATGGGTCTTTCCTCAAAGAGATGAACCAGGAGTTCCTGCTCACCTGTAGCAGAACATGGGAAGAAGAAATCAGGCACCATCAAAGTTTAAGACTTTTAAAATTCAGGAAAATTTGTTTTTCATTGCTATAGTAGTCAGCAATCTCCAGAGAAATAGAACTAATTGGAGAGAGACAAACAGACACACAATTTAATGATTTGGCTCATGCAGTTATGGAGGCTAGTAATCCTGAAATCTATAGGATGGGCCAGTAAGCTGGAAACCCAGGAAAGAGCTGCTGCCGATGTTCAATTACAGAGGTCATCTGCAGGCAGAATTCCTTCTTACTCGAAAAGATAAGACTTTTGTTTTATTTGGGCCTTGAACTGATTGGATAAGGCCAATCCATATTACAGAGGGCAACCTGGATTTACAGAGGATTCACCTAGTTACACATCACTCTCATCCAAAAACATCTTCACAGAAACATTTAGAATAATGTCTGACCAAATATCCAGGCACTGTGCTTACATATCTAGCTGAGTTGACCCATCAGATTAACCATCACAATTACGAAAACCTGAACTAGCCTAGCAGGAGCATGTTGAACCCTGGAAAGCTGTATACACAAAGGGATTTTATTTCCATTCACAGGCTCCTTTCCATTGACCTCCACCTTGGGCTCATGAAAAAGATTGGGGGCAAAGTGGAACACCAAAGAGAGCCTTTGCTGGTGCTGCAGGTCTGTAGGAGTGAAGCCTGAAGTTCTAATTAGACCCCTCTCTATGAAACAGATGGAGAAGGCAATGGCACCCCACTCCAGTACTTTTGCCTGGAAAATCCCATGGATGGAGGAGCCTCATAGGCTGCAGTCCATGGGATCGCTAGAGTCGGACACGACTGAGCGACTTCACTTTCACTTTTCACTTTCATGCATTGGAGAAGGAAATGGCAACCCACTCCAGTGTTCTTGCCTGGAGAATCCCAGGGATGGCGGAGCCTGATGGGCTGCCGTCTCTGGGGTCGCACAGAGTCGGATGATGCTGAAGCGACTTAGCAGCGGCAGCAGCAGCTATGAAACAGAATCCTGAATTGTCTGAAGGATAAAAGAAAGCCCTGCACCCCGGGCACAGAAGACTCAGTGTGGCTGCAGGAAAAAAAAGAGGAAAATCCTACCCCTGAGAGAGGCAAGGAATATTCCAAATTCCATATCAGCTGGGGTCTCCTACTTATGGAGAAAGACAAAAAAAAAAAAAAGCCCAACATTTCCAAAATAAAAAAGTCATACATTAGATGTCAGGGGGACAGAGAGGGAGATCAGAGGGCACACCCCTCACCCAAGGACCCAGGGCATATATAAGACTCAGGCTGAATCAGGACAAGAGACAATACTCTTTGTTCCCCATCCCCCACCACCAGCCTAGAAAACACCTAGAATGTGCAACATCTGTCTACTGCTGGAGGAGAGGAAAAGTATGGAGAGAGATTTGCACTGTGGCACAGTTGAAAGAAAGCTGAAAGTGCAAGGGAACATTGAGACACACTTTTCAGCAAACCCCAGATTAAACAGGAGGAAACACCAGAGCAACTGAAGCTGGTTGTGCCCTGAGGGTAAACATAGCAACAAAAAATTCCAGACTCACTCAAGTCCTGCAATACGGACTCAACCTTTTATTCCAAGGGTATAGCAGAAGAGACCTGCCCATTGCCAGACGTTAAGATGATTTCACTCAGTCTTTCCTGTAATACTGGAGTGGGTAGCCATTCCCTTCTCCAGGGGATCTTCCTGACCCAGGGATCAAACCTGGGTCTCCTGCATTGCAGGTGGACTCTTTACCACCTGAGTGACCAGAGAAGCCCTATACTATGACAGTATGTCCAAAGACAGTTATAGCAATTATGTCTAAAATCAATTAAAAATTGTGAGACACTCACAGAAGAAAACAAACAGGCCAAAAGATATCCACAGAATTGGACTGGCAGACTATTTCGATGTTGGACTGTACAATACAGGACAACAAACAGGAATAAGAGACATCTAAGAAGCAATAGCTGAAAGCCAGACTCAAGTCTTCAAAATTTAAGGGTTTTGGGGTTGTTGGTTTTTTTTTTTATAATTTAAACTTTTTATTTCCTATTGGGGTACTGTCTATTAACAATATTGTGATAGTTTCAGATGAACAATGAAGGAACTCAGCCAAACGTATATAGGTTTCCAGTCTCCCCCAAACTTCCCTTTCATCCAGGCTGCCACATATCATTGAGCAGAGTTCCATGTGCTATACAATAGGACCTTGTCGTTTATCCATTTTAAATAAAGCAGTGTGTACACGTCCATTGCAAACTCCCTAACTCCCTAACTACGTCTTCCCCTCTAAAGAATTGTTAAACGCATAGCATAATGAATCTGAAACAACCCAAACCTAGTTTCCTCTTCATATGATTCAGACCTCTGAGAATAAATTTAAAGTTTTAAAAGTATCTAAAAAATAAACTTACCTTCAAAAGTATAAAAATGATTCTGCATCTAATTTCCCATCAGCATTACTGGCAACCAGAGCAATGTCTTTAAAAGTCCAAAAACAGTAAATTTTAAATCTTAAATTCTACACTTAAAATATTAGTAGCTTTGATTTTGAAAACAAAATAAAGACATTTGAAGCTATAAAGGAACAAAGAGAAATTATTTGACGTAAAAACCAAGAAAAAAAATTAAAACAGAAAATCTAACAGAAAAGAAATAGGAGAGCCAAGAAACAATGACGTTAACTCAACAGACAGCTGACAAGAAGTTGCAGAAGAACCCATTTCTGTCAGATTTAGACAACAGTCCATCCCAACCTGACCAAATAGCAAGAAGTATGATTAAAAGGCTGAGTGTACTTAATTATAATCCACATTTCTGTTAGATCACCATAGGATGTGTATTTACATTAAAGCTTGAGAAAAACTGGTTATGATCTAAATTAGTGGCTCACCATATCACAAGTAAACTGATAAGATCTAAAGTTGATAAATCAAGGAAGAAATAAAAGTTCAAGAATGATATTTAGAATTATGGGCATGGGGAACAAAAACTTGAACTAAAAATAGAAATGTTTACTGATTATTACCTCTTAGAAGTAAGATTATAGGATTAAATAGAATATTTTACTTTTCATTTTCCACTCTTTGTATATTAGTAGTTTGTGTTTATTTTTAACTATGTAAATAAGTTACTTTATAGCTACTGTAAGATTGGGAACTCCAATGACTGCAAAATATGCATAGTTCCACAACTGTTTTAAACCTCAATAACTTTTGTTATGGATTTGTTAGTTTTGGTGTACTAGACTAGATAATCATTACATGCAAATTAAATTTAGAAAAAAACAAATACAATGAAGCATAAGAAAAGATTTACAAACTACAGTTAAGTTTCTACTTATTTTAAAGTATTCAATACAGTTAAATTCCATTTTGGCTCAACAAAAGGCTATGACAGTTTCTTAAATTTGATTGGAATTATACTTGAAAATGTTTGCCCTTGGGACTGAAAAACAAATCCCTTTGAAACAGCAACTATTCATTGTTCATATGACAACATAATGAATTTCTAAACAATAAACCATTATTTCTACATATTTGCAATTGAAGGTTGGACTTATAACTCTTGAATCCATGTTCACAGTGGAGTAGCTCTAAAATGAGATTAATCCCACTTCTCTACTTCAAACACTAAAAAGAATTAACCATTTTCTTGTTTTCATTACTGATATAAACCCAATCTGTTTGTAATTTCCCTAAGTTACATACAACCATTTTGAATCAGTTAGCTGTGTTATGGTAATAAATAAGCTATAAATCTCAATGGCTTATAATAATAAATATTTACTTTTACTTTTTACTTTTCATGTTGACAGTTGTGGGTCTCTGCTCTACATGTTCTGTCATTCAAGGATTCAGGCCAAAGATGACACATCTTCCTGGGACATCAAATTTTCAAAGCAGGAGGGAAAGCACAAGAGAATTGGTGGGAATAAGACACTGTGGCTGTTGAAGATGTCTGCTTAGATGTAGTATATTTACCTGCTGACCACATTCCACTGGACAAAGGTCAATGTCCATAGAATAAGAATCTCTATTTCACACAGTAAGCACAATAAGTTACATAGAAACCCACAAAATGGAAGAAAATATTTGCAAATGATGCAACCAACAAAGGATTAATCTTCAAAACTATTTATAAACAGCTCATGCAGCTCAATATCAAAAAACAGCAAACAACCTGTATTGCTGATCCTGTTCACAGTGCCAGTTGTCTCACTGTGTCTCACTGTGTGCACTGTTCATTGAACCCATGGTAGACAAGGTGCAAGGAGGGAAGCTGGAAGAAAACTCAAGGAGCTCTAGGAACTGCAGATGACTTTATTCTCTCCTGGCTATAGCAGGAGCCATAGCAGCAGACACACTATCTTCTCACCTCTCATGGTTGACCCAAAAGACACAGGCATGATGCAGCAGTAATGTCACCGCTTCTTAGGTGATCATATACATGTACACACAAAGTAGCCCTGTGTACAAAGTAGCCCATGACTGAGTACCTCGTGACGTGCATGCACAGTGCTATAAGTGATCTCGGTTGTTACACAGTCACTATTTATAAAAGGTGGGGTGAGAGAGCCTGAACATGCCATCTTGGCTAATTTGCTCTCTCCCCACACAACCCAATCAGAAAATGGGCAGAAGATCTAAATAGATATTTCTCCAAAGAAGACATACACTCGGCCAAAAAGCACATGAAAAGATGCTCAACATCACTAATTTTTAGATAAAAGCAAATCAGAAGCACAATGAGATATCACCTCACACTGGTTAGAATGACCATCATTAAAAAGTCTACAAATGCTGGAGAAAGTTGGAGAAAAGGGAACCCTTCTATACTGGCGATTACATTCCCAACTGGTATAGCCACTATGGAAAACAGTATGGAGTTTCCTTAAGAAACTAAAAATAGAGCTACCATATGATCCATCAATCCCACTTCTGGGCATATATGCAAAGAAAACAATAATGTGAAAACATCCATGCACCCCAGTGTTCACTGCAGCACTGTTTACAATAACCAAGACATGGAAACAGCATAAACATCCATCAATAACAGGATAAAGATGTGGTACACATATACAATAAAATATTACTTGGCCATTAAAAAGAATGAAATAATGCCATTTGAAGCAATGTGGATTGACTGGAGGGAGATTATCAAATTAAGTGAAGTGAGTCACACAAAGACAAATATCATATGATATTGCTTATATATGGAATCTAAAAAAAATGATACAAATAAATTTATTTACAAAACAGAAACAACAGACTCACAAACAGAAAACAAATGGTTGTCAAAGGGGAAAGGTTGTGGCTAGGGATACATTGTGAGTTTGAGATGAATATATACACACCACTCTCTTTAAAATAGATAACCAACAAGAACCTACTGTATAACACAGGGAACTCTGCTCAATATTCTGCAACAACCTAAATGGGAAAAGAATTTCAAAAAGAATAGATACATGTATATGTATAATTGAATCATTTTGCTGTACACCTGAAACTAACACAATATACTCCATACAATGATACTCCAATATAAAATTTAAAAATTTTAAAAGAAATGGGAATCATAATTTTCTTTCAAAAAGGAGAAGTAAATTTGAGGGAACACTGATACAATCTTCCATAAACCCTTCCGTTCCCTTTAACTTCAGTTTGTCATACTATCTGGGAAGATATTCTGAGGTTATAGACAAGATGATGAGTATTCCTCAGAGCAACTGGAAAGCTGGAGGAACTGAATACCTGCCAAAAGTCCAGATGAGTAAACCGAATAATGAAACTTTTAAATCCACTCTAATGCCACAAAAAATTCTGTATTTTCATTAAACCGATATCACTTCAAATTATCCTTTAATTATATGCTGAAATCATTAATTCATGAATATTATTTCTATATAGAATTATTTCAAAAAGACAATGAGAGATAAGACATACATGAGAAGCTTTAATTAAGCATAGGATTAAAACTGGGAGTCAAATTTGATACCAGATTAGTTCTGAATATCAATTTCTCAGTTGACTAGAAAGAGCTATTTAACTCTAATCAGATACATGCAAAGTAAAACTCAGAAAAGAATTTTGTATAAAACATTAGAGCTTGTCAGACTGTGATTTTTCTCTATATGCAGAGATTCTGCAAGTCAGACTGTAGACTGAAACTTTGTCAATATCGTTATACCACATTTATTAGGGAGAGTTTGCCCATACCTCTTATTCAAATAGCTATTGTCTTTGATCAATAAACTGTCTAGTGTTAAAATTCTGGTACTACCAAACAATAAATGATGCAAAGGGTGTTCTCATCTAGCTATGATAAAAATAAAATACATTGCAATGATTATTTAATGATTTCTATTATAAAAGCATATAGTATAGCTGTTGCAAAAAAAAAAAAAAAATGCCACAAAGGCACTGATTGCAGCCTCTAGAAATAGAACAAGAAATAGATCTGTACTGTATATACATTCACCTCTGTTTTGTTACTTTACATTCAAATGCAAAGCTGCAAAAGGAGGGAGAAAGTCATTTTGTCCTTAAATTTTATAGCAAAATACTCAATTAATTGACATCAGCTTTCCAATGTGATACCATATGACACAGATCTATTTTCATTTTTCTTCCTTGGCATCAATCTTAGGTTTGATAAAAATAAGCCAGATGTAGAACAATAAGGAAGTAATCCGTGGGGTGAGAGGGACTGAAGTTTTTGAGGAATGAGAATGTAGGGCAGTAAAAATATTGCTGTGACTTTCTCAACTCTGTTTCATTTTGTGAAAAACTCATTTAATATATACACAACATTTTTTAAAGCTTCTGGCATAGGGAATAGTTACAAATAGTCCTTTATTTGAACTCAGCTATGGAAAAAGTCAATTAAACTGTTTGAGCTTCACATATACAATGGAAGAAAGTAAGGCATATCTCCAAATATTGATGAGTTAGAGAGATAGCATATAAAAACCTAGCATAGTTCTTGATACATAAGTGATGTTCAACTTTTTCAAGCATTTATTGTCATTATGGTTGTTTTTAATGTTTTACTAACATGAGGAATTAGAATCTCAATAAGCTGTTATGGTGCTTATTTTAGACCCCATCCCTTCAACATATTTTGGGAATATGTTCTATACAAGACAATGGGTTAAGAGCTGTGAAAGAAACAAAAAACAGGGAATTTGTTTCCGTCCTATTGTAAATGTGGAATTGAAAAGGGATGAGAGGACTTAGCTAGAATAAAAGCTAGTTACTTGTTTGTCATTTTTGTAACCAACAATAAAAAGAAGAGTCTTGTGCATTCTGGAAGTTTCAACATGCATTGGACAAGCAATGACCTTTCTCTGTATACTTTCTGATTGTGGAAGGTATATTATGGGAAACAGGTATTTAGTCTTTTTCCCTAATTCCTGACATAGAGCTCTCAAGTCCTTTGTAATTTCCTGAGTGACAGAAGCATCTTTTATTTTAATGAGTGGATTCTTGGTGGGCCCCTAGGTAGCTTCAGGATGGTAACTTGTCACTAGAAAAACCAGGCATGATTAGAGGCTTGGACCTTTCAGCCCCACCCCTTGATCTCCGAGAGGGGAGAGAGACTGGAGGTTTATTTATCATCAGGGGCACATTCTAGGCTTCCCTGATAACTCAGTTGGTAAAGAATCTGTCTGCAATGCAGGAAACCCCAGTTGGATTCCTGGGTCAGGAATATCCACTGCAGAAGGGATAGGCTACCGACTCAAGTATCCCTGAGCTTCCCTTGTGGCTAAGCTGGTAAAGAATTCACCTGCAAAAATTGAAAGACTTTCCCATAAAATCAGGAACAAGACAAGTGTGCCCACTCTCACCACAACTATTCAAAATAGTTTTGGAAGTTTTAGCCACAGCAATCAGAGAAGAAAAAGAAATAAAAGGAATCCAGATTGGAAAAGAAAAAGTAAAACTCTCACTGTTTGCAGATGACATGATCCTCTATGTAGAAAACCCTAAATACACCACCAGAAAATTACTAGACCTCATCAATGAATATAGTAAAGCTGCAGGATATAAAATTAACACCAGAAATCCCTTGCATTCCTATACACTAACAATGAGAAAACAGAAAGGGAAATTAAGGAAACAATTCCATTTACCATTGCAATGAAAAGAATAAAATACTTAGGAATAAATTTACCTAAAGAAACAAAATACCTATATATAGAAAATAGTAAAACACTGATGAAAGAAATCAAAGATGACACAAATAGATGGAGAAATATACCATGTTCATGGATCAGAAGAATAAATATAGTGAAAACGAGTATACTACCCAAAGCAATCTATACATTCAATGCAATCCTTATGAAGCTACCAACGGTATTTTTCAAAGAACTAGAACAAGTAATTTCATAATTTGTATGGAAACACAAAAAACCTTGAATAGCCAAAGCAATCTTGACAAAGAAGAATGGAACTGGAGTAATCAACCCGCTTGACTTCAGAATATACTACAAAGCTACAGTCATCAAGACAATAAGGTACTGGCACAAAGACAGAAATATAGATCAGTGGAACAAAATAGAAAGCCCAGAAATAAATCAATGCACCTATGGACATATTATCTTTGACAAAGGAGGCAAGAATATACAATGGAGAAAAGACAATCTCTTTAACAAGTGGTGCTGGGACAACTGGTCAACCACCTGTAAAAGAATGAAACTAGAACACTTTCTAACACCATACACAAAAATAAACTCAAAATGGATTAAAGATCTAAATGTAAGACCAGAAACTATAAAACTCCTAGAGGAAAACATAGGCAGAACACTCTGACATAAATCACAGCAAGATCGTCTATGACCTACCTACTAGAGTAATGGAAATAAAAGCAAAAATAAACTATTGGGACCTAATTAAACTTAAAAGCTTTTGCACAATGAAGGAAATCATAAGCAAGGTGAAAAGACAGCCTTCAGAATGAGAGAAAATAATAGCAAATGAAACAACTGACAAAGAATTAATCTCAAAACTATACAAGCAGCTCATGCAGCTCAATACCAGAAAAATAAATGACCCAATCAAAAAACGGGCCAAAGACCTAAACAGACATTTCTCCAAAGAAGACATGCAGATGGCTAACAAACACATGTAAAAATGCTCAACATCACTCATTATCAGAGAAATTCAAATCAAAACCAAAATGAGGTACCATCTTCACACCAGTCAGAATGGCTGCTAGCAAAAAGTCTACAAACAATAAATGCTGGAGATAGTGTGGAGGAAAAGGGAACCCTCTTACACTGTTGGTGGGAATGCAAACTAGTACAGCCACTATGGAGAACAGTGTGGATATTCCTTTAAAAAACTGGAAATAGAACTGCCATATGACCCAGCAATCCCACTGCTGGGCATACACATTGAGAAAACCAGAATTGAAAGAGACACGTGTACCCCAATGTTCATTGCACCACTGTTTACAATAGCTAGGACATGGAAGCAACCTAGATGTCCATTGGTGAACAAATGGATAAGAAAGTTGTGGTACATATGCTCAATGTAATAATACTCAGCTATTAAAATAATGCATGAGAGTCAGTTCTAATGAGATGGATGAAACTGGAACCTATTATACAGAGTGAAGTAAGTCAGAAAAAAAAAAACCAATACAGTATATTAATGCATATATATGGAATTTAGAAAGATGGTAACAATGACCCTTTATGAGAGACAGTAAAAGAGACACAGATATAAAGAACAGACTTTTGGACTCTATGGGAGAAGGTGAGGGTGGGATGATTTGAGAGAATAGCATTGAAACATGTATATTACCATATATGAAACAGATGACCAATCCAAGTTTGGTGCGTGAAACAGGGCACTCAAAGTCGGTGCACTAGCACAACCCAGAGGGATGGGATGGGGAGGGAGGTAGGAGGAAGGGTTCAGGATGGGGGGACACATGTACATGTGTGACTGATTCATGTCAATGTATGGCAAAAACCACCACAATATTGTAAAGTAATTATCCTCCAATTAAATAAATTAATTTTAAAAATAAAAAAGAAACAAACAAAAAAATCCACCTGCCATGTCGGAAACCTGGGTTTGATCCCTGGGTTGGGAAGATCTCCTGGTGAAGGGAAAGGCTACCTACTCCAGTATTCTGGCCTGGAGAATTCCATGGACTGTATAGTCCCTGGGATCACAAAGAGTTGGTCACAACTGAGTGACTTTCTCTTTTTTCTAGTGGTGCATTATTATTTAACCAACTATGCCTATGTAATAAAACCTCCACGAAAACCCCTAAATGATGGGGTTTGCAGAGCTTCCCAGTTGGTGAACACAAGGAGATGTCGGTAGGGTGGCACACTCCCTTTTCCACATACCTTGCCTCCATCTGGCTGTTTCTGAGTTGCATCCTTTATAATAACCCAGCAATAGTAAGTAAAGTCAGATTTTCTAGGACTAGTTAAACAGAGCTAACTTGAACCACAAAATGTTAAAAGGATATACAAGGAATAGGATTATTTGTCTGGAGAAGAAACATTTGCCTAATTGCTTTAAAAGTTTTATTTCAATTCAGTGATATAAAAATAACAGATTTCAATTATATCTAGAATTATTGAGTCTAAAGATAAAAACATAAATTGAAAGGTGTTCTTTTATAATGATGTAGGAAAATTGCACACAGTTTAAAGAAGGTGGAGACTAAACTCAATAAGTCCAGACCTATTCAATTATTTCACATTTACCTAATTAACAGATAAGCATGATAATAGATTAAAATCTTACAGTTTGTACTCCCATTGCTGCTGCTAAGTCGCTTCAGTCGTGTCCGACTCTGTGCGACCCCATAGACGTCAGTCCACCAGGCTCCCCCATCCCTGGGATTCTCCAGGCAAGAACACTGGAGTGGGTTGCCAGTTCCTCCTCCAATGCATGAAAGTGGAAAGTGAAAGTGAAGTCGCTCAGTCGTGCCCGAGTCTTAGTGACCCCATGGACTGCAGCCTACCAGGCTCCTCCATCCATGGGATTTTCCAGGCAAGAGTACTGGAGTGGGGTGCCATTGCCTTCTCCTGTACTCCCATTAGTCAGTCATATATTCTTTAAGTACATAAATTGCAAAATTCTAACCCATAGATAAATAAAAGATTATAGAGTCATTTTTAGAGTTTTCAAACTAAAGAAGGAAAACAGAAGTTGAAGAAACAGACCCAATGTTAATCTCTCAAGCCAATATCAATTTTATTAACTCATTGTAATTTAGTCAACAGTAAGATGTTTAGGGGCAGCTGCCGGGAGGAGCTACCCCACGCCCCCACGCCTGAGGCCAGGGGCAGCGGCCGGGAGGAGCTACCCTCTGCCCAAGGCCAGGGGCTGCGGCTGGGAGGACCAACCCCATGTCCAAGGAGCAGTGGCTGGGCGGGCGCAGGAGGGCCTAGAGGAGCTATCCCAAGTTGAAGGTCAGGAAGGGTGGCGGTGAGGAGATACCCCTCGTCCAAGGTAAGGAGCAGCGGCTGCGCTTTGCTGGAGCAGCCGTGAAGAGATACCCCATGCCCAAGGTAAGAGAAACCCAAGTAAGATGGTAGGTGTTGCAAGAAGGCATCAGAGGGCAGACACACTGAAACCATACTCACAGAAAACTAGTCAATCTAATCACACTAGGACCATAGCCTTGTCTAACTCGATGAAACTAAACCATGCTCATGGGGCAACCCAAGATGGGCAGGTCATGATGGAGAGATCTGGCAGAATGTGGTCCACTGGAGAAGAGAATGGCAAACCACTTAGGTATTCTTGCCTTGAGAATCCCATGAACAGTATGAAAAGGCAAAATGATAAGATACTGAAAGAGGAACCCCCCAGGTCAGTAGGGGCACAATATGCTACTGGAGATCAGTGGAGAAATAACTCCAGAAAGAATGAAGGGATGGAACCAAAGCAAATACAATACCTAGCTGTGGATGTGAATGGTGATAGAAGCAAGGTCCGATGCTGTAAAGAGCAATATTGCATAGGAACCTGGAATGTCAGGTCCATGAATCAAGGCAAATTGGAATTGGTCAAACAAGAGATGGTAAGAGTGAATGTAGACATTCTAGGAATCAGCAAACTAAAATGGACTGGAATGGGGGAATTTAACTCAGATGACCATTATATCTACTACTGTGGGCAGGAATCCCTCAGAAGAAAAGGAGTAGCCATCATGGTCAACAAAAGAGTCCGAAATGCAGTACTTGGATGCAATCTCAAAAATGACAGAATGATCTTGTTCGTTTCCAAGGCAAACCATTCAATATCACAGTAATCCAAGTCTATGCCCCAACCAGTAACTCTGAAGAAGCTGAAGTTGAATGGTTCTATGAAGACCTATAAGACCTTTTAGAACTAACACCCAAAAAAGATGTCCTTTTCATTATAGGGGACTAGAATGCGAAAGTAGGAAGTCAAGAAACACCTGGAGTAACAGGCAAATTTGGCCTTGGAATACGGAATGAAGCAGGGTAAAGACTAATAGAGTTTTGCCAAGAAAATGCACTGGTCATAGCAAACACCCTCTTCCAAAAACACAAGAGAAGACTCTACACATGGACATCACCAGATGGTCAACATCGAAATCAGATTGATTATATTCTTTGCAGCCAAAAATGGAGAAGCTCTATACAGTCAAAAAAAACAAGACCAGGAGCTGACTGTGGCTCAGATCATGAACTCCTTATTACCAAATTCAGACTTAAATTGAAGAAAATAGGGAAAACCACTAGACCATTCAGGTCTGACCTAAATCAAATCCCTTATGATTATACAGTGGAATTGAGAAATAGATTTAAGGGCCTAGATCTGATAGATAGAGTGCCTAATGAACTATGCACTGAGGTTTGTGACATTGTACAGGAGACAGGGATCAAGACCATCCCCATGGAAAAGAAATGCAAAAAAGCAAAATGGCTGTCTGGGGAGGCCTTACAAATAGCTGTGAGAAGAAGAGAAGTGAAAAGCAAAGGAGGAAAGGAAAGATATAAGCATCTGAATGCAGAGTTCCAAAGAATAGCAAGAAGAGATAAGAAAGCCTTCCTCAGCGATCAGTGCAAAGAAATAGAGGAAAACAACAGAATGGGAAAGACTAGAGATCTCTTCAAGAAAATTAGAGCTACCTAGGGGACATTTCATGCAAAGATGGGCTCGATAAAGGACAGAAATGGTATGGACCTAACAGAAGCAGAAGATATTAAGAAGAGGTGGAAAGAATACACAGAAGAACTGTACAAAAAAGATCTTCATGACCCAGATAATCACGATGGTGTGATCACTGACCTAGAGCCAGACATCCTGGAATGTGAAGTCAAGTGGGCCTTAGAAAGCATCACTACCAACAAAGCTAGTGGAGGTGATGGAATTCCAGTTGAGCTATTTCAAATCCTGAAAGATGATGCTGTGAAAGTGCTGCACTCAATATGCCAGCAAATTTAGAAAACTCAGCAGTGGCCACAGGACTGGAAAAGGTCAGTTTTCATTCCAATCCCAAAGAAAGGCAATGCCAAAGAATGCTCAAACTACCACACAATTGCACTCATCTCACACGCTAGTAAAGTAATGCTCAAAATTCTCCAAGCCATGCTTCAACAATAAGAGAACCATGAACTTCCAGATGTTCAAGTTGGTTTTAGAAAAGGCAGAGGAACCAGAGATCAAATTGCCAATATCCGCTGGATCATGGAAAAAGCAAGAGAGTTCCAGAAAACAGCTGTTTCTGCTTTATTGACTATGCCAAAGCCTTTGACTGTGTCTATCACAATAAACTGTGGGAAATTCTGAAAGAGATGGGAATATCAGACCACCTGACCTGCCTCTTGAGAAATCTGTATGCAGGTCAGGAAGCAACAGTTAGAACTAGACATGGAACAACAGACTGGTTCCAAATAGGAAAAGGAGTACGTCAAGTATAATGTCACCCTGTTTATTTAACTTATATGCAGAGTACACCATGAGAAACGCTGTACTGGAAGAAACACAAGCTGGAATCAAGATTGCTGGGAGAAATATCAATAACCTCAGATATGCAGATGACACCACCCTTATGGCAGAAAGTGAAGTGAAACTAAAAAGCGTCTTGATGAAAGTGAAAGTGGAGAGTGAAAAAGTGGGCTTAAATCTCAACATTCAGAAAATGAAGATCATGGTATCCGATCCCATCACTTCATGGGAAATAGATGGAGAAACAGTGGAAACAGTGTCAGACTTTATTTTGGGGGGCTCCAAAATCACTGCAGATGGTGACTGCAGCCATGAAAGTAAAAGACGCTTACTTCGGAAGGAAAGTTATGACCAACCTAGATAGCATATTGAAAAGCAGAGACATTACTTTGCCAACAAAGGTTCATCTAGTCAAGGCTATGGTTTTTCCTGTGGACATGTATGGATGTGAGAGTTGGACTGTGAAGAAAGCTGAGTGCCGAAGAATTGATGCTTTTAAACTGTGGTGTTGGAGAAGACTCTTGAGAGTCCCTTGGACTACAAGGAAATCCAACCAGTCCATTCTGAAGGAGATCAGCCCTGGGATTTCTTTGGAGGGAATGATGCTAAAGCTGAAACTCCAGTACTTTGGCCACCTCATGTGATGGGTTGACTCATTGGAAAAGACTCTGATGCTGGGAGGGATTGGGGACAGGAGGAGAGGGGGACGACAGAGGGTGAGATGGCTGGATGGCATCACTGACTCAATGGACATGAGTCTGAGTGAACTCCGGGAGTTGGTGATGGACAGGGAGGCCTGGCGTGCTGCGATTCATGGGGTCGCGAAGAGTCAAACACGACTGAGTGACTGAACTGAACTGAACTGAAGATGTTTATAACACACTAATTTCAAGAGCCAAACTTTAGTAATATGATAGAAGAACTTTCTAGTGTGCATGCTTTGGATACATATTTTGTCATTTTTGTAGTAAGTAGAAATCTTAGCTATAGTTTCTAATGCCAAGGCAAGATTATTCTCTAAATGGGATGACAACATGCCTAGAACGGTGACATCTGAAGAGAGCTCAGCACTGTTGACTCATATTTTGTTTTCACAACCTGAAATAGACACAGTACCAGAGGGAAATAGTTTCTTGATTAGATTAACATAAGGCCACAAAGTTTGCACTGCAGAGTGTGTTCATGTCACCCACCTCACTCACACAGATTGTATACTATGATTTTTTAATTCATCTTTTTCCTTTCTCTTTTCCTCTCCGCTTTCTGATTTCAAGTGTTCATCTGCAAACATTAACCTGCTATTTCTACCAAACTATTCTGTATAAAATATTCCCACTCCAAAGGACAATGATGGAAATAAAAATAAGAATATAAAAAGATCAATGTGTAGCTCATCATTATCATAGTTAAACAATACTACCTGTAAATACCATCATAATCATTTTCTTTGAAAAAGCTGAAAATTAAAAAGGAAGACAATTTCAAGCATAAAAAAATAAAAACCAACAATAAAAATGAATTTATAGATAAAAGTAATGTCTTTGGATAAATACTTAAGAACAAGATCTACTATATGGTGAAAATCAAAATTGCATATAAAAATAGACTATTCTAGAAGATTATGCAAAAAAAATAGAATCATACATTCAGTAAGAATTAATGAGTGCTTATCAAATATTAAATCAGCAACAAGGATATTAATTTTGACTACAACAATGGGATAGTTTGCTGTTTTGCTTCAAATAAGAACAGAAGAAATTAATTTGCTAATTGAGAACACTAAATTATGAAGTCGTTTCTTCTAGAAATTTTTTTTCATTTTTACTGTTCCTACGTTCAAGAGAACACACAAAATGTATTTGTTTAACCAGTTCCTAGTTAACTTTGAATGATCACTTAGAAATCTTTTTAGTTTCCCACAGACTCAAAACAAAAGAAGTAATTAAATCTTTCTATCTGTATTGCAGAAAAATTTGAGACTAATGCAAGTTTATACCCCACAGAGCTGGCAAAAATTGTAGCCAAGAGGTGGGGAAAAATTAGGAATCAAGAAAAAAATAACTCCTAATCACTGAGCTCTCACTATTCACCATCAGGAAAGCAGTGTTGATTAAAAGTGCTCAGAGTGCCATCAGAAGTGTCAGGTGAGAGGGCACTAATTTTCAATTCACAGCAATATCATGTGGGCATTTCATTTGAAAAGTGCATGACCCAGTCCTGAACAAATATTTTGCATATTCATTTGCCTTGAACTTAGCATTTTTCCATCAAAAGGCCATGATTTTAAGACATATGTCTCATGAAAATAAATTATCCTTTTAGTATGACAATAAAGAACCCAATAGTCTGGGAACTTTCTAATTCAAATATAATGAAATTGAAAATGGTGGTTAAGCCTAAAACATATAATTTATCTTAGGTTCAATCCACACACCACAAAACAGAGAATGCACTAAAGAATTTCTATTCAAATAACAAATATTAAAAATGATTAAATGTAGCAACCAGTCAGATTTCTGATATTATTTAACTGACTGCATCGACACTGATTTAAAGCTCATGGAAAGGCTATCAGAGATGAAACTAAGCATAAGTAAATGACTGGAAAAAAACATCATGTAGATGACACAGTGACATGAGCAGGTTAAATTTAATTTGAAATCAGCACTTAATGACAAATTTTTTTTTTTTGGATTTTTAAGATTCAAAAAAGAAGCCAAAGTACCATTACCAAACGTTTTAAATTAAAAATTGCAAAGGTAAAGCAAATATTTATCACTGAGTTTTACATTAACCTTTGTTCAGTTTTCAGTTGTTCATTGAGCTGAAAATTCACTATTATATGCCTAAATTTTTTCCTCTGTAAATGGATAAAAATACATACCAAATAAGGTTGCTATGAGGATCAAGTAAGTCAATACATGTAGAGCAGTTACCTTGGTACAAGGTAAATAGTCAACTAATAGCATATATCATGACACCCGTATGAAAAATCTGCCATTTGCTGTGCACCCTATTATTCTGTGGGAGGATTCTATTACTTTTACACATTTTCACGTATTCTCTAGCAGCCTTGAAAAATTTTATTACCCCTTCTTTATAGGAAACAAGTATGCTGCTGCTGCTGCTAAGTCGTTTCGGTCGTGTCCAACTCTGTGCGACCCCAGAGACGGCAGCCCACCAGGCTCCCCTGTCTCTGGGATTCTCCAGACAAGAACACTGGAGTGGCTTGCCATTCTTTCTCCAATGTGTGAAAGTGAAAAGTGAAAGTGAAGTCGCTCAGTAGACAGATTCAATAGTTTACAAAATTAGTTAATAGAGAAATCAGAATTAAAAGACTGTTTATCTGACCCCAAAGCCCATATAAGTTCAACTATATGAGTGGTTCTCAAACCTTAACATACATTAATATCTCCTGGAGAACTTGTTAAAATAGTTGCTTGTTCACATCAGGAGAGATTCTGAGGGAGAAGGTTGAGGCAATAATCATAAATTTGCAGTGTAACAAGCTTACAAGTGATGCTGATGCTCCTGGTCTAAGGACTACATTTTGACTGAATGTGGTCTCTCAGAATATGCCTAAGAAATTTGTAATAATTACTTCCCTGTGTGAGGTACCTTTATGAAAAACTGTAGACTGATAAAAATGCTAAATAATGCATCTACGTTCAATTTTACCATTTAAAAATTCAAGCGAAAGTTGGCTTAATCTAGTATCTAAGCAAATTGCATTGCCTGTTTATTAGATGGGAGTTCTGAATCCTCTTCCCTCCAATAAAAAATCATTCTCAAACCAATATTGGTTTTGTAAATTCTCTAGCAAGTCAAATGGGAGGATCTTCAGAGAAATCTCTAAATAGGAAGAGTTTATGAACTCTCTCTTTAAAATTAAATAATTGATAAGATAATGCAAATGAACACAATATCCATGCTAGAATGCTGTTGTCTCCACTGTTTTAGATACAAAGCACACTCAGTACCCATAATAATTTCAAATGGTTCTTGGTAAGAATTCTCACTGATTGATTCATTTATATTCAAGCACTTTTTCCTAAATGGAGGTATTCAGTTATCCTACTCTTAAATGCTTCAAGGGAAAGATACAACAAACCTCATGCATAGAACATATTACCTTTTAAAATTTATCTGTATCTACTGATCAAATGAACAGCAATGAAAGAAAGAGTCCACAATTAAGTTTTTCAACAGTTCCATATGTTAGAAAGTTTTCTCGTTTACTCTAGGGGGATCCTTAATCTGGCATCTATTGAAACCCCTTCCCCAAAGTACTTGATCTACAAGCCTGAAATCCTACATAAATATTTGCCATATTGTTGACAAGTACATCTTCCATCAATTCAGTGACTCAAAACAGGTTCAGAACCACTGATTTACTTCATGAATTCTGTCTTACTGCAAAAACTCACACATCATAGTTATACCCCTGAGAATTTTATATTCTAAAACTTTGATACCTCTTCAATGTATCAGGCTTTTTTCTTATTATTATTAACTTGAAAGCAGCAATCCTGTCCTCTCCCAGCTGAAAAGTCTTCTCTTTTACAGACTGAAGATTTTCCCCGCCAGTCCAATTTGATGTGCTTTCTAAACAGTTGTGGATTTTCTTTCATCCAGACTTGCTAAATACTTATTTTTAGGTATGTAACTAACCACAGCATTTTTAATAAACTGAACAACTGAATTTATGTAATTAATTTTCAATTTATTTAAGTTCAGTCCCTCAATCATGTCCGACTCTTTGCGACCCAATGAATTGCAGCACGCCAGTCCTCCCTGTCCATCACCAACTCCCAGAGTTCACTCAAACTCACATCCATCGAGTCAGTGATGCCATCCAGCCATCTCATCCTCTGTCGTCCCCTTCTCCTCCTGCCCCCAATCCCTCCCAGCATCAGAATCTTTTCCAATGAGTCAACTCATCACATGAGGTGGCCAAAGTACTGGAGTTTCAGCTTTAGCATCATTTCTTCCAAAGAACACCTAGGACTGATCTGCTTTAGAATGGACTGATTGGATCTCCTTGCAGTCGAAGGGACTCTCAAGAGTCTTCTCCAACACCATAGTTCAAAAGCATCAATTCTTCAGTGCTCAGCTTTCTTCACAGTCCAACTCTCACATCCATACATGACCACATAGCCTTGACTAGATGGACCTTTGTTGGCAAAGAATGTCTCTGCTTTTGACTATGCATGATTGTAAATCATATCAAGTAATCAAGTATAATTATATGTAATTTATTGTTTCACCAGGATTTATAATAATAAACAAGGATAGCAACTTTATCTTTTAAAAGTAAATTTTTGTATATTCCCTAACTTTAGCACTGTTCTATTTGGCCTTAATCTCATGCTGAAAAAAATCTTCAAACAATTCTGAAAACATTTTACATTTTCCAAATTCTCCAGGCAAGAATACTGGAGTGGGTTTCCATGCCCTCCTCCAGGAGATCTTCCCACTCAGAGATGGAACCCATATCTTATGTCTCCTGCTTTGGCATGTGGGTTATTCACCACCAGTGCCACCTGGGAAGCCCACCACCTATTACACTCTGGATCAAATATTTTAACGAGCTCAAATGCATTCCATAAAAATAATATAGTCACACAAAATACATTAATTAATTGTGTTATTTTTCAGTCACTAACTTGTGTCCAGCTCTTTACAACCCCATGGATTGTGACACGCCAGGCTCTTCTATCCACCACTGTCTTCCAGAGTTTGCTCAAATCCATGTCCACTGAGTCAGTGATGCTATCTAACATTGGTACAGATAGAAACACTCCTGCTTCATCTAATTAAGCATTCTGTTTTTCTTAACAGCAAAAGTTTTTTAATCTTTTCTCCTAACTTGAAAGGATCTTTTAGAGAACCTGCAGCAGCAGTTTTTAAATTGTCTGTTTCTAAACTGCACAGTATGGATGAGGTTAAAGGAGAGGCATACATGAAGACAATGAAAATGTAAGGTGTCCAGGGACAATATATATTTTAAGAGCTGATACAGATAAACAAAAAGGGACCCAGAGAACAGAGAGGACAGAGAATTGCCAGGTAGACTACAAATTGTACTGTTTTCAGGGATACTGACTATAGTGCATTGCCTTTTGGGGATCACGAACAAGATTAGAAGGCATTTATTATCCTTAATATTATTTAAAGTATTGATCTGCCATTAAAAGTTAACTATAAAAACTTAAGTAAAAATATATTTAGGTTAACAGTGATTCAAGACTACTCACTAATTCCTCAACAATTATCTATTGCTCAATTCGCTAACACACAAAAGAAACTCAAATATAACTGGATTTTTTAGTGAGAAAACATCTAATATTTAAGCAAGTATAACATTATACAGAGTCTTTGCTTTCTTTTAAAAAAAAATGAGTTCACTTATATGACTTGTTTCTCTGTTTTTGGAGAGATTCATTTTTATGTTTTCAATAAATATGTTCACCTCTGGGCTTGTTCTCTAAGATATAAAAAGTGGTTCTTTTCATTTCTTTTGTATGAGACATTTATTGATGATGCCAAGTAAGCTTTAAATTGAATAAAGTTGTTCCTTAAAAATCCAGTTGTTATTCAAATTTTTGGTGCGTCTATACCTCCTGTCATGTTTTTACTCATTTTTTGCTCTACTTTAATATGTTTGTCTTTGTGTTGTCATTTTTATCTTCAAAAAAATTTTTTACATGATTCACATTTTGCCTATTGTAGTCATTTAGGCTAAGAAGGATGGTAGACTAAGAAGGATCTTTTCTATGCTTAGTCGCTCAGTCGTGTCCAACTCTTTGCAACTCCGTGGACTGTAGCCCACCAGTCTCCTCTGTCTGTGGGATTCTCCAGGCAAGACTACCGCAGTGGGTTGCCATGCCCTCCTCCAGGGGATCTTCCCAGCCGAGGGACTGAACCTAAGTCTCCCAAATTGCAGACAAATTCTTTACCATCTGAGTCACCAGGAAAACTTAGTGGACTTTTTTTCCTATTTTTTCTTTAGATGGATTCCCAAATGACTCAAATTTTGACAAATTTTGCCCGACAACAGCCAAACAAAAGAGTGAGATTGAGCTGAGTGTCTGTATGATACAACAGTGATGGATGACTGAAATTTAATGAGAGAAAACCAGAAAGAGAGAACATCAAGCTAAGAATTTTGCCCAACATTTGACATCCATAGTCTTTGTAATATCTATAATGATGCTAATCATAATTTTACTATCTGTGATAACATATTTACTGAACACTGGTAAGTCACTGAGATTAGTATCTTAAGTGCACTACCTCAGTTATTACTCTTATTCACAAGCCAGTTCAGTATTCTTTCCTGGAGAATCCCATGGACAGAGGAGCCTGGCAGGCTACAGTTCATGGGGTCACAGAAAGTCGGACACGACTGAGCGACTAAGTTCACAACCACCATCAGATAGGTGAGGGGTTGCCAAACTACAGCCTGAGGGCCAAATATGACCTGCTACCTGTTTTTGTAGTTAAATGGTTATTGTAGTACAGTCATCCTTATTCACTTGCATATCGCCTATGGCTGTTTTCATCCTACAACAGCAGACTTGGACAGCTGTAGCAGACCATGATTGAGGCTTTTTAGAAAGCCTAAATTGCTCACATGGCCCACTTTAGGAAAAGTTTGATTTTGCTTTTCTTCGGTTGAGGAAACAAAAGTATCCGGTCTACTGAGGTAGGCAATGTTCTATAACTGTACTTAAAAAACAATTTTAAAAAATCATTGGTTAAATAATGACCATATAATAACTCTCTCAAGAAGAAAGAAAACAGGTAGTGTTTCCCTCTGGGGCTCACATCCTGCAATAGTCAAGTCATAATATAGGAATTTTAGAAAATGTAAAATAATCTATGAACCTTGTATTTTGAAAAGTATTATTTGAAACTGATGAATAAGAAAAATAAAAAGGGCAAAGTGTTTTTATCTTAAATATCTATACCTCTAAAAGGCTTTCTCGTACACTCTTTGAAGAACTATCGCAACCAATTCTCAGATCCTGTCTATTGCATTATCGTGTTTATTTAATTTAAAATTTCCACAATTTTTAGCTGTTGTATTTGTCAACTTATTGTGAATCTTTTTCCATTCTGATAGAAATTTCAGAATGACAAGGATTGGATCTGTCTTGTTCATTCCTGCATC
The DNA here is from genome assembly GCF_032452875.1 of Bos javanicus. NCBI lineage: Eukaryota > Metazoa > Chordata > Mammalia > Artiodactyla > Bovidae > Bos > Bos javanicus. The sequence goes on along the minus strand of NC_083874.1, from coordinate 31,669,990 downwards.
ACCAAATAGTAAGTGCTCAAATATATTTGAAGAATAACAGGAAGTAGAGGAGGTTGGGAAAGAAAATTTTTAAAAAGCGGTATTTTCAATAGACAAGGAATTGGGAGGAAAATAATTTTAGGCAGAGGAGAAGAATGAACACAGCCAAAGAAAATGTTTGCTTTGCTCCTCTGTGGTTTATTGCTATGAACAGAATAGAAACAGAACATCCTCAAAGAAAGAATACAGAAGAAGCAGTTCCAAGGAATAATATCTTTCCTGAAAATGTTGATCAACTTCTTTCACCTAAAGTCATTTATAAATAAATTCTAGCATAAAACTACCTTACAAAAGAGAAGAGAACAGAATAGATATGGTTCTAAACCTGCAATTTCAAAACACTGGGATTTTAAAGGGCTGGCAGGAATAAATTTCCATTAAGAGTAAACCTAAATGAAACTACTAAATAGGATGTTGATCTAAAACTGAGCAAGAGTAAAATGGTCTAATGAGTCATGAAATTTTATGAGGCTAGTAAAAACACTGTATCCAAATAGCAGTCCTCAAATCCAGTAAGATGCTATCTCGTCTTCAGAAATTAGCCAATTATCTTTGGGTATCATCAAAAGTTGCATATGCAAGCTTTACCTGGAAAAATAATGAGAATTTTAAGTGTTTTGAGATTAGAGTCCTTATATTATAGCACTTGGTTTCCTGCTATTAATACCATCCATTCAACAAGTAAATGGATAAGCATTTCTGAGAACCTAATATTTAATTAGAGGGATTCCCAGATGGCTCAATGGTAAAGAATCCACCTGTCAATGCAGGAGACACAGGTTTAATTCCTGGGTGGAGAAGATCTCCTGGAAGAGAAAATGGCAACCCATTCCAGGATTCTTGCTTGGGAAATCTCATAGACAGAGGAGTATGGCAGGCTATAGTCCCTGGGGTCGCAAAGAATCAGACACAACTGAGAGACTGAGCACTAGAAAAACACTACATAATAGACATTGTCAGGCATTGTGAGACACACTTCCTTCTAGGGTATCTCATGCTCATGGGGAAGGCAGGTAAGCAGACTATTTCTCTCTATAATGATGAGAGTCAATGAAGATGTATTCTCAGAGTGCTAAGAAAGGAAAACCTTAATAAACATGGAAATAATTAAAGATTACACAAATTACAATATTGTTTGGTATGGAAAGGAATTCACCCCACCACCTACAATCACTTGTGTTTGGCAGCCACCTAAAGACAGGGAGGAAAAAAGAATAGCTTTATAGTAGGAAAAGGGACAGTTTCAGGTATGCCCTAATTGGAGGCTATTGTCAGGGGGAAGATATAAGCGGACTAATTAAAAGTGGGGCATGCTCTGTGATTGATTGGCTCACTCCAGTTGATCCTAAGTTGGAAGCAGGGGTAAAAATTAGGGAGGCTGTCAGTTATTGATCAAGAACTGGTTGGTTGGTTGCTCATTATTATAGGGGTTGTTGTTTAGCTTTCTAACTGATTGCTGCAAATTGTGGGTTAGAGATCTATTTTTATACATTGCCTACTTATATATTTGGGGCTTCCCTGATAGCTTAGTTGGTAAAGAAACTGCCTGCAATGCGGGAGACCTGGGTTTTATCCCTGGGTTGAGAAGATCCCCTGGAGAAGGGAAAGGCTACCCACTCCAGTATTCTGGCCTGGAGAATTCCATGGACTGCATAGTCCATGGGGTCACAAAGAGTCAGACACCACTGAATGAATTTCAATTTCACTTCTATATTCAGTCTCTCAAGTGCATATTGGTGGTGATGAAGAACTTAAGTAACAAGTTAGATTCAAAGTCCAACTAATTTGCCCTTCCATTTTCCTTCTTTTATAAAGTGCATCCAACTTACGTTTTTCAAACATACATATAAAAGAAGTCATTAGCTAACGAAAATTTGTTTAATTTCCCAAAGAAGTTATAATGTGGGAAGATCAGTGCAGCTACACAGAGAATAATAAATGAACAGTTTGGCCAATTCAGAAGTTTATGATAAAAGATTATTTTTTAAAAAATGAAACATGACAACTTGGCTGTTCTGATAAAGCAAAAATAATATCTCTTGTCAACATAGTGGGAGGCACTATTATGACACTATTACCACCTATCAAATAATTATATTCCTTACATATCCCCCTTACTCCTGTAACTTGTGTTTTAGTTTCTAGTCCAGAAAACACCATTTTTCAATGCACAGTTCTACTATTTTTTGTTTTTTAGTTCACTTCATCTTTACTCATCTTGATTCTCAACAGATCAACAATTTAAACAGAAGTAAACAGAAGATGCAGGGTTTCCCTGGTGCCTCAGAAGGTAAAGCATCTGCCTGCAGTGTAGCAGACCCAGGTTCAATACCTGGGTCAGGAAGATCCACTGGAGAAGGAAATGGCAGTCCACTCCAGTACTCTTGCCTGGAAAATTCCATGGATGAAGGAGCCTGGTGGGCTGAAGTCCATGAGGTCACAAAGAGCTGGACACGACTGAGTGACTTCGCTTAACAACTTAAACAGAAGATGCAGAGCAAAAGCCTATTCAACCACCTAAAGTCTACTTGAAAGCCCAGATGGTGGATCATGGAGGGGGAAGGGGAAAAACAGTTATATGCACCACATATCCTATTAGTTGCCTTAAGATTACTTAAAATAGCAGATATTTTGCATTTATGTTATTGAAGACATGTTGCTGAAAGCTGATTTATAAGTGACAAAAGAATGCTCAAATGTACTCAAAATATGCCATTATGTATGTATATTCATTACCACATATTTTCTTTCTACTGCTCAGTTTTAAAATGTAAAAAACAATTTAATAGCTCATACTCAATATAGTTTCCCTAATTTTAAATATAAATTTTACCAGATATGCTATCTTGCTTCAAATAGACTTTAGGAAATATGTGACTTGCTGAGCTCAAAACTTAAGTAAAAGCAAATTATAGTTTCTGATGCAAAGTTATGCACTTCTCAAATTGTTATAAACTCAGAAGAAAATGATCAGTTCTTTTATTTCACAATTTTAGAGGCATCTCAGTTTCCATTAGCAAACTCCATATATATATATATATATATATATATATATATATATATATATATATATACATACTCCTATATATAGGCTGATAAACCCCTAGATCAAGACACTTTCTCACTAGGATAAGTGCCACAAAATATGCCAGCTCATATTGGACAAACTGAATGTCTCTTTACAATAACTAACATTGTAGCAAAGGGTATTAGCATTGAATATTGTAACTACAACCTTCATATATATCTATTTATGTCATTCATTCATGGTTCTTCAGAACAAGGAATGTTAACTTTGAGTTCACAGATACGCTTCAAGGATTCCTCAAGTCTGAAATTTTATAGGAGGCATTTTTTGGACATTTTCCAAGATTTACTTAAACACATTGGTCATTTTAAATAATATTTTATTAGTATATTTAATTTTAATATTTCATCCTTTCAGTTCAGTTCATTACTCAGTCCTGTCTGACTCTTTGCCACCCCACGGACCACAGCACGCCAGGCCTCCCCATCCATCACCAACTCCCAGAGTTTACTCAAGCTCATGTCCATTGAGTCAGTGATGCCATCCAACCACCTCATCATCTGTCATCCTCTTCACCTCTCACTTTCAATCTTTCCCAGCATCAGGTCTTTTCAAATGAGTCAGTTCTTTGCATCAGATGTCCAAAGTATTGGAGTTTCATCTTCAATATCAGTCCTTACAATGAATACTCAGGACTGATTTTCTTTAGGATGGACTGGTTGGATCACCTTGCAGTCCAAGGGACTCTCAAGAGTCTTCTCCAACACCACGTTCAAAAGCATCAGTTCTTCGGCATTCAGCTTTCTTTATAGTCCAAATCTCATATCCATATATGACTACTAGAAAAAACATAGCTTTGACTAGATGAACCTTTGTTGACAAAGTAATGTCTCTGCTTTTTAATATGTTGTCTAGGTGGGTCATAACTTTTCTCCCAAGGAGTAAGCATCTTTTAATTTCATGGCTGCAATCACTATCTGCAGTGATTTTAGAGACCAAAAAATTAAAGTCTCTCACTGTTTCCCCATATATTTGCCATGAACTGATGGGACCAGATGCCATGATCTTCGTTTTCTGAATGTTGAGCTTTAAGCCAACGTTTTCACTCTCCTCTTTCACTTTCATCAAGAGGCTCTTTAGTTCTTCTTCACTTTCTGCCATAAGGGTGGTGTCATCTGCATATCTGAGGTTGTTGATTTTTCTCCCTGTAATCTTGATTCCAGCTTGTGCTTCATCCAGCCCAGCGTTTCTCATGATGTACTCTGCATAGAAGTTAAATAAGCAGAGTGACAAAATACATGTCATACTCCTTTTCCTATTTGGAACCAGTCTGTTGTTCCATGTCCAGTTCTAACTGTTGCTTCCTGACCTGCGTACATATTTCTCAGGAGGAAGGTCAGTGGTCTGGTATTCCCATCTCTTTCAGAAGTTTCCAGTTTGTTGTGATCCACACAGTCACAGGCTTTGGCATAGTCAATAAAGCAGAAGTAGATGTTTTTCTGGAACTCTCTTGCTTTTTCGATGATCCAGTAGGTGTAGGCAATTTGATCTCTGGTTCCTCTGCCTTTTCTGAAACCAACTTGAACATCTCAAAGATCATGGTTCATGGACAGTTGAAGCCTGGCTTGGAGAATGTTGAGCATTACTTTACTAGCGTGTGAGATGAGTGCAATTGTGCGGTAGTTTGAACATTCTTTGGCATCGCCTTTCTTCGGGATTGGAATATAAACTGACCTTTTGCAGTCCTGTGGCCACTGCTGAGTTTGCCAAATTTGCTGGCATGTTGAGTACAGCACTTTCACATCATCATCTTTTAGGATTTGAAAGAGCTCAACTGGAATTCCATCACCTCTACTAGCTTTGTTCGTAGTGATACTTTCTAAGGCCCACTTGACTTCACATTCCAGGATGTCTGGCTCTAGGTGAACAACCATACCATCGTGACTATATGGTTCATGAAGATCTTTTTGTATAGTTCTTCTGTGTATTCTTACCACCTCTTCTTAATATCTTCTGCTTCTGTTAGGTCTATACTATTTCTGTGCTTTATTGTGCCCATTTTTGCATGAAATGTTCCCTTGGCATCTCTAACTTTCTTGAAGAGATCTCTAGTCTTTCCCATTCTATTGTTTTCCTCTATTTCTTTGCATTGATCACTGAGGAAGGCTTTCTTATCTCTCCTGGCTATTCTTTGGAACTCCGCTTTCAAATGCATATATCTTTCTTGTTCTCCTTTGCTTTTCACTTCTCTTCTTTACTTAGCTATTTTAAGCCTTTCTCAAACAGCCATTTTGCTTTTTTGCATTTCTTTTTCTTGGGGATGGTCTTGATCCCTGTCTCCTGTACAATGTCACAAACCTCCATCCATAGTTCTTCAGACATTGTGTCTATCATATCTAACACTTTGAATCTATTTCTCACTTCCACTGTATTCACCATTATCAACCCACATTTCTTATGTGTCCTGCATCAGCAGGTGGGTTCTTATTTGCTCTTCCTGATCCACTCTGCTCTATTTCACTCTTCCCTGTGCCGTAAGAGGCTAGTCTTTCAGACTCCATCACAAGCTAATGACCTCTGTTTATTTTCCTTGGATAGTCCAGGAGGATACTGGGAGAAGACTGGAAAGAATTACTGGAAAGAATAAAGAGTATATGTATGGCACTTATTAATGTAGGTTCCTTCTTGTTCTGTTAGGTTTCCTCAGGATGGCTGTGTTCCTCAAGGCAACCTGCCATATACAACTCTCTCTCCCTCTGGATTCCAGCAACTGTGCCCCTTTCCTCAGTCCCTTGAGATAAGGTTGGGGTACACCTCTGCTCCTGTTAAACTAGGGTTCTTGCTGTATTTATTGGGATCTCTTATATACCACTCAGACCTTTACAATTAGTTCCTTTGTAAATAGTGTGCCATTTGTTTCTTGTTGATACTCAAATCCAAAAACCAGATTTGCATTTTGGTATTGAAGACATGTTTATCTATCCAAGAAAAATGAAAATCCTCCCCACAAGGCGATCTCTCCCTGAATTCAACAAGACATAATACTACGTATCTCTGGCTTCCAAACCTCAACAGTTGATCTGCCTGGTAGACCTCAGATAAACACGAAGAACATAAGTTGCAAGGAGTTTGGAAAATTTAGTTTTACCTTTTAAGCCTCAATAATTCAGGAAAACACACCAGGAGACAGAGCAGATAATTCATGAGCCAGCATACCATTATGTACTACAAACACTAAAATTTACACATAAATATTTATTAAAAGTTGACTTCCTACGGAATAATAGTATTTTCTGCAATGTTTATCATGTATATGCTTTGCCTGTGTTGTTTTATGTAAATATTTAGATTAGTAATCAAAGACAGGAACTCAATAGTTACCAAGGAAATACATACATTGCTTATCAACAGAACAGTAAGATTTAAAATGTCAGGTAAGTATTGATTTTATTTCATATTCAGATTATTTTTACATATACAATAAACAGAATTGAAGTTTATTCTAGGAAATACATCCTCAAAAATGTAGATATGAGACAGGTCCCATTTCCCTTTTGAATTCCATAGGCACTGAAAATATTAGACTGTGGACAATGGACTGTAGTCATAGAGAATATTTTCAGAGTGTAGTAGATTGTTAAAGTAACAACAATTCTTCATTTATCCAAAGAAGAGACCAAGTCTATTTCCCCAATGCATGAGTATGGCTGAGCTATGTGAATTGCTTTTGACAGTAAGTTATTAGCAAATTGTGGCATAAGCAGAGACTTGAAAAGCATTTGCACATTGAAGCTTAGCTATTTGCCATTTGGGGATCTCTTGTCATCATCATTAGCCTTGGTTAGCCTACTAGATGACAGGAGACACATTACTCAGCCAGCTTATCTGTCCAAATATCAGCCAATCACTAGAAAAAGTCTGATCCATCCTGAATCAGCCAGCCCCCAACCAATCTGCCAACTAACAGCAGATGCATAAGCTAACCCAATCAAATTGAGCCAAGCCCACCACAGATCAAAAGAGCCACCACTGAACCCAGTCCAAACTGCAGACCCACAGAATCCTAAGCTAAAAAATGTCTATATTTTCAAGCACTAAGTTTTGAGGTTTGGGGTTTTGTTACACAAGCAAATTAGATGATGTATAAATAGGTACCTTTAAGGGATGTTCTGCTACCAACTAACCTGAAATAATATGGCACTGGATTTAGGACTGGATAGTAAATTGAAGCTGAAAAAGCAGTGAGGAAACTGCTGTAAAAGCTGAAGCAGAAGAACAATTGGCAAAACTGTCACCTGTAGTGACACATTAGGCAGAAAATTATCCGATCAACTTGTTGGCATTGATAAGATAGCTTTCGAGCAAAACGTTCAAAGTGTCAGCTGGCTTCTTTTAGCTTCTAGGATAAGGTATGGCAAGAGAGAGATAAACTAAAAAGAGACCTTTCTGTTCTCAGGCAAAATTTAAAGGGGAAATAAAGCTGTAGGACTTGGCCCAGAAAGCAAAACCGATTTTCATTTCCAGTATCTCCAACCAGAAAAATATTTTCAAAATAAAAGAGAAAATCAAGGGTGTGTCTGTAAAAGCCTTTGTTAAAATCCTGAAAGATTCAAGGAGTGCTGAATGTCCTTTCTGAGATTTACACAGGGCTTCTAAAAATAATAAGGGTGTGGTCACACAAAAGTTTGGGGCTTCCCTGGTGGCTCAGGTGGTAAAGTATCACCTGCCATGCAGGAGACCCAGGTTCAGTCCCTGGGTTGGGAAGATCCTCTGGAGAAGGGAAAGGCAACCCACTCTAGTATGCTTGCCTGGAGAATCCCATGGACAGAGGAGCCTGGCAGACTACAACCCATGGGGTCGCAAAGAGTCCAACACAACTGAGAGACTAAGCATGCACCCATACACACAAAAGTTTAACACCCAAAAAGGTGTTTATTAAATCTACAGAGAGAGGCAGCTTCAAAAACAATTGAGATTTTGGATTTCATTGATTAGAGTACACCAGAATCTAAAAAAAAAACACAAAAATGTTATGGGAGTTATATCAGTAAAAAAGGCCACTATTTTAGATGAAAAGAAATTGAGATTGTTAAAATTTCAGCAACAAAAAAATCCTCTCTATGTCAATTTTCTATGGGAGGAAGTAAACTAAGACAGTTACTCAGTTGCAAACAAAGCAATTTTCGTGGAAAAGGCAACATTTTAGAAGATAGAAGCAAGTGCCCATGTGATAGAGTCAAGATTCATGGAGAACAATGGATAAAGAAACCACACACAAATAAACATAGAAATTTTGCATTGGGAAGTGACTTCTCTGAAGGAGAACTAAACCCTAGGCAAAAAAAAAACAAAAATATCCCCTGGCTCGAGAGTCAGAAGACACAGAAGCATCTCCCCTGTGGCATTTCAGAATTGCAAGAATCAGTGCCTGCTATCTGCCTCCTTCTCTTCGTTTGTTTGAGCAGAAAAGTCAGTTATATTAATAACTACTTTATCTATCCTTGTCTCACCATTGTATGTGGGGGACAGACAACTTGTAATTTTAATTCTTTTTTCTTTTGTTTCTGGGAGTGAAAGAAACACATCCAAGAACCATATTCAGACCTTTTTTGAATCATGAGGCTCTAGATCAGATCAGATCAGATCAGTCACTCAGTCGTGTCCAACTCTTCGCGACCCCATGAATCGCAGCATGCCAGGCCTCCCTGTCCATCAACTCCCCCGGAGTTCACCCAGATTCAAGTCCATCGAGTCAGTGATACCATCCGGCCATCTCATCCTCTGTCGTCCCATTCTCCTCCTGCCCCCAGTCCCTCCCAGCATCAGAGTCTTTTCCAATGAGTCAACTCTTTGCATGAGGTGGCCAAAGTACTGGAGTTTCAGCTTTAGCATCATTCCTTCCAAAGAAATCCAGGGCTGATCTCCTTCAGAATGGACTGGTTGGATCTCCTTGCAGTCCAAGGGACTCTCAAGAGTCTTCTCCAACACCACAGCTCAAAAGCATCAATCCTTCAGCGCTCAGCCTTCTTCACAGCCCAACCCTCACATTCATACATGACCACAGGAAAAACCATAGCCTTGACTAGACAAGCCTTTGTTGGCAAAGTAATGTCTCTGCTTTTGAATATGCTATCTAGGTTGGTCATAACTTTCCTTCCAAGGAGTAAGCATCTTTTAATTTCATGGCTGCAGTCACCATCTGCAGTGATTTTGGAGCCCCCCAAATAAAGTCTGACACTGTTTCCACTGTTTCCCCATCTATTTCCCATGAAGTGGTGGGACCGGATGCCATGATCTTCGTTTCCTGAATGTTGAGCTTTAAGCCAACTTTTTCACTCACCACTTTCACTTTCATCAAGAGGCTTTTGAGTTCCTCTTCACTTTCTGCCATAAGGGTGGTATCATCTGCATATCTGAGGCTATTGATATTTCTCCCAGCAATCTTGATTCCAGCTTGTGTTTCTTCCAGTCCAGCATTGCTCATGATGTACTCTGCATATAAGTTAAATAAACAGGGTGACAATATACAGCCTTGACGAACTCCTTTTCCTATTTGGAACCAGTCTGTTGTTCCATGTCCAGTTCTAACTGTTGCTTCCTGACCTGCATACAGATTTCTCAAGAGGCAGATAAGGTGGTCTGATATTCCCATCTCTTTCAGAATTTCCCACAGTTTATTGTGATCCACACAGTCAAAGGCTTTGGTGTAGTCAATAAAGCAGAAATAGATGTTTTTCTGGAACTCTCTTGCTTTTTCCATGATCCAGCGGATGTTGGCAATTTGATCTCTGGTTCCTCTGCCTTTTCTAAAACCAGCTTGAACATCAGGAAGTTCACGGTTCACATATTGCTGAAGCCTGGCTTGGAGAATTTTGAGCATTACTTTACTAGCGTGTGAGATGAGTGCAATTGTGCGGTAGTTTGAGCGTTCTTTGGCATTGCCTTTCTTTGGGATTGGAATGAAAACTGACCTTTTCCAGTCCTATGGCCACTGCTGAGTTTTCCAAATTTGCTGGCATATTGCTCTAGACTTCTACCTAAAGCTGGAACTGAATGAGACTTTTGACGAGTCTTCAGAGGACATGTAGCTATTTTAAAAATGAGAGGAAAGTGAATTAATTGTGATCAAAGGACAGGCTCTAGTGGATTATTACAATGCTTACAATGAGCCTTCCTATCATATTAATATGAAAAAACAGAATTCATTTTCCCACCTCTTGAATCTAGGTTGGTCATGTAACTTGCCATGTAAATAAGACACTAACACACATGACACAAGCATTGGGTAGAAAACCTCTTGCATGTTAAAACTTACCTATTTGCTGCATGCCCCAAAGCCTTCTGCTACCGCCACCATGTGAATACACTTAAATTAGCCTATTGGCTGATAAAAGTCATGTGACCTACTTATATTTACACCCCATCTGAGAGTTAGGCAAGAATCAAACATGTGAATCCAGTTATCCAGAATCAGCCACACCCCAAACGGCCTGACAATTAACAACTGATAAATCAGTCAGCCCAGCTGAGTGCAACACAGAACAAGGAATTGGAATTCAGTTCAGTTCAGTCACTCAGTCATATCCTACTCTTTGCAAGCCCATGGACTGCAGCACCCCAGGCCTTCCTGTCCATCCCCAACTCCCAGAGTTTACTCAAACTCATGTCCATTGAGTCGGTGATGCCATCCAACCATCTTATCCTCTGTCATCCCCTTCTCTTCCTGCCTTCAATCTTTACCAGCATCAGGGTCTTTTCAAATGAGTCAGTTCTTTGCATCAGATGTCCAAAGTATTGGAGTTTCATCTTCAATATCAGTCCTTCCAATGAATATTCAGGACTGATTTTCTTTAGGATGGACTGGTTGGATCACCTTGCAGTCCACGGGACTCTCAAGAGTTTTCTCCAACACTATAGTTCAAAAGCATCAATTCTTCGGCACTCAGCTTTCTGTATAGTCCAACTCTCACATTCATACATGACTACTGGAAAAACCATAGCTTTGACTAGGTGGACCTTTGTTGACAAAGTAATGTCTCTGTTTTTCAATATGCTGTCTAGGTTGGTCATAGCTTTTCTTCCAAGGAGCAAGCGTCTTTTACTTTCATGGCTGCAGTCACCATCTGCAGTGATTTTGGAGCCCAGAAGAATAAAAAGTCTCTCACTGTTTTCATTGTTTCCCCATCTATTTGCCATGAACTGATGGGACTAGATGCCATGATCTTTGTTTTTTGAATGTTGAGTTTTAAACCAACTTTTTCACTCTCCTCTTTCATTTCATCAAGAGGCTCTTTAGTTCTTCGCTTTCTGCCATAAGGGTGGTGTCATCTGCATACCTGAGGTTATTGATATTTCTCCCAGCAATCTTGATTCTCTGCCCTTGAACATGGGGTATCTCCTCACAGTAGCTCAGCTCCAGCGCCACACAGCCCCAGCTCAAGGAAGGCTTGCAAAAACTACGTAGTTCAGCAAAAGGTTTTAAGCCACTAATTTGTTACACAACAAAGACAAATACAGAGGACTAAGCTACTTCTACACAAATGTCTATATGTAATCTTAAAAGAATAACTTGAAAGGGTTCTATATCTCCAACTGAGAAATTCAAAAATCTAGATTAGTAAAGATTAGTTTTTTCGGAGAAGGCAGTGGCACCCCACTCCAGTACTCTTGCCTGGAAAACCCCATGGATGGAGGAGCCTGGTGGGCTGCAGTCCATGGGGTCGCTGAGGGTCGGACATGACTGAGCGACTTCACTTTCACTTTTCACTTTCATGCATTGGAGAAGGAAATGGCAACCCACTCCAGTGTTCTTGCCTGGAGAATCCCAGGGACGGGGCATCCTGATGGGCTGCCATCTATGGGGTTGCACAGAGTCGGACACGACTGAAGTGACTCAGCAGCAGCAGCAGGAGTTTTTTGTTTGTTAAAAGGAACACATTTTGGGGGGAAAGTTAAAACTTATTTTAAAAAATGTATTGACACTAGCCTGAGAATTTTGTTTGTTGTTGTTTAGTCACTAAATCTTGTCAGATTCTTTTGTGACCCCATGGACTATAGGCTGCCAGGCTCCTCTGTCCATATTTGAACCAAATGTGCCTGGGGTTTTCCAGACAAGAATAGTGGAGTGAGTAGCCATTCCCTTCTCCAGGGGATCTTCCTGACCCAGGGATCGAACCCACATCTGCTGTTTGGCAGGCAGATTCTTTACCACTGAACCACCTGGGAAGCCAGAGAAATACAATCTTAAAAACCAAAAAGAATAAATATATGGGATAGGGAGACTCAGACAGTTAAAATTGAAAGATGTTGAAGGAGGTCTTTCAAAGGATGTAACCGCCTGTTGATGCAAAACCTGGTCCGAGGCAATGAGAGACTCCTCACCCCATTTTGTGCTTTCTTGGTGGCTCAGACAGTAAAGAATCTGCCTGCATGTGAGAGACCCGGGTTTGATCCCTGGGTCAGGAAGATCCCCTGGAGAAGGAAATGCAACCCACTCCGGTATTCTGGCCTGAAAAATCCCATGGACAGAGGAGCCTAGTGGACTATGGTCCATGGGGTTGCAAAGGCTCAGACGCAACTGAGCAACTCACACTTTCACTTCACTTTCACCCCATTTTTGGAAAGCATACTCTGTTCACTGTTTCCACAGTGGAAGGTGTTTTCAAGGACTCAGCCTTAAAAGAACAATGTATTGTTGAGACCATCTGGATGGTAGATGTGACTGAACCCAGTTAAGGCCTCCATATAAACTTTGTAGATTCTGGTGGGTTGGTGAAGACAAGAATCATATGTAAATTCCCTTGTTTATTAGAATGCCCCCCTATTAATCTGAAGTAGTCTGCCTTTCTTTAGTCTCTCCTTGTCCTCCACATATAAGGCCCAATTTTTAAACCAACAAAAGACCTGAGTTAGTTCTTTCCAGTAACTATTAAATATATGTGATCTAGAATAGTTCTTTTTCTCCACTGCTTAATAAGTAAAATAAGGGAGACTGGATTAAATGAAATTTGATTTTGTATCTTACTTTAAAATACTTTTCTGATTCCATTTCAAATTTTGAAGCCTGTCTGACCATTATGCTAATGGCAATGTCTTCCACAGTGAAACAGAGCAGGACTCTATGGTTCTTGCCCCCCTGACTCCCACCACTTCCCCATGTCTTTAGCCTTCCTTTTTTCTGTGGAAAAACTTTAGCCAAAGGATAAGTTTAATCAGATAAGTGAGAAAATGTATAAACAAAGGAAAATAGTCAAAGGAGACCAAATAATAATAAGGTAGTCATTAAGAATAGTCAAGGACATTTAGTACCTCCATAGGGGGCTTCCTTGGTGACTCAGTCAGTAAAGAATTCACATGCAATGCAAGAGACCTGGGTTCAATCCCTGGGTCAAGAAGATCCCCTGAAGAAGGGAAAGGCAACCCACTCCAGTATTCTTGCCTGCAGAATCCCATGGATAGAGGAGCTTGGCAGGCTACCATCCATAGGGCTACAGTCCATGGGTTCTCAAAAGTCAGACACAACTTAGCAACTAAACCACCCAGCACCCAAGGGCAGTAGGTAGTGTTCTGAGCCACATCCTGTGAGCTGTCTTATAGGTACTGAAACACCCACCAGGTGGAGAAATTAACTACATGATGACCAGACTGTAGCTGTGACATGTGTTGTACTTAGTCATTCAGTTGTGTCCAACTCTGTGGCCCCATGGACTACAGCCCACCAGGCTCCTCTGTTTATGAGGATTCTCCAGGCAAGAATACTGGAGTGGGTAGACTTTCCCTTCTCCAGGGTATCTTCCCAACCTAAGATTGAACCCAGGTCTTCAACACTGCAGGTGGATTCTTTACCATCTGAGCCACCAGGGAAGCCCAAGAATACTGAAGTGGGTGGCCTATTCCTTCTCCAGTCCATCTTCCTGACCCAGGAATTGAACCAGGTCTCCTAATTGCAGGTGAATTCTTTACCAGCTACCAGGGAAGCTCAGTTGTAACATAAACTGCCACAATTCAGAGAATTGGCCTCAAGGAAATAGAAACAGACCAACTTTGGAACTGAAGATTAGCTGTACTTGAAACAATCAGGATGATGCTATCAGACCACTGATGACCAATTTCAAGATGACTGCCAAAGCTGGCTGTGCTGCTTCTGCATGTAGCCCCTCCCTCTGTCTATAAAACCTCTGGCCCACTGTGCTGGGGGGTGGAGGAGGGGGTGGCATTGGCCTTTGGACAGGAGTCTGCCACCCTGCCTTACCCCTCCCTCTCTTCCTTTCCACCAACCTGGCCTACCTACTTGCTTTTGTGAGAAGCAGTCAGAAACCCCCCACTTTCAGTTACAATGGCAGTTGAATTCATACAACTATATTCTTTAATATAGGTATATATAGAAGTTTTATATATCTATTTTAAGAAAGAAAATGCACATTGCTAACTTTATCTATATAGGAAAATATAAATTTGTATTTTCTAATATTAAGCAATTAGTAGTTTCACCAATCAGTCCATTGAAAAGTGAAAGAAAATGAAGTCACTCAGTTGTGTCCAACTCTTTGCAACCCCATGGACTGTAGCCTGCCAGGCTGCTCTATCCATGGGATTTTCCAGGCAAGAATACTGGAGTGGTTTGCCATTTCCTTCTCCAAGTCCATGGAAAAGTACTTAGTAAATGCCTGTTATATGTACTGTGTTGTGCTTGACACTTTATAGGCAAGCCTAGATTGCCCTCAAAGACCTTACTATTAATTGGAAAAGAAATATATGTATTTATAGAAATCAAACTATAAGCTAAAACATAATGTATGACAAGTACCAGAGATATCATATCATATAAGTCAGCAGAGCTTAATGGAGAAGAGAGTAGGTTCTGGAGTCGGATTGTCAAAATCTGCTCCTGGCCCCATCACTTACCTGCTGTGCAGCTTAGACAATTTTTTTTTACCTCTCTAGGCCTATTTCCTAATCTATAAAATATGTATATTGATCAATATTACTACCTCATAGACTATTATAGACAATCAATATATACAAAATGCCTGTGTGGTAAGTCACTTCAGTTGTGTCTGACTATTTGCAACACTATGGACTGTAGCACACCAGGTTCTTTTGTCCAAGGGATTCTCCAGGCAAGAATACTGGAGTGGGTTGCCACGCCCTTCTCCATTGGATCTTTCAGACCCAGGGATCTAACTCACATCTCATGTCTCCTGCATTGGCCGGCAGGTCCTTTACCACTAGCAACACCTGGGAAGTCCATTGACTAGAACTGTTTAAATGTTAATACATACAAAGTACTAAGGAGAGAAGAAAGGGGATGTAAGTACCATGTGTCTAAATGTAGACAGTAAATGACTGGGAATGATTAGCTACTCGACATGAACTGTTCTGAGAAGAAACAAAACCCAGCCCTGTGCATTTCATTTTAAAAATTAACAAAATTTTAATTACAGCTGAGAAGAGTTACCCCACATCCAAGGTTAGGAGCAGTGGCTGCACTTTTCTGGAGCAGCATGAAGAGATATCCCACGATCAAGGTAAGAGAAACCCAAGTAAATGGTAGGCGCTGAGAGACAGTATCAGAGGGCAGACATATTGAAAGCACAATTATAGACACCTAGCCAATCTGATCACATGGACCACAGCGTTGTCTAACTCAGTGAAACTAAGTCAGGCAATGTGGGGCCACCCAAGATGGGAGGGTTATGGTGGAGAGGTCTGACAAAATGTGGTCCACTGGAGAAGGGAATGGCAAACCACTTCAG
This sequence comes from Bos javanicus, assembly GCF_032452875.1. Classification (NCBI taxonomy): domain Eukaryota; kingdom Metazoa; phylum Chordata; class Mammalia; order Artiodactyla; family Bovidae; genus Bos; species Bos javanicus. Next base: position 31,654,168 of record NC_083874.1, on the reverse strand, counting down.
TATTCTTGCCTTGGGAACCCCATTGAACGGTTGTTGTTGAATCACGCGAAGACACCAGGATTCTTGGCCCCCGGAGGACAAGAGTTCAATCCGGGGCCAGAGACGAGGCTTGATCGCTCAGAGCTTTTGTGTAATAAAGTTTTATTAAAGTATAAAGGAGATAGAGAAAGCTTCTGACATAGGCATCAGAAGGGGGCAGAAAGAGTACCCACTTGCTAGTGTTAACAATGAAGTTATATACTCCAAAGAATGTCTGGAGGTTGTAAAGACCTCCCATAATTTACATTTTAAGATAACAGAATTAGCCAGAAGGTTTAATTCAGAGACTGTCCTTAGGCAGGATACATTATTGTTATATAATCCTAAGGAATGTGGAGAAAGAAAAAAAAGTTTGTCCTTTCTTCCTCCTTGAGAGTTCCAGACCTCTCTCTCCTTGGGGACCCCTAGACTCCTTATCAACCTGCCTAGGAACTGACTCTCTCACCATGAACAGTATGAAAAGGCAAAATGATAGGATACTGAAAGAGGAACTCCCCAGGTTGGTAGGTGCCCAATATGCTACTGGAGATCAGTGGAGAAATAACTCCAGAAAGAATGAAGGGATGAGGCCAAAGCAAAAACAACACCAAGTTGTGGATGTGACTGGTGATAGAAGCAAGGTCCGATGCTGTAAAGAGCAATATTGCATAGGAACCTGGAATGTTAGGTCCATGAATCAAGGCAAATTGCAAGTGGTCAAACATGAGATGGCAAGAGTGAACATCAACATTCTAGGAATCACTGAACTAAAATGGACTGGAATGGGTGAATTTAACTCAGATGACCATTATATCTACTACTGTGGGCAGGAATCCCTTAGAAAAAATGGGGTAGCCATCATAGCCAACAAGAGTCTGAAATGAAGTACTTGGATGCAATCTGAAAAACCACACAATGATCTCTGTTTGTTTCCAAGGCACACCATTCAATACCACAGTAATCCAAGTCTACGCCCTGACCAGTAACACCAAAGAAGCTGAAGTTGAACAATGCTATGAAGACCTACAAGATCTTTTAGAACTAACACCCAAAAAAGATGTCCTTTTCATTACAGGGGAATGGAATGCAAAAGTAGGAGGTCAAGAAACACCAGACAAGGCAAGACCAGGTAAATCTGGCCTTGGAGTACAGAATGAAGCAGGGCAAAGGCTAAAAGAGTTCTGCCAAGAAAATGCACTGGTCATAGCAAACACACTCTTCCAAAAACACAAGAGAAGACTCTACACATGGACATCACCAGATGGCCTACACTGAAAACAGATTGATTATATTCTTTGTAGCCAAAGATGGAGAAGTTTTATACAGTCAGCAAAAACATGACAAAGAGCTGACAAAGGGCTCAGATCATGAACTCCTTATTGCCAAATTAAGATTTAAATTGAAGAAAGTGGGGAAAACCACTAGACCATTCAGGTATGACCTAAATCAAATCCCTTATAACTATACAGTGGAAGTGAGAAATAGATTTAAGGGACTAGATCTGATAGACAGAGTACATGATGAACTATGGATGGAAGTTCGTGACATTGTATAGGAGACAGGAAACAAGACCATCTCCAAGAAAAAGAAATGCAAAAAGGCAAAATGGCTGTCTGAGGTGGCCTTACAAATAGCTGTGAAAAGAAGAGAAGCGAAAAGCAAAGGAGAAAAGGAAAGATATACCCATTTGAATGCAGAGTTCCAAAGAATAGCAAGAAGAGATAAGAAAGTCTTCCTCAGTGACTCATACAAAAAAGTAGAGGAAAACAATAGAATGGGAAAGACTAGATATCTCTTTAAGAAAATTAGAGATACCAAGGGAACATTTCATGAAAAGATGGGCTTGATAAAGGACAGAAATGGTATGGACCTAACAGAAGCAAAGCTATTAAAAAGAGGTGGCAAGAATACACAGAAGAACTGTACAAAAAAGATCTTCATGACCCAGATAATCAGGATGGTGTGATCACTGACCTAGAGCCAGACATCCTGGAATGTGAAGTCAAGTGAGTCTTAGGAAAACCACTATGAACAAAGCTAGTGGAGGTGATGGAATTCCAGTTGAGCTATTTCAAATCCTAAAAGATGATGGTGTGAAAGTTCTGCACTCAACATGCCAGCAAATTTGGCAAACTGAGCAGTGGCCACAGGACTGGAAAAGGTCAGTTTTCATTCCAGTCCCAAAGAAAGGCAATGCCAAAGAATGCTCAAACTACCACATAATTGCACTCATCTCACACACTAGTACTGCTCAAAATTCTCCAAGCCAGGCTTCAGCAATACATGAACCGTGAACTTCCAGATGTTCAAGCTGGTTTTAGAAAAGGCAGAGGAATCAGAGATCAAATTTCCAACATCTGCTGCATCATTGAAAAAGCAAGAGAGTTCCAGGAAACAGCTATTTCTGCTTTATTGACTATGGCAAAGCCTTTGACTGTGTGGATCACAACAAACTGTGGAAAATTCTAAAAGAGATGAGAATACCAGACCTGCCTCTTGAGAAACCTGTATGAAGGTCAGGAAGCAACAGTTAGAACTGAACATGGAACAACACACTGATTCCAATAGGAAAAGGAGTACAATATACAAGGCTGTATATTGTCACCCTGCTTATTTAACTTATATGCAGAGTACATCATGAGAAACGCTGGGCTGGAAGAAGCACAAGCTGGAATCAAGATTGCCAGGAGAAATATCAATAACCTCAGATATGCAGATGACACCACCCTTATGGCAGAAAGTGAAGAGGAACTAAAGAGCCTCTTGATGAAAGTGAAAGAAATGAGTGAAAAAATTGGCTCAAAGCTCAATTCAGAAAACTAAGATCATGGCATCCAGTCCCATCACTTCATGGCAAATAGATGGGGAAACAATTAAAACAGTGAGAGACTTTATTTTTTTGGGCTCAAAAATCACTGCAGATGGTGATTGCAGCCATGAAATTAAAACACGCTTACTCCTTGGAAGGAAAGTTATGACCAACCTAGACAGAATATTAAAAAGCAGAGACATTACTTTGTCAACAAAGATCTGTCTAGTGAAGGCTATGGTTTTTCCAGTAGTCATGTATGGATGTGAGAGTTGGACTATGAAGAGAGCTGAGCGCCGAAGAATTGATGCTTTTGAAGTGTGGTGTTGGAGAAGACTCTTGAGAGTCCCTTGGACTGAAAGGAGATCCAACCAGTCCATCCTAAAGGAGATCAGTCCTTGGTGTTCATTGGAAGGACTGATGTTGAAGCTGAAACTCCAATACTTTGGCCACCTGATGTGAAGAGCTGACTCATTGGGAAAGACCCTGATGTTGGGAAAGATTGAGGGCCAGAGGAGAAGGGGATGACAGAGGATGAGATGATTGGATGGCATCACCGATTCAATGGACATGAGTTTGGGTGAACTCCGGGAGTTGGTGATGGACAGGGAGGCCTGGCGTGCTGCAATTCATGGGGTTGCAAAGAGTCAGACCAGACTAAGCAACTGAACTGAACTGAATTGAATTACAAAAGCAAGCCAACTTTCTGTTTTTAATTTCATGCTCCATCTGTTAATCAGTTGTCATAACTGGACAAACTTCCTTAAAATTTTTACTACTTCAAATATTCGGATGCAGTTTTGTCAGAGTAGTTTATATTGAGAATGAACTCTAAGGACAAGAAGTGTGAAAGGCATATTTTAATAATAACCCTCGTGTTCAGTCTGCTTTGTTTTCAAATGGCTATCAGAATCCATATAGCTATAGCCAATGCATCATGATAGAAATATACCTATAAATTCCATACCTGTGCTGTGTGCTAGTGTATCTCTTCCAGGGGATTGAGACTCAGTGGCCACAGAGTGAGTATTCTTGGAATAAATTACTGAATATTTTGAAAGCAATTTTAGATGCTATAGAATACTAAAGGCAATATTTAAATTGCAGTTATAAATAGGTACTCTTCAGATGAGAGCTCCTTTTATTTTATTTTTTTGGGCTCCAAAATCACTGTGGACAGTGACTACAGCCATGAAATTAAAAGATGCTTGCTCCTTGAAAGAAAAGATATGACCAACCTAGACAGCATATTAAAAAGCAGAGACATCACTTTGCTGACAAAGGTTCATCTAGTTAAAGGTATTGTTTTTCCAGTAGTCATGTATGGATGTGAGAATTGCACCATAAAGAAGGATGAGCGCTGAAGAATTGATGCTTTTGAACTGTGGTGCTAGAGAAGACTCTTGGGAGCCCTTTGGAGAGCAAGGAGATCAAACCAGACAATCTTAAAGGAAATCAAACCTAAATATTCATCAGAAGGACTGATTCTGAAGCTAAAGCTCCAATACTTTGGCCACCTGATGCAAAGAACTGACTCATTGGAAAAGACCTTGATTTGGGGAAAGTTTGTAGGCAAAAGGAGAAGAGGGCAACAGACAACTAAATGGTTGGATGGCATCACTGACTCAATGCACATGAGTTTGAGCAAACTCCAGGAGACAGTGAAGGACATGGAAGCCTAGTGTGCTTCAGTTTACAGGGTTGCAAAGAGATGGACACAACTTAGCACTGAACAACAGCACACAAAATTCTACTTGTAAAAAAAAAATAACTTACTTCAAATTATCTTTAGAGATTATATTTGTTTAATAATAAATTTAGGCTTCCAAAAGTTTGGAGCTGGCAGATGTTCATATATTGAGTTATTGGGAAGTCATTCTGACTTATACGTGAGTTAATTTGAATTTTATGTTAACTGAAATAGCCTATGCATGGCCTATCACAACTACATTGGACATCTACTTTCATTATTTAAGAAAAAGGCACATTGAACAGAAGTAAAAAAAAAAATGTTCATGTGAAAAATTAAATGCTCCCCTTCCTGGGATGCCAATGCTGGTACTCCTTTGATGATAAACACTCCCTCTCCAAGTGCTGAGGCCATCCTGACTCACTGCGTATGTGCTGGTCTTTTTTTTTGAAACATTGAAGAAATGTAACCCTGATTTGTTTAAAGTTCTTTGTTCTGAGAAGATATAAAACCATGCTGAATAACCTGCTTTTCCAAAGCAACTTCTCAGAGTAATCTGGGAAGATGGCTTCTGGGCTGGTCCTTCAGTTCAGTTCAGTTCAGTTCAGTCACTCAGTCATGTCTGACTCTTTGCAATCCCATGGACTGCAGCAGCCCAGGCCTCCCTGTCCATCACCAACTCCCAGAGTTTACTCAAACTCATGTCCATTGAGTCGGTGATGCCATCCTACTATCTCATCTTCTGTTGTCCCCATACTCCTCCTGCCTTCAATCTTTCCCAGTGTCAGGGTCTTTTCAAATGAGTCAGTTCTTCACATTAGGTGGCCAAAGTATTGGAGTTTCAGCTTCAGCATCAGTCCTTCCAATGAATGTTCAGGACTGATTTCCTTTAAGATGGACTGGTTGGATCTCCTTGCAATCCAAAGGACTCTCAAGAGTCTTCTCCAACACCACAGTTCAAAAGCATCAATTCTTCGATGCTCAACTTTCTTTATAGTCAGTCCAACTTGCACATCCATACATGACTACTGGGAAAACCATAGCTTTGACTAGGCAGACCTTTGTTGGCAAAGTAATGTCCCTGCTTTTTAATATGCTCTCTAGGTTGGTCATAACTTTTCTCCCAAGGAGCAAGCGTTTTAATTTCATGGCTGCAGTCATGAAAGTATTAGTCATGGGCTAGTCCTTAGTTTGGCTCAAATAAAACTATTTTCTATTCTTGTTATAGATTATTTTTGTTAAAAGAGCCTCACAGTTTATAATGCCACAAAAGTAAGCATAGAAGTGATTCTCAGTGCAAGCCTGTGGCAGTAGGCCCTAACATGCAATCTCTAGAAGGTAGCATCAGTGTCACTTGGGTACTCGTTGAGATTAAAATTCTCAGGCCCTGTCCCTGAACTGCTGAATCAGAAACTCGGGAAGTGAGCCCAGCAATCTGTGTGTTAATCAGCTCTGCAGGTATGTCTGTTGTGTGCTAAATTTAGAGATCTCAGGCGGACAGCAAATTTGAGTTCCTCAGGGCTTTTCTTTCAGACTTCTAAAAGAATGACATTGTTCTATCTTCAATGAAAATGACAATTCTTCAGTTATTTTAGGAACTGGTGACCAAACAGACATTCCACCTTTGATTTCACTTGGCTTTACTGAACATGGTGGATTTTGCATTTTGCACAAAGTAAGGGTTTGTGGCAACCGTGTGTTAAGCAAGTCTATTGGTGCCATTTTTTTCCAGCAGCATTTGTTCACTTTGTGTCTCTGTGCCACCTTTGGTAATTCTTGCAATACTTCAAAATTTTTATTATTATCTTATTTGTTATAATGATCTGTGGTCAGTGATCTGTGGTCAATGATCTTTGATATTATGTGTCAGAAATACTAGGCTCAGATGATGCTTAGCATTTTTTAGCAATATTTTTTAATTAAGATATGTACATTACTCTTTTAGAAATAGTTATTTACATATGTAACAGACTACTATATGGTATAAACATAACTTCTATAGGCACTGGGAAACCAAAAATATCACATGACTCATTTGTGGTGGTCTGGAACCGAACCTGCACTATCTCTGAGGTGTGACTGTGTAATAAAAATACAAAAGGGCAAGCTCAGTCTTATTTTCTGTAAACAGCAAACGGTACAGTCATACTGGGAACAAATTTTTATTTTTTTTAATTTAATTTTATTTTATTTTTAAACTTTACAATATTATATTGGTTCTGCCATGTATTGAAATGAATCTGCCACAGGCATACATGTGTTCCCCATCCTGAACCCTCCTCCCTCCTCCCTCCCCACACCATCCCTCTGGGTCGTCCCTGGGAACAAATTTTTAAACACTTGGGCAGGACGTTTTTATGTATGTTACCACATAACTTATGTTAAATGCATTTTTTTCCTTCCTTTTCAGAACTGTCGCTTTAGTAAAGAGAATAAGCAATATCACATAGTACCAATGAAAGACCACCAAAGAAAGAAGCCAAAAACTGGAGGCTGAAGAAAAGGTTAGTATTGAATTTCATTTCCAATGTATAAAGGTTTATAAAGCCTCAAAATTCTTCTGAAAAGGAGCTTGAATAAAAATAATTTTTATGTAAAATGGAAAAACTGACTTTCCCAATTTAATTTACATTCAGAGACGCTTGTAAGTTAAGAAACGATGAAGGGAATTCAGAATCACAGTCTTAAAAATATTGCCAAGGCGCTGTCTACACTACTGTTTTTAACAGTACTTGAGAATCCGTACAGGGACTAGCAGGAAATAGCACCGTACTAACCACTTTGAGAATTAGAACCTAGTTGAACACAGCTCTTATTTTCACAGAGGACACAGTCTACTTTGCAATGTAAGTGCATGTTAAATGCTCTAGGAGAAAACAGAAATCTCATTTTCACATACAGAGTTACAATAAAACACTCCAAGGAACAATACTATAACCAGTTTTTTTTTTTACAATGAACCACAAAAAAATGCTCTATTTTATCCAATAAGATAAAATGATGTTGATATACAGTGCCTCAGACATAGTACGTGTTCTGTAAGCATTTGTTGTTAAATCTTACAGTACATTCTATTACCTTTATTTTCAGGGTGGAAATATCCACTCCTTAAATGGCAGGATTAAAATACCAAGAAGGAATCAGTGAACAGAAAAGCAGAAGACACAATTTTCAACTATGTTAGCAACAAAGGTTTCAGATTTCATCATAAGAAGATTTAAGTCATCTAATGTGACACAGCAGGAGACTATGGGGCATACAATAATGAAACTATGAATATGAAGCAATGTATCAGGAGAATGTATTGAACTTCAGTGCCATGTAAGTTACTCTAGAACATGTTAGCATGTACGGAGGAAGGAAACAAAACCTGAGAAGCGTAGGTTTCTTCTCTGGTGAATAAAACACATATAAAAAACTCAATACAAGCTAGGTGTCAATTTTTTGATGAGTGATGAGGGTTTTGGAGGTCAATATCAATCAAAACAGATTTATGTTGTAAAGTGGTATCAGAGTTAAGCTGACTTGGGATTCCTTCTTCGGCTCTCTTTTAAGGATAAAATCATTACCTCTCTTAATGCTTTTCTTTTCCATCCCACACTCCCCAAACCACAAATACTCAAGAGCTTACAGTTTTAAGGTAGAAGGTAATATGACTAGAATAGTTATAAAGATAGTAAATAATAAGAGAACAGAGTATCATCAATAGTCTGTTCTTAAAAACAATCAAGCAGGCAGGGACAGAGAAGGAGAGGAGAGTGCAGAAGGTAATAATTCTATATGAAGAATCAATGGTTCACCATAAAAGCAAAACTCAAGTCTATAGAACTAATTAGAACTGCCACTGAGTTTGTCAATGGAACTGCAATTTTTTACTTACACTTTACAAAGTGATTTTGCACATATTTTATTATTAATTTGCACAAAAATTAGGTAGAAACAGCTGCTCAGAAAATTTAAATGGCTTGAGTAAAGGCTAACAGCTAGATATTAGATTGAGCCAGAAAGTGAAAGTGTTAGTCACTCAGTTGTGTCTGACTCTTTATGATCCCATGGATGGTACCCCACCAGATTCCTCTATCTATGGAATTTTCCAGGCAAGAATACTGGAGTAGGTTGCCATTCCCTTCTCCGAGGGATCTTCCTGTCCCAGGGATCGAACCCAGGTCTCCTGCATTACAGGCAGATTCTTTACGGTCTGAACCATCAGGGAATCCTTGTATAGAGCCAGCTCTTGAAGTCAAATATTAGAAATAGTGTTCTTTGAAAAACCAAAGGTAAAGGTGTTCCATGGTTTATATTTAACATCAGAAAATGAGTTTTGAAGACAAAAGTACCTGCCATTGGTTATGCACCAACCATGTGACAAAATTTTTCCTCTCTGAGAGGTCGCCAAGTCCTGCTGGTGAGTCCTAGGAACCATACATTATTATATGGGCCTCTGCTCTAATAATCACAGCCTCCATACATCTAATAAACAGAATGAGTAGAAAGTGATGCTGTGTGATCTCCCAGGATGGGTCAGCTCAGAAAAGACAATACTGTTTCTGCTTCTCTCTCTCTCTCTTTCTCTAAAGCATCTCAGCAACCATGCTCTGAGGAATCCAGGCCCATATACAGAAACCATATTTAATTGTTCTAGAACACAGCTCCAGCTGAAATCCCAGCCAACATCCAACCTCATCTCCAGAGATGTGAGTGACAAAGCCTTCACCAGGTACTGTCTGACAGCAACACGTGCAGACCCTAAGTGAGAAGAGCCACATCAAAGGCAGTCAGCTCTCAGAGCCAGAAGGGATCAAATAAATGTTGTTGTTTTAAGTCATTAGGCTTTAGGGTAATGTGTTCTACAGCAAAGAACAACCAGAGCTTCATTTTTTACCTGAACTATTTTGTTACAGAAGGCAATTATTGCAACTTGTAGTAGCTCTGTGGAAACCAACCAGGTGGTAAACGTGTACCACCTCATAGTGCAGGGACAGGCTTGTAGGCAATAGAAGGGATGGCTGTGTAATATGTAGGCCCCAACGCCAACTGAGAATGTGGTCACCCTTGTTCAGAAGGCAGAGGAAAAGTATTCTTAATGCACATGAGAAGCTTGCTTTCTTTCACAGATTATTTAACCTTTTGCTTTTTCATTTGCTATTTCATGCCATTTTCAGTAAAGAAACAGTTAACATTTTAGATGAGAGCATGATGTTTACTGTTTCTATTATGTGATGCTAGTTTCAAATGCAAATATCAAAGCATTAAATTTACATGCAGAATCACCAAAATTACACAGTTCATGTTATATGGCTCCTTTCAGACCGATAGAAGTGAGAGATGCAAGCAAGACTCAGAAAATCTAGAAGGAAAAAGAGAGGATCCTGGCCCACCTCAGGGTAACAGCCAGCCCAGAGAGTGCCCTGGGGCACAGGGATTATGGGGCGAGTGTAAACTCTAACAGGTGACACAGGTATGGGGCTGTCCATTGATGTGGGGCCTAAGTTCTGGCCTGTAGGAGATTCCAGAGCTGTGCCTTGGAGGAGGCCGATCTGGACAAGTCAACTCCCTTCCATGCGTCTCTGGTGCATTGACTCCCCCTTCTACAACAGACAGGGGACCCTGAAGGGTCTTTAAACTTCTGTGGTGGGAGACACTCATACCTGGATGAAGGGCGGTCAAGTGGCCAGACGCAGCACCCAGTGGACGCACCACAGGGCGGATGCCACTAGTATTGGTGGGGACAGTTAGTGTCATTCTGACTCTAAGACACTGCAGGTTCCAAGCACCCACCTCGACCTTCCTGCACCTATAGCCAGGCCCCTGTCAGGGATGAAGGATGACAGAGATCACAGGGTAGGGCCGCAGGGTGAGGAAGGAAAAGGGTGGTGGGGCCCAAGAAGGAGGGAGTCAGGGAGCATAGAAAACCAGCAAGGGAAACCGGAGGCAGCTAAGGCTTCAAGCCCCCTCGCTTGCTCCGTCATCTCATGAAACTTCATTTGCAAAACACTGCACATGAAGGGGTTTTGGTTATAGATCGAATGGGAAGGAAAAAGTATTGTGCAGCATACTGTAGTCCCTCTTAACACACAGTTTCATTTTCCAAGGTTCTAGTTACCTCCAATCAACCACGCTTCAAAAATATTAAATGGAAAATTCCAGAAATAAATAACTTAGAAGTTTTAAATTGCCAGGAATTTTCTGTGTAGCATGATGGAATCTCACTCTGTCCCATTTTCTCCCGCTCAGGCATGAATCATCCTTTGTCCAGTGTATCCTGCCCACTCCCTAAGTAGCCGTCTAGGTTATCAGAGTGCTTGTGTTCAAGTGACTCTATTTTACTTAATAATGGCCCCTGAATGCAAGACTAGTGACGCTGGCAATTCAGATATTCTTTTACTCTGCCTAATTTATAAATTAAACTTTATCGATATATATGTATAGGAAAAAACATAGTAAATACAGGATTCAGTACTATCCACAGTTTTGGCACCAACTGAGGGTCTTGGAACATATCACACAGATGGGAGGGACTACTCTACATGCTGGGCTTCCCAGGTGGCACCAATGATAAAGAACCCGCCTGCCAATGCAGGAGACACGAGACATGGGTTCGCTCTCTGGATCAGAAAGATCCCCTGGAGGAGGGCAGGACAACTCACTCCAGTATTCTTGCCTGGAGTTGTCCATGTACAGAGGAGCCTGGTGGGCTACAGTCCATGGGGTCGCAAAGAGTTGGCCACGACTGAGCACGCATGCAAGCACTGCATATGCTAATATAATCCGTGGACTGAGAGTTAGGGTTTCTGAATTCTAGTTCCACTCTCTGCCTTAATTTTATATCTTTGGGGCTCTGATCTTCTAGAAAATGAAAATTTGAGCTAAGCAATTCCTTAGGTTCAGTCACGTACTCTTCAGTAATTGTATACTTAGTGTCTGTTAGAGGCTGGGAAATGTACTAAATCCTGAAACTGCAGGAGTGAACAGAAACAACATGCAGTGTATAATGCCATTAGGAATAAAGAGTCAATAAGTAATTACAAATGTAATTCATATCATAATAGAATAGAAACTCAGGAGGCAATGGGAGCCACTGAGGTGGGGAGGCATCATCCTCTTTAAAGTGTGTAGGAAGACTTCCCTAAAAAAGGAATGTTTAACAAGGATGAGCAAGAGTTGGTTAAGTAAATTGTTTCTTGGTTTGTGGGAGAGAGAAAAACAGGTCAAACAGAGACATGGAAAACAGGCATTTGTCCAGAAGAAGGGCAGGGCAGTCCCAGAGGAGAGAAGAGCCTGGGCTGCAGTAGTGACTCTTGAAGATATGCTGACTACAAATCTGGGGTAAAGGGAGTGAGTCCTGACTGACACATAAGAATATGATGACTTAAAACTGCAAACAAGCAGTGCAGTCTCAGAAGCAGGAAGGAGCAGACAGTAGACAAATAAGCATTTTCCCCAGACACAAAGACTGAGCTAAGCCTTTGGATTCAAGGAGTTTGTTTTGAAAGTTACTGCAGGAAGCTCATGGGGATGTGAGACAGGGAAAGGAAGAAGGCTAATAAGGGTCATGTTGCCCTGTGGAAAACTGGAACGTATTTCTACTGGGGACCCTCTGAGAGATGGAATAGATCACTCCCTCAGAGTTGCCTCCTGCTGGGTAAGAAAGCTGAGGTAGTTTCTCCAATTCCTATCCTTCATTGGTTCAGGATTGCCATGGGGCAGGTAACTCCCCAGAATGCTGGTCAGGGGCCACAGCATACCCCCAGGATCAAAGAATGCCCCAAGCACAGAGTCAGAAAGCCATGGACATTCTCCCTGCAGGTGAATGTCAGGTGGGCAGGGGGAATGGGAGTGGCACTCCAGCACTGCCTACTGCAGTGTCTGAGTGGCTCATTGAACTGAGGCAATGCAAAGAGCCGACTCATTGTAAAAGACCCTGATTCTGGCAAAGACTGAAGGCAAAAGGAGAAAGGCGTGATGGGATGAGATGGTTGGATGGCATCACTGACTCCATGGACATGAGTTTGAGCAAACTCCAGTAGACAGTGAAGGACAGGGAAACCTAGCATGCTGCAGTCCATGGGATCGAAAAGAGTTGGACAGGACTTAGCAACTGAACAACAGCAAAAACAAGGAAATGGAGATGAGAATAGAAGCAAATTCTGGAGAAGCCATAGCCGCAAGAGGAGAGAAATGGTGAAACCTGGTGCTTTCTAGGTCACAAAATAAATTCGTAGATTCATGAAGGATTAGCATTCAATAGTTCATTTATCATCTTAATGAGAAAACTGGACCTGAGAGAAGTTAAATCACTTGTCCAAAGTTTCACAGCCATCATGGGCCTGAGTTGCCTAACATTTGCCTCAGTCTTCCTCATTCTACCATTACATGCTTCTTCACTAACATGACATTCACCTTGAAAAGAAAGAAGAAGAGGAAAAATAAGAAAGGGAGGAGAAGGGACAGGGCAAAGAAAAGGAGGAGTAGGAGATGGGAGAGAAGGAGAAGAAGAGCAGACAGAGGAAACATTGTTCATGATCATCTTCATCCAGACAAGACATAATCAGCCCCTGGAAAATGGATTTACAAGAAAAGACCAACGTCAGCAGCCAGCATGAGAAGACCTCCATCTTCTTAAAATGCATGTAAATATTTTCCTACAAGAACTGCCTCTTAATCCATCTTCACATCTTCTATAATTTTGAAGAAGTATAAGTACCAAAAAAAAAAAAAATTCCATAGAATTCTGCTACTGTACTCTATATGTATGTTGAGGTATATAGCATATAAGGGAGAAAAACTGGATTTCCTCAGTTTAGTAGTAAAGAGTGAGATTAAAACTGTAAGTGAAGTCATGTATCAGTAATCCTCCAAACAATAAACATACACCAGAAGAACAACATTCTACTAAACCCAGATACATCATGGGCTTCTAGGAAATGACTTAAAGAGCTATAATCACAATGTCAGCACAATATGCAGCGATTTATAGGAGGACAAAGCTCTCAGACCTGTATTTTGCTAGCAGTCTAAAATTATACCCCCTAATATGAGAACATGGCTTCAGTCATCAGAGAGATCCTGCTGGCACAGAATGATTTATTCAGGGAGCGTAGAAATATTTGAAATATTAGAACCTTAAATTTGAAAGGTTATTTTCTCTGCCTGGACAATAATTATACATATGAGGATGAAACTATGACATGATAAAATAAGAAGACATCTGCAAATTAAGGATAGATTATAAGGTAAACAGAAACTTTTAAAATAAGGTGAACAACAGGATTTTTCATTGAAAATATCTAATATACTAAATATATATCTGAGTGAGGTCAAATGTAAGAGTAAGTCACTGTAACCACGTCCATGATCAATTTTAAAAAGAAAACTGGTATGGAGGAGTTATTTTAATGATGGCCAAGTTTTTTAGAGGCCCAGGCAAGTTTTTGGCCTGTATGTCAACCTTTTCTAAAATCTTCCCGAAATGATTTACCATGACCAAATATTTCTACTGAAACAGCTTCAGAAGATCACAGTCAATCTTGGATAGCTCATACATTTTAAAATTAAACTTTTGTCAAACTGATTTATGATTTTGAATTGGACTCATGTCAATTTGATTTATGTTTCTGCTTTTGGCTGATCCTATGGGTACTTAGCATAACTGAGTTGTCACAGAGAAAGAAGATCCACAGAAACAGAGATGATACACCTCTCAAAGGACCATTAATGTGAAATAACAAAACAAGACTTGTCCTTTGCTTTCAGGGGCCCACGAGCTCTGGGGAGCAGGCATATTGTAGTATCAGACACGAATTAGGAGTATGGACTTCACTGAGATAAGCAAACAGATATATCCTGTGCTTTCTGGGAATGTGACAGCTCCTATAAAGTTTCTTTTGAACTTTCAAAGAATGGCTGAGTTAGGAAACTCTTAACACTTATCACTCACATCCATTAAGTGATCCTACAATTCTGCTCAGTGTGCCTTAGTACGGAACAAAAGCCATTAGAGTTGTCTTGATTTTTCCCATTTTAACATAGACATTTTTCTTGTCCCAGGGAGAAATAGTTACCAAGGTTTGATGGAGAAAAATTGTGTAACACAATATTGTACCATCAATATTCACAGAAAGTTCCTAGCCAACAAACTTGAGAACTAGACAGAAAATAACTAAGACTTTTTTTTTTTTATTCTTTGCCCCTTTCATAGCAAGATAGTAAATTTATTAAGTTGGCCAAGATACAGAGTCCTATTTGCTTTACTTGGTATCTGCCAATATCATACATATTCCTCAAAACCTTATTGTCACTGCTAAGCATACTCTAAGTATTGAGGTTGGCCAAAAAGTTTGTTCAGGTTTTTCCATAAGATAGCATGTAAAAATCCAAATGAACTTTTTGGCCAACCCAATATTATCTTTCCCTTTTTATTGTTCATTCGTTACTCGATTTGAATTCTAGATATCTAAAATAAAAATGTTGACTGTAAGTTTCTCTCAAGGATGTCAATATTTTCTTGGATTACCACCCAACAGTGCAATGGTGATATTCTCAAAATAGTCTTTTGCTTATCTTTGATTTACAAAGCATCTGCTGAAACCATTATCTCTTTAAAAGTTATGGTGTAGTTTTTGCAAATTGCTGCTGTTATTACCTCCCAGGAAACCAGCAAAAGTTAGTTTGAAGAATATGTTTTGAAAATGTTTGAGAGAAAAATTGTTTCCACTGAATATCTGCAGAAAACTGAACAGCAATATACCATGATTTTCAAGGGCCCTGTTAGTGCCAGAAAATGTGCTTGTCTAAGTAGACCCTGAAGCATACAAGGCAAGACCATAAAATTTTACATTTTCTATAAACTTAAAACTATGACCACCAAAACTCCCTGGCTGCTTTCTTCCTTCTGGATAGCAACACACAAATAATAAGGTATCCAGAGAGTTATGAAAGCTTACTCCTTATGGATCTTCAATCAAGAAAGCAGCCTTGTCTTTGGCCAGTTTATGTGCTGTTCTCTAATTGGGAAGAATGAACTAAACCACTCACAACGGCCTAATCTCTTCCTAGAATTTTATATAAATTAGACATCACTTTGCCGACAAATATCCTTATAGTCAAAGTTTTTCCAGTAATCATGCACAGATGTGAGTTGGACCATAAAGAAAGCTGAGCGCTGAAGAATTGATTCTTTCAAACTGTGGTGCTGGAGAAGACTCTTGGGAGTCACTTGGATGGCAAGATCAAACCAGTCAATCCTAAAGGAAATCAACCCTGAATATTCAATGGAAGTACTGGTGCTGAAGCTGAAGCTCCAATACTTTGACCACCTGATGTGAAGAGCTGACTTATTGGAAAAGACCCTGATGATGGGAAAGATTGAAGGCAAAAGGAGAAGGGCGCAACAGAGGATGAAATGGTTAGGTAGCATCACTGACTCAGTGGACATGAATTTGAATAAACTCCAGGAGATAGTGGGGGATAGGGAAGCCTGGTGTGCTGCAGCCCATGGGGTTGCAAAAAGTCAGACACGACTTAGTGACTGAACAACAAACAACATGTCCAATCCCAGGAAATGGTTCCATTGATCTCAGAAGATCTCTAGCAGCCTTAACTCTACTTGCTAATTGTTGTTGTTCAGCTGCTAAGCTGCGTCCAACTCTTTGCAACTGCAGCATGCCAGGCTCCTGTGTTGTCCACTGTCTTCTGGAGTCTGCTCAAATTGAGGCCCATTGAGTCGGTGATGCTTGCTAGCAGGCCTCTATTCTTATAAAATTAACCTGAATAACTTTGCACTTTCCCTAAATTATCAAATACTTGAGCACTTCAAAGCAATACTGAATTCTAGTAAGGACCAGTGAAATTTTCTTGAATTGCAGGTATCAAAACTAGACAAAGCTCCTGAGAAAGCTAGGTGACACATTCCTCACCTCATCCTAACAAACCATGCACACAATTCAAGTTTGCATCTTAGTAAAATGACCAATTATGACAGATTTTAGACAATGCTGTTGAAGCAGCAAGTGCCAAAGCTCTGCCACAGCACCTCTCATACCTATGGCTTCACGTATCTCACTGTTCTTTGTCACATCACTGAGATGATAGAGCAGAAGGCTGCTAATAGCTCTTAGAGAAAGCAATGATTTAATACAGTGTATTATCACGGTTACATTTTGTTTCATGTTATATCAAGAGATTTATGACTTATTTAGCTGTTTGTTCAAGACAGATTCCTCCAACAGATCATTTAATGCACTGAGACAAAAGAAGAAGAATTCATTTCAGATTCTTCCCATGCTCCTGTAGTATAGCAGGTGTCACAGCAAAACCTGATTATCCTAGTTAGGAAGATGTTTTTCCAAAGGAGTGGAAATGCTCACACTCTGCATGATGTTTTCTTTCTCATTAAGTGTGACATTTCAGTGCTTTGTTGCAAGCTAAAAAGCTTAGGATTACACTAGACTGTGGGTATGAGATTTTGCCTAATATCAACACACTACAAAGTAAGGGGGCGGGGGGGAAAGCAAGTGAGACTTCTTAATGTATACTTTGTAGCAAAGGTCACTTTATGACAGTCACCAAGCAGAGGCAGCACGGACTTCCCTGGTGGCTCAGATGGTAAAGAATCTGCCTACAATGTGGGAGACCTGGGTTTGATCCCCAGGTTGTGAAGATCCCATGGAGAAGGGAATGGCAACCCACTCCAGTATTCTTGCCTGGAGAATCCCATGGATGAGGAGTCTGGTGGTCCATAGGAATGCAAAGAGTAGGACACAACTGAAGTGACTTAGCATGCATGCGAGCAAGCAGAGGCAGCAGCTGAGTCAGTTTCCAGACAACCATGGACAGCTGCTAGAATACTGGCTGCCAGACCAGCCTACATAATTGATAATTCAGGGTGGACTTTAACCAGGAAAGCCAAGCACATTTGCTTAGTCTACTCTTTATTCCTAAGAGACCTGCATTCCACGGTCAAAGGTTTTGTCTAAATTCCTTGATTTATATTTTGACTCTTATTTCAATGAAATTATGCATTTGCTTCACTTTTAGAAATGAAGACCTAACCAGAGGGAACTGGCAGCCACTGGAAAAACACAGTAATTATCTGTTAGGAGTAGGATGACTGTTGGATCCAGCTAAACTATCATTATGATTTAAGGCTTGGATTCTCTCTGCAGGTTGGGAGGGGTCAAGCATGTGTGCATGTCACTGGATCCTTCTCACTCTATTCCTCTTTGTTTTATTGACAGAAGCTTAAAATTCAGGTGTATTTTTCATAAAGATAATAGCCGCTGCCCTATTTAGGAACATCAGAAATAGGAATTTGACTCTGAAAAAGTACTTTGAGATCATCTATGAAAACTATCATAATCAGTTGATATCTTTTGTTATACCGATACACATTCAGAAATGCTATGAATATTTTATGTACACTATAATTGTTAGAAGACAGTGTGTTCCCATGTAAAATAATCATTATTCTGTAACCTAGGCCCTTAATAGAATGTACTTGGAAATAGATTTCTATTATTTTGTATTTATTTATCCTTAGAAGCAGTAGGCATAGATCCACTGAAGCAAGTTATGAGGGAGGGCCAGAAAAATCATATTCTGGATATAAACATTTTCAAAACTATGTTAAAAATAGCAATACAAAATTAATTTTAGATAAAGGCTTCAAAAGGTGATCTGATAGATCAAAAGACAAATAGTCTTTTAAAGCAAATGGATTTAATCTTATCATTTTACAATTTCCATTTCTAAATTTTTCACCTTGCCTTCCCTGGATGTAAGCATTTCTGAAATTTAGGAATCAAATACACTCTCGTAAATATAAGGTTTTCCCTTATAAACATAAATTCTCCTAAAAATACCAGCAACATGTAATATAAATCAATTCAAATGCTATGCCAAATATCTGCATTATTCAACTCAAGCTGTCTTTAGTAAGACAGCATTTGAAATTATATCAATTAAAATAAGAAGGTGACAGATGGCTTAATAACCTAATATTAGTTAATGAATTAATAAACATGGTGTACTGGTTTTCTATTTCTATTTAACAAAATTAGTGGCTGAAAACAACGAACATTTATTACCTTCCAGTTCCTGTGGATTGACTCCAGGTGCAACACAGCTTGGTGCCTGTGGCTCAGAGCCTTTATGAAATTACAGTCAAGCTGCTGCCTGGGGTCAAGCTCTTATCACAAGACTAGATTGAGAGAGGATGGCCTTCCAAGGTGCGTCAGGTGGGGGTTGGCAGGCCCTGGAACACCTACATCCAAGCTCGCTCACTTGTCCCTTCCCACAGGTCTGCCTCACAACATAGCAATTTGTTTCCACATAGAGTAAATGATCCAAGAAAGAGTAGGCAGGAGAGAACAACCAAACTAAAATTCAGTCTTTTTTCCATCCAGCTTTGAAAGTCACATCCCATATCGATTACCATATTCGGTTCATTAGCAAGGCAGTAAGTAGTCCAGCTCACACTCAAGGGAAGGGTATTATACAAAAGTGTGGATAACAGGAGCTAGGGATCATCTGGGGTGAAAGCTGTGTTTCACATATTGTATTGAAAGTTTCTTGGAAATACATCCTCTAAACTTCAATTTTGCTTAATCAGCAGCCATTATCTGTGAGCATTGATTCAAATATTCTATATCAATATGACCAATTCAGTTATCTGCACCTCCTGCACTAAAGGTCCCAATAAGCACACTTAAATATAATGTATTCTTTCATATGGAGTAAGTTATATCTTTCAAGTTGGGCCATTTTTAACATTGTAAGAAAACAACTTGAACTTTTTGCACTATTTATAATCGTCTTCACAAGTAATTTCTACTTATTGAATAATGGTTAAATATTGAATTATACTGTTTGGAAATGAAATTTATGAAATCCTCTGGTAAAGTATTAGTAAACCAAATCTGATGAAGAATAATTCATTTCAGTTAGGCAAGAATATTCTTTTGATTCAGTAGATAAGGGATTAAATTGTAGATAGAAACAGACAAAAATGTAAAAGACTTGGAAAACTTGATTCATCCCAGATATATCATTACCTCTAATTTTTTTAATAAAAAATGGAAAAATTACAGTGTCAATCAAAAATATATATAACATCCATATCTGCCACTCATACAGCATTCAACTCATCTTCTCCTCAAAGTAAAAAATTTTATTTCAAGTCTTGCTCTAAATCACTTATACCATTTTTTATATAAGCATCATCAAAGATTAAAATTTCAACGAGTTACCACTTTTGACCCTCACAGCTTTCTAAGGGATCTTTTCCTATGTATTCTATATCAGGCTATTACACTTTTAGCTCTCTTTCCTGAAACAAGTAATGGTACCAGACCATTAGAATCACAGTAGATTCCTACTACTTTTTTTAAGTAGTAAGGAGTCAGGCCAATCCTGTGACCTATTGGTTTTACAGGGGATGTCATGCTTGGAGGACAAAATCATTTCACATCTGTCTCCCTGACCTGGCTCTTGCCTGTGGTTGGCCCTAAACTGAAGCTGTTGGATGTGACAAGAGACAGAATCTAATGATTATGGATATGTGCAAAAATCACACCTCTTAGAACAATCGTCTTCTCAAGGCTTTCAGAATACCCTCTGTTACAATGATTCATCATTTTTAAGAATGCCATTTAAAAATTTTTTCTAGCAATCATGTAAGACACATGCTGAGAATACTGAGAATTAGATACTTTTAAAAATGTAGAGGTAACTTTATTTTCCTAACTGCTTTCATTAAAAGAAGTAGAAGGTAATGTTTAGAGGTTATTCATAAATGATAATACAAGTTCATGGAAGAATTGTTCACAAATGTATTTACACACACACACACATGGTATATTGAGGAGTGCACATAATGTGAAGAATAATGAAACAGCTCTTCATTTAGAATGATAATGAAAAACACTTTTACCAAAGCATAAAGCGTCCATGTATGAATTTATTTGCATCAAATTGCTAAGATTTGCAAGTCAAACAATGTAAAAAGGAAATAATGAGTGATAAAAAGTAAGCTTTACCTTAAAAATTTGTTTATTCCATATGCCAAAAAATAAAAATCTGATTACCAAAAAAAACCCATAAATGTCTAATTCCAACCAGAAAAATAGCTCTTTTAACTGCTATTTGAATCATCAGCTTTAAATTAGTCTGTATTAGGCTGCTAGGGCTGCCACAACAAAATACCAAAGACTGGGTGGCTTAAACAACAAAAATTTATTTTCTTATAGTGGTGGTGGTGGTGGTATAGTTGCTAAGTCATGTCTGACTCTGTAATTCCATGGACTGTAGCCCACCAGGCTCCTCTGTCCATGGGATTTTCCAGTCAAGAATACTGGAGTGGTTTGCCATTTCCTTCTCCAGGGGATCTTCCCCACCCAGGGATTGAACCTGGGTCTCCTCCATTGCAGTAAGATACTTTACCAACTGAGTCACCAGGGAAGCCTATTTTTTAGAGGCTAAAACTCTAAGATCAAAGTGACAGCAGGGTTGGTTTCTAGTGAGAACTCCCTCCTTGGCTTACAGACAATCATCTTCTCCCTAGGCCCTCACGTGGCTTTTTCTCTGTGCAGCTCAATCCCAGTGTCTCTTCCTCTTCTTCTTACAAGAACACCAACCCTATCAGATTAGGGCTTCATTCTTATGATCTTGTTTAACCTAATTATCTCATGAAAGAACCTATCTCCAGCTATAGTCACATTGGGAATTAGGACTTAAACATATGAATTTGCAGGGAAAGCAATTCAGTCCATAACACTAGTCAATGTGCTAGGATCTTAATGAGCTGGCTCTTCGGGATGTCAAATCTTTAGTGTCCCACAGGAAATGCTGTGCTCCCTCTAGGATTCCTTCACCTCTAATAGACTCCATCACAGATTTTCAGCTACCTCTGGACTAAAGTCTTGGTATATGGATCAAGTATCAGATCAGATCAGTCGCTCAGTCATGTCCGACTCTTTGTGACCCCATGAATCGCAGCACGCCAGGCCTCCCTGTCCATCACCAACTCCCGGAGTTCACTGAGACTCACGTCCATCGAGTCAGTGATACCATCCAGCCATCTTATCCTCTGTCTTCCCCTTCTCCTCCTGCCCTCAATCCCTCCCAGCGTCAGAATCTTTTCCAATGAGTCAACTCTTCGCATGAGGTGGCCAAAGTACTGGAGTTTCAGCTTGAGCATCATTCCTTCCAAAGAAATCCCCGGGCTGATCTCCTTCAGAATGGACTGGTTGGATCTCCTTGCAGCCCAAGGGACTCTCAAGAGTCTTCTCCAACACCACAGTTCAAAAGCATCAATTCTTCGGCGCTCAGCCTTCTTCACAGTCTAACTCTCACATCCATACATGACCACAGGAAAAACCATAGCCTTGACTAGACGAACCTTTGTTGGCAAAGTAATGTCTCTGCTTTTTACACAGAGTCATATGTTTGCATAACTGAAACAACTAACGGCACTTCTAGAGTAAACTCTTTTAGCCTTTCCTTTACACATCAGAAAATAAAGCAAAACATTTATCAATCACTCACAACAATCCAGTCTACTATCCTATAGGGGTGCCATTCTCTATCACCTAATTATCCACCCGTACATGTAATATTTGGAGCTGAGTGAATCAATCATTTATTCATTTACCCTTTCACTTATAAACTACTTATTGTTGAATATGCTAGTCAATATCCAGGACACTGGGAATTCAGAAACAAGGAAGAGAAGGTCCCTGTCCTTGAAAAATTCATAGATGAGAACTAAATTCAAACTTTTAAAATTTGGACCCTTGGACCTATGATTGAAGTACATAGTCACTATGTCAATGTAAATATCATTAAAATGTGGATCAAAATTAAAATTCTTCCAAGTCAAGATCAGTGCTGAGCCATACAATGCCTTCATACAAATTAAAAACTAGCAACCCACTGGTCTCAGATTGACACTTGAACAATGCTGTTGTACAATGAGCACCCCCTTTTTCAAGGGACACAGCCTACACAGGAATCACAGGCAGGATTTTGGCCACCTATAGATCCCTCAGTTATACCCACTTGTTCAAACTGCACAATCATATGTGGCAGTCCTCTTCCAGATGGTGGGACTTAGAATGTATTAGGGAACAACACAGGCCCCCAGCAAACATTCCAACTCAATGCCACCCCTGCAATCCAAAACATTAAGCTGGAAAGATTAAAATGTAGGAGATTTGGGGGCCAATACAGAGATCAGAGAGAACAGTCAGGAGAATCCCAAAGCCAAAAGATGTGAATAACTGTCAATTCCACAGCAATGAAATTCCTGCAAGCTTTGTGACTGATTTTGTCCCAAGGAACTCTTTTATCTGCTAGAGAGGGAAAGAAAGGTAGAATGCCTTTATAGTATGCTTGTCCCAGTCATCTATCTTCTGGTTGGATTATAAATGGACCATGAACAGGGACCTAAACTATGAATGCCATGTACCCTATGAGTTTGAAAGTGAAAAGAAAGTGTTAGTCATCCAGTAGTGTCTGACTCTTTGTGACCCCATGCAGCCCCACCAGGCTCCTCTGTCCCTGGAATCCTCCAGGCAAGAATACTGGAGTGGGTTGCCATTTCCTTCTCCCGGGGATTTTCCCAACCTGGGGGTTGAACCCGGTCTTCCACATTGCAGGCAGACTCTTTATCGACTGAGCCACCAGGGAAGACCTATGAGTACTTACTACGCAAAGCAATACAATCTTACTTTATGCAGAATGAAAAATAAAGTGAGATCTTTTTTAAATTAGTTGGGTAAAAATGACTAATATCTATAGTTACAGAAACAATTATTGGATGAAGTGAGACAGTCTCAAAAGTGTCCTGCATACACTACCCTAAAATAACTCCATATTTCATTTATTTTGGTTAGTGTTTTTCCAGTAGGCATGCATGAGTGCATGTCATCAATTCAGTGAGTGAGAAGTTTGATAACACCATTTTTCTATATCATGAAGATAAATACACAACTTAGCTTTAGGCTTACAATTAAATGAACCACAAAACTTATTTATTAAAACACATTGCAGATTTTTTGAACAGAAATTTATTCATGTTCAAAGGCAACAAGAAATTATTGTAAAGGTTATTGAACTGAAATTTGTATTATTTTTAGTTTTTAAAACAAGAATAAGCTTATATTTCAATTTTGAAATATATTCTCTTAACTATATTTTCTTCACTATAAGTTATATTTAGGTGGACAAATTATAAGAAGAGTAATAGAAAATATGCTGATAAACTATGAATAACATTTTAAAAGGTAATTAAAATCAAAGCCTCTGCAACACCCACCTATAACAATACAAAAGCCCTAGATTCCTGGGAAATTATCTAGAATCTATATATTTTTTCTGTGTGTGTGTGTGTGTGTGCTCAATTGCTCAGTTGTGTTCTAGGCTATCACAAATTGTCATTTCTCCTTCCAGTAAGTACACTTGCTCTTAATCTTTCTCACAACTATTCTATATTAATATTTTACACTTATATATACACTCTTTTTTTCCTTTCAAATATGAAATTGTGTATAAAAACACAGACATGTTGATTTTTCCACTGAGAATATCTTTAGAATACCTCTCCATATTAACACTGGAGAAGGCAATGGCACCCCACTCCAGTACTCTTGCCTGGAAAATCCCATGGATGGAGAAGCCTGGTGGGCTGCAGTTCATGGGGTCACTGGGAGTCAGGCACCACTGAGCAACTTCACTTTCACTTTTCACTTTCATGCATTGGAGAAGGAAATGGCAACCCACTTCAGTGTTCTTGCCTGGAGAATCCTAGGGACGGGGGAGCCTGGTGGGCTACCGTCTATGGGGTCACACAGAGTCGGACACGACTGAAGCGACTTAGCAGCAGCCATATTAACACAAAGAGAACTATTTTATTCTACTAAAGGGCTGTATGATGTTTCATTGTATAACTCATAACTTATAACTTATCAATGCTCCAATGAATGATAGTTTTATTTTTAAGTGTAACACTGCGATTAACATGTGTTTATGTACTTACTATGTACCATATTTTTCCCTATAATAAATTTCTCAAAATAGGATTGCTAAATCAAAACATTTTATGACATTTTTGTAAATAGAATTTATATGTAGATTCCTACAGGACTCATATAACATTCTAACTATGGTAGTTTTTTGTTCTTTAGTCAACAAGCTGTCTCCAACTCTTGTGACCCCATGGACTGTAGCCCATCAGGCTCTCCTGTCCATGGGATTTTCCAGGCAAGAATAATGGAGTGGGTCATCATTTTCTGCTCCAGGGGCTCTTCCTAACCCAGGGATAGAACCCAAGCTTCCTGCTTGGCAGGTGGATTCTTTACCACTGAGCCCCCTGGGAAGCCCATGGTAGTTATCAAATGGTGTTAGTGGTTGTCTACACTGGCTCTAGTAAACAATCTGAACAAATACAATTGAATGGCCATTTCACATTTCCCTGCTGCTGCTACTGCTGCTGCTAAGTCGTTCCAGTCGTGTCCGACTCTGTGGGACCCCATAGACGGCAGCCCACCAGACTCCACCATCCCTAGGATTCTCCAGACGAGAACACTGGAGTGGGTTGCCATTTCCTTCTCCAATGAATGAAAGTGGAAAGTGAAGTCACTCAGTCATGTCTTACTCTTAGCGACCCCATGGACTACAGCCTACCAGGCTCCTCCATCCATGGGATTTTCCAGGCAAGAGTACTCGAGTGGGGTGCCATTGCTTTCTCCATCACTTTTCCCTACAACCAAAAAATAAAACTATCTACACAGCCATCTAAAGCTTCAGTTTACAAGGTTCTGGTGATAGGCAATTCTTTACTGAGAAGTAATGTTTTATTCTGTTTGATAGAAAGGAAAGCCATACTGCATTGTCACTGAGTAAGCACTAGCATCTCATGATTTTACTGAATTCTAAAACACTAATCATTTTTGGGAAAATAGAGCATGTATTAAGTGAGTATAGTATACTTGAAAAAAAATACACTCTTAAGGCAAGTGTGTTGCTATCCAAATTTGTCGCTCTGTGCCAGTACTCTCTAGTACACAGCTTCTTCATTCTTAAAACAGATAAGTGAAATAGACAAACCCTATGGTCCTTTCTGGCTCTAAAATTCTCTACTATAATTCATGTCACTAAAGATAGCATTGCCATACTATTCAACTTTTAAAATATTCTTCCTATTTTGATTGAAAATGAAATTATTAGAAACATTTTTTCCTAAATCCCTTCAGATTATGTAAAACTTGAGTTACATGTGTGTATATTCTCTTTAATTTGTAAACAGTCAAAATGGATGTACTTATTCCTTCTACAGTGCTTTTGTGACGATACAGTGAGAGAAAGTACTTAGAATAACTTGTATAGGACTTCTCACATACAGCTAATTAGTGACTATTACTTTTCTCATGATCATTGGAGAAGGTTTTGAGTTTATGTTTAAATTCTGTATCACTGGATAAAGAAGATGTAGTATATATATATATATGTGTGTGTGTGTGTGTGTGTGTGTGTGTGTGTGTGTGTACAATGGAATAATACTCAGCCATTAAAAAGAATTAAATAAGGTCATTTGCAGCAACATGAATGGACCTAAAGAGCATCATACTTAGTGAGGTAAGTCAGACAAAGGAGAAATATGACATCCCTTATATGTGGGGTCTATAAAGAAATGATACAAATGAACTCAGTTATACAACAGAAAGAGACTCACAGACTTAGAAAATGAACTCATGGTTGCCAGGGAGGAAGGGATAGTTAGGGACTTTGGGAATGTCATGTACACACTGCTATATTTAAAATGGATAACAACAAAAACCTATGGTATAGCACATGGAACTCAGCTCAATGTTATGTGCCAGCCTGGATGGGAGGGGGCTTTGAGGGGAGAATGGATACATTAATACACATGGCTGAGTCCCTTCACTGTTCCCCTGAAACTATCACAACATTGCTAATTGACTATACCCCAATACAAAATGATTTGGTGTTAAAAATAAATTAAAATAAAATTTAAAATGTTGTATCACTATATCCTGTTTTAAATTATAAAATTATTCACAATAGCAGAATTAAGTAATAAATCATTATAGCAAAATTTTATGACATAAGTATGTGATCCTGCTCCTTTTATAAAGAAAATAATTCTTTCAAACATATTTAGTCCTGAGCTAATGTTGACAGAGAACGGAGCTTAAAAAGAATACATTTATTGTCATAAACCATTGTTGGTATCCAACCCATGAACTGAAAGAACCCTTTGTTATGTAACTTAAGTAACATTGGCAAAGTACATCTTTGGTGGAAGTGGCATCCCAGGGTTCTTGCACTTAAAATAGTTACTCCAAGCATATATAAAGGTCAGCACAAGTATGTTTTATGCACTTTATTGTTTTAAAAGATTTCAAACTGCAACATATTACAGTACAAAAGGATGGCATCAATAATTAAATTCTTTAGACCTAGAAGATTCAAAACTTTGATCCAATTAAATCAATTCTCTCCTAAGATACAGTGTATACACTGTCCCTATTGCAAACAAATGCCATTGAAGTTTTGCCTACCCTCTTTCTGTTCCAAATGAAACTATATCCTCTCTCCTTTGGGAACTTCCCATGATGTTTTTTCTGCATAGAGTTCCCATCTCCCAACTTCTTTTAAGACCATAGTCAAATCTGACCTTCTCTACAATGCAGTCGCTAATAATCCTGAACTTGGTTTGAGATGCTAATGCAGTCAAACTTCAATGATTGAATGTGGCTCTTCTATTTTATCTTTAAAAAAAAATTTATTGGAATATAGCTGCTTTACAAAATTATACTTTATATAATGTTCTACTGTAGAACAAAGTGAATCAGCTATTCATATACACATATCCTCTTTTTTTTTTTTTTGATTTCCTTCTCATTTCGATCCCCACAGAGCACTAAATAGAGTTCCCTGTGCTATACAGTAGGTTCTCATTAGTTATCTGTTTTATACACAGTATTAACAGTATACAGGGTTTCCCTAGTGGCTCAGCGGTAAAGAACCCTCCTGCCAATGCAGTAGACACAAGTTCGATCCCTGGGTTGGGAAGATCCTCTGGAGAAGGAAATGGGAACCGACTCCAGTATTCTGGCCTGGGAAATCCCATGGACAGGAGAGCCTGGCGGGCTAGAGTCCATTAAGTTGCAAGAGAGTTGGACACAACTTAGAGACTAAGCAACAACAGCAATCAATATCGTATTTATGTCAATCCCAATCTCCCAATTCACCCCACCCCCCCATTTTCCTCCTTGACATCCATACATTTGTTCTGTACTTGTGGGGAGAAAAAAAAAAAGTGAAAGTCATTCAGTCATGACCAACTCTTTGCAACTCCATGGACTATACAGTTCGTGTAATTCTCCAGGCCAGAATACTGGAGTGGATAGCCTTTCCCTTCTCAAGGGGATCTTCCCAACCCAGGAATCAAACCCAGGTCTCCCTCATTGTAGGCAGATTCTTTACCAGCTGAGCCAAAAGGGATGTCCAAGAATACTGGAGTGGGTGGCCTATCCCTTCTCCAGCAGATCTTCCCAACCCAGGAATTGAACCGGGTCTCCTGCAGTGCAGGCTGATTCTTTACTAACTGAGATATCAGGGAAGCCCCTTGTTTGGTACTTTGTCTCTATTTCTGCTTTGTAAATAAAATCATCTATATCAATTTTTTGAATCCACAAAGGCCTCAATATCCAACCATATCATATACTTACTCTTTTAGCATCAAGTGTTCAATATATTTACTTGGAATTGAATCCAATTAAGTCAAATCAAATTGAAGATGATGCATGTTCAACCTCTAAGAATATAAGGCTCAAAATTAATAATTATTCACTGGCTTCTAGTAGTAGTGGAGCATGACAAAAAATAAGCTATTAAATGAACTGCAACTAAATCGTTAAATTATAACTCCCTTAACTTTGCTACTTAAGTATTATTTGGAAATGAAAGTTTGGAGACTTGAGGAAATTGTAGTCCCTAATTCACTTTATTAACAGTATTATTGAGTGCATCTTAAACACTAGAAATATAAGAATGAAAAAGATGGAAATTCTCCTAATAATCAGAATTTTTCAATATATTGGGGTAAAAAAAAACCTAAATAGATAATTATAATTTATTCTTTTTTTTTTAATATTATCTAATTTTATTTATTTATTTATTTATTTTCTTTTTTTTTCTAATTTTATTTTATTTTTAAACTTTAAATAATTGTATTAGTTCTGCCAAATATCAAAATGAATCCGCCACAGGTATACATGTGTTCCCCATCCTGAACCCTCCTCCCTCCTCCCTCCCCATACCATCCCTCTGGGTCGTCCCAGTGCACTAGCCCCAAGCATCCAGTATCGTGCATCGAACCTGGACTGGTAATAGGGTTAGTAAAAGAGATTATGGGACTCACTGAAGGCTTCTAAAAACCATTTAAAATGTAATCAAGAAAACAGTGGGAATTAGCCAGAAGACAAAGATGCAGAGGGAAGAGTGGCAGACACAGTTGCATGACTATGGGATGCAGCAGCAGTCAGGGGTTGGTCAGAAGGTAAATTAATGTTAATCTATTTAGTCCCTGTAGCAACCACAAAGGGCCTTCCTGGATTCAACTGAACATTCATATTTCAAGACTAGCACCATACCACTCAGAAGAACAGAGGATAAGAACCACAGCTTCTCGGCATCAGAATATCCCAAGCTTCCTCTCAAGATTCCCATAAAATGAGTATGGAAGATGCCCTTGCTAAAAAGCCTCATGTCCCAGAGGAGCCAGTATCTCTCATAGCAAATGCACTAAAGGCATTCCCAGAAACAAGAGTCACCATACTCCAGGAAGTAAGAATGTTAATTTGCCAATCGGAGGTAATTTTTCTACAAGCGAGATTGCCTAGACATACACTCCACATCTTAACAGAACTAGACTAATCAGCAGTCACAATCTCATGCAGATATGGGAAAGATTTTGTTAACCCTCTACCCACAAACCCTCTGTGATTACTTCTGGGCAAAACAGTGCTCGAGGTAGAGGAGACAGCCTGTAGACTCCTTAGGGAAAGGAAAAAGGGTACATTCCAGTGTCTAAAAAGAAATGTATAATGACTGAAGCATATCAAGTGTTCAGAAGTGTAAAAGGTGTGGGAATGAGAAAGAAATGTCACAGAGAAGCAAGGGAGAATGTATCTTGCAGGACTATAGTTTAATGTAGAATCAGTAAAAGATTTGATGTAGGGAATGATGTAATCATACTTACATTTTAGAATGCAAAATGGAGCTACACTTGTGTGGAGCTCTAGCCAGAGATGCAAGGGAAAGAAGTGAGCGAGGTCATGTATTTATTTCCCTGGATTCTTCCCATAAGGTTTCCTGAATGGGCTTTGTCCCTTGACTAAGTGTCATTGCTCCTTCCCAGGTGGGTCCCTCTCAACAGCACAATCTCACCTGGGTTCTGGTAACCAGTACGCCTCTTGAGGGCTTCCCTAGTGGCTCAGCTAGTAAAGAATCCGCCTGTAACACAAGAGACCCCAGTTCAATCCCTGGGTTGGGAAGATCCCCTGGAAGAGGGCATGGCAACCCACTCCAGCATTCTTGCCTGGAGAATCCCCATGGACAGGGGATGGGGTTGCAAAGAATTGGACAGAACTGAGCAACTAAGCACAGCACTGCTCTTAAGATTGGCTCCAGAGTTGATGAACTATCTCATCTATCTTCCTTTCACATATATCCATATATAATCCCTTTATTGAACTTTTCTAGAACTATTTTAATTTTTACATGTGCCATCTATTGTCTAACTGGTCCTGCCCTGATCACAATGAGACAAACTATTGTTTTTGAAAATCAAGTTTTATTAGAACGTGACATGCTTATCGCTTATGTATAGTCTATGGCTGCATCCACACTACAACAGTGGAGCTGACAGATGTGACAGAGGCTGTATGGTCCACAAAGTCTAAAATATTTATCTGGTCCTTTATAGAAAAAGCTTGCAAATCCCTGTCCTAGAGTCTGAGGGTAGCCTGAGCTGTAGACAAGACATACAACTTGATTGTGAAGGGAGAATTTCAGTGAAGACCGAATTTGCAGCCCTCACCAAAATCAGGATTTTGATAGAGAAGGACAGAGAGTTGGAATGGAGACATCTGGGTAAGATGCACTCAAGTTTATTTGACTGACAGATTTTACAGGGATTTTCTTGGCTTGCAAAAGCAGCACATTTCCTCCTGTTAAAAGGGAGAGCATGCCCCTCTCTAGCTAGTCTAGAGTCTATACAGAGGCATCAACAGAGGCAGGTGTCCTACAAGCCCGGGTTTGTAGAACAGCATAAATCTAGTTTCCCTGGGTTGCCA
Source organism: Bos javanicus (assembly GCF_032452875.1). Taxonomy (NCBI): domain Eukaryota; kingdom Metazoa; phylum Chordata; class Mammalia; order Artiodactyla; family Bovidae; genus Bos; species Bos javanicus. The sequence goes on along the minus strand of NC_083874.1, from coordinate 31,623,273 downwards.
TAACAAAGTATTACAAACCAATTGGCTTAAATCAACAGAAATTTATTCTCTTGCAGTTCTGGGTGCTAGAAATTTGAAACATATTGGCAGGAACATACTCTGTCTCTGAGGATGCTAAGGAAGCATCCTTCCATGCCTCTTATAGTTTATGGCGATCTCTAACAATCCTTGGCATTCCTTGACCAAGGAGTCTCTCACGCTAATCTCTTCCTCACTTTACATGGTTTTCTCCCTTGTGTATCTATGTGTCTGTTTTAAATTGCCCTCTTCTTTTAGTGACACCAGTCACTTAAATACGTGCTGTGTCCATGCTAAGTCACTTCAGTCATGTCTGACTCTGTGACACTATGGACTGTAGCCCACCAGGCTCCTCTGTAAATGGGATTCTCCAGGCAAGAATACTGGAGTGGACTGCCATGCCCTCCTCGAGGGGATCTTCCCGACCCAGGATGGAACCCATGTCTTTTACATCTTCTACACTGGCAGGAGAGCTCTTTACCACTTGTGCCACGTGGGAATTCAAGTCACTGCCACCCAAATCTAGTATGGTCTCCTTTTAACTTGATTATATCTGCAAAGAACTTGTCAGGTGGTGATAAAGAGCCCTCCTGCCAATGCAGCAGATGTACAAAACATGGTTTCCATCGATAGATTGGGAAGATTCCCTGGAGGAGTGTATGGCAACCCCCTCCAATATTCTTGCCTGGAGAATCCCATGGACAGAGGAGACTGGAGGTCTATAGTCCATAGGGTTGCACAGAGTCATACACGACTGAAGTGACTTGCTGCTGCTGCTGCTAAGTCACTCCAGTCGTGTCCGACTCTGTGTGACCCCATAGACGGCAGCCCACCAGGCTCCCCCATCCCTGGGATTCTCCAGGCAAGAACATTGGAGTGGGTTGCCATTTCCTCCTCCAATGCATGAAAGTAAAAAGTGAAAGGGAAGTCGTTCAGTTGTGTCTGACTCTTAGCGACCCCATGGACTGCAGCCTACCAGGCTCCTCCATCCATGGGATTTTCCAGGCAAGAGTACTGGAGTGGGGTGCCATTAGCACACAGATATTCATTCCATCCACCCTTATATGAATAATTAAGCTCAAATCTCAGCATGGTCTAAGTAAGAAAATGCTGGCAGAATGCAGAATTCTAAGTGAGGAAAGGCTTAGAAAGTGAGCATGATAGATGGGGTCTGGTATATAAGATCCAACATTCCACTGACTGGTGGTACTCACTGTTTACACAAGACAAAATATAATGTGCTGGTGAGGCAATCACCAGCATTCATCAGAAGCTCAGAAATGTGGGCCAGGACTGACTGGAAAGGGTGCTGTTATAGATAAAGGCCTCGGTTCCCAGGATTATCTCACTTTGGGTCCAATATATCTGTGGACCTATCTAGTTATCATCTCAGTTCTGAATGCATAATTGGAATGGACACTTAGCAGGTCCCAGGATCCTTACACCGATTCCTTGACATATGGAATAAGAGCTGACAGAAAGGGTGAGAACAAGCCCCCATCCATCAGAGTTCTTAAAGCCAATGAGTGCCACACGCTGGCTACAATGGCAACGATCAGGGCCATCCCTAAAGGCTTAAAAGAGGCAAGCGTAATGGTCCCTACTACTACTACGTACGTCACCATTTAAGTCACCAATCTAGTCTTTGCAAAGTCCCATGAATCATACTGGAGGATAGTGTACTTATCCAAACAGGAGCCCTAATTGAAGTTGTTGTTCTAGGTACGGCATCTTTACTGAAACAGGTCAACTAAGCCTCTAGTTCATGTATGTGACTTTTGAACTTAGAGTATGTATGATTTTCAATATCTACCAGGAAGGAGCACCTGAAGTAGTTCACATTCACCTAGGATAGGCAGCAGTGTGTCTTCTCATTCTCACTTCAGAGATATGCTAAATTGCTTGCCCTCTGTTACAATACATCCAAAGACAGTCTGGCTCATCTGAACGTTCCACAGGGCATCGTGTTAGAAAGATGGCAGTAAGCTGATCAGATCTGGTAAGCAAAGAAATACTCTGGATACTCAGGTTTAGAAGATGGAAGATAATCAGTGGCTAGGATACTGGTGTAGTTTTTGGAGTCTAACAGTTTGAGGCCTGCCAGGTACCTCTTCCAAGGTAAAGTAAGAGTGACTGCACCTTGCCCCTCTGACCCTGGGTGAATAAAATGAACAAAACAGTTTGCTAGACCTCTTCCAGTTTTAGAGGCAGCATGTACTGCCCTTGAGAGTTCAGTTCTGGCTCATTGATCAGGTGAGCCAGAAGGTTTCCCAGTTTTGAAAGGATCCCAGAGTGAGGTCAGAAAGGGCTCCACAGCTGAGTCCAAACACTCCCTGTGGAATTTTGAGAGATTTCCTAGTGATAAGACACAGACTAGCAATACATATATGATACTTTTTATATTTTCAAGACAACTTCCTCTATTGTTCTCTATTCAAAATTCTCAAATACTCTATTAACAGCAAGTAGATGATCCTTAGTAATCAATGGACTTTTCTCCACCCTGGCTTTGTCATGTCTCACAGAAAAGCAATTTTAGAAAGGACCAGAATCAGTGAAAATGAAGAGTTGTTTATGCTACTAACCTTTTTTGAATGTAAACATGAGAATAAAAGTGAGGAAATGGCAGCCTACTCCAGTGTTCTTGCCTGGAGAATCCCAGGGACGCGGGAGCCTGGTGGGCTGCCGTCTATGGGGTCACGAAGAGTCGGACACGACTGAGTGACTTCACTTTCACTTTTCACTTTCCTGCATTGGAGAAAGAAATGGCAACCCACTCCAGTGTTCTTGCCTGGAGAATCCCAGGGACGAGGGAGCCTGGTGGGCTGCCGTCTATGGGGTCACACAGAGTCGGACACGACTGAAGTGACTTAGCAACAGCAACAGCAATGAGAATAAAAAGAAATGAAAACAGGAGAAAAAAATACCTTTACTACAAAAACAAATATGAGAGTGAAGTTACTTTTCATCTTTTCTTTCCCTTATTATAAAACTGCTTCCATCTATTTTATGCAGAAGTGTAGAGTGTTGCTTAAATATTTTCCAAAGTAGGTAAGTTTTTTTAAAAATTTAGTATTTACAACCCAATGCTTTAAAGAAAATAATGTCATAAAATTTGATCCATGTATATTACATAAATCAAAACATGACTGAATGAATAACAATCCACATTCATATAATTTTTAATTTCCAATTTGCAAAGCATTTTAGCATATAAAATAAATAACCAATATATCTAAAAAGAAGAGATGAGTGAATCTTGTTATTCATTTGGAGAATGAAATTTAAGTACAGAGGTTTTTCTGGACAGGCTCAGAGAACTTAAAGTGAAGCCATCTACTAATATACTTTATAAAAGTGCATCCAACCAAGCTGGTATGTAATATGAAGTAAAAATTTCTGTCCCTATCTATTTTGGCACCTGAAAGGATTTATTTGTGCTTTTTAAAAATAGTCAAGCTTTATGCTAGGCCTGAGGATTCTAAAATGACTAAGATGTTCGTTCTGCCCTTAAGGACACATACATACACTTTACACAAGGAATTATAACTATGATAATGATTATAATTATGATACAATATATGATAAGCTCTCAAGATAAACAAATTTTTGCCAACAACAACAAAAAGTAGTCATGAATTCTACATGAGGTTATGTAAGACTTACAAGAGTAGGGAATATATTTGATGGGAAATTAAAAGATGAGATAGATTTCATGAGACAGTGAAAAAAAGGAAGAGAGGAAGGTAAAGAAGCAGAGGGAATCCTAGAGAAGCATGAAAGCTTAAGGAGGTGTTCAAAGAATAAAAGAAGCCATTGAAACTGAGGAAGAAATGATTTGTGAAGAGGGGTGGGTGATGATCTAGTTTCATATTTTTAGTATAACAACATTAATTTTACTGTGAATACTAGAAATCAAAATGTCCATAAGATTTTTTTAAATGTCCATAAGATAAAAATAACACCTACCAGATCTTTGCGTTTTAGAAGTCTAGCAAAATATATGACAAATTTTGTAATGAGAAAAAGAAACATTTTTGACAAGTTAACATGTGATATTTAAATGTGCATTTTACTTTATGGCGTTATTTTTCATTACATCTCATGTATTTCATTTGTTTTATATCTGTGCTTTTTATTACCTTGGGGATAAGCATTTATATGAAGAGCATCATTTCTCCTAAAACACTAGTAGGAGCAGTTGGCATTTAATACCACTCTAAAGAATCATTTTCATAACCTCTCTTTAGGGAACTACATTTTAGGAGTAGAAAAAGTTTGAGGAAAATAAAAGCAGAAATGGGTTTGGAGAAGCAAAAATTAGTGAGAAATTGCTCAGTGAATATCAATCACATTCTACTACAGAGTTTGAGTATCACTAGATTTGAGGTCTCCTGCATTGCAGGTAGATTCTTTACCAACTGAGCTATCAGGGAAGCTTAGATTTGAGGCATCCATCTTTATTTATGGTACACTTTAAGAAGCTCATTTGAGACTAGGGAGCTTACTCCAAAGCTACAAGCTTGATATGTTCATATAATAAAAGAATTTCTACCTCACTACCCATACATGATAGCAACTATATAATACATGTCAGCATTCTTTATAAGTTGTGTAAGTCTTACCAAATGCAATAATAACCATCATCACTTGCTCAATAATATATTGATTATGAATAACCACTTAGAAATTATCCAATAAAAACTATGAAACAATATTTCTAGTGCTTATTCCATGTCAAGCACTCTGATAAGTCCTCTGTATACATTCTCTTATTTAATATTTTCAACCACTCACTGGAGGCAAGGGGGATCCTAAATTTACAACTGAGGAAACTGACCTAGACAGGAAATTTGACTTGCACACAGAAATATAGGAAAGTAATATATAGATAATATAAACAAGACCTGAACAGAAGCAGTACTACTATCAAAGATTCAGATATTAACCATAAGAAATTAAACAACCATGACACCACCCTTATGGCAGAAAGTGAAGAGGAACTAAAAAGCCTGTTGAAAGTGAAAGTGGAGAGTGAAAAAGTTGGCTTAAAGCTCAACATTCAGAAAACTAAGATCATGGCATCTGGCCCCATCACTTCATGGCAAATAGATGGGGAAACAGTGGAAACAGCATCAGACTTCATTTTGGGAGGCTCCAAAATCACTGCAGATGGTGATTGCAGCCATGAAATTAAAAGACGCTTACTCCTTAGAAGGAAAGTTATGACCAACCTAGATGGCATATCGAAAAGCAGAGACATTACTTTGCCAACAAAGGTCCTTCTGGTCAAGGCTATGGGTTTTCCAGTGGTCATGTATGGATGTGAGAGTTGGACTCTGAGGAAAGCTGAGCACCAAAGAATTGATGCTTTTGAACTGTGGTGTTGGAGAAGACTCTTGAGAGTCCCTTGGACTGCAAGGAGATCCAACCAGTCCATCCTAAAGGAGATCAGTCCTGGGTGTTCATTGGAGGGACTGATGTTGAAGCCAAAACTCCAATACTTTGGCCACCTCATGCAAAGAATTGACTCACTGGAAAAGACCCTGATACTGGGAGGGATTGGGAGCAGGAGGAGAAGGGGACGACAGAGGATGAGATGGCTGGATGGCATCACCGACTCAATGGGCATGAGTTTGAGTGAACTCCGGGAATTGGTGATGGACAGGGAGGCCTGGCCTGCTGTGATTCATGGGGTCACAAATAGTCCAGACACGACTGAGCGACTGAACTGAACTGGACTGAAGAATAAAAAATGACCCAATATATAAATGAGAAAAAGATTTGAACATACACTTCATCAAAGACATATGGCTGGCAAGAAATATGTGAAAATATACTAAACATCACTAATTATTATGGAAGTGCAAACTAAAAATACAATGAAATACCAGTATACACTTTCCCTGGTGGCTCAGCAGTAAAGAATCTGCCCGCACTGCAAAAGCCACAGGAGACCCGTGTTCCATCCCTGAGTCGGAGGCATCCCCTGGAAAAAGGCACAGCAACCCACTCCAGTATTCTTGCCTGGAAAATTCCATGGACAGAAGAGCCTGGTGGGCTACAGTCCACGGGGTGGCAAAGAGTCGGACACAACTGAAGCTACTTAGCATGCACGCACCAGTATACACCTACTGCAATACTGGCAACTATTTCCATACTTAAATTTGTAAAAATAACCAGAAAGTCAATTTATAAACATCCTCTTTGGATGTGGACTTTTATTTACTCTCAGATGAATCAGTGTTGATTTTTGTTTTATCCTATTTCACTGCCTTGTCTCCCCCAGCTCTTGGTCCTTGGACAGAAAAAGGTCAGAGAGGGAGGCCAAGTAAGGTTTGACTCAAGTCACAGCATCTACTTGTTCGACAGCATTTTAAACTTAGATGAAATAGTAAATTAGAAACGCCCAAGACCAGAAACCTCGCGTCGACGATGGGGGCAGTGTTTATAACTGTTATCAGCCTTTTCCCCACCGCGAATGACGCGCGCCCGCGCCCGCAGCAGCCCTCCGCCTGGAATTCGGTGAGTATGGAAGCGAAGGGGCGTGTGACGCAGTCGCTGTCGCCTAAGGCTGCGTTCTGATTCAGATCTGGTGCCCGGGCGGCGCTTGACTGCGCGCTGAGCCGGCCTGGCCTCAGTTTCCCTACTTCTAAATAGGGGAGGCCATGCTACCCTGTTTCTTGTTCCTGCCCAAGCACATCAGCACATCGTTGGTGTTCCTGCGCAGTGCGCGCCACGGCTTCGCTTTGCTGCCGCGCTGGGTCCCCAGGCTGTCCTCGGATTACCCGCCCGCTGCCCCTATCCGCCTGCTGGCAGCAGCCGCCTCTTCCCGGGGGCCGGTGGATGGCGCCGGCGCCCCCTCCCGGGTGCGCCAGAACTTCCACCCGGACTCCGAGGCCGCCATTAATCGCCAGATCAACCTGGAGCTGTGTGCCTCCTACGTGTACTTGTCCATGGCCTATTACTTCTCCCGAGATGACGTGGCCTTGCACAACTTTGCCAGATATTTCCTTCGACTGTCCCGGGAGGAGACCGAGCACGCGGAGAAGCTGATGAGGCTGCAGAACCAGCGGGGAGGACTGATCTGCTTGCAGGACATCAAGAAACCGGACCAGAACGACTGGAAGAGTGGGCTGAATGCAATGGAGTGTGCTCTGCTCTTGGAAAAGAATGTGAACCAGTCGTTGCTGGAATTGCACACTCTGGCTTCAGACAAAGGTGACCCCCATTTGTGCGATTTCCTAGAAACCCACTATCTGAATGAGCAGGTGAAGTCTATCAAAGAACTAGGTGACCACGTGAATAACTTGGTTAAGATGGGGGCCCCCGAGTCTGGTCTGGCAGAGTACCTTTTTGACAAGCATACCCTTGGAAATGAAAACAATCACAACTAACCCAAAGGCTGCCTTCACAAACAAGGTGTGCCAGAACCCAGAGGCAGCTGTTTCCTCCTTTCTTTTTATATTCTTCTCTTATAATGTCTCAATAAAGTGATTTGTAGAGAAAATGTATTTAGCTCCATGTTAACAATGGCTGTTTGCCCAGCATCAAGATGATTTTCCCAGCCCAGAATGAGATGGTATAAAAAAGACTGCAAAAAAGCTACTGAAATAGATGCAAACTAAATTTTTACAGTTACCAAATATTATTCCAGACCATGACCCTGCAATAAATATCGATGAATTTCAACTCAACAAATGCCTGTTCTTTTCAAGACGTTATGTTAAAGGCTAAAGTGGAAACATGTGTAAGATAAATATGCAAATAACTATAGCAAGATGAAGGATATGTAGTACTGCAAAAATAATCCGAGCAAAGTTCTGTAACAAGTTTTACCCTTTTCTAAAAGTGCAATCTGTTTTTGAAGGATTTTGTGATCAACCAAATTCAAGAAAAGCTAAAAAAGTATAAATGCTGGATTTGGAAAGACACAATGTGTGCTAACACTTTCAGGGCTCTGGTAAATCTTGAAATTAAAAACAAAATCCAAACCAAAAAAAATTATTGGTTTATTTTTCATTTAGCTCAGTGTTTCCCAAACAAACCCAATCTCAGCTAGCTTTTCATGGTAGCAGTGATAATATAACCATACCTATGTATCTGATAATAGACTATACAGCCTCCCTTTTAACATACCAAAAAGAGTGAATACATTGCAGAAAACACATTCCTGTGGCCTTTAAAGTGAAGCTGAAAGAACATTAGGATGGAAAAGTCAAGAAGGGATCCAGAGTAAAAGAAGCATCAGCTGGGCAGATGTTTTCTTGGGGAGGTGGGAGAAGGGGCGATAAAGTGAGTAGGAGAATACAGTATGTCCCCTACATACGAACCTTTAAGTTTCGAGCGTTCAAAGATGCAAGCATGCATTCACATGTCCAATCATGTTAAGTTAGTTCATGTGTTTGGCGTACTTTGTCACATGTGTGCATCCTCTGCAAGTGGTTGTGCTTTTGTGTACTTTACTGTATAGCACTGTATAGAGTGTCTTCCCTGGTGACTCAGATGGTAAAGAATCTGCCTGCAATGCGGGAGACCAGGGTTTGATCCCTGGGTCAGGGAGATTCCCTGGAGAAGGAAATGACAACCCACTCCAGTATTCTTGCCTGGAGAATTTAATGAACAGAGGAGCCTGGCGGGCTACAGTGCATAGGGTCACAAATAGTCGGACTGAGTTACTAGCTCACACGCACGCACACACACACACACACTACATAGAGTATAGTAGTACAGTATCTTTTTAAGTAGAATTGAATCCAGCAAGAAACCAGAACCTGTGCCAGCAACACCAGGCATGAGTGAAATTGCAGTTTGTCCTCCATCTTCTATTGCAAATGGATCCTTCAACTCTGTTTTCTCCCACCTTGTCTCCATCCTCCAGCCAGTATCTCTTCTTGGCCTTTTTGCTCAATACCAGCCAGCCCCTGTATGCCAGATGTTATACTGCCCTACTGTACTTTTCAAGGTACTAAACTGTAAGATTAGAAACATCGTAGTTTTTGTCATTTGTGTATTATTTATGTGAAAAGCAGTATAAACCATTACAGTACAGTACTATATGCAATTGTGTTAGTTGGATTACTAGGCTAACCTTGTTGGACTTACTAACAAATTGGGCTTACAAACTTGCCCTTGGAATGGAACTCATTCGTATGTAGGGGACTTAATGTATTTTGGTCAGTAGACCTTTGGCTAGACTAAGAGTGCTGGGTGGTGTTTGGAAAGATGGGCTAGAGCCCAACTACGGAGGTGAGAAGGAAAGGTTAGGTTCAGTTTAGGGAGCAATGGCAGTGCTTCAAAGGGATCCCAACAGAAGAATGCTGTGCTAAATGTTGAACAATCAGAAGTTTAGTTGTAGAGAATAAAAATCTGAAAACAACCTCAATGTTGGTGTTAGTTTGGGTCCTCTGAGAAACAGATGCCAAGATGGGATTAAGTGCAGGGAAGAACTGTATTAGGGAAAAAATAAAGGATGTTGAAAGGAAATGGGAAAAGAGCTGGGAGAAGCAGAGAGAGACTTCAGACTCTGTGTGAGTCTGATCCTGAGAGAAGGAAGAAAGAGAAGTTGTGCATAGTTCTCCAGGAAATTCTACAATTGAATAGAGTAGAGAGAGACCTGTCTGGGAGACCTCCAGCTAAAATTGCTCATCAGAAGAATATCAAGCATCCGAGAAATGGGCCTGCTTATGTACACTTCTGGCATTCAGTTACTGACTAGGAGTGATCCGTAAGAGGGGCTTCCCAGGTGGCTCAGTGGTAAAGAATCTGCCTGCTTATGCAGGAGACGCAGGAGACACAGGTCCAATCTCTGGGTTGGGAAGATCCCATGGTGGAGGAAATGGCAACCCACTCCAGTATTCTTGCCTGAAGACTCCCATAGACAGAAAAGTCTTGGCGGGTTAGTCCATAGGCTTGCAAAGAGTCATGGCCATAGGAAGTGCAGCCTTGCAACAAACTAAGGGATGGATCGATTTTAGAGCACAGCAGCTTGGGTCTTTGGCAAATTGTGCACCCTTCAGTACCAGATTTGAGAGCTACACACACATGACTGCACAAACTCAACAAAACAATTTAAAACTGCATACTTGGAAATGTTCTGCAGCTATTAAATACAATTTTGTCAAACACATAATGAGGTGGACAGAAATTCACAATGTGTTATCTTAAAAATAAGCATATTGCAAGGTAGGGTTATATTATATAATTGCATATGTATAGACTTCCAGGGGAAATTATATAAAATATATGCATATAAAAATGGAAATATATATACCAACAAATGTAACTGGAAAATCTCTTAGTGATGTTGTGTTTGATATTTATTTTCTTTAGCTACTTGTCTTTTTAAAATAAATTTCTTATCATGGGCACCAATTATCATAATGATAGAAAAGTAAAACTATAAAATAAAGCAAAAAGGGCTGAACTATGTTGAAACCAAAGAATATAGAAACAAAGACATGCTGGAGAGAGTTTAGAGATAGAATCTTTTTAATTTTGCAGATGCTTTAATGAAGAGAATTCAGAAGTGGGGTATAGGAAGAAAATGTGTAGAGTTCAAACCACAGAATAGACAAGTTGAAAAAAAGCAGGAATCACAACAAGAGGAATAATTGAGGTTGGAGAGTCCATGATGATTTGCTTTTGATTATGTGGATCAATCTCACTATACAGTCTATACTTAAGTTGGTTTATCTTGCCTCACAGGAGTGCTATTACATTTCTGCAGAAAATGTCCTCTTCAGTTCCTCTAGATGAGTGTATTTCAAACTGCATATTGCAGCCTATAGATGTGTCATAAGATTAGTGAGTTGCTATCCACCTTTTGTTAATAAAATAGAATTGAAGTGAAAGTAAGTGAAGTAAGGATATTGTATCCTGAAATTCTTAGTGTGTGCGTGTTTTCATGTATTTACATCTTGGATAGTGATATTTCTTATTCTATGTTTCTGTCAAAAACATTCAATAGCCATTATCCTAGAAAATTATTATACATTCTCATCTCAAATCTCTCGGTCTCCTCTCCTTCCACAATGTCATTTGATAAGCCTCTTATTTCACTGAAAATTCAGAAGTAATCACAGAAGAACTTCACATATTCTCCTCATTGAATTGATTACGTATTTGCCCCGGTGTTCACATATAAAGCACTTTATTCTGCTACAAAGGTTGAAGCATATATTTTGCTTTCTAAAACCAATCTCCTGCTTTGCCCTGAGTCCCAACCCTCCCACACACTCAAGGACAAAAGGACGTCACACCTACAATTATTCTTTCACTTTCTATTGGTTGGTTCCCATGAGAAACAAAAATAGTGTTATTTTTTCTAATAAAAAATTTCACCTTTGGATCTACATTCCTTTTTGCAAACACTAAGTTACCACTTTCTCTTTTACAATGAAAGTTGAAAAAGTTGTTCCTGCTTCCTGGGTCCAATTTTTCTGTTCTCTTTGGTACCTCCCAAGTAAGGCTGTGTTCACTGTTCACCACACCAACCTTGTTTTGTTTTGTTTTGTTTTTTTGTCAAGATCATCAGTAATGAACATTGGAGTACATGTGTGCTTTTCAATTATGGTTTTCTCAGAGTAGATGCCCATTAGTGGGATTTCTGGGTCATACTGTAGTTTTATTCCTAGTTTTTAAAGAAATTTCCATATTGTTCTCCACAGTGGCTGTACCAATCCACATTTCCACCAACAGTGCAAGAGGGCTCCCTTTTCTCCATATCCTCCCCGGGATTTATTGCTTGTAGATTTTTTTATATTGGCCATTCTGACTAGTGTGAGGTGATACCTCACTGTAGCCTTGACTCACATTTCTCTAATAACTAGTGATGTTGAGTAGCTTTTCATGTGCTCTATGGCCATCTGTATATCCTTCTTGGAGAAGTGTCTGTCTAAGTTTTACACCCATTTTTTTTAACAGTAGCTAGGACATGGAACGGAGAAGGCAATGGTACCCCACTCCAGTACTCTTGCCTGGAAAACCCCATGGACGGAGGAGCCTGGAAGGCTGCAGTCCATGGGGTAGCTGAGGGTCGGACACGACTCAGCGACTTCACTTTCACTTTTCACTTTCATGCATTGGAGAAGGAAATGGCAACCCACTCCAGTGTTCTTGCCTGGAGAATCCCAGGGACGGGGGAGCCTGGTGGGCTGCCATCTATGGGGTCGCACAGAGTCGGACACGACTGAAGCGACTTAGCAGCAGCAGCAGCTGTGAAATTGATGAACATAGAGTTTGTTATGCAGGGTAAAGTAAGTCAGAAAGAGAAAAATAAATACAGTATATTAACGCATATATATGGGATCTAGAAAAAACGGTGTTGATGCACCTGTTTGAAGGAAAGGAATGGAGATAGAGAATGGACTTTTGGACATAGTGAGGGAAGGAAAGAGTGGGATGAATGGAGAAAGTAGCATCAGCATATACACACTACCATGAACAAAACAGCTGGTGAGAAGTTGCTATATAATATAGAGTTCAACCTGGTGCTTTGTGATAACCTAGAGGGGTGAATGGCACCCCACTCCAGTACTCTTGCCTGGAAAATCCCATGGATGGAGGAGCCTGGTAGGCTGCAGTCCATGGGGTCACGAAGAGTCGGACATGACTGAGCAACTTCACTTTCACTTTTCATGCATTGGAGAAGGAAATGGCAACCCACTCCAATGTTCTTGCCTGGAGAATCCCAGGGACAGGGAAGCCTGGTGGGCTGCCATCTATGGGGTCGCACAGAGTCGGACACGACTGAAGTGACTTAGCAGCAGCAGAGGGGTGAGAGGGAGGTTCAGGAGGGAGCGGATATATGTATAATTATGGCTGATTTGCACTGTTGTATGGTAGAAGCCAACATAACATTGTAAAGCAATTATGCTCCAATTAAAAAAATAAATTATGTATGTAAATATTTATTGCTATTTCCCCTTAGATGTTTCATTGTTGTTGCTTAGTCGCTCAGTCATGTCTGACTCTTTGCAGGCCTATGAACTGCAGCACGCCAGGCTTCCCTGTCCTTCACCATCTCCTGGAGCTTGCTCAAACTCATGTCCATTGAGTCTGTAATGCCATCCAACCATCTCATCCTCTGTTGTCCCCTTCTCCTCATGCCCTCAATCGTTTCCAGCAACAAGGTCTTTTCTAATGAATCAGCTCTTTGCATTAGGTGGTCAAAGTATTGGAGCTTAAGCTTCAGCATCAGTCCTTCCAATGAATATTCAGGACTGATTTCCCTTAGGATTGGCTCATTTGATCTCCTGGCAATCCAGGGGACTCTCAAGAGTTTTCTCCAACACTACAGCTCAAAAGCATCAATTCTTCTGCACTCAGCTTTCTTTATGGTCCAACTCTCATTTCCAAACATGACTATTGGAAAAACCATAACATTGACTAGATGGACCTTTGTTGGCAAAGTGATGTCTCTGCTATCTAGGTTTGTCATAGCTTTTCTTCCAAGGAGCAAGCATCTTTTAATTTCATGGCTGCAGTCACCATCTGCAGTATTTTGGAGCCCAAGAAAATAAAGTCTGTCACAGTTTCCATTGTTTTTCCATCTATTTGCCATGAAGTGATAGGATTGGATGTCATGATTTTAATTTTTTGAATGTTGAGTTTTAAGGCAGCTTTTTCACTCTTCTCTTTCACTTTCATCAAGAGGCTCTTTAGTTCCTCTTCACTTTCTGCCATAAGGGTGGTGTCATCTGCATATCTGAGGTTATTGCTATTTCTCCTGGCAATCTTGATTCCAGCTTTTGCTTTATCCAGCCCTGGTTCCACAGGCTGTACTCTGCATAGAAGTTAAATAAGCAAGATGACAATATACAGCCTTGATGTACTACTTTCTCAATTTGGAACCAATCCACTGTTCCATGTCTGGTTCTAACTGTTGCTTCTTAACCTGCATACAGACTTCTCAAGAGGCAGTTAAGGTGGTCTGATATTAAATATGAAATGTCTACGAAACATAGACATCAAAAACATACACTTGATTTCTCCATCCTCCACAACCTAGTTAAAATCTTTTGCTTAATAGTAAAAGAAAATTCCATTCTACCAGTTTCTAGGGTCTTGTCATTCTTGACCACTCGCTTTCTCTCATACCTTCTACCAGACATTCAGCAAAATCCTGAATCTTACCAATGCTAACAATTTTCATCTTGCCCCTTTAGTACAAACTCCTGTCTTTTTATCCCCCTGCATTATTTTCTGTAACACTGGTTACCTGAAAGTTATCCACATAGAGATCATAAGTAAAACTGAAAAGGCTGAAATGACAAAGAAGAGAGGATATATTAATAAAAAGAAAGCAGAGACACTTGGAAAATTAAAGTAGCTCTATATTTAGGGTATATTAGATGAAGAAACCTTGACAGGATACAGAAAAAGAACATAAAAATATCAAAACCAAAAAAAAACTCTTGTCTTGGAAGCCATGGTAGTAGAGAGAGTTTCCATCAAATGCTATAGAGCTTAATTAGATTGTGGGTTGAAAGGCATCAGATTATATTCTATTTAAAATTATTACAAAAAAGTGGCTACATTTCCCTGTGCTGTAAAATACATCCCTGGCCTGTTGTTTGTTTGTTTGTTTGTTTTTCACAAAGCAGATTGTGTCTCTAAAGCCCATATCCCTATCATGCCCTTCCTTCTTCCCCTCCCCTCACTGGTAACTATTAGGATTTTTTTTATTGTAAATCATTAATTCTTCAATTTAAAAAAGGGGCATCAGAGTTGGCAAATCAGTAACTCATTTGTTATTTCAGAATAGTGGCTTTAGGAGTGGTGGAGATAGAAAGCCATATTCATGGGGGTAAACAGGTAGAGAATATAGAATTCTTATTTGAAAAGTTTTTCTTTGTTAAGTAATTGAAGCTACTAGAGGGTACAGAATGCCTATGAGTGCTTTCAGGACAAGAGAAGCTAGTAAAAAGAAAAGATTTGAGAAGCAAGTGATAGAGTCAGGTTCTAGTGGAGAATGGAGCACAAGATTAAAAGAAAACCTAGGTATGACCTGGAAAGACATGTCCTCCAAAAACAGAATGAATAAAAGAGGAAGAAATTAAACTTTAAGAAAATAAGCTTTAAGATGAAACTGAAAGTCACTTCACCCTGGCTGAACTCAATCTTCCAAATAAAGTGAGGCAGGAGATAGATGGGTCTCAGGCTGAGAAGCTGGAGTTTGTGCCCTGTGGACAGATACTTCAAGATGAAGAAGAGAGGGGGCTAAGCCCTGACCAGACGAAAGACCACACTTCTCATTCTTGAAGTCAAGGAGACCTTCCCACCTACACACGCACAGGAAGGCTTCTTGGAATTCAAAAAGGGAGGGGGTGCCACCCCAGAGTAGTGATGTCAACCAGCTCATAGGCCTCTTTGCTAGAATCCATCCTAAGAGATCCATCAACACATGTGGGAGGACCCTGAGATATACCAAATACAAACTCAAAACCAGGCAAAGCAAGATGATTGGCAGAAAGAAACACAGAAAAACGCCCCACAAAAGTAATTCAAACTACCACAAGGGCAGAACTCTCTCTGAGCCCACCTGTGTTATCTATCCACATGTACTCTTTTTCCTTTTAATAAGTACTTTACTTGCTTCTTTACATCCCATCTCTATGTGAAAATTCATTTCTACACAGCTGACGGGCAAGGGCCTTGTCACTGGTCACTGGTCTCTGGTGGTCTAGAGGCTAGGATTCCACATTCTCACTGCCTGACTTCAACCTCTGGCCCAGAACTAAAATCCCGACTGCAAGCAACTGCAAGCCAAGGCCACGCAGGATCAAAAGTAGCAAATTAGGTCATCTACTGAGATATAGCAACCTCTACCTAGAAATATTTTAATTAGCTTTGTTGCAGGAAGGGGCACCCCTTCCAGAGGCTGAAACTGGGCTCTTGTCTAACACTCAGAAATGAATTGTCCAAGGAGACACATGCTGACAAATCAAGCGATTTTACTGGGAAAGGGCACCCAGATGGAGAGCAGTAGGGAAAGGGAAACCAGGAGAACTGCTCTGCTAGCAGTCTCAGGTTTTATGGTGATTAATTTATGGGATTAATTTCTGGGTTGTCTTTAGCCAATCATTCTGACTCAAAGTCCTTCCAGTGGTGCAGGCCTTGTTCAGCCAAGATGGATGCCAAGAAGGATTCTGGGAGGTGGTCGCACATGTGGTGTCTTTTTGACCTTTTCTGAACTCTTGTGGTTGGTGGTGGGTTATTAGTTCTGTGTTCCTTACCAGGACCTCCTGTCATAAAACAACTAATGCAAATGGTTACTATGGTGCCTGGCCAGGGTGGGCAGTTTCAGTCAGTGTGCTTCCCGTAACAGTTTCATTTACCAGATATTATTACAAAATAGTAAATATAAATCATTTTACAGATGGGATATAATCTTTGCTCTTTGTCTAGTATTTATAAAAAACTACAAGTCAAAGAGTATGTGCCTGGAACTGAACCAAGTGGAAACTAGATTTCTAAACAAAAACCTAGTATAAGAAAGAAATGACTCCAAACACTTAAATATCCTGAGACATTGTTTTACTCTTGAACACAAACACCCAATGGTGCCAAGGTCCAAGGCCTTCAGATTGGCGGGAAAATATAGCGTATTCCCCTGAACATTAGCATCTATTGTAAGTCATCATCCTTCACCTGCAATTGTTAATCAGGTTTTGCACAGTTCCTTTGAAAACTTCCTTGGGGAAGCACTTAGTCTGCATGACAAAATATCTCAGGACAGAGTGTATACATTTCTTTCTGAAATTTGACCCAGAGTTTCTGAAGCCAACAAAGTTCACTTGACTTTTTTAAAAGTTGAACTTCACCTTCAAACTTTCCACTCTCAAATGAAAGACATTGGAGAAAACACTCAGCATCACCACTGTCACGAACAAAGGTGAGGTGTTCATGGTGGAGAAAAGGGAGCATGAGACACTTCAAGAGTGCTCCAAGAGACACACTCAGGAAGCAGACAGCTAGAAAACACACACAACTGCTCATCAGAGCTGACCAGGGTGGTATCTCTGCTTACAACAGACTATTAAACATAATCTGCCAAGGGCACTCAGTTGCACAGACTTTGGCATGTATTAGTTTTCCTAAGCTCCATATTTCTATCATGTAGGTTTAAGACACTTTGTTGGGTATATTTGCTTTGGAATGAGCAAAACGATGCCTGTGTGTACGTGCGAGTGCAGGGGCTCTCCCGGGCTGGGTGAGAATGCCCAGCAAGGAGGGACTGCCTGACGGTTTTCAGAGAACAGAACATAGACATGCACTCAGGAGTGGACTCCTTCCAAGCGGCCTGGCCAATTTCCCAGTGCAGATGGTGGCCAAACAATCTCCTGAGAGAGATATCTAATGCTTTTGGACAAACCTTAGTCTCTCTCAAACCCCCTGAGCACCATGTTTTCATAGACTGAATTAGTAAAAAAGAATTTCCCCTACCATAAAAGGACTGTCGGACTAATAAAATACTATTGCGTGACCTACACACAGATCCTAGATAGTGTAGTCTGGTTATTAATAGCCTGCACTCGAGAATTCAAAATACTTGTATGAGAATAACTGCTCTACCACATACCAAACGCATGATCTTGGGAAAAGACGTTAAATTTTCAGAGACGGATTTCCCTCTGCCATGACAGCCTATTGCAACGTTTACTGGGAGACTAAATGAAATAAAGAATATAAAGTGAAGTGAAAGTTGCTCAGTCGTGTCCAACTCTTTGCAACCCCATGGACTGTAGCTCAGTGCCAAACTCCTCTGTCCGTGGGATTCTCCAGGCAAGAATACTGGAGTGGGTTGCCATTTTCTTCTCGAAAAGAATAGAAAGGTCAGCACATTTTCTGGTATATGGCAAATGCTCAATAAATATTAGCTGCTTAGAATGGGGGTTTTTAAAAGGGAGAAAATTTTGTCAGTGTATTTGTGAGTATGTTTGCTTACATATGCAAAGACTACCTCTGGAAGGATGTCATTTGCCCTCAATGAAGAAAAAAACCCGGTAGTTGGGAAAGCAGTGCTAGTAAGAATTTTTCATTGTGTAGGCCATTTGTGTCTCTTTTTTCAAAGAAATAAAATACTTTAAATTTAAGTATTAAATAAATATTGGCTTTACCATTTTTTTCATTTCCCTTTACATTTATAACCAACAGTAAGGGAGTATTTCATGTTTTGCCAAAAAATATTTAAAGGTTATATAATGATCATAATTTTCCCAGTGATTATTAAGATCACTTTGGATGGTTTCAACTTGCAAGATCATTTTTATAGCCCTGCACTGCCCTGAAAAATAAGAATTATCTGTATATCCACCAAAGCAGAAAACCAATTTTCTGTTAAGAGTGTCATTCTAAAAACACTTTTTCTGATTTTTGTCAGGCATTTCATTCATTTAATAAGTATCTTTGAATTATTATAGATAGTAAAATAGGAACCAATTTATTGTGAATTCAAGAAAACTAGAAATAGAGACAGTGTTCTTAAAGTTTAATAACACTAAGTACTATTAACATTGTACTGTGTGATTTATAAAGAACCTTCACATAAAGTTAACTTATTCCCCATACCACTGTCTAATATTCAGGAGCAGACTCCTTTGTGATGTTGCATTGCTCTTGGGAAAAAGGCAAAAGTATTTAATGTGGCATGACTGGCCCTGTCTAGTCTGCCTTCATAACTTCACATCCCACCTCCTTGCTCTCTCCACCCCAGCTACACTGGCATTATTTTCATCTCTAGATTCACCAGGCACACTCATGCCACAGCCTCTTGCCATATTGCTCTGTTTGCCTCCTTCCCTTTTCCATCAACTCACCTCCTACTTAATCTTCAATTCTACAAGTGTCACTTATGCTGGGAGGAGATCTTCTCTTTGCCCTTTCCAGAACAGCTTTCTCTCTTCTCTCCCTCTCTCCATTCTAACGTGCAAGGACATAACAACAGTTTCCCTGCAGTCCCATCAAGGTATTTGTTCTCCCAGCTCCCTCCTTTCAATGTCACTGCAGCTCTGCAGCATCCCTCCACAGACTCAATGCCTCCTGTGAGGAAGGCAGCTCCCTCTACTTAGCCATTCTGTCTCTAGGCTCTAATAAGCCACTCTATCTCTGGCTGTATTAGACCTGGGGTGGAAATGTCCAATCCCTGCCCTACTCCCCCACCACTTCTTTACAAATAGCTGCTTTATTATACTCTCTCTGAATTATCTTATTTGTGCCCTGTATCAGGATCCTGACTATAATCTTGTTCCCGCTCCTCCTAATGGTTCTTTCTCCAACATGGTCTCCTAAGACTTATGCCCTCATGCCAGTCAAAACAACGTACAGTCTTGACTACAATATACTAGACTATTTACAGCTCCCTGTTGTTCAGTCACTCAGTTGTGTAAGACTCTTTGAGATCCCATGGACTTCATCACCCCAAGCTTTCTTGGCCATCACCATCACCTGGAGCTTGCTCAAATTCATGTCCATTGAGTTGGTGATACCATCCAACCATCTCATCCTCTGTCATTCCCTTCTCCTCCTACCTTCCACCTTTCCCAGCATAGAGTCTTATCCAATGAATTGGCTCTCCCCATTAGGTGGTAAAGCATTGGAGATTCAGCTTCAGCATCAGTCCTGCCAATGAATATTCAGGACTGATTTCCTTTAGGATTAACTGGTTTGATTTCCATACAGTCCAAGGGACTCTCAAGTCTTCTGCAACAACATAGTCCAAAAGCATCAATTCTTCAGCGTTCAGCCTTCTTTATAGTTCAACTCTCACATCAATACACAACTACTGGAAAAACCATAGCTTTGACTATATAGACTTTTGGTGGCAAAGTAATGTCTCTGCTTTTTAGTACACTGTCTAGCTTTGTCATAGCTTTTCTTCCAAGGAGCAAGCATCTTTTGATTTCATGGCTGCAGTAACCATCTGCATGATTTTGGAGGCCTTTTTATCCTTCAGTTCAGTCACTCAGTCATGTCCAACTCTTTGCAGCATGCCAGGCCTCCCTGTCCATCACCAATTCCCAGAGTTCACCCAAACTCATATGCATTGAGTTGGTGATGCCATCCAGCCATCTCATCCTCTGTCGTCCCCTTCTTCTCTGCCTCCAATCCCTCCCAGCATCAGGGTCTTTTCAAATGGCATAAGGTGGCCAAAGTACTGGAGTTTCAGCCTCAGCATCAGTCCTTCCAATGAACACCCAGGACTGGTCTCCTTTAGGATGGACTGGTTGGATCTCCTTGCAGTCCAAAGGACTCTCAAGAGTCTTCTCCAACACCACAGTTCAAAAGCATCAATTCTTTGGAGCTCAGCTTTCTTCACAGTCCAACTCTCACATCCATACATGACCACTGGAAAAACCATAGCCTTGACTAGATGGACCATTGTTGGCAAAGTAATATCCCTGCTTTTGAATATGCTATCTAGGTTGGTCATAACTTTCCTTCCAAGGAGTAAGCGTGTTTTAATTTCATGGCTGCAATCACCATCTGCAGTGATTTTGGAGCCCAGAAAATTAAAGTTTGACACTGTTTCCACTTTTTCCCCATCTATTTCCCATAAAGTGATGGGACCAGATGACATGATCTTAGTTTTCTGAATTTTGAGCTTTAAGCCAACTTTTTCACTCTCCTCTTTCACTTTCATCAGGAGGCTTTTTAGTTCCTCTTCATTTTGTGCCATAAGGGTGGTGTCATCTGCATATCTGAGGTTAATGATATTTCTCCCGGCAATATTGATTCCAGTTTGTGCTTCATCCAGCCCAGCGTTTCTCATGATGTACTCTGCATAGAAGTTAAATAAGCAGGGTGACAATACACAGCCTTGATGTACTCCTTTTCCTATTTGGATTTTCTTTATTATTCAGTTTTCAAAATATCCACCCCACAATTCAGAAGTATTCTCTTCCTAAAAGCTTTGACACCCTCAGGCTGCAAACTTCTGGTTTGGGTAGCCATTTGAGCTCCCATAACACTCTGTCTGTACCATGGCGTTTATCACTCTGTGATTAACTTGATGCATTTGTCTTTCCTACAAGGCTCTGAACCACTAAGTCTGTAGTTTCTAGTCCCCCAGGGCCTAATAAACTGCCTGGCATATGATAGCTATTCAATAAATGAAAACTACAAAGCTGTATATAAAGTCTAGCAAAAGTAGTTCAGAGGCTTACTATAATATATATTAAGGCACAGTAGATTATCAGCATGTTTATCTCTTCTCCCAAGACATTTTTTTCTCCAAATACAGCATCTTAGTAAGAATACAGTTACCATAGCCAAAATACTGCAGTAAGTGTACAGAATGATGTAATTTCCTTCATCAGACATTTATTCCTTCTAAAAATAAAATCTTTAAGCTTATTTCTCAGTTCTTCTTTACTGAGCACTGTATTTCTTGGGTGTTGTCAAAGAAAATACAGTACATTGAAAAGCAAGAATGACCCAGAAAATTGGGTCAAGGAAGGTTTTGGAAGGTTTTTTCCAGGTAAAATATGAATTTTTCATAGCTTTGCTACCCCCACACATTGCAATATTAATGCCCATTTACCACTTGTTTAAATGCTTTTATTAAAATTATTTTTCTGTTTTCTTGTATGGTTACCTCTTCCTTTCTCCTCCGATCAATCACATTATTCTTCACCCTATTCTTTAGAGAATGTTATGGTGTGCCAACTAAATTTCCCTAGCCCTTTCAGGACTAAATTTCCCTAGCCCTTTCAGGACTAAAGCACTTACCGCTTCAGTGGTTGGGAATGTTGATGGTTGATGCTCACAGCTCAAGCCTGCTTTTTAAGGATCACCTTCAGCAGAGCTACAGTTATATCACACCTCCTTTTTGGTGACAGTCCACATCCAAACATGGAGGGTTAGCCAACATGTAGGGTTAGGTGGGGGAAGGCAAATAGAGAATGCAGAGCAAAAAGACTTCCTTGGTCCAGTTGGAAATGACTATGCAGGAATATCCCAGCTCCAGAGGTCTCAACTGACCTGCTCTTGTGATTGCAGCCTAGCCCAGTCTTTGCCTCAGCTTAATCCACTATACTATCCTTCATTTCCCTTCAATGGTTGACTCTGAGACCACTCCTACATAAACTTCCTGCACTCCAATTTCTATCTCAGAGTCTGCTTTCTGGGGAACCAATAAGAACCCTCAAGAAGGAGCTCATGTAAATAAGCTAATATGAATTCTTCCATGCTTTCTTCCATGACTGTCTCATATGGGCAAATAAATATACATATATAATATATTATAAATATATGATTTTTGCTTTTTAAAATGAGATCTTATTATAAATTCCTTAATTTCCCCATTCAAAAGCACTATTATACCTATTAATATATATAGGTATTAATACTTATATAGGTTTAGATTTCCTCTAGGCAATTTGTATTGCTCCAAAGCTTTAGTACATTCTTTTAGCAGGTAAATAATATTCTAAGGTATTGTTGTTGTTTAGCCACTAAATAAAGTCTGATTCTTTTGTGATCCCATGGATTGTAGCTCACCAGGCTCCTCTGTCCATGGGATTTTCCAGGCAAGAATACTAGACTGGATTGCCATTTCCTTCTCCAAGGGATCTTCCCAACCCATCAGTTCAGTTCAGTCACTCAGTCATGTCCGACTCTCTGTGACCCCATGAATAGCAGCACGCCAGGCCTCCCTGTCCATCACCAACTGCCAGAGTCCACCCAAACCCATGTCCATTGAGTCAGTGATGCCACCCAACCATCTCATCCTCTGTTGTCCCCTGCTCCTCCTGCCTGACTCAATCTTTCCCAGCACCAGGGTCTTTTCCAGTGAGTCAGCTCTTCACATCAGGTGACCAAAGTATTGAAGTTTCAGCTTCAATATCAGCCCTTCCAATGATCTCCTTCAGAATGGACTGTTTGGATCTCCTTGCAGTCCAAGGGACTCTCAAGTGTCTTCTCCAACACCATAGTTCAAAAGCATCAATCTTCGGTGATCAGCTTTCTTTATAGTCCAATTCTCACATCCATACATGACCACTGGAAAAACCATACCCTTGATTAGACGGACCTTTGTTGATAAAGTAATGTCTCTGCTTTTTAATATGCTGTCTAAGTTGGTCATAACTTTCCTTCCAAGGAGTAAGCGTGTTTTAATTTCATTGCTGCAATCAACATCTGCAGTGATTTTGCAGCCCAGAAAAATAAAGCCAGCCACTCTTTCCACTGTTTCCCCATCCATTTGCCACGAAGTGATGGGACTGGATGCCATGATCTTAGTTTTCTGAATGTTGAGCTTTACACCAACTTTTTGACTCTCCTCTTTCACTTTCATCAAGAGGCTCTTTAGTTCAGGGTCAAACCAAATCCTCCTGCATCCAGGAAGATTCTTTACCACCAAGCCACCAGGAAAGCCCATTCCATGGTATAGACATATAATAATATATTCAATCACTCATCTTTGGATGGGGACCCACAGTCTTACAGTACTTTCATTTTGGTTTCCATGAAAAGTGCTGGAGTGGATATTATTGTACATATCATATCATATGCACTTCTATTTCTGTAGGATAGATTTCTAAAGGTGGCACTAGGTTCAGTATGTATATACTTTTTTCAAATATATATTGCAGATTTATTTTCAAAACTGTATAAAATTCACACTAATGCAGAAGAGAACTTATGAAGTGATTCTATATATTTCAATTTTACATGCTTCTTTCTTGCCCTCTACTATAGCCAAGTGATTTTGTATGAAACTTCTTTTTCAGGGTGAAAATATAGAAAGGTCCCCAAAACACTCTTTAACAAGTTTTTAACAGCTAACAAAACATGTAAACTATCTTTTTATTTTTTTATTTTTATTGGAGTGCAGTTGATTTACAATATTGTATTAGTTTCAGGTGTACAGCATAAATCAGTTACACATATACACATCTCCCATCTTTTAAGATTATTTTCCCATGTGAAAATACCTTTTTAAAAGCAAAAGTACTGTTTTCAATGTAGGGCAAGTCCAGATTTATTTTAAATTAGTATTAAAACAGAATTAGAGGCTATCAATCTATTTAATATTATCTGAAACAATTTCTTTTTTTACTCAGACTCTCTTAAATGTAGTATAATGTATTCAACCTCTTTTCCCCAGAAATTGGTATTATAAAGTATCTATATGTGTTCAAAATTCAGTGATAACCAGTAAGAAGTATTAGAACCAGAGATTTCTCAGGATCCTGGAAATAAATGTTAGTTTTTAAAAGCAAAAAACAATATACAACTTATCATATTCAAATTTTAAATGCATTCAGGTGCAAGGTTAACTAAATGTTACCCTCCATGATTTCAAAAGCAAATCATTATGGAAATTTAAAAATACAAGATAAAACTATTAAGTTCTTAAGTGAACTTCTCATGACATTTAAAAAAAGAATGTACATTACACAAAATTCAACTATTGTACCATTTGAAAATTTGTTGTGATTTGCAAGGAAAACAGTTTTCCTCATTGTTTTAGATAAATTAGAAGTTAATGAACTAACTATTCCAGTATAGCATTATCATAAATAAATACAAATCTATGATGAGAGTTAATCAAATTGAGTTGAACAATACATTTTCCCAAGTATATTTTGCGCAAAACCACAGGCTGAGAAGTAATTATTTTTATGCATGGCACTTGACATTTTCAACTTGAAAAACATTTCATCTAGTAAAGTCAATACTTTTTGTAAGCACAACCTATTGGTTGTTAATGTTAGGACACCATCTTGTGGATAAGGC
Source organism: Bos javanicus (assembly GCF_032452875.1). NCBI lineage: Eukaryota > Metazoa > Chordata > Mammalia > Artiodactyla > Bovidae > Bos > Bos javanicus. The sequence goes on along the minus strand of NC_083874.1, from coordinate 31,598,511 downwards.
ATCTAATTTGGAAACCTATCTGAAATCACTTACAAAGCAAAAGGTAAAAAAATTTCTAAGTATCACAGAAACAAATCCATAGCTTTATCTTTATTTTATTACCATGTTTGCACAAAATAAACATGTTTATTAGTATGTTTGAATACTAGGAAAAGAATACTGAATAATTTTTACCAAAAAAGCATTTTTACCTGTGTATATCAGCTACAAACCAAATGCTATATTTCAAAATAGCTATATGTTATCAAGGCATTTTAACGAAAAAAAAATTTTCAGAGAATTAATGAAATCTGTATTAGTGAAGGTTATTTTTATATAATTATAATTTAGTGCCAAACACTTCTGGGTTTCATATGGTCAATATTGATAAAGATGTCTGAGGTATAGTGAAAGTGAAAGTGACTCAGTCATGTTCCTCTGTCCATGGAATTGTCCAGGCCAAGATACTGGAGTGGGTTGCCATTCCCTTCTCCAGGGGATCTTCTCAACCCAGGGATCAAACCCTGGTCTCAAGCATTGCTGGCAGATTCTGTACTGTCTGAGCCACCAGGAAGAGTTTCCATATGAGGTATACTCAGTTCAGTTCAGTTCAGTCGCTCAGTCGTGTCTGACTCTTTGCGACCCCGTGAACCGCAACATGCCAGGCCTCCTGGTAATCATCAATTACCAGAGTTCACCCAAACCCATGTCCATAGAGTCAGTGATGCCATCCAACCATCTCATCCTCTGTCATCCCCTGCTCCTCCTGCCCTCAATCTTTCCCAACATCAGGGTCTTTTCAAATGAGTCAGCTCTTCGCATGAGGTGGCCAAAGTATTGGAGTTTCAGCTTCAACATCAGTCATTTCAAGGAACACCCAGGACTGGTCTCCTTTAGGATGGACTGGTTGGATCTCCTTGCAGTCCAAGGGACTCTCAAGAGTCTTCTCCAACACCACAGTTCAAAAGCATCAATTCTTCGGCGCTCAGCCTTCTTCACAGTCCAACTCTCACATCCATACATGACCACAGGAAAAACCATAGCCTTGACTAGACAGACCTTTGTTGGCAAATATCTCTGCTTTTGAATATGCTATCTAGGTTGGTCATAACTTTCCTTCCAAGGAGTAAGCGTCTTTTAATTTCATGGCTGCAGTCACCATCTGCAGTGATTTTGGAGCCCAGAAAAATAAAGTCTGGCACTGTTTCCACTGTTTCCCCATCTATTTCCCATGAAGTGATGGGACCAGATGCCATGATCTTTGTTTTCTGAATGTTGATTTTAAAGGATAAGAGGAAGCAAATTAATATTTGCTAACATCTGCTAGTAGCTGACATGTTAGATACTTTATATACATTAGCTTTCTCATTAAGATGGTAATAATCTCATTTAACAGATGAGACAGTGGGCCCAGAAAGGTCAAAATATACCTGTGATCAATCAGTAGGAAATGTTAGATCCAAGGTTTAGACAAGCAAAGTCAGCTCTTCGCATGAGGTGGCCAAAGTATTGGAGTTTCAGCTTCAACATCAGTCATTTCAAGGAACACCCAGGACTGGTCTCCTTTAGGATGGACTGGTTGGATCTCCTTGCAGTCCAAGGGACTCTCAAGAGTCTTCTCCAACACCACAATTCAAAAGCATCATTCTTCGGCGCTCAGCTTTCTTCACAGTCCAACTCTCACATCCATACATGACCACTGGAAGAACCATAGCCTTGACTAGATGGACCTTTGTTCACAAAGTAATGTCTCTGCTTTTTAATATGCTGTCTAGGTTGGTCATGACTTTCCTTCCAAGGAGTAAGCGTCTTTTAATTTCATGGCTACAATCACCATCTGCAGTGATTCTGGAGCCCAGAAAAATAAAGTCAGCCACTCTTTCCACTGTTTCCCCATCTATTTCCCATGAAGTGATGGGACTTGATGCCATGATCTTCGTTTTCTGAATGTTGAGCTTTAAGCCAACTTTTTCACTCTCCTCTTTCACTTTCATCAAAAGGCTCTTCTTCACTTTCTGCCATAAGGGTGGTGTCATCTGCATATCTGAGGTTATTGATATTTCTCCCAGCAATCTTGATTCCAGCTCTTGCTTCCTCCAGCCCAGCATTTCTCATGATGTACTCTGCATATAAGTTAAATAAGCAGGGTGACAATATACAGCCTTGACGTACTCCTTTTCCTATTTGGAACCAGTCTGCTGTTCCATGTCCACTTCTAACTGTTGCTTCCTGACCTGCATACAGGTTTCTCAAGAGGCAGGTCAGGTGGTCTGGTATTCCCATCTGCTTCAGAATTTTCCACAGTTTATTGTGATCCACACGGTCAAAGGCTTTGGCATAGTCAATAAAGTAGAAATAGATGTTTTTCTGGAACTCTCTTGCTTTTTCCATGATCCAGCGGATGTTGGCAATTTGATCTCTGGTTCCTCTGCCTTTTCTAAAACTAGCTTGACTATCTGGAAGTTCATGGTTCACATATTACTGAAGCCTGGCTTGGAGAATTTTAATCATTACTTTACTAGCGTGTGAGATAAATGCAATTGTGCAGTAGTTTGAGCATTCTTTGGCATTGCCTTTCTTTGGGATTGGAATGAAAACTGACCTTTTCCAGTCCTGTGGCCACTGCTGAGTTTTCCAAATTTGCTAGGATATTGAGTGTAGCACTTTCACACCATCATCTTTCAGGATTTGAAGTAGTTCCACTGGAATGCCATCACTTCCACTAGCTTTGTTCATAGTGATGCTTTCTAAGGCCCACTTGACTTCACATTCCAGGATGTCTGGCTCTAGGTGAGCGATCACACCATCATGATTATCTGGTTCGTAAAGATCTTTTTTGTACAGTTCTTCTGTGTATTCTTGCCACTTCTTCTTAATATCGTCTGCTTCTGTTAGGTCCCTACCATTTCTGTCCTTTATTGAACCCATCTTTGTGTGAAATGTTCCCTTGGTATCTCTAATTTTCTGGAAGAGATATCTAGTCTTTCCCATTCTATTGTTTTCCTCTATTTCTTTGCATGGATCGCCAAGGAAGGCTTTCTTATCTCTCCTTGCTTTCTTTGGAACTCTGCATTCAAATGGGTATATCTTTCCTTTCCTCCTTTGCTTTTCACTTAAGAATCTCAAATATCAAATTGGTTTTCTCCTTAAAATGTATTAACATTTACATTAGCCTCACTAAAATCAAAAAGTCTTTAATACTTATAGGAATATTGATTCAATAGGACTTTATGAAAGAGAAATAGATTATCAGAGCATAGTGTCTGGAGGGCTGGGCACTATTTCTGGAACAGCCAACCACCTTGGACAAATCAATTCACTTATTTTGTCTTAGTTATCACAGCTGACAAAAGGAATAATGGCAGCTTAACCAGACAGTATTTGCAAAGGTATAAAACACTTTCACAAAACACTATGTGTAAAATTTCTTTCTTGTCACTAAGTCATGTCTGACTCTTTTGTGATCCCCTGGACTATAGCCCTCCAGGCTCCTCTGTCCATGGGGATCTCCAGGCAAGAATACTGGAGAGGGTTGCCATTTCCTTCTCTAGGGGATCTCCTGACCTAGGGGTTGAATCCATGTCTCCTGCATCATCAGGCAGATTCTTTACCACTGAGCCACCAGGGAAGCCCCAAATTTCTTTGTCCACCATAATATAGGAAGTGAAAAGAGTAATGGGTCCAATTTATTCTTGTTTTCAAGCTCTGACCCTGACAGCTGGTTTCTTTAGCACTTTAAAAAATGACGTTGATCACCCCTACACTCTCCCAACATATTTTCTTTTTTCCTTTCCATAAGGTTTTTTTGGGCAGGGTCTAAAAAAAACTTATACAGACCATCTTGGCTAACACATCAGCCATGTGACTTGGGGAAAGCAATTACACCTGCTTAATGGTGAAGGGATTTAAAATTCAGGTCTGAGTTTGAAATCTGACTTCTTTACTTACCAGTTGTGTTGCTTTGGGTAAATTATAGAGCTTTCTCTCTGTTTTCTCATTTTCTTGAAAGGGTTCTGAAGAGTGTTACTTTAAAGTGTGTAAAGCATTTACCACAGTGATTGAATTGTGTCAAGTGGGATATGGCAAAAAATGAAAGTTTATCAGAATTATTATAAATGAATACTATTTAATTTGACCTCTCTTCAAACTTGAAAATAAGCCAGAGCATATCCATCATTCACAATATTTGTAAAAGAAATAACGCTGTTCTGCACTAATGGCCACAGAATATCTGGTCCAAAATGCTACTTTGATGGAGTCTGAATTGATTTCCTCTAAATGGCTGAAGTTTTAAAACAATTTGTAATTTCCCTCCTGCACCACAGTACAGAAAACAGTACATTCAACTCTTGGAAAGCCTTAAATTTCCACAGATCATTAGTCTATAATGAAAATAATTAATTATAATCTTTGACTTACAAAGGTGACTTACCTTTCCTGTAATGGATTTGAAGCTGCTTCAGTTAATGTAGGGTCAAGGTTCAACAAACTGCAGACGGTTCAAATAGTTTAGTTACAAAGGTGATCAGATGTCTTGGTGATGGAACCAGAGAAAAGCCCTTGGTCTCTCTTATTGCTGTTGTGCAATCCTTTAAAAAGCAAAAATGCCAATTGGCTATTTTGGAAATTTGATAAAGCGTTGTTTGTAGCAACATATGTGACTATTAACTTATTTAACTAAAAATGCAGTTAACCAGAACAAAAGCATTTAACAAATGGACAAAAAGACATCTCAGGAAGTAGTCAATAAGGCCCTCATCATCCTTTATTTTCTTTTCTAAATTAGTTTCTGAACTTCCTTTCTGGGTCAGCTCAATTCTCAATATTTCTCTTAATTCTACCTTATCAATCAGGATTAATAATGACTGCACTAGGCCATCTTATACTAGATTTTATTCTGAATTTAAAAGTTGGGGACAAATCAAGATAGTCCAGATCGGATCAGATCAGTCGTTCAGTCGTGTCCGACTCTTTGCGACCCCATGAATTGCAGCACGCCAGGCCTCCCTGTCCATCACCAACTCCCGGAGTTCACTCAGACTCACGTCCATCAAGTCAGTGATGCCATCCAGCCATCTCATCCTCTGTCGTCCCCTTCTCCTCTTGCCCCCAATCCCTCCCAGCATAGAGTCTTTTCCAATGAGTCAACTCTTCACATGAGGTGGCCAAAGTACTGGAGTTTCAGCTTTAGCATCATTCCTTCCAAAGAACATCCAGGGCTGATCTCCTTCAGAATGGACTGGTTGGATCTCCTTGCAGTCCAAGGGACTCTCAAGAGTCTTCTCCAACACCACAGTTCAAAAGCATCAATTCTTCGGCTCTCAGCCTTCTTCACAGTCCAACTCTCACATCCATACATGACCACAGGAAAAACCATAGCTTGACTAGACAGACCTTTGTTGGCAAATATCTCTGCTTTTGAATATGCTATCTAGGTTGGTCATAACTTTCCTTCCAAGGAGTAAGCGTCTTTTAATTTCATGGCTGCAGTCACCATCTGCAGTGATTTTGGAGCCCAGAAAAATAAAGTCTGGCACTGTTTCCACTGTTTCCCCATCTATTTCCCATGAAGTAATGGGACTGGATGCCATGATCGTCGTTTTCTGAATGTTGAGCTTTAAGCCAACTTTTTCACTCTCCACTTTCACTTTCATCAAGATGCTTTTTAGTTCCTCTTCACTTCCTGCCATAAGGGTGGTGTCATCCACATATCTGAGGCGATTGATATTTCTCCCGGCAATCTTGATTCCAGCTTGTGTTTCTTCCAGTCCAGCGTTTCTCATGATGTACTCTGCATATAAGTTAAATAAACAGGGTGACAATATACAGCCTTGACGAACTCCTTTTCCTATTTGGAACCAGTCTGTTGTTCTATGTCCAGTTCTAACTTTTGCTTCCTGACCTGCATACAAATTTCTCAAGAGGCAGATCATGTGGTCTGGTATTCCCATGTTTTGAAGAATTTTCCACAGTTGATTGTGATCCACACAGTCAAAGGCTTTGCCATAGTCAATAAAGTAGAAATAGATGGTTTTCTGGAACTCTCTTGCTTTTTCCATGATCCAGTGGTTGTTGGCAATTTGATCTCTGGTTCCTCTGCCTTTTCTAAAACCAGCTTGAACATCAGGAAGTTCATGGTTCACATATTGCTGAAGCTTGACTTGGAGAATTTTGAGCATTGCTTTACTAGCATGTGAGATGAGTGCAATTGTGCGGTAGTTTGAGCATTCTTTGGCATTGCCTTTCTTTGGGATTGGAATGAAAACGGACCTTTTCCAGTCCTGTGGCCACTGCTGAGTTTTCCAAATTTGCTGGCATATTGAGTGCAGCACTTTCACAGCATCATCTTTCAGGATTTGGAATAGCTCAACTGGAATTCCATCACCTCCACTAGCTTTGTGTGTAGTGATGCTTTCTAAGGCCCACTTGACTTCACATTCCAGGATGTCTGGCTCTAGGTCAGTGATCACACCATCGTGATTATCTGGGTCGTGAAGATCTTTTTTGTACAGTTCTTCTGTGTATTCTTGCCATCTCTTCTTAATATCTTCTGCTTCTGTTAGGTCCATACCATTTCTGTCCTTTATCGAGCCCATCTTTCTATGAAATGTTCCTTTGGTATCTCTGATTTTCTTGAAGAGATCCCTAGTCTTTCCCATTCTGTTGTTTTCCTCTATTTCTTTGCATTGATCGCTGAAGAAGGCTTTCTTATCTCTTCTTGCTATTCTTTGGAACTCTGCATTCAGATGTTTATATCTTTCCTTTTCTCCTTTGCTTTTTGCTTCTCTTCTTTTCACAGCTAGTCCAAGCAAACAAAAAACCTAGGATTCCATCAAATTCAGAGCCCTTATATATAAGTTTAGCATTTACCCTGTATGGAAAAAACCTGATTTTTTTTATGTTCACAGAAATATAAACATCTTTTTTTCATATTTACACTAGAGGATTTATTGCATACATAATATTTGAACTCATTTGAATTACCTTTCATTTCATGTTTTTCTCAATAACAATTGGATCACATTATTCACACTCAAAAATATTGAAGGTATATATAGTACAGGGATATAGTTTCAAATTCTTTTCAAAAATAGGTGTATTTCATTCAAAATTCCATGACATATTCTGTTATGTCCCCATCTCTACCCTTTGAAAATCATTATCCTACCATGTTAGCATTATGCTGAGCTGTAATAGGTATTTAATATAGATTTGTGGATTTCATAAGGACTTTCTGTTAATCTATTGCTTTCATGCCAATCTTAGATTTCTTTCTTCCTGTAACAAAATGTGTCTATCATACATCTCATAGAAAAGAGTCATGTATTTCAATATGCTATATTTTAAGGTAATTCCTAATATATATTTTTCATAATTTCAAATATTAGCATTTTTGAGGCTTGGCTATAATATTTTTTAAATTATACTTTTATATACTCATACTATATATTTAACAACTTTTCAAATGAAATCAATAGTGTTTTCTACCATGAGCTGATTCATTGACAGCAAAGAACTGGGAGAACTATTTCGCATATTACATTATTGCTTTCAATTGAGTCCAGATTGATCCAGTGCGTTTATGGTAAGAATTCATTGAAATCAATGGAGCTGAGCACAGATTAAAAATGCTCCATTGCTTTCTAAGAAGTGCAGTGATAAATGTTATTATATTTAATATCAGGAGAGTCTTTCACCTCCCACCTCCCTACAACTTGTACACTGTTTTTAACCCAAGACAATATGATAGCTTTTCTTGTTTTCATGAAATATTTCTGAAATGTGTTGCACAGAAAGCTAAGTTCTAGTTAAGAGTGCCAGATGATGTAACTACTATTGCTATAAATAGTAGTTACAATACAAGAAATAAATTGAAAATATCTTATCATTTACTTTTTAATTGAGTTTCTTATAAATTGACAATGCTACCATTTCACTTGTGTACTACAACTGAGATAATATTACAAGACTATTGTTAGAGGGAAAAAAAGCAAGTCTAAGTTGTTTTTTCTCCAGTCCTGGTTATGTGTTATACTGAGTTGTTCATCCACCTGATATACCTTTTCCTGGTGACAGAGTACATGCATTGATATCTAGAAATTGGTTGAGTGACAGTATGTACTGGGTTGGCCAAAAGCTTCCTTTGGTTTTTAAGTTAAAATAAAAGACATATTTTTTTTTCATTTTCACCAAGAACTTTATTGAACAATGTATTCACCATTTTGTTCCACTATGTTTTTCCATTTTTCAGCTAACTTCAGGACTCCATCTTCCCAAAGCTTTTTCTTTTTGAGCAAAGTACATTTCAGATGCCTTTTACAGTCTTCCAGCAAATTGAAATGTTTTCCATTAAGAGAATTTTGTAAAGACAGAAATAAATGGATATCTGATGGTCCAGTGTCTGGTGAATACAGTGGATGAATCAGAACTTCCCAGCCAAGATTAACAGTTTTTGCCTGGTCATCAAAGAAACATGTGGTCTTGCATTGTCCTGATGGGAGACAATGTGTTTTCTGTTGACTAATTATGGATGCTTTTCATCAAGTGCTGCTTTCAGTTGATCTAATTAGGAACAGGACTTGTTGGAATTTATGCTTTGGTTTTCCAGAAGGAGCCCATAATAGGCACACCCTTCCAATCCTACCATATACACAACATCACTTCCTTTGGATGAAGACTGGCCTTTGGTGTGGTTGGTGGTGCTTCATTTTACTTGCCCCACAATCTCTTCCACTCCACATTAATGTATAGCATCCACTTTTCATTGCCTGTCACCATTTGTTTTAAAAACAGAACATTTTCATTATGTTTAATTAGAGAATAACATGTGGGAATATGGTCAAAAGGGGTTTTTTTTCACTTAATTTATGTGGAACCCAAACATCAAAGCAATTAACATAACCAAGCTGGTGCAAATGATTATAAACATTTGATTTGGATATTTTGAGTGTGTTGGTTATCTCCCATGGAACACTGATTGTTCTCAATTAATGTCTCAATTTGATCGCTATCAACTTCAACTGGCCTACTAGACCATGGAGCATTATCCAGTGAGAAATCTCCAGTATGAAATTTTGCAAACCACTTTTGACACATTTGATCAGTCACAGCACGTTTTCCACACACTGCACAAATCTCTTTTGTGCTTCAGCTGTGTTTTTGCCTTTCTTAAAATAATAAAGCATAAGCCAAAAATGTTGCTTTTTTTCTTCCATCTTCAGTATCAAAATGGCTACATACAAATTCACCAATTTGTTTTTGCATGCTGATTTGAGAGCTGTCACAATACAAAATTGTTTTGAATAAGTTCAGTTGGACATCTAATCACTACTAGAGCTATCTAAAAAAAAAAACTGAATGAACCTTTTGGCCAACCCAATAATTAGAGAGTAATCAAAAGAGGAAAGTTCTCTGCAAAAGTGTCCGGTTGACATAATGCTAAAGTTAGCCACTTTGACATACTGAGCATCACAGTTGAACAAAATTACGAGACAAAATTGGCTATAATTTATTGAACTAAGCACTCTTTTATATGTATGAAGATGCTCATCACAAGAGGAAAAGATAAAGCCCAGCAATATAATGAAGTGTCAAAGAATCACTGACTACAGATATTTTAACTGAAAATAGCTTTAAATATCATCTTGTCTTAATATGTTGACCACTCAGCTTTTGTTCAAGTGAAGCAAAACAATAAAATTCATGGCTGATCAATTGGAAAGAGAGAAATGTTTTAAGGACAGGTATTTAGAAACAACATTAAAAAAAAAAAAAACAAGGACTACATACATTTAAAATGTTACAGTATTGTTTTAAGAGAAAGAATTTTTTAAAATATGTATTGAATCTCAAGTCAATAATAAGAAACATCAAATCTTATTAATTACATAATTAACAGTTGCAAAATATATTAAACTACAACAGGCACAGATGTAATTTGTATTCAAATTACTTTTTTCATTTTCAGGCTTCAGTAGATTTTACCAGAATTAGTTATAGTTATGATATCGTATCTTGTTATTCCTCTCAAGTCTAACAGAAGTAAAGTAAATGTGGTCCCTTGACTACAGACTTTTGGATTCTAATTCCATTAGGCAAACAACCCAAGTCTGACCAAACATTGTTTATTTTTTTGAAGAAATTTCTAATTTTTAATGGAATATAATTGCTTTACAATGCTGTGCTAGCTTCTTCTGTAGAACCACATGAATTAGATTATAGATGGGGAAACTGTGGGAAAAGTGTCAGACTTTATTTTTCTGGGCTCCAAAATCACTACAGATGGTGACTGCAGCCATGAAATTAAAAGACTCTTACTCCTTGGAAGGAAAGTTATGACCAACCTAGATAGCATATTCAAAAGCAGAGACATTACTTTGCCAACAAAGGTTTGTCTAATCAAGGCTATGGTTTTTCCTGTGGTCATGTATGGATGTGAGAGTTGGACTGTGAAGAACGCTGAGCGCCGAAGAATTGATGCTTTTGAACTGTGGTGTTGGAGAAGACTCTTGAGAGTCCCTTGGACTGCAAGAAGATCCAACCAGTCCATTCTGAAGGAGATCAGCCCTGGATGTTCTTTGGAAGGGATGATGCTAAAGCTGAAACTCCAGTACTTTGGCCACCTCATGTGAAGAGTTGACTCATTGGAAAAGACTCTATGCTGGGAGGGATTGGGGGCAAGAGGAGAAGGGGACGACAGAGGATGAGATGGCTGGATGGCATCACTGACTCGATGGACGTGAGTCACAGTGAACTCCGGGAGTTGGTGATGGACAGGGAGGCCTGGCATGCTGCAATTCATGGTGTCGCAGAGTCGGACATGACTGAGCGACTGATCTGATCTGATACATATACCTCCCTCCCACCCCTCTATGTCATCACAGAGCACCGATCTGAGTTCCCTGTGCTATATAACAGCATCTCACTAGCTATCTATTTTACCTCACACTGGTCAGAATGGCCATCATCAAAAAATGTACAGATAATAAATTCTGGAGAGGGTGTGAATAAAAAGGAACTTTCTTAACAGTAGTGTGGGAATGTAACTTGACACAACCACTATGGAGAACAGTATGGAGATTCCTTAAAACTCTAAAAATTAAACAACCATATGACCCAGAAATGTCACTCATGGGTGTATACCCTAAGAAAACCATAATTTGCACATACCCCAATGTTCATTGTAGCACTATTTACAGTAACCAGGACATGGAAGCAACCTAGATGACCAACATTTAAGAGAATCCTTCAAGAAGCCCCATAAAGGAAAATGCAACTCTAGTTTCTAGTATTGTCATACATTGAAAGGGCTTAATCTTGATGCATACTGGACCCAAATAGTATCAGCCAGTGTGGAGAAAATAACTTAGACCATACACAAAAAGAGAGGCTGAGTACAGTTGATAGTATTGGAATAGCTCACCCAATCTCCATGACAACTTCTGTGTGTAGTACTATCATTTTGTTTGGATGTTTACTCTGTTCCCACTGACTGTGGGACACCAATTAAGGGGCTCAAATGGAAGGGGAAAACATAGATTAATCTAGACCATTCAAACATACACAATTACTCTAAGGAACTTAACTCTCTCTGGAATTAAGCTCAGGATCTCAAGAGAAAAGATATGCAGTTGATTTCATTACGAGGTGATGGCATCTTGAACAAACGGCCCATCATTTCCTGCTGCCTCTGGACTCAATATTACCTTTACAAAGATTTAATCCTATAACATTTTTGTCTATGTGGGAGAAACTCCCATATGCATGTGTGCTTAGTCGCTTAGCCATGTCCAGCTCTTTATGATCCCATGGACTGTAGCCCATCAGGCTCCTCTGTCCATGGGATTTTCCAGGAAAGAATACTGGAGTGGGTTGCTCTTTCCTTTATCAGGGATATTCCTGATCTAGGGGTCGAATCCGTGTCTCCTGCATTGATAGATGGATTCTTTACCACTGAGCCACCTAGGAAGTCCCATACTCTTCCAATAAATGTTTCCTAGTCTCAATCACTCTTAGATTAGCTCAAATAAGTTTTCTGTTACTTTCATAAAAATATCCCAAGTGTTTCACTGAGAAGCTGGCCTGAGTTTAGAACTGGCCTCAAAATAGAGAGAAGGGATGCTGATAGACAAAGTCAGTGTTCCAACAGCAGTGTCAAAGTGATGTGGACTCATCAGTCTTGGTTATGTCAAGGTTTGACATTAAAGGAGATTCATAGCAGGGAAAAATGCACATTGGCAGGAGAACAGATAGCAGGAACTATATTTTTACATAAACAATTGTATTGTCAGTATGGACCAACCAAGCCCTTCAAAATAGTAGGGCATCTAGGAATGAGGATGCTGGGAGTAGGACCCTGAACTAGAGGAAGAGACTGGCAGTTTAGCTGAAGTTTAGCACAGTGGACCAAAGAAGTGGTAGAGCTGGTATGTAGCTCACCCCCACTTCTCACCTCCCCACCCCCACACAGCTGAACCTGGATTCAGGATAACAGGATTGATTCCAGACTCTCCTTGTTGCTGGGACCAAAGAAATCAATAAGACTTCAACTCTGATCAGGAATGTTCCAAGTGCTGGGCAAAGCTGCACCAGGTCTTTCAACTGGGGTGACTAGGTAGGGCTGGGAAAAGTTGGTTAAACAGCATAAAGATGGTTGGTGAAAAGTGGGAAAAGTCAGTGATACGCTGTGTCTTGAGCTGAAAAAAAAAAGTTTAAATATTTAGTCTACCACACTTCCTGATATTTCATAAGATACTACCTCTATGCATTTGAATATATTCTTCTACTTTCTTTGGATGTCCTTTTCTCTGTTCTTCCATGGTAAAACTGTTGTTTATATATTAGATCCAGCTCAAATGCCATTTATTTTCTAGGAAGCATTCTTGGCTCTTCAAGTGGGTTTATGATAAATTTGTTTTTCAGTCTCTCAGTTGTGCCTGACTCTGTGACCCCATGAACTACAGCATGCCTGCCTTTCCTGTTCTTCACTATCTCCCAGAGTTTGTTCAAATTCACTTCCATTGAGTCGATGCCATCCAATGATCTTGTTTCTGTTGTCCCCTTCTCCTCCCACCCTCAATCTTTCCCAGCATCAGGGTCTTTTCAAATGAGTCAGTTCTTCACATCAAGTGGCCAAAGTATTGGAGTTTCAGCTTCAGCATCCATCCTTCCCATGAATATTCAGGACTGATCTCCTTTAGGATTGACTGGTTTGATCTTGCAGTCCAAGGGACTCTCAAGAGTCTTCTCCAAGGCCACAGTTCAAAAACATCAATTCTTCGGCATTCAGCTTTCTTTACAGTCCAACTCTCACAACCATACATGACTAGTGGAAAAGCCATAGCTTTGACTAGACATAGTTCTAATTTGAATTAAGTATTTATTTCTCCTACAGGAAGACACGGGCAATTTTGTGAAATGAAAATATCTGCCATATCCATAAACAAGAGTTGTCACAGCCATCAGTGATTTCTGGTTCCCCAAACTGTGATCCTGCAGATGCTGCCACTTGATTCATGAGGAGCTAGGCGAATGCAAGATGAGGAGCTGGGAGAATGCAAGAAGCATGGTGATCAAGGAAGCAGGATTGGCCTCAGATAGCTGAAATGCATATGAAAAGAATGAATTCTGTGAGCCCAGAGGCTTGCATCTTCCCATACATAGAATGCCAAATTCCTTAACTTGATACCTGATCTTTGATGTTCAGAGTGCCTGCTTCCTTTGTTGCAAACTTGTATATATCCTGACTTCCCCTCCTGCCTCCTTGGAGCAGTTTTCTCAGAGCTACTGAGATGCTATCTCCCAGGCTTAGAGTCGTAAACATTTCCACCAACTAAAATAACTCTTTACTTTCAGGTTGTGACTATATTTTTTAGATGACAATTTCTAATTAATATATGGAGCTATACACTGTGCCCTGTACATCTTAGGCATACAGGAAGTAGTTGCTGAATGAATGATTGCCAAAGTCATGAGAATTAGAGTTCCCTCTCTGACAAGAATTATTTAGATCTCTTTGTAATGTTTCAAATCTTATGAAAAATGCTTCAATGAAAATTATTCTTTATTAGCACCTGAGACATTGCCTTTCTTTATACACAAAGTTAATTCTATAACTGATGGAGAAGAAATCTCCCCCAAATGAGGAGAAAGGTAGGAAAATGGAGAGAAATAGAAGGAAAATGAAGTATATGTCTCAAAACTTAGCAATGAAAATATATTTCCATATTCCTTAGGTAATCCTCTCTGATGCAGAGAAGAAATAGAAAAATATGATACTTTAGTCTGTACTTGGAAAACATGCATAATAAGAACAATGGGGAAAAGTTGCAACAGGGAAGAAAAAGTGCTCTAGTGTTATAAAACCAGCTCCAGGAAAGGGTTGTCTAGATTCTTTGTGGTTGATGATCAGTCTCTACTTTATTCAGATGGCTCTTTATTTCAGATCAAAGGCTTCAAAGTATTTTTTCTGGTCTGATACCTGAAATTCCAGCTTTCAATGCCCACAGTCATGAGCATTATCTTCTTAGAAAAGAATTCTTCCTCAAGAATAAAAAATAATAGGTAGCTTGTGATGCACATACCTGAAAGCATTCCACTTAGAAGTTACTTCTATTTAAAACATAAAATAAAAATATGTTTAAAAGGAATGATTTTTGAATCTTTAAGAGGAATGAATTTTTCGTCATTTAGCTTTTTTATTTCTTATCAATATAGAACCAGATTTACCCATAATATAAGTGAATTTCAAAATGCAATTTTAAAATAACCATGACAGCTTGTTCCCCTATAATATAAATATAAGTTCAAGAGACAACAAATAATATAGTCAAGAGAGAATTTGTTTCATAAAATTTCAGATATACTTGGTTTCAACAATTTAAAGTTCTGAGAAATATGTCAATACATAAAGCACATTTGTGCATCTTCTGGAAGACTGGTCTTTTGGAAGAGATCAGACCTTGTTTCTTTTACAAAGATAATCAGAAATATGTCCAAACAATTTTCAATGAGCTTATGAACTTTCAGAAAGTTACAGTCTCTATTCCTGTTTCTTGGGATTTCTTTCCATAGCTTTAACAAACTCAGTACAAGTTACATCCATAAAAAGTATTGGGGTTTACAACCCAACTATGTTGACAAGAATCTAGACCTACATTTTCACTTATCTTACTGAAATCTGACATTATGAAACAGGGACTTAAATTTTTCTATCAAACAATGCTGATTTTATTTATAAGAATGAGAGACTTGATTCAAAAATCAGTAATTTGAAGAATTTCCTTTTTCAAACATCAGGACCTCAAAGCATAAGTACTATATATTAGAGCTCATAAAGTGACAGATAAATTGCATAAACAGTCTTCTTTTCAGTTAGACTTTGTGAAAATTATGTCCAATTAATTACCAAATAATGTTTCTTTCCAAAAAGTTGTATCTAAAATGTAACCTGAGTCATCTAACTTTTTGAAGGAGTGAGCCTAATTAATTAACAAAGGCCCATCCTAATATTGTAGTAAAATTTTTGTCTGATTTATTGCCTATATTTTTATCAGGATGAGTATAATCTTCCATCCAAGTACTAACCAGGCGCAACCATGCTTAGCTTCCGAGCTCAGACACGATCAGGCATGTTCAGTGTGGTCTGGCCATAGACTGGATGAGTATAATCTATAACTCTCCTGGAGCTAGAGGAGTCAGTCATTCCAGGGACCTCTCCTTTCTGGGAGTAAAGAGAGATGGGTTCAGTAGGAAAGACTGAACCCTTCCAATTCAACCACTGCAACCATGACGAGTTCATGACCAATTTTACCCTTGTACTTTGCTGACCACCAGTCCAAAACACTCTCCACAAGAAGATAATGAAAGAAAAAAGAGGCAAAGGATTATTATGGCTGGAAGCAGAAGGTTTTCCAGTTCCTTTGGTATATAGGGCAGTGAAGTCTCAAGGGTTCTTCAAATCAGTACAACAGAGAAGTAAAGTAACAACAACTGAAGGGAATGGGAGCATATCAGATGAAGAGAGCATGATCTTCAGCCTGTGAGGCCATTACACTTGCCCTAAAATCACAAGGGGTGATTTGTTTGGACAATGTGACACAATAAATTGTCAAAGTCACCTGAAAATATACCCAATTCCATCTCTGTTTCTGATGTCTTCAGTTATGATCAAAATTGAAGCAATCTTGCTTAAATAAGCATTCTTTTCACATTGCACTTTACACAAGGCAACAGTGTGTTTATAAACTTTTTTATATTGTCAACAGGAAATATACCGAATAACTCAGTGAGCAGTCTCTGTAATTTTGTTAGTTATAAAAAAGAGAACATTGATTTTTTTTGTAAATTAATTTAATTGGAGGCTAATTGCTTTACAATATTGTAGTGATTTTTGCCATACATTGACATGAATCAGCCATGGGTGTACATATGTCCCCCATCCTGAACCCCCCTCCCACCTCCCTCCCCATCCCATCCCTAAGGGTCTTCCCAGTGAAATGGCCCTGAGTGCCCTGTCTCATGCCTTGAACCTGGACTGGGGATTTATTTCACATATGGTAATATACATCTTTCAATGCTCTCTCAAATCACTCCACCTTCGCCTGCCCCCACAGAGTCCAAAAGTCTGTTCTTTACATCTGTGTCTCTTTTGTTGTCTTGCATATAGGGTCATCATTACCATCCTCTAAATTCCATATATATGTGTTAATATACTGTATTGGTGTTTTTCTTTCTGGCTTACTTCATTCTGTATAATAGATTCCAGTTTCATTCACCTCATTAGAACTGACTCAAATGCATTCTTTTTAATAGCTGAGTAATATTCCATTGTGTATATGTACCACAGCTTTCTTATCCATTCATCTGCTGATGGACATCTAGGTTGTTTCCATGTCCTAGCTATTGTAAACAGTGCTGCAATGAACATTGGGGTACACATGTCTCTTTCAATTCTGGTTTCCTTGGTGTGTATGCCCAGCAGTGGGATTGCTGGGTCGTTTGGGAGTTCTACTTCATTTTTTAAGGAATCTCCACACTGTTCTCCATAGTGGCTGTACCACTTTGCATTCCCACTTTACATTCCCAGCAGTGTAAGAGGGTTCCCTTTTCTCCACACCCTCTCCAGCATTTATTGTTTGTAAACTTTTTGATAGTAGCCATTCTGACTGATGTGAGATGGTACCTCATTGTGGTGTTGATTTGCATTTCTCTGATAATATGTGATGTTGAGCATCTTTTCATGTGTTTGTTAGCCATCTGTATATCTTATTTAGAGAAATGTCTGTTTAGTGCTTTGGCCCATTTTTTGATTCAGTCATTTATTTTTCTGGAATTGAGCTGCATGAGCTACTTGTATATTTTTGAGATTAAGTCTTTGTCAGTTGCTTCATTTGCTATTATTTTCTCCCATTCTGAAGGCTATCTTTTCACTTTGCTTATAGTTTCCTTCGTTGTGCAAAAGCTTTTAAGTTTAATTAGGTCCCAATAGTTTATTTTTGCTTTTATTTCCATTACTCTGGGAGGTGGGTCATGGAGGATCCTGCTGTGATTTATGTCAGAGAGTGTTTTGCCTATGTATTCCTTTAGGAGTTTTATAGTTTCTGGTCTTAAATTTAGATCTTTAATCAATTTTGAGTTTATTTTTGTGTATGGTGTTAGAAAGCGTTCTAGTTTCATTCTTTTACAAGTGGTTGACTAGTTGTCCCAGCACCACTTGTTAAAGAGATTGTCTTTTCTCCATTGTATATTCTTGCCTCCTTTGTCAAAGATAGGGTGTCCATAGCTGTGTGGATTTATCTCTGGGCTTTCTATTTTGTTCTACTGACCTATATTTCTGTCTTTGTGCCAGTACCATACTGTCTTGATGACTGTAGCTTTGCAGTATAGTCTGAAGTCAGGCGGGTTGATTCCTCCAATTCCATTCTTCTTTTTCAAGATTGCTTTGGCTATCAAGGTTTTTTGTATTTCCATACAAATTGTGAAATTATTTGTTCTAGTTCTCTGAAAAACACCATTGGTAGCTTGATAGCGCTTGCATTGAATCTATAGATTACTTTGGGTAGTATACTCATTTTCACTATATTGAATCTTCCGATCCATGAATATGGTATATTTTTCCATCTATTTGTGTCATCTTTGATTTCTTTCATCAGTGTTTTATAGCTTTCTATATAGAGGTCTTTTGTTTCTTTAGGTATATTTATTCCTAAGTATTTTATTCTTTTCATTGCAATGGTGAATAGAATTGTTTCCTTAACTTCTCTGTTTTCTCATTGTTAGTGAACAGGAATGCAAGGGATTTCTGTGTGTTAATTTTATATCCTGCAACTTTACTATATTCATTGATTAGCTCTAGTAATTTTCTGGTGGAGTCTTTAGGGTTTTCTTTGTAGAGGATCATGCCATCTGCAAACAGTGAGTTTTACTTCTTCTTTTCCCATCTGGATTCCTTTTATTCCTTTTTCTTCTCTGATTGCTGTGGCTAAAACTTCCAAAACTATGTTGAATAGTAGTGGTGAGAGTGGGCACCCTTGTCTTTGTTCCCAACTTTAAGGGAAATGTTTTCAATTTTTCACCATTGAAGATAATGTTTGCTGTGGGTTTATCATATATGGCTTTTATTATGTTGAGGTATGCTCCTTCTATGCCTGCTTTCTGTTTTGTTTTGTTTTGTTTTTCCCTATCATAAATGGATGTTGAATTTTGTCAAAGGCTTTCTCTGCATCTATTGAGATAATCATATGTTTTTTTTTTAATTTTATTTTATTTTTAAACTTTACATAATTGTATTAGTTTTGCCAAATATCAAAATGAATCCATCACAGGTATACACGTGTTCCCCATCCTGAACCCTCCTCCCTCCTCCCTCCCCATACCATCCCTCTGGGTCATCCCAGTGCACTAGCCCCAAGCATCCAGTATCGTGCAAACAGAATCCAACAACATATTAAAAAGATCGTACATCATGACCAAGAGAGCTTTATCCCAGGGATGCAAGGATTCTTAAAAACCAATCATATGGTTTTTAATCTTTCAATTTGTTAATGTGCTGTATCACATTGACTGATTTGTGAATATTGAAGAATCCTTGCATCCCTCAGATAAAGCTCTCTTGGTCATGATGTATGATCTTTTTAATATGTTGTTGGATTCTGTTTGCTAGAATTTTGTTGAGGATTTTTGCATCAGTGTTCATCAATGATATTGGCCTGTAGTTTTCTTTTGTTGTGTGGCATCTTTGTCTGGTTTTGGTATTCGGGTGATGGTGTCCTCATAGAATGAGTTTGGCAGTTTACCTTCCTCTGCAATTTTCTGGAACAGTTTGGGTAGGATAGGTGTTAGCTCTTCTCTAAATTTTTGGTAGAATTCACCTGTGAAGCCCTCTGATCCTGGGCTTTTGTTGTTGGAAAATTTTTATTATAGTTTCAGTTTCCATGCTTGTGATGGGTCTGTTAAGATTTTCTATTTCTTCCTGGTTCAGGTTTGGAAGGTTATATTTTTCTAAGAATTCATCCATTTCTTCTAAGTTGTCCATTTTATTGGCATATAGTTGCTGATAGTAGTATCTTATGATCCTTTGTATTTCTGTGTTGTCTATTGTGATTTCTCCATTTTCATTTTTAATTTTTTTTATTTGATTCTTCTCCATTTTTTTCTTGATGAATCTGGCTACTGGTTTGTCTATTTTATTTATCTTATCAAAGAACAAGCTTTTAGTTTTGATTTTGGCTATGGTCTCCTTTGTTTCTTTTTCATTTATTTCTGACCTAATTTTTATCATTTCTTTCCTTCTACTAACCCTGAGGTTCTTTGTTTCTTCTTTTTCTAGTTTTTTTTTAGGTGTAAATTTAGGTATTTTAATTTCTTATGCGCTTGACGTAAGTTAAGATGATGCAGCACAAGTTCAGCATCTAAGTCTAGAGTTTCCCCCAAATTTATCAGGGATGACTTTCCCCCATTGATCTGCTGCCCTTGCCTCCATTCAACCTCTGATACTTCAAATCCAGTGTTTCTCAAATTCAGAAATGCACTAATCCCTTTCAATGTTAAAAATCATCTTTGAGTCTTTCTGGTGTTGATAATTTTTATTATCATGTTTGTTAAATATATGTAAACACCTGGAGATAGTGAGGGACAGGGAGTCCTGGCTTGCTGCAGTCCATGTGGTCATAATCGGTCATGACTTAGCCACTGAACAGCAACAACTATGTATAAACTCTTAATGCTTAGAGCTTATGCTTAGGGCTTTAATTCTATCACCAAAATGAGTTAAAAATATATACAAACAATATTGAAAAGCAATAATATTCAAATTAACAACATTAATGTAGTGTGATAGATGAAATTATTATGCTGCAATGAAATGTAAATATAATACTTACATGCTTCAGTACAGGTTTGTCCCCTTATTTCAGAAAGTTTACACTATCCTATGATATCTGATGACTCAAGTATTCTAAGATTTTTCTCTATTAAAACTATTATGAGCTCCACCTCCCATGACTCAGGTAGGTCCTTCAACTGAGTTCTAAATTCCTCAGAGTTGGTGCAAAGAATCAGTGCCTCTCTCTTCCAGAAATATGATAGAGAAGACAGGATGGTGGAGTAGAGGCCTTGGGCTAACCTTCTCCCACGAGAACACCAAAATCATAACTAACTGCCAAACAACCATCAGTAAATATTATCGGAATCTACTAAAAAACATTTTCTACATATAAAGATAAGAAATCACAATGAGACGGTAGGAGAGGTGCATTCATAATATATTCAAATCCCATATCCCTGGATGGATAACCCACAAACTGGAGAAGAATTATATCATGGAAGTTCTCCCATATGGGTGAGAGTTCTGAGCTCTGCATCAAGCTCCCCAGTCTGGCAGTTTGGCATCAGAAGGAGGAGCCCCCAGAGTATTTGGCTTTGAAGGCTAGTGGGTCTTGGTCACAGGAGTTACACAGGACTGGAGGAAACAGAGACTCCACTCCTAGAGGACGCATACATTGTTAGGAGTGAAATTGAATTAGCAATTTAGAAAACTCCCAGCTAACAGTGCGCACATACCCAGGTAATAGAATCCCAGGACCAGACGGCTTCGCAAAGGAATTCTACCAAACATATTGTTGTTTCATTGCTAAGTCATATCCGACTCTTTACAGCTCCACAGACTGTAATATTCCAGGCTCCTCTGTCCATGGAATTCTCCAGACAAGAATACTGGAGTGGGTTGCTGTGCCCTCTTCCACAGGATCTTCCCAACCCAGGGATGGAACTTGTGTCTCCTGCATTGACAGGCAGATCATTTTCTACTGAGTCACCAGGGAGGAAGAGCTAATACTTATTCCAAAAAATTGAAGAGGACAGAACACCCCCAAATCCATTCTACAAGGATGGATTACCAGCATAACCCTCATATCAAAAACCATACAAAGACTACAACAGAAGAAAATTACAGGCCAATATCTTTGTTGAATAGAGGTGCAAAAATCCTAAAAAAAAAAAATTAGCAAATTGAATTCAACAATATATAACAAGAATGACACACTTTGATCAAGTTGGATTTATTCCAGGAATATAAGAATGGTTCAATATTTACAAATCAATCAATATGATACAGAACACAGCAAAAGAAAGGATAAAAATCACATGATAATACAGGTAAACAAAGAATTTTATCAGATTCAACACCCATTCATGATAAAAAAAAAAAAAAAACTCTCATCAAAGTGGTGTGTATATACATATATATATGTAAATATATATATAACTCAGCCTTAAAAAAGAAATTAAATTCTGCCGTTTGCAGAATTCTGATGGACCTAGAGAAATGCTCAATGAAATAAATCAGCTAAAATAAGAAAAATAATATATTATCAGTGATATGTAGATTCTAAAAAATAAAGTATATTGCAAAACAGACTCACAAATATAGAAAACAATCTAGTGGTTACCAGTGAGGAGAGGAAAGGGAGGAAGGACAAGATGGGGTATGAGATTCAGAGACACAAACTACTACATATAAAATAGATGAGCAACAAGGATATATTGAATAGCACAGGAAATTATGATCATTATCTTGCAAAAATTTTTAATTGAGCATTATCTATAAAAAAAACTGAATCGCTATGCTGTACATCTGAAATCAATATAATAATTTAAATCAAAGGTGGCTCAGTGGTAAAGAATCCACCTGCCAATGCAGGAGATCTGGGTTCAATCTCTGGGTTGGGAAGATCCCTTGCAGTAGGAAATGGCAACCCACTCCAGTATTCTTGCCTGGAAAATTCCAGAGGAGCCTGGCGGGCTGCAGTCCATAGGGTCACAAAGAGTCAGACACAATCGAGCAACTGAACACACACACATACACTTCAATTTAGAAAAAAAAGGAAAAGGAAGTACCTCTTCACTTAAACTTGTTGTTAGACACTAATGCATAATGGTTCTCCATGGGGGCAATTTTGCCTCCATGGCATATTTGACAACATATGGAGACATTTTTGATTGTCACAACTGGAAGGGGGGGTACTATCATCTAGACACCGGGAATTCTGCTAAATGTGGTATAACACACAGGACAGATCCACAACAAAGAGACATCTAGTCCAAAGTGTTGCTAGTGTGAAGGTCGAAAAACACTCCCAAGGTAAAAGCCAACCACCAACCGTCACATCTTGTTTCAGTACTAGATTACGTGGTCCTTAAATATCCCCAGATGTTTTTATATCAATTAATTTTAGATTATATTTGTGATTTTTAAAATTTTAGAGGCCATTCTTTTGAAAAGTCCCTGAACTCCACTAGATATGAATATTAAAAGTCCAAGAACTCAGAGTTATTAACACCATTTCGAGGAAGTTAATTTCCTTACATAATATTATGAAATCCCCACTAAGCTTTAGGACTTCTGATTCTTGATCTATTAATTTTTTTTAGCCTATATATTTATACACATACAGAATTACTCTAAAATGTCAGAAAATTGAATCACCACCAGAAAATGTTTGCCAGTTACTTTATGGGGTTCCCTGATAGCTATGTTGGTAAAGAATCCACCTGTAGTGCAGGAGACCCCAGTTCAACTCCTGGGTAGGGAAGATCCACTGGAGAAGGGATAGGCCATCCATTCCAGTGCTCTTGGGCTTCCCTTGTACTCAGCTGGTAAAGAATCCACCTGCATTGTGGGAAACTGGGTTCCATCCTTGGGTTGAGAAGATCCCTTTGAGAAGGGAAAGGCTACTGACTCCAGTATTCTGGCCTGGAGAATTCCATGGACCATATAGTCCATGGGGTTGCAAAGAGTCAGACATGACTGAGTGATTTTCACTTTCACTTCCTAACTATGATACCATACAAAACACATATAAAATTTACTGCAGAATCAATGTCATATTCTCATTTAAGATTTAGATATAAATTCCATCAAAGGAGTAATGGGAATGAGATAGTCTGTAAACTGGAATCAGTTTAAACAAATCAGTTTAAAATGAGATAGCAATTTAGAATCTAATGCCATCCTCATGGCATAAAATAATTTGTTTAACACCTGTTATGTGGCATGATCTTTATATAAAGTTCAGCCTCGGGTCAAGTACAAAATGTATTTTTTTCTCCCTTCCAGTATCCAGGTTTAATGGACTCTAGCCAGAATCTCTGAAAAGTAAAGTTTTGCCAAGGATGAAGAAACAAAAATGATTTTAAAGCCAGCTGCTAGTTTGCTACAATAGAAAGTTGTTTCAAAATAGTTCACATTTCAATTTCCTTTTAACCTCTCCAATTAATACCTATTAATAGTTGTGTCAGGGCTTCCCAGGTACACAGTGGTAAATAATTTGTCTGCCAGTGCAGGAGACTCAAGAGACAGGTTAGATCCCTGCATCAGGAAGATCCTCTGTAGGAGGGCATGGCAACCCACTCCAGTATTAATACCTGGATAATCCCATGGACAGAGGAGCCTGGTGAGCTACAGTCCATGGGGTCACACAGAGTCAGACACGATTGAGCACACACGACACACAGCTAGTTACTGCAGATGCGGATTATCTTTAACGGATGCACTTGTACTTTAACCTTTCTCTAAGAGGCAGTATTGATTAAGACACAAATCTAGAATCAAGCAGTCTTTCTTTGACTCTATATTGTCTTGAAAACCAGTTGTGTGCCCTTGGGCAAATTATCTATCCTCCCTTTAACCCATTTCCTCACTTGCACAATAGAAATAAAGATAATAGTTTTTTTTAGCTTTTTGATGGGTAAATGAGGTAAAAATGGAGAAAGCTTAAAACAGTAGCTGGCACTTGGTAAGCTTTCAGTTAGTTTTTGCTATAATTATTTGTTTATTTGACCCATTATAATGAGGAAAATTATAAATTATAAAAAGAGTAGATGAAGATTATTGAAGACCCATTTTTAAAACATACCTGGATATTTGAAATGAGACGTATTATTCTGTCAGAAGTAAACCATTTTCTTAATTCTCTTTTGACAATAATTTGGCTGAAAATATGTCCATATACTATGAACAAAGCTAGTGGAGGTGATGGAATTCCAGTTGAACCATTTCAAATCCTAAAAGATGATTCTGTGAAAGGGCTGCACTCAATATGACAGAAAATTTGGAAAACTCAGCAGTAGCCACAGGACTGGAAAAGGTCAGTTTTCATTCCAATCCCAAAGAAAGGCAATGCCAAAAAATGCTCAAACTACCACACAATTGCACTCATCTCACACACTAGTAAAGTAATGCTCAAAATTCTCCAAGCCAGGCTTCAGCAATACATCAACCGTGAACTTCCAGCTGTTCAAGCTTGTTTTAGAAAAGGCAAAGGAACTACAGATCAAATTGCCAACATCCGCTGGATAATCGAACAAGCAAGAGAGTTCCAGAAAACATCTATTTCTGCTTTATTGACTACGCCAAACTTTGACTGTGTGGATCACAACAAACTGTGGAAAATTCTTCAAGAGATGGGAATACCAGACCACCTGACCTGCCTCTTGAGAAACCTGTATGCAGTCCAGGAAGCAACAGTTAGAACTGGACATGGAACAACAGAGTGGTTCCAAATAGGAAAAGGAGTACGTCAAGGCTGTATATTGTCACCCTGCTTATTTAACTTATATGCAGAATACATTATGAGAAATGCTGGGCTGGAGGAAGCACAAGCTAGAATCAAACTTGCCAGGAGAAATATCAATAATCTCAGATATGCAGATAACACCACTCTTATGGCACAAAGTGAAGAACTAAAGAGTTTCTTGATGAAGGTGAAAGAGGAGAGGAAAAAGTTGGCTTAAAGCTCAACATTCAGAAAATGAAGATCATGGAATCCAGTTCCATCATTTCATGGCAAATAGATGGGAAAACAGTGGGAACAGTGGCTGACTTTATTTTGGGGGGCCCAAAAATCACTCAGATGGTGATTGCAATCATGAAATTAAAAGATGCTTGCTCCTTGGAAGGAAAGTTATGACCCAACTAGACAACATATTAAAAAGCAGAGACATTACTTTATCAACAAAGGTCCATCTAGTCAAAGCTATGGTCTTTCCAGTGGTCATGTATGGATGTGAGAGTTGGACTGTGAAGAAGGCTGAGCGCCGAAGAATTGATGCTTTTGAACTGTGGTGTTGGAGAAGACTCTTGAGAGTCCCTTGGACTGCAAGGAGATCCAACCAGTCCATCTTAAAGGAGATCAGTCCTGGGTGTTCATTGGAAGGGCTGATGTTGAAGCTGAAACTCCAATTCTTTGGCTACCTGATGTGGAGAGCTGACTCATTTGAAAAGACCCTGATGCTGGGAAAGATTGAGGGCTGGAGAAGGGGATGACAGAGGATGAGATGGTTGGATCGCATTACCAACTCAATGGACATGGGTTTGGGTGGACTCTGGGAGTTGGTGATGGACAGGGAGGCTTGGTGCACTGTGGTTCTTGGGATCGCAAAGAGTCGGACACGACTGAATGACTGAACTGAACTGAATGCCCATCTACTATTTTTTAGTTCTGTTATTTTTTTCATTAATTCAAACAAATAAACACTCACTGAACACCTCCTATTAGCCAGACCCAATGGAGTCGAGTGAAAATTCAAAGATAAATAAGGCAGAGGCTTTGCCTTCTAAAAGTTAATGGTCTAAAGAAAAATTTATATTGGCACAGAAACAAATTACACACCAAAAATTTGCTTTACCCCACTACCTGATTCACAGGCTTATTTTTAAAATGTCTTAGTGAGCAGCCCATAGTTAATGACAATGGAGAGAAGACAAAGAGCAAAATAATTGTCTTTTTTATGTATTTGTCTCTCTAAACTCTCTTTATGAAGAGAGATGTTGATAATAGACTTGGGGAAATCATCTCAGGCTTCCTAAATGGGTTCATCACATGCATACACACACACACACACACACACACACACACACACACAGTACACTTAAAACATACAGTGTTTTCCTTTTAGTCCTTACATAATGTTCAATTAAATACTTGTCCAAGCTTCACTTCAAAAAGGATTCCAATAACTACATGATGGAAATTCACATTAGTACAGAAAAGACAAAACAGAGGACTGAAATTAGAAGCTTTGCATTTAGAACACTCTTGCCATTTGCTTGATTCCCCACAGAGTTGTGGGTGAGGGTTGGTCTGCAAATGCTCTGTATTTGTAGTTCTATTTAGCTCCTATAATACACCTAGACTTTGTCTGCTAAGAATCTCAAAAGGCATAGCATTGTGAAGAGGTGAAAATGATAAAGTAGATCTCTGTGTAGAAGGGTAGTAGCCTAAAAGTTTAACTAAAAGAACAACAACAACAACAAAAAAAAAAACATGCAATTACTCTATTTAGTATTTCTTAGGAGAATATTTCTACCTGAAGCTTCCATTGTCCTTGCTTTGGTCATATTTATAATAATTATAGTAATAAAGCTGTATGACTTTGGGGAAAAAAAATAAAAACAATTCCATATCAAGTTACTGATAAATAGTTAAAGATGGTCCATTTATATGATTCTATAATAGGAAATCAACCTCTTGTATCTGTTAAGAACTATGAAGGGTTTGAGATTTTTGCCCTACTTGCGAGCTTACAAGTTAGCCTGCCATAGTTTGATGGGCGACACTATGCTCCTGAGTCAGAAACAATGCATGATTTGTTACTTAAAGCACTAGCAGTGCAGTAGCCAGAAGATGCTGCTTTTGCTCGGTTCTCTGAGCCCAAATTCCCATGAGTCACTGCAAAGAGGGCTGGGTATACCCATACATAGAGGAGGACACATTACAGGAATGGAACCCTGCAGTTAGGAAACCCAAATATCTTGGAATGGGCAGTAAACCTGCTTGAACTTTGCCCCAAAAGTAGATGTTATCTTTATTATGCTGCTGCTGCTGCTAAGTCGCTTCAGTCGTGTCCGACTCTGTGCGACCCCATAGACGGCAGCCCACCAGGCTACTCTGTCCCTGGGATTCTCCAGGAAAGAATACTGGAGTGGGTTACCATTTCCTTCTCCAGTGCATGAAAGTGAAACGTGAAAGTGAAGTCGTTCAGTCGTGTCCAACTCTTAGCGACCCCATGGACTGCAGCCTACCAGGCTCCTCTGTCCATGGGATTTTCCAGGCAAGAGTACTGGAGTGGGTTGCCATTGCCTTCTCCAATCTTTATTATAGTGAACAGTAAATCAGCTTTGCTCTGGAGCAAGACATTGCCCACTTCTTCTAAGAGTATTTGCTTTACAAACATCCTTAAGCAGATAGTCTAAGATAAAATAGACAGTGCTTTGGTTCATAAGACATGTAGAAATGTATGAAATCCATGGAAAATTGTTGAAATAAAAAATGTGAAGCATCCAAACCCAAGAAGAGCTAAGCTATGACTATAGTTCATGTTCTTTGAGATCAATTCAACCATAAATATTCATTTCCACTCTCTCATTTATTGCAATCATGAAAAATTTCAATAGATATTTCCTTTTTTTCCATTAGGTCTTATTTTGATTTATTTGACCTAGGATTTCATACATCCTATAGTTGGGTTTGTTGTTGGGAGTAAGAACACTTCTCTTTTTATATTGTCTCCTACTCCAATGATAATGCTAGAATGAAAATAACTTTGTTCAAAAGCATACATATAGTATATATATACAATATAGTATATATATACATATAATTATATATGTGTGTGTAAATACACATATATACACACACATATATAAAGCCATTTTGGTATAGGTTTATGTGTGTATGTGTGTGTGAAATGAGGAATAAAAGCTCTGGAACACTGAAAACTATCAGAACTCATAACTCTTCTCTACTCAAATAAACTACTTCATTTTCCACATAGTCTACTAGGCAATAATTAATTATCATATTTCTAACATGCTAAAGTCCACTACATAATAATTGCCTAATGTCGTGAAATGGGAAACTAGTTGAGAGAATAATTCAGATTCTTTTTGAGAAAAACTAAATGGATTTCTAATTCCTAAGTATTATCCTTATTAGACAACTAGGACTCCATTTTCTCTTTGTATTTCAAGTTCCTAACAAAAAATTTGAAATCTAAGTGCTCAAAGTAGTGTTGCTGAATAAAATGAAATGTAAAAGATGCCCTATATTTACATGACCATATTGACATAAGTTCAAGACTTAACATTTAATAAAAATGCTTTTTCATGTGGGGTAACAGTTGCACTATTAAGATAGATTTCATGGTATTTTTATCCTATTAAGTGAAAAAAAGGTGGTAATACTGTGTTGACGCTGCACTAATTCAAAAATGAGAGATTCAATCCCTGCTTTCCAATGCCTAACATGGCAGAAGGTTGGAAAGAAGATAGCAAATATACACAAACCTTAACAGAGGAAGGAAAAGAGAACTACAGTAAGAGATATAGTTTTATATAAAGCATCAGTTTCATTCAAATTAGAGTAAGCTGAATTAATAAATGTATACCACAGGCTTTATTAAGTGTTAATGATTGAATTTCTGTTCCATGACAGCTAACTAAACATAAAAACTTACACACCCACCTAAAATCTTCAAAAAGATGGAAAAATACAAAACTAAGGTCATATAGCAAGCAACTTGAATCAGAGTCATCAGAATATAATTTTGATTTATTGTTATTCTTTTTCAAGATAGGTTGCCATCTGACAGGTTCTAGCCACTTCTATTTTACCAGTGCAGACAATACATCAACTTAAATTAGAGAAAAATATTTGACTATATGAAATGATAAAATTATAATGGTATCTGACAGTACTGACAAAATTAGATATTTCTCTCCTCTTCAGCCCAGGCCTGAGAATATTTTTTTTCTTTTAAAGTAAGTTGGAAAGTTCACAGTAACAAAAGAGAGAAAATACTTCATAAGAATTTATACTATACATTTATTTCCTATCCAAGGCAATGCCAAGGAACATTCAGGCTATTCTTGTGGCTGTCATCTTTTGTCTAAAGTTTTGTGTTCTCAAGCAGTGTTATCCAGGACTCTTAACTTGCCTAGCTCACTGGAGTCACTGGGACAATACAGACTGGGTCTGCCAACAACCCCTAGCCAGGCTATATCATCAAGTTCAGTGGCCGCTTTAAAAGTAGAAAGTACTTCCAAACATTTTTATTAAGTCCCTGGCAGAGATTGCATGATCTTGGTGACAATTCAATTATAACTCTCTTAAATCATTTCAGGTAGGTTCAGTGGTCTTATCCCATGTGAAACACTGAGGGGAAACACCATTTCTCCTCTCTAATAGAAATTAAATAGCAAGCTGGCATAACTTCTACACAGTAAAATACTTTCAAAAGTTTACAAACATCACATGTTAAATTCCTTTGTTCTAGTATGTATAATATTTCCATTTCTGGAAATATACATAGCAGATTTTACAAAGGAAAAATAGTATGGTAAACTCCTTTGTTTCCCATGAGAAAAATAAACTAATATGTCATCTTATTAAAGAGACCAGAGATTTTTCTGAAGTTCTCCTATAGAGCTATAGATCATTACAAATAAAATGCAAAATACTAGTTCACTGAAGAACACACTGAAGGAGAAACAGTTCTTCATTTTTACCCCAGCTGCCCAATTCAGGCCATAAAGGTTCATGATTGTACAATCTCAACAGCTTCCAAACAAGTCTGATGGCTTTCAATTATTCTTCACATGCTAATAATCTCCCACATCACCATTTTTATTTCTAAAAATGCAGCTTTAAGAATATTATTCACCCACTTAGATTTTTGTCAACTACTCCCTCTTATCTATGGGATGAATTTCAACTTCTTAGTGGAGTATTTTAGACTACTGTTTGACCTAGGTCTAATTCATCTTTTCAGTTACATTCTCTTTCATTTTCCACTAAATGTATCAAGCTGAACAACTCACACTTCTCCAGGAAAAAAAAAATCTAATTTCAAGTTTATTCTTTTTTATAACACGCTTATTTGGAAATTATGGGATTTGTGCTGGAGATAACTTTTCAAGTCATGTGACTTTGGGTCACAAAATAAGTCTAGAAGGCAAGTATAAATAAATCATATATTTGAATATTGATAAGGCAGGAACCCCAAAATTTTATAAGAGTGAGAGAACATGATCCAATTGCTAGAAGAGTTTAGGATGAATAGAGACACGGGTGAAATGCTTGGCAGATGGGAGATTAGTGATACACTGAAGCAACTAATCTGGGTCAGGAAGATCCCATGGAGAAGGGCATGGCAACCCACTCCAGTATTCTTGCCTGGAGATTTCCATGGACAGAGGAGCCTGGGAGGCTATAGTCCACAGGATCTCAAAGAGTTGAATACGACTGAAGAAACTTAGCATGCACGCATGCATGAAGCAACTAATGGTCAAGGGAAGGAAAAGAACAAGTTCTGTGGCAGAAATAAAAGAATAAAGCTTTGAGATTAAAGACATGAGATCTTTCAACTTGAGCAGTTGTAGGTGATGACACGTTCCAAATGCTAAGTAGAAATTGATGAACTGGAACAGATTTCTAAGATTTTTAAACTAGAGAAAGTCAAAGGATCATAAGGCTAGAGTTTTGAGAAGGTCAAACAGATCAAATGACCCAAGCAAAGGCAGAGGATGGAATGAAAAGGAAAATTTTGTCTTAACTGCTAAGTTCAGTTCAGTTCAGTCGTGTCCAACTCTTTGCAACCCCATGAATCCCAGCACACCAGGCCTCCCTGTCCATCACCAACTCCCGGAGTTCACTCAGACTCACGTCCATCGAGTCAGTGATGCCATCCAGCCATCTCATCCTCTGTCGTCCCCTTCTCCTCCTGCCCTCAATCTTAACTGCTTAAGTCCTTCCTGAATATAGAGGAGTCTCTTGAAGAGGGTGAGAAAGTTCATTTTGAAAAAGTATAAATTATATGATTAGACGACATGGACCTCAGCTCACAGAACAACCTGAAACCAAGCAGAAATTAATTTAATTTCTGTAGCTAAAATACATCTTAAGAGGTTTACTATTTAGAAATGATTCCTCAAAAATGTACCCACAGAGTTTATTTGTATTTTTATAGTGGATTAAAAATGAAAGATACATTTTTAAGCAAACAATGTCTGGAAAAAGGCATCTTCTGGACAAAATATGCAAAGTGTGAGGCTTTAAATTTATTAATAACTATATACAACTCCCCACAGTAAAAAACGATTGCTTGTAATGTTAAGATAACTAAGCATTTAGCTTCTTGACAAGATATAAAAGGTATCAATAAAAGTGATTGGTAGATTTCAAAAGAGATAAGAAAGAGAATGCCAACCCCTGCTGTCTGAGTCAAATTTTTTCTCAAGGGTGTTTTTTAACAAGAGGGTCACTGATGACACTCAGCCTTACTCCAGGCTTTGAGTGTGCCCACCCAAAGAGACAGGAATAGATTTTTATTAGGCATATATTAAATAAACTGAAAATATTCTAGATTGTATGTCAAAGAAAAGAAAGGTGTCATAAATCATTGTTACAAGAAAGAAAAATGTAACACAATGAAGTTTCCTGGAACACATGAATGGGGTGTGTTTGGGAACTTCCTCACTGTGGCCAGTAGAATGCTCTTGGGGAAGATTTCGAGACCTGCAATTGAAGCACAATGTATATACAAGATAACAGGAGGCTGTAAATGTCAAAGCAAGGGATTCATACATATTCAGCCAATGAAAAATGAACCAAATTTCCTAAAGTCAGAGCTTTTGTACAGATTTATTTATGAACACTGTCAAGTTAATTAATACATACTGTCAAAAGTTATTACATGAGACTTCTCAGACTGGTTCTATGTTAATAAAAGGTGAAAATATAAGATGAAGTTTACCCTTCCTGGCTCCTAAAATAACAGTTAATGTAAAAAAAAAAAAAAAAAACAGTTAATGTAATCCACAAAGCTGAGCACACAGTAAATACTCAACACATGGTTCTTAAATTTTAAATGAGTTTTAGTAATGTAATGTAAAATAATGTAAAATAAGTATGTACGCATAAAAATTTACCTTATCACCCTAAGCACTATGTTGTCCAATAGTTTAACCTTTCCCTACTCTAGTAGCTTACAAGGATGTATGATTAGAATTTATCTCCTCTCTTTTCTTCTATTAGGTACACTAATAAGCAGAGAAATAGCAAAACAAAACAAAAAGTGGGTGGGATGACGGGCCAAAGGAAAAGTCAGTAAATAACAAAGAAGCAAGTCACAAAAATGAATAATCACTCCTTTAATAAGTTGATTATTCAGTATTATGGATAATCACACTTTCAAAACCAGTTAGCAGTGAAAACCATTTGCAATCAGCTATCATTTGAATAATCCTAAAGGGCTCACATCTCAATTGCCTCTAATTGTACTTATTACAGCCAAACTGATGCATGTATTGCACAGGACTGGAGTCTTCCCTCAATGTCAAGGATAAGACAGGGGTACATGACAGTGCATCCAGTGTTAAATACTATTGGGAGGCAACAAAAAGTGGATATATGCATAGACACAGAAGCCAGACATCCTGGGTCAAAGCCTGACTCCACCACTAGCAGGCTGTCTGAACTTAGGCAAAGTTTCTTAATCACTCTTGCCTGAGGTTCTCATCTAAAAAATGTGGATTAAAAATAGTGTCTTCCCATAAAGTATGCATAAATTTATATATGTTAAACACTTACAGAGGTATTAAAAACATGATAAAAGTCAACAAAGGTTAACAATTAGAATTAGCTATGTTAACAAATGATAAAGAATTTCCAGAGCAGGAATTAATCACCTTTCTATGTAACAAGGGGTGGGAGTCAGGAAAAACTTCAAAGCAGATATAATGATTATATCTGAAGTTTTGCTATGAAGTAAAATGGAGAAAAGCAATTCAGGATGGGAAAAGTAGAACAAACAAGTTGGAGTCTCTCTCAAACTTTAAAAACCTTCAAGAGCTCAAACTGTCTGAAGTTTGGTGGCATTTGAGATCCTTTCTTATCTCCATCCCAACCTCCAAGTATCTAGGTTCATTCTGCACCATAACAAGTCTTCTCTCCACTCTTAGAATACAAGTACCTTCCTGTCCCTTTGGGCTTCTGTCATAACTCAATTGGTAAAGAATCTACCTATAATGCAGGAATCTGCCTACAATGCAGGAGTCCGCCTGCAATGCAGGAGACCTGGGTTCAATTCCTGGGTCTGAAAGATCCCCTGGAGAAGGAAATGGCAACCCACTGCAGTATTCTTGCCTGGAAAAACCCACGGACATAGGAGCCTGGCAGGCTATAGTCCATGGGGTCGGAAGAGTGGGACATGACTTAGAGACTAAACCACTATATATATACATATATATATATATATATATACACACACACACACCCAGGAGGAGGGCATGGCAACCCACTCCAATATTCACTTTGGGCAGCATTATAAAGGCTACTCAAGGTGAACATGAGATAATTGTAGCAGCCAAATTCATGAAAAGATAGTGTACTTATGAGGCTATCATTGCTAGTAATTTAACATATTAGACACCAAGCTAGGAACTTTATACAAAGCAGTTCTAAATTTCCTAGCACAAGTAATAAGCTTCTGGAAGAAAGAAAGGTGTTTAATAAGAAAGATAACAGGAAAGTTAAATTCAGAGCTTTAGTAGGTTTGAAGTGCATATGAGACATCCATTTGGAAAGATCAAACTGGCATGTAGAAATAGAGCTTGAATCTTAGCAGAGTGACTAACCTGAAGTGAGATTTTCAAGATATCAAGCTTTGTGTGATAGCTGAGAATAAGGAAAGAAAGTTACACACAGGGAAAATATATAAAGGATTAAGAGAAAGAGAAGGAAAATCTTCTGTTAAAGATATTGGATTAAGTCTTTCAGTTCAGTTCAGTTCAGTTCAGTAGCTCAGTCATGTCTGACTCTTTGCAACCCCGTGAACTGCAGCACGCCAGGCCTCCCTGTCCATCATCAACTCCCGGAGTCCACCCAAACCCATGTCCATTGATCAGTGATGCCATCCAACCATTTCATCCTCTGTCATCCCCTTCTCCTCCTGCCCTCAATCTTTCCCAGCATCAGGGTCTTTTCAAATGAGTCAGCTCTCCACATCAGGTGGCCAAAGTATTGGAGTTTCAGCTTCAACATCAGCCCTTCCAATGAACACCCAGGACTGATCTCCTTTAAAATGGACTGGTTGGATCTCCTTGCAGTCCAAGGGACTCTCAAGAGTCTTCTCCAACACCATAGTTCAAAAGCATCAATTCTTCAGCACTCAGCTGTCTTTAGAGTCCAACTCTCACATCCATACATGACCACTGGAAAAACCATAGCCTTGACTAGATGGACCTTTGTTGACAAAGTAACGTCTCTGCTTTTTAATATGTTGTCTAGGTGGGTCATAAGTTTCCTTCCAAGGAGTAAGCGTCTTTTAATTTCATGGCTGCAGTCACCATCTGCAGTGATTTTGGAGCCCAGAAAAATAAAGTCAGCCACTCTTTCCACTGTTTGCCTATCAATTTGCCATGAAGTGATGGGACCGGATGCCATGATCTTTGTTTTCTGAATGTTGAGCTTTAAGCCAACTTTTTCACTCTCCTCTTTCACTTTCATCAAGAGGCTCTTTAGTTCTTCACTTTCTGCCATAAGGGTGGTGTCATCTGCATATCTGAGGTTATTGATATTTCTCCCAGCAATCTTGATTCCAGGTTGTGCTTCCTCCAGCCCAGCGTTTCTCATGATGTACTCTGCATAGAAGTTAAATAAGCAGGGTGACAATATACAGCCTTGATGTACTCCTTTTCCTCTTTGGAACCAGTCTGCTGTTCCGTGTCCAGTTCTGACTGTTGCTTCCTGACATGCATACAGGTTTCTCAAGAGGCAGGTCAGGTGGTCTGGTATTCCCATCTTTTTCAGAATTTTCCACAGTTTGTTGTGATCCACACAGTCAAAGGTTGGCATAGTCAATAAAGCAGAAATAGATGTTTTTCTGGACCTCTCTTGCTTTTTCAATGATCCAGCAGATGTTGGCAATTTGATCTCTTGTTCCTCTGCCTTTTCTAAAACCAACTTGAACATCTGGAAGTTCACAGTTCACATATTGCTGAAGCCTGGCTTGGAGAATTTTGAGCATTACTTTACTTAAGTATTTAGTTGTTGAACAAACAACAACTTTATGTAACAGAAAGGATGGCAGAGGATAAGATGGTTAAATAGTATCACCAAGTCAATGGACATGAATCTGAGCAAACTCTGGGAGATAGTGAAGAACAGGGAATCATCACATGCTGAAGTCCGTGGGGTTGCAAAGAGTCTGACACAACTTAGAGACTAACAATAACAACAACTATATTCTCAGTAGTGAAATGCTTTGAAAACATGCAAAACATTGCTTAAATTTACCACTGTCTCAGAATTCTTTGTCCATCAAACTCTCTCTACAAGAAAAAGGCAAGAATGGCAATAATAGCCATAGATTAAAATTCTGTGAAGCAAAATAGGAGCTCTGCAAAATTACTGGTAAAGCTGATCATAGATTCAGCTCTCCCTGTTTTCCCTCCAGAGCATTATGTAGTGAAGTGATTGCATCTGTTGACACAATGTGCGTCTGTCCCTCCTCCGGAGTGAATAGAACCCAAATCAATTCACACTGTTGCCTTAATAGCTCTAAAATTATAATTGCTGTTTAATCACTATTAAATTGGACTTGGTCTTGATTTCTTGGCAAGTTTTATTTCATTGGAAGTTAACTAAATTTCTTTCTTTTTTTTATTACTTTCTATCAAAGATTTCTTTCTAAAATGACAATACGCAAAGTATCATTTTTAAAAATAAAATTTTGACTACAGTGTAAGGAAAGTAGCATTATAGTTAAGCACCCTTTTTCACTTAACTGAAAGAATGTTATCATTCAGCATCATAAGCATCTAAGACAAGTGCAATAGTAATGAAAATCTTTCCCAAGTACAAATTCCCTTTTGCAAGGCAAAATCAACTTCACTAACATGTAATATGTAAATTATGAAACTGAAATATATCTCACATTTGTGCTTAAAGTATATACAATTTCTGCTTTAAAAAACACATATGTTGCTACTAGCTTTCTTGGTACCCACCTTCTTACAGCCAGCATAGAGAAAGAATTGTACTGTGCTGTACTGCACTAAATCACTTCAGTCGTGTCCAGCTCTTTGCAACCCCATGAACTGTAGCCTGCCAGGCTCCTCTGTCCATGGGATTCCCCAGGCAAGACTACTGGAATGGATTTCCATACCCTTCTCTGGGGGTTCCCAACCCAGGGATCGAACCTATGTCTCCTATGTCTCCTGCACTGGCAGGTGGGTTCTTTACTGCTAGCGCCACCTGGGAAGCGAATAAGAAAAAAGAAAAATTGTGGTTTGATTGTGGTTTTCTGATACCTATTTAGGAGTAGTGAATCACACACATGTATTAATTTATTTTAGAATTAAGAGAGCTTTTTAATGGCATTAAACAATAAAGAATTAAACTGTAATCTTGACTGAATCTTTCTAACTTCTAGCCCTCAGTTTTCTCAACTATAAAATAATTTACTCTAACATAATTTTGAAAACCTTTCTAGATCTAATATTTCAGTATGACACAGTAGTAACATGTCCTATTATGGGAGAAGTTTTAGACCACATTTGGAATAGGACACAAGACTACTCTCAAATGAACCAACCAACAAAGTAAAAACAGTGGCCTACTATGAGAATTCTATGGACAGAGGAGACTGGCGGGTTACAGTCCATGAGGTTGCAAAGAGATGGATACGACTGAGCCACTAAATACATACACACACACACACACACACACACACACACAAGAGCAACATGATGCCAAATCACAACCCACCCACACAGCAAGACTGCTGTCCCCAAGCTTCCCTGAGGTAGGCAGAAAAGAGCTGAACCACTCACACTCTTAATTCTTCAGTTCCAATAATTATTATATGCATTGGTTGACAAGACTTGTACCAGAACAAGTATTTGTCAATCAAGGAATATTTTAAAGCACAGTTTCCTAATTATAAAAGGTAACGGAGCATTTTACCTTCTTTTCTATAAACCAAGACAACTAAAAGAAATGTTATAATTTTCTTTCCACTATGAACATTTTGGATTTTTTCACACCAAAACTTTACTAACAGTTGTGGTTTAAAAGGTTTGGTATGTCACCCCTGAGGAGACTGGAGTTCTGCTAATAAAACCTTCCTTCATGTGTCACTGACATATGCAACTGAAGCACTTGGGAGATAATTCTATATTTAAGAGACAGAAGAAGTTGAACTAAAATACGCATATTGAGAAGCACTAGATGGTAAATTATTTGCCCAGATTCTGTAGCTAGAAAACTGGAATTAGCTAGTGCCCTGGGCACTGATACATTAAAGTTTTAATATAAAAATTCTGCTTATGATTTTGCCCTGATGACTTCTTGTCACTCATATGCCAAAAAAAGGCCATATGGAAAAGCACACTAGGGCACGGGTGATAAGTAATTAACTATACCTCACTTAAAATCATTTTATCATACAAGGCAGAAACTCTGACTCCCAATGACATTAACTTACTTAAAATGAATAATACATGGCAAGGAATGGATCCCTGAAGTTCAGAAAAAGGATTTGACTCTTTATCACTGCAGACAAGGTAAGAGCAGTTCTCCTTCAAGAGTTGAGTTCCTAGTCCTAGAAAGATGAGGCACAGAATAATTACACATAACTCCCAAAAGATCAAGGACATTAATTATGTTGCCTCATAAAAGATCAAGACTGCAGGAAGTGATTACAGCATTTAGCAATTGTCTCTAAATGTTCCTGCAAGGGATTTGATTAAATTTTTATGATATTCTGCAAGTTTTCTTCTTATTCATGTATTTGGAAAAAAATACTGACTATATAATGGGCTAATGGGAAGATGAAAATAAAGGAGGGAATCATTTTCATTCCTTTCTATTAAATAATTCCATCAATTTCTTAAGTATGTAATATATTACTTCATCATTAAATATCTAGTATATTCATTTAAATATCATCAAGATTATTTTTTAATGGGCAACTACTAAGCAAAATCAAACTGAATACTAATCTCAGTTATAAAGTAACATGTTATCTTTGAATCCTGCATTGGCAAGTTTAAGCATATCTTAGACAATAATTTGAAGATTTCTGGAATGAATATTTTATAACACTCACTTTGTTGTTCTAATATATCTTAACAGTTTACAAAGTGCTACATGATATGCCAGCAAATTTGGAAAACTCAGCAGGGGCCACAGGACTGGAAAAGGTCAGTTTTCATTCCAATCCCAAAGAAAGGCAATGCCAAAGAATGCTCAAACTACTGCACAGTTGTACTCATCTCACATGCTAGCAAAGTAATGCTCAAAATTCTCCAAGCCAGGCTTCAACAGTACGTGACCCATGAACTTCCAAATGTTCAAGCTAGATTTGGAAAAGGCAGAGAAACCAGAGATCAAATTGTCAACATCCGCTGGATCATCAAAAAAGCAAGAGAGTTCCAGAAAAACATCTATTTCTGCTTTATTGACTAGGCCAACCTTTGACTGGGTGGATCACAACAAACTCGAAAATTCAAGAGATGGGAATGCCAGACCACCTGACCGGCCTCTTGAGAAATTTCTATGCAGGTCAGGAAGCAACAGTTAGAACTGGACATGGAACAACAGACTGGTTACAAATGGGGAAAGGAGTACGTCAAGGCTGTATATTGTCACCCTCCTTTAGGCTTCCCTGATGGCTCAGAGGGTAAAGCGTCTGCCTGCAATGTGGGAGACCCAGGTTCGATCCCTGGGTCGGGAAGATCCCCTGGAGAAGGAAATAGCAACCCACTCCAGTATTCTTGCCTGGAGAATCCCAGGGACGGAGGAGCCTGCTAGGCTACAGTCCACGGGGTCGCAAAGAGTCGGACACGACTGAGCAGCTTTACTTTCACTTCACTTATTTAACTTATATGCAAAATACTTCATGAGAAACACTGGGCTGAATGAAGCACAAGCTAGAATCAAGATTGCCGGGAGAAATATCAATAACCTCAGATATGCAAATGACACCACCCTTATGGCAGAAAGCAAAGTCGAACTAAAGAGCCTCTTGATGAAAGTGAAAAAGGAGAGTGAAAAAGTTGGCTTAAAACTCAACATTCAAAAATAAGATCATGGCATCTAGTCCCATTAGTTCATGGCAAGTAAATGGGGAAACGATGAAAACAGTGAGAGACTTTTATTTTGGGGGGCTCCAAAATTACTGCAGATGGTGACTGCAGCCATGAAATTAAAAGAAGCTTGCTCCTTGGAAGAAAAGCTATGACCAACCTAGACAGCATATTAAAAAGCAAAGACATTAATTTGCCAACAAAGGTCCATCTAGTCAATGCTAGGGTTTTTCCAGTAGTCAGGTATGGATGTGAGAGTTGGACTATACAGAAAGCTGAGTGCTGAAGAATTGATGCTTTTGAACTGTGGTGTTGCAGAAGACTCTTGAGAGTCCCTTGGACTGAAAGGAGGCCCAACCAGTCCATCCTAAAGAAATCAATACTGAATATTCATTTGAAGGACTGATGCTGAAGCTGAAACACCAATACTTTGGCCACCTGATGCGAATAACTAACTCTTTTGAAAAGACCCTGATGCTGGGAAAAATTAAAGGTGGGAGGAGAAGGCAACAACAGAGGATGAGATGGTTGGATGGCATCACCAACTCAATGCACAGGAGTTTGAGTAAGCTCTGGGAGATAGTGATGGACAGGGAATCCTGGCGTGCTGCAGTCCATGGGATCACAAAGAATCAGACACGACTGAGCAACTGAACTGAACTGAACCATACCTCCTAGCTATCTCCTTGTCCTCATGAATAAGCTAAACTCAATGCAGATGTTAAGACTCACTCTCTCAGCTTCATACCATCCAATGCTTCAAGACCAGTTCAACCCAGGTGGTTATGGAATATACAAGTTAACAGTATATATAAATAGGATGAATTTATTACATTGCTTTGTCCTAAAGAAAGGTATGACACATGACATAAGGCAGAACATGACATTAGGCAGTGTACAGCAAACCCAGATATGAGGTCTACAGAGAAGCTTATTAATATCACACAGCACCTAGTACCCAGGGTAATAGCCGTTAGTTCATCATCACTAGAAACTATCATCAGAAATTCTAATATTTACTTAGAAAACTTTTCTTTTTTCATTTCAAGGTAAAACAGAAAGAATGGTTGTGCTTTCCTACCATCAGGTATATTGTTTGAATGTAAAAATATTGACACAGTTGTAGTTAACTCATTAAGCACCAATAAGTAAAAAGAAAATTTATTATTAGAAAAAGATACATTTTGTGTGATCATATTCCCCCACTCTAAACTGATATTGTTTTAGTAGAGATTGAGAAGTGACAAATGATAGTTATTTATTTTTGAGCATCTAGACACATATCATATCCAGCTTTGATTCATTATGACTGAGTTTTAGTACAATTATGTAACTCATTTTCTTCTTTATCAGAAAAAAAATTATAGAATGAGGCTTTAGTCAAACAAATAAACTGTCTTGGGGTTAGGTAAACAATTTCCACTTTAAATTGGATCAACAAAATGTCTGAAAAGGTCTTCCTCTTATAGCCTCAGTTGTACAGATATCTGTACAGATATTGTATCTTCTCTCTTTAGAGACAGTTATCCTCCATCTCAGGCTTCCCTGGTGACTCGTAAAGTCAGATAGTAAAGATCTGCCTGCAATGCGGGAGACATGGGTTCGATTCCAGGGTTGTTAAGACCCCTGAAGGAGGCATAACAACCCACTCCGATGTTCTTGCCTGGAGAATTCCCTGGGCAGAGGAGCCTGGCGGGCTACAGTCCTTGGGTCACAAAGAGTCGGATGTGACTGAGTGACTAAGCACAGCACAGCACAACAAAGGTAAAGTCAGTCTGGTATATTACCTGCAGAGGGTTAATCTAAAGAAATTAATCGCGAAGAGATTAACCTCAAATATCAGTGGCTGAAACTCCCCTAGAGAGCTGGTTACAAGGACAGTTTCTGCAGTTTACCCCGAGAGATTCTAATTCAGTAGATGTGGGGTTGGATTCAGGAATTTGGTTTTAATCTGTCCTTCAAGTTGCTGATTATTTGGGGAGCACACTCTGAGAAATATTTTTATTAAAAGCTGGATAACACCTGGATAATTCATACATTACCTATCTATTTATATTATACACATAATTGCATAGGTTAAGACTTGTTGATATATATTAAAATTATGGAAAATTTTTGTAGAAAGCATGGTAACCTATTCAATGTTTTCAGGCTTCAGCTTTCTTGTTTCTCTCTCATCCTGTGTGTGTGTGTGTGTGTGTGTGTGTGTGTACACACACTAATTGTTCATTTATTTATTGTTCCATTTAACACTTTTTAACTTTAATTTTAACTTTCAAAATTATTAATAAGGAGCTTTGTGCTTTAAGAGGAACATCTGGTTTTGTGAGGTATTTGGGTATAGCTGACTTCCTATTAATCCCAATTGAAGTGACCCAGAAAGTACACTATAAAATGTAAAAATATGCATTGGAATGTAGGAAAAAGCACACTTATTAAATCTGAAAACTTCAAAAAGCCACTGTTACATAGTGGGAAGATGGAAATAGGCCAAGAATTGTATGTCCAAAACATGACAATTTAAGTGAAATGAATAAATTCATGGAAACAAAATTTACAAAGATTGGCTTAAGAAAAAATAGAAATTCTGAATAGTCCTATGTTTATTAAATAATTGTATAATGAAACATTTTTAAACAAAGAAAGCTTCTGGCACAAAAGACATTACCAATCAACTAAGAAATAATTTAAGATGAGATCAAATATATTTTAGTCAATCATTTTCAGAACAGAAAATGAGACCACTTGAATTCACAATACTATCATAACTTTGGAGAAGGCAATAACAACCCATTAGAGTACTCTCGTCTGGAAAATCCCATGGACAGAGGAGCCTGGGAGGCTGCAGTCCATGGGGTCGCTAAGAGTTGGACACGACTGAACGACTTCACTTTCACTTTTCACTTTGATGCACTGGAGAAGTAAATGGCAACCCACTCCAATGTTCTTGCCTGGAGAATCTCAGGGACGGGGGAGCCTGGTGGGCTGCCGTCTATGGGATGGCACAGAGTCGGACGCGACTGAAGCGACTTAGCAGCAGCAGCCACATAACTTTGATAGCAATCACTGAAAGTCCCATTAACAAATGAAATTTATAGGCAAATCTCTCCCAAGAACGTAGGTACAAACATCTTAAACAGTGCATTAGTGAACTGATAAGATACAAAATGTGGGGGAAATGACAATGCTGCATTTATTTCAGGAATGCAAGATTATTTTAACATTTGAATTTAGGTATTTCATAACATTAATATTCTAAAGGGGAAAATTACATGATCATCCTAACTACCCATTCATAATAAAAATTAGTAGAATTAAGAGGACAAAGACCATTGCTAATATAATAAGGAGAATCCTTTGTAGAAGGAAATCTACATTGTACTTAAGGGGAAAATACTGAAAGCTTTCCCTCAAGAAATTGGCAATGAGTATGATTATTGCTCTTTCTAGACTGTAATGAAGATTGCAACCAGTGCCATAAAATAAAAAAAATAAATGATTGGAGAAGGAGTAATCTGTAGTTATTCACAGATAGATCCAATAGACAATTGTACACGCAGAAAATTTAAAAGAATTTCCAGAATGACTATGAGAAGTAATATGTAAATTTATTGTGGCTAAGAATTAGAAGGTCAATATTTTAAAAATCAATTTATTTCTGAATAATGTCAACAATGAAAATTTAAAAAATTTTAAGTGTTATTTTACATACATTCAACATAACAAATATCTAAGAACAAATCTAACAAAATATGCATCAGATCTTATAAAATTATAAGACATTAATGAGAGAGATTAAAGAAGACCTAAATAATTGGAACAATATATCATATTAGTGACTTCAGACTTCATATTGTAAAGATTTTGGTTTTCTTCAAAGGGAATATAGATTAAATTCTGCACTCATAAAACTCCCAATAAAATTTTTCTGGAAATATTACAGTTCAGTTCAGTTCATTCGCTCAGTCGTGTCTGGCTCTGCGACCCCAAGAATCGCAGCACGCCAGGCCTCCCTGTCCATCACCAATTCCCGGAGTTCACCCAAACTCATGTGCATCAAGTCAGTGATACCATCCAGCCATCTCATCCTCTGTCGTCCCCTTCTCCTCCTGCCCCCAATCCCTCCCAGCATCAGCGTCTTTTCCAGTGAGTCAGCTCTTCTCATGAAGTGGCCAAAGTATTGGAATAAAGCAAGGAACCATGAACAGCTCTCTCAGATATCTCAACCAGAGTTTCAAGAGAGGACTAAAGTCTAATGCCCTAAAAGTTCCATTTCATGAGTTATTAATAACTTCTCTCCTGTGCATCTAGAATGGTAACATATCTGAGAGAATTGATAAAATTTTTACTCAAATTATTTTTTTTCCCTCTATTCAGATGAGGACGTCAATTGAGAAAGTCTGGCAGACAGTTTTGAAGAAACAGAACAAGGAATGATATCAGCAGATAATAAGAGTAGTTCTGAAACCACAGAAATTAAATCAGGGAGGGTACTGCAGGGAGAGATAAACAGGCTAATACAATAAAACAGAATGCCCTGAAACAAGCTTGTGCATTTATTGACCATTAAGGTATGACAGAGATGCCGCTGAGGAATAGTAGAAAAGAATGATCTATAAATTCTGCTGGGTTAATTGGATGTCTATATATATCTTGTCTA
Source organism: Bos javanicus (assembly GCF_032452875.1). Taxonomy (NCBI): domain Eukaryota; kingdom Metazoa; phylum Chordata; class Mammalia; order Artiodactyla; family Bovidae; genus Bos; species Bos javanicus. The sequence goes on along the minus strand of NC_083874.1, from coordinate 31,554,226 downwards.
AGGATAGTTATAGACAGATGATGATGCTAGATACATAGATAATTTTACCCCTATTTTTCTTTGTTGACCAAAATCAATTCTACATGGTGTGTACATCTAAAGGTACAAGGTCAAAACAATAATACTTGTAGTAAGTAACACTAAGAGAATACCATAATTAACTTGGGATAGTTTTTAACAGAACTCAAAATTAACATGAATGGAAATTTTAATAAATTAAGCTACATTAAAATTAGACAGTCATATTCATCAAAAAAAAACACTAAAAGTGTGAAAATACAAGCCACTGACAGGATATCTGCAATAAATATATACAACTAAAAAAGGGTCTGTCACACATGAAGAGATGTGTATTCCCTTTAAGAAAGAACTCACCCATTACTAAGAGTATGGGTAGCTGTCAGCTTTCAGCTATTAATACCTTCAGAGTCTCCTTCGGCTTGTGAACTGAGATCATGCTTTTTTCAGGGTCATGCTGACCAAGAATGTAGTAGCTCAGGTCATATTCTTCTTGGGGTGTGTGTGTGTGTGTGTATGTGTGTGTGCGTGTCTGTGTGTGTTAGTCGTTCAGTGGTGAGGTCCCTATCTAATCACTTTACAAGGTGTTACTCTTTAATAAAATTTGCATGTTTCACTCTCGGTATCTGCTCCCCCAGAACACAAACTGTGATGAATTCATGAATGAACTACACAGGGAATTTATAAAAGTCAATAAGAAAAGAACAATTACTTTTTTAAGGGGCAAACTCATTTTAAAGTGGGCAAAAATATGAATAGGCATTTCATGGAGTAGGGAAAGGGGACACATACACTGTTGGTGGGAATATAAATTGGTACACCACTGTGGGAAACAGTACCAAGGTGTCCCAAAAAACTAAAAGTAGCACTACCATATGACCCAGCAGTTCCACTCCTGGGTGTATATATGAAAAAATGGAAAACATGAATTCAAAAAGATGCACGCACCCCTGTTCATGGCAGCATTATTTACAGTTGCCGAGATATGGAAGCAACCTAAATGCCCATCAGTTCACTAGCCTTCTAATATTTCTCATCAGCAAAAATTTAGTCTCAACTATATTTTGTTAAATGCTAATATTTCTAGGTTTTAAAACATACTTTTTTAATTATTAGTAATGATTAAAGAAATCATATCTTACCTAAAGAATCTTCTATAGTCTGTGAGAGATAATCAGCTATGAATCACTGATAAGTGAGAAACTAGAAGAGAAAACAAATGAAATAGAAATTATCATAAAAATGATTAAGTTCTTAGCAGATTCATTTGCACCTCTCAGAAATTTAATTTTTTTCAGATTTTCTAAAGATTCTGTAAATAACTTGAAAATCCAGGCATTTATACCATTTATTGATCACAATATTTATCCTGATATAGTATCATACCTAGCAATGCTGTAGAGATTTTAACATAACTTTCAATGACAGCCCAATCTTGTTTTACAGCTTTTTAAACTAGAGATTTCTAGATTTTCTAGAATATAGAAATATAGGTTTCTATATTTATACTAGATAATAAATACTTTTCAGGAGAATCCAGTTTTCATTGATATTATGCTGTACATTTTAATGTTACATGAAACTAAATTAAAAGATATTGTTTTCATTTACATAGAAATAGTCTGACATTATCAACAATAAAATTTAAATAAAGGATGGACATATGCCTTTTGAAGTTGAAAGTCATATTTCGCTAGATCATTTTAAATGTTTTAGTTTCTTAAAAACAAAGGAGGAATATGTCTGTCAGATTTAAATGCAAATATAGAACATTATGTTCAAATGATCCCTGAACATTCTCCTTACAAAATACAGAAGATATATGTATACATCTCTCTCCTATTAGCATCAATTAAATTCGTAGGCTATTTCATTGATGACTTAGAAATGTCAGACTTGTTGAAAATAGAAAACCCTTTGAAAATCAGTAAGTCTGACAATATAAACAACTGGGTATCCTGGACCAGGAGGAAGTGTTGTATAATCATGTCAATAAAGTTGTAACCAAAGATTATGTTACATACATAATTATATATTCTTAGGTTGCTGCAAAAGTGATTGCGGTTTTACATTGTTGAACTTTGTCATTTGATATTGGAATACATTTTAAACAAATGTGGCTATATTATACATCATTTCAATGCATATTTCTCACTTTATTTTTTTTGCTAATGACATATTACTTGTTATTTATTTTATACTTATTTTGTGCTACATGTGCTAAGTCACTTCAGTCATGTCCAACTCTTTGCCACCTTATGGACTGCAACCTGCCAGGCTCCTCCATCCACGGGATTTTTCCAAGCAAGAATACTAGAGTGGATTGCCATGTCCTCCTCCAGGGGATCTTCCCAACCCAGGGATCAAACTCATGCCTCTTATTCTCCTGCACTGGTAGATTCTTTACCATTAACACCACCGGAGAAGCCCTTGAGCCTAGTCATATGATTTAAAATTCATCATTAGAAACCACAATTACTTTTGTACCAACCTAATATATACTACATACTGTATATAGTGATATTTAAGATACTAGGATTTTCTGAAGAGTCATGGAGAGGTTGGCATTCTAGATCAAGGAAAATTAATGTGCAAATAAATGGTATAGTCTAGAAAATCTAGGCAATTCTAGATTGCTGCATAAAGTCTGGGATGGTATTCTTTGATTTTTCTAGGAAATAATAACCACAGTGTCAGTGAAAGAGCTGTTCATGTGTTTGACTGTGAGTGCTGGACTGGCTAGGAAAACAATGGTCATCAGAAGACAGCCACTGAAGTGTGAGATAATGAACAACTTGGTACTGTGTCTGAGAGTTAACACATCAGGTTTACCCTTGGCTGAATTTGAAGACATAAATTAATACTCACTTTAAAAAAATAGAGTTATTTTTTTCTTTCATGTAAAGCAAGTACAGAAATAGACAGTCCAGAGCTGATAAGAACAGTCTAAGAATCAGGGAACCAGTCTCCTACTCTCTTGTCCGTCAATCATCTTCAACTCATGCTTTCCTTCTGATGGTTCAAAATGGTCCAGGTACCACATTTGTTGTCAAGCCAGGAAGAAGTAGGAAACAGAGTAATCTCTTGCCCCAACTCCCTTTAAGGACAGTTTTACACAAACTTTTGCTTATCTCTTATTGATCAGAACTGTCATTTGGCTAAGAGATAAGAAAATCTAGAAAAAAGTATTTCTTCGGGGACTTCCTTGGTGGTGCAGTGGATGAGAATCCACCTGCCAATGCAGAAGATTGACCCCTGGTCCAGGAAGATTCCACGTCCCGCAGAATAACTAAGCCCATGAGACTATGTGCCGACAGCTGTTGAAGTCTGTGCACCCTGGAGCCTTTACTCTGCAACAATAGAAGCCACTGCAACGAGAAGCCTGAGCAGCTCAAAGAAGACTAACCCAACTCACCACAACTAGAGAAAGCACATGGAGCAACAAAGATCCAGTGCAGCCAAAAATAAAATTAATTAAATTAATTAAAAATATTTCTTCTAGATACTTATGTTTACCACAAGTCATGGGTTTTATGCTTAAGGTGAAGGAGAAAAGTATTGGTTGCTAGGTAACTAGCAATCTTTTCTATGTTAGTATTTAGCATTTTAGAGATAGAGCCTTTCTGGATGATGATAATGTTCAGGAGTCTGCTAGTCATCCTAGAGAGGTGGGATGAGGTGTGGGGTGGGAGGGAGGTTCAAGAGGGAGGGGACATATTTAGGCTCAAGTGGTAAAGACTCTGCCTGCAATGTGGAAGACCTGGGTTCGATCCTGGGGTAGGGAAGATTCCCTGGAGGAGGGCATGGCAACTCACTCCAGTATCCTTGCCTGGAGAACCCCATGGACAGAGGAGCTTGGCAGGCTACAATTCATGGGGTTGCATTGAGTCAGACATGACTGAGAGACTAAGCACAGCACAGCACATGGCAGAAACCAACACAAGACTACAAATAAATTATCTTCCAATTAAAAATAATTTTAAAAAAGAAATTACTCAGGATAATAGTAGGATTTGCAAAGAATAGGTACCAAATCCATTTCAATATCCCCACTGAATTTTGGGAGAAAACTGAATGTCAATTAATAACTGCATAATCATAGAGTGTGAATTTTCACTGGTAGGGTGATTGTGTAACAGGATAAGAGAATCATGATATAAAGTTAGTAGGCTTTTAACTTTATCCGTCCAAGTCAGGGATGCAGAAGATAGGGGGAAATTAAGAGCTATGGCCAACACTTGAGTGAAAGAGTTTAGTTCTACAGCTTTGAGTTTTAATTACAACTTTGTCATTCACAAATTTTGTGATTATTGGCAAGGAACAAAACCATCTTGTTTCCTTGTTTATGAATTGGGAATAATTTCTATCTCAAAAGTGTATGGTAAATATTAAACAAAATAACATTAAAACATTGCTGGACTCATAGATTCTCAAAAACATTAACCACATGCTCTCCTAAATCCTACATTCTCCAATCTTTCTGTAACAGGAGATTATAGACTTTTCTAGAAAACTTTAGGACAGAAAAGAAGAGTACCATAGATTGAAAATACATTAAATAAACTTCAGTTATGAAGGTTTATATTAAACATAATTTATAATGAATGGGGACCCTCTGTTAGGTCATAAGTACAAAAAACAAGCCACTTGTTTTTCTTAGTACTCTGTACTAGACATTAGGGGAGAGGATGCTGTGTGTCTCAATACCAGGCATGAAAAATAAGCAAATATCCTCCCAGGATGCCACTTTGCTAAAAGCCTACCATATGTCCACAGAGCAGTGGAGCATTAACAGCACATCTCATTTTAGATCTCCACTTGACAAGCCCAATGTAAAAGCAAGGGTGAGTTTACACTACACATGCTTATCTAATTTCCATTACCGCTAATCATGTGCACACAGCAGGAAGCCCAGAGCTCTTCAGAACGAGGCTTACTTTTTAAGAGACAGATTATGAAAGTCAGTGAACTTTCACATTTCTTACATTAATTAGCACTTTATATAACTGTGGATATATTATTTCATAACCTTAACTGTTAGTTGTGGCCACATACCCTCTACATGCTTTGAAAAAATAACATCATTTTTAATCTATTGCCTGGAAGGACCTGTAGACAGTCTGTCTTCATAAAAAAACCCTCCAAGCCATTTTCTGAATTGCAGAGTAGAAACACTGTCTTAAGGCGAAGAGGCACCAGTGAAAGGAATGAAATATTTACATAAAAAGAAAAACCATCCACTATGTTTCTATTTGAATTTTACTAAACTAGAGCATGCCCTTTTTTAAAGGAGATAAGGAAACTTTAAACAGCCTCCCAGGTGATTTTCTATTTTGATCTTTCTGATAATACAAGGAAGTATTTACGAAATTCTTCAGCCACAACAGCACAATACCTGACATTATAGGATACGCTACAAACACATTTCTCTGTGCAATTTCCCCCAGGATTTTTATAAGGCAAACAAAAGTGAAATTGAATAATTTTTTTCAGTATTTCACCCTGGATTATATCTTTTTAAAGCGTTTAAGAGTACAGAATATTGGAGAGGAAGTGTATTTTGATAAGATATAAGAACACATTGTCAAAACTGCAGAGCTTCACATCATCCCTATATTAAACCAACTAGAGTGTATTATTTCCACCAAATCTGCCTATATTTTAGAGAAACCCATTTTCCTGTGGAATATCCCATAGTAAAATAAAATTTCTTCCACACCAATATACAGGTAGCAAAATAAGCCAAAATCCAATACTTAGAGATATATAGAGTTTACATTTACCTCTTTATCCCTAATTGACTGAATATGCCATCTTAATGTTATCCAAGTCCCAATTCAACTGACAATCTCTGAAAATTGCTAATGTTACTCTGCTTTCTGCCAAATGATCTTTCATTAGATTTCCAGTCTGTGGAAGTTCTTCTTGAGGTTTCATACTTTCAGCCTCTCCTTTTAAAATTGTATCATCGGGGGTGTTTGAAGCATTTTTATGGAGGGAAAACTCGGCCAAATGTTGCCTTTAAAGAAAATTTTCCTAAGAGTGTGCTGTCAATCAAGTGAAGCGTGATTACTACATTCAGTTCACAGGGAGGGTAAATAAGTGCCACAGGGGAAAGAGGATAGACACAGGTTCAAGTTCACGCACAGGAAGGCTTGAACAGCTTTTCTTCATAGCGTTGTCCTTATTCTCTTCAATTACACATGATTTCATCTCCATCATCCTCCAAATGGAAAAATATCAAAGACAAAAACAACATGCTTTGTCTTATTTAGCTGGTTAAGTCTTTCTATTACTGTCACCAAATGATTGTATGGAAATCTCAATTCAAAAGCAGGTTAACTGTGAATATAAAACTGACCCCAAAACTTCAATTAATTATAGCAGTTGAACTTTTTCTTTAAAAGATTCAGAAGATGCACTCCTAAATACTGAGAGAGCATCTCTAAAACCCTCTAATCTGCTAGGGGACAGACACATAAGTATCTTGTAAATGGGGGGGGGGGGGGGGGCGGGGCGCGGGGGGGAGGTATTTCCTGGAACAGCATTAGGACTATTCCTAGAACTGTCCAGCAAAGCATTCTCCTATCACAGTCAGCAAAAACAAGTCCAGGAGCTGACCGTGGCTCAGACCATGAACTCCTTATTGCCAAATTCAGACTTAAATTGAAGAAAGTAGGGAAAACCACTAGACCATTCAGGTATGACCTAAATCAAATCCCTTACGATTATACAGTGGAAGTGAGAAATAGATTTAAGGGCCTAGATCTGATAGATAGAGTGATTGATGAACTATGGAATGAGGTTCGTGACATTGACAGGAGACAGGGATCAAGACCATTCCCATAGAAAAGAAATGCAAAAAAGCAAAATGGCTGTCTGGGGAGGCCTTACAAATAGCTGTGAAAAGAAGAGAAGCGAAAAGCAAAGGAGAAAAGGAAAGATATAAACATGTGAATGCAGAGTTCCAAAGAATAGCAAGAAGAGATAAGAAAGCCTTCTTCAGCGATCAATGCAAAGAAATACAGGAAAACAACAGAATGGGAAAGACTAGGGACCTCTTCAAGAAAATCAGAGATACCAAAGGAACATTTCATGGAAAGATGGGCTCTATAAAGGACGGAAATGGTATGGACCTAAAAAAATCAGAAGATATTAAGAAGAGAAGGCAAGAATACACAGGAGAACTGTACAAAAAAGATCTTCATGAACCAGATAATCACGATGGTGTGATCACAGACCTAGAGCCAGACATCCTGGAATGTGAAGTCAAGTTGGCCTTAGAAAGCACCACTACGAACAAAGCTAGTGGAGGTGATGGAATTCCAGTTGAGCTATTCCAAATCCTGAAAGATGATGCTGTGAAAGTGTTGCACTCAATATGCCAGCAAATTTGGAAAACTCAACAGTGGCCACAGGACTGGAAAACGTCAGTTGTCATTCCAATCCCAAAGAAAGGCAATGCCAAAGAATGCTCAAACTACCACACAATTGCACTCATCCCACACGCTAGTAAAGTAATGCTCAAAATTCTCCAAGCCAGGCTTCAGCAATACGTGAACCGTGAACTTCCTGATGTTCAAGCTGGTTTTAGAAAAGGCAGAGGAACCAGAGATGAAATTGCTAACATCTGCTGGATCATTGAAAAAGCAAGAGAGTTCCAGAAAAACATCTATTTCTGCTTTATTGACTATGGCAAAGCCTTTGACTGTGTGGATCACAATAAACTGTGGAAAATTCTGAAAGAGACGGGAATACCAGAACACTTGATCTGCCTCTTGAGAAATTTGTATGCAGGTCAGGAAGCAACAGAACTGGACATGGAACAACAGACTGGTTCCAAATAGGAAAAGGAGTTCGTCAAGGCTATATATTGTCACCCTGTTTATATAACTTATATGCAGAGTACATCATGAGAAACGCTGGACTGGAAGAAACACAAGCTGGAATCAAGATTGCCGGGAGAAATAGCAATAACATCAGATATGCAGATGACACCACCCTTCTGGCAGAAAGTGCAGAGGAACTAAAAAGCCTCTTGATGAAAGTGAAAGTGGAGAGTGAAAAAGTTGGCTTAAAGCTCAACATTCAGAAAACGAAGATCATGGCATCCGGTCCCATCACTTCATGGGAAATAGATGGAGAAACAGTGGAAACAGTGTCAGACTTTATTTTTCTGGGCTCCAAAATCACTGCAGATGGTGACTGCAGCCATGAAATTAAAAGACGCTTATTCCTTGGAAGGAAAGTTATGACCAACCTAGATAGCATATTCAAAAGCAGAGACATTACTTTGCCAATAAAGGTTTGTCTAGTCAAGGCTATGGTTTTTCCTGTGGTCATGTATGGATGTGAGAGTTGGACTGTGAAGAAGGCTGAGCGCCGAAGAATTGATGCTTTTGAACAGTGGTGTTGGAGAAGACTCTTGAGAGTCCCTTGGACTTCAAGGAGATCCAACCAGTCCATTCTGAAGGAGATCAGCCCAAGGATTTCTTTGGAAGGAATGATGCTAAAGCTGAAACTCCAGTACTTTGGCCACTGCATGTGAAGAGTTGACTCATTGGAAAAGACTCTGATGCTGGGAGGGATTGGGGGCAGGAGGAGAAGGGGACAACAGAGGATGAGATGGCTGGATGGCATCACTGACTCGATGGACGTGAGTCTGGGTGAACTCCGGGAGTCGGTGAGGGACAGGGAGGCCTGGATTGCTGCGATTCATGGGGTCGCAAAGAGTCCGACAAGACTGAGAGACTGATCTGATCTGATCCAATAACTGAGAGTCAATTCACTAAACTTCCACAGTTGACAAAATGTGAATGCAGGTTGAATGAACATGTTAACTCTATCGTATTACAGGGTGAGTGGAATAAGACTTTCCACTCTTATTATGAATGAATAAAACACAATTGTGGACTAGCAAGACATTCTTCTTAAATTGTATAAGTGCAAAATAAAAAAATTTTAAGAGGCCTTGAATTGGTTCAACTGGCTGGTTATTATAGACAGAGTGGGATTAGCTGTTGCTTCTTTTTAAATGAATTAAGTAAACACTCCTTAATTGTTCGGGGTCACAAATTAAGCTTCTGGAAGAAGAGTAAACAAGCCACTATATATCGTGTAAAGATGCTTCATTAAAGGGACAGCCAAGCTACCTGGTTTTACCCTATCCTTTGACTCATATTACTGAACCAGAGAGCTGCCAGCCTCTCCCTTGGGGGATAGCCATTAAACTGCTGGCTAAGTGGCAGGAAGTACACTATAAATAATCTTTCCTACATACTTCTTCCCTGCCTCTTTAACAACCCTAGAGTGTTAATAATTTTGGGAAACAAGAAAAAAGGAAAAAAATGTTTAAAAATTAATGTGATACCTAAAAATATAATTTATATTTCCTTCATATAAGCAGATTTGCAGGAAAAAAACTACAGTTTTTTTTTCCTCTACTTTTGTACTAAATGAAATCTGTCACATGAATTTATTCATCCTGTCTACCTATTAGATATTACTGCTTCTTTAAAAAAAAAAAAAAAGCATTTACTTAGCTGAGGTTCACAAATCCCATTCACGTTTCAGCAAAAGTTTAAAAGTTTATCCTTTTGTGTGAGTCTTGTAATTCTTTTTTTTTTTTTTGGCCATCCCCTTGTGGATTGAGGGATCTTAGTTTCCTCATCAGGAGTCAAATCCATGCTCTCTACAGTGGAAGCACAGAGTCCTTACTACTGGACAGTGAGCAAATCCCCTGTGTCCAGAAATTCTGACACTGGCATCAAACAACCAAAGCCTGGAAGTCACTTTTGCCACTCCACTTACCCTTACATCTAACTCCAACCTTTCTTCCATTTCCACTGAGGTTACTCTCATTCAGACTTCTCGAAGTTTCAGTAACACCTGCACTGCAACTTCTCTGACTGATTCCTCACAAACGCATTGTGTACATTCATAGGAGAGTAGCTTTTTCTTGTCCTGCTTCCAGTACACCCCCGGCTCAAATGACTTCAACAGTTACTGAACATCAAAATGAAGTCCAAGTACTCTGGTAAGTATTCATTAAAGGCATTCAAATCCACACTCTGTTCTGACCCCAACTTCTCCCATACTTTTTCCCACTGCTTCCCCTCAAATCATGCCATGATTCTGACAATTAGATGGCTGTCTTGGATCTTCCCTGGAAACTCTCCTTCTTTTGCTGAGTCCACTGTATTCACTGACAAGATTTTTACCTGAGGTCAACATCCCCAATAATGCCATAAACTAATCCTTTGCCAATTCAACCTAGTAACCTAGCTCCTTTAGATCTCTGCTCAGATTCCATGTTCTCAGGGAACACTTTGTTAAAAATTCAGAGTAGATTAGGTCTTCTACTTCATATTCTCCTGACAGTGTGTTTCTCCTTTGTGGTGTTCATAAGCATGTATGATTAAATACTTGCATAATTACTGGTCTACTTCTGTTTCTGCTACAAGACAGAAAGCTCCATGAAGGTAAAGACTGGTATCTTTTTTTTCTCTATATTAATAGCACCTGGGGATGCAATCATTCCCCCTTCTTACTTCCTATGTGCAAAGTTTCTATTCCTATACTAATGCACAACTGTGCTAAGTCACTTCAGTTGTGTCCAGTTCTTTGCAACCCAATGGACTGTAACTTGCCAGGCTCCTCTGTCCATGGGATTCTCCAGGCAAGAATACTGGAGTGGGTTTCCATGCCCTCCTCCAGGGGATATTCCCGACCCAGGGATCAAACCCACTTCTCTTAAAGTCTCCTGCATTGTCAGGTGGGTTCTGTACTATTAGAGCTACCGCCTCACTTCTCTTGTCACTGCAGTAATATGCCATGATAATGTGTATATGTATCTTATCTGCAGCTTTCTTGCTCCATTTATCTTTGTCTCATTGCAGCACCTTGCACAAATCTGTGCAGCTAGCATTCAATCTTTGTTCAATCTACCGGAGTGGAAAAATCATAAAATGAGTGTTTTTACACACTGTAAAACCCACATGTAAGAGCTGACCTTTGACAGATTGGGATTATTAGCTCTGACTTCAGATAATCAGTATAAATTCTTATCTAAGTAAGAATAAATGAAGTCTACATTTTTTGCCATTTCATTAAAGGGAAGGTCTTAAACCCTAAACTAACCATTTCTAAGTAAATTCATTTTTATTTTTATTGTGTTTACCCTCCAAATAGAGTTTATTTCACATTTGTGTAGTTCAAATTCTTTTCATTCAAAGTCAATTAAACTCTTTTTGGCATGTAAATGTACTAGGCTTCTTCACAGAGAAATATGTCAGTTTGCTAAAAGGCCAAATTTTTTTCAGCAACATGTGGGTCTTCTCATGTCAAATCACCCCAGCCAGCTTTTCTTGAGGCTTGGCAATGTGCCAGCAGCTCTAGAATTTCCACAGAAACTCACCAATTTCTACTGGAAATACAGCATCATGATTCAGTGTACCTATGGGACTAGTCTTAAATGTATAGTTTCATAATAAGTGTACTATTTTATTTAAAGCCTATGTCCATTTGGATTGGCTTGAATGGAAGCTAATGTAGACTGCATGGAACATATTCTTGTACCACCAACTGATGGTACTGCCAGATGGGTCAAGAAAGACCTCATATTACTATACTTAGAGACAAATTTTCATATCACTTTAGAAACAAAAATTAGACAACCATTTTTCCTTAACTTCAGGAATAATTCACAGATATAATTGTACATATTTAAAGTGGACAGCACAGTTATTTGATGTACACTGTGGAATGACTACCAATATTGAGATAATTAACACATCTGTCTTCACATAGTTAACGTGTGTGTGTGTGTGTGCGCGTGCGTGTTTGGTGAGAATGCTTAAGATCTACTATCAAGTATACAATGCCATATTATTAACTACCATTACCATGGTAGTTCCTCATTAGATCCTCATAACTTCTTCTTATAACTGGAAGTTTGTGTTGTTGTTGTTCAGTTGCTAAGTCATATCTGCCTCTTCTCGACCCCATGGACTGCAGTATGCAAGTCTTCCCTGTCCTTCACCGTCTCCCGGAGTTTGCCCAAGTTCATGTCCACTAAATCAGTGATGCCATCCAACTGTCTCATTCTCTGTAGCCCTCTTCTCCTTCTGCCTTCAATTTTTCCAAGCACCAGGTCTTTTCCAATGAATCAGCTGTTCGCATCAGGTGGCCAAAGTATTGGAGCTTCAGCATCAGTCCTTCCAAAGAACATTCAGTGTTGATTTCCTTTAGGATTGACTGGTTTGATCTCCTTGCTGTCCAAGGTACTTCCCAGCACCACAGTTTGAAAGCATCAATACTTCAGTGCTCTTCCTTCTTTATTGTCCTGTTCTCACATTTGGACATGACTACTAGAAAAACCATAGCTTTGATTATACATACCTTTGTCAGCAAAGTGATGTCTTTGCCTTTTAACACACTGTCTGGGTTTGATGACAAAGAAGCTTTCCTGCCAAGAAGCAATTGTCTTCTAACTTCATGGCTGCAGTCACCATCCATAGTGATTTTAGAGCCCAAGAATAGGAAATCTATCACTGCTTCCACCTTTTCCCCTTCTATTCGCCATGAAGTGATGAGACCATATGCCATGATCTTAGTTTTTTTAATAGTGAGTTTTAAGCTGGTTTTTTCACTCTCCTCCTTCACCCTCATCAAGAGGCTCTTTAGTTCCTCTTTGCTTTCTACCATTAGAGTGGTATCATCTGCATATCTGGAAGTTTTTAACCCTTTGACTACATCTCCCATTTCACCCTCTTCCCAGCTCCTGGCAGCTCTCTCTGTTTCTATGAAGGTAGCTTTTTAAAAAAGATTACACATATACATGATACCATATGATCCTGTCTGTCTCTGTCTGGCTTATTTCACTTAGCATAATGTCCTCCAAGTTTATCCATGTTATCACAGATAAGGGCAGAATTTTCTTCCTTATAATGGCTTATTAATATTCTATTATATATATATATATATATATATATATATATATATATATATACACACACACACACACACATCACATTTTTTTTAATCTATTCATCTGTCAAAGGACATTTAGGTTGTATCCGTATATTGACTATTGTGAATAATGCTGCAATGTGTGCAACACATAATGCAACATGTGTGTGTTGATATTTCTTCAAAATACTGATTTAATTTCCTTCAAAGGCAATCATTCTTCATTCTTCTCCAACCAACAACCTTGTAAAGAGGGTTGTATGTTTACTAATAAAGAATTGGCTTTCTATTACACCTTGAAACAAACTGCTTATACAAAGTTCAAATTTCAAATAATTTGTTAACAATTGTTTCAGAACCATCCAAGGGGCTTCTCTGGTGGCTCAGATGGTAATGAATCTGCCTGCAAAGCAGGAGAACCATCCGAGTGTGAACCAGGATCTAGCACATGTATAATTTCATGACAAGTGTCTCCTTTTATAAATAAATGAAAGTCTACTATTTCTTGAGAAGGAGTTTTCCTGATTTGCGTCAACAAATAACATATAGTAAATCATCTTATAAAATGTGTAGTTTCTCTCATTCTTTTCTACCTAATAAAATTCTTTGTAAAAGAAAAAGAAAACTTGATCAGTGCTGTGTGCATTCACTAAAGACTACTGCTGCTGCTGCTGCTGAGTCGCTTCAGTCGTGCCCGACTCTGCCTGACCCCACCCACCAGACTCCCCCATCCCTGGGATTCTCCAGGCAAGAACACTGGAGTGGGTTGCCATTTCCTTCTCCAACGCATGAAAGTGAAAAGTGAAAGTGAAGTTGCTCAGTCGTGCCTGACTCAGCGACCCCATGGACTGCAGCCTACCAGGCTCCTCCATCCATGGGATTTTCCAGGCAACCAAGTTCAAATAAGAAAGAAAGGAGAGCTATGCAGAGATGTAGGCAGTGTCCTGCCCATAGTGATTATCTTTCCTATCCTTCTATCCTTCACCTGCCTCTTCAATCAGACTGCCCAAAGCAGTGCCCAATTAGGATATGTGATTTCTATTCAAGACAATTCTTTTAATTTAATGTACTTATTTTGATAATAATCTAAAATTTTATACACAGGAATATCCTGGATAGCTGCCTTATACTTAAGAGTAGCTTTATCATTTCAACAATTTTGCATTTGTCTATACTATCACAGTGAAACTAAACAGCTTCATTTGTTGAAGCTAATGACAAAAGCACAGATGTGGACTTAATATACAAACATTTTCATGCCAAATGAAGGTTAGACGGTTATCACTAAAGTTTCTGAAAACAATGGTTATGAAATTGTCTCAGTGAAGAAACATGAAGGAGATTTTGAGGTAGCTCTGAGCATATGGTGATACAGACATTCCAAACTTAAAGGAAACTGCCTTGTAGCAGCTGGTTTCATATATATGTTTTGAGCAATGATTAAGTTTCAGTAAACAACGTCATCTGTCACAGGCAAGCAATGTTTTAAAATAAAAATATTATGTTCCTCTTTTAGTTTTGTTTGCATTTGATTGGTAAGATAATTTTGAAGATTACGCAGGAGGGTTGTATGGAAATTATGGGAAACTACTCTCCACCCTTAGCTACCAGTTGACAGCCCCATTGGGAAGGAAAACAGAAACACAGTATTACTGTACTATTACATGTAATTTTCCATGTTGTTTTAAACCAAGAAACAAAAAATAGTGATCATGTTTCTATGCTTCCCCATCCAACAAACTTATAAAAGGAAGTAGTATATTTCTTATAAGCATAAAATGTTTGAACATTTTAAAATATTGAAAATCATGTTGAAGTGAAATAACTTTAAACTACTCTGAGGAGAGCTGTGATCATCTTTTTATCATTTAAGAGGCCATCCATGTCTCAACTTTGAAAAACACTGTTCTTATATACCCAGCATCCGTTGTCCTGTAATTGACTAAAAATTACTCTTTTCACTCTTGCCTTGAAAAACCATTCCTCTACTCCATGTGGTTCTAGGAGAACTATAAATCATGCTGCTATTTTTCCCTTATCCTAGGTATGGGCACATAACTCACATTGGAACAATCAAAATTCTCTCTCCTAGGAATGTGAATATTGGATGGCGACATATAAAAGTTAGAAGACAGAACTGAGTTATTTCCAAGGAAAATGATTATGGGTCCTCACTGCCAAGATCACTGGAGAAACAGTGGGTTTCTGTTCTTTCCCAAAGCCTATGTTTTTGAACATTCATTTTCCGTTATGAGTAATGCATTATGTGTCCTTTAAATTCCTTTTGTTTGTTGCTTAAGATAATCAAAGTCAGTTTCTATTGGTCACCACCAAGAATCCTAATTGATTTGCTAACCTAAACAAAACAAATCCAAACTTACACAAACATCATAAAACCAAAAAGCACTAAAGAGTCGAGAAAAGGAATATAAAAGAAGAAAACAAGACTGTGCATAATATTTTGTTCCTTTCTTTGAGTTTGGATTCACTTAGTAATATATTTTAAAACTGGCATGTAGTCAGCTCTATATCACATATGACTAAGCGTTTCTTGAAAGTAAGACCAAAATCTTTGTCGTGGTCTCTCTAACCTCTCACAAAATGCTTGGCATACATATTAGGTAGTCAATAAATATGTTCTGAACTGACAAAAGTTCACAGATATATGAATATGTCAACAAACAAAGAGCTTTTAAAATTCATTGAGTTTATTGTAGAGAGACACAAATGAGTTTTCCAGTCCCTAGAGAATGTTCTTTAGAAAGGTAATTATTGCTATCATGAACATCCTTCACTCGACAGTAAGCTCCTTTAAGTTAGAAAACAGTTTCTGTTTTTATATTTCCAGAACTCTAAAAGTGACTGGTACATAGCTGTCATCCAATAACTGTTTAATAAATTAATGTACATCAAAATTAGATACAACACTCTAGAATCTGCATGATATAAATTAATGTGACTTGATTTTGTAGACACTATTTGTATCTTACTCTGCTGCTGCTGCTGATGCTAAGTCACTTCAGTCGTGTTCGACTCTGTACAACCCCATAGACGGCAGCCCACCAGGCTCCCCTGTCCCTGGGATTTTCCAGGCAAGAACACTGGAGTGGGTTGTCATTTCCTTCTCCAATGCATGAAAGTGAAAAGTGAAAGTGAAGTCGCTCAGTTGTGTCTGACTCTTCCTGACCCCATGGTCTGCAGCCTACCAGGCTCCTCCATCCATGGGATTTTCCAGGCAAGAGTACTGGAGTAGGGTGCCATTGCCTTCTCTGATCTTACTCTAGTTTATACCTAATATTCTGCCCAAACTCTCTGTATTACTCTTACAAAATTCTCTCCTTAAAGCTATCATGTGTGTTATGAAGTAGCACCAGTTCTTCCAATTATCTAACAATAGCTAGGTTTGAGGTCTGAGAGCACTATTAAATTGATTAGTAGCACTTATTTCTGTCAGAAGTACTGCCATTATCAACATCTTTATTAAGATATTCTCAGTCCTTTTTGCTGAACTAAAACTTTTGTGACCTAGGTTACTCTTTCACAGAGCTTTAAGAACCAGCTAGCCTTACACTTATCTATAATCCATCTGTTTCTCACTATCCTGATCCAAATGGGCCACCTTGATGAGATGCTCCACAGAGTGGAGACTTGGTCTTTTACATGTTCCACTTAAAAATGGATGTTGGTATCACTAATTATTAGAGAAAAAAAATCAAAACTACAATGATTTATCACCTCACACTGGTCAGGATGGCCATCATCAAAAAGTCTACAAAAATAAATGCTGGAGAGGGTGAGGAGAAAAGAGAACCCTCATAAACTTTTGGTTGGAATATAAATCAGTACAGCCCCTAAGGAGAACAGTATGAAGCTTCCTTAAAAAATTAAAAACAGAGTCACCATATGATCCAGTGATCCCACTCCTGGGCCTATCTCTGGAAAAAAACTGTAATTTGAAAAGACACATGCATCCCAGTGTATATTATAGCACTATTTATATTAGTTAAGACTTGGAAGCAACCCAAGTATCCACTGACAGAGGTATGGATAAAGAAGATGTGGTACACATATACAATTAAATATTACCAGCCATTAAAAAAAAAGAAGGAAATAAAGTCATTTGCAGCAACATGGATGGACCTAGAGGTTATCATTCTGAGTGAAGTAAGCCAGAAAGAGGAAGATAAATATCAGATGAAATTGCTTATATGTGGAATCTAAAAAATTGATACAAATGGACTTATTTACAAAGCAGAAATAGACTTGCAGACATAGAAAACAAATTTATGGTTACCGAAGGGTAAAGGGGTGGAGGTGCTTTCACATATTAGGAGCTCAATATATGAATTAATTAATGAATAGATAGATGGATGGATGAAAAAATAACATTGTTCTAATACTGGTGGCTTTTTAATTATTGAACAGCATATATGGTAGGTATTATTCTACAGATATAAAAACCTCTGGAATACCAAGATTCCAGAGGTTTTTATATCTGTAGAATAATATACCTCTTGGTATCATTACAATTGTATTCAAGAGGATTTTATGTCTGTACAATAATATTTACCAAATGTGCCATTTTATCATTAAAACACCACCAGTAATAGAGCAATCTGTGATTTTATTCTGGGCTTCCTGGTGGCTCATTTATTCATCCTGCCATCCATCCATCCATTCATCCATTCAAGCGAAGGAAAGAAATCCAGCCACATACTTTCCTCTTAAAAGAGGACTACATGCAAGATCTATTTTTTCTGTGGTTCTTCAGTTCAGTTTAGTTGCTCAGTCGTGCCTGACCCTCAGCGACCCCATAGACTGCAGCCTTCCAGGCTCCTCCGTCCATGGGATTTGCCAGGCAAGAGTATTGGAGTGGGGTGCCATAGCCTTCTCTGATTATAAGGAAAAGGCTGAAACATTACTTAGGTTTTATTTTCTATGTAAAAGCTATTTCAAAAAATATTAAGTAAATAATAGGAGGGTGGTAAATGGACAGGTCAAAACTTATAACTCTATAAGAATTACCTAAGTTTGAAAAACAGGAATTTTAAAATAATTGAAAGTTGACTATGCTCAAAAGAAGTATCAAGATTAGGTCAACCTAAATTACTATAACCAATTCATAGTTGTTATTGAAGTTCTAAAAAAATGAATAATTTGGTTCCATATTAGAGGATAATATCTTCAGGCATATCTCAAAGTTAAAGTTTTTATTCAATGTGACATTATAAGCATTATCTTTTGCAAATCAAGCAAAAAAATAAAATATGTAACTTTTTAAATCATGTATAATATTTACAGACTTTTCTCCCACTCAACTATGTATTTTACTCTGTAAACAGAAAAATACCAAGACCCTGAAAAAACTTATAAATGCTTCTTAAAAGGCTTTCTAGAAATTTATTTGAGACAGAAATATTAGGAACCATGTAAAAGAAAAACTGAGAGTAGATTTCATTCCTGATGCTACACTGTAATAAAAATATGACAAAAGGCAGGTTCCATTTAATAGGTACAAAGGTAAACGTGGTAGAATTAATTTCTGAAGTCAGATTAGGTGAAGTTCTTATTTTGCCCACCCTCAGCTCCTTCAAATTCTGTGAATTTGTGAGTTTTTTAAATTTAGTAGAGGAAAATTAATAACATTAATTTTTAAAAATAAAATTCCTAAAACATGAATTATTTCTCATGAATTGTTTTTATTTTGGACATAAGCTCCCACTTTGAGACGTTCTTTTCAGGGAAAAATGCAAAGTTATAAATACTATGAATATAAAGCAAATATAGACTATATTAAATTATTCCAGATGCAAGTGCTTCAACGCCAAAACCCAAGAGGAGTGCAGCGCTGTGCGTCAGTTGTTCATTCATGTCCGATTCTTTGCGACCTCACAGACTGTACCCCACCAGGCTCTTCTGTCCATGGGATTTTCCAGGCAGCAATACTTGAGTGGGTAGCCATTCCCTTCTCCAAGGGATATTCCCAACACAGGGATTGACCCTAGTCTCCTGCATTTCAGACGGATTCTTTTGGAGCCACCAAGGAAGCCCCAAGAGTATCGCAATTCAAAAGCGAATAACACATACGTGATTCAACACCTAAAATTTGTATAGTTTAATGTATGTAGTGGTACTTCAATAATTTAAACTCACTTAGAAAAATGATAGAAAGATACGTAGTAAAACTGAAAGGAGAATTACAGAATTAGCTAACTACTGGTAATGGTGAGCACTGGCTGGAATAAATTTCATGCAAGTAAGCCAAAAATGACAAATAAAACTTTAAAACTCTCTGTCACAAAAATTGTGACAGACAGTAGCTGAGGGGCAAATTAGAGAGCTGAGCCTCAGGCACTCTAGTTGGCTTGTAAGATTAATCATATATATGTCCAGTGAAACTCAGATGTATAACAGCTTCAATACAGCAAAGAGATTGGCAAGGTCACTAAGGCTAATTGTTAGAGAAATACAACATGTATACACAACAGTTGTCAGCAAAACTCCATCATCTTGATCTCTTGCTCACTATTCCCAGAGGAGTGGCCAGTGTGAAGAACTAAACGCAAAAGTTCTGTTGGCTCCAATTTATTTATTTAATCAAAGTAGTTGATTATAATTAGTTTCTGGTGTACAACACAGTGATTCAATATTTTTTACAGATAATACTCCATTTAACGTTATATTCTGGCATATAGTTTGTGCCTCTTACTCTCCGACCCCAGCCCCTCCCTCTTCTCTCTCCTCACTGGTAACCACTAGTTTGTTTTCTTTATATATTGCCAGGGTCCAGCCCCGGTGGATCCAGGGAATTCGAAGAGGGGATGGCATCTGCGAGGATCAGGAAACAATTGCTTAAGTAAACGTTAATTAAGGATATAAAGAGTGGTTAAATAAGGATAGCTCAGTGAGAAAATTTAGTGGAGAAAAGAGGCTGAATAACTTGGTTTACGTGGAAAGCTAATAAAATTCCAAAACAAGGAATTTTGCGTCACCTACGTAGGCCACAGGCGTCCTCCCGTTCTCCCGAAGGAGAGGAGACACTAAGGCCTCCCCGGTCAGATCTTAGAAGCCCAGGCAAAATTAGTAGGCTTGATGAACCTCCACGCCCCAGATGGAAAATTCAGCCAGAAGGTGAGAGAAAGAACAACATGGGGAGACCAAGTTTCGGTGAACAAAGCCCGCACTTTATTTTCCAAAGTAGTTTTTATACCTTAAGTTGTGCATAGGGGATAATGGGGGAAGGGGTAGAGTCAGCAGTAAGCCAGGCTTTCTTCCTGCAAGCTTATCATATGCAAAAGTTTAGGTGATTTACATCATCTTCTGGCCTGGAGGCCTGTTAACATTTTAAGACCCTTTCTTCAGAAAACTTATTTTTCTCTAAAGCCTGACTAATCAGTCAGGCGCCACCCTCCAAAAGCATTAGATAAAGTTGCATTCCTATAGGGCAAAGGTGTGGTGGGCTATAACAAGAAAAAGAATTAACTCAAGGGTCCAAGGTTACGAACATTAAAGCTACTACTTACATTTCTATACACCAATTATATTAATCAATACACTGCCAGTGAACAGTAGGTAAGGGATATGGAAACTTAGCAGCAAACAATGGCCCAAGTGAAAAACCCTTCACCAATACAATTTCTAATCAATCTTTTAACTGCTCAAAGGAATCTGTATTTAGACAGCTTAGAACATCTCATGCCTCTCACAGTTGGGAGGCTCTGAACAATCACATGTGGCCGGAAAAACCTATTCAGGCAGGCTAGAGGAGAAGGGGACGACAGAGGATGAGATGGCTGGATGGCATCACAGACTCTATGGACGTGAGTCTGAGTGAACTCCAGCAGCTGGTGATGGACAGGGAGGCCTGGCGTGCTGTGATTCATGAGGTTGCAAAGAGTCAGACACGACTGAGCAACTGAACTGAACTGAACTGAGAGGACTTCCAAAGGAGTTTGTAGGTTGAAACACTCTTGTCACGCCCAGGAACTTTATTAACTGGAGCTGTAAGTTAACTCTTTTTTCAGAGAGAGGTTGTGGGGGACAGCGCCCCGTAAAGTCAGAGGTGTAGGTGAGAGCACAAAGCGGAAAGTAGGCAGACTGGTTTTGGGGGTAGATGCTCAAGAATTTCCAGGGGGACTCCTGAGGCTCAATCCCGCCTTTGTGTATGCCAAGCCTCCTTCCTCATGACCTTTGCCACGGGCGGAGTTCCTCACACTGGCTCCCGGCAATATATGTCTGTTTCTGTTTTGTTATATTCATTCATGTGCTTTGTACTATATATTCCACATATAAGGAATAACACTCAGTATCAGTTTCTCTAACTTATTTCACTAAGCATAATACCTCCTAGGTCTATCCATGATTTTGCATATGGCATCATTTCCTTTTTTTTTTTTTTTTTTCTTATAGTCAAGTAATATGTGGCGCTAGTGATAAAGAACTCACCTGTCAATGCAGGAGATGCGCATTGGATTCCTGGGTCAGGAAGATTCCCTGGCAAAGGGCATAGCAACCCACTCCAGTGTGCTTGCCTGGAGAATCCGATGGACAGAGGAGCCTGGTGGGCCACAATCCATAGTGTTGCAAAGAGCTGAACACGACTGAAGCAACTTTGCACATACACATTTCATTTTACATATATTTATATAAATGTGTGGTGTCTCTATATACATATACACACCACATCTTCTTTATCCATTCATATTTTGGTGGACACTTAGGTTACTTCCATATCTCAGTTATTTTAAATAACGCTGTCATGAATATTGGGGTGCTTGTATCTTTTCAAATTAGTGTTTTCATTTTCTTTGGATGTACACACAGGAGTGGAATTTCTGGATCATACAGCAGTTCTGTTTTTAGTGTTTTGAGAAAATCCACCCTGTTTTCCACAGTGATTGCACAAATTTACATTTTGAACCAACAGTGTACGGGATTACTTTTCTTCACGTCCTTCACAACTTCTATTATGTGGAGATTTTTGATGATAGTTTTTCTAACAGATAGGAGGTAATAAATCACCCTAGTTTTGATTTCTCTGATAATTAGCAAAGTTCAGCATCTTTTCACACACCTGTTGACCATCTATATGCCTTCTTTGGAAAAATATCTATTCAGGTATCTGACTATTTAAAAATTGTGTTATTTTTTTATGTTGAGTTGTATGGGATGTTTATATTTTAAATATTAACCCTGTATTCATCATTATCATTTGCAAAGAGTTTTACACATTAGGTAGGTAATCTTTTCATTTTTAACAATGGTTTCTTTTGCTGTGCAAAAGTTTTTAAGCTTAATTAGATCCCATTCCTCAGCAATCAATGCAAAGAAATAGAGAAAAACAACAGAATGGGAAAGACTAGAGATCTCTTCAAGAAAATCAGAGATACCAAGGGAACATTTCATGCAAAGATGGGCTCGATAAAGGACAGAAATGGGATGGACCTAACAGAAGCAGAAGATATTAAGAAGAGATGGCAAGAATACACAGAAGAACTGTACAAAAAAGATCTTCACGACCCAGATAATCATGATGGTGTGATCACTCATCTAGAGCCAGATATCCTGGAATGTGAAGTCAAGTGGGCCTTAGAAAGCATCACTATGAATAAAGCTAGTGGAGGTGATGGAATTCCAGTTGAGCTCTTTCAAATCCTGAAAGATGATGCTGTGAAAGTACTACACTTAATATGCCAGCAAATTTGGAAAACTCAGCAGTGGCCACAGGACTGAAAAAGTAAATTTTCATTCCAATCGCAAAGAAAGGCAATGCCAAAGAATGCTCAAACTGCCACACAATTGCACTCATCTCACATGCTAGTAAAGTAATGCTCAAAATTCTCCAAGCCAGGCTTCAGCAATACGTGAACCGTGAACCTCCTGATGTTCAAGCTGGTTTTAGAAAAGTCAGAGGAACCAGAGATCAAATTGCCAAAATCCGCTGGATGGAAAAAGCAAGAGAGTTCCAGAAAACCATCTATTTTTGCTTTATTGACTATGCCAAAGCCTTTGACTGTGTGGATCACAATAAACTGTGGAAAATTCTGAAAGAGATAGGAATACCAGACCACCTGACCTGCCTCTTGAGAAATCTGTATGCAGGTAAGGAAACAACAGCTAGAACTGGACATGGAACAACAGACTGGTTCCAAATAGGCTGTATATTATCACCCTGCTTATTTAACTTATACACAGAGTACATCATGAGAAATGCTGCACTGAAAGAAGCACAAGCTGGAATCAACATTGCTGGGAGAAATATCAATAACCTCAGATATGCAGATGACACCACCCTTATGGCAGAAAGTGAAGAGGAACTAAAAAGCCTCTTGATGAAAGTGAAAGTGGAGAGTGAAAAAGTTGGCTTAAAGCTCAACATTCAGAAAACGAAGATCACGGCATCCGGTCCCATCACTTTATGGGAAATAGATGGGGAAACAGTGGAAACAGTGTCAGATTTTATTTTGGGGGGCTCCAAAATCACTGCAGATGGTGACTGCAGCCATGAAATTAAAAGACACTTACTCCTTGAAAGGAAAGTTATGACCAACCTACATAGCATATTGAAAAGCAGAGACATTACTTTGCCAACAAAGGTTCGTCTAGTCAAGGCTATGGTTTTTCCTGTGGTCATGTATGGATGTGAAAGTTGGACTGTGAAGAAGGCTGAGCACCAAACAATTGATGCTTTTTATCTTTGGTGTTGGAGAAGACTCTTGAGAGTCCCTTGGACTGCAAGAAGATCCAACCAGTCCTTTCTGAAGGAGATCAGCCCTAGAATTTCTTTGGAGGGAATGATGCTGAAGCTGAAACTCCAGTTCTTTGGCCACCTCATGCGCAGAGTTGACTCATTGGAAAAGACTCTGATGCTGGGAGGGATTGGCAGGCAGGAGGAGAAGGGGACGACAGAGGATGAGATGGCTGGATGACATCACTGACTCTATGGATGTGAGTCTGAGTGAACTCCGGGAGTTTGTGGTGGACAGGGAGGCCTGGCATGCTGCGGTTCATGGGGTCGCAAAGAGTCGGACACAACTGAGTGACTGAACTGAACTGAGGTCCCATTAGCTTATTTTTGTGTTTACTTCTTTTGCCTTAGGAGGAAGAACCAAAAAAATATGTTGATACAATTTATGTCAGGGAGTTATGTCAGGGAGTATTCTACCTATGTTCTCTTCTCCAAATTTTAAGATTTCAGGTCTTACATTTAAGTCTTTTGTCAATTTTATTTTTGTACAAGGTATGAAACAATGTTCTAAACTCATCCTTTTATGAGTCTGTCCAGTTTTTCCAGCTCTATTTATTGAAAAGGCAATGGCAACCCACTCCAATACTCTTGCCTGGAAAATCCCACGGACGGAGGAACCTGGTAGGCTGCAGTCCATGGGGTCGCAAAGAGTCAGACACGACTGGGCGACTTCACTTTCACTTTTCACTTTCATGCATTGGAGAAGGAAATGGCAACCCACTCCATTGTTCTTGCCTGGAAAATCCCAGGGATGGCAGAGCCTGGTGGGCTGCTGTCTATGGGGTCGCACAGAGTTGGACATGACTGAAGCGACTTAGCAGCAGTCCAGTTTTTCCAGCTCTATTTATTGAAAGACTGTCTTTTCTACACTGTATATTCTTGTCTCATTTGCCATAGATCAACTGATAATAAGTGTATGGGTTCATTTCTAGGCTCTCTATTCTGTTCCATTGAGCTATGAATCTGCTCTCATGCCAGCACCATGCTGTTGTGATTACTGTAGCTTTGTAGTAGAGTCTGAAGTTAGAGAGCATGATATCTCCAGCTCTCTTTTGTCTCAAAGTTGTTTTGACTATTTGGCATCCTTTTGTTTCCATACAAATTTCAGAATTATTTGTTCTAATTCTATGAAAAATGTCATTGGTATTTTGATAGGGATTGTACTGAATCTGTAGATTGCCTTTTGCAGTACAGTCATTGTAACATTATTAACTTTTTCAATCCATGAACTTGGTATATCATTCCATCTGTTTGTGTCATCTTCAATTTCTTTCATTAGTGTTTTATAGTTTCCTGACTACAAATCTTCTACCTTCTTAGCTAATTTATTACTATATATTTCATTTTTTGGATATAATTGTAAATAGGTGTGTTCTTTTAATTTCTCATCTGGATAGTTCATTATAAGAGTATAGAAAGCAACATATTTCTGTGTATTAATATTTTATCCTGAAACTTTACCAAATTCCTTGATGAGCTTCTGTAGTTTTTTGCTGGCATCTTTAGAATTTTCTATTCTATGTATAATATCATGTCACCTGCAATTTACTTCTTTCTTCCCAACTTAGATTCCTTTTATTTCTTTTTCTTCTCTGGATGCTGTGGCTAGGACTTCCAAAAATATTTTGAATAGAAGTGGTGAGAATGGGTATCCTTATCTTGTTCCTAATCTTGGAGGAAATAATTTCAGCTTTTCATCATTGAGTATGATGTTAGCCGTGTGATGATCACAAATGGATGTTGAATTTTGGCAAAATTGACCTGTGAAGCTCCTTGATCCTCGTTGAACTTTTTTGATTACTGATTCAGTTTCATTGGGCTTCCCTGGTGGCGCAAACGGTAGAGTCTGCTTGCAGTGTGGGAGACCCAGGTTAGATCCCTGGGTTGGGAAGATCCCTGGGTTGGGAAGATCCCCTGGAGAAGGAAATGGCAACCCACTCCAGTATCCTTGCCTGGAAAATTCCATGGACTGAGAAGCCTGGCAGGCTACAGTTCATGGGGTCACAAAGAGCTGGACACGACTGAGCAACTTAACTTTCTTTCTTTCTTTCAATTTCATTACTGGTTATTGGCCTGCTTAGGTTTTCTATTTCTTCATGATTCAGTCTTGGAAGCTTGTATATTTCTACATATTTATTCTTTTCTTCCAATATTACTCCAGTTTGTTGGTGTATAACGGGTCATAGTAATCTCTTATTTTTTAAATTTCTGTGATATCAGTTATAACATCTCCTCTTTCATTTCTGATTTTCTTTATGTGAACACTTTCTCTTTTTTTCTTAATGAGTCTGGCTAAAGATTTGTAAATTTTCTTTATCTTTTCAAAGAACTATCTCTTAGGTTCATTGATTTCTTTTTTTATTTTCTATCTTACAAAATATCACTCTATTATGTCCCTCCTTTTACTAACTTTGAGCTTGGTTTGATCTTTTTTAGTTTCTTTAGATGTAAAGTTAGGTTGCTTATTTGAGATTTTCTTTGTTTTTTGAAGTAGGCTGGTATTACTATGTGGAGAAGGAAATGGCAACCCACTCCAGTATTCATGCCTGGAAAATTCCATGGACCAAGGAGCCTGGTGGGCTAAAATCCATGGGGTCACAAAGAGTCGGACACGACTGAGCAAGTGCTTTTGTTACATCCTATACATTTTGGAAAATTGTGTTTATATTTGTCTCAGGTAGTTTTTTATTTTCTTTTTGATGTCTTCATTGACTCATTGGTTATTTCGTAGCATGTTGCTCAGTCTCCATATACTTGCGATCTTTCCAGTCTTATACTTGTAATAGATTTCTGGTTTCATATTGCTATGGTTGGAAAACATGCTTGATATGATCTCCATCTTCTTAAATTTACTGAGACTTGATTTGTGGCCTAATACATTAGCTATTGTGGACAATGTTCCACGTACACTTGGAAAAAGTTTGTACTTTCCTTTTTTTTTTTGGATGAAACATTCTGTAGATATCTATTAAGTTCAGCTGATCTATTGTTTTATTTTAGACAACTGTTACCTTTTTAATTTTTCTGTCTGGATGATCTCTCTATTGATGTAAGAGAGGTATTAAAGTCCCCTACTATTATTATATCACTGTCAATTTCTCCCTTTGTGTCTGATGGTAATTTCTTTACAGATTTAGAAGCTCCTTTATTGAGTGATACATGTCAATGAGTCTTCATGTATTGATCCCTTTATCAGTATTTAAAGCCCTTCCGTCTTTTTTACCAGGCTTCCCAGGTGTCTTAGATGGTAAAGAATCTGCCTGCAATTCAGGAGACCCAGGTTTGATTCCTGGGTTGGGAAGATCCCCTGGAGAAGGGAACGGCAACCCACTCCAGTAGTCTTGCCTGGAGAATTCCATGGACAGAGGAGCCTGACGGGCTACAGTCCATGGGACCGCAAAGGGTTAGACACAACTGAGCAACTAATAGACTTTTTAATAAAGTAATTTGTCTGACATGAGTATTTCTATCCCCCTTTCTTGTTGTTTCCATTCACATTACTATCTTTTTCCATCCCTTGACTTTCAGTCTCTGTCCTTCTTTCTGAACTACATATAGATGAGTTCTGTTTTGTTTTTTTTTTTAATCCAATTAGCCACCCTATGTTTTCTGATTAGAGGATTTAGTCTATTGACATTAAAAGTAATTATTGATAGGTATATACTTATTGCCACTTTAGTACTTATTTTCCTGTTGTCTTTAAAGTTCTCTGTTCTCTTCATCTTATTTTTGTTTCTTCCCTTGTGGTTTGATCAGTTTCTTTTGTGCTGTGCTTATGTTCCTTTCCCTCTGATTTTTGCCCAACAATTGTAGGTTTGTGATTTGTGGTTAACATGCAGTTCATAAATGTTGACAT
Organism: Bos javanicus; assembly: GCF_032452875.1. Taxonomy (NCBI): domain Eukaryota; kingdom Metazoa; phylum Chordata; class Mammalia; order Artiodactyla; family Bovidae; genus Bos; species Bos javanicus. The sequence goes on along the minus strand of NC_083874.1, from coordinate 31,526,636 downwards.
AGTTATATCTACTTATTTAAATAGGTTTTCCTTTAAGTTCAAACTCACCCTACACTTGTTCTTAGCCAAAAGGCTGAGAAGTGATCAAACTCATTCTAAAAGTTCTACGTTTTCATTCCTCTCCTCCACATTTTGGGGCTTTCATGTCATATTTTAAATCTTCATGCTTATTATTTAACAACAACTAATTGTTGCTTTTATTTTTTTTTGTCTTTTAATCTTCATACTAGTTTATTTAAGAGGTTGATCCTCAGTATTTACCATATATTTACCTTTACTAGTGGGATTTTTCATTTCCTCTAGTTTCTTCTTTTTATTGCATTTTTTCAACTTCAAGACCCATTACTTCTTTTAGATTAACTTTAGTATTGATGAGTTCTTTTAGATTTTACTTATCTAAGAAGTTCCATATTTCTCCTAAAATTCAAATATAATCCTGGGGAGAGTAACCTATGTTGCAGGTTTTTCCCTTTCAGTAGTTTGAACATATTTATGCCTCCTTCTAACCGGCAAAGTTTCTGTAAAGAAATTAGCTAATAGCCTTATAGGGAATCCCTTGTATATGATTGTTTCTTCTTACTGACTTTAGAATTACATTTACCTTTAACTTTTATCATTTTAATTATATCTTGGTGTAGGTCCATTTGTGTTCATCTTGTCTAGAACCCTCTCCTTTTGTACCGGATTATCTGTTTCCTTCTTCAGGTTTGGGAAGATTTTGGTCATAATTTTATCAAATGTATTTTCAATCCTCTCCTCTTTCTCTTCTTCTGGGACATTTATAATGAGAATGTTGGTGTGCTTGATACTATCTCAGAGATCCCTTAAACTTTTTATTAACTCTTTTTTCTTTTTGCTGTTCTGATTTGGTGACTTCCATTTTCCTATATTCCAGATCACTTAGATGTTCTTCCTACTGCTGCTAAGTCACGTCAGTCGTGTCCGACTCTGTGCGACCCCATAGACGGTAGCCCACCAGGCTCCCCCGTCCCTGGGATTCTCCAGGCAAGAACACTGGAGTGGGTTGCCATTTCCTTCTTCAATGCATGAAAGTGAAAAGTGAAAGTGAAGTGGCTCAGTCGTGTCCGACTCTTAGCGACCCCATGGACTGCAGCCTACCAGGCTCCTCCATCCATGGGATTTTCCAGATGTTCTTCCTAGTCTGCTATTAATTCCTCCTAGTGTGTGTGAGTGTGTGTGTGTGTGCGTGTGCATGTTTTAATTCCAATAATTGTATTCTTCTGATTTGACTGCTATTTTTTATTTTCTAGTTTCTTGTCAAATTTTTTCACTATTTTCATCTATTTTTTCCTAATTCAGGTAGCATTCTTATTATTAAGGATTTGATTATCTGGTAAAATGCCTATTTCTATTTCATTAGTTGTCTTTTCAGGGGTTTTCTCTTGCTCTTTCTACTAAAATAAATTCCTTTGTCTTATCATTCTGCTTAACCTTTCTGTCTACGAAATTATGTGAAGCAGTTATCTCTGGTGGTTTTGAATGGGTTTCCTTATGTGAGGCATCCCTATATAGCCCACATATGCCCAGTACTTTGATGTGAGAGCTGGAATTGGTGTGAACACGAGTCACATCTTTCCTCTGGGTATGCTGCCAGCTATCACCTTGGTGAGAAGTGGGGCTAGAAATGGAAGGACTAGCACTGGAGCCAGTTGCGAGCTGGGGCTAAACCTGCTCCTCAGTGGCTATCACCAACTTACCAGGAGCAGGGGTAGGTCCAAGTGGCATGAGAGAAGCCCAGAGGACCATGGCCAAGCAGGGGTGTGTTTTCTCCTCTCCTAGCACCTGTATCCTCACCCAGAAGAGGAACAGTGCTGGAGCAAGAGGGCTTGGTGTGGTTACTTGGTGCATGTCCGGGAACAGGCTGCAGAAATCTGACTTGGGTCAAAGCTTCTGATGTGTTGCTTCTATAAGTGCCAGTAATGGCTGGGCCCAGACAGCAAAGAATCTGCCTGCAATGCAGGAGACCCAGATTCAATTCCTGGGTCAGGGAGAACCCTTGGAGAAGGGAATGGCTACTCATTCCAGTGTTTCTTGTCTGGAGAATTCCATGAACAGAGAAGCCTGGTAGACTACAGTCCATGGAGTTGAAAAGAGTCAGACATATGACTGAGCAGCTAACACTTTCACCTCCCTTTTCGCTTTTCCACTCTATTCAGATGCAGTTTGGGGTCTGTGTCGCACAGCCAAACCCTTGCCCCAGTATGGAGTTGTTTCGTGAAACATCAGGCTGGACTGTTTGCTTGGTTCAGGCTGCAGCATTCACCAGGGCAATCACAGATCCAACCACTGGTGCAATTTTCAATCCAACTTCTCTGCCCTGCTTTGGGAACAAGAAAACATGTATGTGCTTCTTATGAACAAGTTCAGGCTTCCCACAGCCCTCTTGTTAGTTGCACCAGCTTCCAAACAACAAAGGGAGCCTGTATTCCCTGTGTTGGGCCCCAGTGCTTAGGCACTCAATATGTGGCTTGAACCACTCACTCCCCAGGAAAAATCCCCACCCATGTAATCTCCCTTTTGCTCTGAGTCCTCTCCCAGGAGCAAAGGTTCCAACTTGATTGCTTCTCTTCCCTTCTTGCTCAAATCCACATGAATCTTTTTTTTACAGCCTTTGTTGTATAGGAGTCTATCTGTCAGTCTCCAGTTACTTTTTAGTGAGAATTGTTCCACATAAAGATTTATTTTCCATGTTTTCATGGAGAGAGGTAACTTTCACATCCTTCTACTCTGCTATCTTAATCTCTTCCAGAACATTCCATCTTCCCAGCTTCTAGAGGCTGTCTGAATTTCTTGGCACCTAGCACTCTTATTTCCACTCTAATACTCTAATATTTGTGTTTTAATTATGATATACCTTGGTGTGAATCTCTCTGGATTCATCTTGTTTCAGACTTTCTACTATTCCTGTACCTGGAAATCTGTTTCTTTCTCCAGGTTAGGTAAGTTTTCTGCCATTATTTATTCAAATAATTTTTTTGCCCCCTTCTTCTCTCTCTTCTTCTATAATGCAAATGTTGATGTGCATCATGTTGTCCCAGAATTCTTGTAAACATCCTCATATTTTAAAATTCTTTTTTCTTTTTTGCTATTATGATTGGGTGATTTCCATTATTCTGTTTTCTAGATCACATATATTTTTTTGGTATAACATAATCTACTACTTATTCCCCCTCATGTATTTTTCATTTCCATTATGGTCTTCATCTCTGATTAGTTCTTTCTCATATTTTCTCTTTGTTAACATTCTCACTGTATTCCTTCATTCTTCTCCTCAACTTGGTGAGCTTCTTTATGACCATTAGTTTGACCTCTCAATCAGATAAATTATTTAGCTTCATTTCATCAGGGTTTTTTCTTTTTCTTTGAATGTACTCCTATGTTTCTTTATTTTGTTTGACTTCCTGTGGTTGTTTCTATGAAATAAGCAAAACAGGTACATCAGTCCATTTCAGTTCAGTTCATTCACTCAGCCATGTCCAACTCTTTGCGACCCAATGAACCACAGCATGCCAGGCCTCCCTGTCCATCACCAACTGCTGGAGTCTACCCAAACCCATGTCCATCAAGTCAGTGATGCCATCCAACCATCTCATCCTCTGTCGTCCCCTTCTCCTCCTGCCCTCAATCTTTCCCAGCATCAGGGTCTTCTCAAATGAGTCAGCTCTTTGCATCAGGTGGCCAAAGTATTGGATTTCAGCTTCAAATCAGTCCTTCCAATGAACACCTAGGACTGATCTCCTTTAGGATGGACTGGTTGGATGTCCTTCCAATCCAAGGGACTCTCAAGATTCTTCTCTAACACCACAGTTTAAAAGCATCAATTCTTCAGCACTCAGCTTTCTTCATAGTCTAACTCTCACATCCATACATGACCACTGGAAAAACCATAGCCTTGACTAGACAGACCTTTGTTGACAAAGTAATGTCTCTGCTTTTTAATATGCTGTCTAGTTTGGTCATAACTTTCCTTCCAAGCAGTAAGCGTCTTTTAATTTCATGGCTGCAGTCACCACCGAAAGTGATTTTGGAGCCCAGAAAAATTAAGTCAGCCACTGTTTGCACTGTTTTCCCCATCTATTTGCCATGAAGTGATGGGACCGGATGCCATGATCTTAGTTTTCTGAATATTGAGTTTAAGCCAACTTTTTCACTCTCCTCTTTCACTTTCATCAAGAGGCTCTTTAGTTCTTCTTCACTTTCTGCCATAAGGGTGGTGTCATCTGCATATCTGAGTTTATTGATATTTCTCCCAGCAATCTTGATTCCAGCTTGTGCTTCCTCCAGCCCAATGTTTCTCATAATGTACTCTGCATATAAGTCAAATAAGCAGAGTGACAATATACAGCCTTGACGTACTCCTTTTCCTATTTAGAACCAGTCTGTTGTTCCATGTCCAGTTCTAACCAGTCCATCCTAAAGGAGATCAGTCCTGGATGTTCATTGGAAGGACTGATTTGAAGCTGAAATCCAATACTTTGGCCACCTGATGCAAAGAGCTGACTCATTTGGGAAGACCCTATGCTGGGAAAGATTGAGGGCAGGAGAAGGGGATGACAGGATGAGATGGTTGGATGGCATCACCGACTCAATGAACATGGGTTTGGGTAGACTCTGGCAGTTGGTGATAGACTGGGAGGCCTGGCGTGCTGCAGTTCATGGGGTTGCGAAGAGTCGGACATGACTGAGTGACTGAACTGAACTGAACTTGCCTATGAAATATTGATCAACCAGGAAACAGTTCCAACACAAACGTTACTCTTAAAAAATACAGTAACAAAATATCTAATGTCAATAATAAAATCTAAGGTTGCTTGTGAGTTTAGACTAAGTTTTAAACTGTTGTTTTAAAAATGTTTAAAGTCAGAACCCATTTTCTGCTCTACGTTAATTTACCATTTTGTCTTGCTACTTCTAACAATACAGTCATACTATATGTGATGTTATGATTAAAATAAGGACTCATGATGTATTTTCTTTATTTTTAATAAAAAGAAATAATTACATAGAAATAAAATTATACCCAACTTACACAGCTAAATTGAAACCACTACGTACCTGAGTGTTTAAACTCATTTAAATAATATATGTTTTTATTAGTAACAGTTACATGCTTACTGAGAGAGTTTAATTAAGAAATACACTGATGAAATTAGAAAGGTACTAAAGGAAGCCATTTGGACATTTAGTTTCTTATTCCATAGACTATTTGCATTCACTTTATGTTTTTAAAATGCATTTAGGAACAATTTAGTGAGCAATATAGCAATACCAGATGTACTTGAGAAGCTGATTATGAAGCAGATGGTTTTACAATCACACTTGTGTTTTGAAAGGTGTTATTCTATTATATAAGGTTTGCATTTATGACACATGCTTCTTGTTTAGTATTGTGGATGGTGTCATCCTGTCAGAGATCTCACACATTTCTCTTTCTTTGCATCTGTTCAGTAAGTAAACTTACTGATTCTCTTAGCAGGAGGAATAAATTATACAACTACATTGTTGAGAGTATGGTACATTACACAGCCTAAATTTTCTCATTAACAGGATAACATCAATATAACTTACACTATAGGGAACCATGGAAAATCAACAAGATGTATAAAAGCCAAGTTAGATTGCATTCCGTTTATTAAATACCTGATCCATGTAACCTAACAAGATTTGATGTGAACATTTTATTCGTTAATGGTATCTTTCTGTTATATATGATATAGTTTTGCTTAACAAAGCCCAAAGGGAAAATGCAGTCTGGAAGTAATTCTACATCAAGAGGCTATAACTATAATTATTCTGGGCATACCAAACTTATAATACAAATATTAGCCTCTACTTAGCTGTAATAGAAAATAAATGTTACTACAATAACAAGCATGGCTTTTTGAAGAAACCAATTAAGGATTATGTCTTTTGACATGTAATAAATTTCAATTTTGTCACTTCTTCAGGGTGTAATGAAATGTAAGAAAAGTGGTTCAAGAAAAAGCCTGATTTGTCTATGAACTCATCCTTAAGTGTCCTAATACACTGGCAATATTCTCTGCCTGATTTGTCAAGATAATCTAATTCTGGATTTGAGTGATCTGGTAGGATTTATCCTATTATCTTACCTTGGTATTGATATTGGTATTACTGTGAGGTGAGACCTTCATTCATTCAACTAGTATTTATTTACTACCTACTAAATTCTCTTTCCAAAGACTTTGTGTGAATCACAATAAACTGTGGAAAATTCTGAAAGAGATGGGAATACCAGACCACCTGACCTGCCTCTTAAGAAATCTGTATGCAGGTCAGGAAGCCACAGTTAGAACTGGACATGGAACAACAGACTGGTTCCAAATCGGGAAAGGAGTATGTCAAGGCGGTATATTGTCACCCTGCTTGTTTAACTCATATGCAGAGTACATCATGAGAAACTCTTGGCTGGTGAAGCACAAGCTGGAGTCAAGATTGCCAGGAGAAATATCAATAACTTCAGATATGCAGATGACATCATTCTTACGGCAGAAAGTGAAGAACTTAAGAGCCTCTTGATGAAAGTGGAAGAGGAGAGTGAAAAGTTGGCTTAAAACTCAACATTCAGAAAACTAAGATCATGGCATCTGGTCCCATCATTTCATGGCAAATAGATAGAGAAACAATGGAAACAGTGAGAGACTTTATTTTGGAGGGGGGGGGTGGTCCAAAATCACTGCAGATGGTGACTACAGCCATGAAATTAAAAGACACTTGCTCCTGGGAAGAAAAGTTTTTAAAAAGCAGAAACATTACTTTGCCAACAAAGGTCCGTCTAGTCAAAACTATGGTTTTTCCAGTAGTCATGTATAGATGTGAAAGTTGGACTATAAAGAAAGTTGAGCGCCGAAGAATTGAGCTTTTGAATTGAGTTTCTTATTGGAGAAGACCCTTAAGAGTCCTTTAGACTGCAAGGAGATCCAATCAGTCCATCCTAAAGGAAATCAATCCTGAATATTCATTGGAAGGACTGATGCTGAAGCTGAAACTCCAATACTTTGGCCACTTGATGTGAAGAACTGACTCATTTGAAAAGACCCTGATGCTCGGAAAGATTGAAGGTGGGAGGAGAAGGGGACAACAGAGGATGAGATGGTTGTATGGCATCACCAACTCAATGGACATGAGTTTGAGTAAGCTCCAGGAGTTGGTGATAGACAGGGAAGCCTGGCATGCTGCAGTCCATGGGGTCGCAAAGAGTCGAATATGCCTGAGCTACTGAACTGAACTGACTGAAATTCTCTTGTGTTAGCCCTTAAGAATACAAATATAAGTGCATACGCTCAAGAAGATCACGGTTCTGTTTTAAAGCAGAAGCAGAATGCAAATATTCATAATTATGTGTGTGTGTGAATTACTATTATCATAAATAAATATTAAATTACAGTTACTGATATTTATTCTAAGGTATTAAAGGAGTTTTACTCACGCCTGCAATTTATTTTGAAATGCACTAAAATAAGATGAATTAATGATGCAGAAAGGGGTGGGTGGATAGACAGATAGCTATATTGTAAAGCCAATACAATAAAATGTTAATGATAGAATCTAAATGTGGATATACAGATATTTACTGTAAAAATTCTTTTAATTTTTCTGTATGTTTGAAAACTTTTTATAATACAATTCTGGAAAGGAAAAGAAAGCAGTATGCTTAAACATGAAAGCATGGAGGAAGTACAGTTATTTGTTACAGGTGGTTTAGAGTAAGAACATGAAAGCTGCCTGTTTAAAGATGAAAAATATGGTTAGTAAAGGAAAGTCAAAGAGTTGAGAAACCAGGACAAGGAAATGGAAAGTCTATCTACTTGAATCTATATGGATACTGAAATGATAAAATGTTTTTTGTATTTCTTGTAACGGGGTATGACAGTGAACCAGTACTTAAGTATTCAAGAAATGAGAGAGACTGGTCTGTGTGTAGCTAACAGAAAAAATAATGAGTGACACATTCTGAATGCAGAAGCTTCAGTGTTGAAGGCCTTTTGGAAAGAAGGAAAAGCAATATTCTGAATACAACAGAGAGAATAAAAATGGCCATTTATTTCTATTTCAGATTCAGAATCACAAGGGCCATAGGAGAAGAAAAAATAACCACTACCTGAGAGACATAAATTTAAAAAAAAAATGTAATAAGGCTATAACCAAATCTTGGTTAGAGCACGAAGGTAAAGGAAGTGCTTAATTAAGAGGCTGAAGATGTAGGATGTTTTCATAAGGACAAATCACAAGTTCCATAGGGTGATCTATAAGAATCTAGGAAATGAAATTGGGAATATGGGTAAAAAGTAGAATCAGATAAGGTTAAGCATAAGCCATATGGGACAGAGTCCCAGGGCTTCCTTTGGGGACTAGAATATACAAAAATCAAAGGTGTGGTAGGAATGGTCTTGGTGGTCTCAAGACCAACTGAGTTGATAAAGTTCTGAATGAAGGAAAGGAGTTGTAGGTATCTTTCCAAAAACATGCAGAAAGAGTAGATATTTAGTAGGCAGACAGATTAGGAAGGGATTTCTAAGCAGTAGGGACAGTTGAACAAGATTCAGACATTTGTAAGTTTGATGTTTCAGGGATTTCAAACAGTTGAACATATGTGGTACATTACAAGAGCAAAGGTAGGAGTTCTAAAAGTTAAAGCTGCTGAGAAAGGCAAGATAATATTTGCTATGTGGAAAGGGTTTCAAATGTATCCTGTAAATAGTGGGGAATTATTGAAAAATCATACAGAAGGAAGTGACATTGACATGATAACGTATCCTGGTTAGACTACTCTGGATTCAGGATAGAACTTGGATTGGATGGCATCATTCTAGAAACAGAAAGACCAGTTAAGAAACTGTTTCAAGGACAGGTGATGCACGATTAACACCTAAGCTAGAAATTGGCAGTAGGAATGGAGAAGCATGGAAAGAAATGAGACATGTTTAGGGACAAGGACCAACTGATGCAAAAAGTAAGATAAATCGAAAAATTCATGACAGTCTCAGGTTTCTGGGATGATCATGGAGCCCATAACTATTCAGGACAGCAAGTAATGAAAGTTGAGGACATAATGGAAGTCGAGAGGGCTTGGAATAAAGGAAATATTAGATTGCTTTTGTAACATGAGGTTGAATACAAATGTGAACTTGTATAATGATAATTTCGGTTTTAGAATCAGGGAATGAGTGTAGATTACTAAGTAGCTTTTATATATTGAACTAAAATTTGATCATTCCCTGCCTGTCTACTGCTAGCCCAAACATTACAGTCAAAGAATGCAAATTACCAGGAAGGAAACAAGGAAATCAAGAGAGGTTTACAGTCAAGAGAGGTTTACAAAGATTAATACATTGTAAGATGTTCTCATTTGAAAAACAAAATGTAGTATTCAAAATAGTAAAAATTGCAAATAGCTAGAAAAGAGTAGTTCTGATATATTATGTCAATATTACTGTTTTAGTAATACTTTTAAGAACCATAACTATAATCATGAGCCTATTACCAATATGTACCTTGATATACTTATGGAGTCAACAAAACTGGAAGCATAGTCTTCACTTTCTTAGAATAGCTGCAGAGTTGAACTAACAAAACTTAATGTTATTTCAATACCTTTGTTTGCATTACCTTAGGAATTCACATGGCTCCCTTATTTTACAAGCAATGATGACCTAATTTTTTGGCTCTGGCATCAGAGGGGTCCTCTCCTGAAAACCTCAATGTTAAGCCAATGAAGAATGGACTTAAACTCTAGTAAATACACTAAATACGCCTGACCATAGGAAACTATTGCTTAAATAAAAAATTAAGAACCATTTCATAAATGCATTTTTATTTTTTGTATCATATTATAATACATTTAGGATATAAAATTTCTCTGATCAGTGGATCCATGTAGAGATCATTTTTAAGAATATACAATCATATAACACTGAAATTGATTCCTACATTTTAAAATACTAATATTATGAGATTTTCTTGTGTTAAATAATAAAAGCTAAAATTTAAAGTTCTTTCCCTTCTTGAAAACTGAAAAATAAAGTCACATTTATTCCAAAGGGAAATGCATTTCTTTAATTTGCTATGGAAGCCGTCTTGCAAAAATTCCTAATTACAAGGTAAAGTCAATAAAACTATAGCTTTGGGCTTCTTTTTTGGCACAAAAATATTACTATAGATGAATAAGGCATAATTCTGCCAAGTTCATGAGTCCATTCTTCCCATATCTGTTTAGAATACAGCATTCTATGCTGGATGGACATAAAATCATTTAATGCTAGAAAATTGTCAAAATTCTAATCAAAGCTGACATTTTTTTAAACCACTTCTGTCACTATTTGGATTTGACATACTATTAGCAGTAGACACATTTAGCATTCTCACATAAAATACATTTCTTTTCAAACCTTTCCATGACTTTTAATCATCTAGCTTTTTTCTGCCTGTTCAAACTTGATCTGTCTCCACTGGAAGAACATCATTTATACTATTGCTCTTTTTGCCTCTATTGAATTTGCAACTGAGGTCGGGGAATTTATTTAATTATTAGTATTTCTTGTGTGTTAAGGACATATGCTAAATAAGACACAATCCTCTTTTGGTTACAAAAGATATAACAACACAAAGGCAACTTTAAGAATTCTAGTGGCTTCCTTCATTTTTAGCACTGCATTAGTGCTGTTGACGGAGAAGGCAATGGCAACCCACTCCAGTACTCTTGCCTGGAAAATCCCATGGGCAGAGGAGCCTGGTAGGCTGCAGTCCATGGGGTCGTGAAGAGTAGGACACGACTGAGGGACTTCACTTTCACTTTTCACTTTCATGCATTGGAGAAGGAAATGGCAACCCACTCCAGTGTTCTTGCCTGGAGAATCCCAGGGATGGGGGAGCCTGATGGGCTGCCGTCTATGGGGTCTCACAGAGTTGGACACGACTGAAGCGACTTAGCAGCAGAAGCAGCAGTGCTGTTGAAGCTTAACATTGAAAATAAAGGATTTGTAACATGGCAGGCTGATGATGTTGTCAAGCAATTGTTATCCTTTCATCTAGGATTTCTGACAAGAGGTTATTATTCATGATTGTTTAAGGACTATTAGAATTAAGTCTTTTTATCATCCAAATAGTAAAAATTGGAGCAACTCCATTTAAAACTGAGCTCTATTCTGATAAAGATATACACAGCATTTCAATCAGCATATAATCAAACATAATCAACCATCTCCCAAAATCTGAAATAAATTAGGCCACCCCAGAATAAATTTGGTGGCTTCCCTGGTGGCTTAGAGAGTAAAGCGTCTGCCTGCAATGCAGGAGACCTGGGTTCAATGCCTGGGTCGGGAAGATCCCCTGGAGAAGGAAATGGCAACCCACTCCAGTATTGTTGCCTGGAAAATCCCATGGACGGAGGACCCTAGTAGGCTACAGTCCATGGGGTCACAAAGAGTCAGACACGACTGAGCAACGACACACGTTTCAGAATAAATTGAGGGCTGAGCACTTCAGCATTTTAAGGATTTTTTTCCTCCCACATATTTGTAAGTCTTGTGCAACTGACTCAGTGAGAGTAACCCTTGGATTCTCCAACTTTTTAAAAGCAATTATCTTAGATTTTTGGACTTTGCCTTTGATCTTGCCCTTCTCTTGATCCTAGGGCCTGTGTGGCCTCTAATATTCTTTTCTTTACCGCCCGTATTTTGCCCAGTCATCACTTCTAAAACGTCATAACAGAGCTTAGTTTCCTCTCTTGTTCCTTTTCTGTGGTCTAAAACACAATATTTTCTCCCTCTCTAGGTCTTTCTACACTGGTCCACTCTGGGAAATCAACAGCTTGATCAAAGAGCCATGTAACTACAGACTCCCCCAACAACCTGATTGGTTTGTGAATCCCCAGCTTAAGATAATCCATATCCCTCTGCCTACCTATCCTACTTTTCCCCCTAGGATTCTTATTCCTGTCACTTTGTTTTTCTCCTAGGAAAAAAGAAAACTATTAAGGAGCAGTAACATTTCAATTTGTCTGAAGTGAGTCTATGAAAAGAGAGGAAGTAATTGAGTAGCCTTTACATAACTTCTGATAGCAATAGCAAACAATGGGATCTACCTCAACTTATTTCCTGACCATCTGGTCATCAATCGGTCTTATGATTAAGACGCCAGTGAAGGAATGAACTGAACTGAAGGCTTCCCTGGTGGTCCAGTGGTTAAGAATCCTCCTTGCAATGCAGGGGACATCAGATCCAGGAAGATCCCACATGCCACCGGCAACGAAGCCCATGCCCCACAACGACCAAGCCCACACTCTGAAACTACTGAAGCCCGCCCACCCTAGAGCCTGTGCCCCATAACAAGAGAAGCCACAACAATGAAAAGCCCGCACACTACAGGCCCCCGCTGCCAACTAGAGAAAGCCTGCGTGTAGCAAGGAAAACCCGGTTCAGTCAAAATCAAATAAATAAATAAATATTTTAAAGAAAATGACCCCAATGAGGTAAATCTTTTCCCCCAAAACTGGTACTTGTTTTCTAAAACAAGCATTTAAAAAACCAAACGAACAAAATCCCAGAAAATTCTTTAGTCAATTTTTTGAGCATGCTGGGAAATCAATTCATTGTTAAAATTGAAAAAGTCTAGCAAGTATTTACTTTGTCTTTCCTATATGACTGTGCCCTAATATGATCAAATAATTCAAAAGGAAGTTTATTTTTATAGAAGTAAGAAAACTCCTAAATAAACTAACCATGAAATTAAAATAACGCCATTTTGGAGCCATTACGAAATTAACTGAACTAATCAATGATTATAATAGCTACATTATGTCACAGGAGTCAAATATCCTTGCCTTCTTATGGAGGTACACATTATTACAAATGAAGTATCTTTATTTTAAGAAAAATAAAAATTCTATTTATCTTCCAGATCTAAGTACCAAATTATAAGAAATATAAGAGTTAGAGGACAGATTAAATGATACTATGATATTTAGATGTGATTTTACTACTATAAAAAACACAATAAAATAATTTTAAAACTCAAAATATTCACAACATAAAATATGTCTTGATCTTTCAGTTCAGAAGAGGTATAATTAATGCTAACTCTGAGAGCATAAAAGAACATCTTAAATTAGGTGTAAATTCATTTGTTTACTTTTTTTCAGTGATTACATTCCTGTGCTCCTATTGTTCAATGTACCAAAATTATATATGAATTATATATATAATTTAATATATTTCACACAGTTTTCTAGTTTTTTACATCTGAAAGTAATATCAGATCGTGTTAGTCTCTCAAGGCTGGAAGATGAACATTCCTCTCCCCACTTTTTTTAACTTAATCTTTAATATTTTGAAAAAATACTTTGATGAATTGAAACTTTCAATGCCCTTCAGTTGTAGAACACAAAATATAAACATTCTTTTAAGGACAGATAAATATGTAAACAACAGGAAAAAATGATATGTTCACTATAAAAATTTTGAGAATATCTTCATTGACATGATGGCTTCAGGGAGGAGGAGCAAGCTAAGGTTGGTTCTCTGTTATCTTTGTATTAGTATTAGTTTGTATAGTTGGTTGGCATCACTGGCTCAATGGACATGAGTTTGAGCAAACTCTGGGAGATAGTGGAGGACAGAGGAACCTGGAGTACCACAGTCCTCAGGGTCACAAAGAGCTGAACATGATTTAGTGACTGAACAACAGATATTTCTAAGCAACAAGACATATTTTATGTTATGAACTTTTAAAACATCAAAATTACTGTATTTCTCCCTGTATATTAACACTATAATCTTAGATTTTAACTCATGGCTTATCCCTAAAAAATGTGGCATCCATTTAGAATATAACCAAGGTTCTGCTTCCATCTTATTTTCTTCCATTTCTTTTCCATTTGCCTTACTGACTTTATAAATTTATCCTACAACAAATTGTATATTTGTAAACTTCAAAACAGTTCCACTTTGTGTGCAATTTCAAACTGTTTTCATTTGTCTTACCTTGAACAGAGGCAAGGTTTACTTTCATGTTACATTTCAAACTTCAGGGTCCGGGTCTCCCACTATACATTTGCAGAGGCTTTCAATTGTCCTGAGCCATCAGAGAGAGGGTTGCCTTTAAACGATATATTGGTTAGAGGTGTGAGACTGGCACAATCAAGTTTTAATTGAAACCTAATATTCCATAAGCTAAAGCTGGCTTTTGATCGACCCAGGGATCGAACTCAGGTCTCCCGCATTCCAGGCAGACACTTTAACCTCTGAGCCACCAGGGAAGCCCAATCAAGAAATAGTTTTTTGTAACTCTGGCAGGGGCTCTTAATTTCTCCAGCACATTCTCTTTTACCCCCATGTTTCTTTCAACTCTTTCTCTCCTCTGCCCATGCACTTTATTTAGCTTATGTAAGTAAGAAAACTAACATTAGATGTGTATATCCTAAGATTTCTAAATTCTGCTTTGGCCGGTGGCTGTTATTTTTTTTACAAAAATTCTTTTCATTTGTTTGTTATTTTAATACTTTCTCTAGCCTTTATGCTCTACTCTTGAGTAGTTCTTGTACTTTTGACTGGGAAGAGAAGAAGTTTTCAGGGTTCAGATGAAACTACTACAGGAGATTGAAAAAGGAGGTAGATACTTATATTAATACTATGTAATTTTCATGTTTTATAATATCCCACCACACTGCATTGAGTTCTTTTGGATAGATATTGATAGGTAATGTATGGGAAGAAAAGTGACAAATGGGTAGCTAAATCAAATGAAATTTCTTAAAAATGTGGTTACCATTATTATTATATCAGAGAAAATTAAGTTCACCCTCATGTTAAAAAAAAAAATCCAAATTTAAGTGGCTCAAACACACAAATTTTGTCTTATAATTCTTTTCACTCAAGGAATAGCCCTATCTTGGGCCATGTCAGTTCAATGAAGTAATCAAGGACCCAAACTCCTCCAAATTTTGACTTCATCATTATTTTATGTAGCCTTCATTTATATGTTTTTAAATATTGCTGGAGTTCCTGCCATTATGTCAACATTATGTCAACATTCCAGTAAAGGAGACAGAGAAATAGGTACATTCACTTCAACATAAGCCATACAAACCACTTTTCATTTATGACCCTTTGGTCACAAATTGATAAGGTGGCTAGCCTATCTGTAAAGGAAGCTTAACAGAATCTATACTTAGGTGACTGAATATATTTTTAGTTTTCTAAGCTTAAAACATCAGTGATTCTTTTACAATATCAGATGAGGAAAAGAAGTTACAGAACAAACTCTCAGTCTCTGT
Organism: Bos javanicus; assembly: GCF_032452875.1. Classification (NCBI taxonomy): domain Eukaryota; kingdom Metazoa; phylum Chordata; class Mammalia; order Artiodactyla; family Bovidae; genus Bos; species Bos javanicus. The sequence continues at coordinate 31,511,326 of NC_083874.1, read as the reverse complement.
CAGTTATTATGGAATTATCAATATAGGATATTGTACACTGAAAGATGTAGACAAACTGGAAAGTTCAGCAATCAAAACTTTAAAGGATTAAAAAGGCGAGACCAATTAGAGACAAGGTACAGAGAAAGGCAATATTGAGTAAAAAGTGGTTGATGGCTTAAGAACTAACTCAATATATGCTGAACACCTCAAGGATCTACCGTGATGTTTCATGGGACCAGATTTGGTCTTTTAGACAGGAGAAGCAGAAATATAAAGTAGGGCACACTACATTATCATTGATCAATGGATCTTTTAGATTAAGGAGAACATAATGATGGGAAGTAAAAAACTGCCACTGCTTCTTGCAAGAAATGTGAGATGGACTTCTAAGGCGTTTGAGGTGGGGGAGAATTTGCTGTATCTTTTATCTTACAGAATTAAGATAATCTATGTGGAGCATTATTAGAGCACTACCCTAGTTTTACAGGTGAGGATTCTGGGATTCAGGAAAGTGAACGCAGAGTTCTCAGGCACAGAGCTACTAAGTTTTAGTATTAGTACTAGACATATCATTCTGACTCCTATTTCATAGGCCTTAAATCTACTTAAATATTATCTTGGCAGGATATAATAAGTCATCAAATTTTAGCTTCTCAACGTTGAAAAAGTCTCAGCACAACAATTTAGAATTCTTATTTTCAGATCTATGTTAACATTGATTCAGAAGGGTGGTCTAACTATTGTCATTTTATATTAGCTACATTGTGTACTTTTACAAGGATTCATTTAATTCATTGCTCAATCTTTTTATTCGCCTTCAACTATTAATCATAGTTGGATATTAAGAAAGTCTGACTTTGAGTATTTCCAATTCAAAATATTTTGAACTTAACCTCAGTTTAATCCTGCACCTGTTATATAACTAAGTAGTCTATGTTAGCAGTCTGAATATTCTGCTTGATGGTGGAGAATGAAATAGTGAAAAAACAAAATATGGCGCCTGCTGACTCTGAACTGAAGTTTAGTATGGAGATAGATATTAAACAAGCACACTAATTGCCATATAATTTTAAAACTTATTTAGACGAATAACATGGCCCAAAGAAAACACATCATAAATAATTTCAACAAATATTTATTGAATGAATTTTAGGGCAAAAACCATATATGGTGACAGGACTGTGTGTGAAGTGAGACTGTAAAGATATATCAAATTGTCAAGGACATTAAATAAATAGCAGGGTAGGTACTTATACAATGCATAACAAAATGTGTAGATAAAGTGAACCATTAAGTTTGTAAAATGGAGGAAGGACATGATTTTACTTATGTTTTGGGAAGAAATCTTCGACAATAGGGAAAGGATAACATGATTGGCTATAAAACAGAATCAGAAAGATCTGTTTATTGGCAACTGCAACTCTTCAGGTAAGAAATAATGAGGGCCTGAATCCAGGTATTGAAATAAGAGGTACAGGAATGATTTTGAAAAATATTTCATGGGTACTTATGGTTGAAATTGGTGATTAATAATCCTCTAAAATGTCAGGAGATTAGCAACCCACTCCAGTATTCTTGCCTGGAGAATTCCATGGACAGAGGAGCCTGGTGGGCTACACAGTCCATGAGGTCACAAAGAGTCAGACATGACTGAGTGACTAACACCTTCACTTTCACTTCCAAAGTGTCAGGAATATGAGAGATGAACATTAACCATATGTTTCTTGTTTGGATGACTAAGGTTATGCTAGTAAATAATACAAAACAAAGAACAAGTATTGTAAAGGATTTAAGGAAAGACAAAATAGCTCCTGATATTGGAGACCTGTTCTGAAACACACAGGTAGGCCTCGGTGTTACTACAAGTCCTTATGATGCTAACAGTTAAACCATGGTGTTCTGCTCTTGGACATAAACAACCTCAGCAAAGATGAACATCAAACACAAATAACTCTGTAACCATGACTAAATAACACAAAAAGATGATTATTTGGAAATCCACAAAATACCAAATATTTCCCTCCCTCAGCTAAAATAAGTGACTGTTACTCCTTTACCAATTATAGCTTTATTCTCACTCTGTCCAGCCCCCTGACACAAAAATTTTATTGAGATACTCAGTCATAGATTTGTTCTTTTTTTCTGGCAGCACCCAGTCTAGAGCTAGCCTCTACTTCCTTCGGTCCTCTTCAAAATTACTCAAATTATATTAAAATCTTACAAGATCTAACACACTCTTTGTGAGACATCCTCTTTCACTATGTTTTGCATTTTCCCTTGCTGTAACCAGTAATACATTTAACTCATTTAACTGTAAGTGTATGTTGGTAGTCTTTGGCTTCACCTCATTGCTAATATCAGACTATGTAAACTTCTGGGTATGTAAGAGACAGTTGAAAATTCAGTCTTGGATTTCAGATAAAAGGAAAGACTGGATACATATATTGGAAACTTATCAACTTTTATGCTAATATTTCTGAAACTCATATATACAGTTCTAGTAGCTTTGGTAAACGCACGGTGATCTACACTTCAATGAGATTGGAAAAGATTAGTTTCAACATGGTTGAGAGGCTCATTATTTCAGAATTACAGGATTTAGTTTACATTATCAATGTTATTTTACATCATAAATCATATAGAAAATTCTAAATGTATTTGAATATAGACCATTTTTCTAGCTAGACCTAATGCTGTGAAATATTGTGTAGAACATTACTCGGGAAATGTTTCAAAAGAAAGGTGAAACATTGGGGGCAGATGATATTCCTCAAAGAGTAAACATACACCAAAAAAGGAGAAAAAAAAACCAAGAATATAATGTTTCAAAACATAACCATTATTAAAATTTATGTAAATTTATTATGAAATAAACTGTATTAGCAACAAAGGTAATAGATACTCAAAACTCAACCTTTTCTATTTTTTTTAATTACATCATGCTATTATTTATGTTTTTTATCTTCTGTTTGACCTGTATGGTGGACAGTGAAGATTTTAAAAGAGAATTAAAATGTTTTAATTTATAAGGTAATACATAGTTTGTATGGAAACACACCTACTCCTTTTAAAAAGATACATATTAAATACAGTAGAGTACTTACCTACCAGGGTAGAGGGTGGAAATAGGAGTGGAAGCTGAAACTCCAATACTTTGGCCACCTGATGCGAAGAGCTGACTCATTTGAAAAGATCCTGATGCTGGAAAAGATTGAGGGCAGGAGGAGAAGGGGATGACAGAGGTTGAGATGGTTGGATGGCATCACCGACTCGATGGACATGGGTTTGGGTAGACTCCGGGAGTTGGTGATGGACAGGCAGGACTGGTGTGCTGCCGTTCATGGGGTCGCAAAGAGTTGAACACGACTGAGCGACTGAACTGAAAGGAAATACATAACTCAAATAAGAAAGAAATTTTGTCCTGACTAATGATGAAAATGTATACAAACTGAGGAATATGACTAACCCATTTCTAAGATGACCCCAATTTCTGAGGGGAAAATTGTGTTAGAGTTAAGTAGTGCAGAAATAGGAGAGTGAAAAAGCTGGCTTGAAACTCAACATTAAAAAAACTAAAACCATGCCATCCAGTCCCATCACTTTGTGGCAAATACTACAGATCGGGAAGTGGAAGCAGTGACAAATTTTTATTTTCTTGGGCTCCAAAATCACTGTGGACAGTGACTGCAGCCATGAAATTAAAAGATGCTTGCTCCTTGGAAAGAAAGCTATGACAAACCTAGACAGCGTATTCAAAAGTAGAAACATACACATTACATATAAAATAGATAGCCAATGGGAATTTGCTGCATGATGCAAGGAGCTCAAACTTGGTGCTCTGTGACAACCTAGGGTGGGAGGTGGGAGGGAGGTTCAAGAGAGAGGGTATATATGTATACCTATGGCTGATTCATGTTGATGTATGGCAAAACCCAACACAATCTTGTAAAGCAATTATCCTCCAATTAAAAATAAATAAAATGTTTTAACAAGAAACAAAAAAAAGCAGAGAGTCATTTTGCCAACGAAGGTTAGTATACTTAAAGTTATGGTTTTTCCAGTAGTCATGTACAGATGTGAGAGTTGGGCCATAAAGAGGGCTGAATGCTGAAGAATTGATGCTTTTTAATTGTGGTGCTGGAGAAGCCTCTTGGGAATCTCTCAGAGAGCAGGGAGATCAAACCAGTCAATCCTAAAGGATTGGAATATTCATTGGAAGTACTGATGCTGAGGTTGAAGCTCCCATACTTCGTCCACCTGATGCAACAGACGACTCACTGGAAAAGACCCTGATACTGGGAAAGATTGGGGGCAGGAGGAAAAGGATGTGACAGAGGATGAGATGGTTGGATGGCATCACTGACTCAACAGACCTGAGTTTGAGCAAACTCCAGGAGATAGTGAAGGACAGGGAAGTCTGGTGTGCTGCAGGCCACGGGATTGCAAAGAGTTGGACACAACTTAGTGACTGAACAACAACAAAATACATGATTTGACAAACTCCTGAAAAGCATTTTCTGCCCCTTACTGGTCATGGAAGCATTTTCCCTGCAAAAAGTTGTTGAGATGCTTGAAGAAGTGGTAGTCAGTTGGTGAGAGGACAGTCCTGAGAATCTGGTGGATGAGGCAAAACTTTGAAGCCAAATTCATTAAACTTTTGAAGAGCTGATTGTGCAATGTGCGGGTGGGTGTTGACATGAAGAACTGTTCCCTTTCTGTTTACCAATGTGTTGAAGTTTTCAGTGCATCTCATCCTTCTGCTGAGCATACTTCTCAGATATAATGGTTTTGCCAGCATTCAGAAAGCTGTAGTGGATCAGACCAGCAGCAGACCACCAAACAGTTACCATGACCTTCTTTGGGGGCAAGCTTGGCTTTGGGAAGTGCTTTGGAACTTCTCATTCCAACCACTGAGCTGAGCTGGTCATCACTGGTTGTTGTATATAATCCACTTTTCATCTCATGTCACAATCCAATCTAGGAAATCGTTCATTGTTGTTGCGTAGAGTAAGAGAAGATGACACTTCAAAATAACAATTTTTTTGATTTGTGGTCAGGTCATGAGGCACCCACTTACCAGCTTTTTCACATTTCCAATTTACTTCAAATGCCAAATGACCTTAAAGGTCGACATTGAGTTCTTCAGCAACATCTCGTGTAGTTTAAGAGAATCAGCTTCGATAATGGCTCTCAATTATTGTCACCTTCCGAGGGCCAGCCTCTATGCTCCTCATCTTCAAACCCTTTGTTTCCTTTGCAGAACTTCTTGAACCATCACTGCACTGTACATTCATTAGTATTTCCCGGGCCAAGTGCTTTCTTGATGTACAAGTTGTCTCTGCTGCTTTATGATCCACTTTGAACTTAAGTAAGAAAATTGTTCAAATTTGCTTTTTGTCTAACATCATTACCATAGTCTAAAACAAACAGCAAGTAATAAGTCATTAGTAAAAAAACATAAAGTAAGAAATGCACATTAAAGTGATGTATAACATAACCACATTTATTTAGAATGTATTTCAACATAAAATGGCAAATTTCAACAACATAAAAATCACAATTATTTTTGCACCAAACACTTTGCCAACAAAGGTCCGTCTAGTCAAGGCTATGGTTTTTCCTGTGGTCATGTATGGATGTGAGAGTTGGACTGTGAAGAAGGCTGAGCGCCAAAGAATTGATGCTTTTGAACTGTGGTGTTGGAGAAGAGAAGACTCTTGAGAGTCCCTTGGACTGCAAGGAGATCCAACCAGTCCATTCTGAAGGAGATCAACCCTGGGGTTTCTTTAGAAGGAATAATGCTAAAGCTGAAACTCCAGTACTTTGGCCACCTCATGCGAAGAGTTGACTCACTGGAAAAGACTCTGATGCTGGGAGGGATTGGGGGCAGGAGGAGAAGGGGACGACAGAGGATGAGATGGCTGGATGGCACCACTGACTCGATGGATGTGAGTCTGAGTGAACTCCGGGAGTTGGTGATGGACAGGGAGGCCTGGCGTGCTGCGATTCATGGGGTCGCAAAGAGTCAGACACGACTGAGCGACTGAACTGAACTGAACATATTTTAAAAATTTAAAAAGTTTTAATTTCTATGTCTGCCCAATAATGTTTTTGGAAACTTTAATACTTTCTAAACTTAAATTAAATTATTATAGATTTTCTTGCATAATCTTTGAGCCTATCTTGGGCTAATTGGTAATAATTAAAATAAATCATATATGTGTTGATTTATAGTTTATAAAATACCTTAGCTCATTCATTAATTGCTAAAAAAATCAATAAACAATTAGGTGAATGGGAAAGAATAGCAGTCATAAATTATTAATGTAATTTATACATTCATATACAGTTGTTGTAAAACTGTCACCATCAATTTTATGTCAAGATACTTGGATTGCCCTCTTATTACCTCTTTGATCTCAGGCATATTTCTTATTCATTAGACATGCACTCTTCATATGTACCAAGCCTATCTTCCAAAGTCACTGTCAAGATCAATTTGGATAATGGGAACTAATAGCAGATTAAATTATTGAGAGGTAAATATTCAACTCTAGATTGTGTTTTCATTTAAACAACAATCTTGTGAGGGTGATTATCATTCCCATTTTTATAAATAAAGAAATCTTGTCACAGAGAGCTGATATAATTTGCCCAAGGGCATATAGCTACTAAGACAGAATTAGAATTTGATATCAGTCTGATTCCACAGCCAAAGCTCTTAGACAAAGTGCTAAACTGCTAAACTCCATCCCTTCAGATTTTGTAAAACTTGACTACATAATATTAACTAGCTATTTTAAAATTTTCTAAGACCTAAAATTCCTACAACAGAAACTTTTCTTTAAATTTTCCAGAGATATAAAGTAACAAATCTAACCAAAATATTCCATAAACATTGACATGCAATTTAGGAAAAAAAAAAATCTGTTAGACTGGAGGATTGACTTAGTAAATAAATATATTAGTCTAGTGACTTGCCAACTACTTGTCTCTTCAGTATGTTATGTATATAAAACATTGAATCAAATACATCCATTAGTGGCTCAATTTGAGGATTTATTATTGCCTGGTAATTCACTTCAAATTAAAAATTGATACCAGAGCATTAAAAATATAAAATCTGAGGCATCCATCTCTTTTCCTTTTAAGTCAAAAATGCTATCATCATAACCCATTTATTCAGATGGCTTTCTTTAAGATGTCAAATTTCTATTGTAATGTGAAATTTGGAGAACAACACTGCCATCCAGGGGATAGAGGATTGAAAGTGCAGAGCCAGAATAACTGAGAAACTTAATGCAGTGGTTCTTAACCTGGGATTGAAATACTCGGTTGTGTTGGAATCTGTGGTGAGGTGAATTAATAATAATAGTTCAAGTACTAAAGATTGTAAACAACATGCTTTCAAAAACTGACAGGTATTTCAATATTAAGTTCTCTTTATCCACTTATTCAAGTGAGAGAAAGGTGTAGCATTTCTCTTTACTTTTTTATACACCATAGCTGTCTTTTCTAAAAAAAAAACAGAAAAAAAAAGTATTGAGGCATAATTGACATACAAAAAGCTGTAAATAATTAATATATACAACTTGATGACTTTGGAGAGACGTATATACTGTGAAACCATCAACACAATCTATGCCATTAAAATATCCATCACCTCCAATAGTTTCCTCCTGTCCTTTTTATTATTGTTCTGATGATAAAAACACTAAAATGTTTTCAAGATTCATCCTCTTGGCAAATTTTAAACATACAATAATGTATTGTTAACTGTAAGAACTATGCTGTATAGTAAATCAGTTCAGTTCAGTCGCTCAGTCGTGTCCGACTCTTTGTGACCCAATGAATTGCCCCACGCCAGGCCTCCCTGTCCATCACCAACTCCCGGAGTTCACTCAAACTTACGTCCATCGAGTCGATGATGCCATCCAGCCATCTCATCCTCTGTCGTCCCCTTTTCCTCCTGCCCTGAATCCCTCCCAGCATCAGAGTCTTTTCCAATGAGTCAACTCTTCACATGAGGTGGCCAAAGTACTGGAGTTTCAGCTTTAGCATCATCCATGCTAACTGCTAAGTCACTTCAATCGTGTCCGACTCTGTGAGACCCCATAGACGGCAGCCCATCAGGCTCCCCAATCCCTGGGATTCTCTAGGCAAGAACACTGGAGTGGGTTGCCATTTCCTTCTCCAATGCATGAAAGTGAAAAGTGAAAGTGAAGTCGCTCAGTCACGTCCAACCCTCAGCGACCCCATGGACTGCAGCCCTCCAGGCTCCTCCGTCCGTGGGATTTTCCAGGCAAGAATACTGGAGTGGGGTGCCATTGCCTTCTCCAAGCATCATACATAGTACCTATTTATTTTGTATAACTAAAACTTTGTGCCTTTTGACTAATACTTTCCCACTTTTCCCTCCCTCCAGCCTCTGGCAATCATGATTCTATTCCGCTTCTATGAGTCTGACAGTTTTAGATTCCTGATGTAAGTAGTATTACGTAGTGTTAACTTCCAGATATTCAAGCCGTGTTTAGAAAAGGCAGAGGAAGCAGAGATTAAATTGCCAACATCCGTTGGATCATAGAAAAAGCAAGAGAGTTCCAGAAAAACATCTACTTCTACTTTATTTATTATGCCAAAGCCTTTGACAGTGTGGATCACAACAAACTGTGGAAAATTCTTCAAGAGATGGGAATACCAGATCACCCTGCCTGCCTCCTGAGAAATCTGTATGCAGATCAAGAAGCAACAATTAGAACTAGACATGTAACAATAGACTGATTCCAAATCGGGAAAGGAGTACATCAAGGCTGTATATTGTCACCCTGCTTACTTAACTTATATGCAGAGTACATCATGAGAAACGCTGGGCTGGATTAAGCACAAGCTGGAATCAAGATTGCCGGGAGAAATACAATAACTTCAGATACACAAATGACATCACCCTTATGGCAGAAAGTGAAGAAGAACAACTAAAAAGCCTCTTGATGAAAATGAAAAAGGAGAGTGAAAACCTCGCTTAAAATTCAACATTCAAAAAACTAAGATCGTGGCATCTGGTCCCATCAGTTTATGGCAAATAGATGGGGAAACAATGAAAACAGTGAGAGAGTTTATTTTGGGAGGCTCTAAAATCACTGCAGATGGTGATTGCAGCCATGAAATTAAAAGACGCTTACTCCTTGGAAGGAAAGTTATGACCAACCTAGACAGCATATTAAAAAGCAGAGACATTACTTTGCTGACAAAGGTCCATCTGGTCAAAGTTATGGTTTTTCCAGTTGTCATGTATGGATGTGAGAGCTGGACTACAAAGAAAGCTGAGTACCAAAGAATTGATGCTTTTGAACTGTGGTGTTGCAGAAGACTCTTGAGAGTCCCTTGGACTGCAAGGAGATCCAACCAGTCCATCCTAAAGGAGATCAGTCCTGAATATTTATTGGAAGGACTGATGTTAAGGTAAAACTCCAATACTTTGACCACCTGATCCAAAGAACTGACTCCTTAGAAAAGACCCTGATTCTGGGAAAGACTGAAGGCAGGAGGAGAAGGAGCTGACAGAGGATGAGTTGGTTGGATGGCGTCACCAACTCAATGGACATGAGTTTGAGCAAGCTCCCGGACTTGGTGATGGACAGGGAAGCCTGGTGTGCTGCAGTCCATTGGGTCACAAAGAGTCGGACATGATTGAGTGGCTAAACTGAAATTATGTAGTATTTGTCTTTCTGTGTCTGGCTTATTTCACTTAGTATGATGTCTTCCAGGTTCAACCATGTTATTACAAATGGCAGAATTTCCTTCTTTTTAAAACTTGAGTAATATCTTTGTGCTTGTGTGAATCGCATTTTCATTTTCCAGTAATCCACTGATGAACATTTAAGTTGCTTCCTTGTCTTGGCTACTGTGAATAATGCTGCAGTAAACATTGGCTGCCTCAATTTACATTCCCACAATGTGTAAGGGTTCCTTTTTCTACACATCAGTACCAATATTTGTTATGTTCTGTTTTTTGTTTATAGAAATCCTAACAGATGCAAGGTGATTTCTCACTGTGATTTGGATTTGTGTTTCCGGGATGACTATTGATGTTAAACATATTTTCACATACATGCTGGTTATCTGTATGTCTTTTTTGGAGACATGTCTGTACAGGTCCTTTGCCCATTTTTTTTTTTTTAAACTTGGGCTGTTTTCCTTTTGGTATTGAGTCGTATAACTTTCAAATATTAACCCTTTATCAGATGTATGGTCTGAAATTTTCCCATTTTGTGAGTTACAATGGCACCCCACTCCAGTACTGTTGCTTGGAAAATCCCATGGACGGAGGAGCCTGTTAGGCTGCAATCCATGGGGTCGCTAAGAGTCGGACACGACTGAGCGACTTCACTTTCACTTTTCACTTTCATGCATTGGAGAAGGAAATGGCAACCCACTCCAGTGTTCTTGCCTGGAGAATCCCAGGGACAGGAGAGCCTGGTGGGCTGCCATCTATGGGGTTGCACAGAGTCAGACACAACTGAAGTGACTTAGCATGTTAATTTTGATGATTTCCTTTGTTTTGCAGCTTTTCAGTTTGCTGTAATACTACTTATCCACACTTCCCTGAACTTTTAGGTGATATATCCAATATCATTACCAAGGCCAGTGTCAAGAAGCTTTTTCCTTATGTTTTGTTGGTTTAAGGACTTTTGTGGTTTAAGGTCTTTTTTGCAGGTAGATATAGTTTTCACAACACCATTTATTGTGAGAGTTTTAAAAGAGTTTTTCTTTTTTAAATCTTTTCCCCAGTGTATATTCTTGGCATCTTTGTAAAAAAAATCAATCGACTCTATGTGTGGGCTTATCCCTGGAATATTTATTCTGTTCCGTGTGTGAGTGTGTGCGTGCCTGCTTTTACCATACTGTTTCCATACTGTTGTGATTACTGTAGCTTTGTAGTACATTTTGAAAAGGATGGGTGATGCCTCCAGGTTTATTATTCTTGCTCAAAATTGTTTTGGATATTTAGGGTCTTTAATAATTCCATATGCATTTTAGGATTGTTTTTTCTATTTAAAAGCATTGAATTTGCTTTGGGTAGTATGGGCATTTTAACAATATTTATTTTTCCAGTCCATAGACACAGGATCGTCTTTTCATTTATTTGCCCTGCTTTAATTTCTTTCATCAGTGTTTTATAGTTTTTAGTGTACAAGTTTCACACCGCCTTGATTACATTTATTTTAAATATCTTATTCTTTCTTCTGCTATTTTAAATGGGATTGTTTTCTTAATTTGCTTTTGGGATAGAACATTGTTAAGCGTACAGAAACACAATTTTTATTTGTTGATTTTTATCCTGAAACTTTACAGAATGTGTATATTATTAGTCCACTTTTTATGTGTGTGGAATTTTCAAGGTTTCTACACATAAGATCATGTCATCTGCAAACAGAAATCATTCTACTTCTTCTTTTTTAATTTTGGTGCCCTTTATTTCCTTTTCTTGCCAAATTGTTCTGGCTAGGATTTCCAGTATTGTGTTGCATAGGAATAGTGGGAGTGAGCATCCTTGTCTCATTCCTGACATCAGACGAAAAGTTTTCAACCATTCAGCTGTTAGCTTTGGGCTTGTTACACATGGATTTTATTATGCTGAGGTACATTTCTGCTATACCCAATTTGTTGAGAGTTTTTATCATGAAAAGACATTGAATTTCTCATTAATATATTGTTTTCTTGATGATATTTCGTTTTATGTGTCTGCTCTCTTTTAGCTCACTGAGGTTAATATAAGATAATTATTTTGAATTCTCTGTCAGGAAAATTGCTAGTCACCATTTCCTTAGGGTCGGTTACTTGATCTTTATTTTGCTTCTTTGGTGGTATCATGTTTCCTTGATTTCCATTATCATAGTAGCCTTGCATTGTCCTCTAATAGACTTTCCAATCTGGCTTCACAGGAAAGTCATTTACCAGGCAAACTGCCCAGAGATCCTGGGTGAGCCTACTGGCAGGGTCCACAGGAAGGATGGCTGGTGAGGGCTGTGCATGAGACACAGATGAGCAGGCTTACTGCTAGGGTCCACATACAGGCAGGCCTGATGCTAAGGTCCACACCTATACTTTTCCAAAGGCCACAATAAAATTAGAACATATGTGGGGGAAATGCTTTAAAGGGAAAAACACACTATATGATCAAAACAAAAGAAATTGAAAAAGCATTTTCTTTTTTCATCAACCACTTCTACATATCAAAAAAAAAAAAAAAAGGCTAGACAAATACAAGAAAACTACCTGAGTTTTATTAAACTATTCACTACAACAAACACAAAATGTCACTTCAAATGGTAAAATATTAAAGTTATTCCCATTAAAATCAGGAATGATGTAGAATATATTAGAAGTTTTAGCAAATGTAAGAAAAGAAATTTCTGTTGTTTAAGTCACCCAGTCTGTGCTATTTTGTTGTAGCCTGAGTAGACAAATACAGTGGAATCTGATAAAGTCTTAAGAAACTTCAAGTTAGAAAACTTGAGTCCCCATTGTATACGTTTGGGAATCCTTACTTCCATTAAATGGAACACTGTAATAAAGACAAAAGAGGTCTCATACCAGTTGCTTTTAATGGTAATACTATTGCTGTTTCATATCTCTGACAGCATTTAACTGATCCAGCTCAGTTCTTCAAAAATAAAACAAGTAGGTACTGCTTTCTACAGAAACATGTAGCCTGATTAACATAAATATTAATACATTATTAGAGGAAATATTCATTACTAGAATCACCTTTGTAAAGAATCAAAAATTTTGAGATTGCAGCATCAAAAGACAGAGCTGGATAGATAAGGAAGTGATACAGCAAGGACAATGAAAAACTACTAGTCACTTTAAAAATGATATCTAAGTTTACTGAGAGCTTATCACATAAAATTAGCCATGTGGTGCTTAGCCATGAAATTAAAAGATGCTTACTCCTTGAAAGAAAAGTTATGACCAACCTAGACAGCATATTAAAAAGCAGAGACATTACTTTGCCAACAAAGGTCCATCTAGTAAAGGCTATGGTTTTTCTAGTAGTCATGTATGGATGTGAGAGTTGGACTATAAAGAAAGCTGAGTGCGAAAGAATTGATGCTTTTGAACTGTGGTGTTGGAGAAGACTCTTGAGAGTCCCTTGGACTTGCAAGGAGATCCAACTAGTCCATCCTAAAGGAAATCAGTCCAGAATGTTCACTGGAAAGACTGATGCTGAAGCTGAAACTCCAATACTTTGGCCACCTGATGTGAAGAACTGACTCATTTGAGAAGACCGTGATGCTGGGAAAGATTGAGGGTGGGAGAAGGGGATGACAGAGGATGAGATGGTTGGATGGCATCACCAGCTCAATGGAAATGAGTTTTAGTAAACCCCGGGCATTGGTGATGGACAGGGAGGCCTGCTGTACTGAAGTCCATTGGGTCACAAAAAGTCGGACATGACTGAGTGAATTAAACTGAATTGATCACATAAAAGAATAAACAGTACATAAAAAATTTCAAAATAAAAGTAGAAAACTGTAAATAAAAATAATTTTAAAGCATTATGGAATCATACTAAAAACACATTTTTCCTGAATTAGAAGACAGATTTCCCATAAGCTCTACATTTATCTTTAAAACATCCTTTCCTATATATTTTATGCCTGAAGTGCCTACTCCCCAACTGGGGTGAAAAGCCCCTTCACTCCAGGAGATCAGTTTTGATAAGAAGAACTAGCTGAATATGAAGATAACTACAATTTCAGCATATGATTTATGAATACAAAAACTACCTTTACACAACACTAGTCAAACAGAACCAGGGTTAATCCAACTGTGCCCAAATCATACATTAAAGAATACCAATCCAAAGACAAGACTAGGTTGTAAACTGAATACAGACTCAGGAGTCAAGTGCATAGACTCTACACAGCACCCTCTTCTTGGGCAGAACCTCAGAAGTGGGCCTGGTTTAAATTTTCTTTCATTACAGTTTTGAAATTCTTAATAAGTTTGAGAATTTGAGTTTTGTTAAGTGAAATCCAGTGGGACAATGGAACATATGTCAAGAGTTTAGTCTCAGATCAGTGTGGTCTTTCCTATCACATACTCCCATTCGGATTCTCTGGCTTCCTACTTCCCAGTCTCTGCCTGGCAATTGCTGCCATCTTGGTCCAGTACAGGAACCCCTCCCTGGGTCCTCAAACATGGGTTCCAGGCACCTGTGAAGGTGTGCACTAGCCCCAAGGCATCCCTGTTGCTTGAAGAAGCACCACATTAAACACCAAATAAAAAGCACATGACAGGTCAAAAGACACCACAGAAGAAAAGAAACTTTCCCCCACTTTTTGAATTGGGCCAGGGGCGGGGAACGGGGTTGGGGAGTGGTGTCCTGCATTTTCATTTTGCCCTGGGCCCCTCAAATTATGTCACCAGCCCTGAGGTCCTGTAGCAGTGGTGGGCTCCAGCTGGGCAACTCTTGGTAAGACACTTGGTTCCTCAAAAGTTAGTTTCCAAATCTGTAGAATAAGAATAATAGTTTCTATCTCTTTAGATTTGACTATTTTAGAGATAATACACGTACTGGACCCCTTATAAAGCTCAATACCACCAGGCGTTAACTATTAATAATGTTATTTAATTCCGACTCACTCCTTGGTTCTCTGCATGCACATTATACTTCAAAACAGCCATTTTCACAAGCAGCAGCAACTGTACATCCTGGTTTTGCTTATATGTTCTCTATATAAATTTAAACCTTTCAGTGTGCAGAAAAATATGACCATGCCTATACCGTGAGGATAGGAAAAAAGGTGAATCTAACAAAGGTGCTTGTCAAAAACGCAGAAATCTTCACAGAAGCTAGGTAAAAATTCGGGGCAAAACTGGTCGCTCAAGTGATCCTTTCATAAAGGTTTTCATTCCCATTGAGACAAGAAAAACAAGGTCCTTACAAAGCTGGAACCATTCTGCAAAGGAATATAAGAAAATCAGCATCTTGAAAAACTTCTGAAGAGGCAATTACTTGCGGAACACCCTCTCAGCCACCGGCCTGCCTGGTTTCCATAGGAACACGCAAATCCGGTACGGCGCACTCTACGCAGGAAGTTGTTTTTCGTCACTTCCGCTCCTCCCCTCAAAGTCAGTATACCTTTTACTTACGCGTCTGCTTGAGCAGACGGCGGATGCATTTTGGGCCACTGAGGCCGCCGTTGGGGGCGTGAGGACGCATCCGCGTTCCGGCAGCTACAGTTCACATGCGGCAGCGGCGGATCTTCTGCTAAGAGCTACCATGGCCGAGCCGGAGACTTTGAACCTCAATAATGAGGTGAGCACGGAGGTCTGGAAACGTGTGGGGCTGATCTTTGGGGGCCTCAGGACGGTTTTTCTGCGTCTTTTGGAAGGGTCTGGGACGAAGCGGGAAGTGCGCCTGATGGCTCAGGCGGATTTTCCGGAACTCTGAGAACTGACAGCTGTAACTCCCCACCCGTACTCTTCCACCTCCTGGTTTCTAGGTGACTGAAATGTCTTTGGCTGTCGGTTGTCTTGAATTTTTTTCCATGGACCTTGGGAAGATCATTTAATTTCTCTATTCAGTAACCGTCTGTAAAAGGAAGCTCATGGTAGTACTTTCCTTGAGAGGTTGAGAGCGGTGGCTTTTCCTAGGAAATTGCTCGTCTTGAATGAGACCGTATCATTTATAAGGATGAATGCTTCCTCAGTACCTCATTTCTTCCTTCAGCTTTTGTTCCATTTCTCTGCTACCATTTGCAGCAAAATTTTAATACTTGCTGCCCCCAAGTTTTCATCTCAACTCTCTTAAATCCAGTCTTATCAGACATTTGCCCTCATCACCTCCACCCTTACGGGTTAATTTTACTAGCTTACCGTTTCTGTCATTATCCCCTTTCTGGTTTCTGGTTCTATTCAGGAAATTCAAAAGTCATCGAAGAATTGAAGTAGGCTGGAAAGTGGGGGTCAGTTAAGAACTTTACAGCTCCAGCAAAGGAAGTTCTTCGTATTTATTCAGTGGTTATGTGTCTGCTCTTTAGACATACTTTCTGTTTTTAACCAACCTGTTTTCAGGTAGGAAAGGGTAATCAGCATCCATCAATGATACAGAATACTCACAGGAAAAAAAAAAGATACTTAGTGCAGAAAAGTTTCCAAAGAAAGCAAAATGAAATGAGTGATATTTGGTCTTGATCTTTAAGGATCTTACACAAGATTGCATTTAGTGATTCAATGAAGGGGAAAGAAGGCATTCTAGCCAGAGGGACATATAGGCGAAGAAAGGATGTTTTTGGTGTTAAAAGAAAAAAAGGTAATATAAATATGGCAATGGTTGAGAATTATGTTTTTATATAAAGCATATTAAATTCTCTAAAAGTATCGGGGAGTGGGGGAAGTGGAAGTGGGAAACACCTTGAGCTATACAGGAGTAAAGAACACTCTACTCATGAGAACTTGTGAGATGAAGTAGGAAATAAAGCTAGTGTATTACTGTCTTCAGTTCAGTTGTTCAGTCGTGTCAGACTCTGCAACCCCATGGACTGAAGCATGCCAGGCTTCCCTGTCCATCACCAACTCCTGGAGTTGACTCAAATTCATGTCCATTGAGTCGGTGATGCCATCCAACCCTATCATTCTCTGTCCTCACCTTCTCCTCCCGCTTTCAGTCTTTGCCAGCATTGGTCTTTTCAGATGAGTCAGTTCTTCACATTAGGTGGCCTAAGCATTTGGAGTTTCAGCATAGCATCAGTCCTTCCAATGAATATTCAGGACTGATTTCCTTTAGGATGGACTGGTTGGACCTTGAAGTCCAGGGGACTTTCAAGAGTCTTCTCCAGCACCACAGTTCAAAAGCATCAATTCTTCAGTGATCAGCTGTCTTTATAGTCCAACTCTCACATCCATACATGACCACTGGAAAAAACATAGCTTTGACTGGATGGACCTTTGTTGGCAAAGTAATATCTCTGCTTTTTAATATGCTGTCTAGCTTGGTCATAACTTTTCTTCCAGGGAGTAAGCGTCTTTTAATTTCATGGCTGCAGTAACCATCTGCAGTGATTTTGGAGCCCCCCAAAATAAAGTCAGCCACTATTGCCATTGTTTCCCCATCTATCTGTCATGAAGTGATGAGACCAGATGCCATGATCTTCGTTTTCTGAATGTTGAGCTTTAAGCCAACTTTTTCTCTCTGCTCTTTCACTTTCATCAAAAGGCTCTTTAGTTCTTCACTTTCTGCCACAAGGGTGGTGTCATCTGCATATCCGAGGTTGTTGATATTTCTCCTGGCAATCTTGATTCCAGGTTGTGCTTCTCCCCGCCCAGTGTTTCTCATGATGTACTCTGCATAGAAGTTAAATAAGCAGGGTGACAATATACAGCCTTGACATACCCCTTTCCTTATTTGGAACTAGTTTGTTCCATGTCCGGTTCTAACTGTTGCTTCCTGAGCTCCAGATTTCTCAGGAGGCAGATCAGGTGGTCCAGTATTGCCCTCTCTTGAAGAATTTTCCAGTTTGTTGTGATCCACACAGTCAAAGGCTTTGGTGTAGTTAATAAAGCAGAAGTAGATGTTTTTCTGGAACTCTCTTGCTTTTTCTGTGATCCAGCAGATGTTGTCAATTTGATCTCTGGTTCCTCTCCCTAAATCCAGCTTGAACATCTGGAAGTTCAGGGTTCATGTACTGTTGAAGCCTGGCTTGGAGAATTTTAAGCATTACTTTGCTAGCATGTGGGATGACTACAATTGTGCAGTAGTTTGAGCGTTGCCTTTCTTTGGGATTGGAATGAAAACTGACCTTTTCCAGTCCTGTGGCCACTGCTGAGTTTTCTAAATTTGCTGGCCTATTGAGTGCAGCACTTACACAGCTTCATCTTTTAGGATTTGAAATAGCTCAACTGGAATTCTATCACTTCCACTAGCTTTGTTCGTAGTGAGGCTTCCTAAGGCCCACGTTACTGTCTTACTGCCAGGTTAATAAGTCTGCATTTCACTTGACAGTAGACAACAGGGTATATTGAAGAGAACTCTTGAAGGTATTTGGTTTATATTAATAACCATACATTAATCTCGTGCTAATTACAGAAAGCATTTGGTGGTCTTTTTTCCTGTTAGATTACAGGTGAGATATAAAAGCCCGTAATCTGAGTGATGTCCTTGGAAATTCACTGCAAATACTAGTGAGTTTCCTGTTCGATTTTGAAATTACTCTGAAGAGTGGTGACAGTCATTTACTTTACTCTTCACTTAAAGGTTCTTTCTTTTTCCTTTTAGCTACTTTCCAGCCCTCTTCAGAACAGTTAAAATTTGACCTTTAGGATGTCGTCACCAATTCATCTCGGTATGAGCTAGGTGTCCATTCTTTATGCAACCAGGATGCTCTCTACCCTGAAAGCATTTGTTTACCTGTTTCTCTCTTTTTGTGTGTGGGTCTATCACCTGCGCCATGTGTGGTATATGAATGTTTGCTGGATAAGTGAATGAACTAATCAAATTAGTAAGTTTATACATCCCATACTGAAGTAAATCTTATATGTTATAATATGAAAGTAGGGGAAAAAAGACAAAGTGGTGATGGTGGAAGAAGAGTGTTATAATTTAAAATTAATAGGACAATGACTACAAAGGGAAAAACATATTGCTTACATAAAAATTCAAAAACCCAGGGGGAAGAAATGAGACAACCAGTTAGAAGAAAAATACAGTAGATACGACAGATAAATGGCTAATGTCATTACTATAAAATAGCTTAATGGAAACGAAGAGAAATAATCTCATAGGAAATTGGTTAAATGAATTAAGTTCTTTAAGGAAGAAATATATATATATGAAAAAGAGTTCAAATTCACTGTTTTCTTTCATGTCTTTCCATTACATTTTCCCCCTTTAAAAAAAATTTGTTTATTTTGAATTGGAGGAGAATTGCTTTTCAGTGTTGTATTGGTTTCTGCCATACAACAACTCGAATCAGCCCCCTCCTTCTTGAGCCTCCCTCCCACCCCCATCCCACCCCTGTAGGTTTTCCTTCATCCTCACTATCCAAATCCAAGCTATATCTCCCAGCAGAACTACTGTCATTGCCTCCCAACTACTTGACCCATCTTCTAATCTCATCTCTGTAGTACAGATGAAGCGTGATCTTAAAAACATGCATAATCATGTGTTTTCTTGCTTAAAACTGATGTGGTGGCTTCCTGTTGCTTTTGGTCAAGACCAATCTAAAGAAGGCCAATCTCTCCACTATTACACCACACCCCTCACCTGCCTCAGGCACTGTACTTAAGCCACACTGGCTTTCCTCCTTGTCAGTCATAGCCCTACCATGTGCATAGATGGTATTCCTTTTATCCATAGCTCCTTTTCCTCTCAGTACATTCTATACTTTTTTGTTGCTTTATCAGGGAAATGGTTCTTGACTTCCATTTGCTCCTTTTGTGAGCTTTTGTAGCACTATTTACTTCATTTTAGCATTTGTAAGAATTGCTTAATATGAGGGGCATGTGAACATGAGAGATTTCTTATGCCCTCTACCTGACTAAATTTTTGCTCACCATCATATCCGCAGTGCCTGTGTGTTGACTGAGTAACTTGAGACATCGTTTTTTTGATCCTTGATAACTGAATAATTAGCTCTCCTATAACTGAGATTCAGGAAGATTTCAGGGATCATATAACTGCCTGAAACTATGTGCAATTTGTTGTGCTTATTATGCCTGTCTCTGGGGGGCAGAGGTTATAGTCTTTTCTTTTAAAAACTTATATGGCCAGCTAATTTACAGTATATTTAATTTCCCAGAATGTCTTTTGTAAAAATAAAAGCCTGACTGCAGACACAACTATTATATTATGCGAACTTTCAATGTGTTCAGCCCTAATTCTTTTTTTTTTCCCCAGTTGTTTTCCAAGGCTGACAGCTAACAGTTACAGAACACTTCCTGACTCTAGGTTCTTAAAATACATGTAGTCTTCTGAAAGAATATAAGCTCCTACCTTTACTTTTTAAAAAAATAAAATAATCACTTTTTACTTAATCTTATGATTATTTGTTGCATATTTTATCTTCAAAAGTACTCATGTGGACTTTGAAGAGAGAATATTTAACTGATTTATTATAGTAGCTTCCCTAATCTCTAACATAGTTCCTTGTGTATGGGTAATAATAGGTACTATATACTTACTGGGCAGATAAAAGTATGAATAGCTCAACTTGAATCACGTAATGTTCAAATGAGGGGGAGAAATCTTCTAAGTGTAAACTTCTTTCTCCCTTACCATTAGAACCAGAAAAGGGATGTATAATTGAAAACAATAGTGCCAAGGCATTTACTGGATAAAGAATTTGCGAATCTAGAGCTGGATTTTCTCTAGTCATCTGTTTCTTTAGGCTGCAATGATATATAAAAATGAGAATTAGAAAGTGAAACATTCTAATATGGTAAAGTACTTTAATTCCATAGGAGGACCAAGGGCTTCTATATGAAACTGACATTATTTTATTCTTGATAGCAGATTATCAAGGAGTCTATTTAAAAATTGCTTTCCATGTCCTTTAAGATAGTAGAAACTAAAATGACAGAGAACAAGCTGATTTGCAAAGGCTTATTGTCAAAAACTAATTTTGTATATGTTTTTGAAGTTGCAAAGCTCCAGTTTCATAATTAAATATGTGATAACTTTTTAAATAATTCTTTACTGAAATACTAAACTAGGTTCAGTATAAGAGAATCATTTTCTGTTCAGTTCTTTAACAGTTCTAGGAAATTAGGCTAGGTGGCAGCATATACTCAGTCATGATTAAGTTGTAGACAATCACCAAGCACGCTAGAATTTTTAAATTGTTGCTCATCAGAAATAAAAGATATAATTCAGTAATAAGATATCATCCAATTGGTCAAATTAGAAGTCCTCTGTATAAAACTGTAGTTAATGTTATTAACTATGAAATAGTGTAAATGTATGGAAAAATGATACAAAAAATATCCTTGTAATCTACTTCCTATATTTAGCAAATATCAGTATGTTGTCATATCATAATGCTTGATTCCACCTACCTTCCTTTCCACATTAGAAGTAAACATTACTTATTCTCTGTGTTTTCTCATATGTATTTTATAGTTTTTGTAACATATACCCATATACATAACCAGTGTATAGTATTACACTTTACATGTGTGATATCATACTGTATAAATGCAGTTACCATACTATGCATTATTCTAAAAGTTACTTTTTCACCTAAAAGTATTTTCAGAGTTTATCCATAATACATATAGATCCCTCCGTTGATCTAAAATAGTACATTGCTTATGCTTTGTTTATATCCGATATTTTCTCTCTTATGCAACATTTTGTAAGAATGCCACATTGAGTAGTCTTGTGTGTAGCCTTCTTCTGTAGCTGGAGGTATGTCTTCTGGACAGATTCCTGGAAGTGGGATTTTGTTAGATATTGCCAGTTTCCCCCAGGAGTATACCAATTTGCATTCCGACCAGCAGTGCATGAGTGCCTGCTCAAAGTCTCACAAGCAGAATGTGTTATATTCTTTTGTATTTGCTAGTCTGACAGGTGAAAAATGAAAGTGAAAGTTGCTGAGTCGTGTCTGACTCTTTGTGACGACGTGGAGTATACAATCCGTGGAATTCTCCAGGTCAGAATACTGAAATGGGTAGCCTTTCCTTTCTCCAGGGAATCTTCCCAACCCAGGGATTGAACCCAGGTCTCCCGCATTGCTGGTGAATTCTTACTAGCTGAGCCATAAGGGAAGCCCAAGAATACTGGAGTGGGTAGCCTATCCCTTCTGCAGCAGATCTTCCTGACCCAGGAATTGAACCAGGGTCTCCTGCATCGCAGGTGGATTCTTTACCAACTGAGCTATTGGGGAAGCCCTAAGTAATGAGTAAAAAGAAGTTTTAATGTGTCTTACAAAACAGAGGAATACTCAGATTTTTCTTGGCACTGCAAGCTTCTCCAGACCAGCTGGAACTTTGAATAATTGTTTTCTAATAACCATGTGTTTGTGTTATAAATTAATTCATATATTATGTAAACAAAGCATAAGCAGTGTACTATATTTTAGATCAATGCAAGACATCTATATGTATTATGGATAAACTTTGAAAATAGTGTTAGGTGAAAAAGTAACTTGTAGAATGATACATATTATGATACTGCATTTATACAGTATGATATGTGGGCTTCCCTGGTGGCTCAGACAGATAAGCGTCTGCCTTCAACGAGGGAGACCTGGGTTTGATCCCTGGGTCAGGAAGATCCCCTTGAGAAGGAAATGGCAACCCACTCCAGTACTCTTGCCTGGAAAATCCCATGGACAGAGGAGCCTGGTAGGCTACAGCCCATGGGGGAGACAGTCCATGGGGTTGCAAAGAGTCAGACACGACTGAGTGACTTCACTAATTCATATATGTAGCAAAGTTACTACATTACCAAAAGAGGTTGGCTAATTGACAGACTAGCAGATAGCCAACTAGGCATAATTTCAAAGTAACATTTACATTTACCACAGCAAGGGTTTTAGTTGCATGATTCAGTGTTGGGCTGTGATAAGATCTGTCCCCATAATTGAGTTATTCCTGTCTAAATTGGAGTTCCCAAGGCTCTGAGCTGGGGAACTTTTCTCTGGAATCTTCTTGATTCAGATACTGCCAGCTTTTGCTCTTTGTGGTTCCCTTTCTTGTGTTTATATTGAGTCTTGCCCATATGTTCACTTGGTCTTTCTCCGAGCAAGTATATTAGCTTTTCATTTAATTATCATAATTTTTCTACTATCTTCATAAGAGTTGATCCAGGTTTACATTACTGTGTTCAGGTTTCACCGGGTTAACTGAGGGCATCTCTGTGCCCAGGTTCTAGGTGATACCTCACTGTGAGTGCGTGTGTTTTGTGTGGATGTGGATGTTTGTGTCTTAACTCTTCTTCTTGTGCCCTTGCAGTTACTGAATGCATTCTTTTGCAGCTTAGAAGCACTCAGTGTGGCCTTACCAGTCCTGGTAATGATGCACTGCAGAGTTTTGTCCTTCAGTTTTTGACTTCACACTCTTCTACTTCTTTTTCATTGTGTCTCTTTCCTGTCAGCACATTTCATTATTATTCCTGTTTTGTTCTTTCTCACTTTATTTCTCTTTCCTTCTTTTCCTCCCAAACAGTGTTATACTCTTTTCACATTTGTAACAATCACAGTTATGTTTGCTTTTGGTTAAAGAATTCACCAAAGTGTGTTGCCCTTAAGCAGTTCGTTGGCCTTCTGACAGTACTGGGTGTCTAAGGACTGTTTGTTGATGTCTGGGATATCTGTCAACCAGCTTCATAATTCCTGGGTGACAAATGAATTGGCAGCCTTTTAAATTCTAAGTAAAGGGCTACTGGTAGCTGTTTGTCAGTTGTGCAAAAATAAATTTAAATGCTTGGAGAAAGCTAAGTGTTTGAGACAAATAGTATGAGGGAAATAAAAGTAATAATTCCATTTTTATATGAAGTGAATATATGTATTTTTTTAGTATACTAAACTTACCAAATAACTGAAAATTTTAATAGGCTAAAAAAGCATTTTTTGGCATCGGCATGAAACTAAGCACATGAAGCATTCCCTTTGCTTTTCAGAATTCCCTTATGCAGTAATGACAAACATAGTGCTTCTTAAATTGGATTTTTAAAATTGGAGTCTAGCTTTCCCATGATTGGAATGTAACTGAGGACCAGTTCTGCTTCCTGCAGTTTATTAGTTAAGTTTGGTTAACAGCAGTTAGCAAATGGATAATCTTCTCCTGCACCTGCAGGGTACAGCGGTTGGAAACATTTGTTAATATATTTTAATGCATAATTTATCACTTGCTATTCATTTTGTGAATGACCTGACTTTCAGAAGTGGATCATAATCCACTATTAGGCTGCTTATGAAATGTAGCAGTTCATTTTGCACTTAAACCTCATCTCAGTGGCTTTTTGTTTATGCAAGTATGTTGGTTTTTTTTTTCCTAAATAGATCTAACTTTGAAACAAATTCTAAAGAGGTTAATATAGACAGTGGAAATCTGATTATATTCTATTAAAATATTACTGTTTAGAAACAGTGAATGATCACTGGGAGCACTGCTCCTTTTCTGTTCATTTACTTAACAAATATTTATTGAACATGTGTTGTGTCATCTGCTATGCTCACTGTTAAGATACAATGTTGAATAAAACCAGATATTTTACTTTCATGGAATTTATAGCCTAGTGGGAGAAAGACACATTAAGCATTATCAGATTAAAAGTAAAATATTAAAATAAGGGTCAAGATAATTCTATAAGCACTTTTTGACCCTCTGAGGGAGGCCAGGAGACACTTTAGTGAGAAATGACAATTAGGCCAAATCAGATAAGATGTTAACAAGCTAACATGAGGAGAAAGAGTACTCCTAACAGAGAAGACGGCAGATGTAAAGATTGGTGGTAGTTGTAAGCATGGTGAGAATGGACTAAAAGATGGCGCTTGTGGCCATCCTAAGAACAGTTGAAACCACTGAACTGAAGAGAGATAAGTAAAGGTGTTACATCAGATCTAAGTGTTAAAAAATGTATTCTGATTGAGTTGTGGATAACTGATTGGAGAAGGACAATATTGAGAAACTAGTTGGCAGTAACTCAGCCGAGAGAGCCAAGAGAGTCAAGATAGAAGGAAAAATGGTACAATTTGGCAGATAATTAGGAAATAAAGTTATTAGGACTTAGTAATAGATTCATTGTGAGGGATTTAGAAAAGAAAGTTAGGTTTATAATTGAAAAAATTGTTCTATTCCCTTAAATATGAAAGACCAAAAAAGAGATCCAGTTGGGAGTGAAAGCATGGGTTCAGTGTGAGTTGGAGATGTTTTTAAGCATACTTGAAATGTTAAGTAGGTAGTTACACATTTAGGTCTGGAGCTAAAGTGGAGATCTCAGCTAATTGTAGAAATTTTTGAGTCATCTTTCTTTGGTGGCAAATTAAAACTGTATATACACATAAGATCACTTAGGGCTAAAAAATATATCTTGAAAGGAAGAGCTGGCCTAATCAGTTCAAGACTGATTAGATGTGTATGTGTCTCCAAAGAAGACGAAGATGAAGTGGCTAGAGAGGAAGAAGGAAAACCAAAATAAATATTCTGGTATACAAGCCAAAGGGGAGTATTTTAAGAAGGAGAAAGTATTCATCAGTATCAAATGCTGCTGAAATTTCAAGCAAAATAAGTCTGAAAAATTCCTGTTGGCTTCAGGGACTTTTAGAAGTCATTGGTGTCTTTGTGACAGCATTTAGTAGACTGGTGGAAAGGGAAATTAAACTGGAATTGTATGGCATGCATATATGGAGTGATCTGTTTGAACATCTCTAAAAAGCCTGACTCTGGGGCGGTTGAAGAGAGATGATGCTTCCTGTAAACTTTGTAGTGAGGTTGTTTTGTTTCTGTTTTTTATGAAAATGACTCAAACATGATCAAAAATCAATGTGGACAAGGGGTGGGGACGGATGTGGGGGATGAATTGGAAAATTGGAATTGACATAGATAAACTACTATGTGTAAAATAGATAGCTCATGGAAACCTGTTGTGTAGCACAGGGAGCTCAGCTCAGTGCTCTGTGGTGACCCAGATGGGTGGAATGGGGGGAGGGAGCTCCAAAAGGAAAGGGAAATATATATATACAAATATATATATGCACATGTAACTGACTCACTTTGTTGTACACCACTAACACAGCATTGTAAAGCAACTGTACCCCAGTTTTTTAAAAATGAGTGAGAAACATCCATTTAAGAGATTGACAATGCTAGAGTAAATGCATAGTTTGCAGTAAGCATTCTAGGAAGGCAGAAAAGGATGAGATCCAAAATACAGTTAGAAGATTAACCTCAGAAAAGTTTAGTAATATTTCTTATATTGTAACTTTATTAAGTGCTTCCCAGGTGGCTCAGTGGTAAAGAATCTGCCTGCCAGTGCAGAAGCCACAGGAGACATGGGCTTAATCCCTGGGTTGGGAATTGGAGGAGGAAATGACAACCCACTCCAGTATTATTGTCTGGAAAATCCCATGAACAGAGGAGCCTGGCGGGCTTATAGCCTTTGGGTCACAAAGAGTTGGATATGATTGAGCATGCACATGACTTTATTAATAGAGGGGATGGGTGATGCAAGTAAATTTACATTCATAATAGTAGAAAGATGATGGTTCCCATCTGATGTTTATTTTCTTCATGAAATTGAGAAGGAGAGGAAGAGAAAGGTTAGATGTTTTAGGAAAGCAGGCACAGATTTAGAATAATGATTGTAAAGTGAATTGACCAAAGTATGTATTTATGTATGATAAGAAGAGTAAGGACTCATTCGAGGTTAATTATGATAGATATCTAGTAGATAGAATATCTCAGATGTTTCATGGCTCTTGGGGTACTGTGATAAAGAACTCAGAATATTGTTTTTATCCAGGATACACTAGCCAGAGGCATGAGTATAATATATTGGCAAGTGTTGGTTATGTACCTAAACTAGATAAGAGAAGGAAATTGAAAAGGACTAATCATTTGAGGAAAAGTAATAGGGGTCAGTGAACTGGTGGTTCCAGTGAAATCGTTACACCTTTGTGGTGGCTGGGGTTAAACATGCAAGCTGAAAGCAGTTTTGATCTCAGTGTATAGAATTTAAATTGGTTTTAGAAATTGAATAATCATGAACAATGACAGGGACTACAGTGTGACCATGAAAGTGGGTGGCTGTGATGGAACAGATTAAGCCATTAGAAAGGAGGAAATCAAGGAATGAGGCTATAATATTGGGTAGATTATTCAAGTGGACACCTTAATAATTCTGGGACATCTGCATCACCCAGAATAATGGCAAAACTTATGGTGGAGAGAAATTGTGGGTTGGTCACCCATATTGTCAATGAATAAGGGGATGAATGATATTAATGAAGGGTAAAAAAGTAACAGCTAAATACAAGAGCCTTGTAAAAACAGAATGATGTTACTACTGTTACTTTGGCAAGAAGACTTTGAGAATTGTACATGCCAGACACTCTTGCTTGCAAGGCACAGAATACATTATGTAAATATTGCAAGGGCCCTGCCCTTTGGGAGGTTATAGAAAAAGACCGCTTTATGAGCAATAGTGACAGTGCGGTGGTAGCGCTGCCTACAGGCATAGTGGCAACTCCAGGGAGAGGATGACTCTCCTACTGAAGAAGTCGTTGAAGATTTCACAGGAATGATACATCCAAACTGAATTTCATGTAGTTCTTAAAGTGGAGAATGGGATGAAGGACATTACAGGAGGAATTATATATGTATGCCTCTTAACAATGATGGAGAAAACAGGAACTCAGAATGGTAGCATCCCATTGCACTAATAACATGTAGTTGTTTATCATTAGAATAGTTCTTTCTCTTGGCCAACAGTTTTTTGTTTTTTGGCTTTTTTGATTCTTAGAGCTCAGCATTGTTCTCTAATGGAGTAATTTAAAGTGTCTGTGTGTGCTTGCATGGTGTCTGCCCTTGTGTTTTTCAAGTTATGCTTCAAATGATTTGTTAAATATAAATTAAAGGGATGTGCTAAAAATAAGTAAAATAAAATCACTTTCATGCATTTGCTTTTGTTAATACAAATGCTCATTCAGTAAATTAAATTCCTACAGTTTTTAGGTGAAGCTTTGTTTTAAACCACAAGGATTTAGAGATAAATATGATGGTCTCTGATCTCAGTGAGTTCACAGTTTATTGTGTGCCAAACCCAACAAGATATAAGTGTAATTTAAAACACTAGCCACTGGGAATGCTCTGTTTTGTGTTTTAAATCATGAGATGTTTCTCGTAAGTCCTCATACACTTGTTTAGAATGTTGATTTATTTCTTATTCCTTCACTGTTACGAAAGAAGTTAGATTTCATCAAGCTATAAATACAGTTAAACGAAACTCTGCCGAAGTGGCAGGCATATTCTGCATTATTAGTATGCACTATAAGGTATATTCTCTCTTGAATTAAGACCCTCTCTAATTTTGGCTTTATTCCTTGAAGGTTGTGAAGATGAGAAAAGAAGTGAAGAGAATCCGAGTTTTGGTTATCCGAAAACTTGTCAGGAGTGTTGGCAGACTGAAGTCAAAAAAGTTAGTCATTTAATGTTATGGTCCTGTGACTAACAAAATGTCGAAAGTTGTTTTTGTTCAATATTTACAAAATTTGAGGGTGGGGCCTAGAGGAGTAATTAAATTTCTTAATGTTACAGCACTTTGTTTTATATGTGAATAGATCTTGAGTGAGATAAAATGTGCTGTGTCAGCATGTGCTTACATAGTTCAGAACATATTCACTTAAGACAGGATAAATTCTGTTTTCAAAACTCTTCTTTTGGCTTTGTCAAACTGAAAAGTCTTTGAAGTTATTTATATTTTTTATGTTATTAGAAGTTATTCTTTTAAGATGTTTTTCATATAGGTTAGCAAATCAAGTGATACTCTGAATCAATTATGAAGATTTTATATCACTGTATTCCTTGAATTGCTGATTAATTTGAAATCTTTAGTACCTTTTGGAAGTATTTGTCAAAACATTATGTTCCATTTAATTTTTTTGAAAAAATAATGTTTTATATTTTTGGTATCACTAGTATGAGAACAAAAGTATGTTATTTATACTTCTTATGCTTTAAAGCGTGAATACTTACAGAGTCTTCAAACATGTTTTGTTTCTGGTTAATTTCTTATTTTTGTGTGTGTGTTTCATAAGGTAGCTCTCCTCTGATACAATTATATATTTAATTTCTTTAGGTATTTATTTAATTCCAGAAAACAAATTTTCATTTAATTGTATCCAAGCTTATCGCTTACATGAAATGCAATGTGCTATTAATTGACTGGAAAGTGTTATTTGGCTTTCCTATTAAGGAATTAGAAGACAAGCTATCAGTGATAATAGTCATTAATATAATGCCAAAATCTTGGGTTTGTTGATGGAGTTGGAGTGTGTTTTGGATGGGGGAAAGGGCAGTGCAGAATGACAGAATGCTTGTTATTTAGAGATTATTAAGCTTTTCCAAAAGAAATGGAGGACTTTTTATTATGATACTAGTCTAAAATACATGCTTTTTTCTGGCTACGTATTATAATGTGTCTTTTGCAGGGGTAGTGAAGATGCATTGTTAAAAAACCAAAGACGAGCACAACGATTGCTCGAAGAAATTCGTGCCATGAAGGTAAGAACTTATGCGGAGTTGTGTATATGTGTGTTTCCATGTCTCCTGTCAGCTGCATTTTGTGTATGTGTGTTCGGTGTTATTTATTGAATATAACTGTGAGTTGGCTAAGGCTTGTTTGTGTGGATCTGTTTGGTGAAGAATGTAGCACTACATTTAGAAAATTAGATTTGTTTGCATTATTTTATGTTTTTTACTTAAGTTGTTAAAGTACTAGATTAATTTGAGTCAAAACTGCCAGATTAAACTCTTCTATATTTAATAATGCTTCATACCTAAGGTTTTTATTTTTACTAAAAGTTTAGGCATGAAGTCTAAGTTAAGTTCCTGTTGTTTGGTAATGTGGATGGTGATATTGATGGCTGACATCATGCTTTGCCTATTGCCAGCTCAATAAATTTTTGTGTGGTGGCATCACCATTTTATTCAGCTCTGTAGTAACTTGAAATAAAATTAGTATTGGACCAAAATGATCCGTATTTTCGTTTCTTTCAGCCAGACTCTTCTCTAGCATAATTTTTAGGTCTTCTCGCTGTTCTTTGTGGAAACTTTCATTTACCAAATGACATACTATTAAATGTCTGGAAGACTGTTTTATTGAAGAACTTAAAAACAACATTTGGTACCAGCAATTACCTTAATTGCAGGGTCATTTTGCATGTATGTTTGACTATTACATTTTGGTAGAACTTCTAAGTTTTGAGATAGATAAAAAAGCAAGAGAAATCTCTAACAATATTTTAATTGAGTTAGATTATTAAAACTTCTCACTGTTTTTTTCCTTTTGAAAGGATGATAAAGTGTCCTATAAGACAAAGTTACCATAGTTGATCTGAATAGAAACAGATGTAGGACATGATTCTTTGGTGTGAGGTATGGTTTTTGTGGCTTTTTTCCCTCAATTTGTATTGTTTTTCACAGGACCATAAAATTCATGGCATCCATTTGATATGTCATAAGTTTTAATACTCTTACTGTCCAGCCATTCATTCAAAATACTCTATATTTGACTCTTAATTATTATTTGTATCACTTTGTTTTATACATCATTTAGACTTTTTTTCCCATAAAATTCCTATGAGAAATAAAATCTTTAGAGATTTTTGAGGATAACACTAAGGTAAGAAGTTATGATTTGTGCTGTTGTCTTTCACTTTCTCTTAACCAAGCTCCTTACTAAATTACATTCCTTACCTAAACTTTTCCCTGTAATTTCTTCTGAATAGTCATTTTTGTAGTCCTAAATTATTCAGAGGCTTTGAGCTACTATATAATTGGTGATTTTATTTTACTGTGGAAAGGATGGATTATATACAGTAAACCTCTGTGCATTGTATCAGGAGTTTAGAAACAAAAGATATTCATTAATCTTTAAACTACATGCCTTCCATAACTCAATAGTGAATTTAATTTAGTTAATTAGGGACTAAGTTGTCCTATTTGATCTATATGTGAAACTTGTTTTCTGTAATTCTTAAACCTCATCAGCAGTAGAAAATCAGACTTACTGATAAAGTTCATAGGTTTTTAAGATTACTGTCATGATTATAGTTTTTGTTTGTTTCTGTTTTTCCTTGTGTTTATAAAAGACCACTATGGAATTGTTGCCTCATAGAAAGCTAAAATTCACTGCCTGATATAGTCCTTGAATTCATAAAATTAATAGTATATATATTTCTTGAGTCAATGTCAGTGGTTAGGGTAGTTTAATTTGGATACTCTACCTTCAACTTTCACAGTGCTGTTTAAAAAATGGATTAAATCTAAATATAAAAACTAGAAAAAAGTAAGTCTATATGTTTGCTTTCCTTGCATGTCAAATTTCATTCTTCAGTTATGGTTCTTTTACAAAATTGGTCTACTTTTCTTTCTAAAAGAAGCACATACATAAAACATTTTTAAATTGAAAGATCATTTGTAATTTCTTAAGGGAATGTTTTATCATGTACATGGGAGTATCAAAGAAATAGTCACAAAACAGAAAGCTCACAGTCTCAATTAACTTTGAAGAAAAAACCTTTTCTTACTCATTTTTCCACATGAATTTTTTCCTCGGCTCATATACCACTACATTTTTATGGTCTTGTCCTATACTTGCTTTCTATGATAATAGGGTATTTTGTTGCAAGAGGACTTCCTTAAGAAGAAAACCTGAGATATTTTTAGAAATAAGAGTTTGTTTTTTCTGGTCAAGGAAAAAAATTGCCTGGTCTTTATGATACTATAAAATGATAGATTCCAGTTTTATAGCCTTTAATGTATGAATGTGAAAGAAATCTTGCTGCCTTTTCTAATAGTATTCACACTTTTAACTTTGATTCTGGTATATATACACTGGCTTCTGAAACAGTTCTTTTCTCTTTGGATATTAAGGTAGCTTTTTGACTTAGATTTCTAGGTTGTTTAGCTAGAGAAGGAGACAGTAAAATTAAAGCATAGAATGAAATTAATAAAAATGTACAAGAAATCTTTCTTCTCAATAATAAGGGTTAAATAACTAGCTTTTATTCTTTACTATGTGCCAGGCACTGTATTGTGTGTTTTATATTCACAATCTCATGAAGTAGATATCATTATCTCCATCTTACAGAGTAGGAAACAGGCTTAGAGAAGTTCAGCAGCTTGTTCTCGGTCAAATAGTTGTTAGGTAATGATCTAGTTGTAACTAACTACAAAGTTGATAGTGTTAGCCATTTCACTATGCTCCTTCATTAAAATGAGAACTTCAGAAATATATGTAGACTCTATCTCCTAAAGATTGGATGAGTTAGTTGCTCAGTGGTGTCCGACTCGTTGCAACCCCATAAACTATAGCCCACCAGGCTCTTGTGTCATGGGATTTCCCAGGGGAGAATACTGGAGTGAGTTGCCATTTCCTCCTCTAAGGGATCTTCCTGACCCAGGGATTGAACCTGAGTCTCCTGCATTGGTAGGCAGATTCTTTACCATACCATCTAAGCCACCAGTAAAGAGGTAATATAATAAACATGAAGCTTTCTAAGGAAAAAAGGTCCAAAGATGTGTGATGAGTTTTCAGATTCTTTATTTCCTCACAGCTAAATATACCCAGTTAACTTTTTTTTCTTCACTTCTCTGAGGCCATTAATTTTCTTTATGCTAAGTATTTGTATACAATGAAAATTTATATGTGAGATCTTGCTCTGTCTGCTACTCTTCTCTGTGTTAAAACTCTTTCACCTTTTGTTCCATTCTTTTTCTGTTTTTGCATGTTTCAATCTCTTATTAAAAGCATCCTTTGCACTTTATCAGCTGTTAGAATTGCTTTGTCTTGTGCTCCATCATGGCCTGTTTCTAAGTTATATGCAACTTATACCTAGATTTTCAACTACACATTAAACTCCATCTTCTACCTTTCCCTGAGTTTCTTCCTGGTAAGAAAAGTGAACAGATGGCAAGGCAGCTGTTTTAATTCTTCTCTCTCTGATTTGTAAAAATACACCTTTTTGCAATTTTTTTCTTTTTGTTTGTATTTCCCTCTAACTTTTTGGAAAATATTTCAAAACTAAAGGAAAATTGTAATGTTATGGTGTAATAATAATAATACATTGTATCACATACATGTTTATCCCTTACTGGCAATGGTGAGTTCCAAACACTTGGTTTAGATGTTGTCTGACAGATTCCTCCCTTTTAAAGGCTCCTTTTTCTATTTTAGCATTTGTTAAGTCATCTGTAAAATGGTAACTTTGAGATTATATGAATATCCTGTGGTCTTTTCACCCAGTGACTGATGTTCTGTGACTGAATCAGTTACCAGTTTTTTTGTTTCTGTTTCTGTGCTGGGATTTTTTTTTTTTTTTAATTTATCTCATAAGATTTTAATCCATTGAAAGGATTTTCTTTTTTGGCATCATGGTGCTGCTGCTGCTACTCCTAAGTCACTTCAGTCGTGTCCGACTCTGTGCGACCCCACAGACGGCAGCCCACCAGGCTCCCCCGTCTCTGGGATTCTCTAGGCAAGAACACTGGAGTGGGTTGCCATTTTCTTCTCCAGTACATGACAGTGAAAAGTGAAAGTGAAGTCGCTCAGTCATATCCGACTCTTAGCGGCCCCATGGACTGCAGCCCACCAGGCTCCTCTGTCCATAAGATTTTCCAGGCAAGAGTACTGGAGTGGGTTGCCATTGCCTTCTCCTTTTAGCATCATAGGAAAGGGATAATAGCCATTTTTGCTTTCAGAGAGGAAAAGATGGTTGTTTTTGTTGGTTCTTCATCTGCTGAGTAATTTGAGGGGGTTTTTGTTTTGTTTTTGGCTGCACTGTGCAGCATGCTGCAGTATCTATTTCCTTATCAGAGATCGAACCCATGCCCCTTGCCAGTGCAAGCATGGAGTCCTAACCACTGGACTGCCAGGGAAATACCATATGCTGGATAATTTTGCATTGTACTCTGAACTTTACGAAGATTAAATGATAGAGATTCAGGGTTTGGTTATTCTTCTCCAGTGAATGGTGGCTTTTTGGAGTAGGCTTTTATTTCAAACTGTGGCTCAGCTGGTAAAGATTCTGCCTGCCATGCAAAAGACCTGGGTTCAATCCCTGGGTTGCAAAGATCCCCTGGAGAAGGGAAAGGCTGCCCTTTCCAGTATTCTGGCCTGGAGAATTCCATGGACTGTATAATCCATGGGGTTGCAGAGTTGGACATGACTGAGCGACTTTCACTTGAATTTCAAACAGTGTTTCTTGGATAGCACTTTTAGCTTCAGTTCGGATCTTTTGCCTTTTGGTGAGATGAACTGAATCTGTTTCTTTGATGAGTTGTTCAAGTTTCAGAACCCCTTGTATGGTTCCATCTCTTCTGGGTTTCCCCTACTCTCTGAGCGGGTAATGTACCTAGGCTTCACATGGATTCCATGTGTTCCTTGGCCACTGCTTCTGAACCATGAAGAATGCAGTTAGTTTTAGGTTACATTCTTAAGAGGTTGTGACTTATTTGTACAGCTTTCCATCTGTATTCGTAGTGCGCTTTGACACTGCATCAGACTCTGCCTTCTTGCATTTACTCTGCTTTACCTTCAGAGAAGGTTTTTTGTAGTGTGCCCAGTTTTCATTTTTGCTTTACTTTGTTTTTTGAAGGAAGGGTTAATCATGTTATCTGCTAGTACCTTGGTCTGTCATTCCCAGAAATGGAAGTAGCCAAAGTTCAAAGTAATTATAAATTGCTAGAGAAGAGGACTGAGCACCCCACAACACTGAGAGTTTAGATCTTAGAGAGACAGAATAAATAGACTGAGAAAGTGTAGATAGTGAAGAAGAAAGAGAACCAAGAGAGTATGGTATCTAGGAAACCAAGTGAAGAAACTGTCTCAAGAGAACAGAGTGATGAACTAAGTGTTTATATTGTTGTTCTTGTTTACAAAATTAGCAATATTATTTGTAAAGTGTAAACTCACCTATTAGATCCTAATCACGAATGAATTTTTCAAGTTGTCTCAATTCTAGAGTCTAGAATACCTTGCAGAATTGTGCTGATAGAACCAGAAGGGGTTTTGTTCTTGCTCATGTCATCCTAAGCATGCCTTCTATTCTTCCCCTTCCCTGTCTTGATTGTTTCTGTAAAATGATATTAAAATCTCAAAAGTTTGAAATGTTTCCACATTCATATTTTCTTCCTTTATGTCTGAAACCTAGAAGCTGCAAACACTGGTCCAAGTATGAAAGAGGCATAATGTTTCTGTTTCTTGTGTGGTTTCCATACTCGAGCATAACCCACATTATGGTCTTCTATAGTTACAGGTTTAGCACTATGACCTGTAAGTCTCTTATAAATCTGTACTTTTTATTTAGATTATTTTTCTCTAATGCATTGTAGAAATCAAGTAATAAATAATTTTTTAAACCTTTAGGTAACTTTAAAGATGCTCAATAAAAATTGTCAACTTAGGATAGTGTGTTTTTGTTTGTTGGTTTTAATGTTAATTATCAGAAACCAAAGAATGAATAGGCTGTTCATTTTATAGTCAGCTTAACCAGCACTCCTAAGACCATTTAACTTCTAATTCAGTTTTGTTTTTTTTAAGGGAGAACTTTTATTGCTTCTGAAGGCAGAGCAGGATGCCCTGATTTAATATCCTTCTGTACTCAGCTTGTGACATTTGAAATGATAAACAGGAAGTCATAGTGGTATTTTAAAAGGGCAAGGGACCAGTATATACCGCTCTCCTCACACTCATACAACATCATTTAGTAACAGATCATCACATTGGAATTCCAGTTTGCTTTCTTGGCATGTGGATCCTGCAGCTTGAAGCCAGTATTTTGAATAGTTTATATTCCTGAAATCCTTAGCAGTGTTGCATTTTTTAATATGTAGGAGTCATGGTTTTCATTGTAAGCTGCTTTGATATTAAAGATGTTATGTCAAGTCTGTGGTGGCCTTAAAGTATTTTTGTGTTTTAAATAAGAGCAGTTGTAGCAAATAAAAGTGGTATCCATTCCCTGCTTTTTAACCTCCTTGCTTTTATTTGAAAATGAAAAGGTACAGGTCCTTGTTGGTAAAATTGATGAAGTACTGTTACCACTTACTGAGTCATGTACACTTAATTTTAAAATGAAAAACTTACTTTGGAATTGCTTCAGTCCAGTTAAGCCTAGTTCAAAGGCTACTTACTTAGTGTGTAAACAGGATTTAGGGGTAGGAAGGAAGGAGTATCATATGAGTTTTTTTCCCCCCAAAATGTATATTGTTTTTTCTGTTTTGTTTTGATTTGATTTTTTAAGTTTTGTAATTTTGGAAATTTGAACTTACAACCTTGGCATGACGTTCCAACTAACTGTGAAAGTACCCAAAGCCCCTTTCAACTATTAATTTTTAAAAATTTGGACAACCAATACTACTGTCCTAATTCCAATATGGAATAATGCAGTGATTGAGAAAAGGAGCAAATATTACAGCATTGTTGGAAATACCCAGTGGAAGACAAAGGGCCCAAGAGAAAAGCAGCAATAAGAATAGTAAGTAACTGTTCTTTTAATGAGGTTTTCTTTCTATTCATCTGGGATATCACCTGAATTTTGGGTTAAATGGAGACAGATTATTTTTAAACATTTAAATTCCTTACTTTGAACATATATTTTATGTTGCCAGATTTCTATTGTGATGGAAGCTCTCTCTATAATTTTTTCTATGTTAGAATACCTCGTGTTAGTGGCTTGCTGTTCAATCAGTATTTTGTGACAAGAGAAAATTTTTCTTGCCTGTGAAGAATTTTATTTTTTTCTCTACCTGCCACTAAATTATGTAAACTATGTAGTCTTCCAAGAAATAAAAATAATCCCAAGTAGTAATTAATTCAATTAAAAATGTTTTTTTAGCAATTTGCATTGAAAATATATATTTCTCTTTTATTCTCCCCTTCTATAAAAACTAAAATCCTTAAAAGGCATTTTAATTTTATATATGAGTGAGGTTGAGAGAGAAATTCTCACTTTTTAAAATTCTTGATTTTCGTTGAAACTTGGTATATTAAAATATAGTAGAACTTATGAGTTTTGGTTGTAGTGAATCAGTAACTATAGTTTTCTGCTGTTCATCACAATCTAAGATAGCATCCTAGTTTATTAATGATCATATATCTTTAAGACCCATGAAATTTGCAACCAGAAAAGAAGAAAGTATAAAGAAAAAAAAACAATTAGGAATTTACAGTACAGCTGTTATAAATTCCATACTGTATACTCAGGTTGGTTAAATGTCTTTTAAATTAGAGCCTATTATATGTGTAGATTAATAGATTTCTGCTGTCAGGGAACACATTGTTCTCTGGGGAAAAAGCATGTTAGTCTCTATAATATATGCCATACCCTGTTACAGTCAAAAAGTTGTAAGAACCTAGAGAAAGGATCAATTTATTTAATTACTTTTAGGACTTAGGGAAGATCTTACAGAATTGTGGTACTGAGTTGGAACCTGAAGAATAAGTATGATTCTGTTTTCAAAAAGGTAGACTAGATAAATAGAGCACAAGAACAATGCATACAGATCTGCAAGTACCTCCAAGTTATGATAAGGTCTTTGAAAATTATGGAAGAGAAAAGATTGCTTTTAGCTAGTAATTAATTGAGGAATGTTTCTTGGGAAAGTTTAATTTAAAAATTACTGATTTTTCAAACTGATGTGATTTCCTTGATAGTATTTAATTGAATCCCAATTAGACAGCAAGGACAGTGTTTCATGTAACAACTTCATATCCAAGACTTACATATTATTTATAGCACTGTGAAGCTCAATTTCAGATATAAGGATACTGCTCATAAATAGCTTAGTAATTTTAGTTATTATTTAGCACTTGCTCTATGTCATATTTTCTGCTACAATCTACATGTATTATTTGTAATCTTATTAACTCATAAAGGTTCCTGTTTAACCCCATTTTAATGAGGTGGAAACTGGGGATTTAAGTGTTAATTGCTTTGCTCAGAGTTCTTCAGTCTATGTCTATCTATATCAATAACCTGTGTTCTTAACACTCTACTAACCTAACCTCTCTTAAGAATTAAGTACAAAAAAAAACAAACAAACAAACAAAAAGAATTAAGTACACAGTTTTTTTATCAAGATTGATAAAGGTATGATAAATGTGCTTTTGCATTGTGTTTTTAATAGAAAAGTAAAAATACTGGTGAAATACTGTATCATCATTGCTCCTTTGAGTTGAAAAATAGTATTCATTTTTAATTTGGTATAATTAGAATAGTTGGGACTTCCTAAAGATACAGAATGTCTTGTTATCCATAAAGGCTTTTGTGTGTAAATTTAATATTTAGAAATAATGTCTGAAAGCTAAATACCAAAATAATCAATTCCCTTGGGATTATGTACTGATAACAGTGATTATATTTCAAAAAAGTTTTATTCCTTACTCAGTTTGGCACTGTATTTCCCTTGTGGCTCAGCTGGTAAAGAATCTTCCCGCAATGTGGAAGACCTGGGTTCGATCCCTGGGTTGCAAAGATCCCCTGGAGAAGGGGAAGGCTACCCACTCCAGTATTCTGGCCTGGAGAATTCCATGGACTGTAGCAGTAGTCCATAGTCCATGGGGTCGCAAAGAGTCGGACATGACTGAGCAACTTTCACTTTCACTTTAAAAACATACTTGAATGTAACATCCTATTGATACAGGTTCCTTAAACTATTAACACTTAGAAATATAATTAAGAAATGAGTATGTATTTTGTTATCATATATGCCCTTGGAAAAGTTTGCTTCAAATTTGAAGGTTCTAGAGAAAATACTTTGAAGGAATTAGAACTTGTAATAACAAATAATGTGACTTTCTAGAGACTTTGAAAGATTGTTCCTTATTCTTTCAGTTAAAGATTGCTCTCTTTCTTAATACATGCCTATAACCCTTTTAGAACATCCCTATATCTAAGTCATAATTCTAAAATTACAGAGAAAGACTGCCTCAGGCACCTAATACAATTTCCCTAACAATTTCCTGCCTTTTGATGCATTTTCTAGGTGCTACACTGTGGGGAATATTTGCTATGATCTTATATAATTATTCATTAAATTTGAGGTTTTGTTTGTTTCTTCGTTTCCTTAGCTCTTTGTTGTTGGGTTAAGAAATCTAAAGTTGCAAAGATATATAGATTAAAAAAAATTCAGGAGTAAAGTACATTTATTATATTCATACCAAGCTATAATTTATCCTCTTTTTGACATACTTATTAAATAATAAAAAATAATACCTATATATTATCTCACCTTCTCTAATTGTTCTTATTCTCAACATGTTATTCTAAATATGGTGTTTAAGTATTTTGTTTACTCCCTATAAATTTGCCACGAAATAATGCCCGTTTAAACAAATGTTTGGATTCCACTCAAAAATGGTTAACTTTTATCCCCAAAGCCAGCCATTTTGTTAGAAAAGAATCTCTAGAATGAAAAAATCTGTTTACTCTGACTTATTTTAGAATGCAGAAGTGTTCTGTGTAGAGTCTCTGGGTTGATAGAATTACTCTTATCTCATTCTCTCTGCCTGCCTCTTTGAACATGACAGAAGTGAGTCATTTTATGTGCCAAGAACAGTTTAGATCAGGGGAAAGAAGGATAAAAATGTCCTATTCTGTTTTCTAAAAAGTGTTCTATTGTGAGAGATAAGGTGGTTTTAGAGTTTCATTTGACTAAATTATTTGATGATGTTTATGCTTAGTTACTATTTTTAAGTGAAATGCAAATGTTTGGACTGTCGAATTGTACAAGTTGTTTTTAGCACACTGAAATTGTAATTATTTTTGTGTCTAATTATTTTCATATCTTGAAAATAATTTATAGTTGAAAGATGAATTCTGTTTTTAAAATACAAAACTTCAGCTTTAAACATGAATGCAAGTCAAGATGGAAGTAAAGTCAGGCAGTATAATAGTCCTTTATCTGCACATTTCCCAAGACCCTCAGTAGATGCCTAAAGTGGAAGATGGTATCCAATCCTATGGACTTCCCTGCTGCCTAGTATGGTAAAGAATCTGCCTGCAGTGCAGGAGACCCAGATTTGATCCCTGTGTTGTGGAGATCCTTTGGAGAAGGGAGCAGCTTTCCACTCCAGTAATCTTGCTTGGAAAATTTCACGGACAGAGGAGCCTGGCGGGCTGCAGTCCACCAAGAGTTGGACATGACTGAGTGACTAACAGTTTCAAACCAATCCTATAAATATTGCGTTTTTTCCTAAATGTAAATACCTGCAGTAAAGTTTAGTTTACAGATTAGGCACAGTAAGAGATTAATAGTAACTAATAATAAAATGGAACAACTTTAACAGTAGACTGTAATAAAAGTTATGTGAATGTTGATCTCTCTCCTTTATCAACCTCTTCAACTCTGCCAAAAATGTGGCAGAGGCTTCTTGATTGGCAAATGCAGCTTTCCAGTAATTTTTACAGTTTTCAGTCCAAACCTGTTACTGAATCTGTGTAATCGTCCCTTACTTGCAGTGAAGCTAGTGTCACCTGTTTCAGTAAGTCTCTGGCTGTGGTCTTCCTGTAGGCTCAGGGCTTTCTGGTGCAGCCCACGGCCATGACTTGAAATGTGTTTTGTGTTCCTGTTGTCCATCAACAAATTTAATACCTTTTCCATTTTAACTAGGCACTTATCCATGATTTTTGCAGTTTGAGGCTCAGCAGCAAAACTAGCTTGAATTTCTTTTTTTTTTTTCCGTGATAATTTCATGGATGGAAAATTTGTTCTTACTGTGGATCTTACCAACCTCAATATAGGATTTATTATTATTATTATTTTCAAGAACTTTCATGTTTTCACTTAAAGAAAGCACTTTACTGCTTCTCTTTAGCATATCCAAATTGCCAGTGTCACTGCTCCGAGGCTCTGTGATACCTCAGCACTCAGTCTGATAGGAATGGCTTCTGAATGACTAATGAGCATGAAACCTGGACAAACAGATGATTGATGTACCAGGCAGGACAGATCAGAATGGCACAAGATTTCATCACCCTACTCGAGTGATGGCTCATCATTTAAAATTTATGAATTGTTTATTTCTGGAATTTTTTATTTTTGAACTGCCGTTTACTGTGGGTAACTGAAACCGCAGAAACCAAAACCACAGATAAGGGGAGAGTACTGTACTATTAGTATATTAGTATATTAGTATAATATACTTTATATATTATATAAAGATCAGTAGAGTACTGATCTTTAGTATATTCTTTAGTAATGCTTTGAACTGGCTGCCAGCAAAAACCTGAAATTGGTAAAATTTTCTAATAGTAAACCTACTTTGTTTTGTTATGTCATTCTCATAATAATCAACCTAAGTTAGCTTTTCCTGTTGTCTACCAGACCAGATCTAATTCCTTGTGGGTATTTAAAGGTTTTTATCAGTTGGTCTCTCTCTTCCTGATCATTTTTGTCTGCATATTACGGTTGGCGTTGTATCTCCTCCACATACTTTGTACATTATCCTGTTTTTAAGTTTCATGGGCTTTATTGATAACAAGGCAAAATTCACCAACTCTTACATGCTCTTTACAAAACTAGAGTGAATCATTTTCACAGCCTTCACCATCCTCTGTAACAGTGGTTTTACTGGAGGAGGCAGGGGATAAATGCACAAAGATTCATGCCTGGCATGTATATCATAATGGATGGGAGGTTTGGCCAATTTGAGAAAGGTTCCCAGTAATTTGAGTATCTTTTTATTTTCCCACCATTGAGAGCTACAACACTGAGGAGAAATTGCCCTGCTACTTCATCTTCATATGTATAGTTCTTAAGTGATAGTTTTTAACAGTCTGTATTTTAGTGTATCTTCCCTTGTGTTATGTCAGGTCATTTGCATGTTATTTTAAAAACTATACTCTTTCTGGTTATTTGCATTTTTAAACAGCGCCTGATATTTTGCACAATAGTAACATGTTTCAGATATTAATAATAGATCTATTACAGATAGATATTTGAAGAGGTAATAGCAAAGCGCACATCTATTATAAACAGATATTTGAAGAGGTAATAGCAAAGCACATATCTATTATAAACAGATATTTGAAGAGGTAGTAGCAAAGCGCCATTAAATTTTTCTAATCAAAAGGAAGATAGATCTCTATCAAAGTTGTTTGGTATGTTTTGTTTCTTTTTCTTATTTTCTATCTAATGCTAATGTTTGAGATTTTATTGTTGAAGAATTTTGGATTTAAGAATTTGAATTTCAGTAGTTTTTTGAACTAAAATCAACAGTAAGTTGGTAACTTTTAAAATGCAGAAGGGTGTAATTCTAACAGTGAAGAAGAATAAACCATTTACATTATTTCCTGAAATTTTTAACAAGTTGGATTGATACTGTTTTTGTACCATTAACTAATTTGTGTCCTTGAGTCTGTTTCTTCACCTTAAAATTTGAAATAATTCCTGTCTGAACTATTTGCTGTAGGGATTAAATAAAATATGCCACATCAATGTTCCTAGTATGGTACTCTTTCAATTTTTCAAGATTTTGAATCTCTGTAGTCTTTTACTCCATATAATTTGCATGGATGAAATATTATTTGAGATAGCCATTGTCTTCAATACCATTTTTTTAAAGGTAGGCCAAAACTATTCAACGACAGAGTTCC
Organism: Bos javanicus; assembly: GCF_032452875.1. NCBI lineage: Eukaryota > Metazoa > Chordata > Mammalia > Artiodactyla > Bovidae > Bos > Bos javanicus. Next base: position 31,469,018 of record NC_083874.1, on the reverse strand, counting down.
TGAACCAGAGGTCTTTTGGAGACGTAGCATACCACACAGTCCATCATCATTGTCCATGTTGCATTATGACTTTAGACTAGTGCAGAAATCATTCTCATTCTTTTACTTTGTACCGTAGGATCCAAAAATGAAAGTTTTACCTGGTATGTTTAGAACTGTACTTTGCCTGAAGAGTTTGCACATTTTTATAATGACTTCAGAACCTTCCAGATGGCCAAAGCACTTTATTTCAGCTCAACAAAAATGTACTAGGTCTGTACTTTGTATGCCAAATACTGTACTAATTTACAGGTATATAGAAATCAGTATGGCATTTGCCCTTGAGAAACTTGGAGTCTGATGAGCGACATGGACATGTAAACAGTTTCAGTCCAGTGTATTGAATACAATACATCTACTGGTAGATGTCTTGGAGGAGCAAGTACTGCTTTGAGGACTCAAGAGAAACTTCCTGCCAGGTTCAATGCACGAGACTGGATGCTTGGGGCTAGTGCACTGGGACAACCCAGAGGGATGGTATGGGGAGGGAGGAGGGTTCAGGATGGGGAGCACATGTATACCTGTGATGGATTCATTTTGATATTTGGCAAAACTAATACAATTATGTAAAGTTTAAAAATAAAATTAAAAAAAAAAGTGACTGACTGTAACTTCACAGGTTACAGAATGGACACTTAAATTTATATGCCTTTGTTGTGCTTGTTTTGAAAATTTGTAAAGGAAGTACTTGTAAGATCAAGAGTTATAAAGTTTTTAGATTATTTTACAAGTTTGCCTAAATGAAATTATGTTATCTGTGATAGTGATTTAGATTCACATCTCAGTGTAGTCATGGATAAAAATTAATGGGGTCTTTTGTTTTTAACTTAGAAAATTGAAAAATAACAAATGTGAAGGAAAGACATAGTTCTAAGTGTACTCTCTTGTAGTTCCTTCAGCTCCTGAGCAGAAGCAGGGTTTACTAGCAGGTCTGGCATATATTATACCCAATACTGAGATAATAGATACTTAGTTTAGCAATTTATAATGCCTAATGGGTAAAAATAACTTCAGTATCTATTCTGTTAACAAGTATTTCTGAACATTTACCAAATGACATGCCCTTTTCTAGGTGCTTAAAAGACACCTGACGCTCCTCAAGTAAGAGGAGTGCTGAGGTCTGCTCATTAGATTTAGCAGTGTGGAGATTGGTGAAAACAAAAATGAGATTGATGGGGATAATCGTGCTAAAAGTCTGCTTGCAGTGGCTTTAAGAGAAAAAGAGAAAAATTGGCAAGTGTTATGATTAGGGTGGCTATATGACTAGATTTCCCTGGTGTTCTGGTAATCATCACTTGTCCCAGCATTATTTTTAATAGAGCCTCATTTCACTCTCAGATGGGTACTGGTTTAAACAGCTACTTATATGGTCAGTGTGGTTATGATTCTTTGCTGTCATTATTCTTTTGACACCCAAATTTGACCAGTAGTATCCTTTCTAAGCTACCTTTTATGAGTTTTTGAGAGAACCCAATTTTCTTTCCTGGCGTAACAGAACGTTGCATGGATTATACTTTTTTCTGCCTTAGATTCTATTCAGCCATGTCTCTAAGAAGCCTTGCTTCATTTCAGTGACACTCAGAAACAAAGAGTTGAAACATTAATAGATCTTGATTGGGGAGAAAGCGTGAGAAAGCCAGGTGACTGATAAGAGAAAGGCATTTTGCAATAAAAATTGTTAAAGCACGCAGCAAAGATACTGGGGTGGGAGAATAGGAAACTTATTCAGGGAATTCTATGTAAAGCTGAATGAATGCATATAAGACTTATGGAAAAAGAGTATTATAGTGTTAGAAGGAGGCACCGAGACCAGATAATGAAAGGATTTCAACACCAGAATAAAGGTTTTGGGCTTCTTTCTGTATTCAAGACAGTGACATAATGGTCCTTGGAATTACTGGTTGTGGAGGCAGGAAACTCAGTTACGTTATTATAACCCACACAATCCATAATGAAGTTCTGATTCTGTGGGTACAATAATGGTAATCCAAAGGAGGAACTAAATTCAACAGACACCACAGCAGAGTAGTGGAAAGGGGGATGGGAGCATAGCAGAGGCGTGACGAGGAGGCCCGCAGTATCAGATGACTCTGAGCTGTCTAACCTGAGTAGCAGAGGCTGGAGATGCCATTAAATGCTGTAGATAACACAGGGATAGGTGAAGGACAAAGACAGAGATGTTTTATTTGGAAAAATCCCTTGGCGATATGGTGACAGAGTATAACCTTATTGAAGTTCCATCTGGTACTGTATTTAGGAGACAGTAGAACAGTATATAGGAAATAGGGTTTTTGTTGTCACTGAAGGGTAACCATAATGACATTCCCATCTGTGGAAAAGCATGAATTTGGATGTCAATAGCTCTCTCACGAGTTATTTCAGGTTCTTTATTTCAGAGAAATGCATTTATTGCTTCATTTCCAAATAGACAAAAAATACCTCCAAGAATCCAGACTTTTCTTGGCACCTTGTAAGTCCCTGGTATTAGAGATTAACCCCTCGTAATCTAAAATATCATGTTCCAGTTTTAATCACATTTTGGAAAGTACAAACATGTTTTATATTTTATTACATTAAAAGCCCAACCTTAATGAGAGTCTCTTGGAATTAAAAGCATCAGCTTGATTAATGCCTTCAAGTTATTTTTCGACTTAGTGTCCCTCCCCACAGCCTGATACAGAATAGTTTGGTTGCAAACATACTTTGCCCACTCAGCCAGAGACAACATCACACTAGTTTTATGTTTAGTTATGACTCGGTATATTCATTTGTTCAAACAAAAGCCTTTGGAGAGAAAAAAAGACAAGGAGATAGCCAAATAATCAAAATTTGAGATTAGCTAATTCCCACCGAGTTTGCTGCATAGCATCTGGCACTGTAGAATAAGGAACTGAAATGTTCTGCTGGGTCTGGTTATTAGTGAATGGCTATCTTTAATGTGGGAAACTTGAGCAATGTTAGTTTAAATTAATGAGTTTCTTAAACTTTATTGGCTTCTCATTTTCTCTTTTTAAAATTGAATGGTTGAGGGTGCCCAAGGTTGAATGATTCACTGGAAGGATTCACAGGACTCAGAAAAAAAAAACAAAAAGCAACTTTTATACTCAGAATAACAGTTTATTTATATTCAAGGATACAGATTAAAATCAGCAAAAGAAAAAGGCCCCTAAGGGAAGTCTAGGAAAAATCAGACATAAGCCTGTAGATGCCCTCAGCCAGTATAGTATGGTTGCATGGACACACTCCTAGCAGAGATGTATGCCAACACTTGCAAAGTGTTGCCTACCAGGGAAGCTCACTTGAGCCTTGGTGTCAGGGGTTTTATTGGGAGCCAGTCACAGAGACATGAATCACCTGCATGACTCCTCCCTACTACGCAAACTCCAACTCCCCAGAGTGAAGACATAGTCACCATAAATCACATTACTAGGGTAAACTACCTGATCAGCTTGGTAAGCCTGTGGCCAAGGGCTCAGAACTTAATTCCTAGGAACTGGCCAAAGGCCAGTCCTGAAGAAGTTAGGCCTTCTCAGGAATGTGCAGTTGGAGCAGCCCACGCCTGCTGACTTTAACCCTTTCCTGCACAGGTGTAGAATTATGTGATAGCTGAAGTCCCTAATAATTATGATGTTTTATGAACAGATTAGTAACTCATATATTGTAGTTAATGTTTTATTTCATCTTTAAGAAGGCTTAGATAATCATAACTATTTGAAACTTGAAATAAAAGAAGTTATGCTGATGCTAGAAAACAAAGCTGAATTGAATGTCGAAAAACAAAAGAATGTGTGTCTTATACAAGTCAACACAAGCCCTGCTCACTAATGAATAAGCTTACAAGTCGGAAGATGAACATAAAGGAAATTAAGGAAGTGAACATTAAGGAAGTCTATGGAGGAAAAAATTACTTAAGCCCAGTTTCAGAAGCTTAAGTTCACTTAGCATTTGATTAGCAAATTATTGATATTTTTAATTTCTCTGGCACTTATGATAAATTTAAACATCTTTTTTTAGTGAAAAAATTTTGCAGCATTTTTGTACAGTTGTGTAAAATTGCTCAAGTTTTACTTGTCTTGTTTAATGTTAGTCTCTCACTCATTTTAAACTTGTTTAGTGAAGTATTCAATATTTAACACCTGTTACATAGTTGCAGTATCTTTATTTTCCCATTGTTTTTTCTTGATCCATGGTTTTCTAATTGAGAATAGTTTTGCATTTTAATATTGTTATTCTTTTTCCCTTTTAATGTGCTTGGGTCATATTTAAAATTTCTTTGATTTAAAAGTGTTCAACATTTTCTTTTCATAAGTTGAAATATACCTGCTGCTGCTGCAAAGTCGCTTCAGTCGTGTCCGACTCTGTACCACCCCATAGACGGCAGCCCACCAGGCTCCCCCGTCCCTGGGATTCTCCAGGCAAGCACACTGGAGTGGGCTGCCGTTTCCTTCTCCCATGCATGAAAGTGAAAAGTGAAACTGAAGTCGCTCAGTCGTGCTCGACTCTTCGTGACCCCATGGACTGCAGCCTACCAGACTCCTCCATCCATGGGATTTTCCAGGAAAGAGTACTGGAGCGGGGTGCCATTGCCTTCTCCTTGAAATATACCTAGGCATTTTTTTTTCCCCCAGAGTCCATAATGTATGACTTTGGTATAAAATTTGCAAATTATCATCTGTAATAATGCATCTTGTTCTGCATTTAAAGTTGCAGAATTATTTGAAATGGTTAAATTCAATTTAAAGTAGAGAAAGCTCTAAAATTTAAGAAAAATACTTTTATCTGAAAAAAGATACTAGAATTAGTTTTATATAAAAGAAAGCTAAGTGTTCCTGTCTTAGTCATTTTACTTATCATTAACCCCAAATACTATAAATGGCATAGTGTAAAATTATCATATAAGCACTGAACTGATGTCTTTTCTTTCATATTTTTACCGGTATTTTCTTAACTATGTTGAGGGCTTCCCTGGTGGCTCAGACATTGAAGAGTCTGCCTGCAATGCATGAGACCTGAGTTTGATCCCTATGTCAGAAAGATCTCCTAGAAAAGGGAATGGCACAGTCTTCTTGCCTAGAGAATTCTATGGACAGAGGAGCCTGGTGGACTACAGTTCATGGGTTGCAAAGAGTTGGACACGATTGAGTGACTAACACTACGTTTAAGTCTAGTGCATGAGGGGATCACACAGCCTTTCTACACTGAGTATGTATAATGTCTTTGGAATAGGAACAGAGCTGTTGTGTAAAAGTGTCTTTTCCTGGGTCTAGAAATGAATCTTAATTTTTGAGTTAGTATGAAGTCTTTTCTCAGAAAGAGCAGTCTTGTCTTTTATGGCACCTGCCTGGCTTATTAGCTAGTGTGGTTTCCTGGCCATTCAAGATACAGCTATATGTTTCAGTGAGTTCTTAAGTAGTATTTAGCCTTTTCCTGCTATACATAAAAATTAAGGTAGTGTAGAATACTTTGGAGCATAATGTTCTACTTTGCAACATTCTAGTAGGTCCTAGTAGTTTTTTTTATAGTACTTGCCTTTGCTTTTCTAAAGAAAAAGCCCACATTGGCATCTAAAAATTCTTTGGAAATTCTGAATTTGCCTTTTCTGTTGATAAAAGACTTCACTGACCTCTCACTGAGGAATAAGCACTTTAAATTTCTTGTCCCTGGTCCATTTCTGTTGAATAAATGTGTCATTGTACTAGGATCAGATAGTCAAAGATGAATAAGAAACCATTCTCACCCTTGAAAAACTTACATTCTAGGCCCTTCATTTTATTTTCCCATCAAGAAAATGAAAAACAAGATTAACATAAACATAAATTATTCCCCAATGTTTTTATGTAGTTCCTCGGACCTTTTGACCAGATGGCTTACTGCCTAACCATGTTCAAGCTAGCTTCTTCCCATGTACTTGAAGTGGAAGTGTTCCCAAGATGCTGGTTAGATTATACTTCTATTTCTGAATAGCTAGCCTGAAAGCTGAAATTGTTGAAACTCTTTCATGACCAAGCTTCTAAATACCACTTGTCTTTTAGAGTTCTCTACTTTTTACCTAAATAAGGGCTTTTTGGAGTTTTATGTACAAAGCTTGCAATCTTACATGCTTTTCAAACTCTTATGGGAAGCCATTCATTTATAATGAAGAAAGTAGCTGAATGTCAGGTAAGGTACTATAGTCACAACTTCCCATCCCATTTGCTGCAGTAAAAAATTCCCATCATCCAAGGCATTCTTTGAAAACTGTGGATTACTTCAGATCTTGTATTAAAAAAATATTATACTATTCCCTGTAGCTTATATTACTGATCTGTTAGACCCTAGTGAATTTGGCTATAGCAACTGTCTTTCATAATCAATTTGAAGGATAATTTATTATTACAATATGAGTAAATTGAGTTTTGTGGCTAGATTATAACCTATCATTAGAACTACTAAATCCAATCCAAGAATAATGAAAATAGTTTCTTAAGACTTCTTCCTTTAAACATATATTAGATATACTGAGTCAGAATAGATACAGATTTAGAATTTGGAGCAACAATTTGAAAGTCTTGGGAGTTTACCATGAATTTCACAAGTAGACTGCATAGCTGACTCTTAGAAGAATTGAGAAAGGCTGTCAGTTAGATTTCATCGTATCTTCTAAAAGGAATACTAACATTTGAGGTGCTGCTCTCCATTTGGAATAACATATCAAAGAGTCTTTTCTGAAAGGCAGTTCCTGATCTTTTCTGAATAAAACTGAAGGGAGGAAAGAATAAGTTCATAATTTATATATTTATAATTTATATTTTATTTTATTTTTATTTTATTACCAAGTGAACTGCTTGATTTATTAAATTCCTCAGTGTCTAATTAGGATAGTTCTGAACCAAAATTCCAGTTATGGCATAGCATTTCTATTTATACAGTGATACTTAAGCACCATTTAAAAATTTTGTATGATGTCATAGGAGATATGGTTATATTTAAAATTAAGTTAAAAATGAATTGACCCAAAACACTGAATTATGCTATTGTTGTTGTTCATTCACTGAGTCATGTCCAACTCTTTGCAACCCATGAACTGCAGAACACCAGGCTTCCTTGTTCTTCACTATCTCTGCGCGTTTTCTCAAAATGTGCATTGAGTCAGCGTTGCCATGCAACCATCTCATCCTTTGTCGCCCTCTTCTCCTCTTGCCGTCAGTCTTTCCCAGCATCATGGTCTTTTCCAGTGAGTCAGCTCTTTGCATCAGGTGGCCAAAGTGTTGGAGCTTCAGCTGCAGCATCAGTCCTTCCAATGATTATTCAGGACTGATTTCCTTTAGGATTGACTGGTTTGATCTCCTGCCTGTCCAAGGGACTCTCAAGAGTCTTCTCCAGCACCACACTACAAAAGTGTCAGTTCATTAGTTCTCAGCCTTCTTTATGGTCCAACTCTCACATCCAGACACGACAACTGGAAAAACCATAGCTTTGACTATATGGACCTCTGTTGGCAAAGTGTTGTCTATGCTTTTTAATACACTGTCTAGGTTTGTCATAGCTATTATTCCAATTATTCTTTTAATTTTGTGGCTGCAGTCACCATCTGCATTGATTTTGGAGCCCAAGAAAATGAAAAATGAAAATGAAATCTGACACGGTTTCCACATTTTCCCCATCTATTTGCCAGGAAGTGATGGAACTGGATGCCATGTTCTTCATTTTTTGAATGTTGAATTTTAAACCAGCTTTTACACTCTCCTCTTTCACTTTCTTTAAAAGGCTCTTTAGTTCTTCACTTTCTGCCATTAAAGTGATATCATCTGTGTATCTGAGGTTGTTGATATTTCTCCCTACAATCTTAACTCCATCCAGCCTGGCATTTTGCATGATATACTGTGCATATAAGTTAAATAAGCACAGTGACAATTTACAGCCTTGACGTACTCATTTCCCAATTTGGAACCAGTCTATTGTTCCATATCCAGTTCCAACTGTTGCTGGTTGTCCTGCATACAGGTTTCTCAGGAGACAGGTAATATGGTCTGGTATTCTCTTCTCATTAAGAATATTCCGGGGAAAAAAAAATATTCCACAGTTTGTTGTGATCCATAGTCAAAGGCTTTAGCATAGTCAGTGAAGCAGAAGTAGATGGGTTTTTTTTTTTTTGGAATTCCCTTGTTTTTTCTGTGATCCAGCATATTTTGGCAATTTGATCTCTTGTCCCTCTGCCTTTTCTAAATCCAGCTTGTTCATCTGGAAGACCTCGGTTCATGTACTTTTGAAGCCTAGTTTGAAGAATGTGGAGCATAATCTTGCTGTCATGTGAAATGATTGCAATTGTATGGAAATTTGAACATTCTTTGGCATTGCCTTTCTTTGGAATTGGAATGAAAGCTGACCTTTTCCAGTCCTGTGCCCATTGCTAAGTTTTTCAATTTGCTGGCATAATGGATGCAGCACTTTAACAGCATCATCTTTTAAGATTTGAAATAGATCAGCTGGAATTCTATTACCTCCACTATCCTTGTTCATAGTAATGCTTCCTAAGGCCCACGTGACTTCATACTCCACAATGTCTGACTAGGTGAGTGATCACGTCATTGTGGTTATCTGGGTCATTAAGAGGTTTTTTGTACAGTTCTTCTGTGTATTTTTGCACCTTTTCTTAATCTCTTATGCTTCTGTTAGGTCCTTGCCAGTTTTATCCTTTAATGTGCCTATCTTTATATGAAATATTCCCTTGATATCTCCAATTTTCTTAAAGAGATCTCTAGTCTTTCACATTTTATTGTTTTCCTCTATTTCTTTGCATTGGTCACTTAAGAAGGCTTTCTTACCTCTCCTTGCTGTTCTCTGGAACTCTTCATTCAGTTGGGTATATGTTTTCTCCTTTGCCTTTCACTTCTCTTCTTATCTCTCAGTGGTTATCTCAGGCAACCACTTTGACTTCTTGAATTTCTTATTTCTTGGGGATGATTTTGGTCATCACCTCCTGTTCAGTGTTATGAACCTCCGTCCATAGTTATTCATCCACTCTGTCTACCAGATCTAGTCCCTTGAATCTATTCATTATCTCCACTGTATAAGTGTAAGCAATTTGATTTAGGTCATACCTGAATAAGCTTGTGGTTTTCCCTGCTTTCTTCAATTTGAGCCTGAATTTTACAATAAGGAGCTGATGATCTTAGCCACAGTTAGCTCCAGGTCTTGTTTTTCTGAGTGTATAGAGCTTCTCCATCTTCAATTGCATAGAATAGAATTAGTCTGATTTTGGTACTGACGATTCCTTAGTGGAATGCATATCAAACTTAAACTCTGAAAGAAGCTTGTAGAAGGATATATAATAAAATTATAATTATGTAAACATTGCCAGTAATTTTATTTACTTTTCTTTGTTTTTCTGTGTTTCTTAGTTTTCTAAAATAAAAGATTTATCCTTTCCAGAGTAGAAAAATATTTGTGGTTTAGATTTTTTTAAATCAAGGATTAAAATTAAATATTTCTCTGTAAATATCAGCTTTTCTTTATAAATTGATAGAATTTCCAGTGTCCTGAAATATCATTAAAATAAGTAGTAATTTCTTTAAATAACAGAGTCCTTGAAAGCAAAACACAGGAAGAAATTCAACTCATAATATAATGACAGTTTAAAGTTAGGGTCATAACTAAAATTAATTTATTCTTTTACAGGAGTTGAAACCTGATGTAGTAACTAAATCTGCTCTTGGTGAAGATATCAACTTTGAAAAAATCTGCAAAAAGGTAATTTTGCAGTAAGTTGTATTTCTTTGGGGAATAGTTCCATATTTATATTCTTGACCTCATTTTTTCTTTTAACTTTTTTTCCTTGAATAAACCAGTTACTATTAGTGTATGATGATTTTCTCTATTTGAGCTCTACTGTTGCTACCAAAAAAATTTTTATGATAATTAATGAATTTTACTTTATTCTTATATCACACCTCCAGAGACCTTAAAAGGTATGTTGATGTTAATGTGGCATTTGTGTGCTAGACTGCAATTAGTCTGTTAATTTTATTATTTAAAACACAGATTTTTTATTTTTTCCGCATACTAGTTTTTATAAATATTTAATCTCTGCATTTATCCTATGGAAATTATTTCTACCCCCTTTTTATAAGTAAGGAAACTGAAGCTCGGAAAGTAAGAAGTGAGCTAAGTAAGAGTACACCACTGTTACGTTCAGTTACTTACATGGACTTTTACACAGAGCTTCTACCCCTTGCATTTGCTACACTTGCTTCTTGCTTTTCCCTCTTTTTCATTTCTGCCCACTTTTCTGAAGCCTGCATAACAGTTCCACCAGGGAACAGTTTTGAATTAACTGATTTTTGTAACTATTGATTTTCTGTTTTCACTTTTATTCATGTTTGCTGTAATCTGTATTATTTCCTCCTCTTGCATTTGTGTATACTTGCTCTTTCCTCTGGTTTCTTAATTTAGAAGCTTAAATTACTAATTTAGACATTTCTCTTTTTTTCTAATATAAACATTTAATGCAATAAAATTCCCTCTAAGCACTGCTTTAGCTACATCTTATATATATGATATGTTGTATTTTATTTTCTTTGATTTTAAAATGTTTTAAATTTCTCTTGAAACTTCACCTTTAACCTATGGTTTAATTAGATGGATATTGTTTAATTTCTGAACAATTAGAGGGTTTGGGGTATCTTTTTGTTTTCTTTATGATCCATGAGCATAGTTTTTATGATTATTATTCTTTTAACTTTAGTATTTATGTTACTTGTTCAAAGTATGGCTTATCTTGGTGAATATTTCATGTGTACTTGAAAGCAATATTATTATATTGAGATCAGTGGCCTGTAAATGTCATTTAAGTCAAACTGATTGATGGTGTTGTACAGATGATATACAGCTTTACTGACTTTCTGCCTGCTTGTTTTATTGATTACTAGGAGAGATGTATTGGAATCTACAACTATAAATGGCGGTTTTCCTATTACAGCTTTAAGAAGAAAAATACTCTTAACTCCACATTTATGTACACTAGTACTCATTTCTCTGCAATTAATTGATATTAGACATTAGAATTTTAAAACATTTTATTGTAAGAAGGGCAGAAAATGAAAGGTTGTTGTATGTTTGAGGAAAGGGAACGTTTGTTTTTGTTGTTATGGTCCTTGTCAGGAAAGCGACACCAAAAAGTCAGGAGCATGATTTTACAGCTTCCTTATTTTGATTCTACCTGATTCTGCAGTAAATATTCTTACTTCATAGCATTCATTCATAGAGAGGAAAAAAATTTAGTTCTGTGATACTTTTTTACTTGGTGTATATGTTTCTGACAAAACAATGACATGTTAAATAGAATAGTGGTAATTGTATAAAAATATGGTAGAATGTATTTGTTTTCTCTTGAGAGTTTAAAAAAATAATCATTTAAGGTTTTTACCAGAATAAATTTTTTTCATTTTCTGGTTGCTGCACTCTAAAAGTATCTCAGTAATATTTAATTTATGATGGGAATAAAAACCAATTTCTTTTTGTTGCCTAATATCATGTTTCCATTTAAATTTCAGCACTGAAGCTTGACAGTATTTTTTAATTGGAACTTGAAAATATCCAAAATAATATATCTTTGTCTTTTTTTCTTTGAACTTTTCAGTCTGATTATTTTCACTTGGAAGGTTATTGTTAGTTAATGTATGTGTAGTGTTTGTAAAATCAGGTTTCTTTAGCGCATCTTATTACATTTACAACCTTTTGTTTAACCTTCCAGTGTGTGAAATGTGATCCTAAAAATGGGGAAATGCGTCTGTATTCGCTTATCATTTATATTTTCTAAATAGTAAATACATTTGCATATCACTAGATTTATAGTCATGAGATGTATCATAAACATGTAGAAAGTTGGGCTCAAACTGGAATGTTGTCAAGCAAAAAAAAAAAAAAATTCATTACATTTCTGCCCTTTCGTACCTTCCTCCAAATGAAAGGAAGGAAAGGGAGGTGGAGAAGGACAAAGGAAGACAGTTCTGTTTTATAGTTCTTGATGGAACCCTTGACGATTTAGAGCCAAGGGAAATTGCCTTGCTTAAGAATGGTTTCAGATTCCTCCTGAGCTATTTGATTTCAACTATTTTGTTACTGTTTTATTTCACTTATGATATTCTTCCCATTGAATTAATGTTCTCCTGTATCAAAATATGTTAATAAATTAGCTGAGTGTCATGGAGAGAAGACTGGTTTGCCACAGGAAGGGAAGTTAATTAAAGATGACCAAAGAGGTAGTATAAGGCTATTACATAGAGCTTATACATTTGAAGCTGTCTGACCATCAGAATAGAGCAGAACAAGCTGATGTGTGTAACTCCTTAGAGCTTGCTTAGTTCTTCCATATACATTAGTATCTCAGTTGATCTTACAACATTGATTTCAAGTGAAAACATTCATGTGTGCACATGCATGTGTGTACATGTGTGTAGTAATACTAGTAGTATCTTCATTTTCCAAATTCAGAAATGGTTAGAAAGATTAAGTAGCCAGTTAATATTTGTATGAGAGTTTTAAAACTATAGAGTTTGGGCACTAGAACTGTGACATTTCCAGACAATTATTGCCAGAATTTCAAGGACTTCTCAAGTCCAAATGTCTATTATATGCAGAACAGTTGGCCAGGCACTATGTAAAAAAGGAAGGGAATAGAACATAGTTATTTTAAAGGATTCAGTTCAGTTCAGTCGCTCAGTCGTGTCCAACTCTTTGCAACCCCATAAATCACAGTACACCAGGCCTCCCTGTCCATCACCAACTCCCGGAGTTCACTCAGACTCATGTCCATCGAGTCAGTGATGCCATCCAGCCATCTCATCCTCTGTCGTCCCCTTCTCCTCCTGCCCCCAATCCCTCCCAGCATCAGAATCTTTTCCAATGAGTCAACTCTTCGCATGAGGTGGCCAAAGTACTGGAGTTTCAGCTTTAGCATCATTCCTTCCAAAGAAATCCCAGGGCTGATCTCCTTCAGAATGGACTGGTTGGATCTCCTTGCAGTCCAAGGGACTCTCAAGAGTCTTCTCCAACACAACAGTTCAAAAGCATCAATTCTTCGGTGCTCAGCTTTCTTCACAGTCCAACTCTCACATCCATACATGACCACTGGAAAAACCATAGCCTTGACTAGATGGACGTTTCTTGGCAAAGTAATGTCTCTGCTTTTCAATATGCTATCTAGGTTGGTCATAACTTTTCTTCCAAGCAGTATGCATCTTTTAATTTCATGGCTGCAGTCACCATCTGCAGTGATACTGGAGCCCCAAAAAATAAAGTCTGACACTGTTTCCACTGTTTCCCCATCTATTTCCCATGAAGTGATGGGACCAGATGCCATGATCTTTGTTTTCTGAATGTTGATTTTAAAGGATAAGAGGAAGCAAATTAATATTTGCTAACATCTGCTAGTAGCTGACTTGTTAGATACTTTATATACATTAGCTTTCTCATTAAGATGATAATAATCTCATTTAACAGATGAGACAGTGGGCCCAGAAAGGTCAAAATATACCTGTGATCAATCAGTAGGAAATGTTAGATCCAAGGTTTAGACAAGCAAAGTCTCTGCCTGCAAAATGAAATTTTAGGACAAAAGGATAGAATAAGTGTCTATATGTAAAAGCATTTTGGAATCATGGGATTTTAAGAGTTTAATGAATACAGAAAAATCTCCTGTTCTCCTAAATGTGGACTCTAAGCCCTTTACTTGTCACAATTCTTCTGATTCAGCTAAGAGGACTGTTTCTTATTATATTTCTAAATGTTTTTAATAAATACAAATATGAATGTGTTGACTTCTATCTTTAGGTAAAACCTAGAATTGAAGTCGAGTTAATGTTAAAAGTACTGCTACTAGCTTTCTACCTGTACGAGTTCCTTTGGTCAGTTTGATTTTTATTTTTAACTGATGAAAGATTGCTTTACTATGATGTTTACAGCACATGGCAATCTATTCATGCTGCTTATGGCAGAAACCAACACTTCATCGTGTATATATATACACCCTCCCTCTTGAGCCTCCCTCCACTCACTCTAACCCATCCCTCTAGGTCATCACAGAGCACCAGGCTGAGCTCCCTGTATTTATAGCATTTCCCATTAACTGTTTTACACATGATAGTATGATACACATACAAGACAACAAGCGTGGACACCAGTCTGTTCTGTACTAGGTAAAAAGTATCATTTTTCTAGATTCCACGTATGTGTGTTAATATATGGTACTTGTTTTTCTCTTTCTGGCTTACTTTACTGGTATAAGAGGCTCTAGGTTCATCCACCTCACTACAACTGACTCAAATTTGTTCCCTTGTATGGCTGAGGAATGTTTCATTGTATTTATGTACCACATCTTTTTTATCCATTCATCTGTCGATGGATATCTAGCTTGGGTCCATGTCCTAGCTATTATAAATACTGTTGCAGTGAACATTGGGATACATGTGTATTTTAGAATTGTGTTTTCCTCAGGGTATATGCCCAGTAGTGGATTTGCTGGGACATATGGTAGATTTATTTATAGTTTTTTAAGGAGTGTCCATACTGTTTCCAATAATGCAGGAGAATTCCCTTTTCTCCACACCGTCTCCAGTATTGATTGTAGATTTTTTGGTGATGACCATTCTGACTGGTGTGAGGTGATGCCTCATTGTAGTTTTGATTTGCATTTCTCTAATAATAAGTGATGTTGAGCATCTTTTCATGTGTTTATTAGCCACCTCTATTGGGGGCAGGAGGAGAAGGGGATGACAGAGGATGAGATGGCTGGATGGCATCACTGACTTCGATGGACGTGAGTCTCAGTGAACTCCGGGAGTTGGTGATGGACAGGGAGGCCTGGCGTGCCGCGATTCATGGGGTCGCAATGAGTCGGACACAACTGAGCGACTGATCTGATCTGATGTGATCTGATATTTTCTTTGTGGAGAAATGTCTGTTTAGGTCTTCTGCCCATTTTTGATTGGGCTGTTAGTTTTTCTGATGTTGAGCTGTATGAGCTGCTTATATATTTTGGAGACTAATCCTTTGTCAGTTGCTTCATTTGCAGTTTTTTTCTCCCATTTTGAGAGTTGTCTTTTCATCTTGTTTATGGCTTTCTTTGCTATGCAAAAGCTTTATTTTTTACTTTTATTTAAGTTTTATTAGGTCCCATTTGTTTATTTTTGTTTGTATTTCCATTAATCAGGGAGGTGGGTCAGAGAGAATATTGCTGTGATTTATGTCAGAGAGTACTGCCTGTGTTTTCCTCTAAGAGCGTTATAGTTTCTAGTCTTAACATTTAAGTCTTTAATCCATTTTGAGTTTATTTTTGTGTGTGTTGTTAGGAAATGTTCTAATTTTATTCTTTTACATGTAGCTAACCAGTTTTCCCAGCACCACTCATTGAAGAGGTTTTCTTTTTCCATTGTATATTTTTGCCTCCTTTGTCAAAAATAAGGTGCCCATGTATACATGAGTTTATCCCTGGGATTTCTGTCTTATTTCATTGGTGTATATTTCTGTTTTTGTGCCAGTACCATACTGTCAGGGATGACTGTAGCTTTGTAGTTTAGTCTGAAGTCAGGGAAGTTGATACCTCCAGCTTGGTTTTCTTTCTCATGATTGCTTTGGCTGTTTGTCGTCTTTTGTGTTTCCATATAAATGGTGAAATGTTTAGTTCTAGTTCTGTGGAAAATGTCATTGATAATTTGATAGGAATTGCATTGATTTGTAGATTGCTTTGGGTAGTACAGTCATTTTGACAGTATTGATTCTTCCAATCCAAGAATATGGTCGAGTTCTCCATCTGTGTCGTCATTGGTTTCCTTTATCAGTGTCTTATTCTGCATGCAGGTCTTTTGTCTCTTTAGGTAGGTTTATTCCTAGGTATTTTATTCTTTTTGTTGCAATGGTGAATGAGATTGTTTCCTTAATTTCTCTTTCTGATTTTTCATTGTTAGTGTACAGAAATGCAAGGGATTTCTGTGTATTGATTTTATATGCTACGACTTTACTAAATTCATTGATTAGCTCTAGTAGTTGTTTTGTGGTATTTTTAGGGTTTTCTATGTGTAGTATCATGTCATCTGCAAACAGTGAGAGTTTTACTTGTTTTCCAACCTGGATTCCTTTATTTCTTTTTCTCCTTTAATTGCTGTGGCTAGTGACAACCCACTCATGTACTCTTGCCTGGAAAATCCCATGGACAGAGGAGCCTGGTAGGCTGCAGTCCATGGGGTCGCTAAGAGTCGGATATGACTGAGCGTCTTCACTTTTCACTTTTCACTTTCATGCATTGGAGAAGGAAATGGCAATCCACTCCAGTGTTCTTGCCTGGAGAATCCCAGGGACAGGGGAGCCTTGTGGGCTGCCGTCTATGGGGTCGCATAGAGTCAGACACGACTGAAGCGACTTAGCAGCAGCAGCAGGACTTCCAAAACTATACTGAATAATAGTGGTAAGTGTTCCTGATCTTAGAGAAAAAGCTTTTAGTTTTTCACTGTTGAGAGTAATGTTTGCTGTGGGTTTCTTGTGTATGGCCTTTATTATGTTGAGGTAAAAAGTTCCTCTTGCAAATTTTCTGGAGAGGTTTTTTTTAATTATTATTATTATTATTATTATAAATGGGTGCTGAATTTTGTCAGAAGCTTTCTCTGCATCTATTGAGATGATCATATGGTTTTTATTTTTCAGTTTGTTAATATGGTGTATCACTTTGATTTACTTGCATATATTGAAGAATCCTTGCATCCCTTGGGTAAACCCCACTTGATAATGGTGTTTGTTCCTTTCAATGTGTTGTTGGATTCTGTCTGCCAGAACTTTGCTGAGGATTTTTGCATCTATGTTCATCAGTGATATCGGCCTGTAGTTTTCCTTTTCTGTGATATCGTTGTCTGGTTTTGATATCAGGATGGTGATGGCCTCATAGACTGAGTTTGGGAGTTTTCCTCCTTCTGCAATTTTTTAGAACAGTTTGAGCAGAGATAGGTGTTAGTTCTTCTCTAAGGCAACAACATTTCAAAGGAATGAACATTGCATGTAAGAGAGCTGTTCCACTTTTAGACTCTTGTTTATATTTACATGTACATTCTCAAAATTCTTTTCAAAATTGAGCGCCAAATGCTTTGTGTTCACAGAAATACCCATATGCCAAAATAAAATTTTTCCATTCCAAGATGAGGTGTTTTCCCTTTTTGATTTAATTTATTAGAAATGGAAGAAACTGGAGGTGTGTGAAAACCACAGTTTCCTGAGAATGCTCCAAGGCAAACACTGTGTCAACTTCAAATAAGGAAAATTGTGGTTTCCTGCATATCTCCCAATATTGTGATGACTGTTTCTTGCAGGTGAGGAAGAGAGATTAACAAATCTCTATTTGTTAATAGAGATTGTTTAGGCTTTTAAGCTTCAAAATATTTTTATTTAAATTTAAGATGTTTGACTATATTTTAATTCTTCTATAAACCTCCACAACATTTTCAGTCTCTCCTGTGAAGTTTATCACGTTCTGCTTTGGATTAGTTATTTGTGC
Organism: Bos javanicus; assembly: GCF_032452875.1. Classification (NCBI taxonomy): domain Eukaryota; kingdom Metazoa; phylum Chordata; class Mammalia; order Artiodactyla; family Bovidae; genus Bos; species Bos javanicus. The sequence goes on along the minus strand of NC_083874.1, from coordinate 31,451,464 downwards.
ATTTGTTTTAAACTTTTAAATTAGTGAAAGATTCTGAGCCTCAAGAGATGATATTTGTATCCTTATGTGTAAGATTTCACCTTCACATAATAAAGCATACTTACGTATCAGTCATTCAGTTGAGTCACATCTGACTCTTTGAGACCCCATGGACTGCAGCACCCCAGGCCTCCCTGTCCATCAGCAACACCCAGAGCTTGCTCAAACTCATGTCCATCAAGTTGGTGATGCCATCCAACCATCTCATCCTCTGTCATCCCCTTCTCCTCCTGCCTTCAGTCTTTCTCAGCATCAGGTGGCCTAAGTATTGGAGTTTCAGCTTCAACATCAGACCTTCCAATGAATATTCAGGACTGATTTCCTTTAGGATGGGCTGGTTGGTTCTCTTTACAGTCCATGGGACGCTCGAGTCTTCGCCAACACCATAGTGCAAAAGCATCAATTCTTTGGTGCTTAGTTTTCTCTATAGTCCAACTCTCACATCCATGATGACTGGAAAAACCATAGCTTTGATTAGATGGACTTTTGTTGGCAAAGTAATGTCTCTGCTTTTTAATATGCTGTCTAGGTTGGTCATAGCTTTTCTTTCAAGGAGCAAGATTCTTTTAATTTCATGGCTGCGGTCACCATCTGCAGTGATTGGGGAGCCCAAGAAAATAAAGTCTGTCACAATTTTCATTGTTTCTCCATCTATTTTCTGTGAAGTGATGGGACCGGATGGCCTGATCTTACTTTTTTGAATATTGAGTTTTAAGCCAGCTTTTTCACTCTCCTCTTTCACTTTCATCAAGAGGCTCTTTAGTTCCTCTTCACTTTCTGCCTTAAGTGTGGTGTCATCTGTATATCAGAGGTTATTCATATTTCTCCAAGCAATCTTGATTCCAGTTTGTGCTTTATCTGGCCTGGCATTTTGCATGATGTACTCTGCATATAAGTTAAATAAGCAGGGTGACAATTTACAGCCTTGTCGTACTCCTTTCCCAGTTTGGAACCAGTCTGTTATTCCATCTTCAGTTCTAACTGTTGCTTTTTAACCTGCATACAGATTTCTCAGGAGGCAGGGGTAAGGTAATCTGGTATTCCCATCTCTTGAAGAATTTTCCAGAGTTTGTTGTGGTCTATACAGTCAAAGGCTTTAGCATAGTCAACAAAGCAGATGTTTTTCTGGAATTCTCTTGCTTTTTCAATGATCCAGTGGATGTTGGCAATTTCATCTCTGGTTCCTCTGCCTTTTCTAAATTGAGCTTGAACATCTGGAATTCACGGTTCACATACAGTTGAAGCCTGGCTTGGAGAATTTTGAGCATTACTTTGTTCTAGTGTACGTGTTTTGTTAGCTGTATCTATTTATATATAGATATCTGTAAATATAAAGAGGGAGAAACTTAAGTGAGGAAGGAAAAGGGATGGGAAAGAAGTAAGGAAGTTAGATAAAGAATTGGAAGTCCCTTATTTCAGGGACTGTTGTACTTACTCTTGTGAGTTCCTACACTTAACCTCAGTGCCTTAAGGAAAATGTAGACATCTCTTATTGCAGCACAGACCCCAAACACTGCCAAAGGTATGAACTTAGCCCACTTGATTAATAAGCCTCTTTTTGTTTTTACGTTTATATTTAATTTCTTTACAAAAAGATTTGAGGGTGTCTTGGAATTGGGTCACAAAATGACCCAATTTGAAATAGTTGAGAGAAAAGCTTGTTGAGAATACTAGATTGAATTTAGAAACCTGACTTTGAGTTCTCACTTGTTCCTAACTGGCTAAGTGGTCTTGAAATCAAGTCAATACTGTTAATTTAATTGTTGATAAAATCTTTGATCTCTATTCTGTTTACTTCTTTAATCTCTTGTTAAAATTTGAACTTAAAAAATTAAATAAATGCTTTCTAATTGCTTTCTTAAGAATAAAGTTAAAGAAAAGTTTAAAGTGTTAAATTTGACAATTTTTTACTTAGAGAATTTTATGAATTTATTTAAATGTTTGCTCTAATATATAAAATTTGATATTTTTAACTAAGACTTTATCCAAATCAAACATTTTAAGAACTGCTGGCATACATTGAGGATATTGGGTGTTCAATTTCAGACCACCTCAGTAAAGCAAATAACCACAATAAAAGAGTACACAAATTTTTGGTTTCCCAGTGCATGTAAAAGTCATGTTTGTACTACTGTAGACGATGAAGTGTACAATAGCATTATGTCTAAAAAATGTACATACCTTCATTTAAAAATACTTCATTGCCGAAAAGTACTAGCCATCATCTGAGTCTTCAGCAAGTTGTATTCTTTTTGCTGGTGGAGGGTCTTACCTTGAAATTTATGACTGCTGACTGATCAGGGTGGTGGTTGCTGAATTTTGGTACTTTAATAATGTTCTCCCTTCATTTTTTTTTTCTGAAAGAGTTTGAAAGGATTGGCATTAGAGAAACCATTGATTAGAGAAACCATTAGAGAAACTCATTCGTCTCCTTATGTTTTTTTAAGCAGAATTGTATTCCTACCAATGGAGTACTGTTTCTCCTAGCTACTGTTAAGGACATGGACACTGCCTTATAGTACTGGACACTGCCTCAACAAGCCAGCTTCCTCTGTCCATGAAATTCTCCAGGCAAGAATACTGGAGTGGGTTGCCATGCCCTTCTCCAGGGAATCTTCCTGACCCAGGGAGCGAACCTGGCTCTCCCACATTGCATTCTTTACCATCTGAGCCACCAGCGCTTGTCATCACACACTAGCTGTTTGCTAGGAAGCACAAAGAATGAGAATTCATTATATATCTTTATTTTAAAGTAATTACTCATCAACAGTGTACTTTCAGAAGAATAATAAAAATTTTATTTGCTGATATCATTGTTTTCTTTAAAAACACAAATTGCATATAATCACAAAACCTAAAGCTGTGATATAGGTAATTCTACTTATTGTTATGTAATCATACCTGATTAGTAACTACTTAGTTTTATAGACCCGTGTAACTTGTCGACTCGAGCCTTAATGTTTTTGTTTGAATTCACCGTTTACATTTGGGTGCATAAGCAATATACTGTATAACTCCAATTGTGACAACTAGTGTGAATACCAACCCTAGGATTATGGAATACAATGACTCTTTTTTACTCAATCTCACTTCTTAATAACCTGGTATTCTTCCCAAATAAGTCCACCGCAAAGGTTGCAGCGTAAAAGTACAGTTAAACAATATGTAACAAATAAGAATAACTCTTCATTTATTAGAAGTCATATGTAATTATACAATTTTAAATCATATTCTAGGGCTCTTTTTTAATTTAAATAAAATTTACTGAAATTGGATCACTAAGTTAGATTACTCTGAGATATTTTCCAGAGAACAGAAGTAGCATTGCTAAGTAAATTCAAAGTAAAGTGATTTTTATCAAGGTGGTGTTACTTAGTGTCTACACTCGATATGCATGTACTACCACTGTTCTTTTAAACTTTTTCTGACTAACTGGAAAGATGCAGCTAGCTCTGGAAAGAAAAACGCCCAGGTCGTTAAAACTCTTTGCAAGTTGTCAAAACAGAGATTTGGAAACAGTAATAAATATAGCTTTGAACAATTATACATGAATACATTAGTCAAAATCTATTTTGGATTCCCAGAACTTCTTATCTAAAACATGTGAAATTAACTCACATGATAAAAATAGTTACTTTCTAGTTTTTCTGCTTTACAGATACAGTTGTTCTTATATCATCAGGAATTTTCTTTTAAGTGAATTGAATTTTTAGTAGCTACCCAGGGAAAATGTAATTTGCACCCCACTCCAGTACTCCTGCCTGGAAAATCCCATGGACGGAGGAGCCTGGTAGGCTGCAGTCCATAGGGTCACTAAGAGTTGGATACGACTGAGCGACTTCACTTTCACTTTGCACTTTCATGCATTGGAGAAGGAAATGGCAACCCACTCCAATGTTCTTGGCTGGAGAATCCCAGGGACGGGGGAGCCTGGTGGCCTGCCATCTATGGGGTCAAACAGAGTCGGACACGACTGAAGCAGCTTAGCAGCAGCAGCAGCAGTCCTGAGGATTAAGAATAGTGCCTCTGCATTGAACACCAAATTGTTTCTACTAAGCCAGAATATCTTAGTATATCACAGTTCAGGAAGCACATTTACTGCATTTAGGGCTATAACCCATTGCCTCAATTTGGCAGCAAAACTGTCAGGGCAGTGTTTTTGTTTTAAATTCAAGTTTTAGACATCATGAGCTCACTTTAAAAAAAAATGTTTTTTCTGTTTTCATCAGTTTTTGGTTGATCCCCGCTGAAGATTCTTCTTGCATGTAATATAGAGCGACATTAACTCTTTCCATAAAGGACCATATTGTAAATATTTTAGGCTTTCTAGGCCTTACAGTCTTTGTCACAACTACTGAACAATACAACGGTGACATAGTGCAGCCATAGATGAATGAATTTGGTTTTATGTTCCAATAAAACTTTATTTTTAAAAGCAGATAGCAGGTGAGAAACTGGCACATGAGTTAGTTTGCCAGCCACTGATTTTGAAAATCAAATACTTCTACAAGATTTGTGTGTGTGTGTGTGTGTGTGTGTGAGAGAGAGAGAGAGAGAGAGAGAGAGAGAGAGAAATGACAGTTCTCTATTGGTCATCCCCCACCTTCAGTTACAGTTGATTCTTATGGAATTTACCCCCACATCAATATGTTTATATTAATACATTTTAAGCACTAGCTATTGACTTCCTGCTGTGGTTTACAAGGATTTAGATCTCTTTCCTCCTTCAGCCTCTGTGTCATATATGTACCCTCTTTATTTCTTCTGTCTTCCTAATATGCTTGGGTCAGATTTAGATGAGGTGAACATTTAGTGATTATGTTACTTTGGCTATGAGTCATTTAGTGAATGTTTATTACTTTTGTTTTTCTGTATAATATTTCTACTTATAGTTTATAATTATTATGCTTATTTTGTTGATTGTGTACTCTATGTAAAACCAAATTCCTCATTGGTTTTTGAAATCTCTTCTCAAGATATTTAATAACACTAGGTATTCTAAATATAAATCTAAATCCCCTGTCACCATCCTGGGCATTTCTTTGGCCTGAATTTCCTATTTCTCATATCCATGCCTTCCTCACTCTTTTTGTTTCCTTCCTCATTTTAGTGGAGCCAGTAGCTTCTTCCAGCTTGGCTTGTGGGAGGCTACCTCCAACCTTTACTTCAGTGTTATTCTCTTGCTGTCTACTGTGTCTCTGTATCCACGTGTCTTCCTTATAGGGACACCAGTCATAATAGATTTAAGCCCCATCCTAAACCAGTATGCTGTCCTCTTAATTATATCTGCAATGCCCTTGTTCCTATTTCCAACTAGGATCACGTTTGCAGTTTCTTGTTAGGTATCAAACTTGAGGATAATACCATTTGACCCAAGATAAAAACCATAATTAGGCAGCAAGTGATCCTAGCACAGGATTTGCATCAGGTCTAAAGTTGTTTTCTGAGTGATTTTTACCTAGATAAATTCTCCATACAGAATAGATTTCAAGCTACTATCTTGCTTTCGCTTAGGTACTCATCTGTGTTTATGACTGGGAGGAAAAATAGCCTTATTGGGCTATTAACAATAGGGTAAATATAAAGATGTTTAAAGCTGATAGCTCTGCTCTCACACACTAGTGAAATTTTTACATGCTTCAGGGAGTGTTTATTGAATACCAACTATTATCAGTTATTGTTTTAGGCACTAGGTCTACAGGAATGTGGAAGACAGAGTCCCTGCCTCTTGTGATGTGAAGTAAATGGTGATGAAAAGTGTTGTGTTAATTCAGATAACATTTGAGCAGAGACCTGAATACAATGAAATGATCAGCCAAGTAGAGAAGAACTTGCAAAGGATAGCTTAAGCATCAGAAGGCAGTAAAGCTTTCAAAAGAACCCATAAGGAAGTAGCATGATCTGGTTACATTTAAACTTCACTGTAACTGCTATATGGAAAACAGTCTGTGGAAGAACAAAAGCCAATGGAGAATGACTAGTTATGGGCTTATTGCTTTGGTCCAGGTGAGAGGTGTTGGTGATTTGGTCAAAGGAAGTAAGTAGAAATGGTGATTAGTGACTGGTTCTGGATAGATTTTGCAGATGAAATCACAGGATTTGCTGAAGGATTTATTGTGAGCTGTGAAAAAAGGAGAAACGTAATGGAAGAATCATGAGTTTTAACCCTTAACCAACAGAAAAATTAAACTTATATCTAATAAGATGGGAAAAGGTTTAAAGTTTCAGGTGAAAATCACAGAATTTTCTTTTAACATGTCAAGTAGGTAGTTGGATATATGAGTCTGGAGATCAAGTTAGAGCTTGAGGTAGAAATTTGGAAGTTTCAACCACAGATAATATTTATTTAAAGTAGTCTGAACTATGAATTTTCTCAATGAATAAATACTATGTATGTGTGTGTCTGTATGTTTGTGTATGTGTGTACACATACACACACACACACATATCATTATATGTATATAATCCCATTCGGTCATCATCAAACATCTACAAAGTGTTGGCTATAAGCCAGGCACTGGTGAAAAGTTCTGAGAATGAAATAGTGGTATTAGTCATTCAACATAAAAATATATAGTATTTGGTAACTTAAGGTCTCTAGTAAATGGAACTTCAGGCGTTATATTAGTCATGGATTATCACCCAGCTTAGTACTAATATGTTACTTGATTCGTTCATGTTATTTTAGTATTCTATACTAGATTTTTAAACTCTTTGACTGCAGGATCTATATTACATTTTTTAAAATATCACACATGATGCCTACCACAATTCTGGAACAATATTAATTACTCAAAGAATATTTGTTAATTGATTACATAATTATAACTGTCAAGAACAGTAGTATTTTTTTCAGCATGTTATCTTTAGAATGCATTATATAGGTGAGTTACCTAGTTAGAATATTAACAAATTTCTGTTCCCTAACTCTTAACTTTTAAAAATTATGAGTTGCATTTTATTCACTTCTTAGTAGTGTTAGTTTTTATTCCCATGTGTTTATTATTTCAATTTGCAGCCTGATTCGACTGCTGCTGAAAGAGCAATTGCTAGACTAGCAGTGCACCCTCTTCTGAAGAAAAAAATAGATGTGCTGAAAGGTATGAATTAAATGACTTAAGCCATTTTCAGTAAATAATTTGAATAAATGGCCATTCATTTATTTACTTTTATGATTTTTTTTTAACTTTTGAGGATCTTTTACATTATAAATGTCTTTTCAAATGCTTCCAAATGTAGGAAACAACCTGAAAATTTTTTTATATCTAAAAAATTGTGTTTTTTCTAAATTTTATAAATTCTTAAAATAGATAATACTCATGGTAATATTAAATACAACTGACTTTCTAAATATTTTGCTGTGCTTAGTCACTCAGTTGTGTCCAACTCTCCAACCCCATGGACTGTAGCCTGCCAGGTTCCTCTGTCCATGGAGATTCTCAAGGCAAGAATCCTGAAGTGGGTTGCTATGCCCTCCTCTAGAGGATCTTTCCAACCCAGGGATTGAACCCATGTCTCCTACATTGCAGGCAGATTTTTTTACCAACTGAGCCACCAAGCCCTTTCTAAATATTGATGTAATTCACATTATTACTTACCTTGCCATTCAGTCACATCATTTTTATTTATGTTTGTATATTATAAAATACAATGAAAGAACTAAATGCTTCTGACACAGATTAGAAGATAATTATTTTTATGCCTGAAAGCACAATTTATAGTACCCTGAAATTGTATTAATACATTATTGCTATAGAAATTAAAGTTGCAAAATTTTATTCATTTATATTCAGTGAAGTTTTTACTGTTTTTAACATCATATATGGAAGAATAAATTTAATTTTAGAGATTTAAAATGGATATCTCTGAGCATTTCATAAGTGTTGTGGTTTTCTAAAAGTTAATAGAGTTCTTTGTGAATTTGCACATATTATATATATGTAATTTAAATTCCAATCATTCTGTTAAGTATTTCCAAATAATTTAAGAAATATGGTACTAAAACAGTGATGTTTTTTATTATTTGTTTCAGTGCTGAAACAAGTCATGTGCTGTTTCTCTTGCAGCTGCTGTCAAATCCTTTAAAGATGCAAGACAAAATGTTGTTGAAGTTAAGTCATCAAACAGTGCTTCAGAAGAAAATCATTCCAAGGACACTTTGTGTTCAAATGATGATGCCAGCAAGTTACAGCATGAAGGAACTATTATCCGTGAACAAAAAGAGAAGGAAGCCAAAATATTGGCAAAGAAACCGATAAATAATTCAAAAGAAAAAATAGCCAAGATGGATCATGGACCCAAAGCAATGGATGTCCCAAATTCTCTATCAAAGCCTTCCGGAAAAGATTCTCCAGCTTCCTCAGCATCCCAGAAGACACCTTCTGACCCCAAAATGAAAGCATTAAGTAAAACCAAAAAAATGAAAGAGTCCAGTAGCTCACTTGATGTTGACAGTGATGGAGAAGAATTATATGAAGAAGAGAAGGAATATTTTGATGATAGCACAGAAGAAAGGTTTTACAAACAGTCTTCCATGTCTGAGGATAGTGATAGTGGTGATGACTTCTTCATTGGGAAAGTCAAACGGGCACGAAAGAAGGAAAGTAGTTGTCGTTTTTCAGATAAGGAACAAAACCCCCCCAAAAACTTGTTGCTTGAAGAAGGTATACTTGAAACCCATCAAAATTTACAAAATGATAAAAACAAGCCACGTACAGAGGCAAGGAGGTTTGAATCAGTGTTTTTCCAGTCTTTATCTGGATCTAAGAGCCTTGAAGGGTAAGAATATTTTTTCATTCTGAAATAATTATTAATTCTTAATTTGTGAAAGGTATGAAATAGCTACACACCCTGACATTGACATGGCTATCTCTCATACATAATTCTAGTTTGTACAGAATTTGTCTTTAGACTTGGCCGTCTCCAACTTTATATTGGAGTAATATATTCAAATATACATATGATAAAGCCAAATTCTTCCAGCCTCATCAGAAAATGAGATACATAAATAATTTATCTAATTTAATATCTAGCTAATTTAAGTTTATTCCTTCACTTATTGAAGTTTTGAAACTTTTGAGTTAACTTTTGGTGAAAACTTTTGAAAATGTCTCATGTATTTCACTTTCTAAACAGAACTTTCTGAAAAGACTGGTGAATTTTTGTTTTGTTTTGTTTTTTCTCTTGTTGACCTAGAGCATTATTGTAAAACAATTGTTTTATACATTTTCCTGTTTCAGTATATAAGGCTGCTTGCTTGCCCTAACACCAAGTATCTCCAGACTGCTTTCTATTTGGTGGTGCTTATACTAGGTGGTCATCCTTATCCCTTCTGTAATCACTGCTTTTTTCAGCTGTTTTGTTGTAAATCAATAGGTTTAATTTCATTTGTAATTCTAATGTTAGGCGGTATCTTTACATTTTAGAATAAAAATCATGGTTAGCTATCTTCTTCAGTAAACTTTTTCTATAATAAATAGGTTAGGCATAATTTTTAATAAAACAAAAAAAGTGATGTTGAAATTTTCCCAGAAAGTAAGAGTATGGAAAAGACACATAAACCATCTTTGAAGCCTTGAAAATTATTAAATTAGTCCTTGTAGCTCCCAACTCTGCCTTCGAAAGATTTATTTTTTTTCCTCACTTGAAAATTACACACCACTATCCCTTTCTTTTCCCCAATATTGTTAACTTACTTTTTGTTACATGTGATTCATTGTTCCAGTAAGAAAATTTTTGAAATTCTTTGTCTAGATAGTTCTCAAGCATCCAAGGTAACCAAGACAGGATATTTTATAGCCAAAAGTCACGATAAGGATGTTGAGAGAAAGATTCCTACATACTTCTGTAGTGATACTGTGCTCAGTCGCTCAGTCACGTCTGACTCTGTGACCCTATGGACTGTAGCCCATCGGCATCCCCTGTCCATGGGATTCTCCAGGCAAGAATACTAAACGGGGCTGCTAATCCCTACTCCAGAGGATCTTCCAACCCAAGGATCAAACGCATTTCTCTTGCATCTCCTGCATTGGCAGGTGGATTCTTCACCACCTTTACTAGTGCCATCTAGGAAGCCCATAGTGATATTGGGATCTAACAAACCTTTGATGTAGCTAAAACATGGGGTTTTCATAATTTTTTAATTGTTTCTAGTGGGGGAGGTAAAGGAGCATGATAGTTTTTAAAGTGAGTTTTATCAACATTCTTATTATGTTGTCTTCTTAAAGTCAGAAGATTTGTTTCAATATTAAATATCCTAATGGTGTTTTTCTTCTTTTAGAAATCACAGAGAACAGGTTCCAAGAAGCAAAACCATGGGTATGTACTAATAACTACCTGACTTCCACATACAGTTGAGCAGTTCCTTTCCAAAGAGGAAAGAAGAAAAACTCTGGTTGCTTACTTGTTATTTAGTCATGAAGTCGTGTCTGAGACTTTTGTGTCTGAGTCTTTTGTGACCCCGTGGACTGTAGCCTGCCAGGCTCCTCTGTCCATGGGATTTCCCAGGCAAGAATACTGGAGTGGGTTGCCGTTTCCTTCTCGAGGGGATCTTCCCGAGCCAGGGACTGAACCTGTGTCTCCTGATTCTTAACCACTGAGCCACCAGAGAAGCCTGGTTGCTTAGTAGTCTGAATAAATTCTGTGCCCACAGAAATGAAAATAGAGCATCTTGTAATTATCAGTATAGTTTTTTGTTTTTTTATATTAGGTGGTTTTTTTAACTCTCTATGTTCTGCCAGTAGGAAAGATACAGACAGAACTTATCAGTAATATTGAGTCTGTTTGATTTCAGTTCAGTTCAGTCACTCAGTCAAGTCTGACTCTTTGCGGCCCCATGGACTGCAGCACCCCAGGCCTCCCTGTCCATCAGCAACTTCCCGGAGTTTACTCAAACTCATGTCCATTGAGTTGGTGATGCCATCCAGTCATCTCATCCTCTGTCATCCCCTTCTCCCGCCTTCAATCTTTCCCAGCATCAGGGTCTTTTCTAATGAGTCAGTTCTTTGCATCAGGTAGCCAAAGTATTGGAGTTTCACCTTCAGCAACAGTCTTTCCAATAAATATTCAAGACTGATTTCTTTTAAGATGGACTGGATCTCCTTACAGTCCAAGGGACTCTCAAGAGTCTTTGCCAACACCACAGTTGAAAAGCGTCAATTCTTCAGCACTCAGCTTTCTTTATAGTCCAACTCTAACAACCATACATGATGACTGGAAGAACCATCGCTTTGAATATATGGACCTTTATTGGCAAAGTAATGTCTCTGCTTTTTAATACGCTGTCTAGGTTGGTCATAGCTTTTCTTCCAAGGAGCAAGTGAAGTAAAGTGAAGTCACTCAGTCATGTCTGACTCTTTGCGACCCCATGGACTGTAGCCCACCAGGCTTCTCCACCCATGGGATTATCCAGGCAAGAGTACTGGAGTGGGTTGCCATTTCCTTGGGGATCTTCCTGACCCAGGAATCGAACCCAGGTCTCCTGCATTGTAGGCAGACGCTTTTGCAAGCGTCTTTTAATTTCATGGCTGCAGTCACCATCTGCAGTGATTTTGGAACCCCCAAAATAAACTCTCTTGCTGTTTCCATTGTTTCCCCATCTATTTGCCATGAAGTGATGGGACCAGATGCCATGATCTTCGTTTTCTGAATGTTGAGCTTTAAGCCAACTTTTTCACTCTTCTGTTTCACTTTCATCAAGAGGCTTTTTAGTTCTTCTTCACTTTCTGCCATAAGGGTGGTGTCACCTGCATATCTGAGGTTATTGATACTTCTCCCCGCAATCTTGATTCCAGCTTGTGCTTCATCCAGCCTAGCATTTCACATGATGTACTCTGCCTATGAGTTGAAATACTAGGGTAACAATATACAGCCTTGACGTACTCCTTTCCTGATTTGTAACCAGTCTGGGGAAACAGTGGAAACACTGTCAGACTTTATTTTTGGGGGCTCCAAAATCACTGCAGATGGTGACTGCAGCCATGAAATTAAAAGATGCTTACTCCTTGGAAGGAAAGTTATAACCAACCTAGATAGCATATTCAAAAGCAGAGACATTACTTTGCCAACAAAGGTCCGTCTAGTCAAGGCTATGGTTTTTCCTGTGGTCATGTATGGATGTGAAAGTTGGACTGTGAAGAAGGCTGAGCACCGAAGAATTGATGCTTTTGAACTGTGGTGTTGGAGAAGACTCTTGAGAGTCCCTTGGACTGCAAGGAGATCCAACCAGTCCATTCTGAAGGAGATCAGCCCTGGGATTTCTTTGGAGGGAATGATGCTGAAGCTGAAACTCCAGTACTTTGGCCACCTCATGCAAAGAGCTGACTCATTGGAAAAGACTCTGATGCTGGGAGGGATTGGGGGCAGGAGAAGGGGACGACAGAGGATGAGATTGCTGGATGGCATCACTGACTCGATGGACGTGGGTCTGGGTGAACTCCGGGAGTTGGTGATGGACAGAGAGGCCTGGAGTGCTGCGATTCATGGGGTCGCGAAGAGTCGGAAACCACTGAGCGACTGAACTGACTGACTGACTGTTGTTCCATGTCCATTTCTAACAGTTGCTTCTTGACCTGCATACAGATTTCTCAGGAGGCAGGCAAGCTGATCTGGTATTCCCATCTCTTGAAGAATTTTCCACAGTTTGTTGTGATCCACACAGTCAGGCTTTAGTGTAGTCAATAAAGCAGATGTTTTTCTGGAATTCATTGGTTTTGTCATGATCCGATGGATGTTGGCAGTTTGATCTCTGATTCCTCTGCCTTTTCTAAAACCAGCTTGAACATCTGGAAGTTCATGGTTCACGTATTGCTGAAGCCTGGCTTGGAGAATTTTGAGCGTTACTTTACTAGCATGTGAGATGAGTGCAATTGTGCGGTAGTTTGAGCATTCTTTGTCATTGCCTTTCTTTGGGATTGGAATGAAAACTGACCTTTTCCAGTCTTGTGGCCATTGCTGAGTTTTCCAAACTTGCTGACATATTGAGTGCAGCACTTCCACAGCATCATCTTTTAGGATTTGAAATAGCTCAACTGGAATTCCATCACCTCCACTAGCTTTGTTCGTAGTGATGTTTCCTAAGGCCCACTTGATTTCGCATTCCAGGATATCTGGGTCTCGGTCAATGATCACACCATTGCGGTTATCTGGGTCATGAAGATTTTTTTTGTACAGTTCTTCTGTGTATTCTTGCCACCTCTTCTTTAGTATCTTGTGCTTCTGTTAGGTCCATACTGTTTCTGTCCTTTATTGTGCCCATCTTTGCATGAAATGTTCCCTTGGTATCTTTAATTTTCTTGATGAGATCTCTAGCCTTTTCCATTCTGTTGTTTTCCTCTATTTCTTTGCATGAATCACTGAGGATGGTTTTCTTATCTCTCCATGCTATTCTTTGGAGCTCTGGCTTCAAATGGGTATATCTTTCCTTTTCTCCTTTGCCTTCTGCTTCTCTTCTTTGCATTCATGAGAGAGCCATACCTTTACTCTTAGCTCTGCTACAGGGCTACATCTCTGTAGGTCATTACTGCTTAAAATCTTTCTCAGTCTTATCTCTCACAGTTTGGAGTCCAAAGGCTTTTCTAAACCTTAAATGCCCAATATCTGTACCCTCTTTTCCCTTTTGTATCTGCCTGTGAACTGGCCAGTTTTTTTTGAACTGTTCTCTTTTTCTTTTTAGTACTTTGCCAAAGAGCCATCAGTACACTAATCTTTTTATTCTTTCCAGACACTTAACCTTGTGCTGCAGTTCCATAAGCATGTAGCCTGCTTCCCAAGTTTTAACTAACAACAGTTTTACTTTTTCCTAACACATAGGATACTCACTAACAAATAGGATACTCACACATAGGATGCTCACTTGTGACACATAGGATACTCACTTGCAGCCTTAGATATCATTTCCTTACTACCTACTGCTGCTGCTGCTGCTAAGTCACTTCAGTCGTGTCTGACTCTGTGCGACCCCATAGACGGCAGCCCACCAGGCTCCCCCATCCCTGGGATTCTCCAGGCAAGAACACTGGAGTGGGTTGCCATTTCCTTCTCCAATGCATGCAAGTGAAAAGGGAAAGTGAAGTCGCTCGTCATGTCCGACTCTTAGCGACCCCATGGACTGCAGCCCACCAGGCTCCTCCACCCATGGGATTTTCCCGGCAGGAGTACTGGAGTGGGGTGCCATACTACCTACTACAGAACTGCAAAACCCATGCCACATTTTTATGTTATTTTAATGACTGTATAAAGTCATTGGGAAATACGTGGCCTTATATTCACAAATACAGAATAGCTGCAAATTAAAAAATTCCCACATCTTCCTAATGAGAAGGCATAAGTAGAACGTGTTTTTGTTTCTACTTAGCTTATAAATTTATGATATTTAATTTATCCATTTATTTTCACATCCAAGTATGCCTTACATAGTTATTAAAATACATACCAGTTTAGAAATACTATCTTATTCAAATTTTAAGTTACATGAAATGGTTTCATTTAACATTTTCATTCTTCACTCTTTATCACTATAGGCACTCTTGGAGTATTATAACAGATTTCTAGAGCACATGTGATTTGTACAAGATATGGGATGTTTTGAATCTGTGTGCAGTGATCTTTGGAAATTTATCCCAGTTGTACACTTGTTTCAATAACATTATGACACTTTTTAAGATCTTTAAAAGGCTTCTTGACAATGATGGCTAACTAGCAGTGGAGAAATTATGCACCCCTAGGACTGATTAATAAATCGGTATTAAATTTTTTGCCTTGTCTTTCTGATCCTATAAATGTGCATTGATTCAGTCCATCCAGGCCCGTATGTCTCCCAGTACTTTGTTCAAAATAATGTAATAGAAGTTTCTCATAATGAAAGAGGTAAGAGCTAGATTACAAATTGCCACCCTCATATTTGGTGGATAACTTATATTATGGTCAAAAAGAACAGTGTCTTAAATTTGAGTAGATATAGCAGTTACCTTGCAGTCACAAATTTTTTGTTCAGTAACAGAAAGGAGTGGAATCAATTAATAGCCCTTTAAACAGCTCACTTATCCACACTGTTGAATTCAATATTTTAGTTAAAACATGTGAGTTTTCTGGCTGCATTGCTCCACACACAGATATCATATGCCAATGAATCATATTCCTTTAAAAATACAAAATACTCCACTTTTAAAATTTTGTTTCCTTATGTGTTGTCTGGACTGTTTCCTTAATGTCAATGTAAAAAGATAGAACAGCATATACTAGGAGGCATGCAACAAACATTTATTGACAACAGAAAGCATGTGTCCCAAAATCACTGGCCATATGTGTATTTCAAGTTCAAAGTTCCCAGTAGGGCTTAGATTTTTTAACAGTATGAGGTATTCTACTTAAGTAAAACTAAATTTCTTCCTTAAATACTGGTTTGAGAAGATAAAATGTTTTTGTCTTCTATGCTATTTATGTATAGACTTAGTTTTCATTAATTTTGTTTTCTCCTACAGATTTTCAGCACATTGAACCTCAGAACAAGAATCAGTTTAATAAGAAAGCACAAAGAGGATTTGAAAATACAAAACAGAAATCACAGCTGCCTCTTCATCCTTCATGGGAAGCAAGCCGGCGGCGAAAAGAACAGCAATCCAAAATTGCTGTGTTTCAGGGGAAAAAAATTACTTTTGATGATTGATCAGTACTATATTTTTGTTAACTTCTCTGTCTAAATTTGATTTTCTTCTTATTTTTTAAACTAGCTCATTATTAAAATATATATTTAAGTAAGTCTCTGAATGGGTTATAGAAATGAGTTGATTTTGTCTTTATTTTTTTACGTGTGTTCATGTACGTTTAAGCTTCTGTTGATCAAGTACATACTTAATTTTAAATATGTCTAGACTGCTGTCCCTCTATAAAAGAATTTTGAGATGATAGCTATCTCACATTTTCTCATTTGGTTTTATCACGAAGTGTATTTCACTAGGTCAGCTCTGTGTTTCGTTACTTTGAAAATAAATGTTGAGTGATATTTGAAATAATAATGCAAAAATATGAGGCAAGTGTAGCTATTTAAAACAGACTATTTTTACTGGAAGATACTCTTGTTAGCAAAACTAAGATGATAACTTTTATTATGGGTATACAGATAATAAGTTATATAAGTAAATATTAGTTTTTATTATAGTTTTAATTATTTGTAATTTTTTAGTTTTTGACTGTTTAAAATAGTTTCCAAGGAAATTTTTGGATTTCTGAATTATGTTTAGTTATTTGGGCAGCATTCATGTTCAAATGTTGCAACCAACCAAAAATTGGTTTTACTGCATATAAAATTTGTGTAAAATCATAAATATATAACATACTAGACATGTGTTCTTTATAGAAACAGTTTTTGAGGAATCATAGGTTTGGAATTTACAAGAGCAAATTCTGAAGGAGATATAATTACAGAAGCATTTTCACTGATAGCTAAGCAGAGGTTATAACTCACTGAAGATGGGACTGCTTTATATTTCATAGTACTGTTATTTAAAAGGAAAACAGAATTTTAAAAATCCCTTCAAATGTTTCACTTCTTGCTACTGGGAGAAATTAAAGTTCTTGGTTAACTAAGTAATGCTAACTAAATTCTATGTTTTTATGCATTGATCCTATTAATGATGAAATAAAGCTTTCTGGTGGTAGGAATTCAGGAACTCTGGAAAGTCATTTTTATCTTTTTCAAATGCTTAAAGAGTTTAGATAACTAAAGCAGTAGAATTCAAGAGGTTATACGGAAATAAAATTATTTTTGCTGTGTTAAATGCAAAATTTGTTTTTTCTTTTAAGTTTGTTTACAGTTACATACAAAATTATGTCACATTGAAATTAATTTGAATTGAAAGTTTAATTATGAAAAACGACTCTAAGAAAGTTGAAAAATAATGTTTCTGTCCCTACCCAGATTTAGCTAAACCATGAGGTTGAGCTCACTATTCATCGACCCAACACTTCTAACCCTAACTTCAAGGAGTTAGGGTTTGACTACAAAGTTAGAAGAAAGAAGCCACACAAGACTGCTCACTTCTGACACCAACTGCGGGTTTGGAAATTGCAGGGGAGGGCTCCCCAAATACTGTCAGATTCAAACATGTGCTTGCAGAACTCACTAAAACCTATTATATTCCTAGTTACAGTTCATTATACAGTTCAGTGACTGAACAACAACAGATAGTTCATTACAAGTAAAGAGTACAGATTATAACCAGCCAAGGGAAGAGATGCATAGGGCAAAGTCCATGAGGGTTCTAAAAGCAATGTTTCTGTTGTCCTCAAGTTGCATTACCATCGTTGCATCAATATGTACAGTGTTGCCAATCTGAAAAGCTCACTGGAGTTTTAGTGTCCAGAGTTTTTATTGTATCTTTCATATATAGACATGCTCAGTTGATTGCCCATGTGATGGTTTCAGATAGATTGATAATATCATATGACCCGAAGGCTCATCCTAAATGAGGTCTTTTGTAGTGCAGCCAACCCCTGCTCTAAACAAGGACACTCCTATCAGGTATGACATAGAGTGCCTCAAGAAGCTGAAGGCAAAGGCCATTTCTCTCTTTGGGCAAGGCCAGGTTCTTTACTGCACAGCATCCGTCACCCGAATTCCCCCAATATTAACATTTTTCTGTATCTACTTTATCTTTGGCTCTCATACTCCCTTCTCTCCTCCTTTTTTCCTCCCTTTTCCCCTTTCTCTCCTTCCTTTTTTATAATCTTTATCCCTTCATCTCTCTTTTCCTCATTTTATCCCTGTCTCCCTCTCCATCTGCTCTCTTCCTCTCATCCTTTTACCATTTCTTCTTTTTCTCTATGCTGTTTACAGCCTCTCTCTAAAAACAAAGTCATTCTTTGTTCTTTTGTATTACCACACTTCAGTTATCAAATGTTAAGATTTTGCCAATTGTCCCAGTGTCTTTTTATGGCAACAGAAAAATCCAGCATCAAGCCTTACATCCAGTTGTCACCTTACATTCAGTTATCTCTCTTTGGTTGGAAAAAGTACCTCAGTCTGTCTTAGGATTTCATGACATTGACCTTTTTCAAAAATGCACATCAGTTATTTTGCAGTGTGCTTTTATTTGGGCTTGTCTGATATTCACATTTTCATGTTCAAGTTATGTACTTTTGGCAGGAATGTTGCAGAAAGAATGTTGCATTTGTCCTGTTGCATCATATCTGAGGTTAGGTGATGATGTTGATATGGCTGGGCCTTTACTGGTGATGTTAACTCTGCTTACTTGTTTTAAGTGGTATTTATATGGTTTTTCCACTGCAGGATTACTATTTTCTCTTTGTCATGAATAATTATCTTATGGGGAGATACTTTGAGACTGTGTGAAACTGTCTTGAAACTTTCATGCACTAGTTTTAACATTCATTCATAATTCTTAACCTGAAATAATTATTGCTATAGTGGTTTAAATTATGATTTTTTTTATTTCACTGTTTTTCTATACTTACTAGATGGCTTTTTAGAGTAAGGGAGAATCTTACATTTTTTTCCTGTTAATTGAGCTTTTAAATGTATTTCAGTATTATTTCATGGGTACTTTTCTCCTTTTCTATTATTTTTTTATTAATTGGCTATTTTTTATTCATTTTATCGATCATTGGATTATAAGATTTATTATAGTATACATCTCAAGTAGTATTTATACCACTTTACATACGATCCAAACACCTTACTGTAGTAAATGTCACATTTCTCCCCAAGCTTTTGTACTATTGTTTATATACATTTTGCTTCTACATTTAACCCTGTAGTGCATTGTTATTGATTTTACTAAAATTTCTGTTTTTCTTTGTATCATGTTTATGATTTTCTCTACTTCCTGGAATATTAATAGCTGTTTTAATGATCTTGTCTGCAGTCATTCTCTTGGGGCAGTTTGTACCAACAAGGTATATTTGGCATTGCCTAGAGATACTTTGTGGAGAAGGCAATGGCACCCCACTCCAGTACTCTTGCCTGGAAAATCGCATGGACGGAGGAGCCTGGTAGGCTGCAGTCCATGGGGCCGCTAAGAGTCGGACACGACTGAGCGACTTCACTTTCACTTTTCACTTTCATGCATTGGAGAAGGAAATGGCAACCCACTCCAGTGTTCTTGCCTGAAGAATCCCAGGGACAGGGCAGCCTGGTGGGCTGCTGTCTGGGGTCACACAGAGTCAGACACGACTGAGGTGACTTAGCAGCAGCAGCAGAGATACTTTGAGTGTCACATCTGGGAACAATGTTGCATCTAGTGGATATAGGCCAGGGATGCTGCTAAATATTCTATTATATATGCAAGAAATAAGTACCACACCCAGAATTTCAGCAGTACCAAGGTTATGAAATCTTGGTCTGGGGCTCATTTGGTGCCACTGTTGAGGCATTACCATTCTAAGAACTCTGCCTAATTCTTTGTCTCTTAGGAAATTTTTCTGTTGTGTCTGGTGAAAGCAGACTGTACCTGGACCTATGTTAGGATGTTTCCACTAATTCTTGTCTAGTGACTTTTTTCGCCTGGCCCTGTTAGATTCTTTATATACTTTATGCAGATCGGTCTAATATGATTGATTTCAGGGAATCATTGTATAGACCTCCAGAGCGCTTCCTCCTCTCTGTGCATCTCTTTCCTCTTTTTTTTGCCTCACAAATTCTAGTCACATAAACCTACCTAAACTTTGAACTGTCTCCTAAGTAAAGCTATTGCGCTATTTTGATGTCCCTTCCTCTTGCATTATAATTTGGAAACTCTTCAACCAGTGAGCTGTGCACTTAGAGCACTCATTTGTGTTTTCTCTCAGGTATTAATATCCTGTACTGCTCTTTGTCCATTGCCTGAAACCTTTGTTTCACATCTGTTTTGTCCAGTTTTCTAGTTTAATATAGAAAAATAAATCTAATTCCTGTTAGTTTGTAATGGTAGGAAATAGAAGTTCTTTATATCGATGCTTGGTTTATCCTTACTTTGCTTAGTGGAAGCCCCTTCAAGTTGTTTCCTGTGTTTTTTTGGCATGTAAGTCCTTTCTGTAGTAGTGAGGAAGGTGGTTTCTTAGTTTCCACAATATATTTATTTTCTCAGCCCCAGAGTACACAGAAGTTCAGTTCAAAATTGCTGGTTGATACCTCTGCAAAACACAAGTATATTTGGCTAAATAAATTAGCCAAACTAATTTATGTTTGAAGTTCTTTTTTCTTTAGCCTGAGGGCATATGGTTTCAAAACTAAGTTTGCAAGTTATCTGGGATATTGTTAGCAAAAATGGCTGACTAAGGACATCCAAGAATTACCTTTCTCCTCTAAAAGCAGTGGAGAAAGCTGTTCATAGTGTCAGAATTGACGTTTTCAGAACTGCAGAATTAACCAAAAGTTTACTAAGGGTTGTTATTTATTAAAAATGGCTGAAACTTGATAGAGTATCTTTGTGACATTTTAACTTGCTCTATTCTCATTCCCCACTCCCCAAGTCCATGGTGTCTTGAAAATCAGCAGCCCACAATCATGATGAAAACCTGCAGCCTGACAGATACTGGAGGAGCCAGAAGAAGGTTGGAACTTTTTCAGAACTTTTTCAAATTCCCTGAGAATTATCTTTATTTGACCAGTAAGGTAGTTCACTGGAACACCCCATGGCAATTCTGTCTTTAACTAACTTGGCTAAGAGCTTGCCCAATGTGAAAAGCCTTTTTTCTGAGATCACTTTTTGAAATCAGTTAGAGGCAATTGTTTAACATCACAACTTCCCAAGGCAGTGAATAAGTTGGGAAAGACAGAAGTTAATCAAACAGTTTAAAAGGAAATCTGGAAAATTCACTATCCTTGGGAACTTTGATAAGTTTTGACATATTTCCTGGAATTAAGAAAGTCATATGAATGACAGGATTATGTGCATGTTCAGGAAAGTGTTGAGAAGGCCCTAAACCCTCACTTCTGGTTGACTTTGGGAGTTCTACATAAGCGGGAAGTGATGGCTAGTGTGGAATTGTCAACTTCCTGGCCAAGTGTTGAAGGTGTACCCCAACACAGGCTCTCAACAAAGTTAGTGAAGTATCAATTCCAGGCATTAAGGGAATCTTTGTCCAGTTATTAGCATACCACTAAGCAAATGAAGCAGAGACTTTAGTGGCCATATACAACAAAGAATACAGATTTCACAAAAATAGTTAAGAAAAGTCACTAGACAAACAGCAACAAAAAATAGCAACAACAAACCCTAAGGAGAAGAGAATATCTGATTTTTAGAGTTGCAACATACATTGTTATTTAAAATGTCTAGTTTTCAACAGAATGTTGTAACACATACACAGCATATGGCTCATATACAAGGAGAAAAAAAACAGTCTATACAAACTGTCCCAAATAGGCCCAGACTTTGAATTTATTTGATAAAAACTTTAAATAGGCTATTTTAAATGTGAACAAAAGGAAACAATACTAAAAGTCTAAGAGGAAGTTTGAGAACTATTCTTATCAAATAGAGAATATAAGTAATGAGATAGAAATTATAAAGAAGAAAGAAAAAGTTTTAGAAATTGAAAAATACATTACTGAAACAAAAATGTCAACACACGGGTTCGACAGTACATTTGAGCAGTTAGGAAGGATTGACTGAAGCTCACAATTCATCAGTTGAAAATAAATAATGAAAGTTAGTAGACTCTTGAAGATCCATGGGGATACCATCAAGTGTGTTAATATAGGCATAATGAGAGTCTAATATGACCCCACATTTCCAGTATAGTGGTGTACCCCCAAGAGAATTGAAAACATATTTAAAGGAAAAAAAATTGAATGCAAATGTTCATGGGAGCATTATTCATAATAGAGAAAAAGAGGAAAGAACCCAAATATCCATCCGTTGATGACTGGATAAATGGTATATACATGCAGTGGCATATTATTGAGCCATTAAAAAAGAATGGAGTATTGATACATATTGTGACATGGATGAATTAGAGTTCTGTTTATGTGAAATGTCTGGAATAGGTAAATCCATTGAGATCAAAAGTAGGTTAGTGGCTGAGAAGGGCTGAGGGGGAGAGGAATAGGGAGTGCCTGTTAATGGATGTGACATTTCTTTAAGGACTGGATGTGTTCTGAAATTGGATATTGTAGTGTTGGTTCCACAACTTTGTGAATATACAAAAATCCACTGAATTGTATGCTTTGTAAGGATGCATATTACTGTATGTGAATTATATCTCATTTTTTAAAAATAATAATAACATTTTACCTGGGTTAGTGTATTTTTTCCCCCACTCTTCTTCCTTCCATATAGTACTTCATTTGAAATGCATTTTAGTTCAAATATTTCTGATTGTATTTTATTTTAAGGATTATTTTCTATATCCTTGGTAATTGTATTTACTTTTTTCTTTATGTATGTGAAACGTTAATATTGTTCTGTATGTTAAGAGCTCCATAAAACAGTATACTCAGAGAAGTGGCAGCTCTGCTCTTCAAATTGTTTATTTCCGTTTCACCCCAAGCCCTCCCTCCCCATGTAGATAATCAGCCTCATTCACCCTTAGTGTATTCTTCCTGTGTTTTTATTTGCAGACTAATAAATGTTAATTTTTTATTTCCCCTTTCTTACATAAAAATTGAAATTTTCTAGATGCTTGTATAATCCTTGGTTTCTTCATTTAAAAAAGGAGTTCCCTGGTGGCTCAGACAGTAAAGCGTCTGTCTACAATACAGGAGACCTGGGTTTGATCCCTGGGTTGGGAAGATTCCCTGGAGAAGGAGATGGCAACCCACTCCAGTACTCCTGCCTAGAAAAATTCCATGGACAGAGAAGCCTGGTATCCATGGGGTCGCAAAGAGTCGGACACAGCTGAGCAACTTCACGTTCACGTTCTTCATTTAAAAATGTTGGGTTGGTCCAAAAGTTCATTTGTTTTTTTCCATAAGATGGCTCTTGTTAATGCTTAGTTGTCCTTAACATTGTTCAAAACAATTTTGTTAGATTATATTGTGACAGCTGTCATATCAGCATGCATTAAAAACTTATCAAAATTGGTGAATTTTTGTATAGCCATTTTAATATTGAAGATGGGGAAAGCAACATTTTTGGCATATTATGCTTTATTATTTCAAGAAAGGTGAAAACAACTAATATGTGAAAAAGATTTGTACAGTGTATGAAGAAGGTTCTGTGAATGATCAGACATGTCAAAAATGGTTTACAAAGTTTCATTCTGGACATTTTTCGCTGAAAAATCTTCCATGGTCTTGTTGAAGTGATAGCAATCAAATAGACATTAATTGAGAATAATCAATATTTTACCACACAGGAGATAGCCAACATACCCAGAATATCCAACTCAAGTGTTGAAAATAATTTGCACGAACTTGGCCAAGTTAATCTCTTTGACATTTGGGTTCCACATAAGTGAAAAAACCTTCTTGACTATATTTCTGCATGCAATTCTCTACCTCAAAGTAATGAAAATATTGTGTTTTTAAAACAAATTGTGATAAGTGATGAAAAGTGAATACTGTATAATGTTGTAGAACAGAAGAGATCCTGCGGCAAGCAAAATGAACCACCAACCACACCAAAGGCCAAACTTTATCCAAAGAAGGTGATGTTGTGTATATGGTGTGATTGAAAGGGAGTCCTCTTATGAGCACCTTCTGGAAAACCAAATGATTATTTCCAACAAATATTGCTCCCAGTTAGACCAACTGAAAGCACTCAAAGAATAGTGTCTGGAATTAGTCAACAGAAAATGCATAATCAGCTTACCATAAGACTGCATATTTCTTTGATGACCAGATAAAAACTGTTAAAGCCTGGCTGGGAAGTTCTGATTCATCTACCATTTTCACCAGACATTGCACCTTCACATGTCCAGTTATTTCAGTCTTTACAAAATTCTCTTAATGCAAAAAGCTTCCGTTTCCTAGAAGACTGAAAAGGCACCTGGAATAGTTCTTTGCTCAAAAAGAGAGAAAGTTTTGGGATGATGGAATGACAAAGTTGCCTGAAAAATGCCAGAAGGTAGTGGAACAACATAGTGAATGTGTTGTTCAATAAAGTTCTTGGTGAAAATGAAAAATGTGTCTTATTTTTAGTTAAAAACCAAAGGCCAACCCAACATATTCTGTAAATCTCTACAGATCTGTCCATAGAGGTCTTCCTTCTTTAAAATAAAACTAGTGAATATAACAGAATAGAAATGGACACAGATATGGAGACCAGGCTAGTGGTTACCAAGGGGAGAGAGGTGGGGGAAGGGCAAGATAGGTGAAGGGGATTAAGAGGTTCAAACTGCTAGGAACAAAAAAGTATTGAGGATGTAGTGCACAGCACCTGGAGCATGGCCAGGTGTGTGAGAGGGGCTGTATCCACTGTTGCTTGCTCTGAAGACAGAGAAAGAATCACAACCTGAGGAAAGCTGGTGGCTTCTAGAAGCCTTCCGTTGACATCAAGAAGAAAATGGGAATCTCAGGCCTACCACCTCAAAAAACTGAATTCTGCTAACAACCTGAATGAGCCATGGGAAGGACCCTACCTGAGTGCCTCTAAAGAGGAACACAGCCCTGCTGAAACTCTGATTTTAGCCCACTGAGACCCATGTCAGACTTTAGAACTATTAGATTATGTTTATTTTTGTTTAAGCCATTACAGAATAGCAATAGCATCACACATCATTGAGTAGATCTATTTATTCACTCACTTATGTATGAGTCTTGGAGAAGGGAATAGCAACCCACTCCAGTATTCTTGCCTGGAGAATCCCATGGACAGAGGAGTCTGGCAGGCTCGTCCATGGGGTCGCAAGAGTCGGACACGACTTAGCAACTACACCACCACCACCACCACCATGTATGAGCCTTTGGTTATTTTTCATATTTTACAACTGCAAGCAATTTTCAAATAAAATATGAATCAACTGTGTATTTTCATATTGTTGGAGGGTGTCTTTGAAGTAAGTTCCTAGAAGTAATACTGTTAGGTTAGAAGGTAAATGTGTATGTAGTTTTATTAAAAATAGCCCCATACATTGTCAGTTGTCTTGATTTTTGTCATTCATGTTTCCATCATGTTTGTCTATCACTTATTTGATGTATTCAGATGTACTGGTTCCTCTGTATTTACTATTATTTTAATTTTTATATATACATTTGGGATCATAGTTAGAAAATCTTACTCTGCTACTTTCTTTCTACTTTGATATCAATTTTGCTGTCCATGTGTTCTTTGTGTTTCCATTTGTCTGAAACACCTTTGACTATCCTTTGATTTTTAGTCTTTCTGAATCATTCTGTTTCAGATATGTCTCTTGAAAAGAGCATTTTGTTGAGCCTTTATGAGCCAGCTTGAAAATCTTTCTGTATAATCAAATTAAACCCTTTCACAGTTGTTAATAAGATGAATATGATTGCTTTCAACTCTTTCAGATTATCTTATGCTATTTTTGTTCAGTCATGTCCAACTCTGCAACCCCATGAACTGCAGTGCTTTAGACTTCCCTGACCTTCACTGTGTCCCTGGAGTTTGCTCATTTTCAAGTCCGTTGAGTCATTGATGCTGTCCAACCTTCTCATCCTCTCAGGCAATAATTATTATATTCATTTTGTTCCTCTCCATAATGTCTGCTATGTTCTCTTTTTTAGAAAGAGATTCCTAAATTTGATGTTTAGAAAAGCCAGTATTTCCGTTTTGGTAGTTATCTTTGTGCTTCTACCTTTATTTAATGCCTTTAGTCCTGTATTTTTTTTTTTAATTCACAATCTGTATTATCCATTTTCAGTGACATCTCTTAAGTTTCACTTGTTGCCTAAACCACAACTAATGGGTTTATTCTACTTTCCTCCTTCCATCTGCATTCTCTTCCAGTTTTTAGTTTTGTTGTTTTTACTTCATTAGGAGATACAACACATAACATAGAGCATTATTATATAACATATTGTTCCCTTATCCCCACCTTCATTTTAGGCTTAGATTTACAATTAAGTATGTTAAAGCTAAATTGCTCAAGTTTTCTCAGTCATCTTTTGTTGGATAAAGTTCATTTTCTAGCAGATTCCTCAAAAAGAACTCATGGAAAAAACTGTTTGAGCTCTTGATGCTTCAATGTTTTTCTGTAGTTTTCACACTATAAATTTTTTTTTCTCTGGTTTTCATAGTTAAACATGACTGGATCTTGGGTTTGTGGCTTTCTCAGTGATCCTGCCCCTTTTGCTTGTGACAGTTAAACAGTCATTGTATCTGTGGTGGAGTTTCTTGTTCCTTCCCAAGTTAGGAGATCTGGGTGAAGCCTTGACCCTTCCCAGGGATGCAGAGTTGTTTCTTGTTTTTCGTATTTTTCCTTTTACCCTTCCCCAGCCCACAGCAAGTCTTTGTACCTGTGTTCTGGTTAACAATGTTTGACGACCTTATTGTGGCTTAAGGCTTTTTTCCTCAGTAAGGAAGAAGGATCTTGTAGGTATTTGTGTCCTTGCTTCAGTAGTAGCTCTCCTCTTTCAGGCCTGCACCATCAACAACAGTTTTTGCTCTGTCCCCAGTCTTTCTCCTGAGTGCCCAGTGTAGACCTATGGAATTCCCATACCCTTTAGAGTTCTTGACATCTCTAAATAATTATACTACATTTTCCTCTAGAACTTTTATGGGTTTTTGTTTACCTTTCAAGCTTAATATTTCTGGAATTTACCCTGATGGGCAAACTGCTAAATAATCACACCAGTTAGTTACAGTGAATTTGTGTTTCTCAGCCTCTCCTGAAGTTAGGTTGGGGACATGTAACAAGAATTAATTATTGGAATATGAGTGAAAATTATATAAACTACTTCTAGATCTGCCCCAGGAAATTGTCATCTATCTTCTACCCTTCTTTTCACCCTCAGGTGTCAAGTCCTGGGGAGACAGTAGAGGACCCTGTTTTTAAGATGAAGAAATAACCATCAATGTGGGAACCGCAATAACTGTGGAAATCATACTTACCACCTTTCCCTCCACTTAAGCCAAATTGACTTAAGTTAGCCTCTATCAAACATCTTTGTGTAAAACCAGTGAGAATTTTTTTTGTAGTACAAGTATTACTCTGATACAGAAATTGTTGCTAGAAAAAGAATGTTCCTATGACAAAAATCCAAAATATACTTAGCATTGGTCCACTATACAGTCAAGATGGAAACTAATAATCCAAGGCTATAAAACTGGAGATTTGTGCCTGCAATGACAAGACATTTTTTTAAATGGTTATTTGCAATTGCTTAAAAGGTAGATGACGTGTTTATTGACCTCATAGTACTAAGGAGAGAGGCTGGAGAATGGAATGGTGGTATTGAGTGTTGATTGTTACTCTGGACTTAACAGGGTGATGGGGGGGAAAAATGGGATTTAGCAAAAATCTGTTAGTTCGAAAGCAGAAAAAAAAAGATGAAAAAGCCATGACTTCTAGTCCCAAATAATAAGAGATAATGGACAAATGTCCACTGAGACTTCTGGGTCTACACAGACCTAAGATGTGGCATTTCCTCCTAAGCATGATAGCTTTAAGCCATGTTGGCAAATGGAAAAAATAAGTTGGGCTTGAGAATTATATTTAGGAAAGAACTTTGAAGGATACTATTAGCATATGTAAGTGAATAGATACCTCTCCCTCAAAAATAGTGGTTTGCTTTTTTGTAATGTCAACAAAATTGGAAGTCTGGATTTCAGTAGCCTTTGAATTTTCTTTCATTATGAGTGGGGGATCCCAAACTTGCTTAGAGAAGAGGTGAGTTGCAAAAACTAAAGGCTCCCAGGAAAGTCAATATCCCCATCATTTATTTCAAATGTAATAATGGACCAAACAGTCTCCAGAAAGGTAGATTCAGAGCTATGAAGAACACTGTATAAGTAGTTCCTTCTAGATAGAAAAGCTGCTATCAGGAAAGTGGCCCACTACCAGAAAGAGGGATCTCAAAATGCCTGCCAGAAGGATATCATAACCAGTGCCTTCTGTGTGTCTCCCATATTCCTTTTACCAGATGGCAATTTATATCACAAACCTCCTGTCCATGCTTTATCGTTGTAAATTGGGTCTGGTGGCAATAGAGAGATTTCTGTAACTGTTGTTGTTAGTGCAAGTATCACTGGAACCTCAAGTGGCCATATCAAGAACTGGTGGAAAGAACCACACGTTCAGAGATCTTGGCCTTTGAGCTGATTGCAATAACTGAATGGAATTTTGAGTTTTCTCTCTTGGGGAAGGAGGGAGTATGCTTTATGAGGTAGGGCACCTGGTAACCAGAAGGACATACTATGTTAGAAACTGGCTAAGAAGTGTTCATTTAATCTATTTCTTCTTTTAGTTAGGTACCTGTCTAAATTACACTTCCCAGCCTCCTTGAAGTTGGCAAATGCTGGCCAGAAGAATGTGGGTACATGATTTTCACCTTCCCCATAGAACTTTCCAGGGAATCTCCACATTTCTCTCTTTGTTTTCCAGCTAGATGTTAAACATCTTGGGCAGCCTTACAACACAGATTTACAAGATGGTGAAATTTCTGTTAATATCAGCCAGGGTCCCTGCTTGGTTGTATCCAGCCACCGATTGAACTTCACATGAGCAAGAGCTAAGTAAGTATTTGGTTATGTCACTGAGATTTAGAGTGTTAGCTGTTACTGCAGCTAAGAATTATTGTAAAACATATGTGTGGTTGGTACCTTACTATTCTAGTTTTTCCAAAATACATATTGTTCTAATGCCTTTTTTGAATAGTTGGGTTGTCTGTCCTTCTCCACTGATTTGAAATGTCACTGTATATTAATATTCAGTCCATTGTTCATAGACTCACTCCCTTGGCTGCTTATCTGTTTCTCTGACCAAATACTGCATTTTAAATTATTATAGCCTTGTAATTTATTTAGACACTGAGTAGCTGTTTTTACTTAACAAGGTTTTTTTTTTTTTTTTCTCAGAATTTTCTTAGCAAGACTTATATCTTTTCTTTAGCAACAGATTTTAAAATCAGCTTATAGGTTTTATTTCAAAAAATTGTCTTGGAATATTAATTTTGATTCCTTTTAGAAATTTTTTTGTAACCTGGAAGGTATTTGTATTTCAGAAGTGTTCTCATTGTTGTTCTGTAGTTATATAAAATGATGGGTCTCTTTCCATGGATGGCCCTAAAATGTGGAACTACAGAAGAAATGATATGAACAGGAGCAAGCTCAGTAGTCTTAAATATGACATCATTGTGCAGAAATTAAGTAGCCTTAAGTTGGAAACTGGAATGTTGTTTGTACTTTGAACATGAGTTTTCCCTCAAGGGAAAACTGGTTGTGAAAGAAAGTCATTCTCCATGCTGTTTTCAGAATATAATTAAAAGGATGTTTTTCAGTAAAGACAGCCAAAACTTAGAGGATCAGTGAATGGTGGAGTGTTATTTGTGTTTATTTTTAAACTAAACAAGATATGAATATTCTTTGTTTAGCTTAGCTCTCTTATGGACAGAAGTTCACAGTCTTCACATACACCAACAATAAACAATTTAGCTCAAGTCTGAAGTAAGTGTGAACTAGTTCTGATTATTTTTTAAATCATAGGTACCACCTGTGATAAAGGAGAAATTTATAAGCCCTATCAAAATTTTAAGGTCTGTATGTGCTATGTATACAATCTGAAAGTTCTTGTCCTTCCTCTTTCTAATCATCATCTTTATCAGTTTGAATTCCTACTCTGCTTTTCTCTTTCTTTTCTTTAATCTGTCCTTTTCTAAACAAAGCACTTAAAAATCTAAGAATAGAAGTTTAATTTCTCAGCATAAAAAGGAGTGTCTTACACTAATAATCCAAGTAATGCATTTCAGACTCTTTTGTTGACCATGATGGCTACTCCATTTCTTCTAAGGGAATCTTGCCCACAGTAGTAGATATAATGGTCATCTGAGTTAAATTCACCCATTCCAGTCCATTTTAGTTCGCTGATTCCTAGAATGTCGACGTTCACTCTTGCCATCTTCTGTTTGACCACTTCCAATTTGCCTTGATTCATGGACCTGACATTCCAGGTTCCTATGCAATAATGCTCTTTACAGCATCAGACCTTGTGTCTATCAACAGTCACATCCTCAACTGGGTATTGCTTTTGCTTTGGCTTCATCCTTTCATTATTTCTGGAGTTATTTCTCCACTGATCTCCAGTAGCATATTGGGCACCTACCGACTGGGGGAGTTCCTCTTTCAGTATCCTATCATTTTGCCTTTTCATACTGTTCATGGGGTTCTCAAGGCAAGAAAACTGAAGTGGTTTGCCATTCCCTTCTCCAGTGGACCACATTCTGTCAGACCTCTCCAGCATGACCCTCCCATCCTGGGTGGCCCCACAGGGCATGGCTTAGTTTCATTGAGTTAGACAAGGCTGTGGTCTGTGTGATCAGATTGGCTAGTTTTCCGTGATTATGGTTTCAGTGTGTCTGCCCTCTGATGCCCTCTCACAACACCTACCATCTTACTTGGGAACACTGAAGAAGCTGAGGTTGAACGGTTCTATGAAGACCTACAAGACCTTTTTTTTTTTTTTTTTTTTTAGAACTTTACGAACAAGTTGTTCTAGAGTATATTGTTTAGTGAAAAACAGCATTAGAATGATATGAACAATTTAGAACTTTATGAACAAGTTGTTCTAGAGTATATTGTTTAGTGAAAAACAGCAGCAGGTCTACAAGACCTTTTAGAACTAACACCCAAAAAAGATGTCCTTTTCATTATAGGGGACTGGAATGCAAAAGTAGGAAGTCAAGAAACACCTGGAGTAACAGGCAAATTTGTTCTTGGAGTACGGAATGAAGCAGGGCAAAGTCTAATAGAGTTTTGCCAAGAGAATGCACTGGTCATAGCAAACACCCTCTTCCAACAACACAAGAGAAGACTCTACACATGGACATCACCAGATGGTCAACACCAAAATCAGATTGATTATATTCTTTGCAGCCAAAGATGGAGAAGCTATATAAAGTCAGCAAAAACAAGACCAGGAGCTGACTGTGGCTCAGATCATGAACTCCTTATTGCCAAATTGACACTGAAATTGAAGAAAGTAGGGAAAACCACTAGACCATCAGGTATGACCTAAATCAAATCCCTTATGATTATACAGTGGAAGTGAGAAATAGATTTAAGGGACTAGATCTGATAGCATGCCTGATGAACTATGGATGGAAGTTCGTGACATTGTACAGGAGACAGGGATCAAGACCATCCCCATGGAAAACAAATGCAAAAAAGCCAAATGGCTGTCTGAGGATGCCTCACAAATAGCTGTGAAAAGAAGAGAAGCGAAAAGAAAAGGAGAAAAGGAATAATACAAGCATCTGAATGCAGAGTTCCAAAAAATAGCAAGGAGAGATAAGAAAGCCTTCCTCAGTGATCAATGCAAAGAAATAAAGGAAAACAACAGAATGGGGAAGACTAGAGATCTCTTCAAGAAAATTAGAGACACCAAGGGAACATTTCATGCAAAGATGGGCTCAATAAAGTACAGAAATGGTATGGACCTAACAGAAGCAGAAAATATTAAGAAGAAGTGGCAAGAATACACAGGAGAACTGTACAAAAAAGAGCTTCACGACCAAGATAATCACGATGGTGTGATCACTCACCTAGAGCCAGACATTCTGGAATGTGAAGTCAAGTGGGCCTTAGAAAGCATCACTATAAACAAAGCTAGTGGAGATGATAGAATTCCAGTTGAGCTCTTTCAAATCCTGAAAGGTAATGCTATGACAGTGCTTCACTCAATATGCCAGCAAATTTGGAAAACTCAGCAGTGGCCACAGGACTGGAAAAGGTCAGTTTTCATTCCAATCCCAAAGGCAATGCCAAAGAATGCTCAAACTACCGCACAATTGCACTCATCTCACATGCTAGTAAAGCAATGCTCAAAATTCTCCAAGTCAAGCTTCAGCAATGTGAACTGTGAACTTCCAGATGTTCAAGCTGGTTTTAGAAAAGGCAGAGGAACCAGAGCTCAAATTGCCAACATCTGCTGGATCATCAAAAAAGCAAGAAAGTTCCAGAAAAACATCTATTTCTGCTTTATTGACTATGCCAAAGCCTTTGACTGTGTGGATCACAATGAACTGTGGAAGATTCTTCAAGAGATGGGAATACCAGACCACCTGACCTGCCTCTTGAGAAATCTGTATGCAGGTCAGGAAGCAACAGTTAGAACTGGGCATGGAACAACAAACTGGTTCCAAATAGGAAAAGGAGTTCGTCAAGGCTGTATATCGTCACCCTGCTTATTTAACTCATACACAGAGTACATCATGAGAAACGCTGGGCGGGAAAAAACACAAGCTGGAATCAAGATTGCCAGGAGAAATATCAATAATCTCAGATATGCAGATGACACCAACCTTATGGCAGAAAGTGAAGAGGAACTGATGAAAGTGAAAGAGGAGAGTGGAAAAGTTGGCTTAAAGCTCAACGTTCAGAAAACGAAGATCATGGCATCTGGTCCCATCACTTCATGGGAAATAGATGGGGAAATAGTGGAAACAGTGTCAGACTTTATTTTTTTTTGGCTCCAGGATCACTGCAGATGGTAACTGCAGCCATGAAATTAAAAGATGCTCACTCCTTGGAAGAAAAGTTGTGACCAACCTAGATAGCATATTAAAAAGCAGAGACATTACTTTGCCAACAATTGTCTGTCTAGTCAAGGCTATGGTTTTTCCAGTGGTCATGTATGGATGTGAGAGTTGGACTGTGAAGAAAGCTGAGCACCGGAGAAGATGCTTTTGAACTGTGGTGTTGGAGAAGACTCGTGAGGGTCCCTTGGACTGCAAGGAGATCTAACCAGTCCATCCTAAAGGAAATCAGTCCTGGGTGTTCATTGGAAGGACTGATGCTAAAGCTGAAACTCCAATACTTTGACCACCTCATACGAAGAGTTGACTGTAAAAGACCCTGATGCTGGGAGGGAATGGGGACAGGAGGAGAAGGGGACGACAGAGGATGGGATGGCTAGATGGCATTACTGACTCAATGGATGTGAGTTTGAGTGAACCCCGGGAGTTGGTGATGGACAGGGAAGCCTGGCGTTCTGCAATTCATGGGGTCGCAGAGAGTCAGAAGTGACTGAGGGACTGAACTGACTGACTGACACTAATAATCAGTATTTCACTTAGTGGAGAAATATTGGAAGTTAGAAACATAACAAGGATGGCTCTCATTATACTGTTACTACATTTTCACTTATCATTGTTTTAAAAGTTGAAGCCAGTGCAGTTAGAAATGGAAAGGAAGAAATAAAATTAACATCGGTTCTACCTCTGCCTTATTTACAGTATATTTCCCATTCATTTTATTCCAGTTTTATTGTGGTTACAGTAAGGATGCTTTTGTTTGTTTTTTATCCTCATCTTCGTGTAAGGTATCCAAATTCCCTCACCCCTTTCTCCAGGAGGACCCACAAGTGTCCAGGACTGTTGAATGAGAGGTTGTGTGTGTGCTTAGTCACTCAGTTGTATCCAGCTTTTGCAACCCCATGGACTGTAGCCCTCCGCCCATGGGATTCTCCAGACAAGAACACTGGAGTAGGTTGCCATTCTCCTCTCCAGAGGATTTTCCCAACACCAGGATTGAACCTGGGTCTTCTGCATTGACAGGCATATTCTTTACCATCTGAGCCACTGGGGAAGCCTGAATGACAAGTTACCTGTAGGTAAAAAGTCAGAAAACCTTTCATGCTGCTTCCCAAAACTCTGAAAATTTTTGTTCTTCCTCTTTCTAACCATCTTCCTTATCAGTTTGAATTCCTACTCTACTTTTCTCTTTCTCCCAGACCCTGTTTTATTTGAGGCCAGAGAAAACAGCCCTACAAGTATGGCTATAAGAACTCATCAGGCACTTTAGGAGTAAGGTTTTTTTGAATGTTTGTTCCTAAGTGGATATGAACTGGGAGTAAAGAAATGACCAATTGAGGCTAAGTGAGAAAGAAAAGGCGAGAAAAAGCCTGAAAACAACAAAATAAATACTTCATGGATTGCATACATACTATATAGGGTTTCTTGGCAGGCACTCAGTAAATAATAACTATTAGTTCTTGACAAACTCATCTGACTGCTGATTAATCATTTATAAACATTGTCAATCTTTTAGTCACTTTGCTGACAATTAACATTTTAGGGAGAAGGTGTCTTTTAATTCATTCAACATGGGATCTGGAGCTGTGTCCTGCTTGATGTAGGATATCATGGTTAGCAATGCAATGTGGGCAAAGTATTCTCCCCCAAAGGAAATCAAGGCGCTAATATCTCTTAAATAGTAGAAAGACATGGTGTTAGCCAAGAAAGAGTAGCTGTCCTGTACAAGTCTAGTAAGAGACCATGAATATATGTGAATCTGTTAATAGAAAGAAATGAAACACCTTAAGAGAGAAGTAAACTCCCCATGTGTACCCCAGGGAAGTACTTGACTCCTGGAGAGACAGGAGGAGTAAGGGGAATAATCAGTTGTCTAGTTTGGCTACAGAAGAGAATGCAGAAAAGTGGTAGATATGAAACTGATGAACTGGAGAATTAAGGCTAAAGGAAGGCCTTGAATGTCATTTAAGGTTCTTGAAATTTAATTTACAGGAAATTGAGAAACTCAATTGGAAATTGAAAAATCTGAGGATGGAGAAAGCTATGTACTTGTGTGAGATTTGAAGCATGTAATATAACCACCTTGCCAAGTATCCTTAGCTTTTTTGTATTTCCAGTAACTAACCTCTTTGAAAATGTTCTAAGTCAAAGTTTTCCCATGATATTTCAAATCAACAGATCATTTGTGTAAGGTTAAAATTACCTTTAACAATAATGGGAGAAAAATACACACGCACATGGGAAAAACAGCTCCAAAAACAACGTTTTGGCTTTTCTTGTGCAAGAGCACAGCACCTTGAATGTCTTTTATAAGGTTCCAGAAGTATCTCAAATTACTAAAAGGAGGGGAAATAAATATCAGTTACTAAGTTTCATGTTAAATGTTATTTAATTAGTAAAGTGCGTTAATGAAATAAACAGTTCCATTCAAATTAAAAAGCATGTATACCATTATGAAATACTCAACATTTCTTTTTTTTAGAAAATCAGCTAATATGGAAATTTGATAATAGATCTAGCAATGATCATCAATGACTGCTAAAACGAGTAGGTAAGAATCTATTGGGGATTTCTATAGTGGATGTATCAGACTGACAATGCTGAGCCCACTGATCATTTTTAACATCACAAAAAGATAGATGGTAGAGACATCCTGGGCTTCCTCGTATGATGGAGTTATGAAGATCATGATAGATGTCCTTCATAACTCCATCATACGAGGAAGCCCAGGATATCTCTACCATCTATCCATCCATAGGTGGATCATGTCTTGTTGCACCCCCAAATCAAACCTAACCTACATCTGGTCAAGCCTCCAGATTTGACGTTTCATTGGAAATACAAGGAACAGAAGAATGTGTTAATATTAAATGACACCACCAGTATCCAGTCTTCAAAATCTAGAATGTGGAAAATTCTATAAGATAGTAGGTGTTCTATATAAAAAAAAAAAAATTCACATACTTTAATAGCAAGACAAAAAATGATAAAAGGGAAATATATGGATTTTAAAAAGATTTAACTTCTATGCAGAGTACATCATGAGAAACGCTGGGCTGGAAGAAGCACAAGCTGGAATCAAGATTGCTAGGAGAAATATCAATAACCTCAGATATGCAGATGACACCACCCTTATGGCAGAAAGTGAAGAGGAACAAAAAAGCCTCTTGATGAAAGTGAAAGAGGAGAGTGAAAAAGTTGGCTTAAAGCTCAACATTCAGAAAACGAAGATCATGACATCTGGTCTCATCACTTCATGGGAAATAGATGGGGAAATAGTGGAAACAGTGTCAGACTTTATTTTTGGGGGCTCCAAAATCACTGCAGATGGTGACTGCAGCCATGAAATTAAAAGACGCTTACTCTTGGAAGAAAAGTTATGACCAACCTAGATAGCGTATTGAAAAGCAGAGATATTACTTTGCCAACAAAGGTCCGTCTAGTCAAGGCTATGGTTTTTCCAGTGGTCATGTGTGGATGCAAGATTTGGACTGTGGAGAAAGCTGAGTGCCGAAGAATTGATGCTTTTGAACTGTGGTGTTGGAGAAAACTCTTGAGAGTCACTTGGACTACAAGGAGATCCAACCAGTCCATTCTAAAGGAGATCAGCCCTAGAATTTCTTTGGCCACCTCATGCGAAGAGTTGACTCATTGGAAAAGACTCTGATGCTGGGAGGGATTGGGGGCAGGAGGAAAAGGGGACAACAGAGGATGAGATGGCTGGATGGCATCACCGACTCGATGGACGTGAGTTTGAATGAACTCTGGGAGTTGGTGATGGACAGGGAGGCCTGCCGTGCTGCGATTCATGGGGTCGCAAAGAGTCAGACACGACCGAGCGACTGAACTGAACTGAACTGAAAACACATAATAACTAAGTCATTGTGTCCTTGTTTGATCCTGAATCAAACAAATCAACTTAAAAAAAAATTTTAAGACAATCAGTGAAATTTGAATGCTAACTAGGTATTTGATGCTATTAAGGAATTGTTATGTTAATTTTACTGCAGTGAAAGGAACATTATTTATTGATGACAATCAACTTTAAATAACTTCATAATGGAAGTATTGAATGAATATCTAAAATATTCTGATAAGGCAAACTCAACCCTAAGATGTTTTTCTAAGCACATTCAAATGAGACTACTGTTTGAGGTTAAAACTCTTATTGGCCTCTTGTTGATCATCAAAAGAGAAAAAAAAAATCACAGAGGACCACCTGTTGCTAAATTGTGGAATCCTGTACATAAAAGAGAAAAGGAGGATGACCTTTTTTTCCCATGTTTCTAATACTCAGAAGTATTCCTTTTAGAAAATTGGGGAGCAAGGGGCAGAAAATAAGGCTTTGTATGCTTAGCTCCTGATACACCTTCTCAAACTCTGAAAGAGTAACAGGATAACTCCCTGTGGACGAAAAGTCATCTCTGGTCAGCCTGGGCCTTGGAGAAAATCTTGACATTGTAGGTCACTTTCCAGAGAACCAGTTGCCTAAATTAGGGAAGAAGTTGCACCATTTATGTGTTTTCTATCCCATTCCTCTTACTTCGTCCCCTCAGATCTCTCATCTGCAAAGCAAATTTAACCCAGTTGCTGATGCTCTTGGACTCAGGCGCAGAAACGTCAGGAATGAGTTGCGCCACTCTTGCCTCACCCCAGCATCAACCACATGTGAATTTTTCTATATCATGGATTAAAAAGTGGTGAAAACGCTAAGATAATACTGCAAGAGGGAGGGGTACAGCTGACTACTGTTCCTCTCCCCCAACCCTCTCATTACAGCTGCATTTCTTCCAGAACACTAATATTTTGCTGTGTTTTTCTCTGAGGTTTTCTGCCATTGAATTGTACCCACTCTAGAGGGACTGTGACTAATTAGAATGTATGTTTGATTAATGAACTAATAATAATGAACAGTGCCTGAAACAGCGAACACTGGATGACACCAAAGTAATCGTCTTTTACACTAATACCTTTCCATGAGCAGGTGAGAAAAGCAGGAAATCGGTGGTTTCAAGTGTCGCTAATGTCCTGCTGCTGCTGCTAAGTCGCTTCAGTCATGTCTGACTCTGTGCGACCCCATAGACGGCAGCCCACCAGGCTCCCCCGTCCCTGGTACTGTCAAAAATGAAAACTGCCAGCCACAAGCCTACGTCTATTTTACCTGCAAGAGCTCCTTAAAGGTAAATTGTTTGTGGATTAATTATTCTTCTCCCAAAACACTTGCTCACAGTTTGGGGCCTGTCTGTCTTCTTAGGCTACTAGCTTCAGGTTAATCTGGTACACATTTAAATAAGGATTACTGTGATAGCAATGTTTCTCTTCATATAAATAATTTGTATCTTGAGCCAGATGTGTCCCCTGGGTGCACATATGCTCATGAGCATTTCTAAGATGCGAATCAAAACAGAGGGCAGTTATTCTTTCTGTGCCTGTTCCGCATCCTTGGAAGTGGTTGGTAATGACGACAAAAGTTAGAATCTGTTCCGGTATGATAGTTTCTTTTTAAAATATCAGGTAGATTTTTATCCATCATAGACAAGTTTCAAGTCGTGTGAGCTTGATAAACAGTTTGTTAATATAAAAGGCAATTAAGCAAAATCACCAACCATACACATGGCTTTAAGATCTTAATCTAAGTGAAATTCATATCATTTATTTATATGTAACAACAAATGACCACTCTAGACACTTGAAATCATTTATTCAAGGCATTTTTACATAATCTTGCAATCATAGTATAGGCATATAATAAAAGAATGTGCGAGTGTAAAGAAGATTATAAAGCCAGTGTCTGGGCATTTAAAATAAGAGCTCTTCAAAAAAAAAGTTAAAAATGTTTTACAACTAGTATTCCTGAAAAATTTGGAAGAGACTAAAACGTCATTAAAAACATTACAATACCAAATCACATGTTACGTAGTTCATAGCAAGCAGTTATATATTAAATGTTTATATCCTGTGAGCTAAGACAACACATTTTACATTCAAGTTGAAATAATTCAGCACCATTTTGATTAGAAGGATAAATGACATGCTTTAAGCATTCAAAAGTGGCCCAAGACTTTTGGTAGCTGGGAATGAAATGTGGCTATTGATTGTGATATATAGAAAAGGGTAGTTTTACTTATTAGTTATACTGTTAGTATCAAAACAAGTTATTTTTAAAACAAAATGTCTTCTGATCAGAAGTTCAGTATTTTAACATAATTTGGTAAAGAGGAATTCTTAGTACCATGATTTTAGTGAACTGCATTTCCTCTACAGTCTGAATATTGAGAAAGATTATGAGTGTGATGATCTCCTATGAGGTCAAGGAGAAAAAACATTTGTTCTTCATTATTAAAAATAATGTCTAGTGAATGATTAGCAATTGTGAATGTCATTACGTAAAAATATAAAGATTTCCTGGAAATAGGAAAGCTATGTGAGACTGAATCCTAGCCTTAGAAGGCAAGACCTCTTTAATACAAACTGTGGTCTGAATAATTATGAGGCCACTAATATGGCATGTGGAAGACTCACTAAGTTATCTTCCTATTTTTTTCACAGTCTGTGTTTAAAAACCAGTCTCTTTTCAGTACTCAAAATTCTTTGTTTCATTTCTACTTCCTATTTAAAAGATTTTTTTATTTAGAGTTTGGTAAGGCTGGATTATATTTTTTATTAATGGATACATTTTACCAACTAATCATTATCTGTGAGTTTTCGTGGTTATTCAGAGAAGAGATTCTTTGAGGTTCAAAAATACTGAGTGTTAAATCAATATTTGTGAGTTATTTGAGAGTGTTTAGGAGTGATTAAGGGGGGAGGAATATTTATATAAGGAATAAGTGAGAATATTTAACCTTTTAATTGAATTTTTTTCCCAAAATCAATGAAATAGTATGTGTTATATTTAAAAGGCAGAGATTTCAGGGATTAGAAAGATAGTTTTAATTATTAGTAACACATACATGCATATATGTATTCATTTTAAACTTATTTTTTAATAAAATATGGTCATGAAAAACAATAGTGCTTAAAATAGAAATTTTCTAGACATGTACTTATGATGTTAAAAATGAGATAAGTTGAACCTAATGAGTAATAATGGCATTTTGAATACTTAATGAGGTTAGGGACAGCCTTTTTCATATCGTAATGCCTAGCATGTTAGTCCCTAGCATATTTTAGGCCCTAAAATGATGGATTTACAGGCAGATGGAAGGCCAATGGAATGATAGTAAACACATCTCATACGTATCCAAAGGCCATGATATTAGCTAGCTTTTAGTATGGGGGTGAGAATCTTGATGAAATGATAGGTCGTAAATCTGTAGATGCCAGTCTGGCTCAGTATTATACTGACAGTAGTTTTTGTTTTTTAAAAAAGCAAGTATATTAAAATATCTCTATTAGAAAAGATTACAATTTTAAAGGATCATTCTACAATCTTAAAACTAAAAGCAATCGAAGGCAAAGAGGTACATCAAAGAAGCTATTCCATAGCTCAGATACTAGCTCAATGGAAATTCTGGGTCTCTATCAAGCTGTCTGTATTGTCTCATGGTAAGTGTGTGCCTGGCAGATGAGGCTCCTGCAGCCCGCTCTATCTCCCCTGACGACTGCCCACCTCTAGCCCTTCTTACAGTACAGAGCACTCGGTGAGTGAAGAATGGTTGGTAGTTGGTGCTAACTTTACAACTGTATGACACAATATAGGGATGCCACTCATTTTAAAATTCTACCTAATGTGTCTTGGCACTGGAAATACCTTGCTTGGGATTTGAATACTGGTTGAGAGAGGAAAACTTCTGCTTCAGCACCACTAACTTAAAAACTGTAATTTGATCTCTTTCTACATCTTTTGAATCTAGGAAAAAAAGAAATTCTCCAAATTCTGACGTGGCACATGGTTTCACAGTTTAAAATAAAATCACAGCTGTCTCATTATGCAACACACTCCTTGGTTTTGCAGAAAGCTGTTCTCTTTTGGTCCCCCTTATTCACCAACGTCTCAAGTATGTAATGCTATGTGCTTTGCTAGTTTGTATTATATTTCAGATACACACACAAAAAACACATATGACTGCTTCCTAGATGACCTAGAATAAGGTTTGTGTATTCATATACATTATGTCATCTATTCTGGAGAATTTAAAAAATGTTAGTCTTACTCTTTTTAAAGCTGATCGTTTAAAAAAGTGTAGAAAAGTTGAAAATCCTAAGTTTCTCACTAATATTCCTAAGTATTTTAGAGACAGTTGTGGTCTGGGGGACTTTTTTGTATGATTTTTATGTCAGCAAGGGCATTTTTTTGGCTAATAGTTAAAGATACTAAAGTGCATACTGTCTTTGAATGTATCACATCTATCATCAGAACGACTTCCCATTGATACAGTTGTCCTATGTCTAGCAGATCCCCAGAACAGTAATTTTAAGAATGTCACTGAAAAGGTCTCTGCCCATAGAAAAATTAAAGAATAGAGGGGTGCATCAACAAATGTCAGACACAAGTTGGGCAGCTCAATTACTTAATTTGTTCCACAACAAAAGCTGACTTAAGTCAGACTGAACTTGTACACTTGACAGAAAGAAAGGAGTTTATCTACTAATTTTTAAAATGTAAACAAATTTTATATAGGGATGTAACTATCTGAATACATACATTGCCATTTCTCTGCTATATAGTAACATTTCTTGACACCAATGGTAACCTGTTTATTCCTCCCTCAGTACCAAATGTGTCCATATCTATTTAAACAGTAGGAGCTTCATTTCTAAAGTGATCTATGCTAGGACATATATAAGCCAGTTATTATTAAGGTTCACTAAAGTTTTAGAACTTTAGAAAATTCTCAGTTTAAAATAATTTTGACTCATTC
This sequence comes from Bos javanicus, assembly GCF_032452875.1. Taxonomy (NCBI): domain Eukaryota; kingdom Metazoa; phylum Chordata; class Mammalia; order Artiodactyla; family Bovidae; genus Bos; species Bos javanicus. The sequence continues at coordinate 31,409,974 of NC_083874.1, read as the reverse complement.
ATCGAATTTTTTTTTCCTTTTGCACTATAATTTCAGAAGAAGCGTAAGAAATTTGGATTTCTCAGAAAGAGCCAAGTGTGCAATTACAGAATTGAAACACTGTGTTAATTCACAAAGTAATGTGAATAATAATATTAAAATTTTCCCAAATAATGCCGATTGAAATGTTCAAAATCCAGTTATGTGCTTTGTTATAAAACAGTCCAAACAAAAATTCTTTTGTTGTTTTCTGTTCTCTCTTTCAAAATACATAAATCCTACTGAAGTTAATCTATTTTTTTCCACTTCAGAACACCAGGCACTGATATATCCTTTGGGAGTTTTGGCTTGCTTTCTAATACCTAGATTAAGAAAACAAAATAAAACAAGTTATTAACCTGATAATACTCTGAATGAGTATAGTAGACAAGTTTAAAGTCATCTTAAAAATATATATATATATATGACAATTTCCCTCCACCTATGCAACAGTCACCTTCTGAAATTATCCATTAATACATTATTTAATACATGATTTGAAGATGGTGACTATGTCAATAGGAGAAAGTTTATGCCTGATACCTACAAACTTGATGTTTAGAGTTAAAAGAAACACCCTCTGAAACATGTAAGAATAAAGCAGGGCTTACAGGACCACCAGCCCTGGCCAAGTGAATTCACTCTGTGCAGCTAGTGTGGCAGGCCCACCAAGAAGCAGGTTCATGACCTCCATACTGTCCGGCATTGGTTGTTTCCCAGCAAGGTTCTGGATGTAGAATGTTACACTAATAGGCCAAGACTGGGTCAAAGCCAGTAAATCAAATACTGCATTTATACTGTGATCACAGATCCCTATGTAAATGAAGTAAGAATCACTTAGTCCAGATTATAAACCATCAGTTTCCAAATAATTTCTGTGAATTTATTCCCAAGTAGTTTCTGTGAAGAAAGAACTTAATGATGGTATCTTAGAACTGAGCTGGGCCACAGAGTCACCTGGGTCATTCACTGGGTTTACAGAAAGGAAAATGAGAGAGAGGGGATACACCCAAGGCACACACTTTTTTACACACCGATACCTAGTGGCTCAGATGGTAAAGAATCTTCCTGCAATGCAGGAGACCCAGGTTCAATTTCTAGGTCATGAAGATCCCCTGGAGAAGGAAATGGCAACCTACTCCAGTATTTTTGCCTGGGAAATCCCATGGACAGAGGAGCCTGGCGGGCTATAGTCCATAGGGTCACAAAGAGTTGGACATGACTGAAGCGACGAACACAAACACACACACGCGCTCAGATATTTGATTAGCATGAAAAACAACCAGTGAACTAAGAGATGATATGTCTTTAAGAGTTTTGTTTTTTTTTTATTACAATAACATTACCAAGGGAATCACACACACACTGCTGCTTACAGAGTCACTGAGCGACCACATGGCTTTAGGCAAGATACACACCTTGCTCAGGAAACCTCAGAGACTTCCCATGGTCACTAGGATGAAGCTGAGACTTCTCAGCTTGCTCTTCAGTGCTCACTTTGATCTCGTCCCAACTTTTCCATTCTTTTTGCCCATGAAATTTATGCCTTAGCCAGGCTAACTTGCTTTTCCAAACATGCCCTGCAATTTCTTCTTGCCATGTAGTTGCGGGTGATGTTGACTCCTCCTAGCATGGCCCTCCTTAACCCTCTCCAGTGCAGTCCTCCTCAGCCCTCAAGGCCCAATTCAAGTGCTGTCCTAAAGCTATAGCCAGAGAAAATTTCTTCCTCTGAACTCTGATCCCTATCAAGGGAGGTGGAACTGAGAGTCAATATAAGAGGTGAGCATCATTCTCCTGAAGGTGGGGGTTTAAGTCAAGGTTTTTGTACTTTTCCCATTATTTTCCATTCATAGATATGTATGAGATTGTTATTTAATTACAAATCACTACCCATGCGTCCTTTAACTTTTGCATATTTTCATCTGATCCGTATTGGTCATTAAAGTTTTTCATCAACCACTCTTAAAATTTACAGTCAATGACAACTGGCTAAAATGAAAAAAAGAGAAAGAAACTCTCTGCTGGAACAGAGTAACAGTTTTTATTTGCTCTAAATGTCTGTCAATATCCAACCCAATGGATTCTACTGATGATAAACAAGCAAGTCACTTTCTATACAACAATAGAATCACCTCTCAGACTTTTTCCTCATAGGAGTTCAGCAGTTGTACCTGAGAGTCACTTAGCTTATCATCGTAGAGGTCCTCCTGTTTCTAATGCATTTTATTTTAGCACCCCCCCCCCATGCAATTTAAGCATTATATCAAAAAGTGCCAGTGAATAATGAGTGAATAAATTATGGAATTATAAAAATTAAGAGAAATTAATAATTTTAAATTAAGTTATATTCCTTTTCTGGGGATTTTCAGTTATACTGTGATCAGTTCCACACAGTGTGGGCCATAAACCCAGCCAGGTTTTCTGTATTTCAGGCATGTTCAGAAGAATTTACTTGATAATCTTCTTTCAGTCCTACACCTTTGTTTGTCATAGACTACATATGTCTCTAATGCTATAATGACACTTAAAAAACACAGGTTTTGCTCCTTCATGGAAATAAGGAGCATAAGGAAATAATTTCCTTCATGGAAATTCACCTCTCCAAGGTGAATGTAGCCCAGTCCACAGTGCACAGCATGGGCTGCTTTAAGCTCCATCTTTCCCTTGGCTATTAGCCCCGAGTAGTTGACAAAATATGCACAACCAGACAGGTTCATGTGGAGTTCGGAAAGCCCACAAACTACAGGTCCATGTGCAGTAATCATTGCCCTGGTTTGTGTAACAGGGAAAATTTTCTATTATGTTTCCAGTGTGGTTCTGTTAGACACCTTTCTACTAACTCGTGCCTCTCTCACATCACAGCAAACCTGGCTTGTGTTCAGCATCACTCTAATGGTATTCTTATTGTTGGGAAGGTATCCCTCCCAGGTGGCATATGACTTAGAATCTATAACCCAGCATCACTGGGGCAGGCAGTGCCACAGGTCAGGGTGGGACAGAGACACAAGAAGGCAAAACTGCCCAACTTTCTTTCATTACTCTCGTCAAAGCACCATGTCTATAGTAACTGCTGGGATTCCTTCTAAAATTTCATCCAAAGAAGGGCTTTTGGACTAGAAAAATTATGAAGGCATCTCCACACAGCCCTTCTTTTGCAAGGTATTTCCCTATTACTTGTGTTTGTAGAACTCAAATATGTGGAATCTTGATTTCTACAGAACAGGTGGTCTGACCTCTTCAGTTGTGTACTTTAAGGTAGTGACTTTCAAAATGTATTTTGAAGAATTCTAGGAATTTTTTCAGGGCTCCTTCATGGACTATGAGGAAGAGGCCAGAAACCCAACTCTTTGGGCTCCCACAAGGTCACCCACACTGCATATTTTACAGATTCAGCTGCCACACAGGCTTTGTGGGTAAATACATGTGTTCTGTGTCTTGTCTTAAAAGCTAAGTTTCAGGGTGATTAAAAACCTGAGCATATCTGCTCCTCTATCCTCTTGTTTTTGTTTAGTCCCTAAGTTGTATCCATCTCTTTTGTAATCCCATGGACTATATAGCTCACCAGGCTCCTCTGTCCATTGGATCTCCCACTCAAGAATACTGGAATGGGTTGCCATTTCCTTCTCCAGGAGATCTTCCAGGGATCAAATCTGTGACTCTGTTTTCTAGCATTATCAAAAAAGGATCAGCTCCCATTATATGATAGTGCAGACTCGCTATCATTTTCTACCTTTGACCTATTTTACAAGGAAGCTGCAGTAGTAGTGAAAACAGATGTATGTGTAGAATGCCTATCAATGAATTGAAACTCATCGTCAAGAGAATTACTTAGCTAGGCAAATGGGACTCACGGTGAAATTGTGCAGCCCGAGGCATATGCGTGATGTCCTGTGTAGCGAATTTCACAGCGGACGACATTGTTGGAATAATCCGACTCAGGCACCAAATAGCTGGGATTCACACTGACCTAGGCAAAACAAACATCATCTGTGTTTCAGATTTCATCAGCAGTGTTTACTGGTTAATTTTTTTCCTCTTTCCAGAATGGAGGCTAAAATAGAGACAGCATAATTCAACTAAATCAGGCAAGGAAGAGGGTGTAAGTTAGGCATGTGTTTCAACTCTGGAGTTTTTGAAGGAGGCTGGATCTTTTTCCATAAAGTTCTTTCAAATAAGAATTTTTTAAATATATCTAGGTTGGTTTAGAAGTAGTTCTAGAAGATGTATAATTGTTTGCAGGACCATGAATATTTATCATTTGACTCCAGAGAATAAGCCCACTGAGTCACAATTGAAATACATTATGGGTATATGTTCAAAATTCTCTACCTTGAGAATATAGTTTCCAGGTTTGACATCAGTGATATCAATCCATTGGCAGTCTATGTCTGCATTATAGGTATCATAGCAGCCAGGACTCAAGCCCTGAAACAAATAAAATTCAAAAATTAAAAGGATGGTATATGGTTAGAGTATGCTAAAGAATATGCTTAGTATTTGCAAATTAAATTTTAATTTAGTACTTACAAGAGTTTGACATAAAACTATACTTATATTGCATCTCCTTTGAGAAGTATATATTACTCAGCCTTATAGCACCTCCAGCTAAAAAAAATACAGGACTAATATAAGTAGTAGTACATCTCGCTTAAAAGTGTAATAAATCACTAGTGATAAATACAATCTTAAGTGACAAAATAGGCCTCTACTAAAATCCTTGAATATTACCAGTTCAGGAATAAAGGCCACATAATAATTTAGCTCAAATGTCTTGTCATCGGTGGAACTCTCTCCAATTTCTGTTCTTGGAAATTACCTTCCTATACTGTGAAAGCCCATGATACACAATTTGTGTATACATTTTATGCTATTTATCCTTCTATTCTCTATATTAAAATCATCCTATGTAAGAATGAATCTACTAGAGATTGTAAGCTCCCTAAGGATGGAGTCTTACTGCATTTTTGAATAGTTAACCCTTATGAAGTATGTATTATGTGCCAGGAGCAATTTTAAGCATGTTTTATATATATATATAAATTTAATTCTCACAACTACACAAGGGAGAGGGTAGTATTAACACATTTTATGAATGAAGAAACTAAGGCTGTATAAGGTCAAATAGCTCATCCAAGAATAAATAGCTGGTAAGTGGCTGAGCTGGTTTTGAGTTCAGGCATTTGGGGTCCAGGGTCCCTGTTTGTAACCACCACGCTGTAATCTTTCTCACATCGTCACTGAATATTTTGTTGTTGTGTTAAAGGGATGAATGCCACGTCAACTCTACTTGCTCAGATACTCACTTCAGTAGTAAATGAGTGCCTTCTAGCGGCTGAGAGGAGAAAAACACCACTAAAATATGGTTCTTGCCCTCCAGCAAGTTAGTCTGGAGAAATTTGCTCAAAGTGGAATCCATAGGTATATTCTTGATTCCACTGGTTCTTTATCAGAAGTTTTCACTGTTGTATTTTCATTCTAATACTAATCAAAGTAAATTTAAAAGAATAGGCTGCAGTCCTTTAAACTCGATATTGTTTGGTGCTTAAGATCACCTTGGCCACCAGAGAGAGGGCAGAATCATCTGGAGCATGCTGTGCCAGTGCTGGTTTGCGGGGGAGCACTGTGTTCTCATACAGTACGCAATAGTACAGACAGGCCAAACTCAGAAAGGACCTGTGCCACTGCAGTGAGAAGTGTTTTCCCATGCTGGTCCATACCAACCTGCAATCATTCATTAGCCTTATGCTGCGTAGTCAATATATTGTGAAGAATTTTCAGTTTCTGATTCCCAGCACATAATTCTTCCTCTGGCACAGAGCATATACTCAGTGTTAGCTACTATCGTTGCTACTTCTACTACTAGTACCACCTTCATGGCACTGTAAGGGATTCACCAAATTAGATACCTATTTAAGACTGGTTTCAATAATGCTTATCTTACCCTCAAGTGAACAAGAGCACTTTAAAGAATGCTGACATTGGCACTCTACCTTACTCAGATGGCAGAATTTAAGTATAAGTTTTGATTATTTGAACTGGCAAACAAAAAAAAAGGGTTTTTCAGGGCAGTAAGCAAACAGGCATTTCCTGTATTCAAACTTGAAAAACTTAAAAAATGTAGAACCACAGCCAAGACTACATAAATTAACTATTTGGTTTTAGCCAAATGTAACTATTACATGAATGAGGTTAATGTAATTTCTAGCTTCATATATATTTAATATGCAAATTCTTTGCAGCCCCATGGATTATACAGTCCATGGAATTCTCCAGGCCAGAATACTGAAGTGGGTAGCCTTTCCCTTCTCCACGGGATCTTCTCAGCTCAAGGATCGAACCCAGGTCTCCCACATTGCAGGCAGATTCTTTACCAGCTGAGGGAAGGGAAGCCCAAGAATTTATATGAGAGTATAAATATAAAGAAGTTATATCTAGTTTTATATTTGGATACATTTAAAAGGGTCATAATATAACTAAGTCAACACTGGGGCTTTGTGAAAATTTTTTTTCCCTTTAAAGGAAGCCCATGTTCAAGAGACAACCAGTGTAGTGAAAAACACAAATACATTAGTCATTTGCAGTGCAAGATCTAGTGAACAGTGGTTAAACAGGATATAAAATGGAGGGTAATTAATCAGAAAGCTACCACATAAAATGAAGTAGGTCACCAGCCAAGGAGTTGGGGGATTCACATGCTGCCTATAGTCTTAGATTCAAATACTTCACCACTGAGCTGTTCAGAGTGCCTCTTTTCCTAAGTTAAGAGAGTAAACTCAAGGTACCCTGCACTGGCAGGTGCTGTGGGACTTGGGGATCACTGTGTGAAAAGGGAATCTACACAAACATACGTGTAATGTGAGGTTACATCTTCTTGTTCTTAGAGTAGCACTGCCCCAGGTGAGAGGAACTGAACCTTCTGCCTTCCAATTGCTATGATGTTTTAAGTCCAGAGAAAGAAGCAGTGATAATATTTAGGTCACCAGAAAGCTTCCTGCCACAGGCCTGGAATTTGCTTCCCAAGATGCCAGCTGCTGATCTTTGTGCCCTGAGTTACATATATTCACTACTCCCTGCCAAGATTTCTGCTGGAGTAAAATTATAATGTCCTTTTACAAATTAGGGTTTCTTATGGAAATACTGGCGCGGCTTTTAACTGACACACATTTTCCCATTATAAGACATACAAACTGCTTAGGACAGCACTATTTTTAAAAATCCATCCAAAGAACATCTGACATCAATTATACCGTAGGTTTAAATATATATGCATGGAGAAAGAAACTGTCCTTCTGCTCTTCTCTGCATGATTAAAAGAGACATTTTTTTAAGTGCTCTTTAAGAAACTTATTTCTGTCCTTTTGTTAACCCCAACCACCATTCTGTTTTTAGCTCAGATGGAGAGATAGTTTTACAGGTGACAAAACATCTCTCTCCTATAGTTACTTACCAGTTGAGTTGAGTGCAAAAATGGGAAACCCTTCCAATCTTTTCAGATAATAGTCTACTGCTCTTCATTGTGGAACATACCAAGTATACACCTTGACCTTCTGTGATGATGGAATACTTTTTAAAAGTAATTTGGATCATCAAGCCATCACTTTCCTTTTCCCAATAGTTTACCATTTGGACTAGATGACCCCCCGAGTAAACTAGTTTTTCACAAAGATGGGCAGGAGGAAAGAAGATAGATGGCTGTTTTCTCTCTGAAGCGTGTGGGTTGCCATCCTACCTGTGTGTGTGCAGTACATGCAAATCGCCTGTGGTAGCCGTAGTCACACGATGTGTCCTCAAGACAGAAACTCGCTTTATGGCCCTCAGCCACTCTCCTCTGGGTGCTGGCATCAAGCAGGTCATAGTGGCTGAATTCATCCATGCTGTGGTAATGCCTAATGTCCCACACGACACAGAGACAGCAGTCAGTAACATACAGAGACAGCAGTGAGGATTCTAGATGACCCCCCCACACACACACACTGCTTCCCACGTTTGTTTTTGCATCAAAATTGGGATCAAGTTGAGCTGCTTAAAGCTAGATTCATGCTAGATTTTTTTTTTTTCCAGGACAAAAATCTATCAAAATGGTAAGGCTTTAGCTTTGTATGTGGGAAAAAAAGACTTATTTTGAGTATTCTGCTTTTTTATTTCACCCTGTTTTATCTTTGAAGATTAAATAGAGATAGATGGTAAATTATCTTTGTTTAAATGAAACTTGTCATATGTTCTCTAGTATATCTCCTTTGGCTGCTACTACTCATATTTCATTCCAAAAGAGAAGAGCACTTTTCTCTTGGGAGGTTTCTATGAAATTTTTAAAAATTGTATTCTCACGCATTTTAATCTATACTAAAATGCAAAGGAGAAATAAAAGCATGTTTTATCCACCATTCTTATCTAACTAGTATAAACTTTTATTTATAAATCTACTTTATCAGCAAAGTAGTTGCTCACATTTATTTCTTTTTTCATTTAAGTGAAGGTGCTGAGCTGTTCATTTTCTCATAAAAGAACAAAAAGTGATGGCTCAAACTGTAGAAATTTTAAGAACATAAAACAGGATTTCCTGGCAATGAACACCTAAGCAAGTTACCAAGTCATACTGTAGAATTGGTGGTGGTGGTGTAGTTGCTAAGACATGTCCAACTCTTTGCGACCCCATGGACTGCAACCCACCAGGCTCCTCTGTCCATGGGACTTCGAAAGCAACAATACTGGAGTGGGTTGCCATTTCCTTCTCCAGGGGATCTTAACAACCCAGGGATTGAGCCCAAGTCTCCTGCATTGCAGGTAGGTCTTTACCAATGACCACCAGGAAGCGCTACCTGTAGTATACTGGGATAAAATTCTAGTGAAGCTAACTGATGTAATCTTATCAACAGTTTTAATAAGCTGGGCTTAAAAGAGTTTCCAGTTTAAAAGATAACAATATATAGTAACTGATGTATTATCCTAAAGATAGATTTCCTTGACTATGTCAAATTATATAGAGAAATTCTAGTGTAAATAACAGCAATTTTCTTCCTTTGTGTAAGGATTTGTCATGTCAAGAATCACCTGTAATTTAGAAAATGAACTACGGTTGCCAGGGGAGGAAGGGATAGTTAGGGAGTTTGGGATGGTCATGTACACACTGCTATATTTAAAATGGATGACCAGCAAGGACCTGTTGTATAGCACATGGAACCCTGCTCAGTAGTATGTGGCAGCTTAGATAGGAGGGGTTTTGGGGGAAGAATAGATACATGTATATGTATGGCTGAGTCCCTTCGCTGTTTACCAGAAACTATCACAACACTGTTAATCGGCTATACCCTACTACAAAATAAAAAGTTCAAAACAAAAAGTTAACTCTTAAAAAACATAAAAAGAATCACCTGTAAAGTGAAAAAGCAACTCAAAAGTACCCAAGCATCCCATCCACTTACTGGTGACAACTGTGCCATTCCCAGGAATATCTTGGTCGACTTGGTAGGAAATCAGATGTCCCTTGGTTTTTCACTCTCTGGGGAAATCTTAGCAGCACCCTGTGATCATAATCTCTGACATCTCCCCTGTATGCTGAGCTGTGATTTTACAGAGAGAAACATTATGATTTTCACAGAATATGAAACTAAAGACAAAACTACAAGCAAAACCTTCCAAGAGTTCACTGCCCTCGTCTCCCAACGAGGTTATCAGTTCCAAAAGACTAGAGCATTTTGCATACATTTTTTTCCCACCCAGTTAAAGAAGATGTAAATTGGGGAAATAATCCTGATAGAGTATACCCAGATAAGATAAATAATTTAGTAACTTTAAAACAATGGCATTACTGTAAGACTACCATAGGGAATGCAATGGTGTATGATGCAAGACTCTAGTAGAATGAAAATGATGAGCTTGGATTTCTTCTCTTCTTTTAGCCTGACAGTTATAAAGGAAGTGGAAGAAATTGACTATATAAACATTTCTGTCTTGTAAAATATTTTGTGTGAATATATATTCAAATACTATCGATGACCTTATTTTACATTAAAAAAAATTGTGTGTCTTATCAAAACATCTTTTACTCCCTCTGCTGGTTTCCCAGCAGCAAACTCAGGGAATTCCATTCCCCAAACTGCTAAGATTTTATTTTAGGACTAATGCTTTTAATGCAAAAGCAAAGCTCTTGCTCCTGATCTTATCCTGGCTAAAGTAATGCCAAAACAACTAAGTTAATTGTGACTTCAAACAGAAGAAAACAGTGCCATCCATCGGAGGGGTGACACACTGGCCAAGTGGCCCCCCGATGTTTTGAGGGGGTTTTAACAAGCTCTTCCATTACAGTATTTTTTCCACGGTATTGTAGTTTAATAGAACGTCATTGGAAACAGTTGGCTCCAAAGTTTAAGGATCTTGGAAAAAGAATAGGAGACCTCCAGTCTCCAGGCTAAGGGTTTGCTTAATCTCCCTGATTTATGCCACGGTTTGAAAGTCAGAACCCACAGAAATATTCCAAATTTTAATTCTCCACCCAGGTCAGCATGCCCGAGAGATCACGTTCCACTTCCCAACCCTTGTCTGCACAGAACAAGAGTGGTCAGGACCAAGCACCTGAGGAGCCCCCTGGAACCAAGACGAGGGAGCTAGGCCGAGGAGATCCCAGCTGGTACCTGGCCAAGCAGTTTTCCTCCGCAGCGCATCTAAGGTTGTACATGGCCATCTTTTGCACGTATGTGGACGCCTGGATGTAGTAGGGATCGGGCACCAGGTCCGGAAGACCTAAACGTCAGCAGGCGATGGGCAAAGCAGTGAGACAATTTAGCGGCCCCCACCCTGGCTCCGGGTCCCTCCATGTGCCTTACTCCTCACCCTTCAGTCAACTGGGCTGCGGTGTTGGGCTGCGGGTAGCAGAAGAATGGGGACGCCCGGGGCTGCAAAGTAAAGTGGAAACGAAGCAGGAGGGGCCAGGCGCGCGCGGTTTGCACCAAATTCCAGGGCTGCCTCGGCCGGCGCAGGGGGAGGGATTGGATCTGCACGGACCAAGGCCCGCCGCGCCCAGGCAGCCACGTCGGGGAGACGCGGAGCTGGGGAGACGGTGCACGGGGGTTAGTGGAGACTTGGGGTGCTTACCATACTGGAAGTAGCCGGTGCCGTATCCGGGCCGGTACCTGCTCCCAGGCCTGGGCCTTTCGTACGTGTCGTAATAGTTGTAATAGGGGTTGTCGTCGGTGTACTTATAGGGGTTGTACGGGTCGTCGCCCACCATGCCGTCCACGTCCACGCGGTTGGGCGGTCGCAGGTTACTGAGCGTCGGGACCTCTCCCGGTGCCGTCTGGTTATCAGCGCGCGAGGTCCCAGCGTCGTGGGCCCCGGACGTCGAGTAGCCAGCTTGGAACCAGTGGCGGGCGGCGGGCCTGGGGCGGCCAGCTGCGGCCGCAGAGGGGCCGGCCGTCCGCACTCGCGCCGCCGCCGTGCGGTTGTTGCGGAGCAGCAGGATTGGTGTGCGCATCTGTGGGGCGGTGGCGTTGGCGGCCCCCGGGGCGGTGGCGCCGGGGTCCCGTCGCCGTTGCGGCTGGTACTGCGAGCCCAGGCTCAGCAGGCTGAACACCTGCCCGTTGTTCTCCCATTGGATCTTCTGGCGCCAGGCGCCGGGAGCCGCCGCCTGTTCGCGAGGGGGCTGCCGGTGGCTGGCGGCCGGCGGGGCGCAGCGCACGAGTGCGCAGAGCTGCAGCGACCCGAGGAGTGCGGTCCAGGCGAAGCGCATCGCTCCCTTTCCTGGACTGTCCCCACTCCGGGAAGACGTAGCTCGGAGGGGGGGAAAAAAAAAAAAAACGGGGCTCAAGTCACGTGAGGGAGGGAGAACTCTTCAACCGAGGAGGCGGGCTGGACGCCCGGGTATCTCAGTCCCTACCAAGCAGTGCCTAGGGTGGGCTGCAGACCCTCTCCAGTAAAGGCGGCTGGTGAGACGTGGCACTCTCCTCTCTTCTCTTTCTCAGTCCTTCTGGAAGGCGACGGGGAGCGGCGTGGCGGCCCCGGCGAACGGGCAGTGTCTGGAGTGAAGGAAGGAGGAGAGATTTTTAAACTTTCTGGCACATTTGCAAAGTTACACAAGCCGTTCTGGCCCGGCCGCCCCTCTGCTATTTGTTCACGTAATGTGATTGGAAACGTGCAAGGCGGACAGCTCCTCGCCTCTGCCCCTCCCTCCCCTCCCCTCCCCGTCTTGTCCTCCTCCCCCCAGACACGTTGCACAGGGAGCGTTAAGGGGAAAGAACAAAACGGAACACACATCCTGAGACACACTCGGCTTAATCTGGGGCGAACATGCAGGAATTTCAAAAGACTCAGACAGGCAAAGGCAGCCAGGCCGTGGGGCGACGCCAAAATATGCATGAAGAAAAATGCTATTAGGTCACCAGCCCTGGAGAGGCGGGAAGTCGGGAGGTGGAGAGGGTGCTGGGGGCGAGAGTCGGGAAAGGGGGGATGGGGTGGGCGGAGGAAAGGTTGTGACTAATTTATCCATAAGGAGTTAACCAGACACGTTTCCCAATGCACACCCCTTGCTTTTATGGGAAGCGCCCTCAGCAAATAAACCCCAAGATATCAAATTTTGTTTTTCTGTGTGTAGGTAATATGAGAAATGGATTACAAATTTATTTCCTACAGTGAATATTTTAATAACCAAAAGTAAAATTTTACAGGGAGCAAAGCCAGCTAACGCTGAAGTGATGAATAAACCTGTCGCTTTCAAAATGCCGGCCTGATTTGTACTTTGGAAGTGAAGAACCATCTTTCCTTTCCACAGTGTCTCTCAGGAAGTTTCAGCAAAGGGGACTAGAGCAAATTCTGCCTCAGAGAGCACTCAGAAGGCAATTTCAAATAAGCATTTCATCTGCTTTTATTTTTTCTCTTTGTATGTCTAATAAGGAGGTTTGACTTTGAATTAAAAAAAAAAAAAAACTTAACCATTTGTTAAATGTTTGTAAGTCAGTGAAGAATCCTGTGGTGTTTAATTGATCTTCCAAGCTAAACAAAGCGGTTGCTGAAGAAACAGTCTTGGGCTTCAGATTTGGGTGAAGACAAAGGAATGAGGGTGGCCAGGGGATAATGAGTGGGAGGATGTGGGTAGGAGGTAGGTAACTGACTGGAAAGAGATGTTTAGTGGACCAGTTGCTCATATGCCACTCAGGGTTTCAGCATTGCTGGAAGCATTTCAAAGGAAAAATTAAAATTAACAGCTTGATTTAAACTAGACTTGGACCCAGGTTTTATTCACCTATCACTCTTGGTCTCTTCTTCTGGATGTTTAACCACCACATTTTGGTTGTGTTGTGAACCTCTGCTGATTTGACTTCCCAACATCCACTTCACTATTTTCTGGTTGGAACAACTGTGTTTTCATTTTAGAAACTTCCCCTACCCAGTTGCCTTGATGATATCAGTGCAGAACTTCAAGTTCACCACATCAAGCGGTGGACATGAGATTCAAGCTTGGCTCATCAAACCGTCTCCGTAGAATTCACCTCTTGAGCAGAAGTACACAAAGGTCAGAAATGTTGGAGCCCACTCTTCCTGCTAGTAAAGAAAGTTCCTGTGAGTTCTTGCTACCGATTCCCCTTAAGCTGTTTTAGGCCAGTATCTTCAAAGAGCTGATTCTTCAGCTTTTCCTTTCATTTTTCCACTGCATTCCTTTGTGGCTGAGTGTGGTCTGCTGCTGCTAAGTCACTTCAGTCGTGTCCGACTCTGTGCGACCCCATAGACAGCAGCCCACCAGGCTCCCCCGTCCCTGGGATTCTCCAGGCAAGAACACAGGAGTGGGTTGCCATTTCCTTCTCCAATGCATGAAAGAGAAAAGTGAAAGTGAAGGCACTCAGTTGTTTCCAACTCTTAGCGACCCCATGAACTGCAGCCCACCAGGCTCCTCCATCCATGGGATTTTCCAGGCAAGAGTACTGGAGTGGGGTGCCATTGCCTTCTCCCTATTGTTTTCTACCCAAGAGCCCTGACTGACACTAAGGCGAAGGTGGGATGGTTCTCTTAGCTAATCAGATCTAGTGATTCTGAATCCAAGGTGATTGATTTGACTGTTACTCAGTCAAGCTAGATTTGCTATGACCCTGACCACACACCATCCTTGATCACAAACAGGTGTCAGGTGAAAACTTTCTGGTATTGCCAAATGTCTTGTATGATGAAGATAAAAGTTCAAGGGCAAATCCCATGAATGGCAGGTCAGCCATGCTATCCCTCTGTATGAAGTTCAGAGGCATCTCTGTCTATCATTTTATGAACTTACTGCAGGACTTAAACTACTCAATTCCCTAAACCCACTAAGAGAAGGAATAAAAAGAAGAAGCAGGTGTATATAATTTGGATGGACAGGCCAAATTATAGGAGAAGCAGGAAGGGAGAGAGTGTAATTATCTGTCATCAGAAGAATGCTCTGTATTCACCCAGGACGAGCTCATTCCCCAGGAAAGAGAAGCCCACAACCACTAGGGTTTGACCACACAGTGCTGAGGGAAGAACTCTGCCGTAGAGTTCAGACTGTCAGTGTGGCAGACCAGAGTGGCCCTTAATGGAAGGGTAGGAAAGTTTTCCTGAATCTTGGATAAAATACTCTAGCTTCTAATCCTGGTGTTTACATAAAAAGCTGTGTATCTTTGGACAGCTGACTTACTTTTCCTGACTCTTAGTTATATGCAGGATTCAAGGATTAACCCAAATCCTTTCTAAAGCATTTTCCCTCTTTTAAAACCACTGACTTTTGTGAATATCCAAGTAATTCCATTTACTTTCATGTAACTGGAATTTTCTGGTCACGACAACTGTATTTTCCTTTTGGAAACTTCCCCAACCCAGTTGCACAGTGGGGCTGACTGAGCTTTGTTGAAACTTCCCCTACTTCAAGCGGTGGGGGAAGAAAACCCGCTAAACATATCATTCATCAGCTCTTTCATTCACTATAGTTTTTCTTTATGATTATTAATATTTAATTGAATAACTACTTTAGTTGGACTTTGCAACTTTAGATGTATTCAATGTATGAGAGTGTGCAGGTGGCCATTTTCCATTTTTACATATTTCCCACCAGAAATTGGAAAAGGAAATGGCAACCCACTCCAGTGTTCTTGCCTGGAGAATCCCAGGGACGGGAGAGCCTGGTGGGCTGCTGTATATGGGGTCGCACAGAGTCGGACACGACTGAAGTGACTTAGCAGCAGCAGCAACAGCACCAGAAATTGAATATACATTTGATTTACAAATTTCTTGAATCTTGTGATACTGTGAAGTGTAGTATACTATAATGGTGATTTGCATACCCGAGCACTCAATGAATGTCAGTTGATTAACTCATTATCAAAATTTATGGCTGAATGAAGTTCGTCTTTTTTTTTATCAAATTTACTCCAACAGACTTTAAAAAAAATGTCAGAATAAAGCAACTAGAATAGCAATGTGTACACTTTATTTTCTTTTAAACACACACAACACTGCCTTGTTGGGGGCGAGGGGAAACCTTTTGTTATACTTCCTAATAAATGCTTAGTTGATTTTCTTTCTCTTCCACTTTCTCTAAACTCTCTGCCTTACGACTCAGCCAGCTGAAAACAAACATGTGGCTTGCACATTGGGGAAGATTGAAAGTATTTGCAAATGCTACAAGACACAGTCTAGCCACACATTGTGCCTTCTGTTCAGTGACAAAACTATTACTCACAAAATTGGAGAAACAACAGTTCCTTCTACTCATCACTGAAATAATCAGTAACAACTGTAACTACATCAAGATACCTTTACTTTTAGCTTTAGTAAGATCCATAACTGATTCCACTTTGACCTTAAGACCTTCTTTTGTGGACAGTTCTGCAGTATGTAGCATAAGAGGAAGAGAGGTGGAATAATGCTATTTTTCAAGGGTCTGTCAATAGAATATCAATATCAAAAATTTAAACTGCAATGTCTGCCCCATTAAGAACTGAACATTGTTATAAGGCTGTGTTCTGATATTTGTAAACTGTATTCACATGTTTAGGATGTGCTTAGTCGTTCCATCATGTCCGACTCTTTGCCACCCCATGGACTGCACCCCACCAGGCTCCTCTGTCCATGGGGATTCTCCAGGCAAGAATACTGGAGTCAGTTGCCATGCCCTCCTACAGGGGATCTTCCCAACCCAGGGACTGAACCCAGGCCTCCTGCACCATAGGCAGATGCTTATTGTCTGAGCCACCAGGGAAGCCCTATATGTGGGATAATTCGTATAAACGGAAAGTCGAGTTACACAGAAAACCAGAATACTTAGGCCTTCGTCAAAGGACCCTGAGTAGAGCACAGAGTTGATCATTCTTTAGTCTGGGGCTCAGGAAGCTCATAAAAATGATCATTGATAGACTAATGCTCATATATGCTTTGGTGTCATGTAGTTTGAAAGTGTCATAGAGAATAAAATCAACAAAGGCAGTGGGAAGTTGGAGACGTATAAGTGAGAAATGATTGAGAAAAGAGGTCAGTATCATATCTAACACAAGGGAGATGTGTTGAGAGGGGAATGAAGACACTGAGTGCATTTTTGAAAGTAATTTAGAAGGGAATATAGCATGAACCAGAAGTATTTGAACCAGCAATCTTCTTACTTGGGGTAAAATGGAGGAGAGGAGCGAGTTGGTTTTGACATTAACAATGTGCTTGTGTTCTCTTCACCTCATTCTTTTCTTCTACCACATACCACTTCCAGGTACTTCCCCAAATATAAAAAGTAGACAGTTAGTACACACTTGTCTCTGTGTCAAGACCAAAATGAAAAAAAAAAAAAAAAAGTCTGTAAACAGACCAGAAGAATCCCAGAAATAATGAATTTTAAGTATATCTTGTTTGGTTACTTATCCCCTCAGGCCACCTAGGAAGTGGAGCTTAACCCCAGGGAATGGAAAAGTATTTTTCCTAGTATCTTAATGCATATTCATATGTGATTAAGTAAATATTGTTAGTCACTATAACAAAGTGGGAAAATGAGAAGGGGTAAAGTTATGACAGGAGAATGAGTCTTTGAAATTCAGTTAATCAAAGTTCAAAGTAATTTGGCTGTATCGACCACAAAAATAAGGGGTCAGCCAGTTGGCAAAACTGCCTACAAGTGAACTCCAAGTGATTGGATTGGACGTGATGGGCTGTCCAATGACAAAGAGTCAACTGTTCTTCGTGCTGTGAGATATACTAGGGTCATTCCTGCTTGTAATTGACACAGTGAAGTGTGTCCTTTGGTCCATGTCTTGCCTTATTTGCTGCTTCTCAGCTCTTCCTGGATTCAGCTTCACTGTCTCAGAACCCTAAAAGTTGTTTACTGTTACCTGGATTTGATCCTCTGAGATGGTGGGATAGAGGTCAGAAGAACATTTATGCTTAACTAAGGTGTCTCCATCTACTTGTAACATGCTATGATTGCATTCCACCATCAGCTTGTCTTCCCCTTGTTTTAACTTAGCCCAAAGAGCATTGCCTTCATTTAGTGTCCAGGAGAACTAAGACCACGGATTACTGACAACATAATGCAAATTAAATGGAGTTTTACATTTTTTGCTCTCTCCTGTGAAACAGTAGTTAGACCATTTGAGAGTATTTTGATATTCAAAGTAGAGGCAGAGTGAAGAAAGATCTTGATGGGGTTCTAAAGGTAAAAATCTATCTACTAATACTTGCTTGAGATGAGCTTTGAGAATCATTGTTCTTTCGCTTTCTGATATCATTAGAATACCACTTATTTAGCCATCCCATTTCTTCTTGATTATATAGCACCTTAATCAAAGACTACTATATTATTATGGCCCTTAAAGTTGTGAGAATTTTTTAAAGCAGGACCAGTCAGTTATGTAGCTATGACATTGTTGTAAACATGGGTTCTTTGACTTCTACATATTTTCTTTTCCTACTTTTCAGCTATTTCATGGATCACAGTCATCTCTTCCAGAAAGTAGGAGATAAAAAGAGAAAAATGGAAGCTCATACTGTTTGTGGGAACTCTGTCCCCTATAGGTCACATAATGGCAGTGAATAGTTTGACCACTATTCTGGGCGACTGATGGGAACAAGACAGGTTTTTCCAATGACATCTCTTATACTTCATTCTCAACAGTTTGTATAAGTTTTGGCAAATAGTTAATACAAGAGCCTATGATGCCATACATACTTGAAAATATTAAATTGATTAAATGAAGATCTTCAATTAAGTGACGCTAGTAAATGAATGTATACAACTTCAAAATAATCTGTGACAAAGGAATCTCTCATGACCAAATAATGAGTTGAGTACACAGGGCCTTTCTTTTCAAGCTTGCTAAATAGATGCTTGGTAGAGGAAGGAAGTAATTAAAAAAATGAGCAATAATAAGAAAAATAAGCAACTTAATCACTCTCTTTAAAGGACAATACCTGTCCACTCATTAATAATAAGCCTTTCTATTTCTTGTCACTTGCTTTGTTCCTGGCACAGTACAATGTGTTTAAATGTATTACCTCATTTTATCCTCCCAACAACCCTGTGAACTAGTTATTTATACTTCCATCTTATGGATAGAAAGTTGAAACTGATTAAGCAACATGCTCAGTTAAAAATGGACAGAACTAGTCCTTGAACCTTAGGTTTATCCTGTTATAAACACTATATTACTCTTGCCACATGAAGTAGAAAAAAAGGTATTAGTCTCTCTCATTTTCTTTCTTTGTTTTAATTATTGGAATATTAGGCTTAGTGACTCACTGAAGTTTATGTACATAACAAAGAAATTTTGACCAGGCCAGTTAAATGGGAAGACTAGCAATGGCTGTTTAGCTGATGCCTATGAGTAAATAGCTTTGGGATGAGTGTGACATGCAAGTTAACTGGTTGATGGAGACAGACAGTTCTTAGATAACTGTTACCTCTACTATTTACTAACAGGGAGCTCTTGGATAAATTAATTCTTTTTAGACTAAGTTTCCCAAACAAATATAAGATAATAGACTTATGCAGAATTGTTATAAGTATATGGCAGAGAATCCAGCTTATTTTAGGCAGTAAGGAGATAATAACTATTGTTATTGCTTGGTACTTGGACATTGCAGTTTAAAAGTTAACAAGATTATGTATGTAAACAATCATGCAGCAAGGCATTTTCTCTAAACACGGGAAAAGGGACATTATTTAATTTTTAAAGTGCTTATTTTGTTATGTTGAGGCAAGAAGATTCTTTAAAAAATAAATCAACTTTATTTAGATGTAATTTACATAAAATAAGATGTGTAACTTTCAAGTACACAGTTTTAACAAATGTATATGCCTTTGTAATCAGTACAGCAATCAAGATTATTTCCATCATTCCATGAAGTCTCCGTGAACCCACTGCACCCCTGCCCCAGGAAACCACAGTTCTGATTTTTCCCCCTACATTACTTTTCCTGGTGGCTCAGATGGTAAAGCATCTGCCTGCAATGCAGAAGACCTGGGCTTGATCCCTGGGTTGAGAAGATCCCCTCCTGGAGAAGGGAATGGCAACCCATTCACTCAGTATTCTTGCCTGGAGATTCCAAGGACAGAGAAGCCTGGCAGGCTATAGTCCGTGGGATCTCAAAAGAGTCGGACACAACTGAGCGATTACCACACACACATACAGCAAATATCCTTTAGTGTCTGTTCTTTTGCTCAGCATGTCTAAGATCCATGCATGTGTTGCTCAGTCAGAGGTTCATTTGTTCAGTTCAGTTCAGTTACTCAGTTGTGTCTGACTCTTTCCAACCACATGAACCGCAACACGCCAGCTTCCCTGTCGATCACCAACTCCCAGAGCTTATTCAGACTCATGTCCATTGAGTTGGTGATGCCATCCAAACATCTCATCCTCTATTGTCCCCTTCTCTTCCCACCTTCAATTGTTCCCAGGATCAGGGTCTTTTCCAATGAGTCAGTTCTTCGCATCAGGTGGTCAAAGTATTGGAGTTTCAGCTTCAGCATCAGTACTTCCAGTGAACATTCAGGACTGATTTCCTTCAGGATTGACTGGTTGGATCTCCTTGCAGTCCAAGGGACTCTCAGGAGTCTTTTCCAACATCACAGTTCAAAAGCATCAATTCTTCAGTGCTTAGCTTTCTTTATAATCCAACTCTCACATCAAAAGCTTCAACTAGTCAGATCTTTGTTGACCAAGTGATGCCTCTGCTTTTTAATATGCTGTCTAGGTTGGTCATAACTTTTCTTCCAAGGAGTAAACGTCTTTTAATTTCATGGCTGCAGTCACCATCTGCAGTGATTTTGGAGCCCAAAAAAATAAAGTCTCTCACTGTTTCCATTGTTTCCCCATCTATTTGCCATGAAGTGATTGGACCAGATGCCATGATCTTAGTTTTCTGAATGTTGAGTTTTAAGTCAACTTTTTCACTCTCCTCTTTCACTTTCATCAAGAGGCTCTTTAGTTCTTTTTCGCTTTCTGCTATAAGTGTGGTGTCATCTGCATATCTGAGATAACTGATATTTCTCCTGGCAATCTTGATTCCAACTTGTGCTTCATCCAGTCCAGCATTTCTCTTGATGTACTCTGCATATAAGTTAAATAAGCAGGGTGACAACATACAGCCTTGACGTACACCTTTCCCTATTTGCAACCAGTCTGTTGTTCCATGTCCAGTTCTAACTGTTGCTTCCTGACCTGCATACAGATTTCTCAAGAGGCAGATCAGGTAGTCTGGTATTCCCATCTCTTGAAGAATTTTCCACAGTTTGTTGTGATCCACACAGTCAAAGGCTTCGACATAATCAATAAAGCAGGTCTGAAATTCTCTTGCTTTTTCAGTGATCCAATGGATATTAGCAATTTGATCTCTGGTTCTTCTGCCTTTTCTAAATCCAGCTTGAACATTTGGAAGTTCATGGTTCATACACTGTTGAAGCCTGGGTTGGAGAATTTTGAGCATTACTTTGCTAGCATGTGAGATGAATGCAATTGTGCAGTAGTTTGAGCATTCTTTGGCATTGCCTTTTTTGGGATTGGAATGAAAACTGACTTTTTCCAGTCCTGCTGAGTTTTTCAGATTTGCTGGCATATTGAGTGCAGCACTTTCACACCATCATCTTTTAGGATTTGAAATAACTCAACTGGAATTCCATCACCTCCACTAGCTTTGTTCGTAGTGATGCCTCCTAAGGCCCACTTGACTTCGCATTCCAGGATGTCTGGCTCTAGGTCAGTGATCACACCATCGTGGTTATCTGGATCATGAAGATCTTTTTTTGTATAATTCTTCTGTGTATTCTTGCCACCTCTTCTTAATATCTTCTGCTTCTGTTAGGCCCATACCATTTCTATCCTTTATTGTGCCCTCTTTGCATGATATGTTCCCTTGGTATCCCTAATTTTCTTGAAGAGATCTCTAGCCTTTTCCATTCTATTGTTTTCCTCTTATTTCTTTGCACTGATCACTAAGGAAGGCTTTCTTATCTCTCCTTGCTATTCTTTGGAGCTCTGCATTCAAATGGGTATGTCTTTCCTTTTCTCCTTTGCCTTTCGCTTCTCTTCTTTTCAGAACTATTTGTAAGGCCTCCTCAGACAACTATTTTGCCTTTCTGCATTTCTTCTTCTTGGTCTTGATCACTGCCTCATACAATATCACAAACCTTCATCCATAGTTCTTCAGGCACCCTGTCTATCAGATCTAATCCCTTGAATCTATTTCTCACTTCCACTGTATAATCATAAGGGATTTGATTTAGGTCATACCTGAATCGTCTAGTAGTTCCCCTACTTTCTTCATTTTAAGTCTGAATTTGGCAATAAGGAATTCATGATTGGAGTCACAGTCAGCTCCCCGTCTCGTTTTTGCTGACTGTATAGAGCTTCTCCATCTTTGGCTACAGAGGATACTATTTTACATTCACAGCAGCTTCATACAGAGATTCCTTTGTTCTACATCTTTGCCAACCCCTGATATTCCAGTCTTTTTCCATTTTAGCTGTTTAGATGTAATTTTAATTTGCATCTCTTTAATGACTTACGATTTTGAGCATTACTTTCATATGCTACTTTTCTGTGTACTGCACATTTGTGAAATAAATACTCAATTTTTTGCCGTTTTTTTCTTATATTCTTATTAAGGAATATGAGTTTTTAATACATTCTGGAAACAAGACTTAAGTGAGACATATGCATTAGAAATATTTTCTTCATCCATGGGTTTACCTTTTCGTTTTCTTAATGTCTTTTGAAGAACAGGTTTTGTAATTTTGATAAAATCCAATTGATCAATTTATTTTCATTCTGCATCTTATTTAAGAAATCTTTTTCTAATTCAAATTGATAAAATTTTGTTCCACTTTTTTTCTAGAAATTTTCTAATTTTAGCTTTATGTTTAGTCTGTGGTCCATTTAAAAATACTTTAGGTACAGCTAAGGCAAGAGTTGAGGTTTTTTCACATGGATATCCAGTTGATTCAGCAAAATTTGTTGAAAAGACTATGTCTCCAAGACACTCCTTGGTATCTACCAAAAATCAGTTGGCGAATATATTCAGATCTATTTCTGGGCATCATATTCCTTTTTACTGACACGTTTATTCTCACATCATTACCACATTGTCTTGATTATTACTTCATAGTGAAACTGAAAGTTTCTCATCGTGGCCATCCCTTTGTGACCCCGTGGACTATGCAGTCCATGGAATTCTCCAGGCCACAGTACTGGAACAGGTAGCCTTTCCCTTCTCCAGGGGATCTTCCCAAGCCAGGGATCGAACCCAGGTCTCCTACATTGCAGACAGATTCTTTACAAGCTGAGCCACAAGGGAAGCCCAAGAATGCTGGAGTGGATAGCCTATCCTTCTCCAGTGGATCTTCCTGACCCAGGAGTCAAACCGGGTTCTCCTGCATTGCAGGCAGATTCTTTACCAACTGAGCTATCAGGGAAGCCCTATTACTTTATAGTCAGTCTTGAAATCAGATAATGAAAGTTCTCCAAAAATATTTTGACTGTTTTTGATTTTTTTTCATTTCCATATACATTTTAGAAACAACCTGACAATTTCTACCTAAAAACCTGTTGTAAGCTGCATTGAATCTGTATATCAGTACAGAGACAATTTATACTTTAACAGTATGAATCTTCCAATCCATGAACATGGTATACACTCCACTTATTCCAGTCTTTAATATCTTTCAGCAGTGTTTTGTAATGTTCAATGGAGAAAATTTGCATCTCGTTTGTTAAATTTATTTATGAGTATTTTATGTGTTTTTGAGATTATTTATAAATGAAAATGAAGTGAAAAGTGTTACTAGCTCAGTCATGTCCAACTCTTTGTGACCCAATGGACGGTAGCCTGCCAGGCACCTCTGTCCATGGAATTCTCTAGGCAAGAATACTGGAGAGGATAGCCATTCCCTTCCCCATGGGATCTTCCCAACCCAGGGATTGAACCTGGGCCTCCTGGATTGCAGGCAGATTCTTTACCATCTGAGCCACCAGAGAAGCCCTCATAAATGAAAATATTTAAACTTAATTCTCTTGTTGTTTAGTGCTAGTTTATAGAGATCAGCCCTGGGTATTCTTTGGAAGGAATGATGCTAAAGCTGAAACTCCAGTACTTTGGCCACCTCATGCGAAGAGTTGACTCATTGGAAAAGACTCTGATGCTGAGAGGGATTGGGGTGAGGAGGATGAGGGGACGACAGAGGATGAGATGGCTGGATGGCATCACTGACTCGATGGACGTGAGTTTGAGTGAACTCCAGGAGATGGTGTTGGACAGGGAGGCCTGGCATGCTGCAATTCATGGGGTCGCAAAGAATCAGACACGACTGAGCAACTGAACTGAACTGATGGAAACACAATTGATTTTATAAACTGACTTTATAACCTCTTAAAAACTTTTTTTTTAAATTGAGATTTAAAGAGGAAAATAAGAGACTGCAAAAGAAATCTGATGGATGCCAAGAAGGGAAGAAAAAAGAATGATTCTGTATGATTACAAGGAATGATTGTATATGGACAGTTTTAGAAGGTAGGTAATGAAAAAATAGTACCGTATCTGTTAACTATTGCTATATAACAGATCATCCCAAAACCTGGCGCCTCAAATGATATACATAGTATTATTTCACAATCCACTGGGTCAGCTGAAGGCTTATTCTGTTTCCACCTGGGCTTCCTCATAGAGATACACTCAACTGTACCTTTGTCTCAGAAACATGCATGGTACATACTTTATTCTATCTGTGATTGAATCAATTTATTGACCAATCAGACAATTTGACCATAAAAAAATGAAACGAGATGCCAGTCCAGGTTCGATGCACGATACTGGATGCCTGGGTCTAGTGCACTGGGACGACCCAGAGGGATGATATGGGGAGGGAGGAGGGAGGAGGGTTCAGGATGGGGAACACATGTATACCTGTGGTGGATTCATTTTGATATTTGGCAAAACTAATACAATTATGTAAAGTTTAA
The DNA here is from genome assembly GCF_032452875.1 of Bos javanicus. Taxonomy (NCBI): domain Eukaryota; kingdom Metazoa; phylum Chordata; class Mammalia; order Artiodactyla; family Bovidae; genus Bos; species Bos javanicus. The sequence goes on along the minus strand of NC_083874.1, from coordinate 31,385,528 downwards.
AAATAAAAAAAATAAAGTAGGTAGTAAAAAAAAAAATATATCTATTGAAAGGAACATGAATAATTCATTTCACCTATTTATAATATTGAAGATAATCAGATACTATCAAAATTTTACTTACTAATTAATATAAAATATTAATACTTCTCAAATAATTTTGATGATTCATAAAGAATCAAAATAAAAAAGTAAAATGGAAGCATGATGTATTCTATTTACTTCTGAAATAAATGTCACCCATCACAGAATCTGTAAAATATTTTACATAAGAGGAATCAGGAGCAGCATTTGTATATATGAAAGTTGTTTGTTTAATCATGGATGTAAAGGAAATATTTTAAAATCAATGTTAATAATCCACATTTATACAGTACAATTCTTTTTTATCTTTTTTTAATTATGAAAATATGTAATACATTTACAGAAGTCTTATAAAATACAGTTACATATGGTTCCACTATATTTGCAATTTTTTAAGTAGATAAATTAAGATTTTTAGTTGGAATTTCAATATCAGACTCAAAAATTAATAGAACGGATAGAAAAGTAGAAGGAGATAGTAGACCTGAAAAGCACTATGAACCCATTCAACATAATTAAGATTTATACATTTTTCACACAACAGCAGGATACAAATTCTATTCACATTCCCATAGACTATACACCAGGAGACACTGGAACATATCCAGGGTATGGTCCAATATTTTTAATATATAGTAAATATGTCTAAAACTGATTATTTTTCTTTATTCTTTTTTATCGTAGTAGCTATAACTTCAGCTGGCTAGTCCAGAAACCAGGGGATCACCCCTCAACTCACCCTATCCTTTACCCTAACATACAACCCATATTAAAATATGGTTCACTGGACCTCCTTTAATATTTCTACTTCTCCCTATCTCCATTTCAAACACCCTGACAGAGTTACCACTTATCTCTCTCTTGGGCAATAACCTTCTAGCCAGTTTCCCCACATTCACCCATGCTCACCCTCACATATTCCATACTGCTACAAGGGTGATTCTTTTTACAAGCACACACATGATCGTGTCATTCCTGTCATCAAAACAATTTAGGAGAATCACACTTCCCTTAGAATAAAGTAGGAAATCCCTACTATGGCCTAATGGACTCTGCTGTTGCCAGCTTCTACAGGTTCAATGCCACCACCACCTCCACCTCTCCACAGTTCTGCCTCCTTTGTATTGCTACTATTCATTGCAGTTTCCAGATGTAACTGTCATACCCTCTCCCATCAGAGTCGTTTTTGCATGAATCACTATTTCCTCTATTCTTTAGCTAGCCAACTTTATCTCATTCTTCAAGCTTCAGTACAGATTTCTTTCTGGAGACTTTCCTTTAACCCCCAAGACAAGGTCAACTCCTTCTTCTTTGCACATACATAATATACTGTACTTTTTAAAAAAAACTAGCCTTATCTATAATTATGTGTTCAATGTCTATCTTCTCAATTGAACTATAGTTTCTGTAAGGATATAAGTTTAATCAATAATATATTCATCCAATTTGTTTATTCCTATCTGTAGGAATGATGGCTTCCTTTAGGTATTATGTCTGGACAAAGTACAATATCTGTTCTCAATACAAATTATTAAGTAGTAATAATAAAAATACTTTGTCCTAACTTAGCATGGTTTCAACAAATACGTATTAGACTCCTGGAAGCAGTGTGCCAAATGAAAAGTCACTTCAGCTGTCTTAGCATGGGAACTTAAGTATTTATTCACTTGGGAGAGAAATGGGCTTAACTTAACCAGAATAGCAGAGCGTCTGCTCCAGAGAGGTCTTGGGCCTAAGCAGTTGGAACCTTAATCTCGCTAAAATGACAAGGTCTTGGCGGAGGTGAATGGGGAATCTTGCCCAATACTTGACCACACCAAACTGGCTTTAGTCAGGCCCTCACATTTCAAGTACCAAAATCTACTTGTTTCTTAATTTTAAAAGGGTAAGGGTAACATAATTGTAGACAAAGTAGTTTTATAGTAGACTAAATAGTTTTAGAGTTATTCCATTTAAATTTTCATTTGTAAATTGAATAATTCATTTAACTGAGCAGTTATTCACATTTTATTAGGACTCTGGTTTTTATGAGCTGTCTTTTGTTGAGAATGGTGTTTGGGCATCTCAACAATGAATGCATAGTGAACTGTGGATGAGATTAGAAGAAATACTTTAAGGTGATCTAACACTGAATTACAAGGTTAATGTGGCAGAATGCGTGCATGAGCATTGAAATAGAGTTCTTAAAAATTCTGACTTGTTCTTAGAAATAACAGGGTTCCAGGTAAGAGGAACTCCAGCTGCAATCCAAATAGTAATATTTTTATGTGCTGCTGTAAATGATCATTTAGTGATTTTTTAAAGCAAACCACAGAGGAAATTCACAAATTACTATACCACACTTTGCTTATATTGACACTTAAGTACACAGTCAAATAGTCTTTTCTCTAAGTGTCTCCATTAAAGGCTTACTTTTACAAAAGAAAATATTCCCTGCAACTAGCTATAGGAACAAAGAACAAAGAAACAGAAGTTACTGTTTTATTTATCAATACATTTTTACTATGCTATAGCTCTATACTATTAATCAGCTGTACTAATAGTTAGCTGTCTAAGTGATTAGTGAGAAAATTAGCACAGTTTACTCATCCCCTTATGAATAAATGGATATTATCAAATTGATTATTTCTGGAAGTAAATAACATATTTTTGCGTGTGATATTAGGCAACCACTAATAAACTACTGCTAAATATACTGCATATATTTAATCATATTTCACATTGATTTCATTATATTTAATTATATTTATCTTTCACAAAAGGTACATCCTTCATGATGGTTTAGTTCAGTTCAGTCGCTCAGTTGTGTCTGACTCTTTGCAACCCCATGAACCATAGCACACCAGGCCTCCCTGTCAATCACCAACTCCCGAAGTTTACCCAAACTCATGTCCATTTAGTCGGTGATGCCATCCAACCATCTCATCCTCTGTCGTCCCCTTCTCCTCCTGCCCTCAATCTTTCCCAGCATCAGGGTCTTTTCAAATGAGTCAGCTCTTCCCATCAGGTGGCCAAAGTATTGGAGTTTCAGCTTCAACATAAGTCCATTAGGACTCATCTCCTTTAGGATGGACTGGTTGGATCTCCTTGCAGTCCAAGGGACTCTCGAGAGTCTTCTCCAACACCACAGTTCAAAAGCATCAATTCTTTAGCACTCAGCTTTCTTTATAGTCCAACTCTCACATCCATACATGACTACTGGAAAAACCATAGCCTTGACTAGACAGACCTTTGTTGACAAAGTATTGTCTCTGCTTTTGAATATGCTGTCTAGGTTGGTCATAATTTTCCTTCCAAGGAGTAAGTGTCTTTTAATTTTATCTGCAATCACCATCTGCAGTGATTTTGGAGCCCAGAAAAATAAAGTCTGACACTGTTTCCACTGTTTCCCCATCTATTTGCCATGAAGTGATGGGACTGGATGCCATGATCTTAGTTTTCTGAATGTTGAGCTTTAAGTCAACTTTTTCACTCTCCACTTTCACTTTCATCAAGAGGCTCTTTAGTTCTTCTTCACTTTCTGCCATAAGGGTCGTGTCATCTGCATATCTAAGGTTGTTGATATTTCTCACGGCAATCTTGATTCCAGCTTGTGCTTTCTCTATCCCAGCGTTTCTCATGATGTACTCTGCATATAAGTTAAATAAGCAGGGTGATAGTATACAGCCTTGACATACTCCTTTTCCTATTTGGAACCAGTCTGTTCCATGTCCAGTTCTAACTGTTGCTTCCTGACCTGCATACAGGTTTCTCAAGAGGCAGGTCAGGTGGTCTGGTATTCCTATCTCTTGAAGAATGTCCACAGTTTGTTGTGATCCACACAGTCAAAGGCTTTGCCATAGTCAATAAAGCCAATAGTGATGGTACTCCAACTTAATTTCTGCATGGCTCTACAGCACTTTGTAAGAGAATGGAGATATATCTTAAATATTCAATGTTTATTTCACACTGGCTAGATATTGAGACTAAATGTGAGGTCTGAAGACTTTTTTGTTTTGTTTTAAGAAAACTGACTGTCTTAAGTATGTGCTCTCTATTTTGGTGTTTTCCTTGGAGACTGAGTGAAGTTTCTAATTGCTTAATTACTATTAGGATGATTGACCATTGTCCATTGTTTATTGAATTGACATCCTGGTGGGTTGGTATGAATTACATTTGAGTTACATTGAGTTAGGGACTACTTTTTGTGATTTTGAGCCTAGAGTATAATAATTGCTAGAACTAAACACTTACCAAACTATTAACAGAATAGATATAAAGAAGAGGATGGTCTGAGAACAAGTGCCAGTGGGTTTTAGAATAATACTAAAAACCAGTGAAAGGTTGTGTAGATGCACTGAAGCAAAAACGTCAATTTTGGGAACTGGATGTTTTAAAAATAGGACTTGATTTATGCAGAATTGTACTGCGGGTATCTATGAGCTTGGTTTATAATCTGTTCTCAACAGACTCTCAATTTCTTGGAATTTTTCTGGGTTTTTGGTTATAATTCCTAAAAGGGGGGGAAAAAAGATGATAGCAAACATGTGCTTATTAGTTTAGTGTCTCCACTCCTAGTCCCAAAACCTCATGTCCTCTGAATATGGCTTCCATCGAGAGACTTGAAATCAGTTTCTGGATTTACTGATACAGGCCACTTGCTACTAGGAATTTGAGAAATTCATGGGAGGTGTCTCACCAAGAACCCAAGAAGTGGAATTTTAGGTGTGGTTAGCAAATGACTTAAATCTACTTTAGTAGACCTCCCTGGAGATAGAAAAAATATTGTCTATAGGTCTGGTGGACTCAAAGCCACACAGTTTTTTTCCTTTTTGTAGTGAACTTTCTGCTCCAGAATGAGTATATGGAAGGATGGAGTTTTATGGAATTCATGTGTCAGGTTCAGAACTATGAATGGGTAAAAAACTCTGCTTTTGCATTCCTACAGAAAACCACTAAAATGAGTCATCCTCTAGGGGGCAATAGAGTATGATACAGACTCATCATTTTCTGGATCAAGTTCCTGAGGCAATGATTGATAGTGAAGACTAATTACTCTTAGACTTGAGAAAACCTTAAATAGGCTTTCACTTTATTTTAATGCCCCTGAATCTCCTCAGATTTTTGTGGCTAGTGAAGCTAAACAGTACTGAGGTGGACCAACTGATGAATGAAACTGCCCTGCAGGAGAATTGTAGATGAATGAACCCCAAACCTGAGATCTGCAGAATACTTGAAGAGGAAGGGAAGGAGCAAGACTGACTCAGTCTCTTGAAGTGCGATGAACTACAGTGAGGTTTCTGACCCTGAGTAGCACCTGTTTTGCCAAAGGAGTGCTGGGGTGGGAAGTGTCCCCCTTTATTTAACTCCAGTATGATTTTTTTTTCAGCTAACTCTCTACATTTTATAGTACCCAAGATAGGAGGAAATTTTTTCTGGACTGCTTCTGATTTCCCCAAACTCTGATTATTCAGCTTGGTCCCATCCTTCCTCAGTTATGTTTGTGCATGTCATCTAATAGTCAACTGCCTAGGTAATGGAAGGAATTCTGTGAAATTACCTTCATCCTCTTGTTATGAAAACAAGGATGCCAGGAGAGTAGGTAGGCATTAAAATCCTAATGCTGATCCATTTCCTTTCTAATTTTCTAGAAGAAAGTTAGATAGACACAGGTATGGTACACTTTGCAGAGTGCCTGATGGAAAGCATGTCTGACCATACTGAAGAAGGAGAAAGGCATTTTGGAATATGAGTGGTGGTGTGGTGGTGAGTTGTACAAACACACATGGCATTCTCCTTTTGGTTATGATCTTCTGAGGAAGAGTAACAGAGGAATAGAATTACTTTGCAAGTATCAATCACTTCTCTCACCCCTTTGTTTTCTCCCAAGAAGAAAAAAATGCTACTAGCTGGATCTCATTTTGTATGCAGAATTTTAGTGATGAGATAGTTCTTAGGAGAAAAGCAGCCAAAGCCTAGGTTGGGAATAAACTTGACAGAGGGCTGCATGTAATAGGGAAAGTCTCTGTAGGTAGCTGAAGCTATTGGTAATAGGGAACTGATAGGCAGATCGCTCCTCTGGAAGGAGGAGGATGAGAGAGAAAGTAGAAATGGGAGGACCATGTTAAGGGACTGAGCTGAATATTGTAAAGAGATGAGGAACAAGAAAACTATCCAAAACAAAAAAAAAAGTAAAGTCATGTGGCTTATATTAAGAACACCATCCGTTTTCAGGCATTTTTCCCCCACCAAGAGACTTAGCACAGATTCCAATTGCTTTTATTTACTACTTGAGAATAGGCCATCTGGGGACAAGGATTCAATTATATTTAAGTTACAATTAAATAGTATATAGATTTGGAATATCATTATGTATTTATTAACCTAAGTTACTTCTTTTTAGCTCTTTTTTCACTTTATATTTTGATAACACACTTTCCTAAGCAGCCATAAATCTGAAAAATATTTTAAAAATGTATTTTAAAATCAACAACACACAAAAAACGTTCTAGCTGGGTATTACCAGGCTTCCTGCCAAGTACAGTAATTGTTACTTGTGGAATTTTCTTAGAATGGCCAAGGCATTTGACTCAATAACTATAACTCTGGAATGAGTAGCTGGGTGGAGGCATTAGTCTGTTGGAAAGTTGGGGGGTTAGTTCAAGCCCATATGCTAGAAGAAGAGATTTATCGATGGATTCACACAGGAGATCCAAGAAATACATGGTGTATGTTTTCTTCAAAGCTAACACTGAATTTCAGTAACCTAGGCTATTGGTTCCTCTTTTAACAGATTGCATCCTTTTTCCTACTCTTCTTGCCTTTTTTGTTTTTTATACCACACTAATAAATCATTTATTAAATTCTACTCTTTTTGGATATATAAGTACAAAGACCACACTTAGGTCATATTAAGAAGGGTGGGTTCGTCTATTTCAGAGCACATATTGACTGGAAACAACCACAAAGTATGAGGAACTAGAGCAAAATAGGAACCAGAGGACAACTGCACCACTGCTCAGCCAAGCAACACAGAACGCTCAGTTCCCAGCCATGAGGTCCAGGTCTGGATTTTCACATTCTTCTTTCACTGAATTTGAGTAGAGACTGAATTTCCATGTTGTTCTATCCAAGTTGACAATGTGTGGAGCGAATTTATGGAAACTTACTTAGAATATAAATATAAGCATTTTATTTCAGTTGAACATATTTGTACACAGTTCATTTTTGCTTTTAAACTTCAAACCATTAGCATAAACAGTTACATAGTATAAAATTGTTCTACTCTTTGATTTGTCCATGTGTTAAAAACACTAAATCATAAGGTGGCTGTGCAGATCTCATCTGAGACTTTGCACACATGTGGTTCTATTTGCCGTGGGCCTCCTGTTTTATGGGCTTCCCAGGTGGCCCTAGAGATAAAGAACCCGCCTACCAATTCAGGAGAAGTAAGAGATTCGAGTTCAATCCCTGGGTCGAGAAAATCCCCTGGAGGAGAGCATGGAAACCCACTCCAGTATTTTTGCCTGGAGGATCCCATGGACAGAGGAGCCTGGCGGGCTTCAGTCCTTGGGCCGCAAAGTGCCATACACGACTGAGTGACTAACACACACACACACACACACACGCGCGTGCACACACACACACACCTGCTGCATAGGGATGTCTGTGTGCTCAGGGTTCTCATTCATTGTTTTCACCTTGCACACAAGTCATTTTCATAGTCTTTATTTTAGAAAGTTACTGTACCTTATCAATTGGAGAAGGAAATGGCAACCCACTCCAGTGTTCTTGCCTGGAGAATCCCAGGGACAGGAAAGCCTGGTGGGCTGCTGTCTGTGGGGTCGCACAGAGTCGGACATGACTGAAGTGACTTAGCAGTACGTTATCAGGATATACTTTGCCTTCTCTGTCAGTTAATGTAAGTAAAAAGATCACTGAATTTTCTAAGGAAAAAAAAGCTACTCAAGGAGACAATATTCCTCTGTTATACCTATAGTATCTGAAATGTTTCCCTACCCCTTCCACGGATACATATGAAACTTTACCCCAGAACTTCTTTAAACAAATTTAAACATTGTTTAATAGGATATTTATAGAACCTTTCAGTTCACAAATCCCTAGAAGTTGGTTTGCATTGCTTAGAATTCAACCCCCGACCACATGAGGGAAGGAAGTTCAAGTAGTATAGTCCCAACTCATTGGAGGTTAGCTGGGAAAAACACTGTGCCTAAGTGATTTTAGGCTCAGAATGTAGCTCATTAACATTTTGTCAATATGATGCATCCAAGAACCACATCTATTACAAATCCAAGAATAAGTGAGGTCATCTGTTTCAAGCTTGTTAGAACTTTGCTTCAAGACTTTATGGGGATGTGGTCCGCCTCATGTGACTTCCTGAATGGCAGAGGTGAGAAAGCTAAAATCTGAACCTCTCAGAGTCTGTTGAAGCCAGGGTTGAAGGATTAGGTTCTGAGATCAGATGGGAGGCACAAAATAGAAACTTAAGTGAGGCGGCGGTTCTCCTTCAGTTTCTGCTGCCTTTGCTGGTAAGCATGATTGCTCAGCAGTTAGGATTCCCTGCTTCAAGAAAAGTCAGAGGTCTATTCAGTAGGTCTGCAGGGCCAGGATATAGTACGGAGCCAAGCAGGTACGGGCTGGCTCTAGAGCTGACAGCTCCATCTTCCATATCCCTGGATTACAGCTAAGGTAAGTGTTCCCAGAGCAATAGTTCCAGGGACAGCTTCCAGATTTCCAGCTTCCCTAAACATGGTCAAGGTAACAGCTCCGTTAGTGAGCCAGAATAAGTCTGAAACTGTTTCTAGAATCCAGTTCCCCATTTCTTTAAATGATTTTATAAGTACCTAATTCCCAGATTTGTGACTTCCTGGTTGAAATAGACTGTTTTCTGTTATCTGTGTCTGAATTCTGACTAATGATAATGTTTGAGGCACTGGGTTAGGTTTGAAGGATGTGAGCATTGACCTACCATTAAATAATGGAATAATAATAACCTATGGTGGCTGGTGGTGAAATAGTTACTTAATTTGTTACCTGTATTCACCTGGCTTGAGGTGTCTATAGGAAACTTGGCTTTGTTAACTGAGTGATAAGGTGGCACAGTATGAAGACTTGATGAGTCGGCATAAACTGGTTGCTGCATGTTGTGCTAGAGAAATTAAGAAGAAACATGAAAAACTCAGTGCTTTAAATTATCCACTCAATGTGGTTAGAAAACCAGAAGAGTTTTAGCTTTAAAAGAGTCTTCTTTCTTGTGGCTGTTGGTAGCGAGAAACCAGAGTCTGACCCTATAGCTTGTTAAATTACAACATAGATGAATTCAAAGACTTGTCTGGTTTCTTATGTGAAAGTGCATGAAAATACATATCTTGGGGAAAAGTAAGATTTTGGAATTTGGAGAGGTGATCCTGCGAAGGATTTGGATAATTCTGTTTACAGCAGAACTAAACCCATTGACCTTCCATTGAGAGCAAAGATAGCCCCTTCTATCCTGTGTTCTAGTCTTTCCTTTTCTTTAAAAAGCCATGGTGACTTTCAGTGAAGTTGTCACCTAACCTAGGGATACTAATTTGCATCATGTTTCATCCTACTTAAAGCATTTCTTTTGGACCTATAAGTAGAATCTGATCCTCAGTTCAGTTCAGTTCAGTCACTCAGTTGTGTCCGACTCTTTGCAACCCCATGAACTGCAGCACACCAGGCCTCCCTGTCCATCACCAGCTCCCGGAGTTCACTCAAACTCACGTCCATTGAGTCAGTGATGCCTTCCAGCCATCTCATCCTCTGTTGTCCCCTTTTCCTCCTGCCCCCAATCCCTCCCAGCATCGGAGTCTTTTCCAATGAGTCAACTCTTCGCATCAGGTGGCCAAAGTACTGGAGTTTCAGCTTTAGCATCATTCCTTCCAAAGAACACCCAGGGCTGATCTCCTTTAGAATGGACTGGTTGGATCTCCTTGCAGTCCAAGGGACTCTCAAGAGTCTTCTCCAACACCACAGTTCAAAAGCATCAATTCTTTAGCGCTCAGCCTTCTTCACAGTCCAACTCTCACATCCATACATGACCACTGGAAAAAGCATAGCCTTGAGTAGACGGACTTTTGTTGGCAAAGTAACGTCTCTGCTTTTGAATATGCTATCTAGTTGGTCATAACTTTCCTTCCAAGGAGTAAGCGTCTTTTAATTTCATGGCTGCAGTCACCATCTGCAGTGATTTTGGAGCCCCAAAAAAGAATCTGATCCAAAAAAAAAAAAAGAATCTGATCCTGCCAGGACCCAATTACAAAGACACACATGAAAGGCAAATATGTTGTACTTCGAAACATTGAAAAACATTGCAAAAAAAAGTAAAGAAAGGTACTGATTCTCACAAGATTTGTAGTTCTTACTGTGTACCTCATTGCACGAAAGCAGCCAGCCTCGTCAAAAAATGAAATGACATATTAAAGACAGCACTTATGATGCTAGGTAGAAGTCAGCTTCTTGTGAGTTGGGGTCCACAGAGAACATGGAATCTGTTTTCAACCAGTGAGTAGTGTATATATGGGTCTGGGCAGGAAGAGGTGCAACTAGGAATATCACTCTTCATGGTATGCTGGTATCAGTTTTGCCAAACTGTTGCTTCTGCCTTATACGTTTAGGGATACCAAGATCTCCGTGGCCAGGTCTAAGTTAAACGTCAACCCTCAGTGTCAAGCATCAGGTCCACTCAAAGCAAATGGTTTGAGAAGTGGGCAGATGGTAGTTCTCCAAAGGAATATCTGAATATGATTGCCAGAGGAAGGGAAGGGAAATCTGGGTAGCAAAAGAACTGTCATGTCATCTAGGAAGCTACTGCCCCATCATAAAGCCTAAAAATCCACCACAAACAAATAATTACCATTGTTTAAAATTTGCCCTTTTAAAAATGGCAAATGTTTTCTACTTAGGGAATTATCTTCATTGTAAAGATGATGGAAGATTAAGTAATCTGTCTATAGTGGTAGAAATGGGACTTCATATAGAGCTGTTTGACCATAAAGCCCCTACTCTTAAAGAAAATGAAGTAAGCAAATTATGCATATGCTATAACATTTAAAAGGTACAATTAAGGAATATATAGTAAAAAGTAAATTTCCCTCTCATCCCTGCCCCTCAAATACCAGTTTACTTGGGGTGTCTGTTACTGTACCAGTTTCTTATTTAATCCCATATGTATGGATCTGTGCTCAGTTGCTTCAGTCGTGTCCAACCCCATGCGACCCCATGGACTGTAGCTCCTCGCCCCCAGCCCCCAGGCTCCTCTGTCCATGGGATTCTCCAGGCAAGAATATAGTGGGTTGCCATGCCCTCCTCTGCCTGTGTATATGTACACATATATACAAGCATACACAAATATTTATCCTAAAAACACAAAAAGATAGTGTCATAAGATTATTTTATGCTTTTTAAAAAAATATATCCATTTGACTGTTTTGGCAACCATTACATATTTGTAAAGTAGTGTGGTCTTATTGATTTTGCTCTTATCTGAAAGTGAAAGTCGCTCAGTCATGTCTGACTCTTTGCATCCCCCATGGACTATACAGTCCAAGGAATTCTCCATGCCAGAATACTGGAATGGGTATCCTTTCTCCAAGGGATCTTCCCAACCCAGGGATTGAACCCAGGTCTCCCACATTGCAGGCAGATTCTTTACCAGCTGAGCCACAAGGGAAGCCCAAGAATAATCGAGTGGGTAGCCTATCCCTTCTCCAGAGGATCTTCCCGACCCAGGAATTGAACCGGGGTCTCCTGCATTGCAGGTAGATTCTTTACCAACTGAGCTGTCAGGAAAGCCTTGCTGTTACCTGTATAGTGTTTATTGTCATATAGAGCTTTATTTGTGTAACTAGCCTTGCTTATACATCTTTAAGTTCTTTCCAACTTTAAAAATGCTGCAATGAATAAATACCCTCGTATAGAAAGCTTTTTGCTCATATTGGATTATATATGCAGGATATAGTCCTAAAAAGAGAATTTTTTGAATAAAAGGATATGCGTGCTTTTAATGTGTTAGTTACTGCCAAATTGCCTTCCAAAAGTATAATTTTGGGTTTTATTACTATCAGCCATGTATGAAAGCACTTATTTTCTTGTACTGTCCTGCTCAACTCAGGGTTTTATCATTTTAAGCTTTATCAACCTGATAAGTGGAAATTCCTATTTTCCTTATACGTTTCATTTGCTTTTCTTTTTTTGTTGTTAAAAAACTATCCATTTGATTTTTGGTTGCACTGAGTCTTGCTTGCTGTGTGCGGGCTTTCTCTGGTTGCAGAGTGGGGGCTACTCTTTGTCGTGGTGCAGGCTTCTCACTGCGACGGCTGCCCTTGCCGCAGAGCACAGGCTCGAGAGCCTGCAGTCTTTGGTAGCTGCGGCCAATGGGCTCCGTTGCTGTGCAGCACGTGGGATCTTTCTGGACCAGGGATCAAACCCATGTCCCTTGCATTGGCAGGCAAATTCTTGTCCACTGTGCACCAGGGAAGTCCTAATTTGCTTTTCTTTTATTATAGGTGATTTTGAACATCTGAAGTCTAAAAGTAATATTTCCAGTCATAAGTGTGTGCATATCCTTTATCTCCTGAGTTGTTAATCCTCTCACTTTGATTTATGCTAGTTAATTAAAGATTCATGAAATAAGCTTTATTTTGTTCTGTTACCAATACTATCCTCATTTGTTTGAAGTGAAGTTGCTCAGTCGTGTCTGACTCTTTACGACCCCATGGACATAGCCTGAAGGGCTCCTCCATCCATGGGATTTTCCACACAAGAATACTGGAGTGGGTTGCCATTTCCTTCTCCAGAGGATCTTTCTGACCCGGGGATTGAACCCAGGTCTCCCGCATTGCAGGCAGACTCTTACCGTCCGAGCCACCAGAGAATCCCTCAGTATTTGTTTACAAAACTGTTATTCGAGGCAGAATCTTGTTTTCAGTTCACTTGTAGTTTCTATTGCTGCATTTTAAAACATGATGGACTTTTTGGTGTAAAGAGTGAGATTAGGACTCCCACTTTCCTTTCCTTTCTAGATTAAAAAAAAAAAAAACAACTTCCCGTTTCAGCAAATATGCAGTGTTGCTTTCTTGAGAAGATAATAATTTAAGAGTTCTGTCTGCCTTGTGTCTCTCACAGTCCAGTAATTTATCAGTGCCTTTCAAGCTGCTTCCTCAGAGTCAAGCTTTATTATTCTCTTATTATTAATTAATTTATTATTTGTATTGATTTGCTTTGTTGTATAACTTAAACTTATACAATGCTACATCTCACTTCTATATTGCATAAAGTATGAAGCTCAGCCAAGAGGCAAAGTCATTTCCGCTGTCACAGAGAGTAAATACAGAAGCTGGGGTTGAAACAGCTCTACTGATTGACATTTGATGCTGATTGACAGCAGGGGTGAAGGCCGAAGGTAGTGGCTGGGGCTTCAGAAGTCATAGGTCTCAGAGGTGAGCAAGCGGGATGAGAGGACTGAGGGAGCCCTGCCACTCAGGTGACTTGGGCTGAGTCCTCGCTGGGCATATCTCCCCACAGAAAGCTCTCTCTCTTTTCCACCCCACAAGCAACCCCAGTATAGAGGACAGAGCTGGGATGTGAGTGGCACAGAATGTGGTAGATTCCTTCCCTAAAGACACTGGGATAGTCATTGGAGAGAACACGTAGACTGCCTGGCCAGAGGGGGAATGCAAGTTCCCACCAGCTAGGCAGCCCCTGCACCATCTCCGGCTGAAATACCAGGACCTAATCCAGGGTCCACAAGGAGGCAGGGAGACATTCAGGGAAGGCTGGGTCATGCCTCTGCTTGGGCACACAAGCACTCTGACACACACAGCAGCCTTGTATGCAGGCTCTTTCAACACATGGATCAGATTACAGGTCTCTCGGCTACAATCCATGCGAAAGGGACAGAACCAGGCAGAGGGGTTAGTCTGAGATGGTTTAGGGCTCCCAGAAATGTATCCTCTGGGTATTTTCCCCAAAGCTCAGCTGGTCTTGAATACTCCTGCCAAGGAATGGCTTAGGCTACCAGTGACCACGTGGAAAACCTTGCCTGTTGTTTTGAAGCTGATGGCTCTCAGGAAGATGGCAGCTACGTTAAAGGATTGTATGCCCTTCTGAGGTTCTATGTACCTGATCTTTTAAAAAGAAGCCCTAGATTTTCTAAAGCTTGTTATATCACCTAGTTGAAACTTGGCAAAGTATGTGAAAGTGATTTTAAAAAACCATGTGGGTCTCTGAATGTGAGTGCATACAGGATATTTGAGAGAATCTGCTTCAGTTCAGTTCAGTTCAGTTCAGTCACTCAGTCGTGTCCGACTCTCTGTGACCCCGTGAATTGCAGCACGCCAGGCCTCCGTGTCCATCACTAACTCCCAGAGTTCACTCAGACTCATGTCCATCGAGTTGGTGATGCCATCCAGCCATCTCATCCTCTGTTGTCCCCTTCTCCTCCTGCCCCCAATGCCTCCCAGCATCAGAGTATCCTTCTGAAATCTATACTTTTATTCAGATTACTGTATATTGTTGTTTCAAGAACTTGATTGTTAGATCATTAAGTATTATATCCAACAACAAGATTTTAACCTTGGTTTACAATGAAATAAATAAGTCGACAAAGTGCCTTAATATTGATTAATAACAAGATCTCTTAGAAAATATACGTAGCAGCATGTTCTCAGCCTAGTAATAGAGGTATACTTTTTATAGGAAGAATTCTTAGTACTTTTTGGATTCTTGCCAGATGCAATACAAAATTATTTCACTGTGTAATCCCTTTCTGCCAAAAATTGAAAAATAAAAACTCAAGAAAGTAGTTAGTGTTACTAGAAAGCGAAAATGACATTTATGTTTCAATTTGGTAAAATAATGTATGCAATTTAGAAAAATGAGGCATGGTAGAGACAGCAAGGGTTAGGAGTCGACACCATTGCACCAGTTCTGCCTCTGCCTCTAAGGCTCTATATTTGGGACGCCTCTGAGGGGGCTTCCCAGATGGCCCAGTGGTAAAGAACCCACCTGCCAAGCGAGTTCAGTCCCTGTGTGGTGAAGAGCCCCTGGAGAAGAAAATGGCCACCCACTCCAGTATTCTTGCCTGGAGAATCCCATGAACAGAGGAGCCTCGTGGGCTTCAGTCCATAGTTCGCAAAGAATCAGACAGCACTGAGCACCTAAACGGCAGCAACATCATCTCTGAGCTCCCTCTGTCTTTTCTTTTGTAAAATGGGGACGATAAATACTATCTTAGAAGGTAGCTGCAAGGATAATGGCACAAAGTATTTGCTCAGTAATGGTATCGTTTATTATTAAAGACATGGGGGGTGAATTGTCAATCAAGAGCATAATGTACTTCCTTTGACTCAGAATTAGGTTCCCACTGAAATCGGTTACAGTTACTAAATGTAAATTAAACCATAATCTCTTTGGATTATAAACATTTCTTTATTTCTAGTAGGACAGGAACAGTTTGAAATTTCTAGGCAACTTTATAGTATAAAAATTAATGTCTCATGGGTGGAAATATTACCCCAAAGTTGGAAACACTGTATGTCCATGAGCAAATCTCTCAGCTACTCTCAGCCAGTGTTATTATTTCTAAAATACTTGTGATGAGGAGCCACTTTCAGGCTAAAATTAAAAGATATATAATGACTTTGTTTTGGAGAAATAAATTCATCAATATTTTTCCATGGCTATAAAAAGTATTTGAAAATGAAATGAAACAAAGTATTAAAAATATCTTGGTATGTATTTTTTCCTTGGATAATGAGGTACTCATTCAAGTCCTCTTGGAAAAGATTATTTTGTGCTCTGGTCAAGGTGGCCTACTTTCTTTTTGTGTTGAAGGATTTTGAAATTAGAAGTTATTTGTATTTTCCCAGGGAGTGTCCACTTTGGGAAGAAAGAAAATTATATGCCTGAAGAGCATGGTTGGCCAATTTATTGTTGTTTGTCTATGGTAGCCTAAAAGTAAATACATAGAATTCAAGTCTTTTTTCCCCCCTCAGGAAACAGCATTTCATTTTGTTTTATGATAGAATAGTATTCTTTCCCTTGTCTTGGTGTCTTCAATGGTGAATTCTTTGGGCTCAAAATCTGAACCGAACCACCTATACATGTAAGAGACAGAGGAAAGAGAATATATATCAGAAGTCTTTCCTTAAAGGGTTTCAATAAGTATATGTTTTCCTTCTTCTGAAAAAAATTGCTCACATTTTGGCTCCTCTGAAGTCTTCATTTTGAGAAATTATCTACAAAAGTAAATTCCTTTCTTTGACATTTTTTCATATTCATATGAACTTGTTTCTATGTCTTCTATGGAAAAATGAGTATCTCAGCCACCTGGGGTATTATAAATTTGGGGACTCTCATCAAGAGGAAGGCAGAATTGCAATTATCCTTAGATCAAAAACAGTTTGCCACGGACACACATAAAATAAATTGACTTGTTAGGTACAGATGGTAAAGTCAGAGAGGAACTTTTAAAACCAGGTGTTGGCAGAATTATTTCATTCATTTGTGCTAAGTGCCCTCTCCTGGTCACTGCGGGTAACTTGCAGAAGCTTATTCTTTCTCTAGACCTGCTCTTCTATGAAACATGGTTTGTGCAACTGTGCTTCCCTGGTGGCTCAGTGGAAGAGAATCCGCCTGCGAAGGCAGGAGACATGGTTTGATCCCTGGGTTGGGAAGATCCCCCTGGAGAAGGGAATGGCAACCCACTCAGTGTTCTTGCCTGAAAAATCTAATGGACAGAGGAGCCTGACCGTCTGCAGTTCATGGGTCGCGAAAGAGACAGATATGGCTTAGCAACTAAACAACAACATTGTGCAATTATACATGAACTCCGTGCTGGGCTTCCTATATGAGGAAAGAAATCTTAAGAAAAGTGACTCTCGACCTTACAGGAGTTAGAGTCTTCTTTCCCTCACTCACCCTAGTACCTTTGACCATCAAACAATATTTAACTAGCCTTGGATGGGAGAATAATACTTTTATTACCCGGTGTGCTCTTCTCTTTTTCTCATGACTTCACCATCAATCCCAAGGAATCCTGCATATGACCTGATTGCACATGACAGAAATGATGTGTGAAACAGGAAGGCAGCCTCGAGCCTAAGCAGGTGAGGAAATGAACACCCTCCTCCCTCCCGTGCTCACTCCTACAACAGCAGCCTTTGTGTAAGCCCTACAAGCATCAGACCTCAGGGAAAGGGGGCAGCCCAATGTCATTGAGTGTTAAATAGCTGTGAAATCACTGAGTTTTACTTTCAGTTTTTGCCATCAGGTAGAATGCACAGGGGCTTCCCTGGTGGCTCAGACAGTAAAAAAAAAAAAAAAAGTCCTCCTGCAATGCAGGAGACCTGGGTTCGATCCCTGGGTAGGGAAGATCCCCTGGAGGAGGGCATGGCAACCCACTCCAGCATTCTTGCCTGGAGAATCCCCATGGACAGAGGAGCCTGGCGGGCTCGAAAAGAGTTGGGCATGACTGAGCGACTAAGCACACACAGAGAATGTGGGGGGTGGGGGGAATCTCAGAATGAGAAATTATGTGAAACATATTACTGAAAAATTTTATCTTCTACTGTTGTTGTTTAGTCACTCGTTCGTGTCTGACTCTTCACATCCCCATGGACTGTAGCCTTCCAGGCTCCTCTGTCCATGGGATTTCCCAGGCAAGAATACTAGAGAGGTAGCCATTCCCTTCTCCAGTGAATCTTCCCAACCCAAGGATCAAACCCATGTCTCCTACCTTGGCAGGCAGAGTCTTTAATATGAAGCCATCAGGAATCCTATTTATCTGTTTAAAAATTGTGATTGAAGTAGGAATTCTTTGGCCTAATGACTTTAACTTTCTTAAAGAGATGGAGGTACCAGAGCACCTGACCTGCATCCTGAGAAACCTGTATGCAGGTCAAGAAGCAACAGTTAGAACTGGACATGGAACAACAGACTGCTTCCAAATAGGGAAAGGTGTACATCAAGGCTGTATATTGTCACCCTGCTTATTTAACTTCTATGCAGATTACATCAAGAGACATGCTGGGCTGTATGAAGCACAAACTGGAATCAAGATTTCTGGGAGAAATATCAATGACCTCAGATATGCAGATGACACCATCCTTATGGCATAAAGCGAAGAAGATCTAAAGAGCCTCTTGATGAAAGTGAAAGAGGAGAGTGAAAAAGTCAGCTTAAAACTCAGCATTCAGAAAACTAAGATCATGGCATCTGGTCTCATCACTTCATGGCAAATAGATGGGGAAACAGTGCAAACAGTGAGAGACTTTATTTTTGGGGCTCCAAAATCACTGCAGATGGTGACTGCAGCCTTGAAATTAAAAGACACTTACTCTTTGGAAGAAAAGTTATGACCAACCTAGACAGCATATTAAAAAGCAGAGACATTACATTGCCAACAAAGGTCTGTCTAGTCAAAGCTTTGGTTTTTCCAGTAGTCATGTATGGATGTGAGATTTGGACTATAAGGAAAGCTGAGTGCCAAAGAATTGATGCTTTTAAACTGTGGTGTTAGAGAAGAATCTTGAGAGTCCCTTGGACTGTAAGGAGATCCAACTAGTCCATCCTAAAGGAAATCAGTCCTGAATGTTCACTGGAAGGACTGATGCTAAAGCTGAAACTCCAGTACTTTGGCTACCTGATGCAAAGAACTGACTCATTGGAAGAGACCCTGATGCTGGGAAGGATTGAGGGCGGGAGAAGGGGATGACAGAGAATGAGATGTTTGGATGGCATCACCAACTCAATGTACATGACTTTGAGTAAGCTCTGAGACTTGGTAATGGACAGGGAAGCCTGGTGTGCTGCAATCCATGGAGTCGCAAAGAGTCAGACACAACTGGGCGACTGATTTTCAATCAGAGAGACAAGCATATCAGAGTTGGGTGTGACCAGAAATGTCACCTAACCTAGTTTCTAGTTTAAGATATAATTAGACTTTTGATCTCTTCTGTGAGAAGAGGTAAGTATATTTCCCCAGATAAAGAATAGGCTTGCTTATTGTTTGTTCAAAAAACAGTAGATTCCTCAAGGTCAGTGTACTTTAGCTGTGATGCAAACCCACCATGTGCATCAGATCAGTCTGAGCATATTGGTTATATGTTGATTGGCTTTGGGGACAAGGGAAACCCAGGGATTGGTAAATATGCTGACACTCATACTCCTTGCTGTTCCATGAGTAATAGAGTTCTGTGTTTCTAATCAAAGAGTCTTGTGTCTTCAGCCAGAATCCATGAAACAGTAACAGGCTAATTTATTAGTTTGTAAGTAGAGCAAAATCAAATCCCAGACCTGACAGTAGCCTCCCACCCAGCTGAAAGTATTTTTTTTTTTTTGGACTGTAGCATTCTATAATTAATATTTTAAACCAGTTCCAAAAACTAATTCATTTATCTTATTCATCTATCACAGTGTGATAATAAACTATTTATAGAAATCAATAAATTTTAAAAATACTCTGACCAATGAGGGGTTACTATCCAAAATATATAAAAAGTTTATACAGCTCAGTATCAAAATATGAACAACTTGATTAAAAATGGGAAGTAGACCTGAATAGACATTTTTCCAAAGAAAGTATAAGATGGTTTACAGGCATATGGAAAGATGTTCAACATCACTAATCATCAGAGAAATGTAGATCAAAACCACAATGATGTATCACCTCATACCTGTCAGAATGGCTATCATCAAAAAGGCTATAAACAACTTATATGTTGGCGAGGATGTGAAGGAAAGGGAATCCTGGCACACTGTTGCTGGAATGTAAATTGGTGCAGCCACTGTGGAAAACAATCTGCAGGTTCCTCGAGAAACTAAAAATAGAACTACCATATGACTGAGTAATTTCATTTCTTGGTATATATCTGAAGAAAATGAAAACACTATTTCAAAACGGTACATATATCCTAATGATCATAGCAGCATTATTTACAATTGCCATAATATGGAAGCAACTTTAAGTGTATTTCAATAAATGAATGGATAAAGTGGTGACACATACACATGTATGTATCAGTTCAGTTCAGTTCAGTCGCTCAGTCGTGTCCGACTCTTTGTAACCCCATGAATCGCAGCACGCCAGGCCTCCCTGTCCATCACCAACTCCCGGAGTTCACTCAGACTCACGTCCATCGAGTCAGTGATGCCATCCAGCCATCTCATCCTCTGTCATCCCCTTCTCCTCCTGCCCCCAATCCCTCCCAGCATCAGAGTCTTTTCCAATGAGTCAACTCTTCCCATGAGGTGGCCAGAGTACTGGAGTTTCAGCTTTAGCATCATTCCTTCCAAAGAAATCCCAGGGCTGATCTCCTTCAGAATGGACTGGTTGGATCTCCTTGCAGTCCAAGGGACTCTCAAGAGTCTTCTCCAACACCACAGTTCAAAAGCATCAATTCTTCGGTGCTCAGCTTTCTTTACTTTCCAACTCTCACATCCATACATGACCACAGGAAAAACCATAGCCTTGACTAGACGGACCTTTGTTGGCAAAGTAATGTCTCTGCTTTTCAATATGCTATCTAGGTTAGTCATAACTTTTCTTCCAAGGAGTAAGCGTCTTTTAATTTCATGGCTGCAGTATACACATACATATATACAATGGAATATTATTCAGCCATAAGAAAGAGTGAAAGTTTGCCATTTATAACAATATAGATGGACCTAGAGCATATTATGGGCTTCCCTGGTGGCTCAAATGGTAAAGAATCCACCTGCAATGTGGGAGACCTGGGTTTGATCCCTGGGATGGGAAGATTCCCTGGAGGAGGGCATGGAAACCCATTCCAGTATTCTTGCCTGGAGAATCTCCATGGACAGAGGAGCCTGGAGAGCTACAGTCCATGGATCGCAAAGAGTTGGACATAACTGAGTGACTAAACACAGCACAGAGCATATTATACTGAGGGAAATGTCAGACACAGAAAGACAAATACTGTATGTCATCACTTATATGTGGAATCTGAAAAAAATTAATATAACAAAGCAGAAACATACTTACAGATATAAATAACAAACTAGCGGCTACTGTGAGGAGAGGAACGGGGAGGGGCAAGGTAGGGGGAGGGGATTAAGAGATAGAAACTGCTATGTGCAAAATAAATAAGCAATGAGAATAAATTGTACAGCACAGGGACATATAGCCATTATTTTGTAATAATTTTAAATAGAGTATAATCTGTGAGAGTATTTTATCACTATGCTGTACACCTGGAACTAATATAGTACTGTAAGTCAAATATACTTCAGTATAAGAAAAAAATAATCAGAATATAAAATTATATTATTCTTACAAATAGTATTTTTTTATTAGAAAGCAAAACTTTAGCAAAATTTTAATGAGGCATGCTGTATACCTTGTTCCCCAAAACAGGAAAATATAGCTAAATCCAGCACAAAGTTGATAATTGTCTGTTTTCCTCACCAAGATTTTGACTGAATATATATTCAGTCACCACAGAAAACCCTAGAGCTCTCTGCACTGCTCATGTGTATGCAGAAGGTGCTCAATTAATATTTTTAAATGAATAAATAGCACTACTTTTTAAGACTAACAGTGATATGAAAGACTTGTATAAACTTTCTTAGGGTTTCTCTTTCATGTATCCTTTCATGTTTGAAAAATAGAACAAATTTCTAATTCTCTTGTCCTTTCCCTTATGTGAAAGTGTGAGAAGGTGAACTAATTCAACAAAGCCTCACCACCTGTGTTTACTTGTTCCAGGAGATTCTTCTTGTGCAGAAGGCAGAGCATCATTTGCTCAGAGAAGGGAGTAAGTCTGACCCTGGGAGATTGCAGGCATCTGTATCACTCTGGAGCTCTCTCTCTGCATAATTCTGCGTTAGGAGTGACTGCTAAAACTTAGGAATGTGTAGTGCAGCGAGGGGAGTGGTTGAACTATATACACCAAGATTCAAATCTGCAACAGATTGTAATATCTTAATTTTCTAAAACAGATCTCATCCTGCCTCAGAAACCCTGTTCCTGCTGATGGCAAAAAAATAATCACTTTCTATAGCATATTGAAAAGCAGAGACATTACTTTGCCAACAAAGGTCCGTCTAGTCAAGGCTATGGTTTTTCCAGTAGTCATGTATGGATGTGAGAGTTGGAATGTGAAGAAAGCTGAGCACTGAAGAATTGATGCTTTTGAACTGTGGTGTTGGAGAAGACTCTTGAGAGTCCCTTGGACTGCAAGGAGATCCAGCCAGTCCATTCTGAAGGAGATCAGCCCTGGGATTTCTTTGGAAGGAATGATGCTAAAGCTGAAATTCCAGTACTTTGGCCACCTCATGGGAAGAGTTGACTCATTGGAAAAGACTCTGATGCTGGGAGGGATTGGGGGCAGGAGGAGAAGGGGACGACAGAGGATGAGATGGCTGGATGGCATCACTGACTCGATGGACGTGAGTCTGAACTCCGGGAGTTGGTGATGGACAGGGAGGCCTGGCGTGCTGCGATTCATGGGGTCGCAAAGAGTCAGACACGACTGAGCAACTGAACTGAACTGAATGAAAGGCAAGTTATTCTCTTAAAATTCAAATTTATTTTGAAGATTATAAATTCTGATTTATTATTTTCAAGGTTTTTACTCCCTTTCTTTCTGCTCAAATTGGTGTTCAGGTATTAGGGGAAGCTCTAGCGGCCTTAGAGCTTTGAGGGAAGCAGTCTCTTTCTCTCTAGCCTTTAATGAGATGCTCTCATTTTGCCTTGAGCCTGTGAGGGCTGTGCCTGGTGCCCGGTGAGTTGTGGCTGGTCTTACCTAGACTGATTCTGTAGTACTGTGCTGGCATTCGCAGGTCAGTGGTCATAGATTTAGCCACTGCCTTTATGTACAATGACCTATGCTCTAGGCCTCCTTGGTCTATTGGTCCTATACACGAGTGCCCCACCAGGAAGCGCCAGGACCTTTGACTGCTTCGCCATGCCTGACTGTGGGATACAGGATTCTGTGGGACAGCTCAAGACCCCTCACTTAGCCATTGCTATTCTGCCCATATGAGCCCTGTTGCTGCAACACCAAACTGGATGTGGGATTTTGCTGTCTCGTTTTAGA
This sequence comes from Bos javanicus, assembly GCF_032452875.1. Classification (NCBI taxonomy): domain Eukaryota; kingdom Metazoa; phylum Chordata; class Mammalia; order Artiodactyla; family Bovidae; genus Bos; species Bos javanicus. The sequence continues at coordinate 31,362,366 of NC_083874.1, read as the reverse complement.
AACATAGACCACTAGCTCCCATGCTTTTGAAGTATCCCTCAACCTGTTTGATATCTTCCCTCCTCTCACCCTGGGACTTCCCTGGTGTTTCAGATGGTAAAGAACCTGCCTGTAATCCAGGAGACCCAAGTTTGATGCCTGGATCAAGAAGATCCCCTGGAGAAGGGAATGGCAACTCACGCCAGTATTCTTCCCTGGAGAATCCCATGGACAGAGGAGCCTGGCAGGTTACAGTCCATGGGGATGCAAAGAGTCAGGACATGACTGAGTGACTAACGTTCCTCTCACCCCAGGGACATTGACCCCGGGAGAGGAGCTAGATATCCTTGCATAGGACCACTTGCCCCACACCCATCCTTCTAGGCTCCACTCCATAGAAATTAGAAAAATCTTTTCTTATTTCTGTTGGATGGAGTCTTCCTTTACAATTATCTTCATTTTTCTCTTTACTGTGGCTTACAATAAATATTCTCAGACCCTCATGTTTTGTTCTTGATATATAAAGGGAAGTTTAGAATCTGTTTTTTTAAAGACTTTGTTTCAGTGAGGTCTGGATTTCAGAAAGAAGTCAAAACAGTCAGTTTTTATACTCAAATCTGAACAATGGCATTTTTGGTCTAGGGAATATCTGTCTATTACTCCTTCCATGGGACAGTAAAACTCTGGGTCTAGCTTTAATTGCTCAAGGGCAATAGTGGAAGGTGAAAAACTGGATTACTGTGAGAAAAAATATATTAGGTAGTATTTTTTAAATGCTTCTTCTTCCCAGGTAAAATATTACCTCCTGCCTTCTTCCAGCCCTGTTGTTTCTGTCTGGGTACATACCTTCCCAAAGACATTCCATGTTCTTATCCAAGGAATAGCAATCAAAGACCTCTGGGAAGCTGGGTTCCTGGGTGAACTAAAGGTATTTAGAAAATTGAGTAATAAAAACTCCAGAAAGAAGCATATATCCAAATCTGATCCAGCCCGTTGATTATGAAAGAAATACAACTCACATAATCTTTCTAGTTAAAAGATTGGGAAAACAGGCTAACATTATTTACCCTTGATTCTCAGCATGTCCCCCTCACTCTGCCACACTAACCTCATGCATCTCTTCCAAGTGTAAAGCACAGAGTAGCTTTAATAATCTCTTCTTAGTCTCCTTTACCCATTAAAGCACAGATATAAAGGAAACATACAGATATAAACATTCATGCAGATATGTAACTCACCAGGCTCCTCTGTCCCTGGGATTCTCCAGGCAATGATACTGGAGTGGATTGCCATGCCCTCCTCACCAATAGCCCTACATAATATAAAATTTTAAAGGAAGCCTCTCAGAAAGAAAATAACAGTAGTGGAAATATAGAATACACAAAAGAAGAGCACCAAAAAGATGCAAGTATATATGGACAAATATTATTATATGATTTTTCCTTATGATTTGAATTTATTTACAAGATAATTATCATTATTTTTTAAAGAATATATGTGTAATAAAAATGTATGAAAACCATAGTATAAAGTCCCTGGGGAAAAAAGAAGTATATTATTTTAGTGTTATTAAATTACATACAAAGTAGTATAATATCACTTGACAGACTGTGACAAGTAAAGGTGTTATGCTGTAAACCTGAAACCACTAAAGGATCAAAGCAAAAGATATAAGCAAAAAAAAAAGATGAAATTGGAACCATAAAAATATTTAATTCTAAAGAAGGCAGAGAAATATTAAATATGACTGCAAAGCAAGCAATATATGATCAGGTCAGTTCAGTTGAGTCACTCAGTCGTGTCCAGCTCTTTGCGGCCCCATGGACTGCAGCACGCCAGGCTTCCCTGTCCATCACCAACTCCCAGGGTTTACTTAAACTCGGGTCCATCGAGTCAGTGATGCCATCCAACCATCTCATCCTCTGTCATCCCCTTCTCCTCCTGCCTTCAATCTTTCCCAGCATCAGGGTCTTTTCCAATGAGTCAGTTCTTCGCATCAGGTGGCCAAAGTATTGGAGTTTCAGCTTCAGCATCAGGTCAGTAGACACAGAGCAATCATTTACAAAATTCAGCATCCATTCCTGGTTAAAAGCAAACAAGTCTCCAAAACTGTAGCAGGCAGGTAGAGAAGGAGACTTATTCAACCTGAGAAAGGGTATCTATTCGATGCACGATTCTGGATGCTTGGGGCTAGTGCACTGGGACGACCCAGAGGGATGGTATGGGGAGGGAGGAGGGAGGAGGGTTCAGGATGGGGAACACATGTATACCTGTGGTGGATTCATTTTGATATTTGGCAAAACTAATACAATTATGTAAAGTTTAAAAATAAAATAAAATTAAAAAAAAAGAAAACAAAAACTATAGCTAATATTTTAATGGTGAAATACTGAATTTTCAAAGATCAGCAACAAAGAAGGAAGTCTGCTCTCACCATGTCTATTCACCATTATACTAGAAGATCTAGCTAATTCAATAAAGCAGGAAAAAACAAAAGCATCCAGTTTGGAAAGGAATGAAGGAAACTGCATTCACAGACAACATGATTATCTTTGTAGAAGATTTATTGGAATACACAAAAAAGTTCAAGAGCTAATAAGTGAGTTTAACCAGGCTGTAGGATTCTGAATCAGTAGACAGAAATCAGCTGTATTTCTATGCTAGCAACAATCACTAAGCAACTGAAAGTAAAAAACAATATTATTTCTAATATCCTTAGATAATATGAGATACTTAGGGGTAAATCTAACAACATATATACAAGTCCCATTCACTAGAAACTATAAAACAGTGTTGAATGAAATTAAAGAGGACCTAAATTAATGCTGAAGCCAAAATGCCAATACTTTTGCCACCTGATGCAAAGAACTGATTCATTGGAAAAGACCCTGATGCTGGGAATGATGAAGGCAGGAGGAGACAGGGACGACAAAGGATGAGTTAGTTGGATGGCATCACTGACTTAATGGACATGAATTTGAGCAAATTCCGAGAGTTGGTGATGGACTGGGAAGCCTGGCGTGCTGTAGTCCATGGGGTCACAAAGAGTCAGACACTACTGAGCGACTGAACTGAACTGAAATTAATGCGGAAACATTGCTTGTTCATAGGTTAGAAGATGTTAAGATATTGTTAAGGTATTAATTCTCTGCAATTGATCTATATGTTCAGCTCAGTCGGAAAAAAAAAAAAAAACCTCAACAGGCTGTTTTGTAGAAATTGACAAGCTGATGCTAAAATTCATGCAGAAATGAAAAAAAGACAATATAGTCACAACACTTTTGAAAAAATAGAACAAGTCAAGAGATCAAACACTACCTGACTTGAAGACTTCTAAAGCTACAGAAAGCAAGGCAATATGATACTGCTTTAAAGATTGGCCAGTTTACCAATGTAAGTGAGTACAGAGTCCAGAAGCAGACCCACACGTATATGGTCAATTGATTTTCAATAATATGCAAAGGCAACTGGGTGAAGAAAGGATGCCTTTTCCACAGATGGTTCTAGAACAAATGGCTATTCATATGCAGACAAATTTCAATCCATATCTCACACCACATACAAAAATGAACTCAAATAGAGAATCTAAAACTGTAAAATTTCCAGAAGAAAGCACAGGATAAAAGTGTGTGTGTGTTTTGCCTTGGTTTATGCAGAGATCATAAGTACAATAACAAAAGCAGGACCTGCACACATACACAAAAATGATAAATTGGACTCTATCAAAATTAAAACTTCTGAGAATTAAGACAAGTCAGAGATGAGGAAAACTATTTGTAAATCATATATCTGATAAAGGGCTTATATGCAAATTGTATAAGGAACTCTCAAAAATGAAAAAATGGGTGAACAGTCAAAAAATTTAGCTTGGAAAATATTTTAACAGACTCTTCACTAAAAAGACCTATGAATAGCAAATGAGCACCTGAACAGATGTTAAAAATCCTTAGTCATTAGGAAATGCAAGCAATACCACAAATACAAGATACAACTATACACTTATTAGAGTAGCTGGAATTAAGGGACTCGTCATATAATGGGTTGGCGAGGATGTAGAGGACCTTAAAGACTCATATATTGCTGTTTGCTATATAAAATGATACAACTGCTTTAGAAAGCAATTTGGAAGTCCCTTAAAAAGTTAAATACACACCAATTACAATCCGACTTCTATACTTTAGACATTTACTCGAGAGGAGTGAAAGCATATGTCCATACAAAGACAGATAAATAGATAAACATTCATAGCAGCTTTATTTGTAATGGTAAAAAAAACTGGAAACAACCCAAATATCTGTGAAACATGAGTGGATGAACAAAATTTGGTGTATCCATAGAATGGAATACTACTCAGCAATTAAAAAAAACTGAGCCATTTGTGAACACACAACATGAGTGAATCTCAAAATTGTTCTGTTGAATGAAAGAAGGTAAACACAAGAGCATATGTTCTATATGATTCCATTTACATAAAATTCCAGCAAATGAAGACCATAGTGTCAGAAGATTAGCACTAATTGTCTGGGGATGGTAATTCAGGGTGAGTGGGGGGCAGGAGGGAACCATACAAAGGGGACAAGGAAATTATTAGAAGTGATGACATGTTCACTATTGCAATTATGGCATTGATTTCATGTGTGTATATATATATATTTATGTTTGATGCATCATTATGATAAAAAATCAACAAAAATGTATTAAGGCCTGTTAGGTACAATCTATCATCAGATCAGATCAGATCAGATCAGTCGCTCAGTCGTGTCTGACTCTTTGCGACCCCATGAATCACAGCATGCCAGGCCTCCCTATCCATCACCAACTCCCGGAGTTCACTCAGACTCACGTCCAATCTATCATACTAAGAATTATTTAGCAAACAAATAAATGTAAAAATCTAACTTTTCCAGTAAATATTATGAAGTTCTAAATGAGAGAAATTACAAAGAATAAAAATTTTAAATAACTTTTTATTAAAAGTGGAAGAGGTACCTCTTCTAAGGCAGTGCATAGTTAAGTCTCCAATGAACCTTCCAGACAATGGTTGCCATGGGAAATCAGAAGTTCATCAAAATCTGGGATACTTGGAGAAGCTTTTCTTGAAAGAAGTATGACTGAAGTTTGGTCTTGGAGGGTTGTATAACATGCACCAAATGTTTGGCTAGACCTAAGAAGCACACAATTGCTTTTAATAAATTGTTGGGCTGTTGTCCTCTGTTCAGAGAGTCAATATGTTCAGGGAATGCACTCTGCCAGTAAAAACCCTGTCCCTTTAGATGCTGACGACCCTGCCAGCAGGTCACCTTTTTCCCAGGCCAGACACACAGTGTGACTGAAGTCTAAAAGGGAAGAGGGCAGTCAGAAATAGCCCTCTTGTCGGAACTGGGATGTGTTTGTGGAACTGTGTGGAAGCACCTGTACCCACCCATGTCTGGATGTAGTTATTAGTCCTTCATTTTCCCAAGTGGTAAACTTGTTCACAGATGTTACTGGAGGGAAAGAAAATGTTTAGTGTTTATGCAGCAAATCTGCTCTGAAGAAACCATTCTGTTCAACTGAGGAAATACCACAGTTATTTTGGTATTCCTTTAATTTTGGAAGTCTGCATTATTTGCAGGGCTGACCAAAAGACTTTTTAAAAAATCCACAAATAAACATCAAATTCCTGTTTAATATGGTGAATGTTATTGGTTTTTGAAAAACAAAAGAACAGTCAGTCACTCTTGCACCCAACCCAAAAGCTAGCGGACTTTCTGGTGTTGGCAACCCAGAAACCTCATGACATAAGCCTTATTTTATTTCTGAGTTGGAACATCACCCAGAGAGTAGGCCCTGCACGAAGGCCCTTTCTATTCTTAATGTTTCTAAAGCTGGTAGCAAAGAGTAGACAGAGACAGAATAAAGCTAAGAGGAAGTTTCCAAAGTTGACCCCTCATCAACAAGCAAGGAATTCCCACCTTGAAAAAAAAAGTATTTTTTTCTTTTTAACTTAAGCCTTTCTCAGCTGGATAAATGGATAAAAATGCATTGGGATTCTTTGTTTTATCCCGCTTATTGCCTAAGAAAAGGCTTATTGTCTCAGAAGATAAAGACAAACAATGATAGTTAACGATTTTTTTCACACGTGTGTTATAACCTGTGTCATTTGGCAAACTGAAGTAATTCTAGGGTCAGTTGGAATTAGCTGTCCTTTGATTAGTTTCAATAAAAGTTGACAGAAGCGCCCACTCTAAGCGTTCTTGGGGATAGTTTGGAATAAGAGGAAGGGAATGTCTTTTTTTTTTTTTTTTGTCTTTCTTCTTAAGTTCCTACTTCTATTGAATTTCTAATCTCCACGTTTTCATTTCACCTTAACTCTGTGACACTAACTTAACTTCCCCTAAATAATACTGCTGGCGAGGCGGGTACAGGGCAGAGAATGTCCTGAAGATTTGGAACAAAGGGTAAGGGTGGGATCAAGTGGAGTACTTAATACTGAATGTTAGCTGTGTTTGTAAAAATACTCCAGACAATAGCCAACAGGACCTCTTTTCAAATAAGGACCTTGCCTCTCCCACACTGCAGCTTCCACTCCCACTCTTCAGATCTCCTTGTCCCCTCTTTAGAAATTTCCTGGTCCCTCAAATCTAATATTCCTATAGAATAGTTTCTCTCTTAAACTTCCCCTAAATCAGCACTATCCAACCCTGGTGATGGAAACGTTCTATAATCTGTGCTATACAATCTGTTAGTCACAAGTGCCTACTGAGCACTTGAAATGAATTAAGTATCACATTTAATTTTAATTAATTTACGTTAACATTCAACAGCTACATGTGTCTATTATAATGGTTATTAAATTGGATACCACAGCTCCCAATCATTCAATATTGAGCAAGAGGTCACTATTTTAGAACTGGACAGACTTATTAAAGTGTTTCTCAACACAGATATTTTAAAACAGGAATATAAAAAACAGGATTTTTTTCTTTCCACTTGCTAAGTATCTAATACGGTCTGTGTCCATGTGCATGAAACCTAGCCATAAAAATACTGGAAAAGGTGGAAAAAAACGTCAATTTAAGCCTTATGATTCTATTGCCCCAGTCTTGCTCTCTTAAATACATCCCTTTAAAAAACGCTCATGTATCCATTCAGTGCTAGTGTCCAAATATAAATTGATAAATCGTGATTCTGTGTTGAAGTTCCTAACAAATAGCTTCTTAGGGTAGCCAAACAGTGTAATATATCTAAGTCATGGCTTTAAGATGTGCAATTTGTGTTTCTAATTTTTAGAATGCACTCCAGTTACATGTTTTTGCTTTAGTCATTTGCATCTAAGGAAGTTTGGCATACTAAACAGTGGGATCATGTGTTTGATTCGCAGCTTAATAGACTTTCCTCTCAGAGAACTAAATATGCCTCTGTTAACATTGTGCATCTAATTGTTATTTCTTTTGGTATAAAGAATAAGCTCTGGAGCACTGCAGTTCTTTTGAAGGAAGTATTACTTATCTCAAGAGTGTAGATTTCATTTTCGAGTATATATGCCTTCTATAGTCTTTTCTTTAACATGTTTATTGCAAATGTTGATTTTAAACAGATGGCTTTGTTTTGTGATAGAGTGGATTGAGTATGCATTTAATAGATGCTGTGAACACTTCTCTCCACAAGAAAACCATTTACTTTTGAGCCAAAGACTGACAGGATATTTCCTCTCTGAAACACTCCCTTGCTTAGCTATTTGCTTGTTCCACCTTTCCATTTCTTCTGCTTTTGGCGCCCAATTGTTCAGGTGTTGCACGTAAAAATTTAGCATTTCTATTTACAAAGATCAGAGAAGAATTATACACGAGCACTTCCTGTTACGATTAGCATTGCCTCCTTCCAGCGGTGCCTTCCTCCCTGCTTGGCAAAGCGATGCAGCTGCCTTCATTCTACTGGGTAAAAAGTTCTGCCACAGGAACATCTGTTATCAAATTTGGAATTTATTTTCTTTTAATTTGTCAAACTAAGTAAACTCTCTACATTTTCCCAGTCAGTATTAATTTCCATCATTAGCATCTTGTCTTTCAAACTTTGAATCACAATGATCAGCCAAACTGTTATTTTGTCACCCATTATGTATATTGATTTGCTTTGAAAGTCACATGTATCTTTATTACATAGTTTAGTTATAAAAGTAACATAGTCATGTGAATTAAAATATGAACTGAAGGAAAAGATAGCATTTTCCTACAATCCACCACTTTAATACAATCATTAATCTCCTTATTTCCCCATGCATGTTTTCACATAGCTATAATAATAATGTCCATAACAATTTAGTGTCTTAATTTATAATCATTTAACACTTTATCGTGAGGCTTTTCCATGTTATGACATAGTCTGCTCAAACCTTTCTTTTATAATCATCATTCCAGTGGCTGTATAATATTCCATTCAACGGCACACTATAATTTATTTAAATAATCCCCTATTGGTGACCATATGAAATAAATCTGATATTTAAGTTTGATAAACAAGAATCTTAAGAGCATCTTTGAGCTTATACTTTTTAAAATATTTTGCTTAACCTAATGGGGTATTATTTACCTATTCCTAATTGCAACCCACTCCAGTACTCTTGCATAGGTGGAGGAACCTGGTAGGCTGCAGTCCATGGGGTCGCTAAAAGTCAGACACGACCGAGCAACTTCACTCACTTTTCACTTTCATGCATTGGAGAAGGAAATGGCAACCCACTCCCGTGTTCTTGCCTGGAGAATCCCAGGGACGGGGGAGCCTGGTGGGCTGCCGTCTATGGGGTCGCACAGAGTCGGACACGACTGCAGTGACTTAGCAGCAGCAGCAGCAGACTATTAATTTGCCTGAGTCTATATCTAAAGAGTGTATCTGTCTCTATTTATTACTGATTTACTACAATAGTTAAATGTTGTAGCCCTACTATCAGGCATGGGTACAACCAATCAGTGTATTAGGAAGAGATCATTTTCTGCAATTTAAATATATTAATTTACTCAAAATATCCTTTTTGAACAGTATGTCAAGTACTATTCCTGACACATTAGAGAGACACCACCCCTGTCCTAATAAAGCTTTCTTTATTATGGATGCTGCAGACAGATCTATAGAAGAGACAGTGCTTTGACAGGGACACAGACATACTATAAAAACACATAGATGAGGTTCAGTCCTCTCATTCCAGAGCCTTATAGGGCTTCCTAGAAGAAGTAACATTTAAATAAAGAATACAGGCCTAATCAGCAAAAATGTCAGGTGGGATAGAGAAAGAGGGTGATACACTCCAAGCTCTGCTAATGGCATGTGAAAACCCGCAGAAACAAGGGAATGTACGTGGTGAATAACTCCCTGAAAGAAAGCAGCGTGCCTGCAGAAGGGCTCACGTGTAGGAATATTTGAATGTTTCTTTTGCATTTTGCTTAACATTCATTAGCAATCAGATTCAAACCTTGAAATATCTGTTGAGTTGATCATCCAAGTTTCCTTTCCAGCCAAAGTCATCCTATTCTGATACAAAGCATTGTATTAGAGGGCCCAGTATACTGCACACTTGCCAGCATCAGATGGTATCATTTGGGTTATTTTAGTAGCAGGAGAATGAAAAAGATATTATGTTTTTAGTATCATTTCAAGGTCGATGGAGTGAGTTGAGGGAAACCCTCAAGGGAAGCTCAATTCAACAAGTTATGCCATAATTCTTTTCCTAAACACTGAAATTCCTAGTGCTTCTCTTTCCTTTGGCTTCACATATTGAAAGCCCATGTTAATTTGTAAATTTTCTAATGTAAAGGGTCACATATTCTGTTCCTTTTGACCATGAACACTTTATAATACATTATTTTTTTCATATTGATTAGCAAAGATGTGTGTCATTAAAGAAATGGGTCACAGTAGAGTCAAATTTTAATTGTGAATGATTGGAACAGTTCCTAATAAGGGTTTCTCTTTAGAAAACTGAAAACTTAAGTGTGAATCATAGACTTGTAGAAGACTTGGAATACAGGAGTAGAGAGTAGAAAGAAAGTATATCCCCAAACAATAATGAAATGGCTCCAAATCATACCCCATTCACAAATTTTCCTACTCTGAACCCTGTCCACTGTAACCATTCAAGAGGAAAGTTGGAAATACTTTTAAAATGTAACTTATTTTAAACATCAGATATGAGACCTTTTTTGTTGCATGGCCAACTTTCCAATGTAATGTAGACCAAAAGAATCATGGCTTCCTAAAGGAAAATAAAGGAAATAAAAATACTGTTTGGCTGTTAGGTCATACGTTAGTAGGCACAACCTGTACTTAGGGAGTCATGCAGAGTTCTGCTAAGTGAGGAGAATAATAATGAAAGTATTAGCTCCAAAATTAGGTGGAATAATTTAATTTTGATTTGCTTATAACAAGCATCACTAATTTCTCTACTATTATATGACATCTGTAATTCACTGTTTAAGTGCTGTGGCAGTCAGTTGACTGTTATATTCTGATTCTCCTCCTTCTTGGAACACGGTCGTTATTTTCATTCCTTGTCCTCCTTAAAGCTGTAACTCACTTTGGGCAGTAGAATGGGAATGAAAGTGATGTGCATCTCTTTCAGATGGGAGCAGTAGCTGGTGGAAGATGGAATCAAACAGGCATGCTTTGAACCATATCCATACAATAGCCATTGGGAAATGTGGAATTGTGAGAAGTATTGAATGAAGAATTAACTTTCATAATCATAGCAAGAGGAAAACAGACAACTACAAATCAGTTTTTTCTAGCTACATGTTACCTGCTTTGTGGAAAGGCTGCTGCTGCTGCTAAGTCGCTTCAGTCGTGTCCGACTCTGTGCGACCCCATAGACGGCAGCCCACCAGGCTCCCCTGTCCCTGGGATTCTCCAGGCAAGAACACTGGAGGGGGTTGCCATTTCCTTCTCCAATGCGTGAAAGTGAAGTCACTCAGTCGTGTCCGACTCTTTGCGACCCCATGGACTGCAGCCCACCAGGCTCCTCCATCCATGGGATTTTCCAGGCAAGAGTACTGGAGTGGGGTGCCATTGCCTTCTCCATGTGGAAATGCTGCTGCTGCTGCTGCTGCTGCCAAGTTGCTCCAGTTGTATCCGACTCTGTGCAACCCAATAGATGGCAGCCCACCAGGCTCCCCAGTCCCTGGGATTCTCCAGGCAAGAACACTGGAGTGGGTTGCCATTTCCTTCTCCATGTGGAAATGCTAGTAGCATTCAAATGCTTCCCAAGTAGTCTGCAGCCGCATCCTTTGACTGCAGTGTGCCATCTGTGATCTTCTCTTTAGCCCCAAATCACTATGGCAATGAACACAGCAGCCGCTCTTTTAACAATGCACAGCGGAGCTGTTTCTATTGTACAGCAGTTGCTGAGCCAAGATGGCAGTGTCATAAGCCAATGACAATGCCACCTAAACCAAAGCTCTGACTCTTGCAGTTAATACAAATGACCGCTCACATTGTCACGTAAACTTCTAACATCTTATAGCAATGCCACAAACTCTCAACAATACTGTTTGCATTATTTTTTTTTTCTGCATCTTTTTCTATTACAGTCCTCTTTGTCTTGAGCTCAAGTATGAGATCATGGTGGCTAGACCATAGTTACAGACATAAATGGGGTTATGCTTAGAATCATCCTTATCCTTCTGTCCTGGCACTGAGTACCCCCAAACAAAGCAATACATCTAAAAGATTGCTTCTTCTCTTCAGAAAATTTCTTTCCTGGGAGTTTCCATAGGCCCTTTAGAACACAATGATTTATAGACTCAGCCTGCCATCCTCCACATTTATCTTAAGGTGATCATTGATTAAGCCCAAGATGTGTCAGTTCAGTTCAGTTCAGTTCAGTCGCTCAGTCGTGTCCGATTCTTTGTGACCCCAGGGATCACAGCACACTAGGCCTCCCTGTCCATCACCAACTCCCGGAGTTTACCCAAACTCATGTCCATTGAGTCGGTGATGCCATCCAGCCATCTCATCCTCTGTCATCCCCTTCTCCTCCTGCCCCCAATCCCTCCCAGCATCAGGGTCTTTTCCAGTGAGTCAACTCTTCACATGATGTAGCCAAAGTATTGGAGTTTCAGCTTCAGCATTCACCTACAAATACTTTTCAAGCTTGAGGAGTTTCTTTGATTGTATTGACAAGGATGTGGATATAAAAAGATTCTGAACTAAAATTGAGTTAGAGTTAAATGGAGACCAAGAAAATAATTAACAATACCTGGACACTTTCCATTCTTCTACTTTGCACTGCTCTGTGGAATTCCATCCTTCTTGAATACACGATAGCTCATACAGCCCCACACCTACCTCCTCCTTCAATTCTATTCAAAGCAGGAAGCTGAAGGGAAGGACAGGAAGTAGCTTTCTCTTTGCACACCTCTCTCCAAATCAAGGAGGAAAGTCCTTGCCAGATGCCCTCTAACACCTTGGTACCCAAACATTCCAGGTCCCATCCTGATTACTGATTTGGATTCTGCATTTTACCAAGATCCCCAGATAATTCTTACCCATAGTAAAGTTTTAGCAGCACTGCCCTTTATCAACTTTTTCTAATGTCATTTTAACCACAACTTAGTGATATAGCTATCCCCAGGTGCAAGGGAGGATGGGAAAGTAATCTTCCTTTTTTAAGCCTCTTTAGTGGGAAAGTGGAAATGAAGCAGGGAATAACTTTTGGTGGGATCGCTCCTAGAATCTGCCATGATATTTTTCTGGAGAAGTGGTGATACAGAATGCCACACCCTCTGTCATTCAGCGTGACCCTCAGTGGCTCTCTGAGTTCACGTAACCCATGAAACCTTCCCAGAGAAGGAAGCACTGGCCTCATCAGTAGTATTTTTAACAGCAAGTTGAGACTTTACTCATGTGATTTTGAAAAGGCTTCTTGTTTTTATTCTTGAGGTTTAAGAGTTCTGTACAACCCATGGGAATTCAAGGGAAAAATATTAAAGCTAGCATGATTGAAGGGAAGGTGAAAATTGTAAAATAGCAGGTTTCTTTTCTCTTCTGGTTGGCATGAGACATTTTCTTCACTGAGAGAAGCTAATAAAATTTATTTCATGTACTTTTTTCTTTGTTATATTAGTTTTCTGGTCTTAATGAAAATTTGTTAAGAAAGCTGTTTATAAGTATGAAAAAGATGGCTTAGAGGGTTTTAGTTTAATTTTTTAAAATGAGAATTGTGCTGTTTCAGTGTTGACCCGTTAATAATTTAACTCTTCTTAATTATTTCATAAAGTAAAATTCTAAGTTTTCCCATCATTCCAAGTAATAAAACACAAGGATAAAATGACCCATAGAAAAAGTAATAAAGGAAAAATGTGAAAGACCTCTCAATCATGGGACAAGGACCTTGTAAACTCAAATTTCAGCCCATTTTGGTTTGCCTTCCTAGTGATTATGTGATGATTTATGTATGGTAGTATAGAAATGAAAGATGTCCTTTTTTGTCTCAAAATACCTCTACATACTCTTTTGAAGCCTCCTAAATCTGTGATCTTCCCCCACTGGTTATTTAAAGGACATTCTGAGAATCGGGTTGGGCTACATTCCTTTCCTTCCCAAGCACATCTTTATTTTGTTTCATTCCATGGAAAATGTATATTCCTAGTGAACCCATTCTCCTATTGCCTTACCTGTTTGATATGATAGAATAAATTGGATGTAACTCCAGAGAAACAGAAACCTTGAAGAAAAAAAAAAAAAGAATCTTCAATATGGAGATGGCTGCTTGATTTCAGAAATGCTGCAGACACACTCGAGAGCATGTCCTTAAATGCAAAGTACAAATGAGTCAGTGGTCGTGCATCGACGAGCAAGGAGTTGGAGGGCAGGTCAGTTCTTACAACACTTGGCATGTTTTAGGTGCACATAGTTCTCATCAAATTGGCTGGGAGGCCCCAATAGAGGTCTCTTGGGAGACTGTGGTGCCCACTAAAACAACTGTGACTTTCAATAAAAATTTATGCTGTGGATGCCAAAACAAACTTGTGAAAATTGTTCACTTTCAGGCGATCTGGACAAAATCCTTAGGAGGGCTGGAGTCACCATTTGAAAGGCTCTCTATAAGAGCCAAGAGAAATGTATCCTTGATTTATTCGAATACAGGTTCTAGTAAATGGCATATCTACAGTCAGCCAAATTTGTATTTCATACCTGGAGCCTGGATTTGGCTCAGCCTCATTTTGCCAGTGAAAACAGTGAGGCTCCTTCGTCCCTCTGAGCCACTAAATAGAGATTTTAGGAATGGAGTGAAATTGAATCTTAAATTTAAAGATTTGGTGATTAATTGGAGGTTCAGGGGAAGTCTTGTTTTTGTTCCTTCAGACAGACTGTGTTCATTGAACCAAGAGGAAAATAATATTTTCAACAAAGCAAAAAAAGCAAGTTTGATTACGAAACTGGAAGCCTTAAGGAAATATATATTTTTTTTCTTTTTGGTATTTGAATTTCAGATTCTCGTCAAATGTGAGTCGTAGTCAGTCTGCTTAGTAGTAAATCAGAATGTCACCACTTGACCTTGGCAGAGTTACCTGGTAATGAGGATGAAAGGTGTATGGAACAATTTGTGTCTGAGTCACCAAGTTTTCCTTCAACAGGACAAATGTGTCATCTGTTTTGTCACAGCTGGTCTTGAGCAATAGAAGCTGCAGTGGCCATAGAGAGGAATGGGAAGGACACCAGCCTGCAGGTCAGAAGGTGACATGCATGCATAAGTGTACTTCTGTAAATGCACAGACGCTCTGAAAGAATCCACAAGAAACTGTAACAGAGGCTGCTGCTGCGGTAGGTCCTGAAGTGGGAACCTGGTGAGTCAGGGTGGGGAAAAAATATTTTGTGTGTGTATACCCTTTCTTCAATTTAAAAATTTTATATATATGCATATCTATATACCCCTTTAAGAAAATGAATAATAGTGTCCAAAGACAGAGTGAGGAAGAATACATATGAATGTGTGTGTTTGACTCTTCATTAAATTAGGTGGATCATTTTCTCCCTCCAGACCTTAGAAGCCTCTTTTCTAAACTGAAGTGGGCTAGAGGTTAGATGGTTAGATAGCATCACAGATTCAATGGACATGAACTTGGCTCTGGGAGATAGTGAGGGACAGGGAGGCCTGGCATGCTGCAGTCCATGGGGTCACAAAGAGTTGGGTTAGGGTTAGCGATACACCTTAGCGACAGAACAATAAAAAGAGTTTAGACTAGAGACATAGTTAATATTTGTTAAATCAGGGACTCCACAATTATAGAAAATAAAAATCTTCATCTGATTCTGACAGTGGAGAGAGATAACATATGTAGTTAATAATAGCAATATGAATCAAAAGCTATATCTTGCTAGCCATGAAGTTCAAAATTCAGTGGTTATATACTGAGCAGCTGCTCTGAGAAGGAGCACTCAGGAAGTAAGAGGGGAAGGGAGAAATTGCTTCTTATTGGGTGGACGCTGTGGGGGACTAGAGGGCAAAATATCCAGTAGCCCAAAGGGCAGTACAAAACAGCATGTTCATGGGCATAATGGCCTAAGACCATGGTCACCTAACTGCAATTATGACTTCACAAGAGCCTCTGTCTGTCCTTTCTTTTTCTAGGAGCAAACTATGGTGTGTCTGCCTTTGACCAGCCCAGTTGATGGTGTCTTATAGGTTTCCTGTAACTGGGCTCTATACTCATCCCTCAGGGTCTTTGCTTGCCCACGCTTCAGACATCTCCTAGCTTTATTCTCGCCCACTCTAATTCCATTACAGCTTTCACCAGTGAAGACTCAGCTCACGTCTCTGGCCCTGCACTTTCTTTAGCTGGTTTTTGAATGGCAGAAGTGATTTCACCCTTAGTCATGTAAGACTGAATGTCTGCCACCTAACTTGGGCCAGAGCATGTGGAAAAGAGCCTAAGCTTCAAAGCCCGTCAGGCCAGACTTACATTCACATTTTAAAGGTGTCCTCACTTGGCCATAGAAATATGACTCAGCTGCTTAAAATCTCCATGCCTGCTGCTTCATTTGTAATGTAATCCCTTAGTTATGCACCATGAATCTGGAAAGATCCGTTAACACAGGCTCTTCTGGATAAAAGCACCCTTATTTGAACACGTGGAGAATCTAGAGCACAAGCCTCAACCTTGGCACTATCAACTTTTTGAACCAGATCATTCTTCGCTGTGGAGGGCTGTTGTATGTTGTAGGATTTTTAGCAGCATCCCTAGCCTGTACCCACTAGATGCTGGTAGCAGTGCCCCAAATCCATATGTGACAACCAGTAAGCAACTAGACATTGCCAAATGTAGTGTCTCTGGGGGTGGACATTTAGTAATCACCACAAGTTGAACACTACTGATTCAGAGGATTATCTTCCTATCAAGTTTCATTTTGGTTTGTACAGAGTCAGACTAGGGTGGGTGTCTGAACAATACTGTCTTTTTCTGACGTTCCCTTCTTTGTGTCTTCAATCCAGCTTCATTAGGCAGCTCTCTAGGGCAGTGGGGACTTGGTTGCCTCAAGAGTTCACTTAAGGCTTTCAGAATTCAGGGAGAGCCTTGACAAGGCAAACAAACTTGGTCTTGCTGATATTGACCAACTCTTAGGTAAAGCTTCCACATGTTTTTACTGTAACCAGGTTTCTATCTTGGTGAAGCTCAGCAGGAAAGCAGGGAATAAGGACAGACAGAAAATTCCAAGAGTCATCTCTCCTCTTTCTTTCATTCTTTCTTTCTAGGATTCAGAATACAGTGCTTCCTGCCAACCAGCTGCCATCTCTCTCCCCACTCAATCAGACTGGTGACCAACAGCATCCACATCAAAATCTATAGGCTGTGACTTAGGTTTTGGACTCTGCTTGGATTGATTATAGTCATCAGGTCTTGAAGTCAGTCTGAGGAATTTGTACTCTCAATGGGATGGTTGAGAGAGGAGAACATTTCTATGGTGGGAGGGTAACAGTGTTAAGTGCATCAAAGTCATTGTGGGCGATGGGAACCAAGGAACCCTTCTAGACGAGTTGATCAAGATGGCACTCATGATGTTCTAAGATGATGCTCCAGTGAGAAAAGAAGGTAGGAACCAGATAGGCTAGAGAAAGTGTTTAAAATGAAAGGAGATATGAGGAGAATGGGGGCAGTGGCTTAGACTCATCTTTATCAAGAAGAAGGTAGGTGCCCACAACATAGATTGGTTTCTTTTAATTAATTTATTTTAATAGGAGGATAATTACTTTACAATATTGTGATGGTTTCTTGCCATACATCAACATGAATCAGCCACAGGTATACATTTGTCCCCCCGCCGATCCTGAACCCCCCTCCCACCTCTCTCCCCATCTTACCCCTCTAGGTTGTCCCAGAGCACCAGCTTTGGGTGCCCTGCTTCATGCATCAAACTCGCACTGGTCATCTATTTTATACATGTGGAAATGTATACATTTCATTGCTATTCTCTCAATGTTTTTAAGACAGAGGATACCTGAGACTCTGACAGTGGAGGGTAAGAAGCCAGAAGAACAAAAGAAATTAGATGTTGTAGAAAGGAGACACCAACCAGGGGAGCAAAATTTCAGAGAAGAAACATGCATCCCCTGGAGACCTGTGGAAAGAATTAGAGGGAATCCCCTTATAATTTACTGTTTTCAATTAAGAGGCTAAAATGCCCTTCATAAAATACACATGAAAAGGTAAAGTATTAGACTGTTATCAGCTGGGAACACTCTAATTTAAACCAGCTTTAGAAATCTGTGGGTAATAACACTAATGATTAAATATTTATTAAACATTTATCATTCACATGCCCTAAGGATTTGGACTTCTGCCAGTTCTCTGGAAAGGCAAACTTATTTCAAAATGTTTACATAATATTACATAGAAAACTTTGACTATTAATCTGGACTTAACATCTTGTAACTTCTTGTCATCTTCGGCCAAACTGGTCACTGTTATCTCTCATAACAAAAAAGGTGTGTGCCCAGTTTAGTGGGCTAATGTTGACTGAGTGCCTGCAATTCACAAGTACTGTGTTTCAGACCTGGCTTGGTGGCTGTTGGGAAGAAGGTGGAGTAGCAGGGTGGGGAGCTGAGCCAGGACGCCTGGAGGGCCAGAGCTGTGATGACTCCTCCAGACTCACAGCTAGAATCTCAGGCCCTTGAAACAAGGAGGTTTTACAGCACAGTATATACAAAATATTTTATTATTGGTAGAGTACTAGATATCAGTACTGAAGAAATATCCTCTGTCCTTAGGAAAGGGGATCAAAAGAAAGAAACCCTTCTCTTTGGCCTGCCAATGTTTTCACTGTGTCAGAGATAAAGCAGGGGAGTCCTTTGACTAATTTTTTTATTGGAGTCTGAGTTTCAATCTGTGGCCCATAAACAAATAACTTAATGTCCTCAGCTTAGATGCCTCATCAGTTTAAAATAGACCAATAATATCTTCTTGCCTGCAGACAGTTGGCTGCGCTGGATGCTATTTTAAAGCCCACTTGAGCTCTAAGAGTTCTATTTCTATGATAAAGCCACTCAGATGCATAGAAAATATAGTGTGTTTATTGCCCCTTTTCAAAAAGTCCATTTTTCTCTTGAACACAGTTAGGGACAATTTACTGTGCTTTTTAGTTCTGGTAATTTAGGAAGGGTTTCCATGGTTTCTGTGGTCTCCTGGTCAGTTTTTCTGTGCATCAGCTTGACGATAGATTATCTGAGGCCAACATTGTCAGCTCTTTGGATGAATGTCTCCCAGGCATGTATTCCCCCAAGGGGCAGTAAAAATTGGCTTGGAGGGTGATGTAATCTTAGATAATATGTTGGTTTGTAGGCCACCAAAGGGCTGCAATACATAATCAGATATAAGGTATATCTATGGTATTAAAATTTGATGGTGATGAAATCCAGGAGAATTAGGAAAAAAAAATATAAAAATACTTGGAAAGTGAAAGTGTTAGTCGCTCAGTTGTGTCCGACTCTTTACAACCCCATGGACTGTAGCCCGCCAGGCTCCTCTGTTCATGGAACTCTCCAGGCAAGAATACTGGAGTGGGTAGCCATTCCCTTCTCTGGGGAATCTTTCCAACCCAGTGATCGAACCCAGGTCTCCCACATTGTGGCAGATTCTTTACCATCTGAGCCACCAGGAAAGCCAAAAATACTTGGAGGGGGAGCAATAATAATAATAAATTTTAAAAGTGTTGAGAAATACTGCCCTGGGCAAAGAGTCCTGAGGGAGGGTAGGGTTATAAGATCTGTTGGGTTAGGATCCCATCACATACAACACATTTTTTTATTTTTTTAAAAGTTTTTGAAGTCTGTATTTAAAGTCTATCTTCCCCCTTTCTTTCTAATCTTCTACAGGACAAATTTTGCAATGGTTTAAATTTAGACATTTTCAAATTTACTTTACATAAAGACTTTTCTTGTGACAAAAGCCACATCTTGAAAAACGACTGTCTCTTTTGAGGTCGGACTGTTCTGTCTGGCAGTCTAGCAGAGAGGCTGTGCAGGAGGCAGAGGAAGGAGAGTTGCTGAGTAAGAGAAAGACACATGTTTCGATCCCAGATTTGCTTTGGGTTAGCCTTGCAATTAGGGGAAAGCCCAGGAAAGCCCTGGAAGCCCAGTTTCCTCATCTGTTTAAAAAAAAAAAAAAAAGGCTGCTAATGCTTCCTGCTGCAGCATTCTTGAAGGTTTTGAGACAACTGATGGGTGGTTTGGTGCTGGCCGTTTCTGAGTTAGGCAGTAAGGCAAGGGGCAGAAGAAGACAGTAACTGGCAAGAAGAGGACATGATGCCCAGTTTACCTATTTTGTGAAACTTTACAAACATCCTGTTTGAGTTCTTTCTGCTGCTGTTATAAAAAAAAAATTTTTCTTCCACACAGCATGTGGCCCCTGCCCAATTTAAATAAACTCAAAAGGACTATTAGTAACTTTCAGAGTTAAGATTTGGGCTTTGCATCAATCAAGAGACATCAGGACAGTCAGAGATACCAGCAAGGAACAGCGTTTCTCTTGGTCTATAAAATCACGGTGATTTATCCTTTTAATGAAAAAAAAAAAGGGGGGGTGGGGGGCTTGCTGAGGCACAACAGCTGTGGTTTTATGAGGGGAAAGTAATCCAGAATTCCTTTTGGGGGGTCTATTGCCACAAGGGGTCAGTTCTGGATTATTGGTGTAGGCTGGCATCATCCTACAGCGACACAAACTTGACTGTACATCCAATAGCTTGAAATAACTTGCAGTTGTTTTAGGCGAGGAAAGCTCAAGCAGTACCAGACTTGACTAGCTCCGTTTAAGTAAGGGCTTCAGTATTATTGATCTGAGGTCGACTTGAATGTCTGGAGCGGGAACAGGAGAAGGCTAACACCATTATTTTTAAGCTTGCACTGGTTTCTGGTTGCCCACTTAGCACATGTGAGCAGTTTAACTGTCGCCATGAATCAAGGGCTTCCCCCACTCCCAAGGTTATAAATAGAGATGGATAAATATTTTGGATCCATCAGCCTCCAAGTATTCTTCAGATGTTTTGGGTTCAACCAAACAGAATACATTGTGCTGAGCACATTCTCCCTTGATTTTTTGAGGATTGTGTATGATTTATGGGAAATGGAATCCATATGTTTCTGCTTCATTTACACTTAAATCATCAAAAGATTGTGTTGTAAAGCTGTGTGATGTCCAAGATAGCTTTTGAGCTTGATTTTTTAAAAAATAAGCTGCTTCAGAGTTTTTGTTCCTTTAAAAGTTAGAGAGGGAGAAGAGAAAGAGAGATACCTAGGAAGGCCTATTTAGCCAAGATTAAATAAATTTGAACACCAGGAAGTTCAATTTAAGCTGAAACTACAAACCGAAGAATTTCAAGTGGGTCCAGAACTGGGGAAAATACAAAGGTTCCTCTTCTCTCACTTTCCAAAGCGTCTCCAACGAACGCAGAAAAGCAGCTGGCCACTCAGCAGCCGCGCTAAGGGAAGGGAGGGCTGTGACTGCACTGTCAGTGACCCAGCTAACTCATGTGCCCACTGCCCCAAGAGCTGTTGTTCTCGGGCCTCCTGAGAGCAGTCCCTCCCGTCCAGATAAAGAACTCTTTGCCCTATTTTAGCATGGAAATATCTGCTCTCCTGGTGTTTTCCCGGGGTTGTCCTGTCCCACGCCAGCATTTCCTGTTTGTTCTTCTGCCATCTGGCTCAAATAGCTGGCCACTGGACTGAATACTGTGTGTGCACTGGGGGTGGTGTTTACTTACTGGGCTAAATGAGAAATATCTCATTTAGCTCACAATAGGGCCAAGAAGGCATGCAGTTTGTATAAAGTACAAAATATGTTAACTAGGGACCTACAAGTTTGTAAGAAGCCAAATGTAAGACTAAGTTTTCTTTCCCCATCTCAATATTTAGTCACTGTCATAGCAACTGTTTAGTTATTTTAGGTATGCTTTATCATCTACGTATGGTCTCTTTTGAACGGTTTTGGGAGAAAAGCATCCAAATTAGAACTATCTTATGTGATAGTATAATTGAAATATCTTTAAATCTCTGTCGAGGACACATCTGCTCATCTCTAGAGCATTATCTAGTGTTAGAATATGGAACTTCATTATCCAGTGAGGTCTTTAGACTGTGTGGTCTGAAGTTATTTCAACAGAATTAGTAGTCCTGTGAATTACCTGTATATCCCAATTCAGTTATCTGGGGGTGAAGGATAGGATTTTGGAATCTAGAAGATTAGAATTTTCTCGTTAATTCCTAGCCCTAAGGAATATTTAATAAAATGTTTCTTAAGGTCATCATCCAGTGATAACTGCTGTTAACATTTTTGTATATGTTCTTTAAGCACATGTATGTCGACATGTGTGCACACACACATACACAGAGTTTAATGAGATCATATTTATTCTGCTTTGTAGTTTCTCTTTTTCATTTAGAAACATATTATGGACTTCTTCCTAAGTTAGTAAACTGTTTGACCTTATGAGTTTTTAATATTTACAGAATTAGAAAATAATTTCTTAGAATTGTACCATGATTAGCCTAATATCTCAGAGTATTTTTAAATGTAGGGTTTTAAAAAATATTTTAGAGACATTTTTTAAATGTTGACCTTAGTTTTTAGGAATGGTTTCTATATCTTAAGACACATTAGAAAATAATTATCTTCTATCTCTTGCATTTTTGTTATATTTCACACCAACACATCCTTTGAGAACCATGGAGAATATCCATTTCCTTTTAGAAGAGGTCAAGGTCTCCTATTTTTAAACATTCTAGAAAAGATCAATAGAATAATCAGTATTTTTTTTTCTTCTTTAGGAAAAAAGAAGTGTTTCTCCATTCCATTGCCAAGAATGGCTTAAATCAATCTGCATCCCTTTTTGTGATGCTTAGTCCACTGGTAAAACTCCCAGAGTCAACTTCAAAGAAAGCTGAGGTCCATACCTATTTTGCCATCCGTTTCTGAGTTTCTTCTCCCCTTGTTTTGGAGTTTCCAATCTGTTACTATAGAACTCAGTCCTGTTCGTTTTGTTGACAGGTTGTCAGGATACATCCAGGCGACAAAGGCAGGGGTTCCTGCTCCTGGCAGCCAGCCTCACCTCCTAAAAGAACTCCTGCAAGAGGGGATGTGAATTCTGGAGCTCCCAGCTGTTCTACTCCTGTTTCCCCCAGCTACCCCACCAAGGGATTCAGCAAGCCATGACAAAAGCCGAAATAGAAAAATAAAGAACGAGTATTACAAGGTGAGGCTCCCAGAAGGTGTGTTCTTTCTCTGTTGTCTGGTAGCTAATCAGTCTCAAGTCTTATCTTTCAACTAGCAATAATGACCTTAATCTCTTCCACTTCCTTCTCACCACTATGTAGGGATACTTGCTTGCTATAGAAAAGGAATCCAAAGAAAAGTAATCCATTCTTGAGTTAAAAAAATAACCCTCAAGTACTATTAAACAAATGAACAAATACGGTTTTACTTCACTGGATGATTTTGGCAATAATGTGAACTATGAATTAAATGTTTTAATTACTAAAAGAATCAAATTCCACTTAAGGGGTCGATATTTAAAATTTTCTTCAAAGAAAAGTTGATAAAATACATTTTTAACATTTATCAGAATTATATAGCCCAGAAAGTTTCCTCACAGGCCTTCCAGTCAATCCCCCTTCCAAAGGCAACCACACTTCTCATTTCTATTACTATGAGAATAATTTGGCTGTTCATGAGTTCTATATGAGTAGAATCATTCAGTGTATATTCTTGTATCTGACTTCATTGGCTCAGAAGAATGTTTCTGAGACGGTTCCTGTTGCTATGTATATAAGCAGTTCAATTCCTTGTATAGATGAGTATTATAGCATTATAGAATTATTATACAGCTGTTTATTGATTTTCTTATTAATTGATATTTGGTTTGTTTCCAGGTTGGGGCTCCTATAACTAAAGCTGCTCTAAACATTCTTGCTCAAGTCTTTTGGTGGACATGTGTTTTCATTTATCTTGGGTTCAAACCTAGGACTAAAATTGATGGATGATAGGGTAGATGTATGCTTAACTTTATAAGGAATATGAAATGATATGGCACTGTGGTTATAATTTATATTTCCTTCATGACTAAAAATTAGTTAAGCATTTTTTACACGAGCTTGTTAGAGACTTGTATCTCTCTTTTGTTAACTATCTATTCATATTTCTTGTCCTGTTAAGTGTTTTTTCTTTTTATATCATCTTCATTGATATATAATTCACATACAATAAAATACACTCATTTTAAGTACACAGTTTAATGAGTTTTGAAGAGTGATTTTATCCATTTTATCACCAATGATACAATAGAAGAACATGTCCATTAACCTTTGTGGTTCATTCTCTGCCCACCCAGCCACTAAGTAATCACTGATCTACTTTCTGTCACCTACAGATTAGCATTACCTGTTTACAATTTTATATAAATGAAATAATTCATACATTCTCTTTTGCATATGATCTTTTATTTGGCATAATATTTTTGAAAGAGATCTATGTCATCGTATGTGATTTGTTTATTTGTATTGTGGAGTAATATTCTGTTATATGAATGCATCATAGATGGTTTATCCATTCACCTGTTAACCTGTGTTTATGTCATTTGTAATTATTTAGGAATAGAATGTCCACGTTATCAGCTAGATATAGATTTGACTTTATGAGAAACTGCCCAAAGGTTCTACAGAATGGTTGTAATATTTCATACTCCTATCAGGCATATATGAGAGTTTCTGTTTTTTTCACATCCTAACACTTGGTATTGACAATTTAAAGTTTTTTAGCCATTCTAATAACAGGAAAATGCAAATTAATTTTTTTAGTTTAATTTACTATTATTTGTAGCTTCCCTGTTGGCTCAGACAGTAAAGTGTCTGCCTGCAATGTGGGAGACCCGGGTTCCATCCCTGGGTTGGGAAGATCTCCTGGAGAAGGAAATGGCAACCCACTCCAGTATGCTTGCCTGGAGAATCCCACGGATGGAGGAGCCTGGTAGGCTACAGTCCATGGGGTCACAAGAGTCGGACACGACTGAGCGACTTCACTTTCTTTCACTATTATTTCATGAGCTTATTGATATTTTATATATTTTCTTGTTGTTGTGAATAGTCTATTCAAAGCTCTTGCCTGTCTTGGGCAACCCATGTTGGGTTGCTTGCTACATATGTGTCAAACACATGCATTGCAAAAAATTCTTCCCAGTCTGTGGCTTATCTTTTAGTTTTCTTAATGATATTTTTTAAAGGATAGATGTTTCTAATTTACATGAAGTACAATTTTAAATTCTTTTATGTTTAGTGCCATTTGGTTTCTTTGTCTAAGAAATCTTTGCAAATATTGAGATCATAAAGTATTTTCCTATACTTTCTTCTAGAAGCTTCATAGTTTTAGTTTTTATATGTAGTTCTGTGATTCACCTTGAGTTAGTTTCTGCGTTTGGTGACAGTAGATAGTTGATACTAATTTTTCTGCCACATGAATCCAGTTGTTCCACCATTATTTGTTTAAAAGATTTTCCTCTCTTTATTGAATTATCTTGGCATCTTTGTCAATATGAATTGACCACATATGTGGATCGACCATTTATTTCTAGACTCTATTCCATTACATCAATCTAAACAAAACTTGATAGGATTATAGTTGCACTGATGTCTTTATTGGCATCATTAATTTTTAATAAGCCAGTTATCTTGGCTTGTGTGTATGAAAAGTGTTCATTGCTGTCGCATCCAACTTCAAAACAGATATACACGTTGAGTGCTTCCATGACTGTTTGCCAGTGGGACCATGCATAAGAGTTTAAAGCAGGTTGGGCATTCTGTCTCTTATGTTTTCCAAATCTCCTCCTAGACAGTAATCTGATCTTAAGCTTTTCTGTGGTAAGCAAAAACCAAAAATATACGGTTATAAATTTAATCAAGAATGATAATCCCAGTAAAAGGGATGCATTTTTCAAACCCATTTGTACAAAATGTGGCTTGAACTTAATTTTCATTCATTCATTCATTCAATAATTTATTGTCTACTGTTTTTCAGACACTGGTCTAAACAAGGAAAGAGGGGAGAAAAATATTTGTTCATAATTTCTACAAGGAAACAATACTTATAATCTCTACTCTCTTGCCTATTTAACAGCGTATACCTCACAATTATAGAGAAAAAAAACCTATGCCTGATAAAATAAACATTGGATAGAATGTTTTTACGCATTCCTATGAATTTACAGAAAATTATCAGCACTCAGAAGTTTACTAAAGAAAAATACTTCCTCAGGCTTTTCAAGTTTGCTATCCCTGTCATAAAACATCCATTTCTTTTAAGCCCGAGAATGTAAACTATCCCTTCTATCCATTTGAATTTTCCAACCTGTTTTGGAAGTTGAATCTTATATATTATTTCTAAGAGAAATTTGTTCAGAAACTGGACTTTAATATGACCATTTCTTCTCTGGATTTGTATAATTTAAATGAATATTATTTTATTCTAATATTATTATTTTAAAAAATTTCCCCAAACTCCCTGGTGAATGAAACATTTTTAGGCATTTTGCAGTTCAAGAGATAAGTCGTAAGTGGTGAAGAATGTGAGCAATTCCAGAGCACCCTTCCTGAGGCAGCAGAGGAGATTCCTGTGGAGTCTTAAAGCCGTAGAGAAACTTTTTCTAAATTACAGCATACAAGTACAGCAGAATGCACACACGGCGTTGGGGGCAACAGGAAGGGAAATGTAAAGGAGGCACATTGTTAGCAGGTTAAAAGTGACGACAACGCAAATAGAATGTCCAGAGTCAGTGCAGCCAAACATTTATTTCAGAGAATTCTAAAAGGAGGCCTATGGAGTTCTTGCAAACAAAACTTGTTAGGATTGTGGTTGCACCGAGTGCTATTTTGTACATTCACATTGATGAATAATTGGATGTTTCACTGTTAAAATGGAGTGTTCTCATTTGTGTGCTCTAATTCAGAGGTTAGGAAACTTTTCCTATAAATGGCCATATAATAAATAATTTAGGCCTCGTAGTCTGTCTGCTCTGCAGTGGTAAGACAAAAACAATCAAGACAAATACACCAATGAACAAGCATGGCTCTGTGCCAGTAAAACCTTATTTACAAAAAAAATAAAAAGATGGACAGCTGGCCAGGTTTGACCAGGGAACCCTAGACTGTCGACCCTTGTTCTAATCTTCAAGGAATTCTAATGAAATACTTTGCAAAATTGTATATTGACATATAAAGAACCATGGCCTTGAAACTATTCTTCCTCTGAGTGCCCGGTACTATAGGGCTATGTTCAAAGAAAATATGACTTCCAAGGAGAATTAAGCTTTGAAAGTCATCTGCATTCAGAATGCATGTGGTCAAAAGAAACAATATACGAATTAAATCAGTTAAGGAAAACCTAACTTTGTTTCTCCTTCAGTTTTTTTCCTAGTCCTACAGCACCTAATACATGTGTCTACCTAGTCATAAAGCCACCTCTGATGTGCTTTTCTAGCTCTGTTCTTGGGAGGAGCTTCATGCCATAGATGCAGGTAGCTCATTTCTTGTTGAATAGTCTTTACCATGGGATATAGGGCTTGGTTCAGTACACAGTCCTTGGCTGGATTCTCATTTCTATTGGATTTGGTATACAGGTAATCCAGCCTCAAGATCCTTGGGCAGTTGGGTCCAGGACTGCCTACTGAAACCAAAATCTGTGGATCCTCAAGTCTCTTATACAAAATGGTATCACATCAGATCAGATCAGATCAGTTGCTCAGTCATGTCCGACTCTTTGCAACCCCATGAATTGCAGCACACCAGGCCTCCCTGTCCATCACCAACTCCCGGGGTTCACTCAGACTCATGTCCATCGAGTCAGTGATGCCATCCAGGCATCTCATCCTCTGTCGTCCCCTTCTCCTCTTGCCCACAATCCCTCCCAGCATCAGAGTCTTTTCCAGTGAGTCAACTCTTCGCATGAGGTGGCCAAAGTACTGGAGTTTCAGCCTTAGCATCATTCCTTCCAAAGAAATCCCAGGGCTGATCTCCTTTAGAATGGACTGGTTGGATCTCCTTGCAGTCCAAGGACTTTCAAGAGTCTTCTCCAACACCACAGTTCAAAAGCATCAATTCTTCGGTGCTCAGCTTTCTTCACAGTCCAACTCTCACATCCATACATGACCACAGGAAAACCATAGCCTTGCTAGACGAACCTTTGTTGGCAAAGTAATGTCTCTGCTTTAGAATATGCTATCTACGTTGGTCATAACTTTCCTTCCAAGGAGTAAGAGTCTTTTAATTTCATAGCTGCAGTCACCATCTGCAGTGATTTTGGAGCCCAAAAAAATAAAGTCTGACACTGTTTCCCCATCTATTTCCCATGAAGTGGTGGGACTGGGTGCCATGATCTTCGTTTCCTGAATGTTGAGCTTTAAGCCAACTTTTTCACTCTCCACTTTCACCTTCATCAAGAGGCTTTTTAGTTCCTCTTCACTTTCTGCCATAAGGGTGGTGTCATCTGCATATCTGAGGTTATTGATATTTCTCCCGGCAATCTTGATTCCAGCTTGTGTTTCTTCCAGTCCAGCGTTTCTCATGATGTACTCTGCATATAAGTTAAATAAGCAGGATGACAATGTACAGCCTTGACGTACTCCCTTTCCTATTTGGAACCAGTCTGTTGTTTCATGTCCAGTTCTAAATGTTGCTTCCTGACCTGCATAAAAATTTCTCAAGAGGCAGATCAGGTAGTCTGGTATTCCCATGTCTTGAAGAATTTTCCACAGTTTATTGTGGTCCACACTGTCAAAGGCTTTGGCATAGTCAATAAAGCAGAAATAGATGTTTTTCTGGAACTCTCTTGCTTTTTCCATGATCCAGCGGATGTTGGCAATTTGATCTCTGGTTCCTCTGCCTTTTCTAAAACCAGCTTGAACATCAGGAAGTTCACAGTTCACATATTGCTGAAGCCTGGCTTGGAGAATTTTAAGCACTACTTTACTAGCGTGTGAGATGAGTGCAATTGTGCGGTAGTTTGAGCATTCTTTGGCATTTCCTTTCTTTGGGATTGGAATGAAAACTGACCTTCTCCAGTCCTGTGCCACTGCTGAGTTTTCCAGTTTGCTGGCATATTGAGTGCAGCACTTTCACAGCATCATCTTTCAGGACCTGGAACAGCTCAACTGGAATTCCATCACCTCCACTAGCTTTGTTCGTAGTGATGCTTTCTAAGACCCACTTCACATTCCAGGATGTCTGGCTCTAGGTCAGTGATCACACCATCATGATTATCTGGGTCATGAAGATCTTTTTTGTACAGTTCTTCTGTGTATTCATGCCACAAAATGGTATAGTATTTACATATGACCTACACTCATCCTCCAGTATACTTTTAAATCCTCTCTGGATTGCTTGTAATACCTAATACAAAGTAAATGCTGTGTAAATAGTTGCCAGTGTATGGCAAATTCGAGTTATGTTTTTCTAGAACTTTCTGGACTTTTAAAAAATATTTTTGATCTGATGTTGGTTGATTCTGCAGATGCAAAACCTGAAGATACAAGTGACTGACTATAGTTACACTTGGAAGTCCAGAATGATAATTCCTTTAAAAAGCTATTGAAATATAGGTGATTTACAACACTGTGCTAGTTTCAGGTGTACAACTCAATTATACATGTATTCCTTCTTTTATTGTTCCTTTACCCTTATAGGTTATCACAGAATACTGAGTAGAGTTCCCTGTGCTATACAGGTGATCCTTGTTGGTTATATATTTTATATATAGTATATTAACCCAAAGCTCCTGATTTATTCCTCCCCCCATCCTCACATTTCCCCTGTGGTAACCGTAAGTTTGTTTTCAAAATCTGTGACACTGTTTTATAAATAAGTTCATTTGTATCATTTTTAAAAATTAGATTCCACATATGAATGATATCATATGGTATTTGTCCCTTTTTGTCTGTCACTTACTATTACACTCTCTAGGTTCATTCATGTTGCTGCAAATGGCATTGTTTCATTCTTTTTTATGACTGAATAATATGCCTTTGTATATATGTATCACATCTTCTTTATCCATTTATGTATCACATCTTCGTTATCCATTCATCTGTTGATAGACATTTATTAATAGAGTGTTTGCATGTCTTGGCTATTGTTAATAGTGCTGCTATGAACACTGGGGTGCATGTATTTTTTCGAAGCATTGCTTTCTGCAGATGTATACCCAGGAGTGGGATTGACGAATCATATGGTGGTTCTGGTTTTAGATTTTAAAAAACCTCCATACTGTTCTCCATAGTGGTTGTACCAGTTTACATTCCCATCAGCAAAGTATGTGGGTTCCCTCCACACCCACTCCAGCATTTATTGTTTGTAGACTTTTTGATGATAGCCATTCTGATCAGTGTGAGGTGATAGCTCATTGCAGTTTTAACTTGCATTTCTCCTATAATTAGTAATGCTGAGCATCTTTTCATGTGCTTTTCTGGCCACCTGTATGTCTTCTTTAGAGAAATTTCTATTTAGATCGGCCCTTTTTTGATTAGTTTGTTTGTTTTATTAATATTGAGCTGCATAAGCTATTTGTATATTTTGGAGATTAATCCCTTGTCATTCGCTTTCTTTGCAAATATTTTCTCCCATTCTGTTTGTTGTCTTTTCATTTTGTTTATGGTTTCTTTTGCTGTACAAAAGCTTTTAAGTTTCATTAGGCCTCATTTGTTTACTTTTTTTAAAATTTTCGTTACTCTAGGAGTTAGATTCAAAAAGATTTCTGCAAAATACTAATCCCTTGAGTTAGTATTATTAGGAAGATTAAACAAGGGTTAGATGCTCAGATATCCCTAATACTTGAGAAAACACCACAAAAGTAGTTTTTAATCCTTTTTCTACAAAAGTCCTTTTCTGTTTTTATTCTTCTGTTTAATTAATGGGCTTGATTTTTGTTTTCAAAATCTGTTTAAAATCAAGCTAATCTTACTCGGCTCATTCAACATGCAGCAGTTTTTTGTTAGTGCCCGCAATGTGCTTGGCACTGGACTAGTTGCTTGGGATGTGACTATGTGGAGAGCAAATAAGACCCTAATGTTCACAGAGGTTACGTTCAAGTAAAGGAAACCAATACTGCACATGTAAACAGACAAACAATGATAATATATGCTGTAAGAGCTGGGAAGAAAATAAATAGCACTGTCATAAGTGTGCACATAACTGTGAGAGTGGTGGTGGCGTGGTACACACGTACATGAGTGTGTTCACGTGTCTGTATGGTGCACATACACGGGTATGTTCATGTGTATGTGCGTGTGTGCACATGCGTCTGTGTAGGTGCATGAGTGTCTATGTGCCCTTGTGTGTTTCTCTGTGTGTGTGTGTGTGTGTGTTTTAGGAAGAGACAAAGAAATTACCTGAGAAAGAGTAGTCAGGAAGGGTCTGTCTGTTGGAGTTGACATTTCAACAGAGATCTGGAAAATAAAATAAGAAAGCTACCCAAAGCGCTGGGGGAAGATTCTAGGCAGTAGCAAGAGCATGTGCAAAGCTCCTTTTCCATCTCTCCCCTAACCTGGACCAAGAATGAGTGGTTTATTTGAGGAACCGAGAGGTGAACAAGGATGCAGCACAGCACAGACGGGAGAGAGTTAAGGGAGCCCAGAGCAGAGGCTTAGGGAGGCACCAGTTATAGAAGTTCCAGCGTTTGGCCTTTATTTTGAGAACAGTGCCACAACCGTGGTACGTTTAGTCGGGGGAGGTTGAGGATTTGTTTTAGAACTTTAGTAGATGACTATGTCTGCTCTGAAAAAGAAGGATTAGACAGTAGGAGTAATTTTTCTCCTGCTGTGCCTGAAAGAGCATGTGGACAACAAGGCCCATCCCTTTACCTGCAAGGCAGTAAACTTAAGAGAGTGTGCAAAACATCCAAATGGGATAAACTGGCTACATTAGAGACAGATGTGAAGAATGTTTGTATGTGAATTAATATAGTATCATGAGGTTATCCAGCATCACTAGAAGAATGGAGACAGGAGTGAAAGAATAGGGAAAGGAGAGACACTAACACACACAAAAGCTGAGGACAGGAGAGGAGAAAGTGAGCAGAAAGAAAATATAAGGTGACTGGTGTAAAATGAGATGTTTACTTTCCTGTGGAATCATTCAAAGGCACTTACATGGGGATAAAAAATGCTAAATCTATTTTTAGAGTATCCGTGCCTAATTGTTCAGTCATGTCCAACTCTTTGCGACCTTGTGGACTATAGCCCTCAAGGCTCCTCTATCCAGGCAAGAATACTGGAGTAAGTTGCCATGCCCTCCTCCAGGGGATCTTCCCGACCCAGGGACTGAACCCAGGTCTCACACATTGCAGATGAATATTTAGAGTGTCTACTAGTTCCTTTTACCTTTTTTCTTGTTCTCCTCTCCCAACCCCACATCTCCCGTACAAGCCCACAAGAAGATCAAGAAGTTAGTTGGAGAGCTGGGGCAAAGGAAGGTTTCCTCATGATCATTTCCCCTGCCTTCACCACTGAGTAGGACCTCTCCCAGGTCAAAAGATGTGGTCAAAGGTTATTTCAGTAAAATTACTGTGGAATGTACAAAGTGAAAGTAGTGAGGATTGGAAATAGAAGAAATCCATGGTTGGAGAAAGACTCAGAATTCAATGTTTAGCCAACTGTTGTTCTTATTAGTATCATCTGACCTAGTTACAATCCAGCATATCATTACCAATTACATGCTACATGGACTGGAATCCTGGCATGGATTCGTTGTCAAATGAAGATTATGACAAGGGTTATCAGTCTGTTCTCTTGACCTAGAAGGGATATGGAGGAAAATGTATAGAGGGGGTTGTGTGTATGTGTGTGTGACCAGTTAGAAAGAGAGTGTTCAGTGTAGTTATGATAAATAGAGCTAATAAGATTCCAGCCTCTTGCCAAGTGTATATATTCACTGAAAGGATGGAAATACATACATTTAGTTTGTGAAAAATTATTTATATTGTAGCTCTTTGCAAAATGTGTAGTAAGAAATTAGTTTTTACATTATTTGAATCACTTTGTGGCATTTCCTCTCAAAAATACCAAATGATTGTGCAATATTAAAATAATGATAAATCTTGGACTGCTCTATCTGTTCAGTTCCAAGTGAACCATAGTATATATGAAACACATGACATTTCAGTCAGCAAAAATTAAGACCACATTTTCCTCTTCAGTTAGCCTCTTTCCTATGTCGAATACTGTGTCAAGTGGAGTTTAATTATTTTAGCTGTTGGGGTGTTTATGAGTAACAAAAAGTTTCCAAATAAACTTTTCAACAGAGACTCCCAGGAAAAGCTTACTGGTAAGTAGCACAAGAACACTGTTCTAGCTGTAATTTCTGAAATGGACACTATCCGTTGTGTGTCTAAATAAAATAGGTAATGTTGTGATTCACCAACAGTTTAATAACTTTTAGTGTTAGTCTTAATTTTGTGACTGGAATTTTATAATTAATCAATAGAGAAAAATCTGTAGCCTGAAATTGTGTCATCCTTCCACATGGTATTTACAAAACAGATTTAAAATCTATACATTTTCAAATACTGATTTCATAATGTCTTGAGATATTTCAGCCTATTTAATCTTCCCATATAATTGTGGTATTATAAGATTCAAAAAATCAGAAAAGTGAAAAACTATGAACAAACAGCTACAACACTTAAGTGGAAGCTTCAGGAGGCTACAGGGAGAAAAGAACAATGAACAGAAAAAGTAAAAACCAAGAAATTTATAAAGCCCACTGAAAGCAAATGAGGACTAAGTGCATCTCATCTGTACCTTTCCACCCTAGGGTCCAGAATAATGAAATAATTCTCAAGATATGGAGGAAGGAAAAGCCTGTTTAGTCACCATAGGAGTGAATTGCCATATATGTCTTTGAGTGGAGTGGCCTTTGCTGATGAGACTTCTGGGCCTCAAAGAGCAGGAAAGGTAAAAGAGGAAAACAAAAGGAAGATGTTCATGATGACTCTTGTTAGTGTCCCATGGACCTTGGCTGATGGCAGTCTCTAATAAGTTCCCCTGGAGGTTGGGTTAACCACCAACCTTCACAGAAAAACCACATAGAAAAAAGAGTTCCGCTAGATCCTAGGAATGGTCCATCTGTCCTATATGAAGATAGTATTTAGAATCATATAATGCAAATAATTTCATCGTAATAGTGTAGTAGTTGCATCCATGAAGGAAAGGCCAAGACTATCACTGAAGCCTTGGTATTATTGAGAATCTGATTGCTTTTTTCAAAAAATCCTTCTTACCTAGGTAAAAAGTTATGCCTCTGTTTCTTTAAGTGATTAGAATAGGAGTCTTTTTATTAAAAGTGACACACAAACCTTTTTTTCTTTTTCTTTAATTGATTTTTAATTGGAGGATAATTGCTTTACAAGGTTGTGTTGGTTTCTGCTGTACAACAATGTGAATCAGCCATAAGTATACATATATCCCCACCTACCTTGAACCTCCCTCCCATCTCCACCCCATCCCACCCCTTTAGGTTGTCACAGAGCACCAGACTGCACTCCTTGTGTTATATAGCAACTTCCCACTAGCTATCGATTTTACATGTGGTAATGTATATATTTCATTGCTGCTCTCTCAGTTCTTCCCACCTTCTTCTTCCCTCACTGTATCCACAAGTCAGTTCTCTCTGTCTGCATCTCTATTCCTGCCCTGCAAATAGGTTCATCAGTACCATCTTTCTAGATGCCGTATTCTTAGTCGCTCAGTCATGTCTGACTCTTTGTGACCCCATGGACTGTAGTCTAGGAGAAGGCAATGGCACCCCACTCCAGTACTCTTGCCTGGAAAATCCCATGGATGGAGGAGCCTGGTGGGCTACAGTCCATGGGGTCTCGAAGAGTCGGACACGACTGAGCGACTTCACTTTCACTTTCCACTTTCATGCATTGGAGAAGGAAATGGCAACCCACTCCAGTGTTCTTGCCTGGAGAATCCCAGGGACGGGGGAGCCTGGTGGGCTGCCGTCTATGGGGTCGCACAGAGTCGGGCACGACTGACACGACTTAGCAGCAGCAGCAGGACTGTAGTCTGCCAGGCTTCTCTGTCCATGGGGATTCTCCAAGCAAGAATACTGGAGTGGGTTGCCATGCCTTCCTCCAGGGGATCTTTACAGCCCATGGATTGAACCCAGGTCTCCCTCATTGCAGGCTGATTCTTTACCATCTGAGCCACCAGGTAAGTCCCTAGACTCTCTATATATGTGTTAATATACAATATTTGTTTATCTTTTTATGACTTATAATATTTCACTTTGTATAACAGGCTGTAGATTTGCCCACCTCAGTTCAACTGACTCAGATTCACAACACACAATCCTAACAGGTATATAGATGAAGTAAATGTATTGTAGTAGTCTGTTAGTTAACTCATAGATGGAAGGGTTGGATTATTTGGAAATATGTATAACCGTGGTTGTGGTAATGGGAACTCAAAAATTATATCACAAAATATCTGTTCTAGGCTCTTCTGCCAGAGGCAGCATTCTGGGCTGAATGAATTATTAAATAAATCCAACTCCACCCAGGCCTTCTTAGGGGACTCAAGTGTACTTAGACAGGGCATTTATTATAAGGTTACATGTTCATGGAAACACAGGGGACTCAAACAACCAGACCTCACAAAGGGCAAGAACTACCTGTTCCAGAGAAATTCCTAGCCAAAGAGTTGAGTGGATTCTGTTCTCCAGGCCAAACACCAAAATAATTAGTAAGTAATTTTTATAAAAGCTTCAGAATTATAGAGGAAAGTCAAAAGAGTTTCTCAACTAAGTTCTTTTTTATTTATGCTGATTATTCAGCATTAACAGTCAGATATTATCCCCATTGGCTTTTCAGCCCTATCAGTTCAGTTGAGTTCAGTCACTCAGTTGTGTCCGACTCTGTGACCCCATGAACCACAGCACACCAGGCCTCCCTGACCATCACCAACTGCCAGAGTCTACCCAAACCCATGTCCATTGAGTTGGTGATGCCATCCAACCATCTCATCCTCTGTTGTCCCCTTCTCCTCCTGCCCTCAATCTTTCCCAGCATCAGGGTCTTTTCAAATGAGTCAGCTCTTCGCATCAGGTGGCCAAAGTACTGGAGTTTCAGCTTCAACATCAGTCCTTCCAATGAACACCCAGGACTGATCTCCTTTAGGATGGAGTGGTCGGATCTCCTTGCAGTCCAAGGGACTCTCAAGAGTTTTCTCCAACACCACAGTTCAGAAGCATCAATTCTTCGGCGCTTAGCTTTCTTCACAGTCCAACTCTCACATCCATACATGACTACTGGAAAAACCACAGCCTTGACTAGACGGACCTTTGTTGACAAAGTAATGTCTCTGCTTTTTAATATGCTGTCATATTAAAAAGTTATTGGAAAGTTATTGGTCATAACTTTCCTTCCAAGGAGTAAGCATCTTTTAATTTCATGGCTACAATCACCTTTCAGCCCTATACTATGCCTCTAT
This sequence comes from Bos javanicus, assembly GCF_032452875.1. Classification (NCBI taxonomy): domain Eukaryota; kingdom Metazoa; phylum Chordata; class Mammalia; order Artiodactyla; family Bovidae; genus Bos; species Bos javanicus. The sequence continues at coordinate 31,326,402 of NC_083874.1, read as the reverse complement.
TCAGCCCTATAGTAGGCCTCTTTCTGAGTAGAACTAAAGCCCCACCCTGTTTTCCTTTTTAGGAGAGATGAAGAAAGAGCCCTATCCACAGTCAAACTCTGCAACCCTGACCTGGTCACTACTTTCCCACTTGTGAGGTGGCCTGCTTTCTCTTTATACTTTAGTCATATCTGAACATAATCTCTCATTTCTTCTTTGGGACATTGTGACAGAGGTTTCTTCCATTCTCCAATAGAATTATAAAGTTCCAGGAGTGCACATATTTTCCAGACATACTACAAGACATAAAGACGAAAGAATATCGTGCGTCTTCTGCACCCAGGTAGCAGTGGCAGCCCTCGTGGCTGCTCACCTGAGTGCTCCATCATTAGCCGATTCCCATGCTCTACCCTGTTTCATCCACAGTCATTCCATCTCCTTCTTTTCTGTCTTTTTCTTCTTTATTTTAATCTTTAAAAATTGAAATGTAGTTGATTTACAGTTGTATTACAATAGTTGTGTTAGTTTCAGGTGTGCAGCAAGGTGATTCGTGTGTGTGTGTGTGTGTGTGTGTGTGTATTAATACATACACATATTCTTTTTCAGATACTTTCCATTATAGGTTATTATAAGATATTGAATATAGTTTCCTATCCCATACAATATATCCTTATTGTTTATTTTATATAGAGTAGTATGTATCTGTTAATCCCAGATTCCTACTTTATCTGCCACTCCCCTCCCCCATTTTCCCTTTGGTAACCATAATTTTGTTTTCTATATCTGTGGATCTCTTTCTGTTTTGTGAATAGTTTCATTTGTATCATTTTTAAAGATTCCATATATAAGTTATATCATATGATATTTGTCTTTACCTGACTTACTTTGTATAATAATCTCTAGGTCCATCCATGTTGCTATAAATGACATTATTTCATTTTTTATGACTGAGTAATATTCCATTGTATATATATTCCACAGCTTCTTCATCTATTCATCTGTCCATGGACATTTAGGTTGCTTGCTATTGTAAATATTGCTTCTGTGAACATTGGGGTGCATATATCTTTTCATATTAGAGTTTTCTCTGGGTATATGCTCGGGAATGGTATTGCAGGATCATTCATGTTTGTGTGATAAGGTGCTTCAATCACATCCAACTCTTTACAACCCTCTGGACCATAGGTCATCAGGCTCCTCTGTCCATGGGATTCTCTAGGCAAGAATACTGGAGGGGGTTGCCATTGCCTTCTCCAGGGGATCTTTCTGACCCAAGGATAGAATCCATGTCTCCTGCATTGGCAGGATCTATAAAGGCAGATTCTTTACCACTGGTGCCACCTGGGAAGCCCATTGCAGGATCATATGTAACTCTATTTTTATTTGGTTAGAGATCCTCCATACTGTTCTCCACAGTGGATGTACTAGTTTACATCCCTACCAACAGTGTAGGAAGGTTCCCCTTTCTCTACACACTCTTCAGCTTTTATTATTTATAGTCTTTTTGATGATGGCCATTCTTACTGGTGTGAGGTGCTATCTCACTGTAGATTTGATTTACATTTCTCTAGTAATTAGTGATGGAGAAGACAGTGGCACCCCACTGCAATACTCTTGCCTGGAAAACCCCATGGACGGAGGAGCCTAGAAGGCTGCAGTCCATGGGGTCACTGAGGGTCGGACACAACTGAGCGACTTCACTTTCACTTTTCACTTTCATGCATTGGAGAATGAAATGGCAACCCACTCCAGTGTTCTTGCCTGGAGAATCCCAGGGACGGGGGAGACTGGTGGGCTGCCATCTGTGGGATCACACAGAGTCAGACACAACTGAAGCGACTTAGCAGCAGCAGAGAAATATTTAGCTCTTCTACATATTCTGTCTTCTTAAGCATAATTTACTTTCTGTGATGTTTCATGCTTCTGTTCTCCAACTTCACAACTCTTTCTTATTTTCTTTTCTGCTTTAGCAGCCATTGCTGTTATCCTTCCCAAGAGACTAAGTGTGATTAAATCAGTTCATCTGTTCATGTCCAGCCATGTCATAGACTACTGCTGATGAGCCTGTGATGGATAGGTTTGTCCAGTGCCCAAGCTCTGATACAATCAGCTTGGAGATTGGGAGTTGAATAATATGCTACCGAACGTGACCACCCAGGGCCATTGGTCCAGAGGAGAAGGGGCAGGTTTCTTTAGCAGGGGCTATCAGTATGACAAGCACCATAATTGAAATATTTCATACTGCTTTGATCTGATAACTTTAGAAAATGTAGTGATGTTTCTCAGAATTTTTCAGTATTTTTTTTCCTTTTCAGGACTACAGGTTGGAGTGTCTTTTAATGAAATATGAATAAAATGTTCTTTGAATTAGCTACAGAATAAAAACTTAGGACTTCCTCAGACTATTTTTAAACAGGAAGAATAATTTTAAAAATCTATAGTCACCTAATTACATTTTTAAGCCTGCAGTGTTATTATTGAAAATATGGGAAAGAAGACCTATTAAAACCATATAGTAACAATTATGATATCATATTTATCCCCTACCAGACTCTGTGCTAAGCATTTTATCTTACTTTTAATCCTCACAATAACTCTGCAAGGTATCAATCATTCTTTCAAAATGTAAGTGAAACTGAGGCATAGAGAAGTTACATATCCCAAGATTCCATAGCTGATAGACATTTTGGAGCCAGTGTTTAAAATAGACCTGAATTTGTTGCAAAAGTACTTTAAAGTGGAAACTAAAAGAGTATTACTGAATTCTTGGCTGAGTTGCTTTTTCTGCTCTTACTTAGCAAATTAGACTGTACCAGTGTATTTCAGAATTTGCTTGAACTTTAACTTTGTTTCCCAGATGTGTAAGTGAAACCTTGATTAATATCTGAATAACCTGAGCCTATCACACACAGAAAGAGGAGTGGGAATTGATTTAGCATTTAGAGGGAAGATACTGTTGGAGATAAATTCTTTCATTCTTGAAGCTCTGTCTAAATGCAGCAAAATTTTATAGCAGAAGTTTGCTATCTAGGCCAGAAGTATTTGTCAAGATTTTCAGCAAAAATGTTTAGACATATGTCAGCTACTAGCAACATAAGATGGGACATGGTGGCAACTGTTTGAAGCAACATTAAACAGAAATTCAGAATTGGAAGGAATAGACAAGTCTGGCAGTGTGTAGTATACATAGTCTCAAGAAGTTAGGTATAAAGTACATTTTGTAAATCAGAGGGATCTATTTTCCTACTAAAAGTGTGCTTTTAGAGTAAACTCTGTAATGGATCCTGTTAGGAAACCAAAGAACTTCCTTTCCCTAGTCTCTGAATGTTAAATGTTGATGTTCTCAACATTTCTTCACTTGTCATCTTTTTTCAATTGTATGTTATACATGTTATAAGAAAATTTAAAATTTCCCCATTTTCTATAGGGAAATCAACATTCTTGTTGTTGTTCAGTCGCTTAGTCATGTCTGACTCTTTGCAACCCCATGGACTGCAGCATGCCAGGCTGCCTTGATCTTTGTTATCTCCCAGAGTTGGCTCAAATTTATGTCCATTGAGTTGTTGATACCATCCAACCACCTCATCCTCTGCTGCCTCCTTCCCCTTTTGTCTTCTAACTTTCCCAGCATCAGGGTCTTTTCCAACTCTTTGTATCAGGTGACCAAAGTATTAGAGCTTCAGCTTTAACATCAGTCCTTCCAATGAATATTTGGGGTTGATTTCCTTTAGGACTGAGGATGGTCAAAGGATAGATGTGGGCACGTACATGAATGTGAGTGGATGGGTGTGGGGTGAGTGTATAGAGAGATGTATGAATTGTTAGATGTGGTATGAGTATGGATGTAAGTGAATGGGTAGGTGTACATGGGTGTCAGTGATTGGGTGTGTATATATAGGTGTGAGTGGATGCATGTTAGTGTGAAGGTGTGTGGGTGTGAGTGAGTAGATAAATTTGAGTATGTAAATAGATGTGTATGTATGACTTTGTAGATGGATGTGAGTGGTTGTATGTGTGTGCATGTATGTGGTAAGATAGATGTGGGTGAAATGAGAAAGGAAAAATAATGGTGAATAATTGATATAGATAATTGTGAAGGTACACTGGGAACAAATCTCAACATTCTTGAGATTAGTTATAAGGCTTTTCATGATTTGAAGGGAAAGCTTATGCATGTGGCACTTTGACAAGAAATGTAGTCAATTAACCTGGAGCAGAATGTAGTAAAATCAGGTTTCTAAACACTGGGCTGGAGGAAGCACAAGCTGGAATCAAGATTCCTGGGAGAAATATCAATAACCTCAGATATGCAGATGACACCACCCTTATGGCAGAAAGTGAAGAACTGAAGAGCCTCTTGATGAAAGTGAAAGAGGAGAGTGAAAATGTTGGCTTAAAGCTCAACATTCAGAAAACTAAGATCATGGCATCCAGTCCCATTGCTTCCTGGCAAATAGATGGGGAAACAGTGGAAACTGGCTGCCTTATTTTTTGGGGTTCCAAAATCACTGCAGATGGTGATTGCAGCCATGAAATTAAAAGATGCTTACTCCTTGGAAGGAAAGTTATGATCAACCTAGACAGCATATTAAAAAGCAGAGACATTACTTTGTCAACAAAGGTCCGTCTAGTCAAGGCTATGGTTTTTCCAGTGGTCATGTATGGATGTGAGAGTTGGACTGTGAAGAAAGCTGAGCACCGAAGAATTGATGCTCTTGAACTGTAGTGTTGGAGAAGACTCTCGAGAGTTCCTTGGACTGCAAAGAGATCCAACCACTCCATCCTAAAGGAGATCAGTCCTGGGTGTTCGTTGGAAGGACTGATGCTAAAGCTGAAATTCCAATACTTTGGCCACCTGATGCGAAGAGCTGACTCATTGGGAAAGACCCTGATGCTGGGAAAGATTGAGGGCAGGAGGAGAAGGGGACGACAGAGGATGAGATGGCTCGATGGCATCACCGACTTGATGGACATGGGTTTGGGTAGACTTGGGCTGGTGATGGACAGGGAGGCCTGGCATGCTGCGGTTCATGGGGTCACAAAGAGTTGGACATGACTGAACTGAACTGAACTACCAGCTGCAAATGTGCAGATACCAAAACAAAGAATACAGTCAAAGAGGACAGGGAAGAGCAAGCTTGACTTGTGGTCAGAAAAGCCAGACCACACTGAAGAGAATGCAAAATCTGAAGGATTATTTCTTTAGCCACACTGGTTGAGGGTTCTCATAAGAGTTAGACAGAGATCCTTGAACCCACTCTATAACGTTATGTGAATATTTATGTTTTGTTACTCTAGAATGAATTGTACTATAATTCTCATTATAGAGAGGTGACTGGGGCTTCTCAACAAGGCCCCTGGAAAAGAGTCATTCTGGTGGTATTTCCAGTGGAGACTAAAGCTGGGTGTGACCCTGAGCTGACTATTAATTTTCTGGGTCATAGGATGGCCAAAACTTAGTTGAGCAATAGTTTTCAGAAGGCTGCATTCACAGTGCTGATATTTTTCTCTTGGGGTGTTTTAGTCTTCTATTACTGCTATAGCAAATACCATAAAATAAGCAGCTTTAAAGAAAGCCAGCTCATCTTATCATTTTATAAGTCAGAAGCCCAACATGGGTGCCCTGGGGTAAAATCAAGGTGTCAGCAGATGATGTCCCTTCGGAAACCCTGTGGGTGTTTCCTTGCCCTCCCCAGTTTCTAGAGCCACCCACATTGCTTACACATAGCCCCAGTCCTCCACTTTTGCATCAGCAATGGCTCCTTGCATCCCTTTTTCCTTCCATTGTCCTGTCTCTGTCACCAGATGGATAGGTTCTCCACTTTTGAGAACTCGCGTGATTAGGCGGGGCCTATCACTTCTCATCCTGTTTTCTCCAGAATATAGTGGAGTTGAAATGTAAGACATGCTTGACTAGTGTTGAGTCAGTCTGTGTTGTCTTACCCGTCTAGAGCAAATTAGCAGTGGGGTCAACCACAGGATGCCACATCCTTCACTCCCTTGCAGATGGCACCTTGTCCTTAATGCCATTGGGTTGTTTTTCTAGACTCAAAGTGGAGACAGACCAACATTTGAAATAACGAAACAAAGAGAAAGCACAGGCAGTGGAAGGAGAAAAAGCCCACTAGAAACACAAGCAAGAGGAGAAAATAGCATTCAAAGAGTTGATTTTAAATTGAATTATTTTAATCAAATATTCCAATCTTTCCATCCTAGGTGTAACTTAAAACACATACAGGTCTTCTTTTTGTTTACTAAAGGAAAAGAGAACAAAGCAGTTGATACTCTCACTGACTTCCTTGCTATTTGATAGTTATTGGGCGTGGGGTGGAAGGAGGCTCTCAGTAAACTTGAAACCGCAAAATATTTAAACTACAAGCTAAGAACGTTTGCAAGTAAAGAGCTGTCAACCACATTTTATGTTTGGCCTGGGCTCTGGGGACACGGAGAAGGAACACATTTCTCGTAGACACCAGCAGCCTCTTTTTAGTGGTTTTCTCCAGCCGGGGATCGGCTCGGTAAGATTTCCTGGGCAATAAGAGGTTGGAGTGGAGGATTCTACCCATCAACAAGCTCAAACCATCTGGTCTGTGAAAGAGTTTCTTGTTCACAACACTCAGAGATGTCGAATGAATAACAATAGCTTTTTAATGACTTCTGTATACATAGGAGGATGAGCGATGCAGGGAGCAGAGCAACAAAAAGCCCCTATTCAGAAACAGTCTTCAGCTGGTGGATGTACCTAAATGACCCAGTCTCCAGAGTCACCTCCAGAGAAGACATGCTACACGTATCAGAAAATAGAAGCGCATTCATTCACACACAGCAGAAACTCAGCCCGCCTTATGGGCTCTGCCCTGTTTTTGACTTCCTTCCCAGTGACTTTCCTCAGAAACAGCTTTGGGTGGAGAGAGCATTATTAACAAAGGGTGTTGATGTCTGTAATGAACGGTAATGATGATCAATTTAAGCATTAGCCAGGCTTTGGGAGGCACTGACCTCCTGGAGGCGGGTAGAGCTAAGGCACAACTTTGAGGCTTTTGGAGGGTAAGAGGGTGATGTGGTTAAAAAAGTTTCCTCCGGGATACTGTGAGGCCCATCTGTCTTGGCCAGGAATGTCCCATCAAGGGCAGCTGTATTCTTCGTTGTGTTTGTTTCAACCTGGAGACACTAGTCTAGTGACTGTACTTCTGACACTAACACTGTGGCTTGGAAGTCTTTGCCAAAGATACTGCACTGAGTTAGCCCTCTGAGACAGTAAATCAAGAGTGTGAAGGCAGTGGGAACTGTGTGCAAGCATATCACATGACGGGAACTAGTAAACAATGAATCTATTTGTAAGTCTCTTTAAAATTTAATACTAAAACAAGAGTATCCGTAGTTCTCCCCCCCCCTCAATGTTTTTATCAATAGATCAGATTTAAACACTTCATGGATATTGAATATGTCATTCTTTATTGAAAAGGAATTACTGTGCTGTTCTTAACCATTTTCAGTTTAAACTAACGTAGATGGTACTTGATGAAGTGGTCAACTTGGCAGAAAGAAAAAAGTCATCAAATTCTAAAATCCCTACAAGGAAGTATAAGTCTCTTAGGAAGTATTTCCAGCCCAAATCTTGGAAAGGCAACAATAGTCTTTATTATTAGTAGCTTACTTATGGTTCTTCTTATTGACTGATTCTTTCTGTATCTAATAACTTAAGATATCCAACATTCTCCATCTGGGGAATCATTTAATGGTAAATCAGGGTCTGCTGTCTAAAGCAGAAGAGTAGCTCTTATTATATCAATGAATAACTAAACAATTATGGGAATGTTTCCAAGAAATTCAGATGGTCTCCACATACACATTTCTTGCCTGTTTGTGTTTTTCTTTTTCCTTTCTTTCTTTTTTCCCCCTTTTTTATCATCTCCCTTGTGGTTGATCCAAACACAGGCTTCTTGATTTTTTTTTTTCTTTCCAAAACTAGGTTCATCATTTCCTGTGGCCCTTTAATAATGTATGAAAATTCCTTCTCAGGTCACTGATTCTTTCTTTTTTGCCCTGGATATTTCCCTACCTCCTTGAACCAAGTATTTCATCCTGATTCAATTTTTTCTAGGAAGTTTCCCTTCTGAATTTTTACCAATAAATATGTCATGTTTTTAGTAATTATCTCCATTAGAAAAGACTTCAGCTGGGTTCTCAGTTTTCTGGGAGCAAGTGCTCCTTAAAATGATTTTCAAATATTCAATTGAGAAGAAAAATGGAGGAAAGGGACATGTTAAAGTGAGAATCACAAAAGGTCACAAACTGAAATGAGTCTGAGAATCAAGCATGAATTGTGAATTGAACAAGGGGCTGATGAACAACTTTTCAAGAGTAAAGCTTGGCTGTCTGATCTACAATTTCAACCTTATTCCATATCCCAGCAATGTTGCCACACTGGTGGATGGCCTCTAGGCCAGATCTTCCACTTTTTCAAGAGAAACTCCCAGTAACAATTTTGTGTGACATTTGTAAATTTTAAAATAATGGCAACTAGCTCAAACATTTTAAACTCTATCCAGGCCAAAAAGAGCATATCTGTGAGCCATATCTGGCCTATGAACTATTTCTTTAAAGTCTTGAAAAAAACTATTGGAATAGTTATGTTATTGGGATAGAACTATCCTAGGTGTCAGAAAAAAATGTTATGTGGATTTGTTTGTTATTCAGTGGCCTGACTCTCCCACTGTCTAGCCTTTGAATTTCTGTACAGTATAGGCCTCTAATGCAACTGTCCTGGTGGTTTCCAGAACCAGTTCTCCACCACTCCAAATGTCAATATTGCAATTACACGGTCATACCTGTGTGGCATTTATGACTCTTGAGTACTCTGTGATTTGAATACTCAATATAGAGTGAAAATTGCAGGCTTGGTCTAACAATAGCTTTCATGGGGTGGTATTATGAGCCTTAACATAAAATGTCTTTGCAGAAGTTTCTACTTAGAAGCATAAAGAATGCATTTCTCCCATTTTTGGTTTTCATAGCTTTCCTAACACCATAGACTATGTCTACACCTGACAATTAGATGGAATAAAAGTGAAAGAACTTATATCTTGGTTTAAAGTTCTTCATAGTGAAGGAGAGACAAGGAAGGGGAAATTTTTCATTAATTATTGAAAATCAGCCTGGGAATATCAATATGGACAGCCAGATTCCATCAAAATCATGCCTCAGACTAAATGGCTTTTCTGAAAGTGTTTCCATTTTTTACCTTTCAGATACTGCTCCTGTCTTTCCCAAACCATACCACCTCCAGTTCCCAGTTGCTCTTCTGTCCATGTACATCAAAATTACTGGGAACTGCAAATGCTGCTGGCCCAGGTGCTTCATCCAGAAGGGAGTGTAGGGAACCAGCCAGATTGAAAAGTTATTGATCTCCCCTCAACACTTCTCAGTCATCCTTGATCTATGACTGGGATTGATATACTCTGTAACTCCCTCTATGGCAGTGGGGGCCTCATGGCTAGGTAGTCAGTGGAGGAAAAGTATAATATAAACTTAAGAAAAACACAAATATGCTTAAAATGGCAGATTTCCCCTTATGATTTTATTCAGTTGATCACAAATGGAGGAACAACATTTTCTAGCTTTTGGAAGCTAGTGGTTATGTAAACATTATACATGTATGTTTTCAGTGGTCTGAATGAGTTGAGAGTTGAATATTAAGCATCATGGTTTCTGAGACACTATGAAATAATTAGTTTATATTTATTGCAATAGTAAGCTAATATGAAGCTTAAACATCACAGATTTTTATTACTTATATTCTAAGAGTAGTTGTATCTGTCAGGAGACAGAAACCATACTAGTCATTTAAACAGAGAGAATTTAATATAAAGAATTGTTAAAATATATATATATATATATATATATATATATAAAGAATTGTTGACCAGGAATGAAGTTGTTACCTAGGTAACTAGCAGAGTTAAAAAAAACAAAAACAAAAACAAAAACACTGCTATAGAAGGGAAGCAGCAGCTACCTACCATTCCTAGTGCTGAAGGACAAAGGGAAGAGGTTTGAATTATTAGGACTTAGAAATTTAGAAGAAGCGCCTTAGGGAGCCAAAAATCTTATTTCCACAGAGGAAGAACAGACTGGCTGATGGTGCTGCCTGGTGGGGGAGGGGAAATTCAGTTTGATTTGCAAATATTGGAAAAACTGTAAACTGGTTTCAGGTGCTGCTTCAGGAAAGAACTGCTTTTGCTGGGATAAAGAAGTATTGCTGGGATAATACAGGAACAAAAGCAGACAGGAAACCCTTTAAAAAGATGCAAGTCTTCTCTCTCCTCTAACCTCACCTTTTCCCTCCAGTACTGGTATTAGTAAATCATAATGCAGAGCTGACTGGCTAAGCAGAAATGGGGCGTGCGGTGTCCCAGTGCCAGCATCACAAAGCTGGATATAGAAGAGAGAGTATGGAATACAGAGACAGTGCATTAACAGCTGGCACAACAGTGATGCCTTCTCAGTCTTTCAAAAGCTCATGGGGAAAATAAGGTTCTATTCTCCTGAGGTAAATGTCATTAATTTTTTTCTAAAAAAATAATTCTGAAAAAGTATCGTGAATCAGTTTCTTAAGAACCATTGGCTCAGTATTTACAGTTCTAAGCTTTTTCATTTCTGATTTTTAGGGGAAAGTATATACTTAATAAGTCAATTTTGCCCTATAAACCCTTTCAACTTTTTTTCTCATCAAAAAAAAGATCTTGAAGTTTGAAATACCACTGTTTTAATTCATTTTGTGCCTAGCTCCATGTTAACTATTAAACTATAACTCAATTAGTATTAGGTTTTCATATGAGTTAAAGACTCTTTTAAAAAGTGACTAAAATACAAAAAAAAAAAAAAAAAACCCACCAAAAAACATTTATTTCTCTTATGTAAATAAAGCCCAAGGAAGTCACTCCAGAGTTTCTAAGATGGCTGTAGCATTTTCAAGGACCCAAATTCATCCATATCTCTACTCTGTCATGTTAAGTGTTACATGAATATAATCTGCCCCAAGACAGCTGCTAGAGCTCCAGCCATCAGTCATCAGAACGAAGGAAAAGAAGAGGAGTAGATTGGTCCCCTACTTTTCAAGAAGAGTTTTTACAAGTGCCACACAGTACTTCCACTAGCTACAAAGAAGCCTGTAGACTTTTGGCTAGGAAATCATGTGCCAGCTAGAAAGTGGGGCTCTATTAACTTGAGGGAGTTCGGGCAGAATAACTATTAATAGGAAACTAGCCATCTCTGCCAGACTCTGGGAGGGATATTACCTCATCAATTGTAAGCCGTAGTGTATCAGCTCTGTTTTGAAAGCAAGATTTCATCAGTAAGAAGACTAGAGTGTATATGAGGGTACTGAGCAGGGGAGGCTACTGAATGGGGTCGAAGGAGGACATGGAAGACAAACTTTCTCTATTTTATAATTTTTCTCAGAGGCAGCATAAAACCCAAGTCTACCTTTCTTATTTATTCATTTTTATTCATCTGTCCGTTTAAAGGATTTGGATTCTATACTAGCGGAGAAGGGATCATGTATCACCATATAATTCAAAGAACTGAATTATTTTTTAGAAGGGGTCATGTATCACCATATAATTTAAAGAACTAAATTATTTTTTAGAAGACCACATACTTCTACTTGTGTTCTTTCCCCTCTCTTTTAGAGAAATTCCCCCTAATGCTAAGATAGTTTTTGGATTTTCATGGTTATTATATTCATCCTCGTGAGTTTGTCTCGCCCTTCCCATGAAGTCCAAAGGGCATGGAAAAATGGCATCATATTGATAAAACATGATGCCTTCCAAGACATTCTTTAAATGGCCTATGTGCAAATATGGTCAAAATGAATAATTCAGGCCAATTGGAGTGAATATTTCTTCATGGATGCTTGGGGTGAAATTGGCTGGCTTTGCAAAGTGGTTCTCTTTATAAACTAGCAACGTTGCTTTACAATGTGTCTGGGTGACAGGCCAAATTCTTAAGTGATTTAAGTATATGTAGTTAGTATTTTCTAGCACTTTCACTTTTAGAACTTATAGGATAGAGCAACTGACCATGCTGTGCCTTGTCGCATTGCCTTAGCAGAATCGTTGACAGAAATATCATAAATTTTTCTAGTAAACACCTCAGTCTCCCCAAATTTCACTTGGTCCTAGCTACCTCATTTTCCATACATTGATACCTTTAATCACAATAAGACAGTTTTCAGGAGGACATTGAAGGAGGAATGAGGATGATTAAAAAAGAAAAGATGAAGATTCAATGGAAATGTTATGATTCTTTGTCATTTTTTGCTGCAGAGAAAATGCGTGAATGCCTTCATGCATAAAGATCCATCCCTAATCAAAGTAGCGACAGGGCTGCAGACTGAATGCCAATCTGACCTCTTTGGGCAGCCTTCACTTTCACTCTGCACCCACTATTGCACCCCAATTCCCCTCACCCACCCTCTGTGGCTAGTAGTACAGATTTTTCTTAAGGATACTGATGAGATCAGGAAAGGGTATGTTTTGCACATCATACAGAGAATAACTTCTTCTAGAAAATTATTCACAGCAAAATAAAATGATCCCTGTTGCTTTAAGGAGAAACGCTGTCTTCCTTCAGTAACCCTGATTTCTCACCTGCTTTTTCCATCTCAAAGATTTCTCTTCTTCTGTGCCCTATTCCCCTCCTCTCTCTCACCCCTTCCTTCTTCTAAAGGGGAGCATAAAAGCGGGTGAGAGCTTAGTTACCTTCATAAACCCATGGGGCATATGAATTGTACATTAAAATAGGGATAAAAACTTAAGAAGCTCTGTCGGTGGAATTTTAGACAGAATGAATAATGGAAAGAGTCAAGGACTGAAGCCAAAGAGAGCTGGAATTGATTCCCAGTTCTGTCATTTAGAAACTGACTGTCTTGGGCAAGTTACTTGTCTTTTCTGAGTCATAGTTTATTCATTTGTAAAAATTAAAATAATAATACCTGTCTGATAATCATTTGAGAATTAACTATAATTATGTACATAAAAATTAGTACAATGGCTGATGCATAGTTAGCATTAAATAAATATTAGTTATCTTTAACATAAAAGAGATGGACGAATTATTGGGGCAAGTCATGGGGCTTTCTCAGAATTCTCATCTGCGGGGAGCAGCGTGGTGAAGAGGGAAGATTGTAAGCAAGTTTAGGGAAGTTTCACAAGTTTAGTTTATTTGATTGCAGTAATTTTTCCTATTGGTCTCCTTAAATACTTTTGCTATCTGCAACTTCTTGGTATCAAGGAAAATGGGAAACTAAAACAGGAAGTCCTTGATTAATAATAAATCAGAACCAACAAAGCAGAATGGTTTGGGGGATTATTTTACCCATGTGCTGTTTAAAATCTAATGAAATAATTTTACTGGATTCTTTGTGTTCTCTAGAGCCACTTTCTCTTTTGGATGGTGATGATCAAGTGATAAATTTTGTTTCTCCAAGCCTCATTTTCTGTGTTGGTCATTCTGTTTGGGGCCAGCACATTCTTATGTCACATGTGTTAATATCACTGTCTTAGGATCTGTCAAAATGAAGAATAACTTCCTTTTCTGTGCCAGAGCTGATTTGATGGCCTTAATTGCAAAGATTCACACTTCTCTTGGCACCAAAATGCAGGAACTGAGTGCAGATCTCACAGCTTTTTGTCCCTTGTCAACCGCAGTGCCTGAACAGTGTTCTGATACAACCAGCACAGCTGTCCTTGGTGCGCTTGAACTCAAGTGCCTGCCGTGGGCTGTTGGGTCTAGCTTCAGATCAGGTGCCGCTCCCTCTGTGAATGGGAGCCAATGCTAAAGAACCCCTAATCCAGAGTGAGGTCATCCTTCAGGAAATGAAGAAGGTCCTAAGACTTTTGAAGATAATCTTTCTTGAGCTGGGTTGTAGACCGGGATAAAACTGACTCATGCCTTTCCCCAAGGTAAAAACTCCTTTGGCTTCTGACTGTAATGAGATCTTATCAGCCCTTTCTTCTAGTTTAGGAAAATTGCTGGCCATGTGTTTATTTTAAAAAAAGATAGTTTGACAAGTAGATTGATGTCTATAAGAAGATATATCTGTATAAAACAAGAACATGAATACAACATCTATTAAAGGAACATCAACTGAAGTCTGAGCATCTTCATCCTAGGGAAGGTGTACAGATAGACCACCAGGAAGAATAGAGCCCAAGGTTGCATTCTTGGCTTGACAATTACAGCCATAATTTATTAATACTCCAGTCCCATAATAAAGAAGAGTGGATACCTGGTAGGTTACAAGAAGTTTAACTCACTCTGAAGGCTTCCTGATAATCTTCCTGTTCAAGCTTTAATTACTTCTGCTGGTTCTTAATCTTAGACTCATGGACACTCAAAAAGTCTGGCCTGTGACTATAGCTCAAGTAAAAGAGAAATCACAACTAAAAATATTTGATAAATTATTTCAATAAAATTCATTTCACTTGTACTAGTAAGAATTTTATATTTTTCTTTTAAAATTATTATTCTGGGAAGAGGTCCATAGGCTTCAAAGAACTGACAAAGGGATCCATGGCACTAAAAAGAATCCCTAAGGTAATGGAACGTCTTTTGTACTTGATCCGCAGTTTCATTAATCTAGTTTTCAGAAGCCTCGGTTCTCTCCTGCATGATCTCACCACCATGCCTCTTGGTTCATACCATATGTGTCGAGATGTGCAATAATTGTCCATCTTCCTTTGCAGTATCGAACGTTTGATACGGTAACAGTGCTGTTCATAACAGAAATGTTTTTCATATTTATTCCAACATTTACTGAACAAATCCTATGTGTAGTTATTATGATAGCCAAAGAGGATGCTCAGTCAAAAAAATCACTGCTCTTTATCAACTTAAAATATGTGTGTGTGCGCACGTGAATGTGTGTGTGTGAATGTGTGTGTATGCAATAACTTGTTGATTTATATTTCCCCTGCAGATCTTGGAGGCATCTGAGGTTTCATGGGGACTTTCCAGCATTCCAGACTGCTACCCTGCAATGAAGCTCTGAGTCACAGTCTTTGGGTCTAAGGTACTGGCTACGATGTGGAACCCCAAGACAGCCAACCTGACTAACCTTCACTCTAAGCAGAAGCCCAAAATGCGTCTGGCCTGAAATCAGAGCAAGCCTTAGAGAAAGCCTTCTTTGTTAATGGAAAGAGAAGAGGAGAAAAGGGTTTCCACATTGCAACAGTCTTTCCACCATTCCAAAGAGCCCACCTTTCTTATAAACCAAGCTGTTCTATTTGGTGAGTCCCATTCTAGCTTCTTGCCAGAAATAGAGCGTGACAATCGGGGTGAAAAAATAAAGACGAACCCTCGGAAAAACAGACCTGGAACTGTAATTCTCTCAAAGCAGTCCAGTAGGAGGATTATGTCTGGAAGTCAGCCCAGGCCCCCCGTGATCCCATCCCGCAGGCCCGGGTTCCGGGTATGCTATATCTGTGGCCGAGAATTTGGGTCCCAATCCCTTGGCATTCACGAACCCCAGTGCCTGGAGAAGTGGCGTGTTGAAAACAGCAAGTTGCCCAAGCACCTGAGGAGGCCAGAACCTTCCAAACCACCTCCTTTCAGCGGAAGTGGGTCCTACAGTCTTCAGGCAGCGAATGAGGCCGCCTTCCAGAGTTCCCAGGCTCAGCTGCTGCCCTGTGAGACCTGTGGCCGCACATTCTTGCCAGACCGGCTTCTTGTTCATCAGAGAAGCTGCAAGCAGAAGGTTGAGGGGCCCAGGGCACCAAGCCTGGACAGATCTGATGATCTTGCCGGTCTCAAGAAAGTTTCCAGTGGCATCACAACGCGACCAAGGACTGTCATCTGCTACATCTGTGGGAGGGAATTTGGTACCCTGTCCCTTCCTATCCATGAGCCCAAATGCCTGGAAAAGTGGAAAGTAGAGAATGACCGACTCCCCAGGGAGTTCCGCCAGCCACTCCCACAGAAGCCTCAGCCCGTTCTCACTGGACAGCCCAAATGTGCAGGGTCACGTCAAGGCCAGCTCGTGTCCTGCCCAAACTGTAGTCAGACCTTTGCCCCCGACCGCCTTCCAGTACACCAGAGAAGTTGTAAAGCTCAACCTAGTGGGCCAAAAGTTCAGGATTTGACATTAGGGAGTAGAGGTGGCCTGAAAGAGTCCACTAATCCCAAGCCTCAGAGGAACATGGCAGCACCCCCTGTGACTGATAAGGTAATTTGTGCCACATGATATGCATTGGGTAGCCTGGGGATGCATTCTACCTCCAGGGGAATGAGAGAAAAATGCCCCCAGAATCAGCTGCCTCATCCCCTAGGATGGTGTTCTTTCAATGCCCATTTCTGCCTCAGTGAAACCTAAGTTGACCCCCTCTTGGACTCTGGGGCTATATCTCCATTGGCACAGCAGATATAAAAACATCCTTGCCCAGTGGGTCCCTGGTCCTCTTTCATTCTGCTGCCTAAAAGAGAGATGGACTTCTTTCTTCTCTGAATCCCTCATACCAATAATCCTTGGGAGAGATTGTTATTTGAAAATGAGTCAGTAATGCTGTGTCTACATTACAGAGATATAATTCCCATTCCAACAGCCAATATTTATTACTGGTTTATTTTAGTAATCTACCTTAGGAATTCACTTTTGGCAACACTGGGTTATGCTGAGTTTATCGTACTAAAATAGAATCTGTGTCAAAAACCCCAAATGACTTTAGCAGTAATTAAACACTGGAGCACTTGTAGAACTAAACATGCTCTAAAGTGCAGCATGGTTTCTTTTAATGCTTACATGGCTATAGTATATGGGGAATTAACTCCCACACAGACCAAGAGTCACCTAGGTGTGTTCATGGATCTGGGAAATACTCAGTTCCTGCTGCTGCTCTGTACCCCATGTTTGGGTCAGACACCAGGCTGTGACCCCTGATTTGGGCAGTTGTAAATAAGCATGACCCTAGGGGTCCCCAGCCTATATAGTGAAGTGTCACTGGGTCTTGACCTGAAATTTCATCATCAACCAGGATTGGGGAAGGTTGCTTATGAGGGTGGCTACCTGCAAGATAAAGTGTGGTCCATGTGCTTCATTCTGCCGTGAAGCCAGGATAGTGGTTGTCCTGCCACGTGTCACACTTTACAGAACATCAAATCATGAGAGATAGGAGGAGGTCAAGGTCTTTTCTCTATGACTTGCTGCTTGAAACGCCCCACCTGTAGAGGTTCTTTAAGTGAACTATTTTCAGGAAACTAAGGTAACCCAACGGAGAAGGCAATGGCACCCCACTCCAGCACTCTTGCCTGGAAAATCCCATGGATGGAGGAGCCTGGAAGGCTGCAGTCCATGGGGTCGTGAAGAGTCAGACACGACTGAGCAACTTCACTTTCACTTTTCACTTTCATGCATTGGAGAAGGAAATGGCAACTCACTCCAGTGTTCTTGCCTGGAGAATCCCAGGGACGGGGGAGGGGGGGTGGGCCTCATGGGCTGCCATCTCTGGGGTCACACAGAGTCGGACACGAATGGAGCGACTTAGCAGCAGCAGAAGCAAGGTAACCCAAGCTAATGTAAACAGTTAAACCAGACTGACTGGGGGGTGGGAAGACATCTTTTATTTTTAATCCAGTTGTTCTTCATTACTTTTTTATTTTTTTATTGCATTACTTGGGCAAAAGTCAGGTACTTTTTCCAAACTTCCGTGTTTAAAATGAAATGATCTTTCACTTGCTGGCTTAGAGATTCCAAAACAATGATCCTAAAGCCGAAGAGTCAGACTAATGGGCATATTTTCCGATGAACTTGAAGAAAGAACAGCTAGTTTCTTTGCCGAATGAAAACCCAAACTCGTAAGTGTGGCATGGGCTTCAGGCTGGTCTCATAAACATGAACTGTTTTTCTCATCTTTTGGCTGTTGCTTTTCTTCCAAAACGTGTGGGGTCTGGATTCAGCAAGCAAAAGAATCCATGTCTTAGAGCCACAAATCAAGAACTCCCGTTAGTGTTCTGACATTCAGCACTGTTTCCTGATTGTATGCATTTTCTTTAAATGTTCTCAGTACAGAACTTGAGATAGGGAAGAGTGTGGTCAGAATGCTCATGCTTGTTGTTGTAACCCAGACTTTGTGCTTCCAAGAGTGGAGCCAGCAGGCTGAGCATAGCATGTTCTCAGTCACAACTGCTAAAAGAGGCTGGCCGGGGCCTCCGGCTTCACAGGAGGACACCTCCTGACTCACTGAGTCATCTGGAGAGGAGACTGTCAGGACAGGAGGCCAGTGATGGCTGTCAGTGACTTTCACGTTTAGATCAGAGGGAGTCCGTCAAAACAAAGGCATCAAGAGGACACGACAGCTATGTCAGAGCACAGCCAACTCTGCTCCTGACCTGAAAAGGCACGTGTCAGTGAGGAACTGGCACCCACCACCGTCAGATGTGCCTTGGCCTGTTTGGGGACCACACAGGCTTTAGTGGAGGGCATGGTAAGGTCATCCAACCTAGGGTCCCTTCAGCTGCCAGATCTGGAGCAAGCTAGGGTTCATTAAAATGGAGAAAACTCCTAGGCTTCCAAGAGGAATAAGACCTCTTGAACCAACAGACTTTATTCCTTCCCTTGAAAAGACATTTGCCACTGCGTTGCGCTTTCGGCAGAAAGCCTCTCCTGGGGAACGTAGTTTTCTGTTGCAGTTGTTATTAGACTCTGTCTATTGCTGTTTTTCTTTTCTTTGTATTATGTAAGATTTAGATAGTGCAGTGAATCGTTCATTTCCATAAAGAAAACGCCCTGTGCATTATTGGATTTCAGAATTCTGTCTGCCTGTGGCAGCCGACTTTTGGCTGACTGTGAGACACACGCACGGTTTTTTCAGTTCAGATGTTTGCTTCCTTTTCCCTTATGCCAGTTAGAACAATTTCCCCCTAGAATCCTTGATCTGAACTCATGTTAGAATCAGCGACCTTGCCCAGTGTTTTCAGGGGGCTCAATCTCGAAGCGAACTCAGGTGAGAAAAACATTTTCAGAATTATGACCACAGAACTTGGAAACAGTTCACTGCAGTTGGGCAACAATGACTGTGTCGCTGGCAGAGTGAGTTACCCTCCGCTCAGAGTGTTCCTCCTGCATAGACTGGCTCCGTTCTCTGATGACAAATGCTCCTGTTACCCTTCAGTCAAATCTAAACAAAGAAACAATGCCGAGATCCCTAAGACAATCCCCCCAACCCAAGTCATCAATGGGCATTCTGCACCAGCTCTGCTTTGCCGCTCACCACGGGATGGGTTTGAACTTGTCCCATTGCTTGTCATCCAAAATCTAAGACTGAATTCACTCTCTCTGATTTCACAGTGACATTGTGAAAGACCCCAAGCAGTATGAAAGAAGAATGACATCCACAAAGCGGATTTTTATTTAAAAGGGTTTGTTCTACTGTTATGTGATTTCAGAGCAGCACCGCACTCCCCCTTTTCCCTCTAGAAGAAGGAAAGCCTGAGCAAGCAATATCCAGTTTAGCAAGATTTTAAAAGTCATGTTACTTGCAGATGAAATTTGATGCATAATGTGGGAAACTAGAGATTATCAGTTTAAAGTTTAATTTGGAGCTTAATGTGATCCTTTGATTTCTATTTTAGCAAGCAGTGTCCTAAGTGATGCTGGAAGTGCAAGAATGGAGGTCACTATTGACCCTTATTTTAATATGAGTGAACACATTTTAATATTTGCCTTTAATATTTGGGAAAAAGTTTGCCCTTTTCCATAAGCTGATAGTATTTCAGTCTTTGACTTAAGGCCTTTCTGGCTAACTGAAACACAGATTGACAGTTAATTAAGTATAACTACAACCCAGAAAGAACGCTTTGTTTAACTATCTTTTATTAATTACATAATGCTTGGGGTTATTTTCTTAGTATTTTGATGATAACATGTGAAACACTATTTCTAAAAATCTGATACTATGTTATAAAATAGGCATTATTTTTCTTCAGGGAGATCTGTCTTTTTCTTTTTTTAACAAAGGTTTGTCTCTCTGAATGTAGTTTTAAGCTATACTTGACTTTCACTTTTCACTTTCATGCATTGGAGAAGGAAATGGCAACCCACTCCAGTATTCTTGCCTAGAGAATCCCAGGGATGGGGGAGCCTGGTGGGCTGCCATCTATGGAGTCGCACAGTTGGACACAACTGAAGTGACTTAGCAACAGCAGCAGCAGCAGCATCCTAGAGTTCTGAGCTACAATCCCATAAGGCACATCTCTAGCATCTGGTGCTGCCATCTGGTGTTTTCTTTTAGAGTAATGCCTTCTACACTCAAAAATATTATTTACTGCCTTTCTCTTTGTGTTACCTCCAAATATATTTGAGAATGTGCCCTTGTAATACAAATTCCATTTATTTAGGACTACCATTATGTATTTGGTTTAATATCATCAGTGCTGTTCCATTGCTAAGTATCTCATTCTCCAAAAGCAAACCTCCTAGTTAGAAGGTCACAATCAGAGACTCAGAAAGACTCAGAAGGGCAGAGTGAATGGGCTCACGTCGTGAAACACTGTTAAGGTGTGTGTGTGGTAAAAAGTGCTTGTGCTCTGTGCTTAGTCGCTCAGTAGTGTCCAACTCTTGGTGACCCCGTGGACGGTAGCCCACCAGGTTCCTCTGTCCATGGAATTTTCCAGGCAAGAACACAGGAGTGGGTGCCAACTTCCCAACCCAGGTAAAAAGTGTTTGGAGCTTATTAGGAGGCATGCAATACAGGGAGATAACCTGTACTGAATGCATCTATGGCCAGTGCTTTATGTCCATGTCCTCATTTTAATCTTCATAATATTACTATAAGACAGATACTATCTCCCTACTTTCCAAGTGGAAAAACTGAGGTTAAGCACCTAACCCAGAGTCACACAGTGGGTTCAGTTGTGGGTGTCAGAGCCAGATGTGTCTAACTCCAGAGACCCACACCTTTTTATGTTGCTAAAGAGAGAAGCATATGTGTTATACAAAAAGGGTAGGGCTATGCTGCCAGGCTTATGAGTGTTAGTTAAGCAGGGTTAAGAGGACCAAAGTTTGTTCATTCAACAGATCATTCTAGTTAGGCATTCTTGAGCTTCCATAGTGGCTCAGATGGTAAAGCATCTGCCTGCAATGTGAGAGATCTGGGTTTGATCCCTGGGTCGGGAAGATCCCCTGGAGAAAGAAATGGCAACCCACTCCAGTACTCTTGCCTGGAAAATCCTGGACAGTGGAGCCTGGTGGGCTACAGTCCATTGGGTCGCAAAGAATTGGACATGACTAAATGACTTCACTTACTTTGCACTAAGTACTAAATGTAGAATCATTAAAAAGACACAGTTCTTGATCTTGTGGTTTTTAGCCATATGGAAGAAATGACGTGAAGTAAATAAAAATAAATATAAAATTTCAAGTTGTAATGTGACAGTGTCTAATGGTGGGAGGTGGACATTCAGGTTCTTGGTTAGAGAAAACCTCTGGGAGGAAGTGACATTTCAGCTGAGACATGGAAGGTGTGAAAACATTAGCCAAGAGGATGTTGGGGGAAGAGAAGGGCAGAAGGAGGAGACATTCTGTGCGAAGGCCTTGAGGTAAGAAAGATCTTAAAATGGAACTAAAAAGTCCACAAGTAGTTAGAATCGAATGAAGGAAGGGGCAGGTACACATGATAAAGCTGTGGAAACAGCACAGCTGCCCAGTGGACATAGGGACACCCGTTATTTGGCTGTTGCAGGAATCCAGGTGAAAGTGGATGAAAGCCTAGCCTAGGGTGTTGGTATCAGAGATAGAAAAAAAGGGACAGTGGGCAGAACCTGGTAATAGTTGGGATGTGGAAGGGTGTGGAAGAGTAAGGAAGAGGGTTGAGGATGACTCCCAGATTTCTAAACTGAGCAACTGTACCAGTTCTATCACTTTCTAAGATGGGAAAAACTTAAGAAACAGGCTGTTGTGGATGAAGACCAATTGTTCCATTCTGGACATAACTGAGTTCACAACACTTGTGAGAGACATTTTAAATAGATCTTAAAGAATGGTGAAATTTCTACAGTGGGTGGGATTGGGTAAGCACAGAACATATGTGTAACCAGTGAGCAGTAGAAGGACAGTTTTATTTGTGATGACTGTATATGTCTTAAGTTATTAAACACAACAGACATTGACAGAGGAAGATTTGAGCCAAGATAATATCTTAAGACAGTGCAAGCAGATGGAGATCTATTTATACTATATCATTCATTGAAAATCATTCTTGGTTATGGTCATTTGTAACTATAAGACTTTATTCTTTTCTTCCCAAATAGAAAATAAAATTTCTATAAGACTGGCAAAAAAATGCTTGTGAGACATCTAGTTAGATAAGTCAGGCTAAATATATAAGTTTGAATCTCAAAAGAGGAATTGGGCTGGGAAATATATTTGTGCATGGTTAATATATATTTAAAGTCATCAGAATGAGTGTAGGACTCGAAAAATCAACCCAGGACTGACCCTGAAGCATCACAGTATTTAGGGGTTAGAGAAGAAGAAGCTGGAGAATGACTGACTGGAAATGCTGGATAAATGACTTGAGAGTATGGTGCCCTGAGCACTGTGACAGGAGAAAATGTGGAGAATAAGGGTGTGGGGAACAGTACGCAATTCAGAGGTAGGATGAAGGATGGAACGAGGTGAATGCCAGAAAATCTATTTGATTTGGCCATGTGGATTTAGTTTGACAAACTTGGAGAGAACACATTCAGAGTCATGATGGGGGCTGCAGAGTGTATGGGTGATATTGGACATGTTTTGAGAAATTTGGCTTAGAGATCGGGAGAGAAATAATAGGTAGGCTAGAAATAGAGATTTTCGGTTAAGAGAGGCTCCGTTAAAAGATGGGAGCTTGTAGACTTTATTTGATTATTTTGGATGAGGAGCCAGTAGAGAGAGGAAGGTTAAAAAAAAAGCAGGAGAAGTGATAAGAGCAAATGTAAAACCTGAAGGAGCAAAGGGAACCAGGACTGGGGTTCCATGCTGTGAAGTGGAGGGGTTTAGTACCAGGGGATGTTTCTCTATTTCAGGAGGAGGTTGAATGCAAATGAATGCAAAGCTACAGTCTGTTAGCTTATATTTTCTCAGTGAAATACCCAGTAGGCTTATGAGGACTATCAGATGAGGAGGAGAGATGTATAAAGAGAGAGAGAAAAGTGAATCTTAAGGGTCATCTTAGTCCTTTGTCTGTTCATGCCTTCGGTTAAACTAAGTTTCTGAAATCAAGACTAAGGCTCCTAGAACCATTTGCCTCTGGTTCCTAAACACAAGAATGACTTGGAACTCTTTGGAAGTGGTAGGAAAAAGTTCAGTGTGATCCTTCTGGTGGTTCCTACTCATATATTCATCTTCAGTGACCCTAGTTCACCTACTCAGACTCATCAGTGCTGATGTCATGAAAACTAGGCTCAACCTCACAAACCACCCCTTGATGATGCTGCCAGCTGGGCCACTAATAACCAGCTCCACATGCCATTTCCTCATCTTTTCTTGGTGCCAACCATGCCTGCGTATCAGGGCAGCATTCTAGGATCCCACGGCTCTCAGGTGAACTAAGCACAACTTTAAGGTAACAAGACCATTCTCTTCTGCACTAATGGCTCTTGAAGCCAAACCAAAGGACTCTTACGTGTGTATATAGCGTGTGTGAAATATGTGTTGAGGGTGAGAGTTACACATTTTAGAGCAACAGCATCATCAATGAAAGTTGATATATAGCTTCCTGACATAGAAATTGGAAAACAATACTCACCTATACAAATTATACTCTTAACATATTCATTTTTTAAATTTAATTTTATTTTTTATTATATTTATTTTTTAATTGAAGGATAACTGCTTTACAGAATTGTTTTGGTTTCTGCCAAACATATTCATTTCTAAAAGTAAGCCTCAAATTATAATTATATATCATATATCCATAGAGAGACCATAATAGATATAGCTACCTCTCTCAGAGCCCAAAGATGAACGCAACAATAGATGGTCCTGCCTTGGTGCTCCAGTAGGCACCTTTCTGCTCCAGTATGTATCTTTCTGCTTCTCTGAAAATAAAAATACCGATTGTAACCTCTGTGAAAGGAGAGGATACGTATTACAAGTTCAAATATTATTTAAAGCCTAAAATGAACAGAACTACCATATGCTGTACTCTCAAGGAATTTATCTAGCTTAAACAATTTCATGTGCCTTCCTAAGCCTCCTCTCCATGTTACCCTCATCTCCCTTCTTCCAGTCCCAAACACACACATCCACATTTTCTAGTGATAGATGCTTAGGAAACCTTTACGTAATGACTGAACAGATATACATAGTTCTTAGAAATCCACATTCCAAGGTCAACAATTAAAATCTCTCCCCAAATTCTTAGAACTCCACCAAAAACAGTGTGACACAACCTTGAAAAAGTCCCATTGAAATGGAGGCAATTGTCCTATGAACAGGCCCTCACTGCTAGATGTGAGGACAAATGCAACTTTATGAAGAGCGAGATCATTGACAGAATTTGACATAAGGCTAATTCTTTTACTTTCCCTTTTTATTCTGTAACTCATCTCCTTCTTACATTCCATTGCCTTTTTCACATCTTTACCTCTCTGAGGGTCTTATAGGCAGAGAAGCTTTATTGTTTAGTCACTAAGTCATGTCTGACTCTTTTGTGACTTCATGGACTATAGCCTGCCATGCTCTTCTGTCCATGGGATTTCCCAGGCAAGAGTTACTGGAGTGGGTTGCCATCTCCTTCTCCAGAGCATCTTCCCAACATAGGTATCAAACCTGTGTCTCTTGCATTGGCAGGCAGATTCTTTACCACTAAGCTACCAGGGAAGCCCTATAGGGAAAAAGAGGTCCTGCAAATTAAAGAAGGGTCTCAACAAATTTCCAATAATCCTACTCCAAGCATCAACTCTGATGCCATGATCCTGTCATTAAAAGTCCCTAAGCAGCTTTCACATCTACCTTTGTTTAAGCAGAGAAGGTAAAAACAGAGAGATCACTTGTCCCAAACTAAAGCTTCAGGAAATCAGAGGTTGAGGGAAGAGAGAGGAAAGGGAAAAATGGGAACCAAAAACTCTGATAAGAAAGGAGAAGATGACAAACAAATAACAAAATTGTTTCTTAAGGATAGAATCCTTTCTGTCTTATATCCAAGATGAAATTTTTCTTCTTTTCATTGGAAAACTTCTTTCCTGGGCCTTTCCCAGAGCTGGGGGCCCTCTAGTATACAAGCTGTATCAAAGCAGGCCCTGCTCCCATGTTCCAGGTCACATAGTGCCCCTGTTGTCCTTTTTTTTTTTCTCTCTAGAAGCTGGAAAAACTGAGTGCCTGCCACAATTATTAGGTTTTTCCTGTCTTCCCCCATTGCTTCATTTTACCCGTGACCCGGAAGCTATCTGAATATGAAGGTCAGGCCTGGAGCCAAACTGAAGAGCAAAGGAACACACACCAGGGCCACACCCATTTTATTCAGGGAAAGTTGTTCTTACCAGAATTTGCCAAGAGGTTGAATCCATACCAAAAACACCTCACTTTCCAACCAATAGCTTTCCAAGGGATCAGAAAAAACAAAAACTTTCATCTCAAATGTGAAAAGAAAAAAGAAAAGGAAAAACCTTAGCTAAGAAACTGTATTCCTTTCATAAACAGACACTTTCATTTGGATTTCATTCTTTGACTTCTGTTTTTCAGCCTTTGTTATCTCAGGACTAGCAAGTAAATAACTAAAATGCCAAGCATATATTCAAAATACCAATAGTTTGTTTTTAAAAATCAGGTACATGAAAATCCTCTAATGTTAACAGCATTTCCAAGTGAATGGCCAAGTCTTTCTTATTGTTAAAAGGAGCAAAACAAATCCCCAGATCACATGTAGCAG
Organism: Bos javanicus; assembly: GCF_032452875.1. Lineage (NCBI taxonomy): Eukaryota > Metazoa > Chordata > Mammalia > Artiodactyla > Bovidae > Bos > Bos javanicus. Next base: position 31,300,516 of record NC_083874.1, on the reverse strand, counting down.
AGTCTTTAATAGTTGGCCAATAGACAGGCTGGATTGGAAAATTCCTTTACGTGGCATCCAGTGATTTCCAAAAACAATTTAATTTCAAACAACGATCCTTCCAGATGTGACATTTGGGTAGAATTGTTTGAAAACACTAGAAGTAAACGTGAAATACCAGTGGTTTTGAGACAATCAAACTGCAATTGTTGAGGTTTGAGACTGAACTACACAGTTACTCCTATATAGTAAAATGCTATTGATACTTTTTCTGCATATGTAGGACATGCCTGGGGGGAATGGAAACTTGATTATACACTTTCAAGCTCAGTCAGTTTGCTTGAAATTGTTTTAAATGGCCACAGGCAAAGTTCTGACTTTGGGAACGGCTTTGGGTCACCTGGATCTCCTTTCCCTTTCATCACTTTCAGCATCCCCTTCTGCCCGTCACAACCCCCATCCCTTGATATTGTTGGAAGGGGGTTGGGGAAATATGATAAAATCCTTCATAGAAAACTCTCATAGGACTATTTGCGTTTTGAAAGAGGATCTGGGACAAAGCAGTTTAATCCAAAGGAATGAATTTTTGAGGTAGTCCAGAGAACAGAAGTAGGAATTTTGTGGATTTCTCTCAAATCCCATACAATGGCTGACTCTGTGAACCCATAATGCAGAGCATGATAGTCAGCTGACCACAGATGACCTTCCCCTTCATGTTTCTAGAAGCTGCTGAAATCAAACAGATCTGGAATCAGATGACAAATGCACAGTGAAATCACATCTCTCTGAACAAATGATTTCTCCCTACCTCAGTTCCTCACAGCAAGAGATTCAGTTCAGTCGCTCGGTCATGTCCGACTCTTTGTGACCCCATAAACCGCAGCACGCCAGGCCTCCCTGTTCATCACCAACTCCCAGACTCCACCCAAACCCATGTCCATTGAGTCAGTGATGCCATCCAACCATCTCATCCTGTCGTCCCCTTCTCCTCCTGCCTTCAATCTTTCCCAGCATCAGAGTTTTTTCCAACGAGTCAGCTCTTTGAATCAGGTGGCCAAAGTATTGGAATTTCAGCTTCAACATCAGTCCTTCCAATGAACACTCAGGACTCATCTCCTTTAGGATGGACTGGTTGGATCTCCTTGCAGTCCAAGGGACTCTCAAGAGTCTTTTTCAACACCACAGTTCAACACATCAATTCTTCTGTGCTAAGCTTTCTTCACAGTCCAACTCTCACATCCATACATGACTACTGGAAAAACCATAGCCTTGACTAGATGGACCTTTGTTGGCAAATTAATGTCTCTGCTTTTTAATATGCTGTCTAGGTTGATCATAACTTTCCTTCCAAGGAGTAAGCGTCTTTTATTTTCATGGCTGCAGTCACCATCTGCAGTGATTTTGGAGCCCAGAAAAATAAAGTCAGCCACTGTTTCCACTGTTTCCCCATCTGTTTCCCATGAAGTGATGGGACCAGATCCCATGATCTTAGTTTTCTGAATGTTGAGCTTTAAGCCAACTTTTTCACTCTCCTCTTTCACTTTCATCAAGAGGCTTTTTAGTTCTTCTTCCCTTTCTGCCATAAGGGTGGTGTCATCTGCATATCTGAGGTTATTGAGATTTCTCCCAGAAATCTTGATTCCAGCTTGTGCTTCTTCCAGCCCAGCATTTCTCACGATGTACTCTGCATAGAAGTTAAATAAGCAGGGTGACAGTATACAGCCTTGACGAACTCCTTTTCCCATTTGGAACCAGTCTGTTGTTCCATGTTCAGTTCTAAATGTTGCTTCCTGACCTGCATATAGATTTCTCAAGAGGCAGATCAGGTAGTCTGGTATTCCCATCTCTTTAAGAATTGTCCAGTTTATTGTGATCCACACAGTCAGAGTTAAACATGAGAATACCTGCAAAGAACCCGGGATCATGTCTGACAAACAACCACATGTCAGTACGTCCCTATTTGCTTCGCAGTGGCAGTGCAGGCAGCCTGAAGACCTAATGTCTGGGTGAAAAGCAACTCTACCATTTACTAACAGCTCAGTACCTCAGTCTCCTGGTTTGTAAAATGGGAATACTGCATTTTATCCAGAGGATTATTGTGAGAACTATTAAGATAAAGCATCTTAAGTGCTTACTGCAGGGACTGGCACTTAGAAAGTGCCTCGTAATTGTTAGCTGCCTCTTGGTCGGACATTTTTGATATTGGAATATATACAAGGATTTCTTTCTATTTTATATTGGAGTATGGTTGCTTTCCCAGTGGCACTAGTGGTAAAGAATCCACCTGCCAATGCAGGAGACATGAGAGTTGCGGATTCTATCCCTGGGATGGGGCAATCCCCGGGAGGTATTCTTGACTGGAGAATCCCGTGGACAGAGGAGCTTGACTGGCTACGGTGCATGGGGCCGCAGAGAGTCAGACACTACTGAGCGACTGAGCCCTCAACAAGCATAGTTGCTTTACAATATTGTGTTAATTTCTGCTATACAGCAAAGTGAATCAGCTATATGTATACATACATCCCCTCTTCCTTGGTTTTCCTTCCCCTTTAGTTCACCACAGAACACTGAGCAGAGGTCCTCGTGCTGTACAATCCGTCCTCAGTTATCTATTTTATACATAGTATGCATATATGCCGGTCTCAGTCTCCCAATCCATCCCAACCCCTCATCCATACTTCTGTTCTCCATGTCTGACACAAGAATTTCTAAGAGGTTTTGCTCTTTTTTCCTCAAGTATAGGGAAGAAAAACTTTCCCTCTTATTTCCCCATCTGACCTTACTGCATGCTATGATATGTCTTCTGCACTCACCACAAACATTTCAATTATTTGGCCTAATAGAAGGGATAAGGAGTGTGGAAAATCTAAAACAGAAGCTATGGCCCAAATTCTTTATGTTCATTTTGTCAAGCAGAAAGAGGAACACTGTGAAAAATCCTCCAGCAAGTAAATGACTTGAGGGTTGTGCACAGTTACTGGGTGCTCTTGTGCTCTTGGACTCTCCTCCCTTCACAGAGGGGCTTCTTTTGCCTATGGATAGGTTTCTAGCCTCCTGTCAAGCTCTGTTCAAATTGCCTAAGTGCTTATAATCAAAGAGAGCAGGGACATTGCAGTGTGACAATCACTAATATATTGCTGCCTACTTGTTTTCTAAAGTGCCTGCCCTACTTCTTAAATTCCAGAGCCAGAGGTTCATTCCTTTGACTCAAAGCACTGATTCCATAGGAAATCCCAGCTAAAATGCAAAGATCCCCTAGATACGGAGCAAACCATGTCTAGCCACTGGCACATTCATGCAAATTAACTAAGTTTAGCTCATTTCTTAGAAATTAAATATAAGGCAAATACCTTTTGTTGAGGAGATAAGTGGGGCACCCTGAGTATTCACTGAAAGGACTGATGCTGAAGCTGAAGTTCCAATACTTTGGCCACCTGATGCAAAGAGCCGACTTATTGGAAAAGACTCTGATGCTGGGAAAGATTGAGGGCAGGAGGAGAAGGGGGCGACAGAGGCTGAGATGGTTGGATGGCATCACCAACTCAATGGACATGAGTTTGAGCAAACTCCGGAAATGGTAAAGGACAGGGAAGCCTGGTGTGCTGCAGTCCATGGGTTTGCAAAGAGTTGGACACGACTGAGTGACTGAACACAACAAAGTTGAAGAGAGAGTGGGAAAAATAGGCTGCTCAGTCACAAGCTCATATACTTTCAGAGTTTGGCAGCTGCATGTAGGGCCATAGGAAGTGGTGGAGAGTACAGTATCCGTAAGAGTAAGTCCCACCTAAGGATATTCACATTTGAAACTTCTAAGAGCATCATGCCAGTCAAATAAAACATGAATGTCCATTGGCTGAAATTGTGCTGAGTCCATCAGTTTGCAGTCTGAAATCCAGAATATGAAGCAGAGAGGAGGTAGTTCTATGGTGTAGCCTGGGTAAGATGCTGTAAAGAGGATAGCCTGGTCACGAAGGACCCATGATATGACCCACAGAGTTGTGTAGTAGTCGAACACAGGGACCAGGCGCACAGGCTTCATGCCAGGGCTGAGGGTAACTCATGCCAGCTGCCAAACACCATCTGGATCACCTGTGGGAGACTCCAGAACAGTGAGGCCTTTCTTGTGGGTCAGATATCTGGGAGCCAAAGCTTCTAAAATTTTTAAGGACCACAAAAAAGTCCAGGATCCTAGAACAGTTTCCCATCTGGAAAACAATCACCAGAACTAATCAGTGTGAGTTCAAACACATCAATGGGCAGAGAGGTCAAGAAGGCTTACTCCACATGGCAAGTCCCTTTCTTCCCTTGTTTCTTGACTAATTTCAAGGGGAATGGGCTCTGTACACCCCACTTAGGGGTCTGTCAACCTGACTTACTGCCTCAGGCAAAGAGCTTAGGAAAAAAACTAAAAATATTTCCCAAATAAAGGTGGTGAATTTAAGTACAATCATCCCCACCGTTAGGGCTAGTTCTGCTTCTGTCCCTAGCACGGTGCCTGGCACATGGCCTGTAATCGGAGTGTTCTTCCTGAACAGCAGCATCTGGGCTACACTTGAACCACCTCCTGAGTGGTGGAACCACTCCTGAGTGGTGGAACCACCTCCTAAGTGGCCCTTTCCTCCCAGTGCATTTCCAGTTAGTCAGTCTCATCTGCTGACTGAGTCTCATCCATGTTTTCAGCAGAGGTCTCTGGTTTCTTTCTGCTCACAGTGCAACTTCAATATCGATATTTAGAACAATTGCTTTATTGGCTTTCATGAAATTGAAATGTCTGTGATTCAACCCAGATGTGTGCAGAAATGACCATACTGTGCTCATGACCACCAACAGACAGGGCCGATTCTAGGCCATGTCCTGACACAGGAAGGCAAGGATTGTCCTGTATGCTTTCCCATGGTCACCATTTTAAAATATTATATCTCGTGATTTGCATCATTACAGATTAATGATCACAACTAAGATGGTTTGAAAGTGTCTTCAGGTGGGGCACTTTTTCCTATTTGACTCAAAGTGGTGGTTCGGGGCACAAGGACTGTTTCCTTTTCAGGACGTTCCCACACTTCTGGTTTCCCTGATCTCTTTTTGACTCAGGTTAATCAGTGTCCACAAATGAACACGGCATGAGGCTGTGTTGTTACAGGGATGTTATCATACAACCTAAAAGGGAAAAAAAGGGCCATTCAAGTTGCAGTAGTGTTTGTTTCTAAGTAATGTATGAAACATGTTACTTGGGGGAAAGAGCCAGGCCTTTTATTTACATACATATTTGGTAATAAAGACATCTTTTACATTTCAATATGGCTGCTTTGGCCTAGCCCCACTAAAATAGCCTCTCCAAAACCAGCAAGCCAGATACTTCAGTGACAGCAAATAAATCCAGCTAACTGCAGCCTTCCCATGTGCAAACGTGGGAGGCTTACTTTGTTCCCTGGTAACAGGTAGATAATTATACCTGTGACCTTTTAGAGGCACAGGGTGGGGAAGCATTTGGGAGGCTGAATGTTAGACAATGATTTCTCAGTCCAGCCACAGTCGGCAACATAGGCCCCAAGGAATGGTTCAGTCCATGCATCCCCCAAACCAACTTTTTAGCTGTCACTTTTCAACACAAGATGCTTCATACCTTACAAGTCTCATCCAGTTATTTGTGAATTCATTTTTTGGTGACTGCAAGCAAGCCAGGGAAACAAGTCTGAATAAAATAAAACTATCAGGAAGAGCTATCTTATGTTATGGTGGAAACAGACTTGTGCTAAATCCTGTGTTCAGATTATTTTTCCAGGCCTTTGTAGCTGAATTCTAGGATTTCAGTTAAGTTGCATCAGGCAAGCATTTAGCTAATACATTCAATGATAAACAATTGACAAAATAAGATAGCATTATTGGGATAATGTAATTTAAGATAGTCAATATTTTCATTTTGTATTGTATATTGATTTTATTCTATGCAAAGCTGAATTCATTCCTAATGTTAATTTTAATGCCAATTACTAATTGGTTCTATTACCAAACTGTATTATATACAACACCTTAAATATCATCATCATCAGTCGTTTCAGAAAGTAATTTGGACTCCACTTGATTTTTCCTTTTAGAACTGATTTTATTACCTAATCTCAGCCTAAGTTTTGACTCTGAAGTTGATATTTTTTATTGCTTTATTATTCTTATAAAAATGACACAAGTTCATTATAAAAATTCAAGCTGTTATAAAAGTATAAAATTAGCATAAAAATTACCCACAATTTAGGTTGACCTTAGTGAATATTGTTCCAAACATCTATGTAAATAACATATTGACATGCATATTTTCATTGAAGTGAGGTCATCTTATCAAAGTTATTATTGATGAAGATAATATATTTAATTTTATTTGAATTCGACAATAGGAGCCAAATGAAACTTCATTTGGCTGAAGTTCATTGCTGAAATTCAGAAAAATATTTCTTCACTAAAAGAGTGTTAGTTTTTAAAGGACCCACCAACGTTAAAAAACAAAGATAAATTATTAAAGAATTTAAGTTTTCACTCCATATTTTAATGTTACACTGATTTAATTGACTGTTTGCCATGAAAGTTGGAGAATTTAGTATCATTAGCATCCTTTCACCCTTCCCTCCGTCATCAATTTTTGTAAGGTATTTTTGTCAAGACATGTTGCTTTTCTATTCTCTTTTCTAACCATAGTTTCTGTAGTCATTTTACCTTAGTTCTGTGTTTAAATGGATTCATTGCAAGTCTTATAAATTCATATTTCTCAATATGGTTTCACAGTTTCAATATTTCTAAGTTTATTTTTGCTGTTTTGGTTTCATCTCTTGATTGCTTATATTTTATGAATTGATGTTTTTCAAAAGTGTCTGTGTAGTTTATTGACCAAACAGGGACATTTCAGAGAGTAAAAGAGGACACTATTAATATTAGTCAAGACAACAGATACAGTAGGGACTGTTTTATACAAAGCAGAACTTAAGATCTTCCTAAAGCCAGAGGTGGTATATTTCACAAGTTCTTGAAGGCTTCCACTCAGTACTTTTTGAGGCATTTCAGATCAGATCAAATCAGTCGCTCAGTCGTGTCCGACTCTTTGTGACCCCATGAATCGCAGCACAACAGGCCTCCCTGTCCATCATCAACTCCCGGAGTTCACTCAGACTCACGTCCATCGAGTCAGTGATGCCATCCAGCCATCTCATCCTCTGTCGTCCCCTTCTCCTCCTGCCCCCAATCCCTCCCAGCATCAGCGTCTTTTCCAATGAGTCAACTCTTCGCATCAGGTGGCCAAAGTACTGGAGTTTCAGCTTTAGCATCATTCCTTCCAAAGAAATCCCAGGGCTGATCTCCTTCAGAATGGACTGGTTGGATCTCCTTGCAGTCCAAGGGACTCTCAAGAGTCTTCTCCAACACTACAGTTCAAAAGCATCAATTCTTTGGCGCTCAGCCTTCTTCACAGTCCAACTCTCACATCCATACATGACCACAGGAAAAACCATAGCCTTGACTAGACGGACCTTTGTTGGCAAAGTAATGTCTCTGCTTTTGAATATGCTATCTAGGTTGGTCATAACTTTCCTTCCAAGGAGTAAGCGTCTTTTAATTTCATGGCTGCAGTCACCATCTGCAGTGATTTTGGACCCCAGAAAAATAAAGTCTGATACTGTTTCCACTGTTTCCCCATCTATTTCCCATGAAGTGATGGGACCAGATGCCATGATCATTGTTTTCTGAATGTTGAGCTTTAAGCCAACTTTTTCACTCTCCACTTTCACTTTCATCAAGAGGCTTTTGAGTTCCTCTTCACTTTCTGCCATAAGGGTGGTGTCATCTGCATATCTGAGGTTATTGATATTTCTCCTAGCAATCTTGATTCCAGCTTGTGTTTCTTCCAGTCCAGCGTTTCTCATGATGTACTCTGCATAGAAGTTAAATAAACAGGGTGACAATATACAGCCTTGACGAACTCCTTTTCCTATTTGGAACCAGTCTGTTGTTCCATGTCCAGTTGTAACTGTTGCTTCCTGACCTGCATACAAATTTCTCAATAGGCAGATCAGGTGGTCTGGTATTCCCATCTCTTTCAGAATTTTCCACAGTTTATTGTGATCCACACAGTCAAAGGCTTTGAGGCATTTAAATGGTGCCAAATGATGCCTTGCACAAAGGAGCATCTATTTGAAAGGAAAAGTTTGGCTCTGACTAAAGGCCCAACAGTTCCCTTCATGGGACTAATGGATGGGCTCTAGGGAGTCCACCAGTCATTCTAAGTCATATCCATTGTTCTCCATGCATGTACAATTTCTGGGGAGATGGCCATTCCACCATTAGATTTTCAAAGGGGCTAATGCCTGGAAAGTCCCATGGATGGAGGAGCCTGGTAGGCTGCAGTCTATGGGGTTGCTGAGAGTCGGACACGACTGAGCGACTTCACTTTCACTTTTCACTTCCATGCATTGGAGAAGGAAAGGCAACCCACTCCAGTGTTCTTGCCTGGAGAATCCCAGGGACGGGGGATCCTGGTGGGCTGCCATCTATGGGGTTGCACAGAGTCGGACACAACTGAAGCAACTTAGCAGCAGCAGCAGCAGCAATGGCTCCATATATGTTACTAATTGATATTTCACAACATATCTCCCCAAAGTTACATTGTTGGAGAACGTTCTCCAAACTTTCCTATAAATAACACCACACAACTATAATTTCACTTATTACTACTTAGTATTTATTGTGCGATTAATATAAGAAATGACCGAGTATAGCGTGTTTCTGATCCTCTGTAAAACTGCTAGTAATAAATTTGTGTGTGTGCTGTGTGCTCAGTCGTGTCCAACTCTTTGCGACCCCGGACTGTAGCCCGCCAGGCTCCTCTGTCCATGGAATTTCCCAGGCGAGAATACTAGAGTGGGTTGCCATTTCCTACCCCAAGGGATCTTCCCAACCCAGGGATCAAACCAGCATCGCTCGCATCTCCTGCATTGGCAGGTGGACTCTTTACCACTGTGCCACCTGGAAAGCCTCAATAATAACTTCCACTTTAGTTTTTAATATCTCTTTCATTAAGGTTCATGCAATAGTATTTAATGTTAGGACTATTTTTTCCTTCTGACCAGTAATTATATGTCCTTTTATAAGCTCTATTAGCTATTTAGTTGTGTGGTTCACTGTGGTTTTCTTCCTGCCTGAACACTTAGGGAGGTCACTGAAAGCTATTTGAAATTATTTGAAATAGGTATTCTAGTCTAGGTTTTCTGAAACTATGTCCATTCCTCTTCTATCAACACCTCTCAAGGTTATCCACTAAACCACTCTCTTTTCTAGATCCTTATTCTTTCCTTTTTGACTCAATGGTGATATTGCAAACTAAAAACAAGTGGATGGATGACAGGTCATCTACACTGATTAGGAGGAAAGCTATTAAATGTCCACTTCCCTTTGCATTGCATAGTCTTGGCTTAAAAGATGGAACATGAGGCATTCCTGACAGAGAAAAGACATTAACTAAAGAGAAAAAAAATGCTGCATGGAAAATAGAATAATAATTCCAATAGTGGCCAGCAAAATGATTAAAAACATATGAAAGTTAGTTGAAAGAAATATACACATATGAAAACTTCCCCTGAAGTGTTCATTGCTTCTGGCTACATCCAACCTAAATAGACTTTCCCAGGACACTTAAACAACAAGAACAAAATGCAATGAGCCCTAATAAACTTGCTGTGTAGGGGCATTTATCAGTAGTTGCCCCCCCTAAAACAGTTCACATCAGATTCATCAATTCAGATCGATTCAGAGATTAACTTTTTAAAGTATCTTTTTACCCTGCTGTTAAAAAAAATAGTGCCTTATCCCCAAAATACGATCTGAGATGTTGACAGGAAAACTGTTAATCTAATCCTTTGCTTTGCAGAAAATTTAGACAGCTTGGCTTCCTCTTTACCACACTCCCCCTTTCATGACACTTCGTAGAATTGGCTGGCCCTGGCAGTACCCATGTATACAAGCCCCCTGGGCACACCTTCCCACACCCTTACCTCGCTCAGCTATGCCAGTCACAGTAGCACACTAGCCAAGAAGGGGCCTTCTACTCTTTCCACCTATAATTTGGTCTTTTCTTCATCTCTTCTTAATCCCCCACACATGGACTTCCATCTGAAAACATAAGGAGGTTGGAGAGTAAAACCTTAGCAAATAGGGCAGCGGCAGTAACCACAAGTTGATTTTTCAGCTTTCTCTGAAATTTCAGACTGACAGTTGTGAAATTAATGAACAGTAAGAGGGTCTCTTATCTCCATTCAGACCCATGGGGATGGATTTTTCTCTTCAGCTGTATGTCTGGGTCGCTTGCACTTCCCTGGAGCATTGCTTTAAGAGTAAAATTCTCGAAACTTAAGAATATGGAGTATGTTGCAAGTTCAACTGCAGTTCAACCGCAAATATAGAGCATGGGGCAGGCTTTGGAAAATACAATACAGGACATCTTAGCCTTGTTATGGTATTAATTTTCTCCCACATCCCTGTAAGTTATTTTATGCATGTCTTCTAGCCTCTGTGTCTGCCTGTTTTCTTTTAATTTTTCCTTACAGAAGAAATCTTATGACAATGTGACATGAATGTCTCATTTATGACCCATACCATTTATTTTGCTTACATGCTTGGTTAAGGTTCATACTTTACATATGTAATTTTAATAAATTCATTATTCTCAAAGTCAAAAGAATAACTCTCATTTTAAAACTTAAAAAACCTGCATTTGTCTTTCAAGTAAATATATACAAATAGTAAGGAAGTTTTGGCTGTTTTTTCTGCTTTATTCTTTCTCTTAGGTCTTGAATTCTTCAAATATTTTTAAAGTCACTTTTCAAGTGTTAGGCTTTGCTACATGGCTAATAAGAGAAGGATAAAGAACTATTTTATTATTTTGATTAACATAGTATTTTCACATAGGTCAGTATAGAAAGATAGAATAAAAATATATTTCCTCAAATAATGTGCTTTTTTAAAGACTCGGATCATCCAGGAAGTAACTCCACTTTCCATTTCGCTTGGTCTGTATTCACTACAGATTTACTCAGCTCAAATCTGTTATTTCTGCTTGAGCATTCAGAAATATAAATGTGTTTCCTTCTGATGTTGATCTCGCCCTGTGCTTTTTCCACTGCAGGTGTAACCCCCAACAATCTTGTTAAAAGCAAGCTGATTGTAAAACACGCACACACTCTACCACATTTTATTTCCCCATGGAGACCACACCACCAACTTAATTTGGTTCTGCTTTCATGCTACCCAGTGCTACTTGAGAAATATTGAAAAAAGCCATTAAATTCACTGAAATTTCTTGCAGCTCAACTTATCTGGCCCTTTTCCATTATTCAGTGAGTACTCTTCCCTAACTGAGTCACTATAACATTTCCCACAGTGCTTAATCCCATAGTATTTTTCACTATCCCATTTCCCAGGATTGGAATCGCTTCATTCTCTGAAGATTGCTTTGCCTCATACTTAGAAGAGTACATTCATTTTATATTAGCTCCACTAGTGCCTCCCTTCTCTACAATAACCTTTCTCTAAATCCATCTATTTTATTTTTCTTCCTTTTTCCCTTTCCCATTTCTACACCCTTGATCCCATCTCCACACCCTTGATCCCATCTCCTCCTATCTCCTCAGAGACTTTTTCTATTGATTATCTCTTTTCTCTTAGGACCACAGTTTCTTGCTCTCCTCTCCAAATACTCCTGTCCTAACAACAACAACAAAGCTGATCTTTAACTCTATTTCTTTTTCAAATATCCTTTCTGCAAACCTTTTGAACGTGTACTTTTCTTCTTTACCTAATCTTTAACTCCTAACAGTTTAGTTTTTATCCTTTATCACCCCATTGGAACTAAATTATCAAAAGTCACTGGCTCATAACCTACTGGCCACCACATTTAACTGCCTTCCTCAACCATCCATTACTTCTGGAGCATTTGACAGACTCAATGATACCAACTTCTGGAACCAGAAGCGTTCCAGAATTGTGAATGGAGTCTTTTGTCTCCATACCCTGCTTCTTTAACTTTGAACTTGAACCTTTATCTCTTTAGGCTTCAATTTCCCCTGCTCAATCTCCTTATTGTAGATATTCTCCCAGGAATTTTTCTCTACTTACTATCTATATATTCCTCTTCTGGAATTTTTATGGTTTTAAACCTCTTCTCTGTGCAAATAGTTCTGAATCCCACTAATGCCAAAGTATAGGCTTCTGTTTCTTATTTTGGCTGGGCTTATTCGTGTTTAAATTCCACTAATATGTCTAACTCAACAGTTCCAAGACAGCATCTCTTTTCTCTCCTTCCCCAACCTGTCTTTTCCAATTTCTCCCTTTCTGTAACTGACATCACCATCTTCCCTGTCATCTAGAATAAAACATTGGTGTTTTCTTGGACCCATGATTTATTTGGGCTTCCTTGGTGACTCAGTTGGTAAAGAATCAACCTGCAATGCGGGAGACCTGGGTTCAGTCCCTAGGTTGGGAAGATCCCCTGAAGAAGGGAACAGGCTACCCACGACAGTATTCTGGCTTGGAGAATTCCATGGACTATTTCATGGGGTCACAAAGAGTCAGACATGACTGAGCAACTTTCACTTCACAGAGCAATGAATGCTCAAGCTCTCATAGATACGCTGCCCTGTTAGTTCTTTTAGATACTTTACAGACACACAAACTTTCCTGAATTGAAATTACAGGCTATTTCCCTGCCTCTCTGCTTCCTATCACTTACAAAACAAAATCCAGGTCTTATCATGGCATTCAAAGTTGTTCACAGCGTGGCTGCAGCCTACTTGTTTGGTTCTAGTTCTCAGTGCTAGACTGAGCATCAGGCAAACTGAATTATTCGCTATTCTCTGTAATCACTTCCAGATTTCTGTCCATGGGGCTTTGCTCATGCTGTCTTTGCTCAGCATCCAAAAGTTTTCTCCATCCTTTCCAGTCTTTTTTCTTTTTTTAACTTTATTTATTTTTGGTTGCACTGAGTCTTTGTTGCTGCCCAGGCTTTCTCTAGTTGTGGCGAGCTGTGGCTACTCTTTGCTGCAGTGTACAGGCTTCTTGTTGCCGTCTCTTTTCTTGTTGTGGAGCATAGGCTTTAGGCACACAGGCTCCACTGTTGCAGCATTAGGGCTCAGTAGTTACAGCTCATGGGCTCTAGAGCACAGACTCAGTACTTGTGGCACATGAGCCTAGCTGCTCCACAGCATGTGGAGTCTTCCTGGACCAGAGATCAAACCTATATCCCTTGCACTGGTAGGCAGACTCCTATACACTGTACCACCAGGGAAGACCCTTCCCAGTCGTTATGATCTAAATTTTGCTCATTCTTCAAATGGTACCTCCTTAAAGCTTTTCCTGATCTTCACAACTAGAAGAAGAGTTCCGACATTTCCAAACTCGGAATTTAATACATTTTAATAATAAATCATACTCTTTTCATTGGCTTAGTGTTTATATGAAAAAGTTTCCCTTCCTTTTACTTGTAATCTGTTTGTGTCTTTATGTTTATAAAATGTGTTTCTTATAAACAACATATAATTGAATGTTGCTTTGTTTTATCTAGTCTGTCAACTCATGCCTTTCATACCTGTGTTCTTTGGTCCACCTTTTTTTCTTTCCTTCTTTTTTTTCTATTTTTATTTTTAGATCCTCTGTTCTTCTCTTTTTATCTTTGTTTGGGTCATGGTTAACCCATCAATCCTTAAAAAATATATTCTCTCGTCTCATTGATTTTTTTACTTATGCCTCTTAGCATGATTTTGTACTTTAGTGGTTATTATAGACACTAAAACATGCATCTTTAGCACAGCACATTCTGTGATTTAAAAAATTAAGAAAAATATCTAAGAATTCTATGACAATCTATTTCCAATTTTAGTCCCTATAATTTGTGTTCTTGTTTACTCTGACTTTATACAAAAGAGAATATAAATTCCATATTCTTTTATTATTTTTCTTTAACGAGGCCGTGGTCCAAAGCAATTTTGTCATATATATGTACAAAAATACACACACATATGTATCATATATATGTATTTTGTGATGTATATGTATAGTATACTGCTTTTATCTGGGATTAGTACGTGGCCTAATTCTCTAGCTTTACCATCACAGTGAGGCAGGCCCCATTTCCTGAATTGGTGAGGGTTTCTCTCAATGCTCCTGGCTCTCTCTGGTGTTGGACTGTCACCCCATTACTAGGTGTAAGACCCAGTGGGTGGGAAAGTTTATATAGATGGTACCCGTATGCTGCACATCAGAAGAGCTCATACAGCTGTCCTGCCCTTATTTCTGTGGCAGAGGACTGTTGTTTCTAATTCCTGTCAAGTTGGAGTGTGGGAGGTTTTCTTTTCTTTCTGCTGATCCACTCTCAAACTGAGGCAGTGTTTTTTGGTTCATTAGTTTACCTTGCAACTTTGAGTATCTAATGGCTCAAAAATTTCTGATTTGTTCTCATTGTTGAAGTGGCAGAAGTGTTTCTTGTAATGTTCTATATCCTAGACAGAAGCAGAAACTCCCTATTGAGTTATATACGTATATCTTCCTTAGATTTGGTTCTTCCAGAAACAAAGGTTAAGAGAGGGCAGGTGATCCTAGGAACCTCAGTCAAGTAGTGAAAGAAGAAACAGGGAAGAGAAGGAAGTGAGTTAATGAGTAACTATGGTGCAATCCCACTGAGGACTTCTGGAGGAGACAGCCTAAGTGGGCAAGCTGGGTCTTTATCCACCAACTCCCATCTGTAATTGATTAGTTGTCCTGTCTCTAGGTGAAGTCTATGCCAGATCCAAAAAGGCAGAGAGTCACAGGTGCAGCAGAAGCATTTTACATGAAGGAACGAGAGAGAGGCTACAACAGTGTCTGTTAAAAACTCTGTGCCTGTAAGGACATTTATTACTTTATTTCTCAGGCATATTGATGTACTGAGAAGACGATTCATACCTGATTTATCTTTGTATTCTCCCAGCATGGAGAATAGTCAGAAGACAATCAATCAGTATTTATTAAATGAGAAAATACCTTTTATAAAGTACCAATATGTAAAATTCTGGCTAGTTCTTCATTTCCTATTCTCCTCCCAAAGCAACATCCTCACCCCCACCTCAATCACTCAGATAATATATTTTTATCTCAACTGCTAAAAAGGTTAATCTCACCAGAATGTTTAGATTTTTTTTAATTTATTGATTTTTCTAGTTAATTTAAATGTAGTATAATGTAAAGGTATAATTTCAAAACCTGCTAACAGGCATTTTGTATTACTTGCAGCCAACAATGATAAGACGTCCACCAACCATTGTTTGCTATATTTGTGGTCGTGAATATGGAACAAAATCGATTGCCATTCATGAGCCACAATGTCTGAAAAAATGGCACAATGAAAACAACTTGTTGCCTAAAGAGCTAAGGAGACCAGAACCAAAGAAACCAGAAGTCAGGACCATTACTGGTAAGTTTTTGGAAAACAAAAGACTTGATTGTATAAGGGAAGACTTTTCTCTCTAATGGAGAACGCAATGGCAACCCACTCCAGTACTCTTGCCCGGAAAATCCCATGGATGGAGGAGCCTGGTAGGTTGCAGTCCATGGGGTCACTAAGAGTCAGATATAACTAAATGACTTCACTTTCACTTTTCACTTTCATGCATTGGAGAAGGAAATGGCAACCCACTCCAGTGTTCTTGCCTGGAGAATCCCAGGGACGGGGGATCCTGGTGGGCTGCCGTCTATGGGGTCGCACAGAGTCGGACATGACTAAAGTGACTTAGCAGTTAGCAGTTTCTCTCTAAACTTAAAAGAGTAGAGGTATTCTTTTATTACTTGCTCAAGCAACTGACATCAGCAACATTTACTGTCTTGGCCACAAAACAGTGGCCAATAGAAAAAACAGTTCCAAAATGCCTGACCAAAGGGTTGTTTTCAGATGCTGAGACACAAAGACGCTGTATCCTGGCAAACTGTGCAAGGAGAGGGACTCACTGAAAACTGCTGTATTTCCCAAAAGTTACATTCATATGTTATCAAACACAATACTGTAAAAATGTGAAGCTTAACCTTTGGGGACATCTAGAAACATGTTTTCAAATATGAATGTGTCTTAGTGTTCAAAGAGCAGGGGTTCCTAAGTGAAATGCTTACAAGGTCCACTGGTCAGATTCCACAATTGAGCACATTTGTCCACGTGTGGAAAAAGGGAAGGTGGGAACCATGGGGAACTGAGAGCACTGCCTCTCCCCAAGGATACGGCTGCTACCCAGTTCCAGCTGGTGTTATCCTTAAGAAACTTAGCCTTAACTTCACTGTGATGTATCTTCCAATAATACAAAAGAAATTGGAAATCTTGACTTCTATATGAAATGTCCAGATTTTTAAAATTTTGCAGTGAATACTTTGTAAAGCACTGCACAGGCCATATGAAACCTGAACTTCATAAACTGTCGTGTGCGGCCTCATTTCAGAGCCTTATACTTACTCATTCAGGGAGAGAATGAAGTAGTTCAGAGAATTTGCCATGCCAGCTCACACTTGGTCATTGTCATTTTATCAGTTGATCCCATGATTCCTCTCAAAGGAAAACCATTCTTGGTTTTAAGAGAAGTATCATTCAGTTAATTGATTCTCTTTATGTAAGAGATATCCAGAAGGTATCTTGGAAGCCATTTAGTACCAATTATCTCAGAACACTCTTGTTAGACATGTGACCCAAAGGGAGTTTTCTAATAGCCCACAGAGTGGAATCTAGGTTGTCATGATAAAGTTCTAGGCTACCAGAACTCAACTATTCAAAGCCCTTGCCAAATGGAGAACTCTGCCTGCAGATGGGAAGAGAGCTCGAGATGAAAATACCCATCTATTGAAATTAGAGCATTTGCTCACAAAGAGATTGTTTCCCTCTTTGAGACTCTCTTCCCGTCATTTCTCAACTGATAAAAAAATCTGTTTCCTTCACTCCTTATCTCCATCATTTTCCCTGCTTGAGCAGAGTTATCACAATTATAGAAGAGAAGAGAAACTACTGGTTTGAAAGCCCTGGAGGGTTCACCAGTCTTGATTGGCTACAGATGGAAAAGCCAGGTCCTGTCATTGCACTTGCTGCAGTTTTCCTCTTGGCTCCATGGTACTGTTCTTTCTGAGGGCGCCCTTCCTCTCTGGGTGAAGACACTTCCCACTATAAAGTAAAGGCACTAAAACTTTTAGAAATGTAATGACTCATCTTCAACTCTCCATGAATACTTGGGAATTTTTGAGCCCATATTAAAACTCATGAGTAAGGTGAAAGTCAGTACCATTCTTTTTTTAACTGGTTTAAAGCACTCAAAATATACATTCATATCCTGCATATATAGTGACACTCCCTTTATCCAAGGGAGAAATACTAGATGGTCCTGTTGTGCTAGAGTTTAATTTCCCATGGAGGATAAAAAGAAAAAGAACATTAGTAGACTTGTTAAAGAATCCAACATTGGCTATGTTTGTATGAGCCACTAGATAGAAAAATCATATATGAGAACTACCTGGGCTTTAATGAAAACAATATATGCTGTGAAAATAATTTTCTAAAAACTATGTGATATATTTTTGAGTGCCTGGCTATATTTGTGTGGGGGGGTGCTTTTTGGGGGAAATTCTAAGACAGTCAATTTAGTGTACCAAAGCCATTCTATTTAAATAAGTTTTATTAAAGTTAAATCCCACACTGTTTCTCTAAAATAAACCCATATGCCCTTTTTCCTATGCTCTGTCAATGAAAATTATACATCTCTCAGCTGTCTTTGTTGCTTTCTTAAGGACACTTCTTTTTGTCAGCTTAACTATCCTGTTTGCATTCTTCACTTTAATTACTTAAAGAATCTCTGAGTTTATGGCCATAAAGAGATGATAAATTTTTAGGATATAATTTGTCTTAAATTCACTCTCAATTGTCAGTTGTGGCCTCTAAAAACATTCTGAAAGATTACAGAAGAGGAAAATAGAGACATGTTCTTTTTCTTTTGAAAGCTTATAGAGTCAACTGAAAGAAAGCCAAAAGTTATATTTTCAAGATAATGTGTAAACAAAGATGTTAATAATTAGTGAAGAATGCATATCACAACACATAAAACAATGTCTTCCCCTTTTTAAAATTCAAGGACTGAAAAACCTCTGATTCAGAGCTAACGGTTCTCAGCCCTTAAAAGATTGAGCAGCACTTTTTTTTTTTGGCAAAAGTAATATAATTTGTTTAAAAGCCTCAGTCAACAGGTATTTCCTGAAAATACTTTCCATAAAAAGTAGAGTATGGTTCTCCAGAATGAAAACTGATCCATTTTCCCATTTTCTTTTTCTTTTCTTTCTTTGTTCTTTTTTTCCCCCTCTGTTTTTCTTTAACTTTTCAGCCAAGGGTTTCTATGATCTCGATGCCTTAAACGAAGCTGCTTGGACAAGCGCCCAGAGCCAGTTGGTTCCCTGTAATATTTGTGGGCGTACCTTCCTGCCAGACAGACTGATTGTTCACCAACGATCCTGTAAACCAAAAGTCGCCAAGTAAAGCCCTTTCTTCCTACGAAAGAGTTACAGGCATTAAATCCTTGGGAAAGAGTTGGGTTATGGTGGGAAGGAGGAAAAGTGGGGGTGGAGTTGGGGAAGGAGAACTGGAATTGACCAAAGGCCATGGAGCACAGGACGCCCAGCTCAGTGCTCTGGTGGCCTGCCTTGACCGCTGTGTCACCGCTTTTAACAAGCAGCCGCGTGCGTGTGCCTAGACACGCCGCGCGCCTCTCATGAGACACGGTGATCGGACAGAATGACACGTGGCCGCGCCTCTTCAGAGCTGGCATTTTTATCTCCAGGAAATCTCTGAGCCAGCTGTTGCCATTTTTTCATCTGGTCTGTTTTCCCTGAACAGGATTCTGAACCTCACCGCTTAGGACTATTATTCAGTGAACAGAGATTTTAGTGGGGGGTGACTTCAGGCAACTCTTCGGTCCCGAGAAAAACTGGCTTCCCTCCCATCCCTGTGCTTTCTGAAGTAACGTGCCCCTCCCTGCTTTTTCTGATCCAGGGAAATGTTTTTAATCGACTCAGTGACTGGAATTCTTCTTTTCTGTACAAAATTGTTCAACAGGAGAGATATATCAAAAAAGAGCTAAGGGCTTAAAACACTAGAACCGTACAGTACTGTTACTCCCTCGGTGAGAAATGCTACAAAGAAGATTCCGGATCAACACCGGCCTCGTATGCTGCGAGAGCGCTGTGTGTGATTAATCATCTGGTGGAAACCGGCTCCCTCCACCTAGCGAAAAAGTCCAGCAAGAGTTCCTTTCCTCTGCCCTCCTCGGGCCTCATAGGTGCTTTATTGTTGAGGTCTAAAAGCCTGCCAGCAAGTTCTGTGCCTCTCCACCCAGGGTCCATGCACAGAAAGTGGCTTGTGCAGCTGCTCTGGATTTGAGTCCTTAAACGTGTATTTAGAGAGGCGGAGCTCTCCTGGGAGGAGGCCAGTGCCAGGGAGGGGCTCTGCCCAGGAAATTCTGCTCCCCCGGGCAGCTCGGCTTTGCTTGGACTCCCAGCAGTTTTGCTTGATCTCTTTGTTCATTTAATGGCTGAATTTCAGGGCCATTCCGGATCCACCAGGTTCCTGCAACCCTTGCATTCATGACCTTACACAGCACAGTTAATTCCAAATTATACAGGCACGTTTATTTCACCTAATAATTTGGTCATACATCTGCCTATTGTAAAAGGCTAGGTTAGGAAAATTGTGCTAATTATTCTGTTTTTCCTGCCTGTTCTGAAGGAAGCAAGAGATAAACTTTTTTTTAAGGCATTTAGATATCCCCCAAAGATTAGCATCTTGTAAAAGAGACCCTTCAATGACTTGTAGTTGATGCTTTAGTTCATTTTGTTAACAAAAATGACAATAACATCTAATATGTAGAGCATGTACTGTGGATCAGGCAGTGTGTCTAGTGCTTTCTGTATATCACTTTATATAAATCTCACAGCAACCCTTCAGGTAGATATAATCCTTATTTTACACATGAGAAAATTGATACTTAGACTAAAAGAGCCAACTCAAGGTCACACTGAACTTGAGTTAAGGGTTGGAGTCAGGAAGCAGACTTGAGACTGCTGGACTTCCAAACCCCAAATCTTATCCATTGCCATTTGAGTGCCACGTGCCACCATTAATAAGATGAACTATTCCAACACAAATGATCTGACACATGGAGAAAGTTTGTACAATGCTTAGGAACTAAGGGAATTAGGATGTTTGCAGTTTAGCTGCTAGTCTGAATTTATCTTAAACTGAGGTGAAAACAGTTTGCAGAATTCAGAGTGCAGTTTCAATTGCATTGTATTCCAATTGCATTCTGCTAATCATGTTCAGAAGTCAGATAGCAAGGGAAATAAAGGACAAGTTTTGGCCTCAACTTTAAAATGAGTGGCCATTGGGGTCATAAAGGTTCTTGGGCCCTTTGCTTTCAAAAGCTTGAGGAAAATAAAACTACTTCATCTGTAGGAATTATTAAATCTGAGTTCTTGAAGTGGTTGAAAGAAATGAGCTCTTATAGAAAGCACTGCTCCCACAAGGAAAAGCTTGAGGAACATCAAAATGCTGACCGAGGGGCTTCCACCTGCTCCACCTGAGCTGGCCTGCAAATGTTGCAGGGTATCAAATGTGGAGAAAGTTGACATCAATCCAAGGGTTCCTGTCTTTCACCAAGTCACATCATTGAAGTCTCGCCATCAGCAGGAAAGAGCTCACCTACTCTTTGCCATTGGCCCTCCCCTCAACTCATTCACAGCTGTGCAGGTACTTGTACTCAAAGAGAAATGATCTCTTTAACAATGGTTGGTGCATCTGTGAGCTGTGAATTTGACCCTTGAAATGGTTCCCATAGACAGTCTCCTAGCTGATGAAAAAACATACTAGATGAAGGTCCTTGGAGCTCTTACACTGGCTCAGGCAGTTATTGGTCTGGGATGCTGGGATGTGATGGTATTCCGGGCATCAGTAACAATACAGTTCCCTTTCAGCTCTGGCAACTGGTGCTGCACAATCTCTAATTGAATTCCCCTCTAGTTGAGATTATGGGAAGAATTCCAAGATTTCTTGATGCTCACTTGCACATTGAACCCACATTAGTGTTGCAGGGCATGTATTATCAGAAGGGAACCCTGGAGGTGGAACAAGCCTGTCCTAGTAAGGGGTTTGGAGGGGGCGATGCTCCTCCGGTGAGTAAACATGGAGATCTGTTAGAGCTCCATTGTGGGACCTCCTCTTCAGGCAACCTTGGAAGTATTTCCAATTGGAGTCCCAGAATCTCCAAGGAAGCTCCCAGATGACACCAGATGACATCAGCCTGGGGAATATTGGCCTGAGTCTCAGAAAAAGAAGCTGCGACCAACAGGCAGATCCATTTGTGAGCAGGGAAGAGAAAGAGGGCAAATATCCAAAGTCTTCCTTCTCCTAAAAACCTGAAAACAGCCCTTGGTTTCTCTGAACTTGTCTGCTTCTGACATTAGCGGTGTTTCTTCTTTACACCCCATCTAAACCAATTCATATGGCTTTAATCCCATACCAGGCCAGGACAGGAAGTTCAGCCCTTTCCTTCCTCAACCCTGAGGGGGCCCTTCCCTTGCTCTGGCGATGGTCCACCCTCCTTTATCATTTATTACTTCCCTCCTGACTCTGTCTGGCCCACATGAGAGGCCGTGCCTGTTTCTGCTGGCCCTGCCCGCTCTCTGTGAGTACTGTGGCCAGAGATGGAAATGAGGTTTTCCTGCACTTGGAAGAAACAGCACACATGAGAAGCAGTTGAGGTTCCAGCGGGGGTCAAATTGGGTAGAAAAAATTACACCAGGAAAAGCACTGCTAATTTAGCATAGGATGGTACAGTTTTATGCTTAGTTCTTTTAAATTTTTATTATGAAAATATTCAATAGATAACACTTGCAGGGAAAAGTATAATGAAGTCTTCCATCCTCCACACCCAGGTAAACTTAGTTGAAAACCTGCTAAGATTGAATCCTAATGGTCTATGTTTCAACTACTGTTCTTTTGGATATGTGATGGGGAGAGGTGCTGGGAACACAAGATTCCAGAGTACCTCTGATGCCTTTTAATTCTACTTCCGGAAATATGAGATTAAACCCACATGGCTATAAACAACTACAGTGAAAAAGTGAAAACTGGCCTAGACATCATGCAGGCTAGGTTCCATCATTGATTCACATTGATCAGCTATAGACCAATGTTTTTCAGGTGATACTTAACTGAGTGTGTGTTCAGCAAAGTAATGGCCCCAAAGATGTTGGCCCCTAGTCCTCCAAACTTATGAATATATTACATGTTACCTTTGCAGATGTAGTTAAGGTTACACACCTCGTCATGGGGAGAGTATCTCGGATCATCCGGATGGGCCCAATATTATCATGTCGTTAATAGTAGGATAAGAAAGAAAGACAATAAGAGAGATGACAGCATAAGAAGTATCCAAAACCCTGTGGCTTGTTCTGAGATGTGGCAAGCTATGTGCAGCGACCAGAGAGAAGCTTCTCCAAGTTAAGGGTAGTCCCAGCAGGCAGCCAGCAAAGAAACTGGAACCTCTGTCCTATAACCGCAGGAACTGGAGTCTGCCAACAACCTGAATCTGGAACCTTCAGCAAGAAACACAGCCCCACCAACAATGTGTTTTTATCTGGTGAGTCCAGGGTTGAACGTCTGACCTACAAAAGTGTAAGAAAATAAAGGTGTGCGGCTTAATACATTAAGCTTGTAATCTATTATGGCAGCAACAGACAACTAATAGAAACATCTACAGGGAGATCTCAGAGATATTGTGCATTTTGGTTCCAGACCACCACAATAAAGTGACTATCACAATAAAGCAAATTACAGAAGTTTTTTGGTTTTTTCATGCATAGAAAAATTTGTTTACATTGTAGTCTATAAGTGTACAGTAGTATATCTAAAAAAGCAATGTACATATTCGATATTTTTAAAATACCCAAATGCCAAAACAATCACAATAAAAACATCAAAGGTCATTGGCCACAGATCACTAGAACAATAATTTTTTGAAGTAATAATTTTTAAAAGTTTGAAATATTGCAAAAATTACCAGAACACGACACAGAGACACAAAGTGAGCAAACGCTGTTGGAAAAATGGCAGCAATAGACTCGCTTGACACAGGGTTGACACAAGCTCTTAACTTGTAAAACAAAACAAAAATGCAATATCTGAGAAGTAAAATATGCGAAGCACACTAAAACGAGGTGTTCCTGTATGTGACATAGGGTAGGACTCCCAAACCTCCTATTGAGAAGTAGAGTCCGTAAATTCATGCAGGACACTGGCCATCTCCACTACGTGCATTCATGAGAGGGCACCGTAACCAAAGCCAGTAGGGTCAGAGCCCAGTGAAAACTGGCTCCAAGATTTGTCACTCCTGAAATACACAGCTATTTCACAACATGCTCAAAAACTGGATGCCAATTTTTAATGTTCTGTCAATATTTTAAATCATAAAAGTGACTCTGGTATATGTACACACTTGTTCAAAAAATAATAAATGGACAAATGCAGTTGAATTATTTGGCAATTGACTTTTCACGCCAATGACCCTATGACCTTGTCCGTTCCATGAACATGAAAAGAAAATACTTGTATAATCTGAAATGATAGAAGTTTATAGTTATGGGAATCTCTAAATAAGGCACTAACTGAAGAACAGTCAAAATGTTCAAATGCTAAAAGTGCATGTATGGCTTAAATCTCAACGTTCTCTTATGATCTTTACCGGGACTTTTCTGAGGGGCCATGGGCAGATCTTAAGAGCAGGCTGAACTGTCAAAGGAGTGTGCTCCAAGTACCTGATTCGAGGACCGGCATTCAGCCAAATCATCAAGCAAGAGGTTTGCCTTAAGTGCCTTCATGTCCTGTCTTGGAACATCTTGAACTCTTTCCTCCTAATCCTTTCACGTTTTCTCCTGGATCTTGCTGTCTAATCTTCCACCCGTGACTGCTGGGACTTCTGTTTCTGTTAGAGGAAAAAAAACCCAGGTGCTCCACCCTCCAGATATCCCTCCATTTTTCCCGGTCTACCTTTCCACATTCCTCTCCCGTATCCCCTTCTCGACTTTTCACCAGCTATTTCACTGGAAAGAAACTTGAGAAAGTCGTCCATACTAAGGGATTCACGGAGGCTGATGGTTTAATGTGCTGTCTCCTTCAGATGACGTGGTTATTTTAAAAGACGTTTTCTAGAAGTATGTCTTTATCCAAAGTAATGAAATCCATGTGGTGAAATTTTAGACAAAATGTTGGAATGGAAGTCAAAAGGGCATGGGGGTTGGGCGGGCTGCTCCTTGACCCATAATGACCCTTCCCAATCACACAGACCTCTGTTAACTCCACACCTGGGTAGAGGCACCTCTAATTAGATTTCTGCTTAGAGCTGGTATTAAGGTAGGCTAAGTGCCGTAACAAACAGACCAAAATATTCTAATAGCTAGAATAAGATAAGTTTATTTTGTGCTTTAAAAAGAGCCCTGGGCAAGTGAGCAGTTTAGTGGGGTGTCCCTCCTTCATGACATCATTCAGGATCCCAGGCTGATGAAATTTCTGCCACTTTCAACATGTGACATACAAGTTGCCATGGGAGGTCCTCTCTTTTCAGCTCAGCCATGGCGAGAAAGGGGCTTCCCAGGTGCTGCAGAACCTGCCTACCAATGCAGGAGACGTAAGAGACCCTAGTTCGATCCCTGGGTAGGGAAGATCCCCTAGAGAAGGGCATGGCAATCCACTCCATTATTCTTGCCCAGAGAATTCCAGGGACAGAGGAGCCTGGCAGGTCCATAGGCTTGCAAAGAGTTGGCACGAGTGAAGCGACTTAACCTGCAAGCACGCACATGAGGAGAAAAAGCGAGGAGTTACCCAATCAGCCTGGAAGAAGTCCTCAGCGTCTGAATCTCGGCCACATGGCTGCAGCTAAGTGCAAGGAGGTCTGGACACTGTGTTCTCACTGCACAGCAGGAGGAAGAGTGACCAGGGACTGGGGGGGAGTAATTAGGAGTTTCTGTCATGAGCTCAAGCATAAATCTCTTCCTGGCTTCTTGTTAGGGAACCACATTCCCTCTTGTGGGAAACTGACAGTATTTGGGCTGAAATTGTGGGACAAGAAGTTGTTCTTACCATCAAGGTAGACAAGGTTGGTAAATAAGGCCAAAAAAAAAAAAAAGAACTTAAAAAATTATAGCCTTTTTCACAGACCAGAAATAGCAGCATCATTTAATATTTGAAGAAAACATTGCTCTTTTTTTAATATTTGAGGAAACAATTTAAAAGGCATTCTTGATATGAAAATATTATTCTCATATGGGTAGTTGGGGCAAAGAAAATTTTGCTAAAGAATATCAATGGCCATTTTTACAGTGGACAGAGCTCAAACTTTGAGGAAGTATTATTGAGTACACTGATTTTTCATTCTCCTTGACCAAAAAAAAAAAAAATTGGAATTTTGGGCTCAGAACCAAGTTGAGAGGAACTCCCACCTGTTGGGAGTTCTGAACCACAGCAACACCTCTGCCAGACAGCAGGTAGGGGTCAGCCTACATGGAGACAAGGCTGGTGGACGGAGGTGCAGTGATCACTGCTACTGAATTTGAAATGTCCCTTTCCTGCACTCTAATTCTGTATGTTATCTTGAAGCCTTCACTTTGTCTCACCTCAGCTGTGCTGGGGTGCTGAGTGGAGTTGTGAAATGAAAGGGGAGCCAGTGTCTACACACGGACAACCATGGAGCTTCAAGGAGCACCCAGGGAGCAGTAAGGAGCCACAGATGGCAAGCAACAGCCAAGACAGGTGTGTAGTCTTCTTTAATCCTAAAATCACCAGAGGAGAGGACCAGGATACCTGACAACATTTAATAGTGACTTTCAATTCAGTTCAGTTGCTCAGTCATATCCGACTCTTTGCAACCCCATGAATCGCAGCACGCCAGGCCTCCCTGTCCATCACCAACTCCCGGAGTTCACTCAGACTCACGTCCATCGAGTCAGTGATGCCATCCAGCCATCTCATCCTCTGTCATCCCCTTCTCCTCCTGCCCCCAATCCCTCCCAGCATCAGAGTCTTTTCCAATGACTCAACTCTTTGCAAGAGGTGGCCAAAGTACTGGAGTTTCAGCCTTAGCATCATTCCTTCCAAAGAAATCCCAGGGCTGAACTTCAGAATGGACTGGTTGGATCTCCTTGCAGTCCAAGGGACTCTCAAGAGTCTTTTTCAACACCACAGTTCAAAAGCATCAATTCTTCGGTGCTCAGCCTTCTTCACAGTCCAACTCTCACATCCATACATGACCACAGGAAAAACCATAGCCTTGACTAGACGGACCTTTGTTGGCAAAGTAATGTCTCTGCTTTTGAATATGCCATCTAGGTTGGTCATAACTTTCCCTCCAAGGAGTAAGCGTCTTTTAATTTCATGGCTGCAGTCACCATCTTCAGTGATTTGGGACCCCAAAAAATAAAGTCTGACACTGTTTCCACTGTTTCCCCATCTATTTCCCATGAAGTGGTGGGACAGGATGCCATGATCGTCGTTTTCTGAATGTTGAGCTTTAAGCCAACTTTTTCACTCTCCTCTTTCACCTTCATCAAGAGGCTTTTGAGTTCCTCTTCACTTTCTGCCATAAGGGTGGTGTCATCTGCATATCTGAGGTTATTGATATTTCTCCCGGAAATCTTGATTTCAGCTTGTGCTTCTTCCAGTCCAGCTTTTCTCATGATGTACTCTGCATATAAGTTAAATAAGCAGGGTGACAATATACAGCCTTGACGAACTCCTTTTCCTATTTGGAACCAGTCTGTTGTTCCATGTCCAGTTCTAAATGTTGCTTCCTGACCTGCATACAGATTTCTCAAGAGGCAGATCAGGTGGTCTGGTATTCCCATCTCTTTCAGAATTTTCCACAGTTTATTGTGATCCACACAGTCAAAGACTTTGGCATAGTCAATAAAGCAGAAATAGATGTTTTTCTGGAACTCTCTTGCTTTTTCCATGATCCAGTGGATGTTGGCAATTTGATCTGTGGTTCCTCTGCCTTTTCTAAAACCAGCTTGAACATCAGCAAGTTCATGGTTCACATATTGCTGAAGCCTGGCTTGGAGAATTTTGAGCATTACTTTACTAGCGTGTGAGATGAGTGCAATTGTGCGGTAGTTTGAGCATTCTCTGGCATTGCCTTTCTTTGGGATTGGAATGAAAACTGACCTTTTCCAGTCCTGTGGCCACTGCTGAGTTTTCCAAATTTGCTGGCATATTGAGTGCATCACTTTCACAGCATCATCTTTCAGGATTTGAAATAGCTCAACTGGAATTCCATCACCTCCACTAGCTTTGTTCGTAGTGATGCTTTCTAAGGCCCACTTGACTTCACATTCCAGGATGTCTGGCTCTAGGTCAGTGATCACACCATCATGATTATTTGGGTTGTGAAGATCTTTTTTGTACAGTTCTCTGTGTATTCTTGCCATCTCTTCTTAATATCTTCTGCTCTGTTAGGTCCATACCATTTCTGTCCTTTATTGTGCCCATCTTTGCATGAAATGTTCCCTTGGTATCTCTAATTTTCTTGAAGAGATCTCTAGTCTTTCCCATTCTGTTGTTTTCCTCTATTTCTTTGTACTGATTGCTGAGGAAGGCTTTCTTATCTCTTCTTGCTATTCTTTGGAACTCTGCATTCAGATGCTTATATCTTTCCTTTGCTCCTTTGCTTTTTGCTTCTCTTCTTTTCACAGCTATTTGTAAGCCTTCCCCAGACAGCCATTTTGCTGTTTTGCATTTCTTTTCCATGGGGATGGTCTTGATCCCTGTCTCCTGTACAATGTCATGAACCTCATTCCATAGTTCATCAGGCACTCTGTCTATCAGATCTGGGTCCTTAAATCTATTTCTCACTTCCACTGTATAATCATAAGGGATTTGATTTAGGTCATACCTGTATCGTCTAGTGGTTTTCCCTACTTTCTTCAATTTAAGTCTGAATTTGGCAATAAGGAGTTCATGATCTGAGCCACAGTCAGCTCCTGGTCTTGTTTTTGCTGACTGTATAGAGCTTCTCCATCTTTGGCTGCAAAGAATATAATCAATCTGATTTCGGTGTTGACCATCTGGTGATGTCCATGTGTAGAGTCTTCTCTTGTGTTTTTGGAAGAGGGTGTTTGTTATGATCAGTGCATTTTCTTTCAAAACTCTATTAGTCTTTGCCCTGCTTCATTCCATATTCCAAGGCCAAATTTGCCTGTTACTCCAGGTGTTTCTTGACTTCCTACTTTTGCATTCCAGTCCCCTAGAGTGAAAAGGACATCTTTTTTGGGTGTTAGTTCTAAAAGGTCTTGTAGGTCTTCATAGAACCATTCAACTTCAGCTTCTTCAGCATTACTGGTTGGGGCATAGACTTGGATTACTGTGATATTGAATGGTTTGCCTTGGAAACGAACAGAGATCATTCTGTCGTTTTTGAGATTGCATCCAAGTACTGCATTTCGGACTCTTTTGTTGACCATGATGGCTACTCCATTTCTTCTGAGGGATTCCTGCCCGCAGTAGTAGATATACTGGTCATCTGAGTTAAATTCACCCATTCCAGTCCATTTTAGTTCGCTGATTCCTAGAATGTCGACATTCACTCTTGCCATCTCTTGTTTGTCCACTTCCAATTTGCCTTGATTCATGGACCTGACATTCCAGGTTCCTATGCAATATTGCTCTTTACAGCATCAGACCTTGCTTCTATCACCAGTCACATCCACAGCTGGGTATTGTTTTTGCTTTGGCTCCATCCCTTCATTCTTTCTGGAGTTATTTCTCCACTGATCTCCAGTAGCATATTGGGCACCTACTGACCTGGGGGCATCAGAGGGCAGACACACTGAAACCATAATCGCGGAAAACTAGTCAATCTGATCACACTAGGACCACAGCCTTGTCTAACTCAATGAAACTAAGCCATGCCCATGGGGCAACCCAAAATGGGCGGGTCATGGTGGAGAGATCTGACAGAATGTGGTCCACTGGAGAAGGGAATGGCAAACCACTTCAGTATTCTTGCCTTGAGAACCCATGAACAGTATGAATAGTGACTTTAGAGCCTGGTTATTCAGGTAGCAAAGGGGCAAGCAACCCTAAAAGGCCAGGGAACGTGGGTATATGGTTAAATATGCTTCAATATAGCATCAGCAAGGGCTTCCTGGATAGCTTAGCTGGTAAAGAATCTGCCTGCAATGCAGGAGAAAATGAAAAAGTGTAAGTGAAATCGCTCAGTCGTGTCCAACTCTTCGCGACCCCATGGACTGTAGCCTACCAGGCTCCTCTGTCCATGGGATTTTCCAGGCAATAGTACTGGAGTGGATTGCCATTTTCTTCTCCAGGGGATCTTCCTGTCCCAGGGATCAAACCCAGGTCTCCCGCATTGTAGACAGACGCTTTACTGTCTGAGCCACCAGAGAAGTCATGCAATGCAGGAGACCCTGGTTCAATTCCTGGGTCGAGAAGTTCCCCTGGAGAAGGGATAGGCTACCCACGCCAGTATTCTTGGGCTTCCCTGGTGGCTCAGATGGTAAACAATCCTCTTGCAGTGCGGGAGACCTGGGTTTGATCCCTGGGTTGGGAAGATCTGCTGGAGGAAGGCATGGCAACCCATTCCAGTATTCTTGCTTGGAGAATCCCCACGGACAGAAGAGCCTGACGGGCTACAGTCCATGGGGTTGCAAAGAGTCGGACATGACTGAGTGACTAAGCACAGCGCATAGCATCAGCAAACAACGTGAAAGACTGCATGGTACGGTGACGGGAGGTACACAGGCTCTGACCCCTGCAGCCAAAGCAGATGGGAGGACAGGCATCATTATGAAGACCTCACAGCAGAGAGAATTCAGAGCTGGAAGGATGAACAAGTGGAGGCAGCTGGGGGCACTAAAGGACGCCCCAGGGAAGAAGCTCACAAACTGTGGTCTACTCCGGGAATTGGTAGAGTTGGATATGTTTGTTTGTTTTCTACTCTAATTAGTTTTCTTTGTCACTGCCTGCGGTGTGTCCACAGGATTTTCCTGATAACTTCATAAGGCATGTTACTTTGCCTTAATCTGTTGTATTTTCCAGACACTGGTATGCCCTCTGTTGATTCCTGTGGGTGAGGAGTCTGGCAGGCTTTAATCCATGCGGTCACAAAGAGCTGGACACAACTGAGTAACTAAGCACAGCACAGACGTGCTAACGCTTGCGTCCCGTTGGCTGTAGCCCTTTGGCTGTCGGCCTGGGCCTGTGGTGGTCACCTCCAGGTGTGAGTGGCCTCAGTGATACACACTCTGTGTAATACTAATATCAGCGTTTTCCAAGTGAAACATGGGCGGAAGTTCTAAATCTTTTATGTTTTTCACATTTATTTTTTATTTTATATTGGAGTATAGTTGATTTACAATGTCCTTATACCCTTTATGTTGATAGGGATTGTGACCATGGGGAAGACAAGAGCCTTTAGACTGTGGGACTGATCATAAAAGAAGTTATTAAGGTTCATGGCTGAGTAATGTGTTCTGGATAAAGCTGCTATTTCTCTTTCTCTTTCTTTCTTTCTTTTTTTTTTTTTTAACATGCTTCCTGCCCAGCTTCTGTCACCAACAGGGTATTTTCCAAAAATGAAGAACCCAGATCCAGGAGGTGGTGAAACATTTGCACAGAGGGTTAGAAGAGACCTTATTTATAGATGGGCAAACGTGGCAGGCCCGTGTGGTGGGGTGGGTTCAAGAGCAGGCCTATTGTGCCTGGGGGTTCTCTAGAAGACCAACAGTGGACAGCAAGTCAGAGGAAGAGGTGAGTGCGGACGAGGGGCAGGTAGAGGAATTTTGTGCAAGAAATGTGAGGCGCGATGACAAGGCAGAGACCAGGATGGTCATGGATTCATTCTTCCAAACCTGCAACTTGAGGTTGTTGTTGCTGTTCAGTCACCAAGTTGTGTCTGGCTCTTTGTGACCCCGTGAACTGCAGTATGCCTGGCTTCCCTGTCAAAGCAAACCAGAAGGAATGTACCATCGTCTGTTTTTGTTCGGGAGGGCACTGGACAAGATGATATACAGAGGAAAAAGGAGGTGAGTGAACACAAAGGCGAGGAGGGGTATAAATCTGCCTTTCCTATTTTGTTTCCACCTTACCGTTTTTCCCCTTTGTTTCTCTCACAGTATCAGTGTCTCTGGCTCCCAATTCCTTCTCCCTTCCTGAGGGGGCTCATTTCGCACAGCTCTAGCAGTAAGCACGCTCTGCCAGGAGAGGGCAGCATTGGGAAGCCATGAGCAGAAGCGCCCTCACTGCACAGACCCAAGTACCACGTGGCAGAGACAGGGTCTGGTTTTCTGTTTATTCTAGCAGCAATCTCTGACAAGAAACATGAATTTATCCCTGAAGTCCCATCACATGACTCCTTCGTCTCCTCTCCCTCCCAGCTTCTTAAAGGAATAATCATAGATATTTAGGCTATAGATACCTAACAGGCTATGTTTGGGTCCATTTTCTGACAAAATTTAGAATACAGAATGCAAATACCTACATACTGTGAGTGATTCGGGCCAAAGAGGCACTTTGCTTAAAGTATATAGACTCTTACTATGCAACTAGCAAGTTGAATTTGTATTCTACCCAGTTTATTTTTTTTCAAATGATTGTACAAGACATGCATGAACTTTCTCAACACATATTTCTTGAGCATCTGTCTGGACAAAGGGGAGTTCCATAGATACCCAGGTGGTGTAGATGGATGATGTGGGATTGAAAGAAACTGGATTTTTGAAGAAGGAAGGGGAAGTTCTAAAAAGCAAAAGCAGTAGTGAGTACAGATGACAGGTGCCCCATCCCCAGCACTGATATGCGGGACATGAGGGCCTGACAGTGTCCTCGGGGGACAGCCTAGATTTAGTTAGAATAAGCAGAATTCTTTTGAATATTTAAAGAGGAGATTGGGGCTACAGGTAAATACAGATAAATTGCTGATAACAGTTTTAGGCAATACAGAAGGTGTTTGGAATAAGAAACACAGGCTATATAACATGTGTATCACGTGGAGCCCAACACTTAGAAGGCCCCCATGCTTCCCTCAGAGAAGGCAATGGCACCCCACTCCAGTACTCTTGCCTGGAAAATCCCATGGACGGAGGAGCCTGGTGGGCTGCAGTCCGGGGGTCGCTAAGAGTTGGACACGACTGAGGGACTTCACTTTCACTTTTCACTTTCATGCATTGGAGAAGGAAATGGCAACCCACTCCAGTGTTCTTTGCCCGGAGAATCCCAGGGACAGGAGGAGCCTGGTGGGCTGCCATCTATGGGGTTGCACAGAGTCGGACACGACTGAAGCGACTTAGCAGCAGCAGCATGCTTCCTTAGTGGCTCAGATGTTAAAGATGTAGTGCAGGAGACCCAGGTTCGATCCCTGGGGTCAAGAGGATCTTCTGGAGGAGGAAATGGCTACCCAACCGAGTATTTTTGCCTGGAGAATTTCATTAACAGAGGAGCCTGGCAGGCTACAGTCCACGGAGTCTCAAAGAGTTAAACACAACTGAGTGACTAACACTTAGGCTTGATTTAATGCCTTGTTACCAATAGGAAATTGTTACTAATTTTTGAACAGGAATCGCCATTTTCTTTTCACATTAGGCTCTGTAACTTGTATAGCTTGGAGGTGCGGGGGAGTATGTGGAAATTTGGATTAAGTACGACTAGGGAATTTACAGATCTGCCTGTGACTAAGAGTTTTCCCTGATGCCCTGGGAAGCTTGAATTTCTAGTGGTGTTGAAAGTAAACAGGGGTGTAATTCCCAATGAGATTAGTGCTAATGATCTTTTGGGGAGAGATGGGTCACAGTTGTAATGAAGTTGGGATGTCTGAAGTTACTGATTTGAGAGGCCTTCTTGTTCTGTGGGTCTGGAAAGTGGGTCTACTTAGAGCACGTGGGGCCTTACTTCGGTTTGCGGGTGCCTGGCACATAGTCATTTCCTTGCTAGGCTGTAGCGTAAGGTGTGGGATACGTGAGATTTGTGGCCCTTCCTTAAATCCCACTGTAGGCAATGCTGTATCTGGAAGAAAGACATCTTTTTAGGAGCCTGAGAGCCAGTTAAACATCTGAGTGTGGTGAAGTAGGTTAGGCTTTTCCTGTGTGCCTATATTATTAAATACCAAACCAAAACCTTGTCCATTTGCACAAGTACGGTAAGGCCAATCTACTGACCCTGGGCTGTAGTGAAGAAAAGTGCAGAGTTTATTGGAGGGTATCGAACAAGGAGTCCAGTGCAACTAGTGTTTAAAAGACCTGAACTCACTAAAGTCTTTCAGGGAGAGGTTTTTAAAGACAGGGTGAGGGAGGGTATTGTGGGGTGTGTGATCAGCTCACGGACGTTCTTTTGATTGGTTGGTAGTGAGGCAATTGAGAGTCAACATCATCAAGCTTCTGGTTCTAACTGGTCTGGGGTCCATCTGCTTGTGGGCAGCATAAAGTTAACTTCTTCCACTTGGTGAAGGTTTCAGGATCTGCAAAACAGCTCGAAGGACACCTGGGTCAGGATGTTATCTGTAGATCTTGAGAAGGAACTAAAGGTCCTTGACTTTTTTAATGGCTCAACTTTTATTAAGGGTCTGGTTTGACTGTTTTACTTTCTGCATGTTCTTGCTTCTATGATTAATTTTATCCTTTGACTAAAATTTTTCTGCAGACAAAAAAGGCAGGCAGAGGGCATGGAACAGAGGTGGTAGGGGGGCTTTTTGTTCTGGGAAGGCCCCACAGGGTCCTGCTCACTTACATTTTCTGAGTATGATGTGTAATTTCAAGAGCCTTTTCCCTTGCCAAGACTCTATAGTTTCTTATATTTCTTCTAACAATTTCCAGTTTCTACATTTAGCCTTTAATTCCTCTGAAATTTTGTAGCTGTATGTTGCATCGGTTCAGTTCAGTCTCTCAGTCGTGTCCAACTCCTTGCAACCCAATGGACTACAGTATGCCAGGCTTACTTGTCCATCACCAACTCCCAGAGCTTGCTCAAACCCATGTCCATTGAATCGGTGATGCTATCCAACCATCTCATCCTCTGTTGTCCCCTTCTCCTCCTGCTTTCAATATTTCCCAGCATCAGGGTCTTTTCCAATGAGTCAGTTCTTCACATCAGGTGGCCAAAGTATTAGAGCTTCAGCTTCAGCATCAGTCCTTGCAATGAATATTCAGGACTGATTTCTTTTAGGATGGACTGGTTGGATCTCCTTTCAGTCCAAGGGACTCTCAAGAGTCTTCTCCAACACCACAGTTCAGAAGCATCAATTCTTCAGTGCTCAGTTTTCTTTATGGTCCACCTCTCACATCCATACATGACTACTGGAAAGAACCATAGCTTTGACTAGACAGACTTTTGTCGGCAAAGTAATGTCTCTGCTTTTTAACATGCTGCCTAGATTGGTCATAGCTTTTCTTCCAAGGAGCAAGCACTTTTAATTTCATGGCTGCAGTAACAAACTGCAGTGATTGTGGAGCCCAAGAAAATAAAGTCTCTCACTGTTTCCATTATTTTCCCATCTATTTGCCATGAAGTGATGGGACCGGATGCCATGATCTTAGTTTTCTGAATGTTGAGTTTTAAGCCAACTTTTTCACTCTCCTCTTTCACTTTCATCAAAAGGCTCTTCAGTTCCTCACACTTTCTGCCATAAGGGTGGTGTCATCTGTGTATCTGATGTTATCCCTGCAATCTTGATTCCAGCTTATGCTTCACCCAGTCCAGCATTTCACATGATGTACTCTGCACATAAGTTAAATTAGCAAGGTGACAATATATACCCCTGATGTACTCCTTTCCCAATTTGGAACCAGTCCATTCTTCCATGTCTGGTTGTAACTGTTGCTTCTTGACCTGCATACAGGTCTCTCAGAAGGCAGCTAAGGTGGTCTTGGTATTCCCATCTCTTTCAGAATTTTCCACAGTTTATTGTGATCCACACAGTCAAAGGTTTTAGCATAGTCAATGAAGCAGACATAGATGTTTTTCTGGAATTCTCCTGCCTTTTCTATGATCCAATCGATGTTGGCAATTTGATCTCTAGTTCCTCTGCCTTTTCTAAACCCAGCTTGTACATCTGGAAGTTTTTGGTTCATGTACTGTTGAAGCCTGGGTTGGAGAATTTTGAGCATTACTTTACTAGTGTGTGAGATGAGTGCAATTGTGCGGTAGTTTGAGCATTCTTTGGCATTGCCTTTTTGGGGATTGGAATGAAAACTGACCTTTTCCAGTCCTGTGACCACTGCTAAGTTTTCCAAATTTGCTGGCACATTGAGTGTGCACTTTAACAACATCATCTTTTATGATTTGAAACAGCTCAGCTGGAATTCCATCACCTTCACTAGCTTTGTTTGTAACAATGCTTCCTAAGGCCCACTTGACTTCACATTCCAAGATGTCTGGCTCTAGGTGAGTGATCACACCATCGTGGTTGTCTGGGTCATTAAGATCTTTTCTGTATCATTCTTTTGTGTTTTCTTGCTGCCTCTTTATAATATCTTCTGCTTCTGTTAGGTCCATACCGTTTCTGTACTTTATTGTGCCCATCTTTGCATGAAATGTTCCCTTGGTATCTCTAATTTTCTTGAAGAGATGAGTCTTTCCCATTTTATTATTTTCCTCTATTTCTTTGCATTGATCACTTAGGAAGGCTTTCTTACCTCTCCTTTCTATCTTTGGAACTCTGCATTCAGATGGATATATCTTTCCTTTTCTCCTTTGCCTTTAGCTTTTCTTTTCTTTTCTCAGCTACTTGTAAGGCCTCCTCAGACCTCCATTTTACCTTTTTGTATTTCTTCTTCTTGGGGATGGTTTTGATCACCACCTCCTGTATAATATTGCAAACCTCTATCCATTGTTCTTCAGGCACTCTGTCTGTCAGATCTAGTCCCTTGAATCTATTTGTCACTTCCACTGTATAATCATAAGGGATTTGATTTAGGCCATACCTGAATGGTCTAGTGGTTTTCCCTACTTTCTTCAATCTGAGTCTGCATTTTGCAATAAAGAGTTCATGGTCTGAGCCATAGTCAGCTCCTTGTCTTGTTTTTGCTGACTACATAGAGTTTCTCCATCTTTGACTGCAAAGAATATAATCAATCTGATTTCAGTATTGACCATCTGGTGATGTCCATGTGTAGAGTTGGCTCTTGTGTTGTTGAAAGAGGGTGTTTGCTATGACTAGTGGGCTCTCTTGGCAAAACTCTGTTAGCCTTTGCCCTGCTTCATTTTGTACTTCAAGGCCAAACTTGCCTGTTACTCCAGGTATCTCTTGACTTTCTACTTTTGCATTCCCATCCCCTATGATGAAAAGGACATCTTTTTTTTTTTTTTTTTTTGGTGTTAGTTCTAGAAGATTTTGTAGGTCTTTATAGAACTGTTCAACTTCAGCTTCTTCAGCATTTCTGGTCAGGGCATAGACTTGGATCACTGCGATATTGAATAGTTTGCCTCCGAAACAAACAGAGCATTCTGTCATTTTTGAGACTGCACCCACGTGCTGGATTTTGAACTCTTTTGTAGACTGTGAGGGCTACTCCATTTCTTCTAAGGGATTCTTGCCTATAGTAGTGTTAAATTCACCCGTTCCAGTCCATTTTAGTTCACTGATTCCTAAAATGTTGATGTTCAATCTTGCCGTATCCTGTATGACCACTTCCAATTTAGCTTGATTCATGGACTTAACATTCCAGGTTCCTATACAACGCTGGTTTTTATAGCATCAGACTTTACTTGCTTCACCAGTCACATATGCACATATGGTGCATAGTCAGGATCTAACTTTTTTTTTCTTCCCTGAAGTTTCCCCATATCAAACAGATTAGTGTTCTGTTGATCTGTTTTCCTATCTCTGAAACATTATCACATGTTTTACATGCTGTATCTTTAGAGTACACATTTATATGATATGGAAAAGGTATTTTTTTTAATTGACTTTTCTTACCTATTTTTTAGATGAATTCTACAATCAAGCATGTCAAATAAATAATGCTGCTAGGATTTTGATCTGTATTGAATCAAATTGATAAAAATTTTTAGGAAGAATTAGAGTTTTTACAAAATGGACTCTTTCCATTCAGGAACACTATGTAGTTTGTGTTTAAAAATTATAAATCTTCAGTCCTGAATTCCATTCACCCACTCTTGCTAATTTGTTTCAGCAGTAACAATCATTTTGCATCTTTTCTACTAATTTGTGAACCCCTTGGCATCTCCATTTTCCCAGCCATGTATTTACAAATAACTCTGAGTGACAGTGAATATATAAGGAATGGAGAATTTGGGGACAGCAAAAGATCACACTCAGAAAATTTCTAAATACTGGGAACTTTTGTTCATTTCTTAAATCTATCTGATTAAATTGAAACATTTATTCTCTTAAACACTCCGGAAAAGACTTAGAAAATTTAGCTTTAGACCCTGAAGATGTCCATATCAATAGTTTCTCTATAATCAGATAGCTAAAATACAAAGCTGTATGAAATTAAATGCCAAAAATCATTACAAATCAATATACAACTGGAAAAGCACTCTAACAGCTCACTATATTTTTCAGGAAACCAAAACCTTCAGCAATACCCACCTTGTAAAATGACGATATTCACAAAGAAGAAAGTTATTTTTAGTCAGCCAATTTATTTATTCTACCAACCAAGGCTAATCAAGGCATGTAGTTAATAATCCCTTTAAATTGCATCCTGGGAAGTGTTTTCAGTTAGATTTAATGAAAAGGTCTTGGAAGCAACTGAATGCTGTGGAGACATGGTTAGTTATTATCCTTGCATCACCGATTCAATGGACGTGAGTCTGGGTGAACTCCGGGAGTTGGTGATGGACAGGGAGGTCTGGCGTGCTGCGATTCATGGGGTCGCAAACAGTCGGACACGACTGGGCGACTGAACTGAACTGAAAGAGTAGTTGATGCTTAAAGCTATAGTTTGTATTTATTTTTCGTAACAATGTTCCATCCAAACTGAAACAGAGAGATTGACAAACGTCAGAGGGCATTTAGTTTGCAAAAGAAGGCAGAAGCTAGAGATTTGGTATCAGGGACTGATAGTGGTGGGACTGGGTAGTCGGATACAAACCGTGGAGCCCAGCAGGTGGCGATAGAGGCTCTTCTCTCACTTAGCTTGGGCATCTCAAGTTGTTCAGCTTGTTAACCCATCGTTCAGTTCAGTTCAATTCAGTCGCTCAGTCGTGCCCGACTCTTTGCGACCCAATGAATCGCAGCACGCCAGGCCTCCCTGTCCATCACCAACTCCCGGAGTTTACCCAAACTCATGTCCATCAAGTCATTAAGGCAGGCCTAATTTCAATTATCTATGGTCTCTTGGTTCTCATGCAAACAAGAATAAGAGCAGCCAGGGTAGCATAGGAGGAACGAGAAAACTTGTATATAAACCTAAGCCCTTGGGAAGGACTTTGCTTTCCTGCCACTTGAACTGCATGCTCACTTGCTTCAGTCATGTCCAACTCTGCAAACCTATGGATTGTAGCCTGCCAGGCTCCTCTGTTCAAGGGATTCTCCAGGCAAGAATACTGGAGTGGGTTGCCATGCCCACCTCCAGGGTATCTTCCCCACCCAGGGATCAAACCCGCATCTCTTACATCTCCTGCATTGGCAGGTGAGTTCTTTACCACTAGCACCACCTGGGAAGCTCTGTCACTGAAGACTCCTATTCATAAAACATGTCTGTTTCTATAGTCTGTTACCATCGTAAGGATTTTGGGAGGGACAGACAATAAAATTTTAATCATCAATGGTTTCAGCTTAATAGTAAGGTTCTTGACAGACTTTGGTATGACTTTTTAGTTCAAAGGGAGCTTATTGAAAGGGTTGAACTACTAATGATGGTTATAAACAGCAACAATTTAAAAAGTGTTTTCAAGCGCAGCACATAGAGGACTAGGCTTCCCTGGTGGCTCAGACAATAAAAAGTCTGCCTGCAATGCAGGAGACCTGAGTTCAATCCCTGGGTCAAGAAGATCCCCTGGAGAAGGGAATGGCAACCCACTCCAGTAGCCTGGTGGGCTACAGTCCATGGGGTCGCAAAGACTCGGACACTACTGACAGACTAACACTTGCTTATAGAGGAGTGAGATGTCACAAGTGGAGCTGGAAGGTCAAAGGAGCCTTTTGTCATGTTAGCGAGATGAACTTTGGAAAGCGTCCAAGGATGCTAACTGGTAACGAGAAGAACCAAACTGTGATTAGAAGGCTGGAACTTTCCCCAGTGGCTCAGGGGGTAAAGAACCCGCCTGCAATGCAGGAGACACAGGAGACCCAGGTTCAATCCCTGATTCCCTGGAGAAGGAAATGGCAACCCACTTCAGTATTCTTGCCTGAAAAATCCCATGGATGGAGGAGCCTGGGGGGCTACAGACCATGGAGTTGAAAAGGAGTAGGACACCACTGAGCAATTAAGCACACACTTTCAGCCCCAATCCCTGACCTCAGGGGAGGGGAGAGACCTTGGAGACTTAAATGATTTTATCAATCATGTCTGTGTAATGGAGCCTCCCAGAAAAACCCCAAGATGGCATTCAGGGAGCTATCAGGTTGGTGAATGCATGAAGAAATGGGGAGAATGGTTTTAGCCTCTGCCTTGGTTGGGGGAGGGTTCTTTTACCATTAGAGTTGGTTTGAGCCCCCAAATAAGGAAACCAAAGCTAATTTGGACACAGCACAAGCTTTACTCAGTGGCCAAAGAATGGAAGAGGGGAACTAAGTTCTTAGATCAACTTCTTGTCCACGTGGTGAGAAGAATTTAATTTTGAAGAGTAAAGACAAAGCCGGGGGGTTGCTAATGATGGGGTGGCATATGCACTAGTCAGCTAGGGAAGGAGTAGCTTTTTCCCAGGGAGTAGGGTGCCACCCTCTATTTATTGGTTTTTGGCCCTTAAAATGAAAGTGAAAGTCACTCAGTCGTGTCTGACTCTTTGTGACCCCATGGACAGTCCATGGGATTCTCCAGGCCAGAATACTGGAATGGGTTGCCACTCCTTTCTCCAGGGGATCTTCCTGGCCCAGGGATGGAACCTGGCTCTCCCACATTGCATTCTTTACCATCTGAGCCACCAGGGCTTGTCATCACACACTAGCCATTAAACTAGGAAGCACAAAGAATGCGAATTCATTATATATCTTTATTTTCAAGTAACTGCTCATCAACATTGAAGGCAGATTCTTTACCAAATGAGCCACAAGGGAAGACCTTTGGCCTTTAATGTCTGGTTGTGGTTGATGGTGTGTCATTTAATATGCTAATATAGTGAAATCAGTGTATAATGAGACTGTTGGAGGTCAAATCTGTCACCCTCTAGGTCCCAGCTGGTTCCATCTGTTGTTTTGTTTGTTTGTTTGTTTGTAGCTTCCTTTATTATCTCTACACCCTTTAACTTAAAAGGAAAGGGAAAGGGAAAGTGTTAGTTTCTGAGACGTGTTGAACTCAACCCCACAGACTGTAGTCCTCCAGGCTCCTCCATCCATGAGATTTTCCAGGCAAGAATACTGGAATGGGTTGCCATTTTCTTCTCCAGCTTTAACTCAAGAGTTTTCTGTTAACTCCTGCTAAGTGGCCTAGGTGAGGAGTAGGGGGATGTTGGACAATTGGAGCAGAGACTTAGGGCAGCTAGGCAACAGCTCCACGGCCTCCTTGCCCTATGCATCTCTTCTATCTGGCTGTTCCTGAGTTTTGTATACATTCTGATGTAAAAACAAACAAACAAACAAAAAACCTAGTAATCTAGTAAGTAAAATGTTTCTCTGAGTTCCCTGAGCTGCTCCAGCGAATTAACTGACCCAGGGAAGGGGTTATTGGAAACTCCAATCTGTAACAGGAGCACAGGGGATTATCTGGCTTTGCAACTGGCCTCTGAGTTGGAGGGAGGGGGCGGAGGGGGGAGCAGTCTTGTAGGACTGCGCCCTTAACCTGGGAAATCGGATGCTTTGTTCAGGTAGACAGTGTCAGAATGTGGTTGAATTGCAGGACACCCAGCTGGGGTCTGAGAACAATTCTTGATGTGGACCCTCCTCCGCAGTGGAATAATTGGATAAAACTCTCTCAGCACTTAGAACAGCACTGTCGCAAAGAAGTTCTCAACAGACCCTGGCTATTATGACAGAGACAGTTGGTGCTTGGTGCTTATTTATTCCTTCCATTACACTCCTCGGTCTCCCTTGCAGTTAGTTAAAGGCCAGGTGCCTAATTATACTTCATGAACTAGAGCAGAAGGGATGAGGCAGTAAAGAACCAGTGCCTTGAGAGGTCTCTTTCCCTGTTGAAGAGGACTGGGAGGCCGTGAGTTCAAGCTGGCAGAGCTTCATGATGGGGTGCCACCCCATCCTCATCAGAGTGCAGTAAGAGTACAAATTTATGCTATATCACTGACATTTCCAGGTTAATTCATTGCCTCAAGATGTCTTCACTAGGTAAGGAAGACATATGACTTTAATGTTAGAGTTTTTTTACAAGTATTAATTCTAGATAATGATTGATAAAACGTTAAAATAAGTAACTGACTTCCAGTTCTTAATCAGTGTCAGGTCAGCATGCATGCTCAGTCATGTCTGACTCCTTGTGACTCCATGGACTGTAGCCCGCCCGGCTCCTCTGTTCATGGGATTCTCCAGCCAAGACTACTGGAGTGGGTTGTTGCCATTTCCTCCTCAGGAGATCTTTCCGACCCGGGGGTCAAACCCGAGTCTCCTGCATGGACAGGCGAATTCTTTGCCACTGAGTCACTTGGAAAGCCCCTCCAGGTCTTAATAAGCAGAATGCAATCTCCTTGAGATTACCTTTATCTTATTTACAATCGAAACCCCAGTGCATAGAGTGCTGCTTGCTTGGCACATAATTAGGTGCTAAATACATACTTTCTGTGGAGGTACTGTGAATTTTCAATATGCACAGCGCTCTTCATATGTTGTATAGTACACAAGAAGTTAAACTGTGGTATTTACCCTCAAGGAGTACATCATCCAAGTGAGAAGAAAATATACATTTTCTTCCCTTGCTTCCTGCCCCCTCACCCCCAGGCACATGAACCAATGACATTG
This sequence comes from Bos javanicus, assembly GCF_032452875.1. NCBI lineage: Eukaryota > Metazoa > Chordata > Mammalia > Artiodactyla > Bovidae > Bos > Bos javanicus. The sequence goes on along the minus strand of NC_083874.1, from coordinate 31,258,379 downwards.
GTGCTTCAACTAAAAGACACTGTATATATTTTGAAATTTATGTTTAATTGGAGGATGATTGCTTTGCAATATTGTGTTGGATTCTGCCGTACATCAACATGAATCAGCCATAGGTATACGTATGTCCCCTCCCTCTTGAACCTCCTTCCCACCCCATCCCACCCCTCTAGGCTGTCACAGAGCTCCCAGCATCATACAGCAAATTCCCACTGGCTATCTAATTTTATATATGATAAAGTCTATGTTTCAGTGCTACTCTCTCAGTTTGTCCCACCCTCTCCTTTCCCCCTCCCCGACACCCCGTCCACAAATCTTCTCTATGTCCGTGTCTCCATTGCTGCCCTGCAAACAGGTTCAGCAGTACTGTCTTTCTAGATTCCATACATATGCGTTAATATACAATATTTGTCTTTCTCTTTCTGACTTACTTCACTCTTTATAACAGGCTCTAGGTTCATCCACCTCGTGAGAACTGGTCAAATGTGTTCCTTTTCATGACTGAGTAATGTTCCACTGAAGACACTATTTAAGTGCTAATTTATGCCACAGGTGGAAGAAGTTCAGCAGAGTGCTCAGCAAGAGCAGCAAACAACTGGGACCTGAGGAAGAGATAATATCTCAGGAGAGAAAGAGAGACTCAGATGCGTGAAACAGAGGTTAGTGGCTTATTGGGAGGAAAAGCCCAGGGTTCTGGATATGAGACTACAGATGTTGATGAGACAGAGCTGATCTGGGAGAAAAATGGGCATGGAGAGGAGAAAGAAAAACCACGGATGGTAGATGCCATAATAGGCCCTCAGACCCCCGCTCCGGACTTGCCACTCATTCCTCTCGCTGCTGGGACTGTTGATGGATGATGTCTCTCAGCTGTGAGCCCTCAGAGGAGAGCTGAGGGACAAGATCCCATTCTCTTTCCCAGCACAATGTGTGTCCAGTCATTTATTGATGCAAAGGCTGGGCCTTATGGCCGCAGTGAAGGTTTCTGCAGGGCGTCCTGGCTCCAGGCCTCCAGTGGGATACAAAGGCCTCTCTTGTGATTGTATCATAGCCTGGCATCTCTCTCTCTGCCCAATCTTGCATTCCCTCCTTCCCCATGGGTATCACTTACCAAAGTAGGCCCTATATTTCCTGCCTGCAGATCTCCACCTCAAAAATCTGCTCAGGGACAGTTTATAAGGGTAGCACAAAGTGATGGAGTGTCCCACAAGCCAGGAAGAGCTTAGACTTGTTGGAGTTGATGAAGAGTCTCTAATGATGTCTGAAGAGGGGGATAAACGTCTAGGAAGGATTTGGCTGGTGATGAGATGCAGGGTTGGTGGAGGAGAAGATCCTGTGTTTGCAAAGGCAGAATTCACTTGGACAGATTCTGCTCCATGGTCTATGCAACCCTTCAGTGAAATTCCATTGTCTAGACCCCAGAATATTTCCTTGGTATTTGTCTAGAATTTTGAAGTTCATTTAGGACTCTGAGCTCCAAGACTGAATAAAAGGGAGTGGAATTCCTTCCTTAGGTCCACTTGAAGTAGGATTACGTGACTAGAGTGAGTGTGAGAAAGAGCCAAAGTTAAAGGTGAATTCTCAGTTTCTTGAAGAAAATGTCAGCATATTGTGACCTTTCTCAATATAGAATTGGGATTGTGAGGGAGTGAGCAACTGAAAGATAGACAGCATCCTTATGTGAGAAAGCTGACCCCAGCTGCCTCATTCTTACTGCTCAGACCTTAGCGTTCTGCAGTAGGACTGGCAATAGGACTGAAAAAAAAAAGAGCTCATAGGAGTATTCTGTCAGGACAGAGAGAGAAGCCAGGGCAGACAGCCAAGAGGAGCTAAGTCCACTTAAAAAGCTATGGAAAATAGTGATAAATGAATATCATTAATTGTTTGATGTGGTAACATTTTCAGACACAAGTTATATAACATTTAGTGATTGTGTACATTTTTCTCTATTCTGATCGCTACTAGGATGATGCTCATTTCACAGAAACCATGTGCAGCTCTAATATGTGGTATCAATGAAAACTATTATTTTGATTGGAGAAGTTCTAGAAGTGTTGATGGAATATTTAAATAAGAACTTGGGGGTAAAAAAAAAAAAAAAACTTGTAAAATGTTTGTATAATGGGGCCATTAGTTCAAGTGAGTTTGGCATCCTGTCCTGGTCATCCTAGATGGATGGAGCAGTTGTTGGAAGGTAAAAATGTGAGGATTTATGGATTCAGATGACAGAACAAAGATGGGACATCCTGAGGCAGGACATGTGCAATGAGTGGTTTTGATGCTAATGAGCCCAGTAGAATGGGAATTACCTGCTTTCTAATCTTCCTCAACAAACATTTCTCGAGCCTCTACCTGGGCCAAGCACTTCATGGGAATGTATTTGGCAAACTGATGAAAAATCAGAACCGTTAAGGCCTTCTGAAGTCAGAAAGAGGAGGGAAAAGGTAAAAGAGACAAAGGGTTGAGGAAAGGACTGGAGCTTGGAATTAGGTAAATGAGGAGAGCTAAGTCTGGACTGAGTGGCCACTGTGAGAAACGACTGCTCAGTCAGATTCCCACGTGTGTCCATGGAATCATCAGCTGGATCCGTGATCCTGTGACTTCTGGAAGCAGAGGTGTCTGTGGCGTTAGGAAGAGGACAAGTCTGTTCCGGAGGCAGGCTGCCTGAGGTGCCATCTCAGATCTAGCACCACAGCTATGGGATTCGGCTAATTCTTTAATCTCTCCATCCTCAATCCTCTATCCTCCCCCTCCTCTAGCCTCCATCCCTCCATCTGTACAATGAAGTTAATAACAGGACCTCGTGGGATTGTTGCTAGAAGTTGATAATCTGTGGAGGGCACTCTGCACAGGGCCTTGCACTCTGTCATGATGCTTGAATAGGTTTGCTCCTGCTCTGCGACAGCGTACATACTGTGTGTGGGCAGAGAGGCAACTTGAGAAATGGAAAGGGCACCTGCCCTTGGGATGTGGTCCTTGCAAACACCCTCCCTCTCTGAGCTCCCTGGGGGATGAGAATGGACAAATCAGCCAACGCAGCAAGCAGCTTGAGGAATAAAGCTGGGATACATTCTCTGTGGAGTCATTCATCTCACCACAGACATCCACAGAGACACACAATTTCTCTTCTCTTAAGTTTATAGCTTATGGAGTGTCTTAGCTTCTGATGGACTACAGGTACCTTCTGGTGAGACTTAAGCAATTTTCTCAATTTTTGTTTAATAAGAGTAATTCACTCTACGTGCCAAGGTCTGCATAAATAGTTTCTGACAGATGAAACAGTTTATAAATCCTCAAGAGCTTTTTATTATCCTTGAAAAAACCTTTACACTTACTATCTGTGTGCCCTGAGGGCTTGAAGGACTTTCTAAAGAACAAAAGCAGGCATTTATTTATTTATTTATTTTTTACAGAACAAACATATTGTCCTGCACAGCTAAGGCTTCCTCCAATTCCAAACCTTGGAAATCCTGTTTGTTTTTAACCTAAATGCTTCAGTAGGAGCAGGAATAGGCCAGATTCTCAGGATTTCTATGTCAGCAGTGTTGGGTCCTTGTGTGACAGGTGACAAATGGCTTTTCTTCTTTTTCTTTCACCCTGGCAACTCCTGGAATATCTGAACTCTCATCCTTGGGTCTCTTCTGGCCTTTGAGGATAACAAAGCCGCTGTGTGTTAAGTGGAGCTAAAACAGCCTTTAAAGGGCTAGTCTGGCTTTCATAAACTCTACGTCATAATAAAATAAGGAGAAATGATGTAACTTGCACCCAAGACAATAGGTTCTGACAGGAGAGCAGAATAGCTTATTGGAGTTTTTCCTCATCTCTGTTCTCTGCATCAACTCGTGACTCGCGTCTGATACCCTAAAGCCAGTTGATAGATTGGGTGCTCGTCTCCTGCCCTCTTTCTTAGTTGACCATGTGGTTTTGTAGACCTTCACTCGCTTTTGTTCCACCTTCTGACAGTAGTGTGTGTGTGTGTGTGTGTGTGTGTGTGTGTGTGTATGAGAGAGAGAGAGAGCCATATAGAGTGCTGGAGGATATTTTTGTGTGTATCTTTGTGCCCACCCCTGTATATTTATTAATATACTGAAGGCCCAGGGGTGGGGGGAAATCTTTCAGAGGCACGGTGTTAGTTGACAATTGTCCATGAGTCTCACATGCACATCTTAAAATGGACATACTGACTGTTCTTTCTTCTTGGCTGTTTTCTGAGGATGTGTACCAGTGGACAGCCTTGGGAAACAGCATCTCCCTGCTCCCTGTCCGTCATAAAAGATTCAGGTTCCCTAAGCTTGGGGCTCCCCTCCTGGGGTGCAACTATTTCCTGCATGGGTTTAGTATGGTTTTCCTCCCAGTGCCCTAGGGTTCAGTGACTAGCATAGAAATGTTACTGCTCTTGCTGTGTATAACAAACTGTTCTGTGTCTCTGATCCAGAGGTCCTCTATGAAACTGGGCTTCCCTAGTAGCGCAGATGGTTAAAAATCCGCTTCGAATGTGGGAGACCTGGGTTTGATCCCTGGTTTGGGAAGATCCCCTTGAGGAGGGCATGGCAACCCACTCCAGTATTCTTGCCTGGAGAATCCCCATAGACAGAGAAGCCTGGTGGGCTGCAGTCCGTGGGGTCGCTAAGAGTCAGTCGGACATAACTGAGCGACTAAGCACATGAAACTGCAAACTAATTCATCTGTATATAAGTTAAAATCTCAGTCCTTTTCTCAGTTCTTGATACATAGTTCGAAATTTAAAATGGTTCTGAGAGATTTACTGATGTACAAAACTTCTGGTAAGGATTCTTTAAAAAAATTTTTTAAATTATTTATTTATTTTTGTACAATTTTAAAGGTTACTTTCCCTTTATAGTGCTTCCACAATGTTGGCTATATTCCCTGTGTTGTAAACACATCCTTGAGCTTATCTTACACCCCGTAGTTTATGCTTCCCTCTACCCATACGTTGCCCGCCCCCCCCCCACTGGTACCCACTGCTTTGTTCTCTGTATCTGTGCGTCTGCTACTTGCTAGTTTGCTTTGCGTTTTAGATTCCACATGTAAGTGATGGCATACAGTATTCTGACAAGGATTCCAGTGTGTTAACCACTATGACACTACACGAAACTGCTCAGTGTCTCGCTGCTTCCTCAAATTCTCAGAGACTCATGCTTTGTACGTGCGACATAGCTTCACTCAATCACTGTTCTCCTTCATTATTTTGGCAGCATTTTACGAAGTGACAAAACAGCATTTAGCTCTCAGACCATTTTCTAAATATTATCAGATCTTTGATCTATGCACTAAGGATTGACTTCCTGTAAATGGCCTGGACAGTTCGTGATTAGCTAAAATGCAAACACTGTCTCTGTCCCTACTGTATAGATGGCTCAGTTTTTCAGACACATTCATTTTTCCAATTAAATTTATGCATTAACTTACATTTCACAGAGGCAAGTAAGACAGGCAAATTCTCCTGCCTTCTTGGAACTTGTAGGTTAATGAGAAATAACGTATTACAAATATTTACATAAAATTATTTGATAAATAATAAGTAACATAAATGAAATAAACACTGAAGAACTATAAAGTACAATAAAGGATTTAATAAAGATCTTTTTTGTTCTCTCAAATTTCAAATGTAGTATAGATTAGCAAATAACTGCTACAAAAGTACAAATTTTTTTAAACAGTTGAGATCTTTTTTCCTTTTTTTGTGTGCTGGAACTTACAGATAAGTAAGAAATAAGAACTAAAATGTATATATTCTTTAAAATTTTACACAAATAAAGTAACATTTCCCCCTGGATAAAGTGAATTTGGGATAGGTTCCATGATTTATTTTAAGAAAGATGTTGCTCTATTGACAATCTTGGAGGATAACTCAAAATTTGCTGACAATTATGTGGAAATTAGAAGCTGAAGGGAGCGTGAGACTAAAAAGGCACATTTCACGTCTCAAACCGACAGGCAGACCAAAGACCTGAAAGAACTTTTTCACTTTACCCAGAAATGTTTTCTTCCCGGGTGGCTCAGTGGTAAAGAACCCACCTACTAATGCAGGAGATGCAAGTTTGGTCCCTGGGCTGGGAAGTTGCCCTGAAGTAGGAAATGGCAACCCCCTCCAGTATTCTTGCCTGGAAAATCCCAAGGACAGAGGAGCCGGGTTGGCTATAGTCCACAGGGTCAGAAAGAGACACGACTAAGCAACTGAGCATGCCTCCATGCATAGGTGACTACAGCCTGTGATGATAAGCACCTAATCTGTTAAATTTTAAAATAAGTTTTTTGAAATTATGAGGAGAAGGGAGACACATACAAAAGAATTCTTAGTTAAAAACATTTTCAATTAAAATTTTGGAAAAGCAGAAACTTTCACAAGGTTCTAGGCGATGCTCACCTTCATTCAATTCACAGGTTGATTTGAGCAGAAACATTGCACACTGGCAGGATCACCCAGCACTCTGGAGCTATATGGGATAGTGTGTTTCATATCTGTCTGTCTCTGTCTCTTTCTCTTTGCATGCATGTGATTTATATTTATCTCCCCAGTTTTCAGAATAATTCAAACATTGTGTTTTAATTTGTAACTTATGCCAAATAATGCAGATAATTGACCAAAGTCTGTACTTTTGCCTAGTCTTGGCAAGGTGAAATCATAAAATCCAAGATATAAAAGCTATTTTTAAGTGGGAATGAAGAAAGCATGTGATAGGGATTTGACTGAGGAATGGTTAAAAAAAAGAAGGTATTATTATGTTCATATAGATTAAAGGAATGTAATCCCATTGAAATTTTTCTTTTAAGGTGGTGCCAGAAAGGAATTTATTTTTCTTTGTAGTAATACTAGGACTTGAAATAACTTACCTACTAATGAGTTACTTCGTGGGAAAGAAAAAGCTCATTTGTGTTTGCATTGCTAAACATGAAGGCAAAGAAGCCAAGATGTGGTAGACCAGTTCTCTTCGTCTATCAGCAATGGCAGTCGTTTATTTCTGTTTTCCCTGAATGATGCATGGATACCTGGATGAGGCTGAGTTTCTGCCATACCAGGCAGAGATGATCCTTGAATCCAGCAAACCACATGGCTCCCAGATATTGCTTCTGGCTTAGTGACCTTCACTACACTACCAGCTCATTTTGGACAGGGATTGTTTAGTGCGATTGCCCCTTGCTCCTAAAAGCAAATACATTACAAACTGGTGTCAGACGCCTTGTTTCGTTTCAGGGCATTGGAGAGTGAGTGTGTTTTCTCCAACTCTGTTGGTAGCACAAATGCCCACTCCTTCAATGTTTTAATTTTATGACAACTTCAACCCTGTGGCACTAGTGGTAAAGAACCTGCCTGCCAATGCAGTGAGATGTAAGAGACGTGGGTTTGATCCCTGAGTCAGGAAGATCTCCTGGAGAGGGGAATGGCAACCCACTCCAGCATTTTGCCTAGAGAATCCCCATGGACAGAGGAGCCTGGTGGGCTACAGTCCAGGGGATCACAGAGTCGGACACGACTGAATTGACTTAGCACAACCCTGCCATCAAACAAAAGTTCAAAAGCTGCAACCGTTTCTTTCATTTCTTCATCCCTGTGAGGAGGAGGGACTCCTGGGATGAGGTATGGATGGGGGTAAAAAGCCGTTTTGTGTAAGATTCAAGATCTTATTATATTGCCTGTATTTGGAAATACCAACATGGAAATATCCACATGGAGTTCAATTTATTTCTTCACATCTGACTCTGGCAGTTTCTGGCATCTAACAGTAACATTTTGGTGTTTCCTGAAAGACTCCTGGTAACTGGTTCTATTTTATCTGAATTATAGCTTATAAAATAATAGAAGAAACAAACTCATATTGTATTCATAAAGGAAATTCTCCTGCTAGATCCAAGTCAATCTTACAATATCTAAATAGAAAACAATTGTAGTGAGTTTATAAATGGAATTCTTAGTTCTGTCTACTTCTATGAGACAATCCAAGTGACGCTGTCTTGAGAATTTTGCTCAGTGTAAGCCATTTCCATTTAATGACCACTGAAGCTAAAACAAATATTTTCCTTTTTAGAAAGTTATCTTCCAGAAATTCCCACTGACAATTTGAAGCATAGCAATTCAATGAGGGATTATAGAAGCCATATCTTGGGATGTTTGTGTGTGTGTGTGTGTTTAAGCTTTTAATTTTATATTGGAGTGTAGCCAATTAACAAACAATATTGTGACAGTTTCAGGTGAACAGGGAAGGGACTCAGCAACACATATACATGTATCCATTCTCCCCCAAACTCCCCTCACGTCCAGGCTGCCACATACCATTGAGCAGAGTTCCCTGTGCTATACAGTAGGTCCTTGTCGGTTATCCATTTTAAATATAGCAGAGTGTACATGTCCATCCCAAACTTCCTATCTCTTTCCCTCATCCTTCTCCCGCTATATCCATAAGTTCATTCTCTAAGTCTTTCCTGTTTTGTAAATAAGTTCATTTGTATCAATTCTTTTTAGATTCAGCATATAAGGGATGTCATTTGATATTTCTCCTTTTCTGTTTGGCTTACACTCAGCATAACAATCTCTAAGTCCATCCATGTGCTACAAATGGCATTATTTCATTCTTTTTAATGGCTTAGTAATATTTCCTTGTATATAATGTACCGATCTTCTTTATCCATTCATCTGCAAGATGCTGGATTTTTTCCTTTTTCTAAACGTTAAAAATTTGTTATAGAAATTTCAAACATGAGAAAGTTGAGAGAATAGTATAGTGAATTCCTTTGAACCCCTATTCAGATCCAACAGTTATCAATTTATGGTCAGTCTTTTCTTCACCTCCACTTGTGTTCTCTTGCTTGGTTCTTTTAAAACAAATTCAAATGTCATATAGTTTCAAGTGTGTTAGTCGCTCAGTCATGTCCGACTCTTTGTGACCCCATGGACTGTATAGACTGTAGCCCGCCAGGCTTCTCTGTCCATGAAATTCTCCAGGCAAGAATGCTGGAGTGGGTTGTCATCTCCTTCTCCATGGTTGTATTTTTAAGTTGGATGGACTAGGGACTCTTGCTGATCTGTACATTTCCCTGTATGTCCTAGGGTTGTAAGTATAGAGACATTTACCCTGAGAACTGGTTTTTGGACTAGCTACATCATCATCAGTTAGATAACTTTAAAAAATAATGCAGATTTGAAGACACCAGTCCCAGGGATTCTTATTCAATTGGCCTGAAGCAAAGCTTTAGAATCAGTTTTATTTATAAGGTTCTTATTCAATTTTAAGTTATGCCATGTGTGGGAAACAGTTTTTAAATCCATAAGCTACTTCGCTTTTTCCTGTAATGCTTTTTCATGAAAGCGTGAAGAAAGAAAATAACTTCTGATGACGCCAAACTAAATGTCCCAGTGCTTTTCTTTGTTTGACTCTCTCTTTTTAAAGAAAATGTTGTGATGGCAAAACACTAGGTTGTTCAGGAAGAGCCAACTCGGGCAAGCTTACACAATTTGTCAAATATGTTTTGGATCCTCTTGGGCCCTATGGTTGCATAGGTGTCTGTACCAGTCAGGATAAATTAGGTTATACTGTAGAAACGAACAGCCCCCAAATCTCAGTGGCTTAATATAGCAAAGTTTATTTACTATACATGCCACAGATCCACATGATCGATGGTGGCTTTGCTCCCCAGCATTTTCTCTGGGGCTCAGGCTGACAGAGCCGCCTCTGTCTAGAACATCACTGGTGATTGTGGTGGAGCAGCAAACAAGGCATGCTGAGCTGTGTGCCGGCTCTTAAAGCTTCTGTCCAGGGAGGGTGCCTCAGCCATGCCTGAATCCCTCAGGGAAGATGGAGAAGTAGGAGGGGACAGCAAACATTTGAGAATTAGAGTGAACCACACAATTCTCGTTAGAAAACAACCAGTGCTGAAATAAATAAACGAGTAGAGAGCAAGTGTTTATTGAGTACCTACCATATTCCAGGCACTGAGACCATAACAGTAAATGGGAAACATAAAATCCTGGAACTCCTGGGTCTTTCATTGACATAGTGGAAGGGGGAATAAAATAAACATTTTTCTTTGAAGAAGAACAAAACAGAATAGGAGACTAAGAATGATGAGCATGTTGGGAGTTCTATTTAGACAAGGTCATCAGGGAAGTGTCTTGTAAGATATTTGAGCATAAAATTGAGAAGTGACTGCGGTACTTTCCAAGGCCTGGGGATGGAGACTACTGACACAGTAGGGGCAGCGATTGCGAAGGGCCAATGGTAGGAACATGTGTGGCCTGACAGGCACCACAAGAAGGTCAGAGTAAACAGATGCTTCCATCTCAAAGGGGAGAAATAGGAAAGACAAAAAGGGATAAAAGGCCCCAAATAAGTCCAAACTCTAAGACATGTTCCATGAGATCTAAGGCTTGAGTACAATCCTCTTTGGCTTGATGCTCTGCCCTCCAGGTCTAGGTGGAACAAAGGTCTCACCTTCCAGACACTAGGGCAGAAGTTCCATCTCGTAGCCCCACTTTGGGTGTGGGGGGGGGGTGGTTTTGCCCCTGAAGCTTTGCCAGGGCTGGGTGGGACCCCCAGGTTGCTCTGGGAAACCCCACCCCCAGGGCTTTGAGCAGAGGCTATCTGTCCTTTCAAAAGTGAGGTGATTGTCTCCTTTTGAAACCAAGAGGGTGACCCTGTTGATCTCTGAATTGTCTTCAGGGTTATTATTCCCTTGTCTCGAAGAACAATGCACGTTCATGATCAAATATTTCTAGTGTTTCATCCTGTAAAATTCCAGAAGTCCGGCCATCTGATCTTCCTTCATCCTTCCTCTCCTTCCTCCTCAGCTCAAACTGGTAGCTTTCCTGCCGAGGCTGCTAATGAAATCCATGGTGCAAATACACACCAATCTCTTTATCAAAGAGATGCTTGACCACACCCTTAGTGCTCTCTCCCGAACACGCTTTTTCAATTTTTGCAATATGGGTAGGCTGAGAATGTGTCCATTCTCTAAGTTCTGCTTCCTTTTGGCAGGACAATTCCATCTTCAAGTCATTTCTCTCTTCTCACATTGTCCTATGGGCATTCAGAAGGATCCAAGCCTCATCTTCAGTGCTCTGCTTAGAAATTGCTTCAGCTAAATATTCTATTTCATGGTTTGCAAATTCTACCTTCCACGAAACACCAGAACAGGAGCACAGTTCAGTCAAGGTATTAGACACTTTATTACAAGGATTATCTTTTCTCCAGTTTTTAGTAGCAAGCTCTTCATTTCTGTCTGAGACCTCATCAGAATGACCTTTATGGTTCACATTTCTACCAGTGTCCTGGTCAGGATTACTCAGGTATTCTCTAAGAAAAATGAGGCTCTCCTCTCCTGAATCACCCTTCCCAGAACAGCTCTTACCAGAATCACCCTTAATGGTCTGTTCATAGCAATGTAAGACTTTTCTAGCATGCACCTCAAAACTCTTCCAGCCTTCACTCATTACCAAGTTCTAAAACTACTTCTATACTTTTAAGTTTAGTCACTCAGTTGTGTCTGACTCTTTGCGACCCCATGGACTTTAGCACGCCAGGCTGCCCTGTCCATCACCAACTCTTAGAGCTTGCTCAGACTCATGTATATCAAGTTGGTGATGCCATCCAACCATCGCATCCTCTGTTGCCCACTTCTCCTCCCATCTTCAGTCTTTCCCAGCATCAGGGTCTTTTCCAATGAGTTTTGGGCCTTTGTTATAGCAACACCTAACTTTTGCTACCAATTGCTCTCTTAGTCCATTCAAGCTAAGACAGAATACCATATAATGAGTGCCTTATAAACAACATATATAAGATGTTTATATTTCACCGGAGAATTTGGAAAGCAGATATAGACTCTTTTAAGTGGTTTCACTGTGAATGAGAACAGGTGGCTAGGGATCACTGCTTTGTGGTTCCTTTTTTCTCCCTGTAATTACACCATTTTTGTTCTTGGCAGCAGTACTATAAGAGTTCTAGTTTTGCCACATTTTTACTAACTCTTGGTATGGCCAGTTTTTAAAAAAATTTTAGTCATTCTAATGAATATATAGTTATATCTCATTGTAATATTTGCTTGAGGACTAATGATGTTATTGATTATCATTTCATGCCCTTATTAGATGTTTGTATAGCCTCTTTTGTAAAGTAGCTCTTCAAATTTTCCATTTTCTTTTTAGGTTTTAGTCTTTATAGTTGAGTTACAAGTGATTTATGTCTTCTGGATACATGTCCTTTGTCTGATATCTAGTTTGCCAATAGTTTCTTTCATCATCCATGACTTGCCTTTTTGTTGTCTCATTGGCATCTGTCAATAAGAAAAGGTTTTCAATTTTTGAAGACTTTTGACTAATCAATTTTTCCCTCACGTATCATGCTTTCAATATTCTATCTAGGATAGAAAACTACCCTAATATTGCAAAGATATTTTCTTCTAGTTTGTCCTTTTGTATATTGTATTTGTATCTGTGGCCCTTTTGGAGTTACATGTTGGGTGTCATATGATGTGAGGACTGATGCTTGTTTTTCCCCCTGTGGATATCCATTTGATTCAGCATTGTTAGTTTAAAAAAAAATTCTTTTTCCCATTGAATTGCATTGGCAATGTTGCCAAAGAGCAATTGAACGTACAAACTCTCTTTACTAAACTGTTGGGAAGTGATTCCTCCTCCTCTAATTTTCACTATATTTGAATAAGATTGGCATGTTATTTCTTTCTTCAGTGTTTTATAGAATTCACCAGTAAATTTATCTAGACCTGAACTTGTTCTTCTTAAGAAAGTTTTGATAACAAAGTTAATTGCTTTAATAAATACAGAGCTATTTATATCATTTTTTTTCTTAAGTCAATTTTGATATGTTGTATTTTTTAGGAAATGTATTCATTTCAATATTCCTATTTTGGCATAAAGTTATTCCTAGCATTATTATTGTTCTTTAATATCTGCAGTGTTGATAACACCTTTTCATTGCTCATATGGATGACATTATTTCTCTTCCTCTTTTTTTCTTTATGATCAGTCTAGCTAGAGCTTTGTCAATTTTGTTGATTTTTTCATAGAACCAGTTTTTGGTTTGCTAAGCAGTTTCTCTATTGTTCATTTTCCTTTCATTGATTTCTGTTCATTATTATTTCTTTCCTTCTCCCTACTTTGGGTTTATTTTGCTCTTCATTTTCTTGAAGTGAAACTCTGGTCTTTGCTATTAGATCTTCCTTCTTTCTAATATAACTGTTTAAAGCAATGTTTTCCTCTCACCACTGCTCTAGCAGCATCCCACAGATTTTGATATGTTGTATTTTCATTGTCATTTGATTCAAAATATTTTCTAACTATCCTTCTGATTTCATCTTTAACCTGTGACTATTACTTAATTTCCAAATATTTAGTGTTTTCCTAAGATACATTATTAATCTTGATTTCTAATTTCCACTGTGGTCAGCAAATTCACTTTGTATAATGTTCATCCTTTAAATTTGATAAAAACATGTTATATATGGCCCTGAAGGAAATGGCAACCCACTCCAGTGTTCTTGCCTAGAGAATCCCAGGGACCGGGGAGCCTGGTGGGCTGCCGTCTATAGGGTTGCACAGAGTCCAACAGGACTGAAGCGGCTTAGCAGCAGCAGCACCATACAGTCTATCATCGTCACTCTTCTATGAACACTTGCAGGGAAAATGTGTAGAATTCTCTAGTTTTTGAATGCAGTGTTCTATAAATTAGATCAAGATGGCTGAGAGTGTTGTTCAGACTGTCTGCATCTGTACAGGGGTTTTCTCTCCTTGTCCTATCATGTGGTGAGAGACGGGTATTAACATCTTCCATCCGTCAGGGCTGAACCTGACGTTGTACAGTGCCGGTTCGCACTGAGAATCCGGGCACGTTCCTCTCCAGGTCGTCCCTCTGGGATTCTCCTTTCACTCTCCAGTCCCTGGACACTCATTTTCCTCATTCCTCTGGCCAGAAATACAGGATGTTCCTTGGAGTTTTAGCCACTTACAGTATTGCCGCTCCTGCAGCACTCTAAGACTTTGCGGAGGGGGCAAAGCCACAAGAGAAAAGAGGGACGAAAGCAAAACAATGAGAATCTTATCCCTGTGCAGTCACTTCTCCAAGTTATGACTCCTTTCTACAATCTGCCTATTTTTGTCTACTTTTCAGTCTTCAAGTTGTTTTGTATTTTGCCCAGAATTTTCAGTCAGTGAGAGAACTGGGGTATATGTGGATGGAGCTTTTGTGTCATGCCAATAACAAAACATCCAAAAAGGTTCACAAGTTTTATATAGAAAAACTTTTGTCTTTTCATCAGGAATTCTGATTTTTTGTGTGTTTTTTTTTAAAGAAGTATTCTTTATCGAAAGATTATATACATATAAAATGGCTCAGAAGGTAAAGAATCTGCCTATAATGCAGGAGACTTGGGTTTGATCCCTGGGTCAGGAAGATCCCCTGGAGAAGGAAATGGCAACCTGCTCCAGTATTCTTGGCTGGAGAATCCCATGGACAGAGGAGCCTGGCAAGCTACAGTCCATGGGGTTGAAAAGAGTTGGACTTTCAAAGTTCTTTTGTTTGTCTTTTTGTTTTGTTTTAACCTTACTTATTAAGCAAACTAAAATTCATTTTTTTTTTTTTAGCATTGGATAAAATAGAGATCTAACTTTACTTTTTTTTCTACTTTAAATATTGTTGTTCAGTCACTCAGTCATGTCTGACTCTTTCGACCCCATGGACTGCAGCATTGCCAGGCTTCCCTGTCCTTCACTATCTTCTAGAGTTTGCTCAAGCTCATTTCCATTGAGTCGATGATGCCATCCAACCATCTCAACCTCTGTCATCCCCTTCTCCTCCTGCCTTCAGTCTTTCCCAGCATCAGGGTCTTTTCCAATGAGTCAGTTCTTCACACTAGGTAGCCTAAGTATTGGAGCTTCAACTTCAGCATCAGTCCTCCCAATGAATATTTAAGGTTGATTTCCTTTAGGATTGACTGGTTTGATCTACTTGCTGTCCAAGGAACTCTCAAGAGTCTTCTCCAGCACAAGAATTTGAAAGCATCAGTTCTTCGGTGCTCAGTCTTCTTATGGTCCAGCTCTCACATCCTTACATGACTACTGGAAAAATCATAGCTTTGACTATATGAACCTTTGTCAACAGGGCTTCCCTGGTGGCTCAGATGTTAAAGAATATGCCAGCAATGTGGGAAACCTGGGTTCGATCTCTTTGTCAGGAAGATCCCCAGGAAGAGGGCATGGCAACCCACTTCAGTATTCTTGCCTGGAGAATCCCCATGGACAGAGGCACCTGATGGGCTGCAGTCCACAGGGTTGCAAAGAGTTGGACACAACTGAGCGATTAAGCACAGCATAGTACCATTGTCGGCAAAGTGATGTCTTTTCTTTTTAATATGCTGTTTAGGTTTGTCATAGCTTTTTTCCCAAAGAGCAAGCGTCTTTTAATTACATAGCTGTAGTCACCATCCATAGTGATTTTGGAGCCCAAGAAAATAGTCTGTCACTTTTTCCATTTTTCTCCTATTTGCATGAAGTGATGGGACCAGATGCCATGATCTTAGTTTTTTGAATGTTGAGCTTTAAGCCAACTTTTTCACTCTCCTCTTTCACTTTCATCAAGAGGCTCTAGTTCTTCATCACTTTCCACCATAAGGGTGGTGTCATCTGAATATCTGAGGTTGTTGATATTTCTCCCGACAATCTTGATGCCAGCTTGTGCTTCATCCAGCCTGGCATTTCTCATGATGTCCTCTGTATATAAGTCAAGAAAACAGGTAACAATATACAGCTTTGATGCACTCCTTTCCCAGTTTGGAACCAGTCCATTGTTCCATGTCTAGTTGTAACTGTTGCTTCTTGCCCTGCATACACATTTCCTCAGGAGGCAGGCAAAGTGATCTGATATTCCCATCTCTTGAAGAATTTTCCAGTTTGTTGAAATCCACAGTCAAAGGCTTTAGTGTAGTCAATGAAGCAGAAGTAGATGTTTTTCTGGAATTCTCTTGCTTTGTCTATGATCCAACAGATGTTGGCAATTTGATCTCTGGTTCCTCTGCCTTTTTTAAATCCAGTTTGTACATCTGGAAGTTCTCAGGTCAGGTACTGTTAAAGCCTAGCTTGGAAGATTTTGAGGATGACCTTGCTGGCATGTGAAATGAGAACAGTTGTGTGGTAGTTTTCATATTCTTTGTCATTGCCCATTTTTGAGATTGGAATGAAAATAGACCTTTTCCAGTCCTGTGGCCACTGCTGAGTTTTCCAAATTTGTTGGCATATTGAGTGCAGCACTTTCACAGCATCACCTTTTGGGATTTGAAATAGGTCAGTGGAAACTTCATCACCTCCACTAGCTTTGTTCATAGTAATGCTTCCTAAGGTCCACTTGACTTCACACTCCAGGATGTTTAATTATTTAAGCACCATTTATTAGATAGTACATATTTGATATATATATACATATTTGATGTATATTACATCATGATGTATATAGTACATCATTTTTCATAAGAATTTGTTTCTGAATTGCCCATTCTTTTCTATCAATCAATTTGATTATTAATTTTCCAATATCTGGCATTATTACTTTAATATTTTTTGGTCATAATATATATTATTCTTGTTTTATACTTGATATTAAATTGAATTTTCAAAAATTGTCTGAAGTATGAATCTAACCTTTTTTTAAGGACAGTCAGTTGTCCCAACACCACTTTTTGCCTACTCCATTGTAGGCATACACAAATAAATGCATTTCTGGATTCTGGATTCCTTATACTGTTCCATCGATGCGTTTATCTATCACTTTTCCAATATTTAGCAATACTGTGTTAAACCCTTTTTGATCATGATATATATTATTATTTTAATGAAATTCTTTACTAAGAGTGCTGATTCCTTTTAAAATTGTAGGTGGTGACAGATGGGCTTCCCGGGTGGTGCTAGTGGTAAAGAATCCGCCTGCCAATGCAAGAGACATAAGAGATGTGGTTTCGATCCCTGGGTCAGGAAGATCCCCTGGAGGAGGGCATGGCAACCCACTCCAGTATTCTTGCCTGGAGAATCCCCATGGACAGAGGAGCCTGGAGGTCTACAGTCCATAGGATTGCAAAGAGCCGAATGCAACTGAAGCGACTAAGCATGCATGCACGTAGGGTGACAAACGTCACTTATTGTGGTGACCATTTTGCAATATATACAAATATTAAATCATGTTGTACATCTGAAACTAAACAGTATTCTATGTGAATTGTACCTCAACAAAAATGCTGATATTATATTGAAGGATTTTTTCATCTAGCTTTATAAGAGTTCCACTTTGGCAGTCTCTCAATAGTCTGGTCTGATTTTGTAGAATCTATCTATAAAATGTTTTGGTCCTGGATTTTGTCTATATTTTACATTTGTCTATTGCTGCTGGTCGGAGAAGGCAATGGCACCCCACTCCAGTACTCTTGCCTGGAAAATCCCACAGACGGAGGAGCCTGGTGGGCTGCAGTCCTCGGGGTCGCGAAGAGTCGGACACGACTGAGCGACTTCACTTTCACTTTTCACTTACATACATTGAAGGAGGAAATGGCAACCCACTCCAGTGTTCTTGCCTGGAGAATCCCAGGGACGGGGGAGCCTGGTGGGCTGCCGTCTATGGGGTGGCACAGAGTCGGACACGACTGAAGCGACTTAGCAGCATTGCTGCTGGTCTATTCTGTTTTTAACTTCACTGAAATTTTATTTTTTTTATGGAAAAGCCATTCATTCCAATTTTAAAAGCTACTTTGTAAAAATGTTCTCTTATTAAAAAAAAAATCTGTAATTACAGTTTCCTATTTTTTTAATTCTTGATCTGGTTACAAAAGGGTTGTTTATTGGTATTTTCAGAGAGTTGACATTTGACATTAAATATATATTCTACTGTGCTTTTAATTGTTTCTTTTGACTCCTCTTATACTTTCTTTGGGTGTGTTTTTTGTTCTTTTTCTGGTTTGTATTTACTAGTTCATTTATATTTAATTTTTACCTTATTAAATACTTTTAAGCCTATATTTATTATTACTATTGCTTTTGTATGTGTTTTTAAATTTCAAAGTAGTTAGTTTTTTGTTTTTTTTTTTTGTCTTGGTTTCTTTCCTTTTTCTATCCCATATAAGAATTTTTTGTTTGCTTTGCTTTATTTTATCTACTTATATTTCTGAAGTTTGTTAAAGTCTTCCAAAATTCAGATACTCTTTTGTTGCTAAACTAGTCACAGAATATACCTCCCCAAATACCTGTGGATTGCACTTTCCATAACATCTGGAACCAGTTCAGGGTTTCAGAGGGAGAGAGATAGGAAGACAATACCTGAAAGTCCTTAATGCAACGGCTGTTGCATCATCTCTTCACTTCCCTAGTGAGAGCCAAATCAGCAGTACTCTTGACAAGCCAAATCTTCTTTCTGGAGGTAACCATATGTAATTAATGAGCAAAGCACTCTATATATATATGACATTATTTATAAGATTTCCTTGATGTGATGAAGGAAATTGGGAATTCTCTGGGGAAAGTCTGTGTATACACTCTGAGTTCTCATTCAGCTCCATGAGGTATAAATGTCTAAACTGTTAAACAACCAACCAATCTGGACAAGAGTACCTCCTTTGGAAAGGAGGGAAGTTTGATTTGTAAAGAGACTGGAAATGTCATGGCTTCAGAGAAATGTTTCTAAAGTAAATTAAAATTAAAGTTTATTACAGTATATAGAGTGTTTTCTTATCCACTAGATAACTTTATACTAGCAACGATCCTGTGACACAAGTAAAAAAGATGTGACTATCATCACCATCCTGATAGATACCACTGAATACAAAGACTGGGAAGTGACTCACCCAAAGTTATAAACTAGAACATGATGACGTCAGTATTGGAATACACATCTTAGGACAACACACATCTATTTACTTATACTTTACTGTAATAATCCCCTACACCTAAAGATTCAATTTTCATGGGAAATTCTTGGATTCCAATTCATGTAAATGATGAAATCTTGGAAATGAGGAATTCCTCACATGTAGTCATTGAATAGATATTGGTTGATTTTAATAGCATTGTGCTAAATGTCTTGCAGTTGCCCTTTACCCTTTCTGTCATGCTCTGCACACCAGGGGCTGACTTAAACCTCAGCATTACAGGCTCTCTTGCCCTCTGAGATCTGGTAGTGTTGACCAGTGGGAGCACCATCAGGAGACTGGAGGGAAAGAAGAGAATGAGGTTCAGGCATTTACTTCCATTTCCTCCCTGCAGGCTGATTTGGGCTGGCCATGTTACTTAACTGAAAATCTCAGCGCTTGTAAGAGGCCTTCTTTACCCCTTCGTTTTTCCCCTGTTGCAGTAGCAATGTCCCCCGTGCCTTCTCAGGCCTGGGGTACCACGCCATTCCTTCTGGTTTCTCTGTACCTCTGCTTATACCTTTGTAAAGGTCTCTTTGTAAGTGATCCTCAAGTTATCTGACTTGAATGTGCCAGCTATTTCTTGCAAGGACCCTGATAAAGGAGACAAATTACTCTGAAAGTTTATAGCTTAAGTAAAAAAAGATGGGATAAAGAGACATGTTTTCTAGCCAAGCCAAAAGCTATTCATATACTAACATCTGATTATACAGTTTTGGAAAAGAGTTGACTCTTTTAATATATTCTTCATTGGGGATTATACATTTTCTGGACCAAAATCATAATCAGATCCAAAAGGTTTCTAATACTTTATATATAGTTAATAAAATTTAACAGTAACAGGAAAAAAGATAAAAGGGAACAACCCTTTCAGTTTCCAAAGCAGAGAGAAAAAACAGGGCATTGCTCCTAAATCACTCTGTTGCCATGCAAACTTCTTAGCCATACCACGCTGAAACATCCCTTAGAAGAGTCAGTCTCCCAATTCTGATTCTTTGGCTAATTAAAGCAGACATGGGGCACTGCAATGGCTCACTTTCCAAAATTCAGTGTGAGAAGAGTGGGAATGTTGATTACATGTGAACAGAGGGATTGAAACAATACATTTCCTGTAGGCATCTATGTACACATAAGGATTCTTTCTCTCTCTCTCTCACTCTCTCTCTCTCACCCACACACACACAGCCAGAAAGGTAAACCCACAGAGAAAAAGGTGTGATTGTCAGAATTCATTCTGCTGCTTGGAGACTAGACAGGACCAAAGGCTATTACTTTCGTTCTGAGTCAAAGCAGGGTGACATGCTGACATGTTCAATATTTTCTGCCAGTTGGTCACAATTTGGGTAGGTGGGAAAATATACTTCATTCCTATTCTCTCCCTTATCCCCTGCCATGAGTTAATTTTTAATATAATGCCATAAGAAATATTACAATTCAAAAAATAAGAAAGGAACCAAGCTACATCATTGCTTAATCAACATAGGATAGGTTTCCACTGTCAAAGTCGAATGGAGCATTATCCTCCAGTGGTTTTGTTTTGTTGTTTGTACAGGAATAAGGCTGATTATATTTTCCTCTTTTGAATTATAATGAGAAGGGGGACTGTGAACTAAAATATATTGGCTACAGCCACTGAAAGCTACAAGGTGGCACAAAATAAGAGTGGGTCATTCATACTAACAATTTTTTCAGTTTTGAAACAGTGCCTTTTGTCAGGCAAGGTAATGAGGCAAAGTGACCAATCAGAAATATGTTATAAAATTTGTGTATTTGAACGATGGTTGCAGTTGCTAGTCCCTTGTCTCTGTTTTCAGCAGCATAATAGGTATTTCTTCAGACCACCAACTTGGAGGTAAAATTACTGCACAAGTTAATAATAAAACAATTTGTGTATCAGCCATTCTAAGTTTAGAGCAAGAGAAATGAGAGTAAGGACTTAGAAACAAAAATGATGATTGTCAAAATTAACATTTATTTCTTAATTGCTCAAAGTGAGGATAAATAATTGTACTTTAAATGAAAGTTGATATATTGAGAACTGTAGATTTAAGCAAATTATTTAAAACTAACCACAACTGCTTTTTGAATTTAAAATTGTCCGTATATTTTTTCAAACATCAAAGAAGAAGGTAGCAAATAAAGGAGATGCAAGACATTAAAAGCAGAAAAGACCATTGGTATGAAAAAACTCTAATATGTTAGCTTGATGATAAAAGTAAACAGCATAATACTCTACTAAATAAACAAAATGCTGACAGGAAACTTTATACTAATATCAAGCAGAAGTGAATGCAAACTAAAAGACTCATGTTACTTGATGTAGGTTAAAATACAAAGAGAAATTATAATTATTCCTTATGAGCAAAAATATGAATAAAATATAAGATTACTGAAGATAAATGATATATTTCTAAGAACACAACAATAATGAAAGGCAACACTTCACTTTCTGTACTTTATGGATAATAAAGAAAAAAGAAAATATAGCAGATTGAATAGCAATATGTATAATAGTATTTAATAAATATGTAGATATCTAATATCAAACCCTAGAAACAAAGAAAAGCATCATTTTTTCAAGGACCCACGCTGCTGCTGCTAAGTTACTTCAGTCGTGTCAAACTCTGTGCAACCCCATAGACAGCAGCCCACCAGGCTCCCCCATCCCTGGGATTCTCCAGGCAAGAACATTAGAGTGGGTTGCCATTTCCTTCTCCAGTGCAGGAAAATGAAAAGTGAAAGTGAAGTCACTCAGTCGTGTCCGACTCTTCGAAGGACCCATAGATATTCACAAATATTTATCAAACCTTTTAAAATAAAAAAAAAAAATACTAAGTTCCCCAAAGTAGAAATACTATAAGCAAAATTCTCCAACAAAAAATACATTCAGTGCTAGAATCAAATAAAAAAATTAGGAACAAAACAATTTTTTTTATATAAAATTGTCCTCACATAAAGTAAATAATAACATCACAATTACAGGGTGTCTGAAAAATAAGTGAGAAAAAGATTTAACTATATATATTTATATTACTAAAAGAATGGAAATAAGCAAATAATGTGCCACTTGTTATGCTAGAAAAATAAATCCAAAATAAACTTTAGAAATACACAAGGAAAAAAATTTTTTTAATGAGAAGCAAAAATCTATGAGAAAAATGATAGAAATCATAAATTAATTCAAGACTTGGTTCTAAGTGGATGGGAGAATCAAACACAATAAAATAAATAATTTACCACTACAAAATATGAGCAAGAACACAAGAGAATGAATTCATAAAATAAATGAAAAGGAGAAATGACTATAATAAAGAGAAAATCATCATAAGAAAATATTTTGCACAACTTTATATTAGTAAATTTTAAAACTTCAATTTTAGAGGAAATAGACTATAAATTGTGCAAGAAATTGTGAATGTTGTTAAAGTTCTCCAAAAAGCTTCTGACACAGAAGGTATTTTTGGAAATTATTTTCATTCTTCCAAGGGACAGATTACTCCAACATGATTTGAATTTGTTCCAGAGCAACACAAAATAAGGAATTCTCTTCAAATTCTTTTATGACCCTAGCATATGTGTGATAGTTACATCAAACAAATTCTTTCCCCTCTCTCTTCCCCTCTCTCTTTCCTCACCAAAACTGTGAATGATATTTCAGTTCAGTTCAGTTCAGTTCAGTCGCTCAGTCATATCTGACTCTTTGCAACCCCATGGACTGCAGCACGCCAGGCCTCCCTGTCCCTCACCAACTCCCGGAGTTTACCCAAACTCATGTCCATTGTGTCGGTGATGCCATCCAACCATCTCATCCTCTGTTGTCCCCTTCTCCTCCTGCCCCCAATCCTTCCCAGCATCAGGGTCTTTTCAAATGAGTCAGCTCTTCACATCAGGTGGCCAAGTATTGGAGTTTCAGCTTCAACATCAGTCCTGCCAATGAACACCCAGGACTGATCTCCTTTAGGATGGACTGGTTGGATCTCCTTGCAGTCCAAGGGACTCTCAAGAGTTTTCTCCAACACCACAGTTCAAAAGCATCAATTCTTCGGCGCTCAGCCTTCTTCACAGTCCAACTCTCACATCCATACATGACCACTGGAAAAACCATAGCCTTGACTAGACTAACCTTTGTTGGCAAAGTAATGTCTCTGCTTTTGAATATGCTATCTAGGTTGGTCAGAACTTTCCTTCCAAGAAGTAAGCGTCTTTTAATTTCATGGCTGCAGTCACCATCTGCAGTGATTTTGGAGCCCAGAAAAATAAAGTCTGACACTGTTTCCACTGTTTCCCCATCTATTTCCCATGACGTGATGGGACCGGATGCCATGATCTTCGTTTTCTGAATGTTGAGCTTTAAGCCAACTTTTTCACTCTTCACTTTCACTTTCATCAAGAGGCTTTTGAGTTCCTCTTCACTTTCTGCCATAAGGGTGGTGTCATCTGCATATCTGAGGTTATTGATATTTCTCCCAGTAATCTTGATTCCAGCTTGTGCTTCATCCAGCCCAGCATTTCTGATGATGTACTCTGCATATAAGTTAAATAAGCAGGGTGACAATATACAGCCTGGATGTACTCCTTTCCCAATTTACAACCAGTCTGTTGTTCCATGTCCAGTTCTAACTGTTGCTTCCTGACCTGCATGCAGATTTCTCAAGAGGCAGGTCAGGTGGTCTGGTATTCCCATCTCTTTCAGAATTTTCCACAGTTTATTGTGATCCACACAGTCAAAGACTTTGGTATTATATTTGGTATTTGGTATTATATCACATATATATATATATATATATATATATATATATATATTGGCATAATAATGATATATTAGCAGAGAGAATTAGCAGTACATCAAAAGATTAATACAATATAACCAAGTGAGATGAACTCCAAGAACATATTCAATTCAGTATTGGCAAATACATTGATTTCTTTCAATGAGTCAAGTCCCAATAGATGTTAAAACATATTTGATTAAATTTAAGACCTATACCTGACTTTAAAATATTGTTTTAAATCTCCTAGAAACTGTAAATAAGAAGATATTCTTCATATAATAATTATCCAAATTTGTCAAAAAAGTTAAGTATTAAAAATAGTAGTAAAAACATAAAAATAAAATATGTAGGAATAAACTGGTTAAGAAATATCCTTAATCAGGTATATAAAAGAAAACTAAAATATTCTTAAGAACATTAAATATAATTTAAATAAATGCAAATGCATGCCATGTTTTGGTTACCAATACTTAATATTTTACTATCATTCACTTTCTTCAAAATAATCTATAATATCCATGTATTTTTATTCAATATTGAAGTACTGTTTCTTTAGAAACTTTTCAGCTATTCTAAAGTTAATTTTAAAAAGAGATAAATGAAAATGCTAAGAAAATTTGGAAGGATTTAAAAATGTAAGAATACTTATCCTGCTGCTACTGCTAAGTCGCTTCAGTCATGTCCGACTCTGTGCAACCCCACAAGTCGGCAGCCCACCAGGCTCCCCCATCCCTGGGATTCTCCAGGCAAGAGTACTGGAGTGGGTTGCCATTTCCTTCTCCAATGCATGAAAGTGAAAAGTGAAAGTGAAGTCACTCAGTCGTGTCCGACTCTTAGTGACCCCATGGACTGCAGCCCACCAGGCTCCTCCACCCATGGGATTTTCCAGGCAAGAGTACTGGAGTGGGGTGCCATTGCCTTCTCCAATACTTATCGTACTAGATATTAAATTTATAAATTATAATGTCTGACACAAAACTGCCTCAGGAGGCAGAAACAGTCTGAACTGAAACATAATAAAGCAGCCAGAAGTAGACCCAAGGATATATGGTAGTCAGTTATATGAGAAAGATGGCAGGCATTTCAACTGGTGAGATGATGAATAGAATTTCTGGTAAATAGCATTGGGATTACCAGCTAGACATTTGGGGAAAAGAAAGCTGAATTCCTATGGTAAAATAACCTCTAGATGGATCAAAGAGTTAAATGTACACAAAAAGATAAGAAAAGAAAAGAGAGAAACCAGAAACTACTAGAATAAAATAGGGGACAATATTTCTAATCAGTATAAGTAATACAAGTTCCATAATTAAATTTTGATAAATTTGGTTACATAGTAATGTAACATTTCTCTGCCATGAAATAAGCTTTTAAGTTAAATCAAAATACAAGCTGGTATATATATGAAAAAGATTAATACACTTAATATATAAAGAGTTCCAGCATACCAATAAGGCAGTCAAACACCCCAACAGAAACATGGGTAAAAAAATAATAGGTAGTTCACAAGTGGAGAAATGCAAGGATTAACAAACATGTGGAACATAGTCACTCTCACTAGTAGAGCAGTGGAAAAGAAATTACATATATTATTCTTCACTCATGAAATTAGCAGATGTTTATGTGACTGTAGGGAACACTGAATTGTCCAAGTCATATTGATATAAATGTAATTCTACAGATTTTTGTAAAGCGGTGTGGGAGTGTGTATAAAGTCTTAAATTAGATACCTTTGGCCTAATAGCTCCACTCCAGAAATTTATCCCAAAGAGATCTTGTGTAGGCTAAACTAATATATTTGAGGTTCTTTTTCATGTATATAAATAATCTGTAAATATCCTTCAGTATGAAACTGATGATTAATTATAATATAAATTATAAGATATCCTGTATCCAATAAAATAGCAATATAGATCTGAATTTCTTTGCTCAGAAAGATGTTCATGATTTTTTGGGGGGTTAAGAAAAGCAGGTTAAAATAGTAGGTAAGGAATGAATTGAACATGCAATTGTAAATAATAAGATCCATCTATGTAGCTGTGCACATAGAAATATACAGACATGTATTAGTTATATTTCCCTGGAATACAACTGACAGAATCTCAATCTAATTTAAGCAAAAGAGGAATCTGGGGGCTTAGATAGTTGAAAAGTGCAGAGTTTTGGTCTGCTTTTAGACACATCTTTTCCAGGGCTTCAAACAAGGTCATCATGAACAGCCAGTTTTCCCGTTTCCAAGTTTCTGCCCTACTTTCTCTGTGGCTTTGTCTTCAGAACAGTATCTCCCCTCATGGTGACAAGGAGGCTGCCACAGCTTTTGCCTCTTCTCCTGTCCGTATCAGCCCTGGCGAGGAAGAGAGAAAGTCTTTTCCTAATTACTCAGTTGAAAGCTCTGGGTTCACCAGACTTGGCTGGTTAATTTGGGATTTGTGCTTTGTTATTGTTCAGCTGGACACGATTGAAGCAACTTAGCAGCAGCAGCAGCATTGTTCAGTCACTAAGTCGTTTGTGTCTGACTCTTTGTGACCCCATGGACTGCAGCATGCGAGGCTCCTCTGTCCTTCACTGTCTCCCGGAGGTCACTCAAACTCATGTTCATTGAGTTGGTGATACTGTCCAACCATCCTCTGCTGCCTCCTTTCCTTTTGCCTTCAATCTTTCCCAGCATCAGAATCTTTTCGCATCAGGTAGCCGAAGTATTGGAACTTCAGGTTCAGTACCTGTCCTTTCAATGAGTGTTAAGGACTGATTTCCTTTAAGATTGACTGGTTTGATCTTGCAGTCCAAGGGACTCTCAAAAGTCTTCTCCAGAACCATAGTTTAAAAGCATCAGTTCTTCAGTGCTCAGGCTTCTTTATGGTCCAGTTTTCACATCCATACCTGACTACTGGAAAAACCATAGCTTTGACTGTACCGATCTTTGTCGGCAAAGTGATGTCTCTGCTTTTTAATATGCTGTCTAGGTTTGTCATAACTTTCCTTCCAAGGAGCAAACGTCTTTAGTTTCATGGCTGCAGTCACTATCCACAGTGAGTTTGGAGCCCAAGAAAATAAAATCTGTGCTTATACCCAAACCAACACTCTGATCTAGAGAACAGCAGTTCTGACTGGCTTAGGCCTGTATGCTGTGTCAGACTTTCCACTGTATCTCCACCATATCCAAAGGTAATCTAGGATAACACCTATAGTGTGTGGCCTGAGAATCAGCTGAGGCAGGGGGAGAGAGGAGGGATCTCAGTTTAGGAAAATTGATGGGGTAATTATCTGACAATGGGTAAGTGGATGCTGGGCCACTGAAAGAACAAAAGACATTTCTCCCTTCATGATGATGTTTTTGGACACCACTGTTTTATGTATGATTTGAGAATTTGCAATCTTTTAATTAGCAAAACTTATTCGAGACTATTAGTATGCCTTCTTTTAGATAATCTATTTGCAATATAAATAAAATACATAGATATTTGTTTCTCTCACTCATGATATTTTTGCTTGTATTTTGTATTTATGCCATGTCTTTAACTTATTTTTCTTTCCTATAAATCTCTCAGTATTGCTTCTTTCTGTTGTCATACCATAGCTGTTATTCAAGCTTCCAAAGTCACAGGTGAAACAATCCATGCAAAAAGGGAAGGTATTTACCCTAGGAAGTATTTCAGAGAAAGAAGAAAAGTAAAGAAATAGGTGGTAGCTCCTGAATGTTTGAAGAGGATTCTAGGGGACTGACTCGTTTTGAAGTTTTGTTTGCAGAACAAACTTGATTTTTACTTTGTTTGCAAGTTTATATACAGTGCTGGAGGAAAAGGTGACTTTCTAAAGCCTCCCTGAAAAGCCTTTCAATTTGAATGTGCTCAGTTGCTAAGTTGTGTCTGACTCTTTGGGACCCCTTGTAGCCTGCCAGGTTCCTCTGTCCATGGAATTTCCTAGGCAAGAGTACTCAAGCGGGTTGCCATTTCCTCCTCCAGGGAATCTTCCCAGTGCAGGGATAGAACCCAAATCTCCTGTGCCCCCTACACTGGCAAGAGTGTTCTTTTACCACTGAGCCACCTGGGAAGCCTTTGGTGAATGGTTAATTCAGATCAGTGCTTCAAAAAGTTTGTGTACACATAAGTCACCTCAGATCAGAACAGATCAGTCGCTCAGTCATGTCCGACTGTTTGCGACTCTATGAATCGCAGCACACCAGGCCTCCCTGTCCATCACCAACTCCCGGAGTTCACTCAGACTCACGTCCATCGAGTCAGTGATGCCATCCAGCCATCTCATCCTCTGTCATCCCCTTCTCCTCCTGCCCCCAATCCCTCCCAGCATCAGAGTCTTTTCCAATGAGTCAACTCTTCGCATGAGGTGGCCAAAGTACTGGAGTTTCAGCTTCAGCATCATTCCTTCCAAAGAAATCCCAGGGCTGATCTCCTTCAAAATGGACCTAGTGATCTGTTAAAATGTAGATTGTGATACAGTGTGACCATATCAGGGCCCACAGTTCTCCATTTCTCAAAGCTCCCAAGTGATATTCATCCTGCAAGTCTGTGGGCCATTCTTTGAGAAGGAAAGATTTGGATAATATTTTCTACCTATTAAGCAAAACTTAAGCCAGTCATAATCTGCATACTTTTTCTTAAAATTAGAAGTATATTAAAATAGACTTGTGACTATTCTGGGTTTTTTGTATATGCCACTATATTTCTATTTAAGGCTACATTTTAAAAAATCAACAGAACTTTATCTTGTGGTCATTCATCCTAAAAGAAGGTAAATACTTTCATTCTCTCTCCTGCTTTCTAATATAAAATCCCATATCTGTTTTTACATTAATTCCATAAGAAAGAATGCTTTCTTGTGCCATCTTAAATGCTATTTTTCTCGTGAAACCACCAAAGAGTACTCAATTTAACTTTGAATCAAACTGTGATTGTGAAAAATCCTTTCCTGTTTGAGCATTTGATGATGTGCTCTGTCAAGGGCAAACTCAGAAGCCATGGGTTTTTACTTTATTGCTGCCAGCTAGTGTGATTTGCAAGGCAGAAGGAGCATGGGGCAAAAAACTTCTCTTGGAGAAAAAGCGTTGAAACCTTAGATGCCCACCCATGCAGAATGGTGGCTGCTCCTCTTCTCTGTGGGTCCATGTGAAATGGGGCAGCAGACATAGCCCAGCTCTGGTTTCAATACTGGTCAGGATGGACAGCCCAAGCCATTTAACCTGTTAGAGTCTGTGTATGAACGTGTGGCTGAATTCACTTTGGGTTACCAACACTTTTAATAATTTTTAATAATGTATATGCTTTTAAACTCACATACCCTCTCCAGCTCCAGGCCCTTTGCCAGTTCCTCTTGGCTGTGCTCAGATGGGTGGAATCTGGGAACCAGCATCAAAAGCAGACGTCTGCTCTACCCAAGAGCGATGTGCGCGTGTAAAGCAGAAACACCCCTCCCCGCGCCTCCGCTGGCTTGAGTGCCTTTCTTTAGCTTACCCCAGGAGCCACACTTGCTCTGGGGACTCTAATAAGCAATTCCAAATGGTAGCTCTGCTGTAAATTTTACTTCTGTGCCAGCATCTCACTCACCTTTGGGTTCCTGGCCCTGTTTTTGAACATGGCGTCCCTGCTGGGTGAGCCCTGATGCAGTCTCCTCTGAGCGCCCTTGTTGCTGTCCTGACTGCCTGCACAGGTTACCTTGTCTTGTGGGAATTTATTTGGACTTTCAGACTGAACTCAGCACCTACAACTATCTATGTTCTCTGACTCATATTGAGGCCCACTGGTTAGGTGTTTGTTACATTCCCACTTCTTTGGCTATGATTCTGTGAAAGTTACCGGTATTTGCTAAGAAGAGAGTGATCATAGTAACATAAGCATTTATAATAACATTAAAGCCTGCTGATGAAGAAAAACGTTATCACAACCTACATGTACTTTTTTCCAGAGACAGAGGCCTTTAGAAACCAAAGAAATATGTTTTATAAAGGCATCTACACAAAACAACTTCTTTTTACTGTAAAATCATGACACATTGGATAATGAATGTTGGGTTGACCATTGGTGCAAGTTTGGCCTTTAGCTATGCCATTGTGGTTGTAAGGAAAGAGACCTCACAGTGCACTTCTGTGGCTTGGCCATCCCCCTCACACTTGCTTCTCTGAGCCTCAAGGGACCCTATAGGACTTGTGGAGTTCATGTCTCTAGCATTTTGCATAGACAAGAAAAAAAGAGTCTTACATATGCATGTGACTCAGTTTTAAATGTATAAGAAGAAAATTATGTTTTAAGTTCATTAGTCTTTGAGTGCCAAACTTAAGCTATGGATGAAAACAAAAAGGATTCAAATATGTTTTGAATAATCATTTACTCTAGAGCATCTGGCAAACATAAACTTGGATATATGGAAGAACCTCCATATTAACAATGGCCACTTTCCAAAGAACAGTAAAGAGACATATATTAAAACAACAACAACAACAAAAAAGTCCAAACCACAGTCATCTGCCACAGAAGTAATGATTGCAGGAATTATAAAGGATGGTGATAATAAGCGGAAGGTTATGCCTTTAAGTCCTGCCAATGAAATCCAGTTTGATGAAATGAGGGTTTAATTATAAAAACAAGGATGACTTTCACTTCTATTTTTAATTTTATGGATGAAAAGTAAGCCTCAGAAATATGAAAGAACCAAATAAAGGCATCAAATAAGAATAACTTAAACTCCTTTTCTTATCCTGGTTTGTGGGGGGTTGGGGCATTTGAGAGCAAAGGATTGTTTGGCAGGCAATAGATAAATATAAACAAACTGAAAGTCCTTGACTTTGCCTTAAGTGGTGAAATGCATGATGAAGACAAGACTGAAAGGGTCTGAGTTGATAAACATGAAGGCAAGTTTTGTTCTTGTTTATTGGCTTATGAAGCACATCTTGCTTAATACAAGGTGCTGGGCTAGCAATCAGAAAGGCTGTTGAAACCCCAAAGTAGATCTATTCTGAGAGTTTAATTCCTGCAGAGATATTTTCATTTACTTCAGAAAATAAAGTATCTTACATATAGCTGGAGCTGTGTGTACCAAAGAGTTTCTCTGAATAAGGATTATAGTTCCTAAGTGAATGCTGTACTATATGCCAGGATGGCAAAATAGTATGTTGAACCCAAATGAAGAACTTAGGCTAAAGCATTAAAACAGATTGGCATTTTAAATCAA
The DNA here is from genome assembly GCF_032452875.1 of Bos javanicus. Taxonomy (NCBI): domain Eukaryota; kingdom Metazoa; phylum Chordata; class Mammalia; order Artiodactyla; family Bovidae; genus Bos; species Bos javanicus. The sequence continues at coordinate 31,227,519 of NC_083874.1, read as the reverse complement.
ATTATTCTTATTATTTTAAAACTTTTTTTCTGGATGAGGGGTGGTGAGGAGAGGCCCAGAAAGAGTTACATAAGGACAAATGCCACGTTTAAGTAAAAGTTGGTTTTAATTCAGAGCTACTCAGTGGGAGGTCTATATCATATTTTTTACATTTTGTAATAAGCCCAAAATTGTATGGGTCTTTTCTCCCCCTAAACTGGCAACTTTATGTGGCTATGTTCATCTATACCCAGTCTAAGTGGGCATACACACAAACCAAAAAGTTTTAAAAATATATTGCCTGTCTCCAGGACATTTAAAAACTATTTTACTTTACATCATCATTAAGGAAGATGATTTAAACAGAGACACAGTCTACTTTTTCAATATCCTAACCCTGGGACTAAAATTAGCAACTAAACCTTTGAATTCAAACCATTCCAAGTTGTGGAATCAATTGCATTAACCTTTCTACCAGTTTTCCTGCTCAGTTTAATCCGATAGCCCCAAGAGATGGGTTCTGAAGGAGTGCCTGAGCTCTTGGGGGAGGAAGTGGTTAAGAAGGAAGAAGTACATTTCTGGGCAGGGTGTCTGAGCATGCAATGACTTTACTCACGGCTGGAGTCGACAGTGTCTAAATATCAAGTGTCATTTAGAGATGTCAAAAGGCTTACTGGCTTTAAAATACCTGATGATCCCACCATAAATTCACTCAATAAGGATGCATTCATTAATTAAACATTTGGGGATAGAAGGCACCTATCGTGCACCATCTTGTGTTTGGCATTTATGCGTGATTAACAGAGGGGAATGGGATGTGTCTTTGATTCTAAGAAGAGACCCACCTCATATTTTCCAGGCCCTGTCAAGAGTGCAAATGGAAGCCCACATGCCATGTGTCTAAATATTTTAAGGCCATTAATTAAAATGTTATACAAGTTTAAGTGTTAGTCACTCAGTCGTGTCCAATTCTCTGCGACCCCATGGATTGTAGCCCATCAGCCTCCTCTGTCCATGGAATTCTCCAGGCAAGAATACTGGAATGGGTTGCCATTCCCTTCTCCAGGGGATCTTCCTGACCCAGGGATTGAACCTGGGTCTCCTGCACTGCAGGCAGATGGTTTACCAACTGAGCCACCAGGGAAGCAGCATTTACATATATCTTTGACATATAAAAATTGTGTGTGTTTAAAGGCTACAACATGATGTTGTGATATATGTGTACACTGTAAAGGGCTTCCCTGGTAGTTCAGCTGGTAAAGAGTCCACCTGCAATGCCGTAGGCCCTGGTTTGAATCCTGGGTTCAGAAGATTCCCTGGAGAAGGAATAGGCTACCCACTCCAGTATTCATGGGCTTCCATCGTAGCTCAGACAGTAAATAATCCACCTGCAATGCAGGAGACCTGGCTTTGATCCCTGGGTTGGGAAGATCCCCTGGAGGGGTACATGGCAACCTACTCCAGTATTCTTGCCTGGATAATCCCCATGGACAGAGGAACCTGGCGGGTGACAGTCCATGGGGTTGCAAAGAGTCAGACACAACTGAGCAAGTAAACACAGCACGGCATATGTTGTAAAAAGACCACCGTAATCAAGCTAAATAACTTACGCCTTCAATTTTATATTATGTGTATGTGTGTGTGTGTGTGTGTGTTGAGAAGGTTTAAGATCCATCCTCTTAGCAAGTTTCAGAAATACAGTACAGTATTGTTAATTCTGGTTACCATGCTGTACATTATACCCCCAGAACCCATTTATCTTGCAAAGTGAAACTTTGCACCCTTGCCCAACATCTCCTTATTTTCTCCTCTCTATTCTGATCTTTGGAAACCACCAAAGATCTGCTTCTATGAGTTGACTATTTTACATTCCAAGTATGAAGAAGACTTGTCTTTCTGTGTCTGGTTTATTTCACTTAGCGTAATGTCCTCCAGGTGTTCTCTTTTTTAAGATTGAATAATATTTCATGGGGGGAGGGAGCGAGAGAAAGGAAAGAGGATGAAGTTTAGAGAGAGAAATATCACATTTTCTTCGTTTATCTGTTAAAAGACTTTTCATTTGTTTCTGTATCTTGGCTACTGTGAATAATGCTACAATAAACATGGGAATGAAGATCTCTTAAAGATCCAGATTTCAATTCCTTTGGGTAGATACCCAGAAATGAGCTTGCTGGATCATATGTTAGTTCTATTTTTAATTTTTTGAAGAACCTCTATACTGTTTTCCATGATAGCTACACCAGTTTACATTCCCACGGAGTGTATAAGGGTTCCTTTTTTTCCACATCCCTGGCAACCCTTACCTTTCATCTTTTTAATGACAGCCATTCCAACAGGTGTGAGGTGGTATCTTATTATGGTTTTGATATGAATTTCTGTGATAATTAATAATGTTGAGCACTTTTTAATATATTTGTTTACCATTTGTATGTCTTCTTTTGAGAAATGTCTATTCACATCTTTGCCCATTTAAAATCAGATTTTTAATTGGCTTTGTTATGGAGGCTGTATGGGTCCTTTATATGTTTTGGATATTAACTATTTATCAAATATATAGTTTATAAATATACTTTCCCAATCCATAGGTTGTCTCTTCATTTTGATGATTGTTTCCTTGGCTGAGCAGAAACTTCTTAGTTCGATATAATCTCATTTGTCTGTTTTTGCTTGTGTTACGTTTGCTTTTGATGTCATAAGAAAAAACATTATTGCCTTGACCAATGTCAGTAAGCTTTTTCTCTGTGTTTTCTGCCCATGTGCTTACCACTTCAGATCTCAGTTGATGTTTGCATATGGTGGGATAAAGACCCAATTTCATATGAATATCCAGTTTTCCTAACACCAATTATTGAAGAGCCTATCCTTTCCCAGTCTGTGTTCTTAGCCCACTTTCAAGGGTTAGCTGACTGTACATGCATGGATTGATTTCTGGGCCCTCTATTCTATTTCATTAGTTTATATGACAGTTTGTATGCCAGTACCACGCTGCTTCTGACATGCACAGTGGAACAGCCAGCTAACCTTTAGAACATTCAAATGCAGTCACCTTTGTTTTGAGCACATAAAACAAATAAGGACAACAACATTTGCTGAATCTGAACAGTTTAGTCAGAAGAGCTGTTGTTTTCGGGTGACACACACTACATTGTGCCATTCTTCGTGGTGGAATCTGAAGTGACCCATGAATCCTTTAATAAATTTAGGATCGTGATGTTTGTGACACACAGGGCTTGCTAAAGAATAGATCCTGGAGCACAGGCTCTTGTCTGGGCCAAGGATGGTTCTACCATGGAGCCTATAATTTAGTAAGAGAAAGAGACAAGAAATCCTGAATTATAGTAGGAGACTAAATGAAAGAGTGCTGTGATAAAAGAATAACAATAACCGGCTTTTACTGGCTCCCTGTGTCCCACTCTTAGATGTGCTTTATATATATTATTTCATTTGAACCTTAGGAGTAGTAAGTGAAGATTGCAAAATACAGAACTGAGACACAGAAATATTAGGTAACCTGTCCACATATGTGAATGTCAGTCAGAGGCCACATTTTAAGTAGGATTTGCCAGATATAGTAGTTTGCCAAATTTTATTTTAAATTTTAAAATAGGTGTCCATGAAAGGCATTTTTTTTTCATTATCATTATGCTCTTGTCTGGTTTTCCATTCTCAAGAAAAATAGTTCAGCTCTGTGTGAGTGTATGTGTGTATTTTTCTAGAACTAGGGTCTTTGGTTTTGATCAGCTAACTCTAAAACATATATGGAAATGGCAAAGGCCAAAAATAGCCATGAAACTCTTGTAGAAGAACAAGGTTGGAAGATTTACAATAGTGGATATTAAGACATATCATAAATCTACAGTTATTAAAACAATACAGTATTCAGAAAAGGAGAAACAAATCAAGGGGATGTTGCAGAGAATTTAGAAACAGGCCTATACCCAAAAGGAATTGTGATTTATGATACAAATGATTCTGTTTAGGGTGGAGGAAGGGCAGCCTTTTCAGTAATGATGATGGGTCACTGGATATTCGTATATAAAAATAAATGAAATGTTATTCTCATCGCATATCACATCCAAACATCAATTCCAGGTGGGTTGTAGTTCTAAATGTGAAAGTGCTTTTAGAAGATAGTATGTGAAAATATCTTTCTGACCTTAAGTGATGAAAAGGTATTTTTAAAACAAAAGTAAAAGCAATAATCATAAAGAAAAACATTTACAAATTAGACTACATCAAAATTAAGAAGTTTTGTTTATCAAAAGACATCATTAATGGAGTGAAAAGTCAAGCCAGAATGTGGCAGAAGACATTTCAATACATATGTCTATGTATGTCTGGATGCATATCCAGAATATATAAAGAACTCTTACAAATCAGTAAAAAAAAAAAAAAAAAAAAAGACAAGATTACACAATAGGAAAAAATGGGCAAGGAATTTGAGAAGGCACTTCATAAAAGAGACTTATCCAAATGACCAACAAACATGAGCATGTGTTAAACTTTATTAATCATGAGGGAAATGCAAGTGAAAACCTTAATGAGATATAACAGCATGTTCACCAAAGTGGCTGAATTTTTATAAATGATCACCAATACCAAATGTCGATATGTTTTTTGGCATCTTGTACTTTGGTGATACAAGTGTCAATTGATCCAGTCACTCTGGAGAATTTACTTGCAATATATGTTAAACCTGAAAAATCGTTCAGTGATCTAGTAATTGAACTTCTATACCCAGGAGAAGTGCACCAAAACAATGGACCTCATGGTCATAGCAGTATTGTTTGTAGTAGGCCTAAATTGTCCATCAGTGGTGACATAGATAAATATATCATGGTATAGTTATACAATGAATGATGTTCAGCAATGAAATGAATGAATGAACTATTATAAGCAACACTGGGTGAGTTTCATCAATATTATATTGTATGGCACCCCACTCCAGTACTCTTGCCTGGAAAATCCCATGGATGGAGGAGCCTGGTGGGCTGCAGTCCATGGGGTCGCTAAGAGTCGGACACGACTGAGCAACTTCACTTTCACTTTTCACTTTCATGCATTGGAGAAGGAAATGGCAACCCACTCCAGTGTTCTTGCCTGGAGAATCCCAGGGACGGCGGAGCCTGGTGGGCTGCCGTCTATGGGGTTGCACAGAGTTGGACACGACTGAAGTGACTTAGCAGTGAAAGAGCATACTCTATAATGTTGAAAAACATGCAAACTAGTCTGTGGGGCAGATTTTAGGATGGTGGCTATCTTTGGGATGAAAGAGGAATAATGATCCAAGGCGGGCACGAGGTGGGTCCCTCGGAAGAGGGCAGGTTACACTTCTAGGTCCAAGAAGGCCACCATGTAGAAATCTATCAAGTTGTGCAGTTATGATTTATATACTTTCCAGTGAACTTTAATACTGTGAATACACATGTGTTAACACTGTGAAGGAACTAAACAATGATGGAATAGAGAATAGAGGAGGGACGTCAGGGAAGGGCTTCTGAGGAGGTTATGTGTCTTAAGTTCTAGAAGACAATCAATATGCATATGGCTGGGGAAAACCCTACTTTTGCCCTATGCAAAAGTGAGTACATTACCTCACTCTCACATGGATGGGGTGGTTGTACACTGAATTCAATAGTACTTTCATCATCTATGAAAGAGAAAGACCCTATGGCAGAAAATAGATGTGTTTTGATGGACTGCAGAACTAGGGAAGATTCAGAAATAGGAGATGCTTCCCAAAGGATGTACATGTGTAGGGAAAACATAGCTGAGAAGAGAGACCCCTGAGGTATCAGCCCTGAAGGGACTGATCCAACGAGAGGAAGGAAAGACTGGAGAAATGACAAGGAAAGAAGGGAGCATACTGAACCCAATCAGCTTCCTTCCTTCAGTACTTCACCTGTCCTGATCTCAGACATCAAGTAGTAGAATCAGGGCTGAAAAATTAAGGAAAAAAAAAGAAAGAGTGTGTGTGTAGACTTGTTTGAGCGAACATCAGCAAACCTACATGAGGGAACTGAGCAAATAGGACATGCCCAAGAAGGGGGGTCAGGAAGGTGAGAGGGAAAAGAGAGGCTCCACTGATAAAGATAATGTGAAAGTTACATACAGAGGTTTGCTTGACATCTTTGGGGGAAAAATCAACTGTTTTATAGGCAACTTCTCACCTTTAAACAAAATTATTTCATGAACAAAACTTAAGAACTGATGGGCCAGAAGAGAAATGCAAAGGGAAAAAAAAGCCCTCTGAATGCCTGCCTATGTACCATATTTGACATTATGAAGGATTGAATGAGAATCACATTCAGAAACCATGACAATGCTCAAAGAAGAAGAAAAAAAAAATTTCTGGCCTTCACCAACATTTTTACATTATGTGGAAAGTAAATATTGATGTTACTCCTCTGTATAAATAGATTTTACATACAAATCTTGAAGATGGGCATGTTCATGGCTTAGGCTAAAAAGTATAGACTAAAGAAAGTAGAGTCCAAACTTCTGAGCATCATAGTAACGCAAAGATTTACAGGTTCACACACAGCTAAGTCTGGCTCGTATTTGAGAGAATGCCACTGTAATTAATCAGTTCTCTCCAACGTTTACTTCAACAATTTGTTGTGCACAAAATGGCTTAAATTAGTTTTGGTAGTAGAAATAGTCTGAAATAAAATATAATATCCAAAGACAGCTCATATTACAGTTCTAAAATTATCACAGTGCAACAGTGTAAATTTTACTTGTCCAGGTGTGAGCCATATGCTATAAGATTATTGCAAGGTACTTTCTCTTTTGCAAGATTTTCTTTTCAACACACTCTCAAAGATTACATAGTGATGATTCACACTTGTGTTGAACACATTCCAAATTGCCTATGTAGGAGTTATTTCTAACAAAACCAAGCAAAGACTTTTGAAGATTTCAAGCGGTGTTTTATTGGGAATCATTTATTTTCTAGCATTTCAGGAGAACAATCTGAAAACAAAACATAGCAGGATATTAAAATTATTAAAAAGTAGTCAGAGATGTTAACTTAGAGTTTGTAAAGAGTGGGAAAAAAAAGGAATAAGGCATATTTTTATTTATAGAACCCTTATTACATGAAGTAATATCCAGCTCATTACAATATGAAACTTTCTCTTGGGACAAACAGGTATGAAATAGTTGGGAAAAGAAATCTGACATCATAAAATATACAAATGACAAACCCCAGTGTCTTTAGTAAACTTACATGTAGTCCAAACATAACAAAGAGATTAATAAATACATAATATGCATTTCATGGTCCAGATGAACAGAAATAAATTTAATTTTATTACACAATAGGTAAAACTAAGGAAATATTTGGACTTCTTTCCCAAAATTTCCCACTAGGGCTATGTTCTAAAAATAAATATTAGAAAAATACAGTGTACCTTTATCATACAGAAAACACAGAGTTGTGAGTGAGGCTGTGACCAATATTGTCATGTCACAGCAGGGGTTCTGGTGTAAATCCTGAATGAGAGAAAGCCCTTGAGGTACATTAGTATGTCCTGCAGTGACTGAAATTCCACTGTGGGAGAAGTAATGGGGAGTTTTCAAGGCTACTCGAGATGTGACAATACTGTAGGAGAAGTCTCCCTCTGACTGTATGTACTAGTCTCCAATGACTACAGCAGAGAAATTTCACCTTGTGGCTTTTCCTACTCTAGGAAAGCAACATATCTCAGGAGCACAGCCCTGGCTCTAAGCTAATTTCATCCATGCCAGTGATGCATTTGCCAGACATGCTGGGGAGAAGCTCCTGTAGGCCATCTACCATGCAGTTATCGTGACCTCATTAGACAAAACCTCCAGGTCCACAGCCGTGATGACCCCCGCAGTATAAACACCACCAACCTCACCCCTCTGGCTTTTACCGTTCCCCCTTCTCTGCTTCCTCCCCACCTGGGCTCTTCCTCACACCCCCATTTCCACATCTTACTAGGTTATTCTTTTCTCAGCTCTCCTTTTCCTCCCCATCTCGCTTTCTCCCTCTTTTCCTCTATTTTCTCCATTGTCCCCATTTCTTCCCGCCCCGCTTCTTTTCCATTCCCTCTCCCCTGATCCCTCTTTTATCCTGCCTTCCCTTCTCTCTAGTTCCCTCATCTCTCTCAGCTACTTGGGGCTATCCTTTTGGGATCTGGAGGGGTGGATTCTTCAGGGACTGATGCCTCTCTGAGCATATCCTCTACGGAGCCTATTTCAGCAGCTGTCCTCTGCGTCACATCCTTCACCCCACTACACATCTCATGCTTGACCCAATCTGGCCCTTTGTGACCCAAACACGTTATTCCTTTGGGGAGGTAGAGTGATGACAGAGGCAAACGCCTTATAGGAAATCAAAATCCTACTGGTTTATTGCTGTCAGCAACATGTTTAGGCCAGATTGTCAAGGGCCCACTCTTTTCTGGGTACCCTATTTTTCAGGCTTTTGACTGATTTATGCGTAAAATTCATAAATTGTTTTCTGCAAAATAAGAGGTAAAAAGGCAATTTTGTGTTGCTAAAATGGAAACTATTCCTTTGAAAATCTGACCAGAAATGTTGGTGGAATTGTTCTATTCAGCAAGACTCAAAAGACCAAGAGAACAGTTATCCTTAGGAGAAAAAAACAAAAAACAAACAAATAAAAAATCCACAAGTTCTGTGGCTACAATCTAATGGTTTAGATCAGGAGTCCCTGACCCCAACCCCCAATCTCAGATCTAATGCCCAATGATCTGAGGTGGAGCTGATGTAACAATAATAGAAATAAAGTGCACAATAAATGTAATGTTCTTGAATCATCCTGAAACCATTTCCCAGGTCCATGGAAAACTGTCTTACACAAAATTGGTCCCTGGGGCAAGAAAGGTTGGGGAACCCTGGATTGGACAGAAGATGTCAGAGTCAGCAACTGAGGTCCCTATGATGGGTTGCCAGGGCTTGCATATGGAAAATTCAATGGTTCAGGTAAACTAAGCCTATAATCACACAAATATATCATCTTAGTACTATTTTAACATATGTAGGAAACAGTTCACAGTCAGACTCAGGAAAGAAAGCCCCTTGGAGCTCTGTTGGGTGCTCTGCTCATGAAGCGAATGCCAACATGGGCCCAGGCATCAACAATCTCGGGATGTAGATTCCCTCATCCACAACAATATTAGTAACTGTCTGATAATAAAAACTGAGCTAATGGTTTATGTACCTACTCTTCCTTCTTTCAAAATAACTAACTGTTTGATGCTGACACTATGAATTCTTTAGGATAAAAGTAGAAGTTAAAAATAGTGCTTGTCTGTGTTGTTTTTGACAAAATTTTAGATGAAGTCAGATTCTCTCGTCTTGCTGGAATCAGACAAGAAGTTAGCACCCGTATGTTTCCTTACTGAATCCCATTAGCTGTTTCATGATTCAGTATTTAATGCGTGATCAGGGACTTCTTTTCTGTGATTAACCAAAATTAAAGTTTACATTATCTGCTCTTTTTCAGATTTTCTTACTGGATGAAAGAAAACATACTTAGCATTCAGTGGGAATTATGATAATGAAAATGATTGTAGCCAGTCATCCTGGCGTTAAAAATATGTGGTTTTGCTAATTACGAAGGGGAAAAAAGACTTTATGTCATATTAAAATCTTTGTCTCTTAATGGGTAGCAAGCTCAGAGTTTCTTTGTCTGAAGGATATTTTCAAATCAAATTTCAAATCAAATCAAATTTTCTCTTTGTATCCAGGTACAAGTACTGTACTTTTGTTACAGAAAAAAATTCAATGGAAATTTTAGCAATATAAGAAATATTTTTAAATGGAAAATAAAAAGAATGCTAGTTAATTGTTTAAAGTGCATAAGGATTTAGTTTCAAGTTATACACACACACACACACACACACACACACACATATATATATATAAAATCTCATGACACTTAAAATTTTCTCAGGTGATCATAAAATGTTCACACTGAGCAGGACTTTGGAGATCATCCAGTGGTTCTCAAGTTTAGGTCACATCAGAAACACCTGGAAGGCTTGTTACAAAACAGATGGTAGGCTCACCCCCCATAGTTCCTAATTTAGCAGAATTTGCATTTGCAACAAGTACAGATTATACTGTTGCTGCTGGTCCAGGGACCACAATGTGAGACTCTTTGAGCCAGGCCAACTCTCTTGATTTGTAGACTGACGCAACTTAGCAGCAGCAGCAGCAGCAGCAACCTGCATTTTCAATACGTTGTCCAATGCTAACCAACATGAGTGGATGTGAACTGGATGAGACCTGGCTCTTCTTGCTCCTACTTTCATTCTTAATCTTCTATGTGAGTGTTTCTCTAACTCTAATGTTCACACAAATGACCTGGGGAACATGTTAAAACACAGACTGTGGTTCAGTGGGTCTGGGGACATACTTGGGCTTCTGCATTTCTAACAAGCTCTCAGGCACTGTGCCGGCAGCTGGTTCACAGATATATTTTAAGTAGCTACATCTTGCACTGTTATACAATACTGCTGTCATCTTTATGTTAATTACTTACACACAAAAAAATATAGAAGACATATCCTTTTTCCCTAATAAATTTTAGAGTAGTTTTAGGGTCATAGCAAAATTGAGCAGAGAATACAAAGAATTCTCCTATACAATGGCGCTCGTAGTAAAGAACCCACCTGCCAATGCAGGAGACATAAGAGACGTGGGTTCCATCCCTGGGTTGGGAAGATCCCCTAGAGAAAGGCATGGCAACCCACTCCAGTATTCTTGCCTAGAGAATCCCATGGACAGAGGAGCATGGTGGCTTATAGTCCATAAGGCGCAAAGAGTCAGATACGCCTGAAACAGCTGAGCATACATGCATGCACATACTCCCCTCTCCCCTTCTTCCCCACTGCCCCTTACACAACCTTGCCCACTGTCAACATCTTGCACCAGAGCTGTTGCAATTGATGAACCTACATTAATGCAACATCGTCACAAGTCCAAAATTTACATTAAGGTTCACAATTTAAGTTCTGTGAGTTTTTGACAAATGTATAATAGCATTTATCCACTATTACAGTATCATACGGAACTGTTTCACTGCCCTAAAATATCCTCTGTGTTCTGTCTACTCATCTACCTCTCCCTTTGGCAAGTGCTAAACTTTTCACCATTTCCATTGTTTTGCCTGTTTTAGACTGTCATGTAGCTGGGATCATGTAGTATGTAGACTTTTCAGATTGACTTCTTTCATTTCAGTTCCTCCACGTCTTTTTGTGGCTTAATGGCTTATTTCTATATAATACTGAATAATGATGAAATATTTCATTCTCTGGATATAGCACTTTGGAGAGCATGAATTTATTTGCTTAATGGCTGTCTTGAAAAGTAGGTGCTTAGACTTAAAGGAGCCATGATCTTCTAATACTTCGGACTTCAAACAAATGCTAGGATGTGTCTGTAGATTTTAGATTTTATTGTTATGGCTACATCTGACATCCACCCAAACATTCTACTTTTAGTTTGTCCAAATTTAGACTTGATCAGTTTTCTAGTGTGATAAACGTATATTTCCAAATGTCTATTTATCCTTTAGTATATGCTACTCCAATAGTTTTCTTTAAATCAGTATTATCTTTTTCAAATATTATCTACACAGTTTATTTCAATGTTTTCTTTTTCAAATATAGATAAATACCTCTCTGTTATAATTAAACATTGCCTCATTTCCCATTACCTGTACAATAAACTATTAATGCTATATACTGGCCCTGTTTTAAAAATGGATATACCCATTCAAATACTGAAGGACTTCTTAGATGCTTCCAAGTTTTGGAAACTATGAATAAAACTTCTAATAAATATCCAAGTCTAGGTTTTTGTGTGGATATAAGTCTTCAAGTTCTTGGGGTAAATACCAAGAAATACAATTGCTGGATCACATGGGAAATTATGCTTACTCTAGTGAGAAAACACCCAACTGTCTTCCAATGTAGCTGTACCATTTTTCATTGCTGCCAGCAACAAATAGGAGTTCTGTTGCTCTGCGTCTTCACTGACATTCTGTGTTGTCAGTGGTCTAGACTTTGACATTCTAATAGGTATGTAGTGAAGTGAAGTCGCTTCGTCGTGTCCAACTCTTTGCGACCCTATGGACTGTACCCCACCAGGCTCCTCCGTCCACAGGATTTTCCAGGCAAGAATATTGGAATAGATTGCCATTTCCTTCTCCAAATAGGTACGTATTCAGTTCAGTTCAGTCGCTCAGTCGTGTCTGACTCTTTGCGACCCCATGAATCGCAGCACGCCAGGCCTCCCTGTCCTTCACCAACTCCTGGAGTTCACCCAGACTCATGTCCATCGAGTCAGTGATGCCATCCAGCCATCTCGTCCTCTGTCGTCCCCTTCTCCTCCCACCCCCAATCCCTCCCAGCATCAGAGTCTTTTCCAATGAGTCAACTCTTCGCCTCAGGTGGCCAAAGTACTGGAGTTTCAGCTTCAGCATCATTCCTTCCAAAGAAATCCCAGGGCTGATCTCCTTCAGAATGGACTGGTTGGATCTCCTTGCAGTCCAAGGGACTCTCAAGAGTCTTTTCCAACACCACAGTTCAAAAGCACCAATTCTTCGGCACTCAGCCTTCTTCACAGTCCAACTCTCACATCCATACATGACCACTGGAAAAACCATAGCCTTGACTAGAGGAATCTTTGTTGGCAAAGTAATGTCTCTGCTTTTCAATATGCTACCTAGGTTAGTCATAACTTTCCTTCCAAGGAGTAAGCGTCTTTTAATTTCAGCCATTCCTTCTCCAAGGGATCTTCCTAGCCTAGGGATCCAACCTGGGTCTCCTGCATTGCAGGCAGATTCTTTACTATCTGAGCCACCAGGAAAGCCCTATCAGCTCTATAGTCTACAGGAAACCCAACACACTGTTAGCTCAAAAGGACTCATTGCTAAGGCAGACACACACTGGCTAAACTTCAGGGATTCGTAGAAGTTTAAAAGTTGTAATAATTAAAACACTACCTCTCTTAAGCAATTAAAAATGTAAACTAATACATGAACATCTATTTTAAATGTGATATACTTTAAAGCAATCCAATATAACAGAATCTATTGGTTAGACTGCAAGCTTTAGGAGGGCAGGGACTATGAATTAATTTCATAAGCTCCTAAAGTTTATTTAACTAGTATTTTTACTTCTAATCTTGCCCTTTACTTCTTTTTAAAATGTATATATAGATTTTTTTTTTTAAGAAAAATCTTTCTTTTCTCTTTACATTTATTCTCAACTTAGCTCAGTTGCAAACCCTGTACTTTTGGCAGCTCACTTCTCTTTAGGGAGTGATCTTTCTCTGACTCAGACATTTCTGCCTTTTCCCTACTCTCATGTAAGACCTCTACCTACATTTTCCAGCTATATTTCAGCTAAAATATCCCTTCTTTCCTGTGTGGATAATTCATTTCTCTTCAGTTTATTTTCTACCCTATAGTTTCCCCATCTTTCCTTGGAAGAAAGACATTTTATAGAACTTTCTTACCTCTCAACATATCTTGTACAGTGATTTAGAGTTATATTGCAAATTTTCCTCCAATAGGATATTTTTTAGATTGAGATGGAATACTTGTAAGTATCCAGAATCTCTGCAAATGAAAACTTAAGACTTGAATTTATTATGTGCCAATTAATGAATCTTCCTGTTTTCTCTCTAAACTTTTGTCACTATAAACAGTTCAATACTAAACATTGTTACCAATTTAAAGCTTATTCTGTATTTAACAGCTAAAATCATGGTTATGGACTGGCTATTATGTCAATTCAAAAATCACTAGCTATAAAAGATAATAGATATAAAAATAAACTTTTGACACCATCCAGCAGAAGAAAAGAAATAATGATGATAAGCATATTAATTAATGGAATTGAAAATAGAAAAAGTAGAGAACAATGGGACAAAAAGCTGGTTCTTTGAAAAATTCAATAAAATTGATAAATCTCTAGAAAGACTAACAAAGATAAAAAGAGAAAGAAGGTACAAATCACCAATAGTAGAAATAAAACAGAGGTTATTGATACAGATACTGCAGACATCAAAATGATAAAGGAATAATGCAAACAACTTTACACTCATAATTTGGCAACTTTGAAGAAATGGACTTGAAAATCACAAGCTCCAAAACTTAATTCAGGCAAAATAGGCAACCTAGGATAGTCCTACAAGCACTAAATTGAATTAGAAATTTAAAGCCTCCTAAAAAAGAGAAAAATCAATAACCTCAGATATGCAGATGACACCACCCTTATGGCAGAAAGTGAAGAGGAACTCAAAAGCCTCTTGATGAAAGTGAAAGTGGAGAGTGAAAAAGTTGGCTTAAAGCTCAACATTCAGAAAATGAAGATCATGGCATCCGGTCCCATCATTTCATGGGAAATAGATGGGGAAACAATGGAAACAGTGTCAGATTTTTATTTTTTTGGGCTCCAAAATCACTACAGATGGTGACTGCAGCCATGAAATTAAAAGACGCTTACTTCTTGGAAGAAAAGTTATGACCAAACTAGATAGCATATTGAAAAGCTGAGACATTACTTTGCCAACAAAGGTCCGTCTAGTCAAGGCTATGGTTTTTCCAGTGGTCATGTATGGATGTGAGAGTTGGATTGTGAAGAAAGCTGAGCGCCAAAGAATTGATGCTTTTGAACTGTGGTGTTGGAGAAGACTCTTGAGAGTCCCTTGGACTGCAAGGAGATCCAACCAGTCCATTCTGAAGGAGATCAGCCCTGGGATTTCTTTGGAAGGAATGATGCTAAAGCTGAAACTCCAGTACTCTGGCCACCTGAGGCGAAGAGTTGACTCATTGGAAAAGACTCTGATGCTGGGAGGGATTTGGGGCAGGAGGAGAAGGGGACGACAGAGGATGAGATGGCTGGATGGCATCACTGACTCGATGGACGTGAGTCTGAACTCTGGGAGTTGGTGATGGACAGGGAGGCCTGGTGTGCTGCGATTCATGGGGTCGCAAAGAGTCGGACACGACTGAGCGACTGAACTGAACTGAACTGAAAAAAGAGATCTCTAAGCACAGACAATTTCACTGAAGAATTCTACCAAACATTTAAGTAATTACCACCAATTTCACACAATCTCTTCCAGAAAATAGAAGAGAAGGGAAGACTTTTCAGCTCATTTTATGAGGCTAATACTACCCTGATACCAAAATCACACGAAGAGAATACAGAAAGAGAAGACTAAAGGCCAATATCTCTCATGACGTTAAATGCAAAAATCCTCAACAAAATATTAGCAAATGAAATGCAGCAATGAATAAAAATATTTATATACTAGGACCAAGTGGGATTTATTCCAGGCATGCAAAACTGATTTAGCATTTGAAAATCAATATAATCCACCATATCAACAGGATGAAGAAGAAACTCACATGATCATAAAGCATTTGACAAAATCCAACACTCAGGGATAATTTTAAAAAACCTCAGCAAACTAGGAATAGAGGGGGAAACTTCTTCAACTGGTTAAAATGTATCTACAAAACACCTTTAAATAATATACTTAACGGTGAAAGACTCAAGGCAAAGATGTTTCACCATTCTCATTCAACATAGTACTGGAAAGTTCTAGCTGCTGCAATGAGACAAAAGAAAGGAAAGAAAGAAGGAAGGGAAGAAAGAAGACAAAGAAAAACATTATACACATTAAAAAAATAAAACTGTCTTTGTTTCAAAATAGCATGGTTATGTAGAAAATCCTAAGGAATCTACACACAAAAAAATCCCTAAAACTGGTAAGTTGAGCAATGTTTTGGGAAAAAGATCAACACACAAAAATAAATCACATTTCAATAAATAAACAAGGAATATGCTGAAACCAAAATTAAAATCACAATATCATTAATAATCTTTCCAAAGAAAATAAAATACTTAGGTAAAACCGAAAAATCATACACAGCATCTGTATGCTGAAAGTTATAAATTACCAATGAAAGAAATTAAAGACTAAATAGGCAGACATTCCTATTCATGCTTTCATGTTTTGGAAGTCTCAGTCTAATAGAGATATCAGTTATCCTCCAATAAATCTGTAGGTTCAAAATAATTCCTACCAAAATTCCAGCAAGGATTTTTGTAAGCACAGATAAGACAAGCCTATCCTAATATTTACATGAAAAGACAAAGCACATAGAAAAGCTAAAATAATCTTGAAAAAGGAATAAAGTAGAAGGAATAAGTCTACCCAAAACTAAGGGCCACTGTGTAGACATAGTATCAAGCCACTGTGATAATGGTGCAAAAGTAGACATAAGGGTCAATGGCACAATATAGAGAACCCAGAAACAGATCCCCACAAAACATGCTCAACTAATACTTAACAAAAGTCCAAAAGGAATTCAATGGAGAAATGTCAGCTTTCTTAACACATGATTCTGGAGTACTCTACAGGAAAAAAATGTTATACAAATGAAGAACAGATTACTGGTTGCCAGTGTGCAGTGTGTAGAGGTGGGGGTAGGTGATTGTGGCTATAAAAAGCAACAAGAGGGAACTTTGCCTGTAGTAATATCAATATGCTGAGGAAGGCTTTCTTCTCTCTCCTTGTTATTCTTTGGAACTCTGCATTCAAATGGGTGTATCTTTCCTTTTCTTCTTTGCTTTTCTCTTCTCTTCTTTTCACAGCCATTTATAAGGCCTCCTCAGACAGCCATTTTGCTCTTTTGCATTTCTTTTTCTTGGGGATGGTCTTGTTCCCTGTCTCCTGTACAGTGTCACGAACCTCCATCCGTAGTTCATCAGGCACTCTGTCTATCAGATATAGTCCCTTAAATCTATTTCTCACTTCCACTCTATAATCATAAGGGATTTGATTTAGATCATACCTGAATGGTCTAGTGGTTTTCCCCAGTTTCTTCAATTCTTTATTCCTCAGCAATCAATGCAAAGAAGTAGAAGAAAACAATAGAATGGGAAGGACTAGAGAGCTCTTAAAGAAAATGAGAGATACCAAAGGAACATTTCATGCAAAGATGGGCTTGATAAAGGACAGAAATGGTATGGACCTAACAGAAGCAGAAGATATTAATAGAAGAGGTGGCAAGAATACACAGAAAAACTGTACAAAAAAGAGCTTCATGACCCAGATGATCATGATGGTGTGATCACTGACCTAGAGCCAGACATCCTGGAATGTGAAGTCAAGTGGGCCTTAGGAAGCATCACTATGAATAAAGCTAGTGGAGGTGATGGAATTCCAGTTGAGCTATTTCAAATCCTGAAAGATGATGCTGTGAAAGTGCTGCATTCAATATGCCAGCAAATTTGGAAAACTCAGCAGTGGCCACAGGCCTGGAAAAGGTCAGTTTTCATTCTGATCCAAAAGAAAGGCAATGCCAAAGAATGCTCAAACTACCACACAATTGCACTCATCTCACACGCTAGTAAAGTAATGCTCAAAATTCTCCAAGCCAGGCTTTAGCAATATGTGAACCATGAACTTCCTGATGTTCAAGCTGGTTTTAGAAAAGGCAGAGGAACCAGAGATCAAATTGCCAACATCTGCTGGATCATGGAAAAAGCAAGCGAGTTCCAGAAAAACATCTATTTCTGCTTTATTGACTATGCCAAAGCCTTTGACTGTGTGGATCACAATAAACTTCAATGATGGGAATACCAGACCACCTGACCTGCCTCTTGGGAAACCTGTATGCAGATCAGGAAGCAACACTTAGAACTGGACATGGAATAACAGACTGGTTCCAAATAAGACAAGGAGTATGTCAAGGCTGTATATTGTCACCCTGCTTATTTGACTTATGTGCAGAGTACATCATGAGAAACACTGGGCAGGAAGAAGCACAAGTTGGAATCAAGATTGCTGGGAGAAATATCAGTAACCTCAGATATACAGATGACACACCCTTATGGCAGAAAGTGAAGAAGAACTAAAGAGCCTCTTGATGAAAGTCAAAGAGAAGAGTGAAAAAGTTGGCTTAAAGCTCAACATTCAGAAAATGAAGATCATGGCATCTGGTCGCATCACTTCATGGGAAATAGATGGGGAAACAGTGGAAACAGTGGCAGACTTTGTTTTTTTGAGCTCCAAAATCACTGCAGATGGTGATTGCAGCCATGAAATTAAAAGACGCTTCCTCCTTGGAAGGAAAGTTATGACCAACCTAGACACTATATCAAAAAGCAGAGACGTTGCTTTGTCAGCAAAGGTCATCTAGTCAAGGCTATGTTTTTTCCAGTAGTCATGTATGGATGTGAGAGTTAGACTTTAAAGAAAGCTGAGCACCGAAGAATTGATGCTTTTGAACTGTGGTGTTGAGAAGACTCTTGAGAGTCCCTTGGACTGCAAGGAGATCCAACCAGTCCATCCTAAAGGAGATCAGTCCTGGGTATTCATTGGCAGGACTGATGTTGAAGCTGAAGCTCCAATACTTGGCCACCTGATGCGAAGAGCTGACTCATTTGAAAAGACCCTGATGCTGGGAAAGATTGAGGGCAGGAGGAGAAGGGGACTACAGAGAATGAGATGGTTGGATGGCATCACCAACTCAATGGACATGGGTTTGGGTAAACTCCAGCAGTTGGTGATGGACAGGGAGGCCTGGCGTGCTGCAGTTCATGGGGTCGCAAAGAGTCAGACATGACTGAGCGACTGAACTGAATATCAATTTTGCTAGTTGACATATTGGCATGTAGTTTTGTAAGATGTTACCACTGAGGGAAACTGGGTAACAAGTACACAGATCTCTGAATTATTTCTTCAAACTGCATGTGAACCTCTAATTATCTCAAAAGTTGAATTTAAAAAATAAGTTTAAGTCTTTTCCTATCTTCTAATTATTTAATAATTTATTATCAATGTTATAGTAATAAAGACATAAAGATATAGAAATGAAGACAAAAAAAGACATAGGAATCAAATTACAATCTTATGGAGAGAAAAAGGAATAATTAATTATGGGATATTAACTAATACTTCATAATAATAATTATCTTTGTTGTGAACCTGAATCCTCATATGGGATATTGCAAGAGAAAAAGAATATGGCATTGTTTCCTCAGATCTTACATGGAACAAGGTGGTGGATTAAAAGCCAAAAATATTTTGGATGTGAATACAAGCTAAGATTTTACAATTAACAAAATAGCATTTCTCAATCTGCATATTATAGCTTTAAGTATTGTTTCTTCTGCCATTAATGTGCAGACTTATTGATGAGTTTTATTCTCTGATGATGGCATATTTATTAACATCAAGGTAGTGAATGTGAATTTTTTGCTTATTGGATGAGTCTATAATGCAAAATAAACATCTCTTAATTTCCCTGCAAGGAAAAATAAGTGTAAAATACAGTCTAGAAATTGAAGCGTAGGATTGGATGCTGAGGCCATGAGATTTTCTTTACTCTTTGCACCATCGTATAGGGATCTTGACTGTGTAGATAGCATGCCATTTGTGTATTGTTATTCATTAATTGATTTAATTTTATATTCATTTATTCAACTAACGTTTACTGAGAACATAGCATGTGCATAAAATTATGCTCAGCACTGAAATAGAGCAGGCAGGTAAACACCATGGGCCCTGCGGGTAGACTTGAAATTAACACACATCCGGAGTGACAGCATACATCAGAAAGTCTTAAACGCCCTAAGATACAGGCCATGTAAGCAAAGAACAGTCAGTGTTCAGGGAAAGTGAGTCTTTCCAACCCAGGGAAACTGGTGAAGGCTTTATGGAGAAAATGCTGCCTGATGGAATCTTAAAGGAGGCTAGGTTCCAAAAGCCTGAGAAAGTGAAGGTTTAGACAGAGGAGTCAAGGCCCTCTGGAATTGCTGGAGCAGTCTGAGGCCATCTAAAAGGATGGCCTGGATTTTAACTCTGACAGCTGTCAGTCAAGCATGCTTGGATTTCCAGGGACAGGCCAGTTATTACTTTACAAGGACATTTTCTTCAGCCATTCAGTATGTTTCTGACTGGTAGCTATTTCCTTATCTATGAAATGAACTTTACAGAAATTAGGAACATACAAATATCTAAAGTACCTAAATAAATATATTTTAAAATATTTTTATTGACAGTGAAGATAGAATAAAATAAAGTTGTCACAAGGGTAGAAGTCAGATAGGAAATCATTTACAAGCATGACTTCTGTGGGGGATTGGGGTTTAAGGATGGCAGCACTGAAGTTGTATATTTCCTGGTGGGATCTAAAGAAAAAGAGAGAAATAACTGCTCATCATCCTAGGTCTGTCTATAAGGAAGAGATCTTTACCCAAGTCAGTGAGGATACATCAGATGTAAATTTCTTTCAATTTGTGGCTGTTTGTACCTGGTGAATCTCAGGCAGGTAAATTATTTGAGTGCATATATTGTTGTTCACTTGCTAAGTCTTTGCGACCCCATAGTCTGCAGCAAACCAGGCTTCCCTGTCCTTCACTATCTCCCTGAATTTGCTCAAACTCATGTCCATTGAGTCAGTTATGCCATCCAACCATCTCATCGTCTGGCTCCCCTTCTCCTCCAGAAGAGATGTATTGTCTACCATCCATTCTCCAAGGAGTTTAAGAGAGGTGCTGGGATTTTTTCATGTGCATATTGGTTAATTTGGGATATCCTTTTTGATGCTTATGCCTTGTGCTCAGTCACTAAGTTGTGTCAGACTCTTTGTGACCCCATAGATGGCAACCTGCCAGGCTCCTCTGTCCATGGGATTGTCCAGGCAAGCGTAGTGGAGTGGCTTGCCATGCCCTCCTCCAAGGGGTCTTCCCTACCCAGGGATCAAACCCGAGTGTCTTGTGTCTCCTGTATTGGCAGGCGGATTCTTTACCACTGTACCACCTGGGAAGCATCTATACACTTTCATATTAGATGGTTAGTAAAGTCTTAATGTCAGGCAGTATCTGCCCTCACATTTTTCTCTTTCTCTATTCCCTAGAATCTGGACACCCTGACACCCCGGGGTGTGTATGTATGTGTGTTACGGTCAGGAGAAAAGAATGTATAAATCAAGGAAGGTGACCATGTCACATATGAGCTATTGGAAAACTGATCTGAAGTTTCTTTTAACCCCCAAGAACCACTTTAACCAGGAAATTTTTTTCATTTTAGTAAAAAATAGCTAAGTCAAATTTAACAAGCCTTGTGATTTTAAAAGTGTGTCCAATGTGACTTGTTGATTAAATCCCAAATAAAATTATCAATTTCTTCAAATAATTTTTAAAAACTCATGTTTTGACTTGGAAATGAAAATAGTTGGCCTTTGTGCCGCACCTCTAATTTGACTGATCACTAACATAATAAGAACAACACATATGTACGGTCCTTAAACATTAGTACAAAGGCCTTTCCTGTTCCTCCTACTTTCTAATTCCATAGAGATATTGTGAATTAATACAACAGACTGGTTTGAATCAGCACTTTTCCAAAAAAGAAACATTTTCTGAGCAACAAAGAGTGTTTTTAATTTAGCCTGATGAGCTGTATTTCAAACATCCATGTAGATAGGAGGTTTAAGAGTAATTTGCTTACACACACACACACACACACACACACACACAAACCTACCCCTTTGATGATCACAAAGCAAACTCTCATAATCACCAGATTGCAGTACTGAACTTCTTGGGAGACACGACATCTAAGAACCCACAACTTCACAGAGTTTAATTACTGCATTGCCCCATGGAGCTTACCCTCAACTCTGATGAGCAGATTTCATGTTAGCCTTATAAACAAAGTGTCTAAACTATTACCGCTCAGAATTTTAAAATTGCAGTATGTTTTCTTATGGAATCAGCCCCAAAATGAAGAACTCCTCCCCTCAAAAACAAAAAACAAAAAAAAAGTTTATGAACTGATGTGGTAATGTCAAATGCCAAATACCATGAAAAATATCCAGTATGAATTTTCTTTCCCATGTGAAGGTCTAGTTCGCTCACCTGAATAAACTGGCTTCTGATATACATTACATCATCAGTATGAGATCAGAATTTTCTTCCTTAGATATACTTAACGTAGAAACACGTGAAGCCTGTGTTTCTTTAAATAACTGTAGTTACAATGATTTTAAAGTATGTATGGCCATTTGAGTATTATTGAGTAGAAAAGTCTTAAAGCATTGGTTCTAAACTGTGAATTGTTCCACATCAGAAAAATCACTCCACACCAAGATGCCTTGTAATTACTCTCGGAAACCAAACTGGTAACTCTTCATCCAGATACTTAGGCTTTCTCTTGAAATCTGTGATTACCTTGGGGTCCAAAGAGGAATTGAAAGGTAGTTAAAAACAATACTAAAGACAACATAGGAGACCTAAGAATCCAAGGAAACTGATTGTTCTCTATCTGTATCTTTTACAAGTGTTAACAGATTGGAATTGTGGGTTTGTAGTTTTTGGCAAGCAAGCTTATTTTGTACTGACAGAAATATTTGGCTTTGCAAAATGTGTTTGGGTCAGGTAGACGCATAACCCAGGCCATCCATCATCGGGGCAGTGTCGGGACTAGGGGTTTGGTAGGTCAAAGAGAACAGGAATTCCCCCAGGATTTGTAGTGAAGAGCAGTCCATGGATGAGCAGGTTTCTGGGGTGGTGCCCAAAGCAACTGCAGGCCATTATCTCCTTACCTAGTTCCAGACATATATTTGCAAATTGCAGAGTGACTCAGACCTTCTTAAATGAGTTCCGTTCCATAATCACCTTGAAAAGTGGGAAGAGATCTGCTGCAGGTTTGGGCTGGCCTTGAACATTAAGATACACCCTGAGCAGGTGGGCAATTCTAACCTGTGCTGTGCTGGGCGGTCCCACAAGATGGGAGAGTATGTGCCTCCCGCAGTGGTCAGGCCACACCAGCTTGGCCATTCTATTCTGATGTACAGGACAGTGCAGGGCAACAGGTCTGGCCCTGTGGTGGTTGTGAGTCGGCAGGTGAACAGAAATGACAGAACATCATTATTCCTGTCATGAACAAGCACACATTTCCCACTGTGGATTGACTGTACTCAGTGTAAACATCCAAGTCCCCAAGCTGTTCTTTCAGTCTGCCGCCAATCACTCATTAGATTAAGACTGTCTGCGTACATATGCAAAAATCCTCCTTTGGAGAAGGTGGTCAGGCCAGATACCTAGTTTTAGGAAGACTAAACAACTTGTGTCAAGTGATACTGCAGTGTCACTAGGACTGAACAAGGGCAAACAGATAAAAATGTGATCCTTGTATGAACTCGACCTAGAGCACTTGATTCTAAGTCCTCTGTCCCTGCACTGACTTTCATTCAAACGACACAGCCTGGAAGGTTGGCAAGCAGCTGACGCATCTGTGCCATAAAAGACAATAGTGAGGGTCGAATGCAGTATTATCTAAAATATCTCCTTCTCCTGGACCTTCACACTTTCCTTACGCTTAAAGCATGCTCAGCCTTTCATGTATATCCTGGTACTTTGGGGGACAAACTCCTGATGTCATTTTCCAGACATTTTGGATCGTGGTAAAATCCTTTCACCAGGTCCTTTAACTGTTTCAAAGGCATTTGTTTTTGAACTACCTAGTTTCTTATGTAGTGTGGAAGCTTTGTATAATATTTTCACAGTTTATGAATTTAAACACTTCTTCATGGTGACCTATGCCCACCCTGGCACCTAGTCCTTCAAGCACAGGAGAATAAGGATTCTCCACTTTTTTGTGTTTTTAGGCTGGATGTTGAAGAGAGGGGGGCGTTCCTATTAATAGATGAAAGATGAATTTAATAGAGCAACTATTTAAAGATAAGCCCTTGCAGCACACACATTAAGCTGGCGCTTGAGTTCCTGGTTTTGGAGCGTCTGGGATCAGGAGGAATGCTAGAGCCCCAGCTGCTTCTTATTTGGCTCTCCATGAAAACCTCCCCCCACTGAAATGCCTGCTTTTTAGGTGTCACATGGTTCTTACAGCTGAACCAGCCTTTCTCTAACTTGACTGTTTTACATGCAAAATATTTTAAGTCAGATACACGTTAAGTTAGAGTACCTTAATTTCAATCTTTTAAGCTAAAACATTAAAAGACTTGTTTTCTTTTATTGAAATAGGGAGAGGCTCCCTGTAGGGACAATGGGGTCAGAAGATTTCCTTTCCTCCATTGTTCAGTGATTTTTCTTTCTGATTATCTTATGTTTTCAGGGTCTTGTTGTTCAGTCACTAAGTTGTGTCCGACTCTTTGTGACCCCATGAACTGCAGCACTCCAGGCTTCTCTGTAGATCACTATCTCCCTGAGTTCACTCAAACTCATGTCCATTGAATCAGTGATGCCATCTAACCATCTCATCTTCTGCCACCCCTTTCTCATCTTACCCTCATTTTTCCCAGCATCAGGGTCTTCTCCAATGAGTCAGTTCTTCACATCAGGTAGCCAACATATTGGTGCTTCAGCTTCAGCATCAGTCCTTCCAATGAATATTTAGGACTGATTAGATCAGCCCTGGGATTTCTTTGGAAGGAATGATGCTAAAGCTGAAACTCCAGTACTTTGGCCACCTCATGGGAAGAGTTGACTCATTAGAAAAGACTCTGATGCTGGGAGGGATTGGGGGCAGGAGGAGAAGGGGACGACAGAGGATGAGATGGCTGGATGGCATCAGTGACTCGATGGACCTGAGTCTGAGTGAACTCTGGGAGTTGGTGATGGACAGGGAGGCCTGGTGTGCTGTGATTCATGGAGTCGCAAAGAGTCGGACACGACTGAGCGACTGATCTGATCTGATCCCTTAGGATTGACAGGTTTGATCTCCTTGCTATCCAAGGGACTCTCAAGAGTCTTCTCCAGCATGACAGTTTGAAAGCATCAGTTCTTCGGGGCTCAGATGTCCTTATGGTCCAACTCTCACATCCATACATGACTACTGGAAAAACCACAGCTTTGACTATACAGACCTTTGTTGGCAAAGTGATGTCTCTGCTTTTTAATACACTGCCTACATTTGTCATAGGTATTTTTCCAAGGAGCAAGCATCTTTTAATTTTGTGGCTGCAGTCACCTTCTGCATTGATTTTGGAGCCCAAGAAAATGAAATCTGACACTGTTCCCACATTGTCCCCATCTATTTGCCACGAAGTGATAGGACCAGATGCCATGATCTTAGTTTTTTGAATGTTGAGTTTTAAGCCAGCTTTTTTACTCTCCTCTTTCATCTTTATCAAGTGGCTCTTTACTTCCTCTTTGCTTTCTGCCTTTAAAGTGGTATCATCTGCATATCTGAGGTTGTTGCTATTTCTCCCAGCAGTCTTGATTCCAGCTTGTGATACATCCAGCTCAGCATTTCACATGATGCATTCTGCATATTAGTTAAGTAAGCAGGGTGAAAATATACAGCCTTGATGTACTCCTTTCCCAATTTGGAACCAGTCTGTTGTTCCATATCTAGTTCTAACTCTTGCTTTCTGACCTGCATACAGGTTTCTCTGAGGCAGGTCAGGTGGTCTGGTATTCCCAACACTTTAAGCATATTCCACAGTTTGTTGTGATCCACAGTCAAAGACTTTAGCATAGTCAGTGAAACAGAAGTAGATTTTTTCCCCCTGCTTTTTCTATGATCCAGCGTATGTTGGCAATTTGATCTTTGCTTGTTCTGCCTTTTCTAAATCCAGCTTGTACATTGGTCCATGTACTGCTGAAGCCTAGCTTGAAAGATATTGAGCATAATCTTGCTGGCATGTGAAATGAGTACAATTGTATGATTTAAAAATTCTTTGACATTGCCTTTCTTTGGAACTAGAATGAAAACTGATCTTTTCCAGTCCTGTGGCTATTGCTGAGTTTTCCAAATTTGCTGGCAAAATGAGTACAGCATTTTAATAGCATCATCTCTTATGATTTGAAATAGCTCAGCTGGAATTCCTCCATCACCTCCACTAGCTTTGTTTGTAGCAATGCTTCCTAAGGCCCACTTCACTTCACACTCCAGGATGTCTGGCTCTAGGTGAGTTACCACATCATCATGGTTATCTGGGTCATTAAGAGGTGTTTTGTACAGTTCTGTGTTTTCTTGCCACCTTTTCTTAGCTTCTTCTGCTTCTGTTAAGTTCTTACCATCTCTGTCCTTTATTGTGCCTGTCTTTGTATGAAATTCTCCCTTGCTATCTCCAATTTTCTTAAAGAGATCTCTAGTCTTTCCCACTCTATTGTTTTCCTCTTTTTCTTTCCATTGGTCACCTAAGAAGGCTTTCTTACCTCTCCTTGTTATTCTCTGGAGCTCTGCATTCATTTGGTATATCTTTCCCTTTCTCCTTTGCCTTTCACTTCTCTTCCTATCTCAGCTATTTGTACGGCCTCCTCAGACAACCACTTTGCTTTCTTGCATTTCTTTTTCTTGAAGATGGTTTTGATTATCACCTCCTGTACAATATTATGAACCTCCATCTGTAGTTCTTCAAGCCCTCTGTTTACCAGATCTATTCCCTTGAATCTCTTCATCGCCTCCACTGTATAATCATAAGGGATTTGATCTAGGCCATACCTGAATGGCCTAGTGGTTTTCCCTATTTTCTTCCATTTGAGACTGAATTTTGCAGTAAGGAGCTGATGATCTAGCTAAGGGTCTAGGCAGTTTAATACATAAGAAACAAAAACTAAACTTTGGGGAAAATTATGTTAGAAAGAAAAAAGCAAACATTACATACCTTTCAACCCTTTCCTGAGTATAAATATTTAACTCAAATTTATTACATACATATTTTAATGAACTCTACACAGTGTCAATTTTCAGATTTCTGCTCTTAGACAGGAGAACCAACTCTTTGGCTTTAGAAATATGCTGAGATAAACAGCAGGGGAGGACATGGCTTCCCAGGTGATGCAATGGTAAAGAACCCACCTGCCAATGCAGGTGACATAAGAGACATAGGTTCGATCCCTGGACTGGGAAGATCCCCCGGAGAAGGAAATGGCAACCCACTCCAGTAGTCTTGCTTGGAGAATCTCATGGACAGAGGAGCCATGGTGTTGCAAAGACTGAAGTGACTTAGCGTGCACACAATCACATCACAGGTGGGGAATCCTTTTAGATGAGACTGGGGGAGTGGAGAGGCTCAACTTTCATAGCCAAACAGGCTCAGGTCATTAAGGTATTTTCTAGAAGAAAAAAAAAATTCTTGAAAAGAATTCTGCCTTCTTTGTAAGCCTTTGCCTTCAGATGCTAAAATAACTGATATTTTTATTGTCTTTACAGATGGTTTGAGGATAAAGGAGGGAAGGATGAGTTGAGACCTTACGGATGATTTAGGACTGTGGCAAAGCCCCAAACTGAAAGCCTGAAATCCCCAAATTCATCTCCTATTTGCTACTTCACTATATATTCACCCTTTCCCAGACTAGAACAAGAGGGAGATGCTTTTAGATGGTTGTATAGAAATAAATTTTTCTTATCTACCCGATGTCAGCCAGTTGTTTACCTTATTGATTTGAAAATCTCCCTCCTGCCCTAGGTCTTCCTTACATTGCCAGTTAGCTTCTTTCTAATGTCCTGTCACCATTAAGATCCCCTGATTAGGGATTTACAACTGCAATCTCATTTTATTATATATATATATATAAAGTTTTCCCCTACCATGTAATTCTTCTCTCTTGAGCATGAACATATTTAACTGAGTGAACAGTAAATAAATATTCCTTTTATAATTGATTTATGAACACTTAATGCAATTCAAATCAAAGCCTTCAATTTTCCTTTATCCTTCACATAGCTTCTTCATTGAATATGAAATTAACTAAGGTGATATTTATAAATTTTCTTCATGTTGTGCTAAAGTTCAAGTAAATTGAACAAAGGGCAACACCTATGGAAAAATTAGAAAGCACTGTATTTAGATATAACTATATCCAAAATGCTTAAGTGGTCAAGAAGACTTACTCCTGGTAAAACAATATTGTTGTCTATTCCAAACTGCCTCATTAAAGAACACAGTGAAACTAGAAGGGTTAACCAAAGACTAATAACTGAATTTAGGGAAATACTCAGAGGAAACATTACAGTCTGTGAAATAAACTTTTACTTAAAGAAATACGGAAAAATAGTCTACTTTCTTGATAAGAACCTTAGATTAATTTCTCTTCCCTATGATCTTAATAAAAAGCCAGTTATATTACACACTGCATTTTCATTTGCTTCTTAGAAAATGAGATTGAAATACTATATATAATCTATACTCTTCAAAGAAAAAGCAATTATATGAAATAGAAATTTGAAGGTATCAGAGAAGATGGGACCAAACTGAAAAGATGAGAGACAGAAGTAATAATTGAATGTTTTGTTCAGTTGGAACAGTGATGTCTTCTTTATCCCAGTTTGACCCCATGTGTGTTTCGAGTTCCCTCATTGAACATAACATGGTAGGCATTTCAGTGTGGTTCTGTAGAAGCAGTGAGCACATTTAGTCATGCAGGTGTCCTCTAAAAGCCTGGGCAGATGAGCCAGAGAGGAGGAGAGAGATAAGTGTGAGAAAAGAGAGCAGTGAAATCCATGTGTTTCAAACAAGATCTTTAACTGCCTCTCTTATAGAATGTCAGAAAGCTGCCTTATGTCGGAGAATGTTCCCTGGCAGAGCTCTCTTCCCCTGCTGTGGGGAGGAGACCGAAGGATTGCTAAGTTATAATTGCTGCTGTGTTAGGACAGCCCATCAAGTTTCCTGTCAAAATGGCAGAAGGCAGGAGGCCAGGCTAAGTTTTTGTGGTAGGGGGCTGCCTCTTCTTGTGCTTTGAGGAGTTTCTAAATCACCTCTGTCTGAAAATCTCCCCTAAGAAAATGCCTTAAAGCCCCACCATTATATTCATTCCTTTTGCATAAAGATTCCCAACCAGATTCAGGGGGAACCTCTTGGCTGCACATACTTCCCAAGAGATGCATCCACAAGTGACCTTCAGTTATATGGATTTATTGGCTTCACTCCCTTGCATTAGGAAATGGCAACCCACTCCAGTGTTCTTGCCTGGAAAATCCCAGGGACAGAGGAGCCTGGTGGGCTACAGTTCATTGGGTCACAAAAAGTTGGACACAACTGAGTGCATGACACATGGCACATAGGCTTCACTACAGATCCTATTAGGATCCAGAAGGAGTGGGATACAAGGCAAGTGTATTTTGGTGGCAAGTGTGGAGTGGAGACAGAAAAGTCTGAGATGTGATACACAGCCCAGATCTAAGAATCAAGTCTGGTCCCAGGAAGTCCAGCCCCTAAAGATAGTAGATTTCTATTTTGAAAAATGGAGAGGAGTTGAAAAGTGAGGTGGTTGGTACCCAACATAAACTTGACCTACCCAAATCTGCAGGCAAGTCCTGGCCTTGAGTAAGGAAAGGACCCTGTTAGGATGTCAACCAGTTATGACTCATTGGTAATTGCCAAACGGTAAAGTAAAAGCCCTTCCAGGAGTTGGGTTGCCTTGGGCCTCATTTCATTTCACTTCCCTGCATTTCATTGTTGAACCAGGAATCTGCCGTCAGGAGCTTCTCTTCCTTGTCAGTAGAGAGGCAGGGCTTGCTGTTTTAACTGGCCATTGTTCTTTGACATGTAATCTGCTGCAATCAGAGATTTCCTTAAAAATCGCCTCATGTTATTGGGTTGGCCATAATATTCATTCAGGATTTTCCATAATGTGTTATGAAAAACCCAAGTGAACTTTTTGTCCACCCCAATATTTTCTTACTTTCAACAACAGTAGTGAAGAGACAATGAAACAGAAGTGAGAGTGGGGTCACAGGCAAGGCACCTGCGCTTCCTGTTCTGCTCAGGTTATCTGAGAACCAGTGCTACACATGAGCCAGGACATTTCACTCCCCTGCTTTCAGACACAAAAAGGTCAGTGTAAAGAAAAGTAAGCCAGGTGATAAACCACCACAAGAAGGGGTCATTTTTTCATGTTTCCTAGCCTGGAGAAGGTAGAGGAAAATATTACAAGTAATTGGGTCAGGCTTCAGTAACCTAAAGTGCCATAAACAACACCCCTTCTC
The DNA here is from genome assembly GCF_032452875.1 of Bos javanicus. NCBI lineage: Eukaryota > Metazoa > Chordata > Mammalia > Artiodactyla > Bovidae > Bos > Bos javanicus. Next base: position 31,197,558 of record NC_083874.1, on the reverse strand, counting down.
ACTGCCAAAAAAAGCAGGGGTGGGGGCTAATACTGTCTGAATGTTTGGTAATGATACGCAAGCTAAAAGAAAAGACTGAACTATTTTTTAAAAACTCTCGAACTATTTTTAAAAACTCTTGAAGTTTCCTTGGAAAAAAATTCAAAGCAGAAGGTAAAATAAATGAGTCCTGTCCACTGGGCTGATTAAAGAGTAGCAATTATATTGTCAATCCTGCCAGGAATAAATACACCCACAGAATTCAGAATTCAGTTCAGTTCACTTCAGTCACTCAGTCGTGTCCGACTCTTTGCGACCCCATGAACTGCAGCACGCCAGGCCTCCCTGTCCATCACCAACTCCCGGAGTTCACCCAGACTCACGTCCATCGAGGCAGTGATGCCATCCAGCCATCTCATCCTCTGTCATCTCCTTCTCCTCCTGCCCCTAATCCCTCCCAGCATCAGAGTCTTTTCCAATGAGTCAACTCTTCGCATGAAGTGGCCAAAGTTCTGGAGTTTCAGCTTCAGCATCATTCCCTCCAAAGAAATCCCAGGCTGATCTCCTTCAGAATGGACTGGTTGGATCTCCTTGCAGTCCAAGGGACTCTCAAGAGTCTTCTCCTACACCACAGTTCAAAAGTATCAATTCTTCAGCGTTCAGCCTTCTTCACAGTCCACCTCTCACATCCATACATGACCACAGGAAAAAACCATAGCCTTGACTAGATGGACCTTTGTTGGCAAAGTAATGTCTCTGCTTTTCAATATGCTATCTAGGTTGGTCATAACTTTTCTTCCAAGGAGTAAGCGTCTTTTAATTTCACGGCTGCAATCACCATCTGCAGTGATTTTGGAGCCCCAGAAAATAAAGTCTGACACTGTTTCCACTGTTTCCCCATCTATTTCCCATGAAGTGATGGGACCAGATGCCATGATCTTCGTTTTCTGAATGTGGAGCTTTAAGCCAACTTTTTCACTTTCCTCTTTCACTTTCATCAATTAGAGGTGCTTATAAGGCTCTTGATCTAGACAAATGGACCACAGATATCTGCCTAAAGGTAAAGAGCTGTTTTACTAACTGTCTTGTGTGATAACGGACAGAAGCTGACAGTGAAAATGGCAGAGATGGTAGATGAAGAGGTCAGTCATCTGCCAAGACCTGTAGGCCTGGAGTGTGATTTGAAGGTTACAACACGAGGAAAGTCAACTTGCGCATGTGTGATTGTGGGTGTAGACTTCACCGGTCCTGGGTCACCTCGTGTATGTTGGTGTTTCTTCTGATGTCACACTTTAAATTGTGCCTCTCTGCTGCCTATTTCATCACATCCAGTGTGTGTGTTTGCACACAGTTGTGTGCAAGATGGAGACTTTAATCGGCTCTTGTTCTGATCATTAGTTCACAGTTTGTGATTAGGAAACAGTTACAACAATAATACAAATGAGAACAATTTTGAAAAATAAGAGAGTATAAAACTATATTGAGGGCATTTGTCATAGCACTAGATCTAGCAGCAAAAGCAATGGAAAACAAAGAAAGTAGAGACAGACTAAATATTTGTCAATAATTAAAATATTGCGTGTGTTATCACTCAGTCGTGTCTGATTCTTAGTGACCCCATGGACCGTAGCCGACCAGGCTCCTCTGTCTATGGAATTCTCCAGGCAAGAATACTAGAATGGGTTGCCATTTCCTTCTTCAGGGGATCTTCCCAACCCAGGGATTGAACCCTGGTCTCCTGCCTTGCAGGCAGACTCTTTACCAACTGAGCCACCAGGGAAGCCCTTTAATTGAAATATTAGTCATCAGCTAAATAAAATTATGTGGACCTTATGTTTTTGCATGAAAAGATGTGCAAAGAATGTTTTTGTTTAAAAAGGAATTAATTTGGGAACCAGATGCATTACTTTGATTCCATTTTTGTTAAAAGCCAAAAAAATATTTTTTGAAGGTTGGGAAGAGTTTCTGGGAAAGTACATTTAAAGACACACTTGAAGGATAGGTTTGAAATGTAAGATTTGGATTTTTATTTTTAATGACTTCTTTACTAATGATTTTTAAAATGAGTATATATATTGTTTTATTAATTTTAAAAGCCATCATTTTTTTTGTTTAAAAAAATAGGGAAATGGTGAAATACAAAAAAAAAAAAAAAAACAATATAGCTGCGAGGTATGATTTAAAAAACTGCACTTTTGCATTCAGACTACCTCCTATGCCAGAAATGGTTAATTTTATTGCAGTTATTTAGTTTGTGTTCAATTCTAGAGGGTGAGTTAAGATTGACAGAATTTTCATGTGTATAATTATGTGTGTGTAATTTCTGCTAATACATTTGAGAAAAAAGAGAAATTACGTAATCATTTCCATTTTTCTTTCTTTTTTTCATTTTTGGAGGCCATTATGCTTTCTATTTTCTTTCCTTTCTCTTTTTTTTTGACACAGTTTTTATTTGCACTCAAACATACTGTATTAGAATCTTTTGATTGTAACAGACAGAAACCCAGCTCAAACTGGATGATGCTGAAAAGAAAAGCTTAATGGGAATTTTGTGATCATATAAGTAAGAAATCTGGGGGCTTACATTTTTTCATCAAGATTTCTTTCCTTTTACATCTCTTAGTACTACTTTTCTCAATACTGTCTTCATTCTCAGTCAGGTCTCTTCAGAGTAGCAAAGATGGCAGCCACAACTGCCCAAGTCTTACATCACTCTCAGCACTAACAGCCCCAAGAGAACAAGAAGGAATGCTTCTTTCTCAATAGCCGCAACCAGTCCTCCCAAACCTATGGCCAAGAGGACGAGACATTCTGATTGGCTTGTCTTGGTCACGTGCCCATCGCTATGGCCAGGGAGGCAGGTCAAGTGATAAACACATCTATCAGCTGAGGAAGGGAGTGTTCCCAGAAGAAAAGATAATAGTTGTTACAAGAAGGGAGAAAGTCTGCCAAGTAGGCTAAAACAACAGATATACACTAAACGTGGGATTTAAACTGTGTCGTTCTCCATAAGAAAAAGTAAAAGAGCCACCCTCATCTTTTTGGTCTTCCTAAATTCTTGAAAATTTTTCCTCCTTAAGTTTCTACAAGTTCTGTGAAAAATCTCTCTCTGAATTGGGAGACAAGATTGCCTGTGTTTTTCTTCCCGTGTGTATCCTGTTACGATCGAAAGGTTCATGATTTGGTTTACCCAACTGTCCTGCCATTTGCCTTCCAATGGTTTATCTCAAAAGGAAGCTGGTAAAATGAAAGATTTTTATTTTTAAAATACTTTATTTTAGTGGGGGTAGGGGGAGAAAACACTGTTTCAAATGAGGTTTTTAAAAGCCTTGAGTTGGCGAGTTGTTGCATAAAAATAACTTATGTTCTTTTCCCTGAGCCAGCAGTCCTTTAAAAAAAGCAGGTGTTCCGGATACTGGAGATGACAAACAGCTTTATAACTAACACAAGGAAGAGCAGAGAACAGGGAACTTTTCTGCCAAGTGTTAAAGCCAAGGGCAAAATATTCCAAAATGGGCTTTTCTGTAACCATTTCAAAACAGAGGAAGCCAGAGGATTAGTAAAACAGTAAGTGTACAGTCTGGTCACTTTGAAGCCTGACATATTAGTCAGTTTGCTAAGGGAGTACATTTATGCAGATCTTTTCAAGGGAAAAGATTTTTCCTTCAGCCAAGTATGAAGACACAATAGTTTTTTTTTCTGTATCCTCAGTCATGCTAAGCATCATCAACATCTGTTGCATAATCTACATGGAGTGTGGCTATTGTCAAGAAGTTTACAGAATACTCATTAGCTTAGAATACCTTAGATTATTGATTGTAAAAGGCTTCTTTCTGCTTGTTTAGTTGCTGTATTAGAAGAAAGATAGGAAGGTTCAATATAATTTTGGAGAATTATTCATGCTCCCTTTTTAAAAAAAAATCTAAAGCAATCTGAAGGACAGAATATTCTGCAGCCCCTCGTTCACTTGGCACAAGGATAAAACAGTGTTTTGTTTTATTTTTTATGCTCCTGGTTTCCTTCTTTGGGAACATCTACAGCACATCAATAAATATTGTCTAACACTTATAGATGAGTTTTTCTACCAAGCATTAATTTTTCCAATACTGTGTAACTGTCACATCCATCTCTCACCTCCCATCCAAACCTGAAACTGGCTACCCACCCTCTGACAACACTGCCATCCATTTTGATGGAACGGTTTAGGATGGATGCTGGGGAGCAGGTATGATGGGGTGATTTTTCACATTCCCTAGAACCGAGCTGTCCAATAGAAATATAATGCGAGAGAAATATTCATTTTTAAGTTTTGAAGTAGCTGGATTAAAAAAAAGATTACAGGTGAAATTCATTTTCAACATATTATTTAACCCATATATTCCAACAGTACACAATTATTAACGGATATTCTACGTTCTTTTCTCTACACTAAGACTTTGAGATCCAGGTGCCTATTACACTCACAGAACATGTCAGTTGGGACTAGCCATGGTTCAAGAGCTCAAGAGCAACCTCTGACTAGTTGCTGCTGTATGGAGCGGTGTAGCCCTGGAAGGACCCTGTAGGTTACACTTACAGCATCTGCTGTGGACCTGTTATGCTTTCAAATAATGTTATATAGTTCTGAGTATCAGGATACTGTGAGCAGTAGAATTTCTTGCCCCCACCCAAATCTTCATTTCCTCAATTCTGTACCAAGATTCCATGTTCTTTCCCCCTGGTCAGTGTAGCTTCTAAAAGCCATTGCCAAGGTCATGATGGTTCTAGAAAATGTGAAAAGTTAGAGTCCAGGAGAAGCGTTCCAAATTTATAGGTCACAATTCTTGTTAAATTCCATATAAGAAAACACAGTGTTTAAAATGCATCTACCTGATTATTTATGATTCTCACAGATTTTTTTTTCACCACCCTCATGATTTTCTGCTGACTTGCTCTTAAATGTGTTTTATGTTCCAGTCTCAATTCTCCAGTGTTTTGAACAATTGACCTCCTTTCTGTTATACCTGGCCACACATTTCCACTAGCACTGCTTGATCCCCACACTAGGGAGTATGCTGTAGGAGGTTTGACTTTCTTTGAAGACTTGCTGTCTAGGAATTAGCACAATGCAGTTATATTGTTCTCACAGATGTTTTACAAGCACTTTAATAAGTCAACATATCCACTTGTGTTTCCCAAATACATGGTTAATGGTGGTATTGATGATAGATTTTGCTTTTGTATCTGTGTGTACCAGGCCAAGTGGTAGATGACGTGTGTGTGTGTGTTTGTGTGTGCATGCGCTCAGTCATGTCCAACTCTTTGCAACTCCAGGAACTGTAGCCTGCCAGGCTCCTCTGTCCATAGAATTTTCTAGACAAGAATACTGAAGTAGGTTGCCATTTTCTCCTCCAGGAGATCTTCCCAACCCAAGGATCTAATCCATGTCTCTTGCATCTTCTGCAGTGGCAGGCAGGTTCTTTACCACTGAGCCATCTGGGAAGCCCCAGTAGCCCTCCTTAAATCACTTAGTTATTTGAGAATAACTCTTAACACTTGGTTTCTGCATGGTCAATGGATTGATACTGAGCAGTCTGGGCTGGTTCTTCTACCTGGAACTCTTCTCTCACTGTTGGCATAGTTGTCCTTTTTTCTTTCTTCAAATTTCAGACGCCTTCCCTGACCACCCAATATTATAGTATATCCTCTTTGTTTTTCTTTTTTCCCCACAGTATTCTGTTTTTGCCTTCATAGGTCTTGGCAACACTGAAACATGCTTGTTTATTGACTACCTATAAGATCAGTCTAGTGTGTCTATTCTCTCCAAGATCCTCAACAATTAACACAGTGCCTGCTGCTGCTGCTAAGTCGCTTCAGTCATGTCCGACTCTGTGCGACCCCATAGACGGCAGCCCACCAGGCTCCTCCATCCCTGGGATTCTCCAGGAAAGAATACTGGAGTGGGTTGCCATTTCCTCCTGCAATGCATGAAAGTGAAAAGTGAAAGTGAAGGCGCTCAGTCGTGTCCAACTTTTAGAGACCCCGTGGACTGCAGCCTAACACGCTCCTCCACCCATGGGATTTTCCAGGCAAGAGTACTGGAGTGGGTAACACAGTGCCTAGTGCACAGCAAATGCTCAAATATTTGCATAAATATGTAACCAAGTACCTTGCATTTTTCCAAGGACTGTATTTTTCCATTTATATCGCTATAGTGATAATATCTCAAAATCATATTGACAGCCCTAGAGTTAAATGTGGAAGATACTCCTCTCACTAAAAATGTTTCATTGTTAAAAGTATTTCCTCTTCGTCTATTTCTAAATTATTAGTCAAATCACCATTGGAGGTCTCAGTTGAATGTTAAATGCTATTTACAAACCAAAGTTAAATGTGAAATTGGAGGCTAAAAGTTTTTTTAAACTTTAAATTGTCAGAGAACCAATGGCAATACTAAAACATGAAATGAAAGGTTTTCTCAATGTCACATGATCTAAATGATTATAATAAAAGTAAGTTTGTAGACAACTATACACATGCCATATAGCAATCTAGGATGTACTATTATTGTAGTTTAAGAAAAAAAGAATTCTAGTGCTGTTTAATGCCATGACACAAGTAGAGAAATAGGGATATTTCCATCCAACAAAGCAGCAGTGAGCTCTAGGGTCCATTTTTTCTCAGTGAATTCACCCAGGTGCCATAGGTTTTCTAGAGTTCATTTATTTAACAAATACTTATTTAAAGTTTTAATTGTTTACTTTTAATTCTTCTTAGAATATTAGCTTATTTAATGCTGATAACAATCTTTTGAGTAGGTACTATAACCTCTCATTTCATAGCTGTGAAAAGTAAGGCCTGGACACATGAAGTGACTTTGAAGGTGGTAAGAAGGGAAGCTGGGATTTAATCCCAGGAGGTCTGACTCCCAGATCAGGGTGCTTAACCTTTATACTGAGGGTTACTTTGTACTTTGAGTTTAAAAGCATTCAGTCTATCAACAATTACATCTTTCTGTATTCTTCCCACAAACCACCTTTAAAACATTTCCCATGCTTTACAAGGACCGTTTTTCATCAGCCATCAGCTTTTCTCATCCTGTCCAATATGTATTTAGCTTTTCTTTCCTTGATTTCTTCTAAAGAGGACCATATGTTCCCAGGACGAGGAATTGGAAACTGGAAGCTATAAATTTATAGAAGAAAGTAAAACTCGTAAGATAGTCATATCTAGGAAGACTGAATATCTTCCTTCATTTTCAGAACTGGACTTTCTGCACCAAAACTGTTTGGAGATAGGATTTATTCTGGTTTGGAACAGTGGGGATTATAATTACTTATGCATTTCATTCACTGACAGCTTTCTTCTGTACTTAGAGGTAACAAATTCTAATGTCTTTGCATGACTTATCCAAGCGGGAAAACTTTTTGTTCTATTAATCCCTAGAAGCTGATTAAAGATCAAGTCAGAGACCAGTCTATTATACTTTTAATCCTCATAAACTCTAAATCACTTTACTCCATCTCATAGCCATGGAAATCTGTAGAGCCATCCAGTTATCTCCAAATGCATGTTTCCGGTGCTGAGGTAGAACAGAGGAGAAAAAAAGGTATATTACTCATAAAGACAATAAAAACTCTGAATCCAAGCACATACATATCATAGCAATATTCAAAATACAGATTATGTGCATGCTAAGTTGCATCAGTCATGTCCGACTTTTTGTAACCCTATGAATTGTACTCCCCCTACTCCACGCTCTTCTGTCCATGGGATTCTCTAGGCCAGAATACTGGTGAGGATTGCCATGTCCTCCTCCAAGGGTATCTGTCCAACCCAGAGTCTCTTGGTCTCCTGCATTGGCACGCAGGTCCTTTACCACTAGCGCCACCTGGGAAGCACACAGATTATATACTGTAGTAAAATCTTGAAAACGTAAAAGAGATACATTAGAATAGATTCAATGTCAGTTTACATCAGTGACTGGAGAGCTATTAATGAAGATGGGAGAGACTCTAGAATTTAAAAGGGGGAAAGGATGATTTTAAAGACAAAAAACAGCCAAGTAAGAATGATTTTATTCAGGCTCTTGAAATAAGAACACCCCAGCCCTGAGTACCAGAGTGTTTCTGATGGGTGATGTTGCATTAGAACTTTGTAGGGAAGGACAGACATGTTACAAGTGAGATGATTTACATTTGGGATGGTTGTAATCAGAGGAAGTCTAGGTCAGTTAGCTGAACAGGAAACGTTTTTCTCTGTGTCTAGGAAGTTTCAGAGGGACCCACAGTTGTAATCTCAGCTATTCATTCATGAGACAAAGAATGGGAAGTTGGAGGGTCTGGGTCTGGTCTTGTCAGCACATTCAGGCAGAAAGAGGAAAATCTGTGTTTAGGCTTGTCCTGGGTAAACAAAAGAGTCATGTGCAAATCTTATGAAGTCATTAGAAAGAGTGGACCGTGGGTTTTATCAAAGTCACGGGGAGGAGGCTTTTTGTGGTAAGCCATTGCCCAGAACACAATAAGGTGGGTACACTTCCCAATGATTGTTAATATGTGGGAGCACAGGGCTTAGGCAGTTTCACCATTGTCAATAGCAAACGGATTCAGAGCAGAGGCTCAATGGACACATAGTGAGATGTGTGTGTGCATTAGTAGCTTGGTTGTGTCCAACTCTTTGCAACCTCAAGGACTATAGTCCTTTGGATTCTTCTCTCCATGGAATTCTCCAGGCAAGAATATTGGAGTGGGTTGTCATTTCCTTCTCCAAAGGATCTTCCCAACCCAGGGATCAAACCTGGGTCTCCTGCATTGTAGGCAGATGCTTTACCATCTGAGCCATCAGGGAAACCCCATAGTGAGATGTGCTGTGACTCAAAGGAAGATCAATTCAAGTAGATCTGAAGGCAACAAGCCACTCTTGGAGGGAAGAGGTTTTCCATTAAAAGGTATCCAGGAAAAAGGGACCTACTGAAGATGATGTAAGTGGAGTCCCTAGAAAAAGACCAGTCCACTGAACCCAGGTTGCTGCAGAAACATCACTTTGAAATCACAACTGCAGGTTTGCAGATGAAGCTTAAGAATGGGCAGTGTCTCTCAAGGCCAACATGAATAGTGTGTCCAAATAAACTTTAGGTAGAATAAAGCACAAACATGCACAAATCTGACTATTGGGTTAAAGTAATTATAGTTAAATCTAGCCATGAATACTTGTATAGAGTTTGAATCCAGAGTTCCTCTAGGTATCTTTACACCAACTTTTGCACCCTGCTGGTAGCTTGTTATGAAAGCGGAACACAGGGGAAAGATCACAGTCCCAAATCAGTTGACTTACTGAAAACCCCTTAATGCCTAATGGATAGTTGTTTGTTTGTTTGTTTGTTTGTTTTTGGTATGTTTTTGCCCCAGGGTGTCTCAGAACAAATGGCAAGACATTCATCTCATTGTAACTTTGTGCATGGTCTAATTTTTCCCATTTAAAAATCCCAACAATAAAATTGCCAATGATCTGTAAGGATGAGTAAAGTACAGTAACAGGATTAAATGGAATTTCACGATAATCTCAGCAAATCAGATTAACAATGCATAAAATTACTCCTATACCTAATCTTCTACTGACATTGCAATATCATAAGCAGCTAAGCTGCTGGGCTTGAATTTCATCCCCCTCCCCAATTTTAACTTTATTAGAAGTGCTAAAATGAAGCAAAAGGCTAAAACTTGCTCCAAGAAGAGAAAAAAGAAGAAATATTGCAGGGAAAAAAATCACTAGAAAGTGAAGACGTGATCATAGAAACAGGTCAGGTGAGAATGCTAAATTCCTAATCAGACTCAGCTCAGGCATACAAATACCCATTAAGTATAGACCTCCCACTTGACGCTAGTGGTAAAGAACCCGTCTGCCAATGCAGGACACGTAAGACATAGGTTTGATACCTGGGTCAAGAAGATCCCCTGGAATAGGAAACGGCAAGCCACACCAGTATTCTTGCCTGGAGAATTCCCATGGACAGAGGAGCCTGGCGGACTACAGTTCATGAGGTTGCAAAGAGTCGGACATGACAGAGCAACTAACACTTTCACTTTCATAGCAAAGATAAGCTGTATGTAAAGAAGTTTAAAGTTTGTCTGAAGATATTCAAAAATGTTCAAAAGTTCGATTCCTAATCATTCTTTGTCAGTCACATTTATTTGCTCTTGATTTTGTGGTTATTTCAGAAGTTAGAGCTGCTATAGAGTTTATACTTCTGTTCATCATCTATTTCTATACTTCAGCTCTATGGCTTTTTGTAAAATGCATGAAGACTTTTCTCCTGTTTTATGAGATCTACAGTCAAGTGTAGTACGCTCATACCGCCTCATCTTATTATTTACCAAATGTCTGGTCATATTGTAGGATGCACTTCCTTGTCGTCTTGTGAGAAGTGGAGCCACATGACTAGTTGTGGCCAATGAATTGTAAGCAGGAGTAACCTGTATAATTTCTGAGCTGGAGTATTTAATTTCCCATATAAGACCTTCAAGTTCGTTTTCCCTCACTAGAGTGACCAGCAATATTGCTGTTAGTGGCTGTTTCATTAGGCTGGTCTTAAAGTGAAAAAGATGTGAAGCAGAGATGCTGCTGATCTGGAATTACCATATAGCGAGAACAAGAAATGCATTTTTAATGAGCTGTGGAAGTTTTGGCTTCTTGTTGCCTGAATGTTTGTTACTATAGTATAACCTAACCTATCATGACTGATACAATTATATTTGCATGTGAAGTATGATCTGATTCTTGATATACTGTTGTTTAGGTGCTAAGTCTTGTCAGACTCTTTGCAACCCCAGGAGAACTATACCCCTCCAGTTCCTCTGTCCATGAGATTTCCCAGGCAAGAGTACTGGAATGGGTTACTGTTTCCTTCTCCAGGCGATCTTCCCAACCCAGAGATAGAACTCATGTCTCCTGCGTCTCTTGCATTGCAGGTGGACTCTTTACCCACTAAGCCACCTGGGAAGCCCAAAAGCATGGGCCCAACTGAATTATAGGTTCCAACCAGAAATCAGAAAGGACCCCAAACAGGACTTTCTTCAGTGATTCACACTCTGCAATGAGAAATAAAAATCAGAGCTTTTCATGCAGAGTTGGATGTCTTATTAAGCAAACCAACACTTAAAGAAAGGGAAAAAGAAAAGAAAAAAGAATAGTTTCTATTTGATCGTTGGCAGTGTTGTAGCAGGTTTATTCAATTTTTGTAGCACAATAAAGATATATTATGGAAACTGGGTAAAAAGAAAGAGGCAGCTGTTTAATTGTAATAATTGAATGAATAATTACATGGCAGCTCTTTGGCAGATGATTTACAGTGAAATGAATTTCTGTACTAATTATTTTCAGTAGCTAACTCTTGAATATAAAAATCTGCTTAGTGATGAAGATCCAAATATGAATAATATGAACTCCCTGGCATGAATGGAAACTGACAACTGAATAGTAGGGAAGAAGAAATGGACATGAAGCAGAAATAAGTGCTCTAAGAGTTGCACACTCCAAGCTGTGACAGGCCTGGGAGTTCTAAAAAAGGGTAAATGATCTAGTAGCTATGGCTGCTAAGCCATTCCATAGTTAGTACTAGCCTGTAGAGGCAGCTGCTTGAATAGAAAACTGAGTATCAGAGAGTAGTTGGTAGTAATAAGCCACTGAAGGAGTGGGCAGAGCAACTTATTAACTTGATAAAAAGTCAATGTTATTTTGAGAAAGCCGGATTTCTTGCCATCCAATCTAAAATCTAGCAGCTCTGTTTCAACTCCAGTTACTTCACTACTTCCACACTTTGGTGTATCAGTTTGTGGTTTAGGATTTGGCAAGACTGTGCACAGAAGCAAACCAACAAATGGTCCAAGTGAAAGCAAACTGATTGCCTGTGTGTATAAGCATAGGTTTAAGGCACAGTGTAAAAATAATCACAGGGAAACAATGGTAAATATGTAATCAAAAACATGTTAGAATGAACCATAACAAAAGAAATTAAAAAAAAAAAAACAGGGGAAATTTTCTGAAACAATGTCTCAAAGATTGCTTTTTTAGAGTATAGCATGCTCTTCCTTCGCTACACAAAACCAATATTTTCTCTCCTCAGCAATGTCTTCTGTCCATGTAACAGGATCATACCCATTCTTTGTTGAACCGTTTACACTGAGGTAACACTGGCTTACTTACTGTTAGATGTTTAAGGCAGTTGGAAGGAGATAGCCACGTATAACTCTTCAAAAAATTACTCCTTCAGTGTTAAAATTTGATTTTTCAAAAGCAGGCTGTCAAAATATTTAAGAGGATGGCAATAAAAGTGTGTTGTGTATAGAACATATCAAGGGTGACACCAACTCCATCCATATCTACTGGATGGAAGCAAGATGTGCTTTTCTGAGAGTTTATAGTAGGCAAAAAAAAAAGAGGCATTTTTATTTTAACCAGATGTGAAAGAATTAAACCCAATATTTTCAAGTATTTTTTAGTGCCATATGATGTCATCTGATTTTATATTTTCTGAGGGATAGTGGGTATTTTCAAATTGTTAAGCCACTTTCCATGTATGTACTTAAAGTCTTATATATGATAAATTACAGTAAACAAATTACCACACCGGCAGAACATACTTTTGGCTGTTTATGTAAGACAGCAGAGAGAGAAATTTAGTTTCTCAATCGGAAATGGGATCAAAATCATGTGAAATGTCTTCTTCTGGTCTTCAAGACAGTCCTTATTTCAGAGACTATGTACTCCTCATCCAAAGAGGTCCAGGGCAGGGAGGGCTGGGTGTGTCCTCCGAATAGTACAAGGGCCTCTTCCCTGCAGTGCCAACACAGCAGCCCCCGGACCTCGTAGGCACTACACTAGTCATCCAGGCAACCACAGTTTTTAAACAACCATGCCCTTCCTTTTTTACTGGTAATATGTTTTCAGTGACAGCCTTACACATGCTATATCTCACCGCCACTAACCCAGATGGGGTCAAATTTCCCAGGATTGCTGCGCCACTCTTGTCCTCCGGAGTTGGCAAGGGAACCAGGCGGCCCCTGAGCAGACAGACGAGAGAACTTGCTTCCTCACACTTTTCTCTGGAGCAGCATCAGACAAGCGGCCACACCCAGGAGCAGGAGAGTGGCCCTCAAAGGCTTTGCTGAGTGAGCTTCTCTGAGCCATCTCTCCCGGGGTGGGGAAAGACTTCTTAAAAACCATTAAAAGCTTTCCAAAGGGCAAGAGCGAGACGATCGCGAGCCAAGGTTAGCATCAGTGGTTCCACTCCTCCAGACTTCACTTCGGAAATAAGGAAGGAGTCAGTCACCAGTGCTGACTGACGGATGCCTCATCCAGCAGCTCTCCGCCCTCTCCCAATTAAGACAGAGCTGCTGAGAGTAAAGTTAATATTACTAAAGGGCCGTCGTTGTATTAAACGTTGTTGAATTAGAAACACCATCAGTTCAGACCAGTCTCCTCCATCCACCACCCATACTCAAGCACGGAACATTCCGGGCAAAGACCCCTCAGCCTTCCTTCCTTGGCGAAGTCCTCGAGGGTGGGCGAGACCGGGTTGGGGGCGGGCGGGGAGGACTGGGGTTTAGGACTGTGCCAACGCAAAATCCTCTGCCAAGGGGCTCCCGAAGCAGGGCAGTTTCCCAGGACCGTGCCCACGTTCCGTCGCCCCCTCCCCGAGTGTCTCTGCCCGGCCGAGGCTGGAACCCTGGATGGGTTGGGGACCAATGAGATGGCAGCGGTTGACGCAGGGATCACGGTGAGGGGCGATTTCATCTCCCGGGGGTGGGGGGTAGAGGCCGCCCAGCGGGGGTGGGGGGCGGAGGAGAAAGCGGGTAAAAAGTGGGAGGGGAGGAGATCGGAGACAGCCAGTTGAGCAGCAAAGACACAGAGGTGTGAGAGCCAAAGGTAAAGAAGAAAAGAGCAGGTTCGCGGACGAGGAGGCGGCGCGGCCGGGGCTGGGGGCCGCCGCGCGTAGGGCGCCGCGGGGAGGGCGGGGGAGGGTCGCCGTCAGTCAGGCCGAGCCCGGCTCGCGGGCCGGGGGGCGGGCGCCGGGCGCGCGGCGGCGGCGGCGGGAGGGCGCGGCGGCCCGGGCCGTGGAGACCGCGCCCCCGCCAGGCGGTGCGCCGCGCTCGGCGCTCCGCGTCCCTCAGCGCCAGCTCCGAGCCCGCCGCCCCGGGGCTGCCCTCCTCCCGCTGCCGCGCGCCCGTTGAGGGGCCCGGGGGGGAGAGGCGCCGGAGGCCCGGCCGCATTGTGACGTAGCGGGGCCGCTGCAGCGCCTCCGCCACCCGCCGGCTCCCGCGGTTCCTGCTCCCGCCGCCGCCGTCCATCTGTCCGTCCGTCCGTCCGCATTTTTGAGCAGCCGCAGCGCCGGGCGCCCGGGGTGAGTCCAGGTCCCGGGGTGGACGCCGCGGGGAGACGGGGGTGGGGCGCGACGGCGCGAGCGACTGAGCCTTTTCCAAGTTTGCACCGGGCGACCCGGGCGGGGGTCCCCCCCCCGCCCCGCCGCGAACCCCGGGGGGGCCCCCTTTGTGCGGCGAGTCCCGGCGGCACCAGTGGCGGCGGTGCCTCTGCAGAAAGGGTTTCGGGGGAGGTCTCTATAGTAACGTTGGCGGCGCCTGCCAAGCGGCTTCTCTTCTTCTTGAGGGAGGGGGGAGGAGCCCCCACCTCAGGTTCCAAAGGATTGCTCTTTTCCTTTGCCGGTTTCGTGTGGTTCTTATTCTTTCTGCCACCTGGGATGGTGTGGGAGGCAGGGATGGGCAGTGCCGGGGCTCCTAAGAACTGAGGTAACCAGGGACGAAGTAATAGTAATAGAAACGGTACCAACAATAATAATAGTAATCGCAAAAGAGGGACGCCTGGGGTTGCCGCGCGGCCCAAGGGGAGCCCCTCGCTCTTGGGCACTGCGGCCCCCTGGCTGCCCGGTCCTCTAGGGCTCCGACCACCACCTCGGGCGCTGTCCTGTGTCCGCCGCTCGTCCGGGTCAATTGTAGCCAGGAGTGTTTCTCCCCTGGCCTCCTTTCGCGATGATGTCTCTCATCTGCAGGTGGTAAGCGAAGTGACTGGTAATTTGGCTATTGTCAAATGCCACGTTTTGTTTATTTCATTTTTACGAAAGGAAAAGAGGGAAAATTATGAGCCATTACTGGCAGCCATACAGTTTCCACAGGAAATACTAGCATTCTTTGAGGAACACGCTACTGCTTGCGGGGAAGAAAGTCTTTAGGAAACAAAAAGGCAACAGCATTGTTGCTCATTTTCAATGGACCGCTAGGAGAGGGGAAACGTGGTGTTTTTTCCTGTGGGAACAGGCTTGCCTTGGGAAAGTTAATTAAGGAAGCTTACTGTCGGGGCCCGTTTTTCACTTGCTGGTGCCTAGACCCCACTCCTCCTGGCTATTACTGACAAGTGTCCATCAAAGAGCTGCGAAGAAGGGAGAACCATTGCAGGACAGTCTCACCACACACCATGTGCTGTGGAGCCCAGCCAGGATGCAGTGTGCAAAATGAAATAAGGGCTGTCTGGGGAGGTTTATGAGGATTGCATGTGTGCAGAGTATGTCAGTTCTCCAAGGTGTCACTCTAAACACATCATTTTCAAGCATGGCTTTCCCTGCTGAATCTGCAGAAAGGCAAAAAACCTATTTCTCTTATTATGGAGCGCACGTCCCAGTTGGGAATGGGTTGAAATATGTATTTCATTTGTATATATTGAAATTTTCAAAGGCAGAGAGGATAAGGTTTAGGAAAGCAGTATGCTAATGGGTTCACATCTAGAGAATGTCTGTTGGGTATTTCTGATGCATCTCAACGTTAAATTACGTTCAGCCTGGCTGGAATGAAGGGAGAGACCCTTCAGGTGCCCTTTATTTGAAAAAGTGTGACATTTTGTCCCCACTGCAGAAGTCTCTCTGGAAGGCAGTATTAACTGAAGATTACCCAAATATGTAGGAGTTTTAGGTCTAGACACAGAAAGAAGATGGTGCTTCTCTTAAGATCTTTGGACATCTCAGTTACAAATAAAATATAAAAAAAATAAATAATACAGCTTTGAATATAAACTTCATTTTATTTAGAGCAAGCATTTCATGAGGAAAGGTTACAATATGGTAGATCTGAAATGATGCTGCAGTTATTGATTTGACATTTACTACCGTATATGGCGTGCTGCGATTCATGGGGTCGCAAAGAGTCGGACATGACTGAGCGACTGAACTGAACAGAACTGTGTATGGATATCCAAAAGGTAGGGACTAAGGCAAATGAATTTCTCTGTCTACTGTGTCATAGCTCCGCTACTTTCAACTAGCTGTTCTTGTGCAGGTGTACAGTGGAAATTCAGAACAGAGGCCAAGAAACTTTCTGTGCACTGTTGTCTTGGAGGGAATTGCAGCAGTATTTTACTGCTCTTAAGAGGAGGAAAACCCACATAAACATCTAATACAAACAAATGATCTTTGATATTATCAGAGAAAGCCTAGAGTCATTTTTCTTGCCAGATTGAAGGCATTTCTTGTCAAAAGAGGAAATCTCCCAAGGAGCAGGTGCATCATTATAAGAAACACAAGAGAATTTTTCTTTTAAATGCAAAAATCTAATTGAATTGAATAGCAACAAGAGAATCAAGCGACACTCTTAGAATAGAAGGTTTGTTTTTGGCAGTCTGTCAGATTAGGGTTGCAAACCACATAGGAGAAATAGGTGTCCTGGGAGAAAAATAATTTCCTGGTGAAAATCAAACATTTGCTTCTGTGAAACTGTTATCTTTACGTGCTTGTTTCCTTGTGCCCCTTAGATTGGTGTGCAGATTCTACTTGCAAGAATTAATTTTCTGGAAATGATTCAATGAGTGGTTACTAATATATATACTATGCGTGATTTATGCCTGTAGATAACCGGATTTTATATTTTATAATTTATATATCTTATCACTCCTTTTTTAAGCTTTTAAAATTATTGATCAAAATATGTGTTGACATGATTAATTTTTTTTATTTTTAATTGATATGATTGACAGCTGGGTCCTGGGAAAGTGCTGATTGATTGCTAAATAGTCATTCCATATACACTTTGTACATACATGGGGTATAAAAATATAAAATGCAGAGTCTCTTCACAAAGAACTTACAAGGGGAAAAATAGGATACATGAAATATTGAGTAATGATACAAAGCATGAAAGAAGATATTTTATGATTAATTGCCCAAGACAGTGAGCAGTAATTGAAAAGGAATTCCCATGAGAAAGTAACCAAGTCAGCTTAGATGTTTTTTCAGTTATCCATTGCTGTGTAACAAACCATCCCCAAATCATTGCTTAAAATGACTGTATTGCTTGCAGTTGTGTGGTTGGTAGTTCGAGTTGGGTTCAGCGAGGTGGTTCTGCTGCTGCTCTTGGCTGAGTTCCTCTGTTATCTTCAGTCACCTGGTAGTTTGGATGATCTAGGATGGTCTCATTTACATCTGATAGTTATTAGGTCGGGTTAACAGGTAACTGTGGCATGGGCCTCCCATTCTCCAGCTGACTAGCCTGGGCCTGCTTGTCTATGTGACAGACAAGCAGTATTCCAAGAGCAGCAAAAGAACAAACCCCAGTTTAGGGTGATTTTTAAGCCTCTGCTTGCATTATATTTGCTATACCTTCCCCTCAGCCAAATCAAATCACAGGGTCTCCCCAGATTCAAGAGGGTATTGAAAGACTCCAGTTGCTGTCAGTGGGAGCTGCAAAAATTTGTGGCAATTTTTTTTCAACCTAGTATGTGTATGAAAATAATTGTTCCAGCCAATGTTTTTGTGCTGAGGGATAGTGTACTGTAAGCTAGTATACTTGGAGACAGCCCAGAATTGAGGTTAGGGAATTGCCCTATAAATCATTGTCCTGTAATCTTTGTTCTGTAAACCACAGAAAGAAAAGGAATGACAACGATAATAAAATTTTAGCTATATCCTATGCTAGTGGTGTGAGGATGGTTTGGAGACAGTAGGCTGGTAGCAGAGTCAGCAATCCATTGTTGAAGGGTGAGGAAGGCTCTGACAAAGGTGGAGGCAGAGAGGAAGGAAAGGAAGGGATTGGTCTGTGCATTTGGGCTAAGTCGTTCGGTCGTGTCCTGTCCAACCCTTTGTGATCCTATGGACTGTAGCCGGCCAGGCTCCTCTCTTCATGGGACTCTCCAGGCAAGAATACTGGAGTGGATTGCCATGCCCTCCTCCAGGGGATCTTCCCAACCCAGGGATCGAATCCATATCTCTTTCATCTCCTGCATTGGCAGGTGGGTTCTTTACCACTAGTGCCACATAGGAAGCAGGGATCGATCTGGGACATCCCATATTTTGAATTAGGTGACTGATTATACAAGGTTAGCGAAAGCCTAGAGTCAGAATCATTATGAGATTTAAAAAAGCTTAAGTGACTGAAAGAATGATTGTGCTGTTGTGAGAAATAGAGAAATCAATAAGTGATTTATTTGGGGGGAGGTGAAAAATTCAGTGCCAGGAAGATTGAT
Organism: Bos javanicus; assembly: GCF_032452875.1. Taxonomy (NCBI): domain Eukaryota; kingdom Metazoa; phylum Chordata; class Mammalia; order Artiodactyla; family Bovidae; genus Bos; species Bos javanicus. The sequence goes on along the minus strand of NC_083874.1, from coordinate 31,179,084 downwards.
TAAAAGAGATAAATGAACATGAGAATGCTTTATAAGCTGCAGAGTATATTATGAATGTTACAATTGCTTAGTGTTTAAATCACAGTGGATTGTGTACAGTTGTTTCTCTAGTTGTAAAGCAACAGAAAACAAATGCAATCTGGAGGATATCCTGAGAGTCAAAGGGAAGTCAGAACCATTCTCAGGATAGAAACGGAACTCCTCTTGGGCACTGGGGAGTAGAAAATGAAGGTCTTGTTCCTGAGGCACACAGCTGGCTGTCGGCCCTTGGAAGGCTCTGCCCTTGCACTTAGCAAAGCAGGAAGAACTCCTTTGGCCTAGTTGGAGTGGCAGGCACACTGCTGAGCCAGAAGCTTTCATTGACAGCCCTGCTCAGATAGCACACAATGGGGGAGTAGGTGGGTGCTTCCTCAAAGGACCTGGGAGCACTGCTGTCAGAATTGAGAATGGACACAGGGTAGCAGAACCAACAAATCCCTGCCAGAGATGAACACTTGATGAATTCTTTGGGCCTGGCTACTGGGAGGAGAAGGAAATGGCAACCCATTCCAGTATTCTTGCCTAAGAATCCCGTGGACAGAGGAGCCTGGTGGGCTGCTGTCCATAGGGTCGCACAGAGTCGGACACGACTGAAGCAACTTAGCATGCATGCATGAATTGGAGAAGGAAATGGCAGCCCGCTCCAGTGTTCTTGCGTGGAGAATCCCAGGGACAGAGGAGCCTGGTGGCCTGCCGTCTATGGGGTTGCACAGAGTCAGACACGACTGAAGCGACTTAGCAGCAGTAGCAGCTACTGGGAGGTGGGCAGGGTAGGAGGTGACACTTTCAGCACATTTACATAGAGATACCAGTGCATTCGTGACAGTTAACACCCATGCTAGTGGCAGGAGAGAGCCAGCACAGTGTAGGCTCCTCTGTAAACGTCAGTGGATGTTTTATTAGTGGGGAGAGGAATGCAAAACACATTCTTTTCTGTCTTTCACCTGAGGGTTCAGTGGAGGTGCTGCTTCGCCAGCCTTGTTTTATAGGTGGCCTGTCTGAAATTCAGGTGGCCTCCCTACCATAGAGTGCAGCTGTCAGGCTGGCCTGAAACATCTGGCCTCACTCATATCCCACAATTCGACTCAGCAGCACACACAGCTGTGCTTTATGGAAGGGCCTGGGATGGACCAGCTCAAACCTGAGCCCACACTTTTTTATATCCCAGAAGATATTCCATAAACATTAGTGAGTGAATGTGCCATTATCTGCCACAGTAACATTTTCTAAAGCAGTCTGGTCTGGATTTTAATTATTCACAGAAGAATTGGCTATAAAGTCCCTAAATACCTTTTGTAGATTGAAATGTTTTAAGGTACTGGTGGTGGTGGTTTAGTTGCTCAGTCATGCCTGACTCTTTGCCACTCCATGGACTGTGGCCCGCCAGGCTCCTCTGTCCATGGGATTTCCCAGGCAAGAATACTGGAATGGGTTGCCATTTCCTTCTCTGGGATTTTCATTATTCATAGAAGAATTGGCTATCAAGTCCCCTAAATGCCTTTTGTATACTGAAATGTTTTAAGGTACTAGTGTCACAGAAATACAGGTTTTTATAATGCCAGTTACAAAAATAGACCCTGGGGTTTTTTTGAAACACAATTGTCTTTACTTTTTGTATCTGTCAGGACTCTTGGCAGCAAGTCACAGAAACCCAGTGTTCAAGTAGGAAGGAAGGGACATATCCTGGCTCCTATGTTGGAAAAGTTCAGGGAGGACCAAGTTCTGATTTTCTCTCTTCTTCATGGTGGTAAAATGTTTATCAGCAGCTTTAGACTTAATCCCTGTGGGAAAAGAGAATAATTCAGGATTAACTCTAATTAGACCACTTTGATCATATGCTCATGCCCAAACCAGTTTTTTTGGCCAGAGATGGAATATGCTCCTTGGCTCGGCCTTGATGATGGGCGCAGTCCTGTCCTGGAGCCTTCAGGAGCAGGAGGGAGTCTATGTGAGGGGTGGCTGGGTGCCAGGGAAGGTGCATGGGAGGGTGGGCAGGTTTATGGGGGGAGGGTGGTCAGTAAAGCCCTCCTAAACCCCGTGACCTGAGAGCAGGAAACGGGTGGGTTTTAAAGAGAAAATACTGAAAAGAAGAGAGTGGAGGCTGTGCAAGCAGAAGCAGCAAATACCTATTGTTCCATCTGTTTTCCCTAGAGTACATAGTATATCTTGCTAAGCCACCAAGCCGTAAACCTGAGGATGGCCCTGGTCTGACCATCTTCCTTTCCACTTCCACCTAATCATTCACCAGGGCCTCCGAATCCATCTCTCAGTCTTACTCTTTTTCCCTACGTCGGCATAGATCAGCGATCCCCTACTTTTTTGGCACCAGGGACCAGTTTTGTGGAAGACAGTTTTTCCAAGGACTAGGGTCAGGGTGGGGGGTGGTTGGTTTCAGGATGATTCAAGCACATAGCAATTATTGTGTGCTTTCTTTCTATTATTATTACATCAGCTCCACCTCTGATCATCAGGCATTAAATCCTGGAGGCTGAGAACCCCTGGTTTAGGTCATCACTGTTTTTAACTCCTTCACTCCTCACAAGTCACCTCTGAAATGCTGCTCCCAGTCTCTCCCTGCCGAGCCGTTCTCCTCGCCACTACCTGAGAGTCCCTTCTAAAGAGCAAAGAGTTAAAATTGAACCACGTGTCCATGGCCAAATAGTACAAACTTCCAGCGGTAAAATGAAAGCCATGGGGCTATAATATACAGCCTGGTGACTATAGTTAATAATGCTATAGTGCATAGTTGAAAGTTGCTAAGAAAGTAGGTTTTAAAAACTCACCACGAGGAAAAATGTTGTAAGTTTGTGTGACAGATTTTAACTAGACTTCTTGTGATTATCATTTCATAATATATACAAATATCAAATCATTATATGGTGCACCTGGAACTATTGTAATGTTATATGTCAGCTGTTTCTCAATAAAAAAAAAAAAAAGAACCATTCAAAATTTCATAGCTCTGGGGAAGAAGCCCAAGCTCTTGACCATGAAGTCTGGGGTTCCCCACGATGTGTGCCCTGCCTCCTATTGAACACGGGATGGATGGGAGGAGGGTGCACAGTGACTTCTAGCTGCCCACGAATTCCCCATGCTGTGATGACCTCTCTAGCACTCAAGGTCACCAAGTGTCCATTTTCTCTCTCATTTTCATGCTTTTGCACCTGTTGTGGTCTCTGTGGAGTATTGTTTCTCCTTTCTTGACCTAGTGAAAAGCTGCTCCTCCTTCCTGACACAACTCAAGTGTTACTCTTTCGAGAAACCTTTGCTGGTCCAAGGCCCTGCCTTGGACTTGACCCTGTGGGACAGCACTGGGTATACTTTCTGTCTGTGCCGTTGCTCTGAACGTCTCGAGCAAGGCATTGCCTTTCCTCGTCTTTGTATATTTCTGTGCTTAGTAACAGTGCCTCTCATAGGGATGTTTTTTTAATTGAATGAATGAGATATGTGTACTGAGTTGTTAACCTTCAGGTTTTTAAGGTGATTTTTTTTTAGATCACCTTAACTTGATTCTGTTTCCTTTAACTTGATTCTCACATTTGCTTCTCGGAACATTGGACATGAAGACAGGTTACTTTTGAAAATGCTGCTCAGACACTTTTCCGTCAGTTCTCCCAACTGCTTGTTTCCTACTTGGTCACTAAAAGCTACCTTAGAAAAGAGCTGGAAAAATGCAAGTGGCCCAAAGTGAATATCAAGGCTGGAATCTATGGCTCAGAGATCAGATGAGGAATATTTTTTCTTCCTACTATAAAGAGGCTATCTATTAATTAATATCTGAGGTGCTTACTCTGTGTTGGGTACTTGCCAGCTCAGAGGCATTCCAGTTATTCTTAGTGAATCCTCACAGAGACTGTAGGAAGGAGGTACTAAGTTATCATCCTCTCTCTCCATCTGAGAAAACTAACATGTAAAGAGTTGAAGCAGCTTGCTTGCCACTAAGCTCTCCCTTCCTGGGGACTGGAAAGCTGCCAGACCCTCAGCTGGGCCATTGAGGAGTAGACCCCATCTCTGATTGGGCTCTTCTGAGTCATCTGTTATGATGCTTTCGTTGTTTCTCTAAAATGAAGTGACCACTTCCTAAGAGTAAAACATTCCAGCTGCCTCCCTTGGCCATCCGTTATGTCAGAAACACTATGGGAAAAGATGTGTTTAAAGAAGTAAGGACACCAGTTCTATAGGTAGTTGAAATCAAGATGAATTTCTACCTTAGGCATTCCCATCATGTTCTTCTGCTTCTGCTATGGCCAGACAATAGAGGCCTCTTACAGAGGTTGTCCTCTTGTGTGTAATGCGTAGGTCTCTTGAACAGACATTGAAGAGGCTTCATTCTGAGAACCACTCTGAAACATATACTAAGAATACACAAAATGAGCTAAAGATTTTGGAAGCCATAGAATGTTTCTTAACCTGTTTTGAGTCTGAGAGCCTTTTGAGGCTATGATGAAAGCGATAGATTCTTTCCTTAGAGAAAAAAGATGTACACACACACACACACACACACTGTGTATCTGATTTCAAGAGTTTCCATCTGTGGATTTCCCCCGGCTCCATACACTCCAGGTTAAAAACCTGCTTAAAAGCTGTAATCTGGAAGAACGGTAATAGCCATTGTTGAGTGTTTACCATGTATCACATGCAACCATTTATTGTGCTCACCATGTGCCAGTCCTTTCTGAAAAGCACATCATAGCCAACCAGCCCCAGAGACGTGCATGATGAGCCCTGTTTTAAGCTGTCCTGAGTGAAGTTCAGAGAAGGAACTTATTCTTCACCCAGCTGCCAAGTGGTGAGGGTGGAATTAAAGGCTGAACCCTGATCTGCATCACTGCCCCTTCCTGCAGCCTCCACGCCCGTTCCTCTTACTGTGTGAGACATGAAACCTGGCTAGGGAGACTCCCAGCCTCTGTCAGTCCTGACGGCCCTCAGCCTCTCTGTTGACAAAGTTGGTCTAGTGGCTGCTTCTGCCACGGGAGCCTCCTGTAATGCTGGAGCAGATGAAGGCTGAAAAGGGGGACAGAGTAAGCAGAGTAAGCAGAGTGGTTTCCTTTCAGGCCCCCTCTGCAGGTGAGAAGGCAAAGGGACCAGATGACAAGCCACAGATGGAATGAAGACAGGCTGACTGGTCAGTCTGGTCCCAGTAGAGCATGGCTCCCTGGAAACCAGAGCCTGCTTCTCATTTATTGATGATGTGACTGTTGTCCTTGTTTTGGCCTTCATGTAGTGGTGTGTCTGCTGCAGATGAATCCAATGATAAGTGCTCTTCAGGGAGCACACACACCATCAACCTCTTCTCTTTGCAGCCCCTCGTGAGGTCCCCTGTGCTTTCCCTTCTCTCATTCTATGGCTCCTTCTCCCCTCTCATCTGCAACACCCCAAGACAGCCTACTGGATTTTCTCAAGCGTCCGCTGGTGACCAGAACTGCCTGCTACAAGTAATAGAATCCATGGTTCATTTCAGATTTTCCAGTAGACATGGTGAGAAAAGTAAAAGGAAACAGGAAATTAATATTAATGTTTTACTTGGGCTTCCCTGGTGGCTCAGTGGTAAAGAATCCACCTGCCAGTGCAGGAGATGCAGGAGACTCAGGTTCAATCCTTGGGTCAGAAAGATCCCTTGGAGGAGGAAATGGCAACCCACTCAGGTACTCTTGCCTGGAAACTCCCATGGACAGAGGAGCACGGAGGGCTACACAGTCCATGGGGTTGCAAAGAGTTGGACGTGACTGAAGCTATTGAGAACGTACACAGAGCACACGTGCAATGTTTTACTTAACCCAGTATATCCAAAATATTAGCATTTCCCCATGTAACTGATATTTTAAATATCATTAATCAGATTCTTTGCATTCCCAATCTCTTTGAAATTTGGATGTATTTTAAAAATGTTAATTCTTATTGAAATATAGTTGATTTACAGTTCTATGTTATTTTCAGGCATATCATGAAGTAATTCAGTTATACATATATATTTATATATATATATATTTACATTGTCTTCTATTATAGGTTATTACAAGATATTGAGTATAGTTGGGTGCACTTTATTCTTAACTCAGACCAGCCACATTTGCCATGCTCACTTGCCACGTGTGGCTTGTGGCTCCCATTGCAGCCTGCAGGCTTGGGCTCTGAAGAGGCCTTGGGAGCCCCGAGGGCAGACTCAGTCCCCACCACCAGCTCTGTCTCCCCAACACTTAGCTTCATCTCCTCTGTCACCCCATAAGAGGTGTTGTACTTAATTGCCTGCGCTCTTGAACCTGGGCCCTTGAGAGTAGGCAATGTGTTGGTCGTCTCTCTGTCCTTGGTGTAGAGTGCAGTGTTTCAGAGTCCACAGTTGGCATTTGTGACCTTGAATGCATTAAAGGAGGGGGAGGTTGTATGTAATCTCAGGAACTGAAGAGACTGGTATATGAGGCTCACCTCCCAGCCCTGGCTCCTGCCTTTCAATCCCTGGTGCTTTCTGGTGCCACAGAACCACACTGGAGTCAGACCAAATGGACAGTCAGAAGGAACACTATAGCCTAGAATTGTGCTGTAAGCTACACCTCCTCTAGTATTGAATCCTAGGGGAACTTATTGCAGTCTAGCATGTTAAATCATAATGGTCTTATTTAACAGAAGGGGAAAGAAGTAAGACAGACCAAATACCAAAACAAACCTCATCCACTGGACAAGCCTCCTACTGACATTGCAAAGAAGGCCAACTGACATCTAGAATATTAAATCCACAGAGAAGGGATAGGCTGCATCAGGGAGCTGTTGCAGTCGTGATGATGAGCTTGCTGTATGCTTCCAGTGGTTTGAGAGTCATGACCACGCCCCCTGAGAGAATGGGAGATTTATAGCCCAAGTTAGTTTGCCTTTGCACAAACAGTATTTAAATTTTGCAAGGCTCCTAACCAACTAACATTCATACGCTTGTCTGTCTACTTTACCCTAATGATAAATGCTGTGTAAAATAATTCATTCAACCAAGTCTCAAAGGTTGGTGCTGCCACAATACCATACAAACCACATACTCACATAAAGTCAAAAGTTTGAAAATGGGAGAAAATATTTGTGTTTGATCTATTAAGTCATATAATCATTTTAAGGACCTCTTGTCTCAGAAAAGAGTATGTTGCCTCAGAGCCACTCAAAGGGTGCATTGAAATAGAAAGTGGAATCAGGCCTAACCTCTGTCTTCTAGTTGATTCCCATTTTCAACCTGGAAAGCTCATTGACCTGCTGGCGGTTTTTGTTTCTCAGAGTGCATACAGGGAAAAGTAAATCCTGCTGTCACAGACTATGTAGGAGGAGGATGAATGAAGTCTAGAGAATGTTTTGAACAATTTCTCAAAAAAATTTTTTATTTGGAACAGTTGGAGGGCAAAGTAGCTGCCAATATTTTTGCAGAGTAAATTCTAAAGAACTAGAAACATCATAGCATACATCCTATTGTAGATAACCAAACACTAACCATGTTTAAGTAATTTGATGATCTCTTTTTAATAAGTCAAGGATGGTTCAGGACAGACAAAGCTTTTCATCTATTGGCTAGAGTTTTGGGAAGGCTGCTTTCATTTGCATGTCTTAAAAAGAACCCGTGGCTCTCCTTATCTGCAGTGTCCTTCATCCTACATGCAGCTCTGGTGTTGCTGTGTTGGTGTAATTGAAAACCTATAAAAGGCCGAGAGCTACTTTTGAATTGGCTCAGTGAACTTGGACTGGATTTGTCAAAGTGGTGAAAGGTTTAAAGGAATTTTCATAAATGAGGTCTCCAAGCTGTGTTTTAGCCATACAGTTCCAATGAACTCCAAGGCTCGTGAACTCGGAGAAAAGCGCCTCTGAGAAGGGCAGTCATATCAAGATGGAAATAAATGATTCATTTTTACTCCCCGAGTTCTGCAGACATAAGCACACTTAGCCGCTGATCATCATAATTTAACGGTACTGTTGTGCACTAAAAATACAATTTAAAAGTCTAATCTTTAATTAAGTTGAGTACTTGCAGATTAACGTGGTTACAAATCTTGGGCCCTGAATGTAGCACAGTGTTCACTCTTGTTGCTAAGAAATAATAGCTCTTCACAAGCTACAGATTGACTTGGTAAGAAGAGGGACATAAGCTTTTCCTACTAGGGGACTTGATCAGTTCTTCTTTGTTTCTGTCTCATAATGTATGTGAATGCATTTCATGCAGCAGAGGTCTTGCTGCTTTTGTTGGCCACAGAAAGCCCAGGTATGCGCACTAAAGCAAACATTTCGAGGATGTTTGAAAGATCTTACCTAGAGCTCTTGGACAAAATAAGCTTCATCAAGTTTTTGAGTTTTTAATGAAATGAATTTGTCCATTCATTAGAATTACCAAGGAAATAGATTGTTCTTTAATGTAGAATTATCACACAGCTAATTGATGGCTTTGCATTCTCACCATTAGTGGGAAGCTGTCAAATTAGAATCAGCATTTAATCCAAGTTGATGGTTTTCCAAAATCATTAAAACTTGCATGTAGGAAATCAACTCTGCTATTCCTTTTTCCCTTTCCCTCTCTTTGGCAAACCTCACCGCGTGACACATTGTACAATAGTTTTTAAAAATGCAAAGCTAATGCTTGCACAGCATGAAAGGGGGTAGCGATGCCAGTTCATTTGCCTTGTTCCTGAAAAAGACGAAAGATTTCTATGTGCTATTTCAGTCAAGATTAGGCATGAAAGAATGGCCTCCCCAAGCTCAAAAGCAGAACTAAGAAAAAACCCACAGGGACGAATTTCTGTTTGATCTGTTGGAGGCAGGCCCTTGTACACAGGGCTGATGTTTCAAAGCAGAGGCCCTTCCTAAAAGATGGAAAATAGCAGAACACTTGTTTGTGTTGAGGAACAGCTTTTGATTGGCTTGTGCTCATTACAGGATTTTGTCCTACATCCAAACTCAGAAGAATCTGGGGAGATTATATCTTTTGAGAAGGGTACTGCTGAGGGACAGGATCCTGACTGCACCCAGAGTATATGCTCATGACCTCTCTTGGTGAGTGAGTGCATGCGTACATAGTCGCTTCAGTTGTGTCCGACTCTTTGTGACCCCATGGACTGTAGCCTTCCAGGCTCCTCTGTCCATGGAATTCTCCAGGCAAGAATACTGGAGTGGTTGCCATTTCCTCCTCCAGGGGACCTTCCCGATCCAGGGATCAAACTCGTCTCCTGCATTGCAGGTGGATTCTTTACCACCAGAGAAGCCCTGCTCTTGGGGATTCAGTTCAGTTCAGTCACTCAGTCGTGTCCGATGCTTTGCGACCCCATGAATTGCAGCACGTCAAGCCTCCCTGTCCATCACCAACTCCCAGAGTTCACTCAAACTCACGTCCATCGAGTCAGTGATGCCATCCAGCCATCTCATCCTCTGTTGTCCCCTTCTCCTCCTGCCCCCAATCCCTCCCAGCATCAGAGTCTTTTCCAATGAGTCAATTCTTCACATGAGGTGGCCAAAGTACTGGAGTTTCAGCTTTAGCATCATTCCTTCCAAAGAACACCCAGGTCTTATCTCCTTTAGAATGGACTGGTTGGATCTCCTTGCAGTCCAAGGGACCACACTTTAAATTTCCCTCTGGATAATTAAGGGCTCATTTCTGTTAGAAAACCTCTTGTTGATTTTGGTAAAAATGTTTTCTCAGTCTGTGCAAGTACCTGGCACAGTTTTAGGTTCATACTTATGATTAATACATGCTGGCTGGATAAATGAGTCCTTCAGCATGTCTTGCAAGTAAATGTATCAATTATAAGACTGAAGGTTTACTTCAGTGCAGTAAATAGAGGTTATAAACGCTTGTCTTCTCAAAAGATATCATTGTGTAACCTGTGTAATTTATATTCAGAGTATCCCTCTGAAGCAGGATACTGTCAAACACTTGGGCAAAATACTATGTGATGGAAGGTCTCACTGCCCAGCCACTAGTTGGAATAGGGAAGGAATTGTAAGAGTCTTAAGACCTGCTTTTATGGAACTTTTGATGCTAGAAGGGAATTTGGAAATTTGATAGTAGTAAGATGGAGAGATAACAAAACTGGCACACAGGTTACAAGCTTCTAGAGGGTGTTGATTATTTTTTGTTATTCTCATTGTCACCTGAAACACCCAACAGCATGCTTATAAACGGTGTGGGTCAGAGATGGTGCATGAAGGCAGACTGCTACACTGGTCATGAGTCTCAGAGCACAGGCTGGCTTAGTCTCTTACTGTGTGTGTGTGATCTGGGGCAGCTTACTGAACCTCTGGATATTTTGATATGATTTTATCTTTCACTACCAGATATCTGCTGATTATTTCACTTACTCTAAGTTTGGGATGATGGTATCAAATGGATTCTAATCCACTCTATTCCTTTCTCAGCCTACTCTGTGTGCTGAGATATTTGGACTGAATCAGCAGGCTTGTTTCCTGGTTTCTGATTGGGTTTGGTCAGTGAGAGGCATCAGCAGGAGATGAGCTCCTGGCACTTGAGCATCTCCCTAAGGCTACTTTCTGAATTCTGGTAACTATGCCCTCCTGCGGCTACTTCATACTGATAACTGCTCCCCTTTGGTCTTATTAGCTTAGGGTACTACACCATCTCTTGTAGTTTCTTCAAACCCAGCCCACACCTTTGCAAATGGTCTCTTTATTAAAATACCCACAAATTGCATTTGATTGTGCCACTCGTTTCCTCGTGGGAACCTGGCACAAGTGGTTACCTGTTTCAGAGGTCATTGTAAGAATGACATGTTTTAGGTAGGATTTAAAACAATGACCAACTCATAATAAGTATTCAACAAGGTTAAATATGATTATCATCAGCAGTTGTTGTCTGCTACAAAATATTGGGTTTGTCATATTCATTGTGATTATGATGTTTTCAAGTTTTTAAAAGACAAGAAGTAAATAACTACCATGTTGCAGATGTTAAAAGTGGAAAAAGTGAAACAGAGAAGTCAAGAAGGCACTCAGTACTTCCATTCTAGAACTGAAGAAGTGAATTGAAGATTTTTGTCCTTGTTTCTCTGTACAGGGTACAGAGTCGCAATAATGTCTGGAAAAGAAAGTTACAACTTCAAAGTATTTACTAACTTGAAACATAACCTACTTGGAGTAAATGGATATGCCAAATATAATACAGTCTATTTGTGACCGCTAAATAATAATTGGGTTGAGTCATGGACACCTCAGCATCTTCACCTTAATTACTGTAAGAGCTGGGGCTCAGCATTTTCACATTTATGCCCTCTTGGTGGTGTGAAGATATATGATCCTTAGCACTGAATTTCTTACAGACTCTTGAGGGTAGATCTATTTGTTTATACTCACAGCTGAATAAAAGACCAGCATTATGATGCTTATATAGTACACATTTTTCTTACTACCATTGAAGTGTTCTCATTCTTAAGTCATATAAAATAGCCCACTCTGTGATAATTGGAGCCATCTCATTTTAACTTATAGTACACTCATTACACTGTTTGGCAAGAATGAAAACTAATGCTTTCCCTGAAGGAGCAGTGATCAGTTTGAAAAACTAAACATCCTATAATGTCTTTCCATTTGTCATAGTTGTTGAAATTTCAGAACATGTGGATACATCTTTAAATATCCTGGAAAAATTGTATACATATTCACTAAGAAATTAGAAAGAAAGTGAGTTTCAGAAATGTCTCTCTCTCTCTTTTTTTTTTTTTTTTACAGTTAAGTGGAGTCAAGGGGGAGAAGGCGATGGCACCCCACTCCAGTACTCTTGCCTGGAAAATCCCATGGACAGAGGAGCCTGGAAGGCTGCAGTCCATGGGGTCGCTAAGAGTCAGACACGACTGAGTGACTTCACTTTCACTTTTCACGTTCATGCATTGGAGAAGGAAATGGCAACCCACTCCAGTGTTCTTGCCTGGAGAATCCCAGGGACAGGGGAGCCTGGTGGGCTGCTGTCTATGGGGTTGCACAGAGTCGGACATGACTGAAGCGACTTAGCAGCAACAGAGTCAAGGGAGGGATAGCAATCTGAAAGGCCTTTTGATGTCAGTCCATATGAGGATTTATAGATTCTCCCTTCCATTCAAGGCGCTAAGTGGCAAAAACAGATATCTCGTTTCCAGAGAGGCTAATGCTTCTAGAAGAAAGGATTATCGTTTGAACATTTGGATCTCTTTTTATTGTTTAACGTTTTCTTCAAAAGCGCATCCAGGTAAGATTGATGTTGTCTTTCTTTATAAAGAATATGCCTTTTATATATTGGGCACTTAACAAATGGAAACTTTCTCAACTACATGTTTATTTATTGTCTTAAGTTGTCCTTTATGGAGGAGACATCATATCCAAGTGCCATAGCAATCTCCCACTTGACCCTCATGAAGCCTCCCATTGCTTCCTTCCACCCATCTACTTCTGTTTAGATTTTCTCTCTTCCTATTTTTTTTTTTCATATTGAGTGAAATACAGTGGCATAGTCACCAAGAGGAACTAGTAATATATTCATTGTAGTTATTATTCCAAATGATAACAACTGTTTTCAGCACATCAGTTGTGTTGACATGCATACCAGCAGTGTGGGAATAAAATAAAGTTCTTAGTAGATCATACTAAGTGATCCTAAAAATATCACACTGTACCCAAGAACCTTCCATGGCTGGTTGCCAAACAGATATAGCCATAGGTTTTTAAAATTGAGTAATAGATGGTGTTTGCAAATGAAGGACATGTTGCTTTACATAGTCATTTGGTAAACATGCTTTAATACTCTTTGCTGTATAGAGGCAGTCATTTCCTTCTCTGAACTTTCTGTCTAGTGCAGGACATAATTGGCTATCAATAGTAGAGGCATAGGCCAAGTGCTGTAGTAGGAAGGGGTTGGGAGTAATGAAGTCCACCTAGAATCTGGAGGAAGGTGGTCAGATTATCAAGGTTTCTCAGGAAAATTGACATTTGGTTTAAGAGTTTAAGGCCAAGTGGGAGATCACCAAGCAGAAAACTTCAGGAAGAGTGTTAGGGTCTAACAGACTTGAGAAATTGTAAGTATTTTGATGTGACTTCACAGTAAGATATATGGTGTGGAGTGGCAGGTGATAATGTTAGCTGGAGCCAAATCTTTATCTGTTTCGCAGTATGGAAGAAAGGAGCCTATCTATTTCAGTGAGTGATACTAACAAATGACCCTACACAGACTCTTGTGTCATCTATGCTTGAGGTTCATACTATCATCTGTGTTGGTGACTTTCAAATTTTTATCTCTGGCCCTGGGCTACAGATCCCCTTTGTCCTCTGCTTACCTACATTTTGATGTTTCATCGGCTGTCACAAAATCTCCACTCCCACAGTAAACCCATCACCCTTCCCTCAAGACCTTGACTCTGTTCTGATTCTTAGTTTAGACAATGGCCCCAGTTTTCAAGGTAGTCATCCATGACACTCTCTTCCCTGGAACCCCCAGTATCTCCTGATATCATCTCAATAAGTTTACTTATTTATTCAGTTACTCTCAACATTATTGTCTCTTTTCCATGCCTAGTTCCAGTATCTTTATTTAGGTTGCTGTCATCTTTCTCTTTGGTTACCCCTGCAGCCTCTTAACTCAGCTCCATCTCCCTTTCTGTTCAGTTATCTCATGGTTACCAGGTTGATCTTTCTAATTATTGCATAAGTGACAGCTAGTAAAATTTTTAGCAGGTTCTCATTGCCTGTGGATAGAATCCAAAACATCAGCATGACATACAAATCCATAGGATTTTGGCTCTGCCTGCTTGTCCAGCCTCCTGGGGCCCATGATCAATCCGCTACCCTTCTCCAGACTTTTTCAGTGACATGGAGCCCCTGTAATTTCCCGTCTGTTAGTCACCTGGGCATTTTCCTGTTCCTGTTCCCAGCCTTCTTACCCTGTCTGCTCACTCCTTTGCACCACTGCCTCCATCCAGGTCAGGGTGAGGTGTTTCTACAAGTATGTGGTGATAGGTTTGTTTGTTTTCCTCCACTAGATTTCAGGCTCCTCAGCATCAGGCACCATGTCTCATTCATGTCTGCCATCTTCCCAGCACTCGTGTCTAGCTCAGAGTTACAGCAAAATAATAGTGTTGACAAAGCACTCACTGTAGGCCAAGCAGGGTGCTAATTTATTTACATGTATTCTCTTTTAAGGGAAAAAACAAAATCAAGCTATGATTTAGAAAAGGAATGTGGAAGAAAAGTAAAGATTGGGCAAGAGATTTGTTACAGGGAGTTCAGTAAAGACAGTATTTTATCAAAACAAGTAAGAATTGAAAAGATATCTATACTAGGGTAGGGTCTTCCCAGGTGGCGCTTGTGGTCAAGAACCCGATTGCCAGTGCAGGAGATGTAAGAGGTGAGGGTTCAATCCCTAGGTCGGGAAGATTCCCTGGAGGAGGGCCTGGCAACCCACTCCAATATTCTTGCCTGGAGAATCCCTGTGGACAGAGGGGGTCGCGCAGAGTTGGACATGACTGAAATGACTTAGCATACATGTACACGTGCACATACAAGGGTAGAGGCAGTAGAAACCCAGTGGAAAGAATTCTTCATAAGATGGTATGAAAAACCCAAACAAAACTTTCTGGCCAACCCAATGTTACAGTGATTCCTAGAGGTACTGAACGGATGGCTAGCTAGGTGACTGAATGGAAGAATAGAGAACCCAGCATGTGCTCCTTACATAGAACCTGCTGTGAAAGTTACTTTGTTTAACTTACAAGTCTGATAACTTTGGTGCAACAACTTCATTAGGATGAGAGGAAAAAATGTCTAGGTGCAGAAGTAAGCTATGAGGCAACAGCCCGAGAGGAAACAAAGGTACAAGCAGACATATCCTGAGAGAGTAATTGTGATGGCTCTTAAAAGAGATATTTAAAATTAAATGTACACATACGATTATTAAATTAAGTCCAAAATTGCTCAGGTGTGAAGTATGTAATGTAATTCAGAATTCTTTCAGGGTCAAAAAGTGAAGATTCCAGTGGTCATTGTAAGCTGAAGGATTGTCAGTTGGGGTGTTGTTGTTCAGTCACCCAGTTGTGCCCAACTCTTTGTGACTCCGTGGACTGCAGCACACCAGGCTTCCCCATCCTTCACCATCTTCCAGAGTTTGCTCTGACTCATGGAAGTAATGGTTAAAAGTGAGGACCCTGGAATCAGAGTGCCAGGCTTGAGTTCTGGCTCAGTCATTTACCAGCTATAGGACCTGGAAGAAATGACTTTACCTCCAAAGTAGAGGTACTTTCTTTGTTGGGGTGTTTTAATGATTCAGTGAATAAAAGAAAGCATGTGCTTCTGGAGTGGGCTGGGCTGTAGCAAGCAATCAGTGAAGTGTGGTCTCAGCTCCGTGTAAACCCGAACGACTTAGTAAAGGTGGGAAAGGGAGCAGTGACTGTATTCGCACTTACACTCATGGATTTCGATGGGCTTTCATCATGTTTGGTAGATGTGTTAATATGGGTGAAGTGTTGCCTTGTTTCATATTTAAAATGACAATTTTGTTTCGTAAGATACACTTCAAGGGACTTTGTTTTTGCTACGCTTCAGCCTAAGTGCACTTAGTTTTCCCACATACTTCCTGAAAATAGTTGGTCAGGTGAACAATAAAAGTGATCAGTAATCATTTAAGACACAGTGTATTAAAATATGATACCTAGTTAAGTCCTTATGGTGGGAATTTTCGAGTTCATTGGTGTTGAATGTTCATTAAATAGTCCCTTTTACTATTCATTATTTTAGCTAATTAAACATCTTAATAGAAAAAATCCTTGAAATATGCCACTTTCCAAATGTTTCCCAAGATATAATTCATATATATTTCAAGATAAAAATATTGTGTCCTTAAGGAGAATTGCCCAGAAATAAATATATATTGATTTAAGTACTAACTGATAATGAACACAGAATTAACCTGTAGGATTGACTTAACAAGTCTTTTCTAAATGTCTGCTTTTTATCTTCGTCTTCCTCAGTTTCTTTGATTGATGCAGACACAAAGCGTTTAGTGTGTGTGCATGTAAGCTAAGTTGCTTCAGTCATGTCCAACTCTTTGTGACCCTATGGACTCTAGCCTACCAGGTTTCTCTGTCCATAGGATTCTCCAGGCAAGAATATTGGAGTGGGTTGTCATGCCCTTCTCCAGGGGATCTTCCCTACCCAAGGATCAGACCCACATCTTATGAGACCTGCACTGGCAGGCGGGTTCTTTACCACCAGAGCCACCTGAGAAGAACATAACATTTGGTGGCGCTTCTCAATCCACTGTCATTCTCTGTACCTTTACCTTATGTTATTTTTTGTGTTGTAGCACTTATCCCAACTTAACATAAACTAGCTTTATTTGCTTATTTATCATCCATCTCCCCAACCTGAATAGAAGTTGCTGTGTGCAAGACTTTCATTTGTTCACTGCTATATTCCCCAAACCTACCATAATGCCTGGCAGAAATTCAGTAAATATTTGTTGAAAGAAGAAATGTACATATGTAAGTTTGTGCTTAGTCAAGACTCCTAGACAAGATTGTGCTGCTACATGGATGTATTTTTGTAAACATTGTTTACTGAATATAATGTAATGCTTATTCACTAAAAACTCAAAACAAAATTTTGGAAATACAAGGAAATATCAATTAAAAAAATGTTAAATCATTCTCCAACCCTGAGAAAATGATGACATTTTGTTGTGTTATCCCCTTCATGTATTTGATGTCACATCATAATTATGTGCCATCCTGGATATATTATTTTATATGCTGGATTTCTTTCACTTGTATTATATCATCAGCATCTTTCTATACTTTTACAAATATTTTCTAAAGACTTCTATTTTAAATAGTAGAGTTGAAATCCTTTTCTTCTACCTCCAAACAACATAAGTAATGAAAAAACAGAGAAGAAAATCCATCTGTGATGAAACAAGTCATTAGCAGCAACCCCAGAGCACAAACTTTGAAGTACACCTGCCAAGTCTATAACATATGGATACAGGTGAAGGAAGACTTAAGAAACTACCATTATTCCATCATCTTGGACCTTGAACAAGGTGCAGATTTCCTTCAAATCAAGTACACTTCCATCCAAGACATCTCCAGTGTTTCCTTAATTAACCTAGAGCCGTAGATAGACTCTGGGAGAAGTTGGAGTGACTCTGTAAATATCCAGACATCGCCACTGAAAGGCGGACAAGATGGAACTGGAGGAGAAGTGATTCTGAGGTGCCATGTTCATTTTCCTCTCCCAACCTGCTAGCTGGGGGTGTCCAGTGGAAGTGAAGTGTGAGGAGGGCGGGGAGGCAGCCGTTGCCTGTAGGGGCCCACTGGGGCAAGCAGAGGGAGGAGCAGGGGGCAGCAGAAAGGAAAGGCTTTCTGCAAGAGCTTGCCAAGGCTTTTAGGGAGATGCGTTACTTATTTCAGACTGAGAATGTACTGAGACACTGAATAATATTTGGTGAACTTAAAGAGTGAATACTTTCTCCTTATCCTGTTTGATAGAGAGACATGGCCACTAGGGAGAAACTAACCCATTAAGATTAGAAATGAGAATGAAATAGCTGAGCTTGTGCAAACTTCATGTAGTTTACAGAAAGAGGTTAGCACAAAGATAAGGGCCATAAATCAAAGATTAAGCAACATGGCACAAAAGGGCATGTTTCTGCAGTTGTAAAAAGAGCTTTGCAGCAAAAGGTGAAGCTGAGCTTTTCAAATTGCTGGAATGTCACTGTTTATTTATGAGGCAAGATAAAACTCATTTTTAGATAAATGACTAAATTGAAATACTATAATACGTACCATTCAGGTGCTGTTATAGTTTTAAAATGTGACTATAAAAATGTCACATTATTATGGATCCTATTTGTTGGTTGGGTATTTTCCGAGTCCCGTCTACTCAGTGTATTGACTCCCACTAGGTTTTACTGCTGCCCGCCTTGTGTAGCCAGTACACAGTAGCTATTATAAAAGCAAGATAGAGTTCTTTTCTACCTTGCAGAGCTCTGAAGAGTTTCGGGAATGTGGGCCAGAGCTCGTGTTGTTGTTTATGGTATTAGATGGAGTAGAAATAAAGGCCCTTTGCTGACAGAGACCATACCTCATTTACAAAAAAGCAGTGGGTTCTTCAAAATTCAAATCTATATTTCATTTGAAACTTGAAAATCTTACATTCTAGTTGTTTCCCATTTCCCTTGAGCAGCTCTGCCGGATTTAGGCAAGGCTGAGTTTACTTTGTGAGTGTGCAAGTGCTTAGTCGTGTCTGACTCTTTGCAACCCCATGGACTGTAGCCCACCAGGCTCCTCTGTCCATGAGATTTCCCAGGCAAGAGTACTGGAGTGGGTTGCCATTTCCTTCTCCAGGGGATCTTCCTAACCTAGGGATCAAACCTGAGTTTCTTGCATCTCCTGTATTGGCAGGCGGTTCTTGACCTGCCTGAGCTGGTAACTCACTAAAAAAACCCATTGCGTGACTGCATGACAGTGGCAGTCCTGTATTTTGTGTGCCTCGCTGGTTAGTCATGTTCACAAATTGCACTTTACATTTCATCATGCTACCAGTAAGGTTTTTGGAGATAGTTGGGAATAAGTCAGAAACAATGGGCAAATGGAAGCTGTGTTTGGGTATGGAGGCCACTAGGAAGAGCAGGTTGATATGGAAAACTGAGCTTTGGGAAGCACAGAGCAGTGGATTAAGAGGGTAAGTCAGGTGACAGTATGAGAGGAGGCTGTAACAGGCTTGCAACTTCTGAAGAGGTGATAAGAAGAAGAACTCAGGGAAATGAAAACAGAGTGGCAAACCAGTGATAGGAAAGATGTTCAAACCATATGCAGGCACTGTCCTAGGTGCTTTACAAATGTTAACTCAGCTTCACCATAGCCCAGTGAGCTAGGAATGACTAGCATCTCCACTGTATAGGTGGAGAAAAAAATTGAAGTGAAGGAAGTTTTAAAGCGGGAGAAGGCAATGGCACCCCACTCCAGTACTCTTGCCTGGAAAATCCCATGGATGGAGGAGCCTGGAAGGCTGCAGTCCATGAGGTCACTGAGGGTCAGACACAACTGAGCAACTTCACTTTCACTTTTCACTTTCATGTATTGGAGAAGTAAATGGCAACCCACTCCAGTGTTATTGCCTGGAGAATCCTAGGGACGGGAGAGCCTACCGTCTATGGGGTCGCACAGAGTCGGACACAATTGAAGCGAGTTAGCAGCAGTAGCAGCAGCAAGTTTTAAAGCACTTTGCTCAAGTTACACAGCTAACAAGAGGCCCAGCTGGGATTTGAACCTGGTACCTCAGATCCAAGCCCATGCCCTTGGTCCTTATATTGCTTTGTCTCTCAGACATCTGTGACAAATTAAGATGCTTTGTAAAAGTTTAAGTGTTCACTGTACAAACGAATGAGTTGGCAGTTAGGTCTTTGTTCGAGGTCAACACTTGATTCATACTTGAGACACTTACAGGGTAGAAGTAATGAGTAAGAGTGGGCACACAGGGTCGTATCAATGGACAGAAGTTAGTGAAATTTAAAGAGGAAAATATAGGGTGGATTAGAGAAATTATTGTAATAATGAAGCCTCATCTTCAAACTGGGTTCATATTAGACAAATTGTTACTTTTAGAACCCACTTCAGTATTCTTGCCTGGAAAATCCCATGGACAGAGGAGCCTGGTGGGCTACAGTCCATGGGGTCGCAAAGAGTCGGACACGACTGAGTGACTTCATACACAGTCTGTAATTGAAAAATTTCCTTATAGAAAATGTGCGAATATTGTGCAGTTTTACAGTTCTGTTGTTCAGTCTCTAAACTGTGTTTGGCTGTTTGCAACCCCATGAACTGCAGGCTTCCCTGACCTTAACTGTCTCCTGGAGTTTGCTCAAACTCACATAGTGTGCTTAAACTCATGTACTTTACGGTAGTCCTAGAATAAACAGCATGTGAACTATTTCGTTGTCCCCTATGCAAATGAATTAGCCACAGAATTTAGGTAAGTGTCCAGTAATTAGTGGATTTTTCTTTTCAATTTAGGACACTTAGGCAAAAATTATGTTGATCCTCTTGGTGTGGATTTAGTTCAGTGTTTAGGAAGTATTATTAAATTGCCAGAGATATTATTAAATCACTATAGGTTTGGCCAGAATGTACTTTTAAATGTATTTGACAATGTGCCTTCACTTTTAACAACTAACACAATTAAAAGTGTAGGAGGAAGACTTTTAGGCAATTTAAATACACGTTTTCAATAACCGGTGTACGAGACAGCAAAAGAGACACTAATGTATAGAACAGTCTTATGGACTCTGTGGGAGAGGGAGAGGGTGGGAAGATTTGGGAGAATGGCACTGAAACATGTAAAATATCATGTGAGAAACGAGTTGCCAGTCCAGGTTCGATGCACGATACTGGATGCTTGGGGCTAGTGCACTGGGATGACCCAGAGGGATGGTATGGGGAGGGAGGAGGGTTCAGGATGGGAACACATGTATACCTGTGGCGGATTCATTTTGATATTTGGCAAAACTAATACAATTATGTAAAGTTTAAAAATAAAATAAAATTTAAAAAAAAATACACATTTTCAAGCATGTTTTTCCTGTTTCTTTTTTCTTGACAACCAAGATATTGTATAATTGTTTTTAAAATAAAAATAAAACCTAATGTTTTAGATTCATTTTTAGTGAAATGTATTTGTTAGGGAGAGCAGTTTTATAGACAAGTTTCA
Organism: Bos javanicus; assembly: GCF_032452875.1. Taxonomy (NCBI): domain Eukaryota; kingdom Metazoa; phylum Chordata; class Mammalia; order Artiodactyla; family Bovidae; genus Bos; species Bos javanicus. The sequence goes on along the minus strand of NC_083874.1, from coordinate 31,158,354 downwards.
GTTGAACAATTGTCAAAGACCCAAAGGATAGGCTTCTTTATATGCCGTATGTAGGGCTGTGTATTGACAATGTCAAAGCAACTGCTTAGTTCAATTAACGATTTGATTCTGGAATCAAATAAGAAAAACTAATTATTTGGTAAAAATAATGTTTTTGTTATTTTCTCTCATCTTCTTCAGTCAAAAGTACCCACTTGTAGTTGTAGAGAAGCTGATGCACCAGCTCTTACAAAAAATAAAAGGTGCTTCATTTATGATGTTGCAGGAAGCCTGACTCCAGTAACCTTTAATACTGGCTAGTTTTGGCAGATGGAGAAGGAAATGGCAACGCACTCCAGTACTCCTGCCTGGAAAATCCCAGGGACGCGGGAGCCTGGTGGGCTGCCGTCTATGGGGTTGCACAGAGTCGGACACGACTGAAGTGACTTAGCAGCAGCAGCAGTTTTGGCAAATGGTTACTCTGGACTCTAACTGTTATACTTTGGGACTCCTGGGAAGTAGACTATATGCCGGAAGTTTATCAGAGAGTGCTCTTGGGATCAACACCTGTGGAAGGGAGTGGGCAGGAGAAGCTGGGCTCTGATGCTGTCTCACCAAAGGCCTCAGTTGATCAGCAGAGAGTGGAGGATCTCTGTTTAGCCAGGGGCGATTCCCAGAGAAGAGGACAGCTGAGGGCTGTCGGGCAACATCATTCCCAGCAACTGGGGATGATGTCCTTCCATCCTAAACTGGAAGCAGCAGTGCCCTCTAGAATAAATGACTAAAATATTTTGAAATTTTAAGAAGGAAAAAAAAAAATCTGCATCTTATCATTTACTTTCAAGTTATATATAGTGTTATCACAGAAGCCTCATTTTACAAGGAAATGAAACCAAGAAAAATTTTATTTGAATAAGTCTTTTGCGTAGAAAAGGGAAGTGGTCATATTTTTAGTTACTGGTCATCGGGAGAATGTACTTGTGTGTGCAAGAGTGTGGAATAGATAAATAGGATGAGCCACTTTTAGTCTTGTGCACTGTATTAGGAGCTTGAAAGTGAAAGTGGTTCAGTCATGTCCGACTCTTTGTGACCCCATGGACTCTACAGTCCATGGAATTCTCCAGGCCAGGATACTGGAGTGGGTAGCCTTTCCCTTCTCCAAGGGATCTTCCCAACCCAGGGATCAAACCCAGGTCTCCCACTTTGCAGGTGGATTCTTTACCCGCTGAGCCACAAGGAAGGCCCTGTTAGGAGCTTAACCTATCATTTAATCTGTGGAACTCCTCTGTGAGGGAGGTACTGTTCTCTTGATGGTATTGGTAAATAAACAGACTCAGACAGGTTAAGTGATGTCTGAGATCACACAGCTAGTTTGTGATATAGTCATGACTCGAAGCCAAGTTCATCCAAATCAAAGCCCTTTTTCAGATCCCATGCTATACTGTTCTAATCCTTTAACTCTAGCCAGAGATTTTCTGCTTCAGTGGTTAACTTTCTTCCCTTGTTTTAACCATGTCTCCTTATCCGGGTTTAGGTCCTCACAAATCCCAGAAATTTGCTTTTGACCCTTGAGACAACTTCTACTGGTAAAAGGCAAATATTTTTATCCTCCCTTATCAGGGCTGTAGTGCGGGTGACAGTGGACCAGCGTCCTATGAGAACGGGTGCCTTCTGGGATGATTTCTGCCCCGTACTTCTGTCCCCATTTAGTAGGTGTGTTAGTGGGTAAAGGAAATTCACCATGCTAAAATATTCTTAGGAGTCAGAGGTGAAGCTGGGTGTACTGATTCCAAATCCCGTGCTTGATCCCCGCTTCAGTGAGATTAATATGGGGAAGGAGGTGTGTGTGTGTGTATACAGTAAGTATAGAAACACTCCAAACTTTGAATGACCCCACATTATAAGCATTTCATTTATGATGAGGGGTTCTTGGAACCAGTAGAAAGAAATCGCTTGGGGTACTGCTAGGAAAAATATAAATATATACACTTGAAGTATATGCTTTTTGAAATGAATTTAAACCATTTAAATTAGAATAACTTCCTTTGGGCTTCTCATTTGATTAGAATGCCTGGACAGTGTTCTTTTACACTGTGTTCTGTGTTTTGAGGAGCTATGGTTGACTGGTCCCCACAGTTGAATCAGGTTACAAATGACACAAAACTTCCACTGCTCCATGACAGTCGGCGTCCTCTGATTTGTTTTCGACAGCACAACTGAAGTAGGCAAGATTCTCTTGTTACTTTGCTTATTTGAATAGGATACTGCTTGTGTCAGATAGTCCATGAGGACTTTAAGACATTTGTCAGATTTTCATATAATATTTCATCTTCTATAGTAAAAAAAGGAATAAGGCAAGTCATTGTAATATTTTCAGTCACATATATTCTTTGATAAAAGTAAATGACAATCTCTATCTGAAGTATTTTATGTCTTTTCTCAAGCAGTGATTACTTTATTTGTATGACTTTGGTTTCTACGCAAATCTTAATTTAATGGAGGATTTCAGGAACAGTTGAATGAAACAGATATTTCGACATGATTGATGCAGTGTCCCATATATATTGTATAACTGCATTATAAATTACTTGGGGCTTTAATATTGAAAACAGATGAAAGTATGTTTGCTTTTTGAAATGAGAAAAGAAGGATATTCGTATACAAACTTGTAGAGGTTTGACTATATCATGAATGCATATCTTCATTAACAACCATAACTCAGCTTCCCAATTTATCAGTATTAATCTAAATGGCTGTAAACTTAATTATCAGTACTAGTGCTGCAGTCAAGACCAACTAAGAATTTATTATTTTTTTATTGTTCTGGGTATTAAAATGGTCACAGAACTATAGTAATACTGTTTCATATCTATCCCTACATATATTAAATTATGCTGATACTGATAATTTATAAAGTTTATGAATGAGAACCAAATTAAAGATGCCCTTTGAGTTCTCTTTTTTTCCCCCATAGTGAAGTTAGGAATCAAGTAGTAATATAATATCTTGAGAATTCATATATAATGGACAAGGATTTAATGAAGACTTTCAGGTTTCACTGTTATTTTAGATCCCCATAGTATTTGAATGTGGTTTTATATGTCATTTGAATCTCTTGGCCTAAGTCTTCAAGGGAATGTTCATTTCCTAAAACCTCTTTATGGGATAAACATAAGCTTTTATAAAAGGATTCATGCACACCTCTGCTTCTAGGGTAGCCTAAAGGCGTGTGCATATACAGGCAGGAAGGAATCAGATACCAGGAGGGGGACTTGGGTCTTACACAGGGGGGAAGGCTGTGGCAGCTTGCGTACTGGTGTCCTGATCTGAAGGAAGCAACTGGGTTTGTGATCATTTTGAAAAGTAGTACCAACTTCTCTACATCTAATGTTCAAGAGAAGATAAAAATATGGATGTTTTTGTAAAATTCCTTCATTTTAGAACACTGAGAAGACCAAATCAATCCCTGATGTGGGCTGCATATGGCCCGAAGGCATCCAGTGTTCTCATTCCCATCTAAGTCATGGGAAACTGGAATTCTGATTGTCTTCCATTGGACATACATGGAATGGAAGTTTGAGTAGGAAACTAATTATCTTAATAGAATCTTCAAAATGAAATCCGAGCCAGCTTTGGATAGATTTAAATTTTCTTCTTCAAGTGTGAAAAATCCTCCAGTTTTCTAGGTTAAGCCACATATATTTTAGTCCAAAAAGGAGGTGGGGTATAGGAAGTTGGAATCCTGTTTCATTTGGGATACTGTCTTTTTATTGATTGGTCCAAAATTGAATACCCAATTTCCTCTTTCGCATTTATATCTCAGCATGAGATTTCCTTTCCTGATTTAAGCCTTTGTGGCCAGTTTTTATCTGATCATTTGTCTGTCTGATATCCTTGATATGTTTTTGTAACATTTTTAACAGAAAATGTAAGTGCTATTTATGGAAAGCAAGCTGGTCGGCTGTGAGGGGTCTCTTGTGATTTCTCAGGTTGTTTTCACATTCGACTGATGCTGGCTTCTAGAACAGAAGTCTGGGAACTAACAATGAATGTTAGACCACTGAACATAGGTTTCTTTCCTTTCCAAGTCTGTCTGCAGGGGCAGAGAGAAAAGATGAATGAGAATGGAAAATATATGCATGTAGCTGAGCAGGAGGTTAATTATATTAATTTCAGACTCAACCCAGCCTGAAGACAATATAATAATCTTATAAAAAATGGAATGCCAGCAAGGAGCCAAACTTCTATTACCTTTTTCCTTTTAAGAGCACAATATGTTATAGCAATCAGGAACTCATAAATTGCCCTTACAAGCAGTTCAGAAAAAGTTACTGTGTGAAGCCTACTTAGAGTTGGAAACTGTGGAGAGATTCTTTTCCCCCATTGCACCTGAGGTGTTTTTTTCCATGTGTTGAGTTTTGTTTCAGTTGTTCAGTAGAGAACATGGGAATTCTGCTATGTTTCTCAAACATGTGATGGATGTGGAGGGGTCAAGCTGAAACTGAGTTACTCTGAATACTGAGGAGACAATAAATAGTACTCAGAAGTATGATTCCCTGAATATATATGTGAATACAGAGAACCATCCCATTTTCCTCTCCTTTGGACTAGGATCCCTGGTAAGAATGAAGTAGGGGATGAAGATGGGAATTAATGTAGGGAGAGATGAAATATTCTAGTGCCTTCCAACACAGACCTCTTCCTTACCTCACAGGGAAGCTTCTGTTCCTTTCCTTCATCAATAAATACTAAGACTCACTGAGTAAAAGACCAGTGATTCAAAGTGTTGACACCTTGAAGTAGGGGAATGTTTTTCAAATAATTTACAGCAGCTATGAAAGTAATTTAAAAAGTTAATCTGCCCTTAAAGTATTCAGCTTTGTCAATTGTGCATAATATCCTCAATATTTACTATTACTTTATGCTACAAAACATAAACAATCATTTCAATGACCCTTTTTTATTAAAATATGTGAACATTTATATTTCATTATTTCAGAGAACCACATGAATCCCACAAGTCCGTGGAAATTTTAGAGTGAATTTTACTGCCTCGTCACCTGTGTCTAGACAAATTTATTAGGCACTTGCTGATGGTGAGTAATACCTGTTTATTAAGCTGGTTTTCAGGCTGCTTACATGAGAACTTCCATAAATTAGCTCTAGTAACCTTAGGATTTAAACTTAAATAGAGATTAGGTATTTATAAATTGATTCTAGCGATCATGAAGTAAGAGGGAAGATATATATTTTTAAATGCATTTTTTGGCTTGAAACCCCTCCCTTACTTTCAACCCCAGGGGCCTGCTCTACCATAAAAAGGACATATTTAAACATTAGAATCTCTAGTGCCAGAAATTTCCACTTTATGTCTTGGCTAACCAGTGAGGATAGTCAGCACCTTGTCTCTCTTAAAACTGACAGGGTACATTTTTAAAGTGTTGAAAGAGAAGTATACAGACTTTACAGGTTGAGCAGTCTCAGTTTCCTGGCCTCGATGAAGATTTTGACAATTAAGTTACTTTCAGTTGTCAGGATAATGCACTGTGGTCAGTAAATGAACTGGCTATTTAGTCATTGGCATTTTCTAGTTAACACATACAAATTGGTAGGGCATACTCTGAAATAACTTCCCTGGTAGCTCAAATGGTAAAGAATCTGCTTGCAATGCAGGAGACCCCGGTTTGGTCCTTGGGTCGGGAGGATCCCCTCGAGAAGGGAATGACAACCCACTTTAGTATTCTTGCCTGGAGAATTCCGTAGACAGAGGAGCCTGGCAGGCTACAGTCTGTGGTGTCACAAAGAGTCAGACATGACTAAGTGACTGACACTCCTCCAAGACTCTGAAATACAAAATCAACATTACTTATGGTTTTATGGTACCTTAATCCAAGGAACCATCTACTTCCCAGTACGCAATTTAGTGTATTAAGAAGGCAAACCATTTAAAGACTCAGATTTATTAATCTTTTGGATATTAGCCCAGCCCCAAGTTTTAAATGAAATCTGCCTAAGTGTGGGCAAATGCAAAGAACCTCCAGGTTTGTTTTGTTTTTTTTAGCACTTTAATTTGCAAAACTGTAGGACTGTCTATTCCTCTTGTCACTGTTTAGAACTTTGGTCTGTCTCGTACCTCCTCAGAAAAGCAATAAAACCCTTTGTCTCTTGGGGTTCTTTAGGAAACTGCATTGTTTGGGGAAAGGCTCTACCATTTTAAACCCACCTTTGGTATCTTGGTGTCATGACTTCCCTGGGGGCTCAGATGGTAAAGTGTCTGCCTGCAATGTGGGAGGCCTGGGTTCGATCCCTGGGAAGTGGCAACCCACTCCAGTACTCTAGCATGGAAAATCCTGTGGACAGAGGAGCCTGGTAGGCTATGATCCATGAAGTCGCAAAGAGTCGGACACGACTGAATGACTAAATTTTGACTTTTCACTTTGGTATCTTGGAGATGCTGGATAGGAGTTACATGGTGTGTCATGGGAATAGCCAGCATACAAAAATGAACAATACCCCATCCAAAATTTAGTTGTTTCTAAAATCCTTTGTCTCTCATAAATTCACTTCTTGATTATGTTGCAGAATCAAAAGTTAAAGAAGTATTAAATAAACTGTGAGAAAGTTTAGCAAATTTCAGTAAAATACGCTGTCTTCTAGCCACCTCTTTCTCTAGGAGAGTAGAACTTCCGTGGGTGGTGCTTCATGAGATATTTTGTATTTTAGCTACATTTGCCCATCAGCTGCATGTTCTCACAGCAGTCAGGATATTGATTGCTAGCCATCGATATTAATACACCGAGAGTGATAATTTTGTGGTTTCTCCTTTTCTCCTACCTCTCCTCTCCTGCTATCTTATTATCCAAGTCACTCAGTCTAAGGATAAAGAAAACTGAGATGGGTGGGTTGGGGATGGAAGAATGGAACCAGAACTGCTCTGTGTCCCATCTTCCCAATGGGAGTTACTACTCATTGCTCAGGTAGTGTCCATAGGAAGGACAACTACATGTGTCCAGTGACCTCTGGCAAGCAACAAGCTGGCATCTCTCACAGTGACTCACATCACTGGGCATGGATTTGGGTGCTAAAGAGAAGGCAGGACCATTTCAGTCCATACACAGCTAGTTGTATCCATAATGCTGTCAGTAATTACCAAAGCTTTATGGAGTGCCCAGTCAAGCGCAGGTACTCTAGTATCTGTCTAGTTACTTAATCCTCATGACAGGGGGACTTTGATGACCATTTTTCCCGATTGACAAATAAAAAAAAAAACTGGAGCTTATAGAGAGGCTAAGGAGCTTGCCATGGCCATTCTCCAGGTCAGTGGTGGTGAAAGGACTCAATCCTGGTCCCAAACCCATAGCTTTAAAAACAGCCTGTGTGCTCCCAACTGTGTTCTTCACTCAGCAATATGTATAATGCATCCCACAGTGTGAGATTCTTCATTTGTCCCTTTTTTTTCATGGTAACACTGTGATAAGCAGGCTGTGTTCTTTTTCCAGTGGCAGAATGTTTAAGATATATTGTTCTTATCTTAGAGATGTATAGGGGATTTTTTCAGTTGATATGTGAAGATCTATTTCTATATTTTCCTTAAGTAAGAAACTAAATAGAATGTCTTTTTTCTTCCTTTCCTCCTAACCTTGTGATTACACTTGCATTGGAAGAGATCCCATGGCAGATGGCATCTGAGAGTAGTTTTAGCAAATATGTTCATTATAAACATTGTATGGCCTTCGTATCAACCAAGTTTTCTAATGACACAATAAAAACAGAACATTTTAATGTTGAAACCTACTTATGTACTTAGCTGTCAAACTAAATGGACTGTAGCCCATGAGTCTCCTCTGTCCATGGGATTTCCCAGGCAAGAATGCTAAAGTGGGTTGCCATGCCCTCCTCTAGGGAATCTTCCCGACCAAGGGATCAAACCCACATCTCTTAGCTTTCCTGCATTGGCAGGTGAGTTCTTTACCACTCGCACTGCCTGGGAAGCCCTGCCAAACTAAATCAGCCAAGTATTATTTTCTGCTAGCCTCTTATGTGGATAGCTCAGTGTCCACTTCTGGAGTTTAACCCTTGCCAGTCAAGTAGTTTTTTCATGTTCCCCCTTCATCTCACTATCCTCCTAGCAATCACTACAGTCTAGTCTTTTTACTCAAGCTGAAACTTACCATTATATTAGGTACATTTCTTTAGTTCAATAATTTTCACTGGAGACTGTTGAAATTAGTGCAAGTTTTTAATTACTTTTTGAAAGAATAGATAGCTTTTATATGTAAGCAGTTACTTAAACTGAAATAATGAAACATTAGTAATTATATCTTTATTTTTGCTTTAATGAATCACTGAAACTGTTTTGTAAGTAAACTCTGCAGAGATACTCTTTAAAATGATATTGTTTGAAAATGTTTTTGGTTTTCTCTTAGGTGTAGGTATTGAGTATTTTGGAGAGGCCAAGCATGCTTCATCATATATGGCAAAGCCTTTCCTCCTTGGTTCTCCTGACATTTGGGGTCAGATCGCTCATTGTTGTGGGGGCTGTCTGTGTGCATTGGGGGATATCGAGCTGTATCTTTGGCCTTTACCAATCACATGTGAATATGTAACCTCCTCCTCGATGTGACAGTTAGAAATGTCCAGACATTGTCCCATGTCCTTTGGGGCAAAATCACCCCAGACCGAGCGCTGTTGCTCTGTGGTTCTCCTGCTGAGAAGTCTTAGTTAGAGAGGGATCAAAATATCAGCTCTGGTGATGACCAAGCTACAGAAGATAAGGTAGCTAAGGTCTAAGACCAGGATAGGTTTCTTTTTCTTTTCTTTTCAGACACCTTTACCCAAGTGTCATCTTACCAGGCCTTCTCTAGCCACTCTGTTAAAAACTAGCACAACCCTATGACTCTCAGCCTCACTTGCTCTATTTATCTTCCTTGCACCTATAAGCCTGTAGTTATATATTGCTTGTTGTTTTTTTTCCCCTGTCAAAATGTAAGCTATAATTACCTTCAAGGCTCATTTCAGAAAATTTTAAATTGCTTTTTAAAAAAAATTTTTTTTAATGTATGTTACATGAATGCAGGAAATTTGTGTTTTATTTAGTCCTATAAGTGCAGCACACAGACTCATATCTGACACATAATTTGTAACCCATGAGAAATTGTTGACTGAATGAGTCAATTATTTAGAGACACTTTCTATAAAAAAATAGAGTGAGGATATTAAAGATCACTAATATAGCTGAAAATAAATTGAGAGAGTTGTTAATGGAAAAGAAGCACAACTTCAAGTATAATAAAATCTACCTAATGATTTTATAATTAATTGTTTTATAATTGAGATTTAGGTTTTTCCTTCATTTGATGGAATTAGTTGTACTAGAGTCCATTTTTCATGTCAACCAACAATGGCTTCAGATGAGAGAAAGCCTTGAGCTGTAAGGAAATGAGGAGAGAAAGTCCAGATGATGCATGAAGTCGGAAAACAGTTGGAAAATACCAACATTTCGTATACAAGCAACCATTGAAAAATGTGTCAATAAGCAAAAGCCTGTCATTAGATGGTTTCATTGGAAGTTATGGAAGAACGAATACAGCATTCCTTAAAATGCTTGTTTTGTAGTTTGAGAAGTAACAATTGAAGTTTGGAATTTAAAGGAAATAATTTATTTATTGAGTTTAAAATTCTTATTCTGTATTTTAAAATCTTTTCTTGCTTTATGCTTACTTTTTCAGTTCCCTATTTTTAACCAATTGCAAATGTTTTTAAGTACCACTGCACTCAGTCTTTTGAATTGAAGTAGTTGCCTTTAGTAGAAAATCTGAATTTCATCATAAGGATGGAACACAAAATCCTTGGCTTAAATATAAGGCTCAGAAATGAATGGGATAAAATGATGTCAGCTTAGCAAATGGTAAATATACACAGTCCACCAAATGTGCTTTTGTCTTGAAGAATTATGGACATGTGTACCAGGCACTGTGAAGACTGCAGCCCCTTCAGGCTGTATACTGAATGCCACTTGAAATTTTATATGACAGGAATAGCCAACCTGGTCATAGGCAGACACCAGAATTCACTAGCATTATCAACAAAAGGTCTGTGACAATTGATCTTTCAAAAGAAATGTTATTCTCAGATTTATTGCTGTTGGTTGATTAGGGTGCCCTCATGTGTTTCCTAATTATAGTACCTATTTAATTCTTTCAAAGTACCTATCATTTCTTCCTTTTAAACATGGAGTCAATATAATTAATGAAAATACTGGAATTTTTTTTCTCATACATGCTTCTTGAGATATATGTAAAGTCCTGAAGAGTCCAAGGCAGCTCTGGGTAGTGGATTGGGCCCTGTTTATCATGAATTAGTTACAGAAGTAGAAGAACCAAAGAAACAGTCGGTCCTATTCCTCTTGTTTGTTGCGGTTTGGAGGGGTGTTGGCTCACCTGGTCTTACGTAGTATGTGGGTGGTATGTCCTGGCCTGAGACCTTTCTCCAAGGCTCTCTGTCCAGTGTTATTCCCAACCTCCATTTGTGGTATAACATGGTCATATCTTATCCCTCATGGATTATAGCATAGCTCAACATCTGGAGCCAGAGGTTTTGGTTTTATAATGGAAATAGGATGAGTGGAGGTGACAGGAAACAAAGAGATTATAGAGTAGCCTTTCATTCCCTGAAATTCTGTCTGATAGTAGAACATTTTGGGAATGTGCTTGTGTGCGTGCTCAGTCGCTTCAGTCATGTCTGGCTCTGGGAACCCATGAACTATAGCCCCTCTGGCGGCTCTGTCCATGGGATTTTCCAGGTAAGAGTGCTGGAGTGGGTTGCCATGCCCTCCTCCAGGGGATCTTCCTGACCCAGGGATTGAACCCACGTTTCCTGTAGCTCCTGCATTGCAGGTGGATTCTTTACCAGCAAACCACTGGGAAAGCCCCATTTTAGGAATTTACTCAATCAATGGACATATTAAGTTTCCATTACATGCAAAACATCCTGATGTGTGATATGGGGGATACAGAGATGAGTATGAATTGCTTTTTTTCCTGCCCTCCAGGAAAGCATGTCCTCTAATGATTTCCTTCCTTGAGGTGGTCTACTATAACCCATAGCTACAGGTCTTTCTGGAAGTGTTAGAGATTCAGGAAAATCATGCTCTTGTGACTTTTGCACATCCAACAGGATGGCTTACACGTATCATTTGGTAGCATTTTTGTACTTCTTTAGAATTCATCCTTGCAAGGACTTTTTTTAAACTTAAAAATGTATTTCATTTATCCCATGATTTGCTCTGTGTGGTTTTATATTTTCTAAGTACATTAGCATCACTAGAACATGTTAAAAGTAGAATTCCAGTGTTAAAGATGAGGGGATAGAGTTTGTCTCAAATAGCTGATGATGTTTCCAGAGTCAAAATAAAACTTCCTCTTTTCTCTTCATTCAAGTAGAAGGCAGTTTGACCAATGAACTCAACGTCTCTCTCCTGCAAAACATGGATTCATGGACTAATAGAGTTTTAAAGCTCTAAAATTATTAGAGGTAATTTCAGAGACAGCGAAATTAGTAGACACTGAAATACACATCTTCCTGCTAGTCACTGAGTAATAGGAATTTCACATTCTTATCTGCTTATCTGATAATTTCCTGGGGTTTAGGTGAATGAAAGTAGAGTTGATAAATGAGCTATTTGATCTATTTTTGGCATGTCCAGTGCCTAAGCATAAAGCTGAGAAGTCAATTCTAAAATCTTTTAGTAGTCACAAAAAAGTAATAATGTTGACTGCTGAGATATATTATGAACTGTGGGGTTGTTAAGAGACACTAATGACATGGATATAATTATGGATACAATGAAAGCAGTTGTCAGTGGATTTTGTAGGGTTTCTTTTAAAATCACACTAACAAGATTACTGAATAATTAGAACACAGTTTGAGGCAAGCTTTGCAGGAATGATTCCCAGATGTGAGTGAGCTAATTTTTATCATTAGATTAAACTCAGTGTTTTAATGCAGCTGGAGCGAAAAACATATACTTCAGTAGGACTTACAAGAAGCCAGAGTTGTTTGACTTTCTTCATTTTACTCACAAATTATTTGAAAAGATAGACTGAGTTCTTTGTTATCCATAATATATTACAGCTTTCTGGAAGGTCTGTGTGAGTAGTGCTTTTCAAAGCTTGCTGGGATAAAGTGGTCATCACAGCATCTTTACCGCAAAGAACATCTGCTCACCAGCTCTGCTTTCTTTGGTTGTAGGAGTACTTTAGGGGATGATTTCTTTTTTGTCTCTTGACAGACTTCTGTGCTCGAGGCCCGACTGCAGAGATAACAATAGTGTGTGTGTGTGTTTGTGTGTGTGCACACAAGTATAGAGTATGCTAAAATCATAAGCCTGACCATATAAGAATTTGTTGTTTCTCTGTGTATCCTGAAAGTTCTTGGTTCTTTCACATATGTGTAGATATTCTCAATTTGAAAAAAAATACTGATTTTCATTTGTCTCCCTTCAGATTATGCTCTCAATTTCTAGAGATGTTTTACATTTTTAACTAAAATAACACATTCATCCTGGTACCTTGGAATGATGAGCATCGTATTCAAGCAGTTCTGTTTGTGTCTTACTTGTAGAATATTGTGAAAATAAATATCTAATGGTTTTTCATCTAAAATAGAACTGTGAAGTTTTTGTGGGAGAAAAAAGTTGAATTTGGTAAACGTTTATCCTGAATTTTCCTCTCATGCCATTGCTTATTAAAAACATAAAAACAAGTGCTTCCCTCCCTATTTCTCTTTTTCTCAGCCCTTGAATATTGAACATAATCAAACATATTATGAGCAAAGCAAACTACTTGTATTTTGTTTTTACCTCTTAAATTAATTTTCAATATGTAAAAAATACCACAAATATTGATTATATTTATATTTTTCTCAAATTTCTGGGATCCTCCCATTATTTCAGATTCGGAGGGACATATATCTTTCATTCAAAATATATTAACAGTTGATATACAAATGGGAAAATCTTAATTTTCCAAGCATTTTATATGTTCCTTAAATAAATGTGGTACATAGAAACAATATAAAGTTCATTATCTCATATTTGTTAAGACATCTTTGTTCCTTAAAGGGAAAAAAGATATATGAACCTGGCTTTCAGTTTCTGGAACATTAAGGTCTAGAGTATTACTGTTGTTCATTACCTTGATGTTCTTAAATAATGTTCTGATAATAAGAGCCTTCATTGTCTAAGCCCTCACAGTTTGGTTACAAGGTGAACTATCATAAGAAGAAAATATTTACTGATGAAGTGACTGGTTATAAAAGTAGCTTTCTAAAATCTCACTAAGCTGATGTTTTTATTAATCAGTTTTGGGCTGATTATAAAATGCTTACAACAATGTAACACACACAAAAAATGCAATGCTAAAAATATGGTACACATGCAATCCATATAACAAATTGATTGCAAGAATTCATTAATTCTCGGACTTCCCTGGTAGCTCAGTGGTAGAGAATCCATCTGCCAGTGCAGAAGACACGGGTTTGATCCCTTAACTGGTAAGATCCCACATGCCTTGGAGCAACTAAGCCTGTGCACCACAACTACTGAGCCTATACTCTGGAGCTGGGAAGCCACACCAACTGAGCCCACATGCCCTAACTACTGAAGCCCCATTGCCCTGGAGCCCATGCTCTGCAACAAGAGAAGCCACTGCAATGAGAAGCGCAAGCACCACAGCTGGAGGGTAGCCCCTGCTCGCCACAACTAGAGAAAAGCCCGTGCAGCAGCAAAGATCCAGTACAGTCAAAAATAAATGAATAAATAAAATTATATATATAAAAAAAGAATTCATTAATTCAAAACAATTGATGTTGGAAAACTGCCTGAATCATATATAAATCCATTGATAAATGAGGATCCAGCAGAGTGAGACCAATGAACAATTAAAAATGAGAGAACAAAAATGGATGAGGATATAAGTAGATGCTTCATATGAAAATTATTTTAGAATCAAAGGGCAAGAGGAACCCCTGGGAAAATTGATGACATCTTTGAGTATTCTTTGAAATAATAGCTCTGGTTTAGGCTGAACTGTAGTGTAATTTTGTCAGGAAAGAAGAATTATGTCTACTTGCTTCAATCTTTACTCCAGTTCATTGCTGCAGTTATAGCTTAAAATTTTCCTTATGATATAATTTTAATGAATTTATTTAAGATAATAACCCAGCATTATGTTTTTCACTATTTCAATGAAAAGGTGGCTTTGCCTTTTCCTGTTACCAATTTTTCTCTGATAATGAAAGCCTCGTGATAAAGCCACCTGGACTATTTATCACCAGATGGACTCTGAATTATCCATCACCAATAATTATGAATAGAATGTGCCTCAGTTGTTTGCTTCATTGAAAGCCTAAAGTATTTATTTGTTTCATCTCAAAATAGTTATTTAGCACAGTAATTCTCAACTCTTGTCAGGCTTTAAAATGACTTGCTCCCAGGCTGCACTCCAAGAACAGCTAAATCAGAATCTGAGGGTTGGAGCTTGAGAAAAACTTTTTTTGTTTGTTTTTAAGACTTCCTATGAGATTCTAGTGAGTACCACTGATAGTACATCAAAAGGTATTAACTTCCAATGATTCACTTTGCAGAATCAAAAAAATGAATATGGCTGTTTTCTTTCTACTAGCACTGTTTTAATGTATTAAAAAAGTTCTTAAGTTTTCCCTTACATAAGTCAAATTTGAAAAAGTAATGGTAACCTGTTAGGTCTTTATTGACAAGAAACAGAGGATTCTTAACCATAATAACTCATTTCTGCATTTTGAACTATATATTTCTTTAATTTTTTTTTCTGCTGTTAATTACTCCAAACACTCTCTTCCAACAACACAAAAGAAGACTCTACACATGGACATCACCAGATGGTCAACACCAAAATCAGATTGATTATATTCTTTGCAGCCAAAGATGGAAAAGCTCTATACAGTCAGCAAAAACAAGACTGGGAGCTGACTGTGGCTTAGATCATGAACTCCTTATTGCCAAATTCAGACTGAAATTGAAGAAAGTAGGGAAAACCACTAGACCATTCAGGTATGACCTAAATCAAATCCCTTATGATTATACAGTGGAAGTGAGAAATAGATTTAATGGACTAGATCTGATAGAGTGCCTGATGAACTATGGACAGAGATTCATGACATTGTACAGAAGACAGGGATCAGGATGATCCCCATGGAAAAGAAATGCAAAAAAGCAAAATGGCTGTCTGAGGAGGCCTTACAAATAGCTGTGAAAAGAAGAGAAGCAAAAAGCAAAGGAGAAAAGGAAAGATATAAGCATCTGAATGCAGAGTTCCAAAGAATAGCAAGAAGAGATAAGAAAGCCTTCCTCAGCGATCAATGCAAAGAAATAGAGGAAAACAACAGAATGGGAAAGACTAGAGATCTCTTCAAGAAAATTAGAGATACCAAGGGAACATTTCATGCAAAGATGGGCTTGATAAAGGACAGAAAAGGTGTGGACCTAACAGAAGCAGAAGATATTAAGAAGAGGTGGCAAGAATACACAGAAGAACTGTACAAAAAAGATCCTCACGATCCAGATAATCACTGTGGTGTGATCACTGACCTAGAGCCAGACATCCTGGAATGTGAAGTCAAGTGGGCCTTAGAAAGCATCACTACGAACAAAGCTAGTGGAGGTGATGGAATTCCAGGTGAGCTATTTCAAATCCTGAAAGATGATGCTGTGAAAGTGCTGCACTCAATATGCCAGCAAATTTGGAAAACTCAGCAGTGGCCATGGGACTGGAAAAGGTCAGTTTTCATTCCAATCCCAAAGAAAGGCAATGCCAAAGAATGCTCGAACTACTGCACAATTGCACTCATCTCACACGCTAGTAAAGTAATGCTCAAAATTCTCCAAGCCAGGCTTTAGCAATACATGAACCATGAACTTCCTGATGTTCAAGCTGGTTTTAGAAAAGGCAGAGGAACCAGAGATCAAATTGCCAACATCTGCTGGATCATGGAAAAAGCAAGAGAGTTCTAGAAAAGCATCTATTTCTGCTTTATTGACTATGCCAAAGCCTTTGACTGTGTGGATCACAATAAACTGTGGAAAATTCTGAAAGAGATGGGAATACCCGGCCTCTTGAGAAACCTATATGCAGGTCAGGAAGTAACAGTTAGAACTGGACATGGAACAACAGACTGGTTCCAAATAGGAAAAGGAGTACGTCAAGGCTGTATATTGTCACCCTGCTTATTTAACTTATATGCAGAGTACATCATGAGAAACGCTGGACTAGAAGAGACACAAGCTGGAATCAAGATTGCCGGGAGAAATATCAATAACCTCAGATACGCAGATGACACCACCCTTATGGCAGAAAGTGAAGAGGAACTCAAAAGCCTCTTGATGAAAGTGAAAGAGGAGAGTGGAAAAGTTGGCTTAAAGCTCAACATTCAGAAAACGAAGATCATGGCATCTGGTCCCATCACTTCATGGGAAATAGATGGGGAAACAGTGGAAACAGTGTCAGACTTTATTTTTCTGGGCTCCAAAATGACTACAGATGGTGACTGCAGCCATGAAATTAAAAGACGCTTACTCCTTGGAAGAAAAGTTATGACCAAACTAGACAGCATATTGAAAAGCAGAGACATTACTTTGCCAACAAAGGACCGTCTACTCAAGGCTATGGTTTTTCCAGTGGTCATGTATGGATGTGAGAGTTGGATTGTGAAGAAAGCTGAGTGGTGAAGAATTGATGCTTTTGAACTGTGGTGTTGGAGAAGACTCTTGAAAGTCCTTGGACTGGAAGGAGATCCAACCAGTCCATCCTAAAGGAGATCAGTCCTGGGTGTTCAGTGGAAGGACTGATGCTAAAGCTGAAACTCCAGTACTTTGGCCACCTGATGTGAAGAGCTGACTCATTGGAAAAGACCCTGATGCTGGGAGGGATTGGGGGCAGGAGGAGAAGGGGACGACAGAGGATGAGATGGCTGGATAGCATCACCGACTTGATGGGCATGAGTTTGAGTGAACTCCAGGAGTTGGTGATGGACAGAGAGGCCTGGCGTGCTGTGATTCAAGGGGTCACAAAGAGTCGGACATGTCTGAGTGACTGAACTGATTGAATTATTCTCTAAAGAAAACATCACAGTGCTACTTGTGTTCCTGAGAGGTTGAGGATCTGGGAGGCAGGACCTCTTCAGACTTGTCACACTTCACTTTCTCTATTCTTTTCTGCATCCTCCTGTAGACACATAAGTGTACCTTCAGGAGACCCTGGTTCAATTCCTGGGTTGAGAAGATCTGCTAGAGAAGGGATAGGCTACCAATTCCAATATTCTTGGGCTTCCCTGTGGCTCAGCTGGTAAAGAATTTGCCTGCAATGCGGGAGACCTGGGTTCGATCCCTGGGTTGGGAAGATCCCCTGGAGAAGGTAAAGGCTACCCACTCTAGTATTCTGGCCTGGAGAATTCTGTGGACTGTAGAGTCCATGGGGTTGCAAAGAGTTGAATACAACTGAGCGACTATCACTTTCGCATATTCCCTAAATCTATGGTGGTGCCTCATTGAGCTGAAATACTTCTGATGGACCTGCCTTGCCTGTGACCATCCTGTTTGTCTGTCTACCTGTCTTGCCGCCTCCCATCCTCGCCAGCCTGTAGACCGCCTCAGAACTTCCACACCCTTCTGCTCCCCCATCAGCTGAATGGTCTTTAGAAAGAGCCACTATACTGTATTTCTCCCCACGTGAATAGTACAGTTTTCTCATATTAGATACACACTCAGTAAGTTCTTAAGTTAGGAAGTTATGGAAAAGGATCTAATGGCAGGGAGAATCTCAGTATTTCATTCAGCTGTAATAAAAGTTTATTCTGTACAGATTTATTTCAAGAATTGCATCTTCTTGATCATGGCACATTTCTACATTTGGAATAAGTTAAGCACGGCAGTATCTGAATTCAGGAGTCCATCTCACCTGTAAGACTTGTAAATGCATAAATGGGTTTGCTGATTTTTATGTTTTAGTAGAAAGAAATATGACAAATAATTTTGTAAGTTCCCATTAAAAATAGAAGATTTCTTCTTTTATTATAATTCAGTTTCTCAGAATTAGTTTCAGCTTATATAATTTTTAATTGGGATGACATGATTTTTAACATTAGTGTTTTATTTCAGTATACTCTAAATAGATATTACAGTTGAGATTTCTGCATTTCTTTTGTCCACAAAGAATAATGCCTCACAAGATGTTTACAGTTAAAAGAGTTTTGCTTGAATCATTGTTCATTACTAGAAAAGTCTCAGAAATCACCTTTCTATACTTTAGCTCAGACTGACTCACAGCTCATCCCTGACCAACTTTAATTGCAAATGTTTGGGGGCTAAAACTGTGTTATTTTAGTTTTTTTGTGCTTATGTATGCAACAAAGCCCAGGGATCATGGAAAGTGTATGATGGGGTGGTCACGAGATGGATGTCCAAACCAGAGTCAGGGTGCTTCCTGGCAAAGCCAAACAAAAAGGTGGGTCCCAGATAAGAAGGTGAGATGAAAAGAAGGAAGATGAGATAACAGTGTTCACAAGAGATTGGGGTGGCACTGAGGGATTTCTTGAGGCTTAACTGAAGCCAGAACACCAAAGACCATGTAATAACATTTAGTATTTATTCTTGCTAGTAGTGTTGAGTGCTGTTTACTTTCTTTGATCCTGAAGATCTTCGCTAGAAACATTAACTCTGTATCTAGGGCATCAGTTACTGTAACCCAGATCTTATTTTACCTCTAACATTTTCTATTGATTCAGCATATACACTTCGGTGTTCTTTTGGATATGAAAGTGTTATCCTTTTTCATGCTTTTTTTTTTACCGTAAGTTTTGTGGTGTCTTCTCTTCTCATTTTACGTCTTTCCCCCCATTAATAGATGTGCTTTTTGACTCCAGAGGAAAATTAAAAATGTGGACTGATTAAAGACATTATTTCATCTGTAGTGGTTGTGTACTTGGCATGGTCAGTAAGTAGTTTTTTTTGTTTTGTGTTTGATGTCATTAGGACCTAAACAGGCCTGGACAGAGGGTACTAATCAGCAGCATGCAACACCTCTGTGTTTGGACCCAGCCCTCTAACTGGGATGTTTGTATTGACCTCATTGAGGAAGGCTGGCTGCTTAGCAAATTTGGCCAAGCCTGTCCCAAACTAGAAGAGTTTGTATGCAATACGTGGGCTTTAAAGCAGAAAACCAGATGATGCCCTTCCTCAAAAGAAAGGATTTGTCAGTAACGATGACCTGTTGTTTCCCCAAAAGCAAGATACTGTGATCTCACCCACTGTTATCCTCTAGGAGGCAGGCATGTCTGATTCATCTAATGGCTGTGTTGGAAGCAACCAGGCTTATGACAGATGGGCAAAGTGCAGTCTTGAAAATCTTGGATGTTGAGCGTTTCTTTATGATGTTTTCACAAATGTATTAAGTTGGTACATGTAGTAATTTCTGTGAAAGTCATTAATTACTTTTATGCCTTTGCACCTCTTACTGGATTTTATCCATTGCCTCCCAGAAAAATGAGTTCCTTGTGTAACCAATTCTACCTTGTCATCGAAGATTACACCACTGCTTGCATTAAAGGCTCAGGGGTCTTTGCAAAATTTCCAGGAATGTTTTTAAACTATTTTTTTTTTTTTTTACTAAGATGTCTCTTTAAAAAATCCATAGATAAAATTGCTTTCTTTTAAATTATTGGAGTTTCCATTGGACCCTCATTAATAGGATTAAAGTCCAAGTTTCTGTTAAGTTATCTTCTCTGATTACTGAGCTTTCTTCTTCTCTTACTGAAGGACAGTTGTAAATATGGCATTATAGTGGGTTTTTTTTCTGATTTTCCAGATTTTGTGGTATCATAAACATTAGAAACCTTTCTTCATGGTTCTATATAAGGATTAGAAAATAGTTCCTCACTACAGAAAAGGTTCTTGGAGGTTTTTAAAAAATGTTTTTTAACCTTTTTAAAACTTCATATACTTTTGTATTTATTGATTTGATATTAATGCATTGCATATTAATATAAAGGCCATATACTTTAATTTTGGGATAAGATTTGACCTCACAGGCCTCCTGAGTCCTATTCTAATGAAGGACCAAACTTGGAAAGTAAATATTATTTGCCTTGGCTTATATTACCCGAGTCTGAAAACAGGGAATGAGAATTGTTAACATTTTAAAAAGTGTGCTCAATTTAATGGCCTGTTTCTTTGGTTTATTAATTAGCACTCTTATGTACAAAATCAAAGATTTTTATTTATTTTATTTTTGTTTTCTTAGATAGCAAATCTTTTTAAGGAAGTGCTTTATTTTGACCTTACTGTATCTTTGATTATTTAAGAAAATAAAGCAAAAATTTCTCACTTATGAAAGAACTTAAGTTTCTTTTTAGTTTTTTTGTGTCATTTCTGCTTATTTTTCAATGTTTTCTTGTTACCAAATATTGCTTGAAATTCATCTCTGATCCTAGCTCAATGAAGTGTCTACATTTTCTCTGAAAACTTTGGAATTTTGCTTTCCCAAATTCAGAACCTAAATGCAGAAAAGTGAAATAACAAATCACCAGGATATCTTTTACACCTAAAACAGTTTTTGAGATTTCACAGATACTGGAAATATCACAGAGATTTATACTTTCATCTTATAAAAAGAGAAGTGCTAGAAACAGTTTTGCTTGAAATGTTACTATTGTGAAAGTTTATAGGACGAGTAATGGCACCCCACTCCAGTACTCTTGCCTGGAAAATCCCATGAACGGAGGAGCCTGGTAGGCTGCAGTTCACGGGGTCGCTAAGAGTGGGACACGACTGAGTGACTTCACTTTCACTTTTCACTTTCCTGCATTGGAGAAGGAAATGGCAACCCACTCCAGTGTTCTTGCCTGGAGAATCCCAGGGACGGCGGAGCCTGGTGGGCTGCCGTCTATGGGGTCGCACAGAGTTGGACACGACTGAAGCGACTTAGCAGCAGCAGCAGCATAGGAAGAGTTGTCTAATAAAAATAGACTCTCAGCCTTCCCTATGATACAACTGTATAAATTGTTATTAATATAAATATTAGTATAAAATTTCAGAAATTGCTTTATGGGAAGTTCCTGGATACTTGTCAATTCTCCCACTTTCATAATATTTTCAACAGCCTTTATTTGTGGAGCAATTTTTAATTCACAGCAAAATTGAGAAGAAGATAGATTTCCTGTAGACCTCCTGCCCCTGTACCTACTTGCACAGCCTCCCCCATTATCAACATTCCTCACCAGAGTGGTACATTTGTTAAAACTGATGACCCTATATTTGCATAGTATTATCACCCAGCATTCGTAGTGTACCTTGGTTTGTTCTCAGTGTTCTACAGGTGACGGATTTGTACAAGTGTATAAGGGCCTGTATCTGCCTTTCCAGTATCATAGAGAGTAGTTTCACTGCCCTTTAAATCCTCTATGTTCTGCCCGTTCCTCCAGGCCTCCAGAACTTTTTCTCGCTCACCGTGAACCTTGTAAAGAGAATCAGTCTTTTTATTCCTCACAGTTACAAGCCAAGAAAAAAATCATTGTGAACAAATGACAACATAAAACAACTTTGGGTTCCTTGAAAAGAAGATATGAGTCGATTTTTAAACAAATATTTATTTTTATTGTCTTCATGCATTTGAGTTGCAGGCTACTCACTTTATACCTTGCTTTACAGATAAATATATAGTTAACCAGAGTTGATACACCATGGCTCTAAATGAACAGTTAATATATCTGTGGACTCTGGAAAGTTTGTCTAGAACAGGTCTGGAATCACCACCAGTTTCCAGTTACTTATCGCCAGTGGATGCAGAACCCCATCAACATGGGAAATCCTTTAATACACATTTAGACTAAGATGATATTGCCTAGGCTGTATCTGCTATGCTTCTGTTTATTACTGAGATCAATTATATTGCCTTGGCTGTTTTCAAAAGTATGTTTCTTGTGTATTGCTTTAGTAGTTAGCATCATTAGAATTAGAGCTGGAAGGAATGAACAATTATACACACTATTATGGATGAATATTCCAAACAACAATGTGTTGAGCAGAAGAAAGCAGGTACAAGAGTATATACTTTGTGATTCCATTTATGTAAAGTTAGCAAGGCTAACCAGTCTGTTGTGCTAGAACTCAGGATAGTTGTCAGTTAGGATAGGGGAGGAACTGTGACTGAGATGGGACAAGAGGGAGATGGACTCAGTTTGTGAAAATTCCTTAAGCTGTACAATTATGATTTGTGTGTTTTTTAACCAAAAGCTTGAAATAATGATAGCAGTTATAAGATAATTGAGGGGAAGAAACAGCTGCTGAGTTAAAGCAGGAATAGGAGGAGGGCCCAAGATGGGGATGGGGAGAGGCTGAGCCAGTGTGAAAACCACTGGTATAACCCAAGCACCATGTTTTGGAGCAAAGAAAAGAAGGGTTCCCCTAGAGACAAATTACACAGCTACTTGATGACAGCATTTATTAACGTATTTAATAACGCATGCATATTGAGCATGTACTGTGTCCTAGCTATGGGGCAGGATGCCTGTATATAGTTGAAAACCAGAGTGACCATGCCAGATCCTGCCCTTTTGGAGTTGCTTTATTTTTTTATTTTTTCAAAACAACTGATGATTGTCTTTATTCATTTATTTTACATTTTTATTGGAGTACAGTTGCTTTACAACATTGTTTTAGTTTCTGTTGTACAGAAAAGTAAATCAGCTATAGGTATGTATACATATATCTCCCCTCTTTTTTGGATTTCCTTCCCATTTAGGTCACCACAAAGCATTGAGTAGAGTTCCCTGTTCTGCATAGTATGTTCTCATTAGTTATCTTTTTTATACATATTTTATACATAATGGGCTTCCCTTGTGGCTCAGCTGGTAAAGAATCTGCCTGCAATGCAGGAGACCTGGGTTCGATCCCTGGGTTGCGAAGATCCCCTGGAGAAGGGAAAGGCTACCCACTCCAGTATTCTGGCCTGGAGAATTCCATGCACTGTATAGTTCATGGGGTTGCAAAGAGTCAGACACAACTGAGAGACTTTCACTCACTCACTTTTATACATCATAATGTATATATGTCAACCCCAATCTCCCAGTTCATCCCATCCACCCTCCTTTCCTCCTTGGTATTCATAGGTTTGTTTTCTATGTCTGTGTCTCTATTTCTGCTTTGTAAATAAGATCGTCTATACCATTTTTTTTTCCGGATTCCACATGTAGACGTTAATATACAATATTTGTTTTTCTCTTTCTGACTTAGAAGTCAGGTTTTCTAGCTGACTCATTTACATGACCCACCCTGCCTAGTAGACATTTGAGTTTGCCTTCCTTGGTTCACATTCACCTTTCTCTTTCAGAAAGCTGGGCATTTCATTTTGTTAAGGCACAAGCTAGAATTTCCTTTTTTTTCCTACTTGTTGCATGTTTCATTGTGTTCAAGGAAGAATGTTCTGAGAATTGTGTTTAATATTTTTTGCAAGAGACCCTGGTCTTCCAGAGAGGCTGTGATAGGGAGCAGAGAGAATTCTTGCTGCATCCTCCTCTTGGCCCATAGACTTGAGTCCCCATCATGTCTGTGTGGGTAAACTCATTCACAGCACTTGGCTCCCAGGCTTGTCATTTGATCAGGCTCTCATCTGCATGTCAATGAGGCTTAAAGCCCATGGAAAGAATTAACTGGTCTTGGATGTTTATGCAGCTTTTCAGCAAAGGCAATTGAAAGCAAAGTTGCCCTGACTGAGTTGATTGTCTTGGAGCAAATATATAGTGAAGTAATCATGTTAATATTATGTGACTAGGGTTATATGATATTTTCAATGATCAGCCTAGTAGGAGTTTAAACATGAGCAAAAACACAAACTAATCAAAAACAGTAAATGAAACATCCCTTTTAAAGCAGATCAACTGGCCTTTTATTTATTTTTATACCCTTTTTTCAGAGTAAAGCATAGGACAAACTCAGGTTTCTTTGGAGTTTATGAACCATGTTTTCTATTTTCTATTGCATTTTAAAACCAACAATATTAATTTCCAGTTGTATTTCTTTTCTGTTAAGGCTAATTAAAGAAAACATGTTTGTTTTTCTAGGCACATTCCCAAATTTGCAAGTGCCAGGATACAAATTCTGGTTTTATGTTCCAAAGGAATGTTTAGGCTTTGAGATCATACTACTCTTTAGTAGAATAAAAGTTAGTGTGTGAGGAAGGTACATGCATTCTTTGTTCAAGAGTTTAACCTAATACCATAGACATTTCTAGAATGGTAAGCAAATTCCATGCAAAGACTTTTCTGTTCCTTCTCCACAGGTTATATAAACACACAACAGATTCAACTCAGATTTAAAATCGTGTTTCAGAGGCCATAAATTTATTAGGTAAGACCCCTCAAAATTTGTACATTTGTTTGTGTTAATGTTTCTCATCTGTAGGATGGCCTCCCCTAAAAAAAAAATCTCAAGAAAGCTTGATTTTCAAGTCCTTTCAAACTGAGAGATAGCCGTGTAAGATCCTTCATGATTTTCCTTCTGAGTAAAGTTGAAGCAACTTTGTGCCAATACGTAATGGTATAGAGCAGTGGTCCCCAACCTTTTTGGCAACAGGGACCAGTTTTGTGGAAGACAGTTTTCCCATGGCTCGAGGGCCAGGGGTGGGGTGAGGGGAGGTGGTTCAAATGCATTACATTTATTATGCACTTTATTTCTATTATAATTACATCAGCTTCACCTCAGATCATCAAGCATTAGATCCTGGACACTGGAGACCCCCTGGTATAGAGTGAAGTCCTATTCTATAAAGTGATTAGGTTATAAACTTGGTGCGTGAGGCAGAAAATATGTCTAGTCACAATAACCCCTGAATGCCTGTTAAATTGCCCTTAAAATCCACCTTCCCATAAGCCCAGTGCTGTCAGTTTTTCCTCCAACATTGGAAACAGCGGTTTGTCTTTGCACATCATATGATGTAGGGCCACATTATAGGGAAAAGTAACACTAGATCCTGCCTGACATGGTGGGATTCCCACAGCATGAAATGGAACCAAACCAATGGTTGGAACAGCCAATTTCCTATCTTGAGTCTCATGTTCATTTTCAGGCCCAGACTCGTTGAGGAGAATGGTGAGTAGAATTTCTCATGGTATGCCAATTGCCTTCCTTTCTTCCTCCCTCTCACTATAGAGCTGAATTCAAGTTAATGCCTATATACAATGATACCACTGTATCTGTGAGGCCCCTCTAGGGCTTTTTCTGTGCGTAACACACCAACAGACATGTCAGGGAAAATATGTTATCAATTCCAGGGTTAAACACTTGAAAACAATACAGTAATGAGAGGTTGAAGTGGTCTGAACCCCAACTCTCCTACTGGATAGCATATCATTATGGTTTAGAATAACTGGTTCTGAAGGTGGGTGGCATTTACACATGTATAAATATATGTAGATTGTGTTTAATACTGTGCCAAAATGTATTTTGGCAACAATAGATGTTGTAAGAGTTGGCTTTTTTTTAAAAGGTCATTACACAGTTTATATGCCTAAAGTTCTTTCTGACTGGATTGAAATAATTGGGCACATTTTACTTACAATTTTATACACACACACACACATACACAGGCTTCCCGACATGTTGATAAGGGCTTTTATGGTTTGACTGCTTCTGGAAGTTTGAGCACCATTTTTTTCTCACACTGTTTGACAGTTCAAATGGCACTCCATCCCTAGTGGCTGGTGATACGGGGATTAGCTCTACAGTTCCCTTTCAAATCAACCTCCTTGATTTCTTGCTTTCCTTTCTCTCACACACATGCACTCTCACCACCAATCATGCATCACCAAGGCCGGTTGGCCCCACCCCCTGAGTACGCTAGAGTCTGGCCCTGGTGTGGTCCTAGCCAAGCCACTGCAGCATCAGGCCTGACTCTGGGTTCCCTCCTGAGTGCTGTTTCTACTCTTCCATTCTTGCAGTTTGGCCTCTAATCAGCTGCTTGTCTGATCTCATTAAATGTAAATCAGCTCATGATACTCTCTCTGGTCGGAACCATTCACTGGCTTCCCTCTACCATCAGAGTAAACTTCAAACTCCTTTCCATGGCCATAAAGCCATGAAACCCCCACCCCTCCACCTGCTTCTCAAACTTGGTCTCCATAAACTTGCTTGCACCTATTCTCCTCCACATTAGCCTTCCCGCTCTTTCCTTCTGTTGCATTCCCTCTCACTGGAGATGTTTTGCACTTGCCGTTCCCTCTACTTAGAATCCTCTTCCCCTACATGTTGTGTGCCTTGATGTCTTTTGTTAAGAAAAAGCCCTTTCTTGATCCACCATAATTTAAAAAGTCCAACCTCTCCCCCAGTCATCCTCAGCCTGCTTTTTTTCTTTGTTACTCTTACCCAAACCTGAAAATACTTCATATACTTGTTTGTTTATTGTCTGATTAATCCATTGGAATCGTGCTGTCCAGTTTGGTAGCCATTAGTCACATGTGGTTATTTAAATTTAAACATAACAGATTAAAATGAAATAAAGTCTAAAACTGAGTTCTTCAGTTGCCATGGCCATCTTACAGGTGCTCAGTGGATACTAGCTGCTCGTGGCTACCTCATCAGACAATGTACCTTTAGAGCATTCCCATTATCTATATGTATACACAATGAAATACTACTCAACCATAAAAAAGGAATAAAATAATACCATTTGCAGCAACATGGATGGACCTAGAGTTATCATTACTGAGTGAAGTCAGACAGAGGAAAACAAGTATCATATGATATCACCTGTATGTGATATCTAAAAAAATGATACAAAAGAACTTATTTATGAAAGAGACTCAGACATAGAAAACAAACTTTTGGTTTCCAAAGGAAGTGGACAGAGGAGGGATAAATTAGGAGTTTGAGATTAACAGATATATAGTACTATATATAAAATAGATAAACGAAAGAACCTACTGTATAACACAGAGAACTATATTTTAACAAATGAGTTTTCTTAGGACAGTGAGCCTGTCTTGCTTATTCACTGCTGAATGCTCAGTGGCTGTGTCTGACACATGATGCTCGATAAATGTGTGGCAGGAAGGAAGAAGAGAAGAAGGGAGAGAGAAGGAGGAAGGGAGGTAGGGAGGGAGAGAGGGAGGGAAGAATGAGGGGAAAAAGAGCCTTGTATCTTTCAGGAAGGGATATCTTTATCACTTTAGTATTTGTCTCCAGGCCTTCTGTATCCCAAAACAGGCTTAAATTTCAGGCTTACAAAATTTCTTTTTTATATATAAGGGAAGCCTTATATGCAATGGAGTCCCTTCAAATTCCCCTGTGTTTGCCACCTTTTGTCTCTTCTTAGAGTCTCACTTTGGGGACTCCAGCCTACAAAGAGAGACATTATCAGACTTCCAGGAGAAAAGCACATTTTTCCTGGTCTCTGTCTAGTATAATAAACCATTTTCCTTCCTTTATCTCTAGGATGTATGCACAATGTTTTTTTCTCTCAGGCTACAGTTCTCAAAAGTTAGAAATATGGAATGCGTGTACCTGCAGGTTATTTGTGTAACTTTTCTGAACTTACCTTGTGGAAACCATACTTCTGAGAGGTGTCTTGGCAATGTAAGAACTCTGCATCACACCAATTGGTGAGATGTTTAGCGTAAGGATTGTAGCTGAGTGTTGATTAAAAGCAGCACTTTCCTCCTGGCTTGCTTCAGAGCTAAGACCCTTATAAATTGTTGCTATGAACTTTTGAACTCAGAGAAACTTCTGGATGTATGTAATAAGACGTAAGGTGATCCAGAGCTAAGAATTTGTGTCTTCCTTGTAACAAATCACATCTATTAAAAATAAGTCTGATTCTTTGCTTTTTAAGATTTTCTTCTAACTTAATGTTTTAAAAATTATCTGAAACCTTTAAATACACTTTCTAAAGTGTTTTTTTTAAAGTTTTTAATATACAATTGTCTAGATAGGAAATGATGCCATGTAGTTGATATAAAAATAAGAATGGTTTCAAAAACAGTACTTTGTCATTTTTGTTTTAAGACAGAGAAATCTATCATTTAAGCCCAGAATAATTTACTAAACTATGCTCTGAAGCCTAGACTCTAGTTAGATTTGAATTATCAAAATAATGTCATAGCATTTAAATTTCTGAGTAGTTTCACATTGAATATTCTTTTGCCCTGAGTGACAACATGAGATGTTTAAATCTTAAACAGAACAAATACACTTTGCAGATTCTCTATGCCTTTCTTCACAAAGCTTACTGAATCAGTGAATACCTTTATTTAATAAGATCTTATGAGAGAAGTACAATAGCTATTAGAGGAAAGCCATATTAATTTAATTTTTTTTTTTTGGAAAAAGGTAGAGCAGAATATGTCTTTAAAAGCCAAGTGCTCATCAGCCCATGAATCTGTAGTTTTAGAGATAAAGAGCTGCGTCTCTAGCATGTGTTGCTGTTATTTGTAGCCACACATAATGGTGCCTTCAGCTTCTTAAGTGGAGGATCTGTGCTCATGGGATTCTTGGGTAAGGACATGCTGCAACTTGGAGAACCTGCTGGATTTTAAGCACCTCTTTATGCAGTCAGAGTTGATTTTTTTGTACTTGTGGCTGGGCTCTTTCATGCAGAAGTGGGAAAACATTGTTCCAGGGAGCACCTGTAAACACTTTCCCACCATGCTTTTTGAATTTTAACATTTGATGTCAAATTGCTTTTGGCTGCTTGAGACCTAAATATTTAGTAACATAGCCAGCCTTCCCCTTCAAAAGAGTATCCCACAACAAGCAAATGCCTGGAAGTGCTTCAGCTGTCTATAGCAGCACCAGTTGAACAGAATTCCTGGAGCCTCTTGGAGCTCTGGACCTTCTGTCTTCTCATCAGGCTAGTTGTTCAGCCAGTCCCAGAAATTAACATTGCAAGTGTCTTTCTCATGAAGATTGGTAATGAATAGGGTTATATTAGAGAGTGAGCTGAAAACTACTGGTTCCCACCAACTCCAGCATTCCGGCCTCAAGGCCGGAACACAATCTCCTCAGGGCCTTAGGAATATTATTCACTGTAGATTGTAATCCTTTCACCAACAAGGACCTGCTTTGTAAACTAATAATTGGCACTTACCCCCATGTCTCAGTTTTCCTGTCTCTGAAACGGGGATGGTTATAACTACTTTGCAGGGTGGTTGTAAGTTTTACAAGTTAGGCATGTGAACTGCCTGGCATGTGGAAGCTGCTCAAAAACAGTACTGTCTCTTTAGCTTCATGAAATTCGTTAGCTGGAACTCTACTTGAAGAAGAGAAATGGCTTTTTGGATCCCTTTCACTTAGCACTTAAGTTTTATTTTGTAATGTCTCCAAGTATTCTCATGAAAAAAAAAGTATGATTATGTGTACCAGAGGCCCTTATTATCTGAGAATAATCAGAGGAATAAAAGCCCGCTTAAAAAGTGAAGTCACTAAAAACTTGAACATGTTTTCATAGAAAATAGTAAAACACACAAACAAAATTCACATCATTGGAATCTCTCTTGAAAAATTAAATAGAAATTATGGAAATAAGTCCATCTATGCCTCAGTCTGTATTTAATGAGACCTAGGTTAGATCTTTAGAATGAATTGCCTGTTAATTCTTTCAACAAAATTATACATTTATGTTACATGACATCCTTTATTTTGTGTTCGTCTTTGTAGTACATAATGATGGTCATTTTTACAAACAAAAAAAAAGAAGTCCTTGTGCTTCATCAAGTTATCCAAAG
Organism: Bos javanicus; assembly: GCF_032452875.1. NCBI lineage: Eukaryota > Metazoa > Chordata > Mammalia > Artiodactyla > Bovidae > Bos > Bos javanicus. The sequence continues at coordinate 31,128,573 of NC_083874.1, read as the reverse complement.
CCTTATCTTTACCTTTTACTCATCAAATCATTCTCTTGTGAAACATCTGTTACACCATCATCCTTGTTGATGGGTTTCTGGAATTATTAACCCCTCTAACGTTTTCCAGTGACCTGATGTGTATTTTAAGCAGTTACTCAACACAATTTCAGACTTCATGGATCCTGATCTTTTGCAAGCTTTGCAATTTTGCTTCCAGTCCACTTGCATTGTATTCATGTTGCATTGAAGGAGGGTTGGAAACATCCCACAGCCCGTGTGGGACTGGTTTCCACAGATGTTGATTAATGGATATAGAGAGATGCTGCTTGTAAGCAGAGTGGGATGTTGAGGGCAGAGTGGCTAAAGCAGCCCATTCATGAATATTTTCATATTATGATGACTTTTCTATCCCTCTGTAACCTGGAAACTGTGGGAAGTTGGATAAGCAGGCCTCCTTGAGTGGAGTTATTGTCATCCCTTGATGAAGAGCTCTCTCACTGACCTTAAGGCCTCCACATGATCTTGTTCAGCATGTTTGCTCATGCAGTCCCCTGGGTTTTCCAGATCAGCTTTTCCATCAGTATCATTTGATCTTCTACTTCCGCATAATCAGTTTCAAATGACAGACCAGACATAGAAGAGAGAAAGATCTTTCATGTTTCCTCAGCCCTATGTCAGCACAGTCAACTTCTAATCTTCTATAAAACTGGCTGGTAATGATTTTGAAAGGGTGACCCTTGTAATTTTCCAGCACTGAAGGATGGATACAGTTTGGGAACAATGGAAAATGGAGGGTAACATGTGTGAATGTTTTCAATTCCAGCTGCAGAATCCTGATTTCTTAATCATCACTGACCTTGATACATTGAGTAATTTTTTTTATTATCACTGGGGATATTGTAGCAGATCTGTAGTAAAAATAATAATAAAAGCAATAACAACTAATTTCTGTTGAGCACTGTTCTGAGGACCTTGCCTCTGTGATCTCATTAACTCTTTACAAAACCCTCAGAGTTACCATATGATCCAGCAATCTCACTCCTGGGAATATATCCGGATAAACCTCTAATGTGAAAGATACATGCACCCTAGTGTTCAGAGCAGCATTGTTTACAATAGCCAAGACATGTAAGTAACCTACATGTCCATGAATAGATGAGTGGATAAAGAAGATGTGGTACATAGGACTATTACTCAGCCATAAAAAGAATGAAATAATGCGATTTGCAGCAACATGGATAGACCTAGAGGTTATCATACTAAGATGAGTAAGTCAGGCAGAGAAAGACAGATGTCATATGATATCATTTATATGTGGAATATGTTTAAAATGATACAGATGAACTTATTTATAAACCAGAAATAGACTCACAGATTTCAAAAGCAAACTTACAGATACCAAAGGGGAAAGGGCAAAGGATAAATGAGGAATTTAGGATTAACATATATACACTACTATCTACAGGTTCCCTGGTGGCTCAGACGGTAAAGCGTCTGCCTACAATGCAGGAGACCTAGGTTTGATCCCTGGGTCGGGAAGATCCTCTGGAGAAGGAAACGGCAACCCACTCCAGTACTCTCGCCTGGAAAATCCCATGGACAGAGGAGCGTGGTAGGCTACAGTCCATGGGGTCACAAAGAGTTGAACTACTATATACAAAACAGATAAACAATAAGGACTTACTGTATAGCATAGGGAACTATATTCAATATCTTGTAATAACCTATAATGGAAAAGAATCTGAAAAAGGTATATATATTCAGATACTTGTATATATATCTAACTGAATCACTTTGCTGTATATGGGCTAGGTGTGTGTTAGTCACTCAGTCGTGTCTGATTCTTTGCAACCCCATGGACTAGGCCCTTCTGTCCTTGGGATTCTCAAGGCCAGAATACTGGGGTGGGTTGCCATTTCCTTCTCCAGGGGATCTTCCCAACCCGGGGATCGAACCTGGGTGTCCTGCATTGCAGGCAGATTCTTTACCATCTGAGCCACCAGGGAGGCCCTGTATATCTGAAACTGACACAACATTGTATGTCAACAATACCTCAATTAAAAAAAATTTTTTTTAAACCCTCAGAGGTCAAATTCCTATTTACAGATGAGGATTCGAGTCTCCATCACTTACATGCCTGTGATCGTTGGATGATGGAGTAGAGATCTGTCAAGAGTGTGAGGTGAATATAAATGTCATTGTCCTCTGAGGTACAAGGATTACCACTATAAATCACCACAGGGGATATTTTGGAAATTCAGAAATCGGGGTATTTTTTGACCCCAGGAATGGAGCAGATGGTGGAGAGCCAGGTTTGTCCTCTGTGAAGCTCAAAGATGTGCAGGGAACTGCTGACTGAAGAGAACTGAAGTGAGTTCGAGCAGGGAAATTTTAAGGCTTATCAGTAGAAATGGAATGTGTGAAGTCAGAGAACTCATAGGAACGTGTACTGGTTACCAAGTGCAGAATCAGCTTAAATGGGAGAGGAGGAAACTGGAGAATGTCGACATGTGACTAGGTAATAAGGGAGCGAGCCAAGGACTCAATTGGAGCTTGACGAGTGAAGCAGCAGTCCAACTGAGGCTGAACTGAGCAAGAACCATGCTCAGAAGCCTTGGAAGTGCTCCCACCCACCCCACCCCACCCCCGCCATAATGATATAATGATAACAAAGGCATGCACATGAGTTGAATAATGTAGCAACTTGTGCTCCAACTATCTTCACCTTGGAGGATGGAGTTTGGCAAGTTTGATATTTGAGTCACAGATGAACTATATGGTTGAGAGGAAAAGAAGCTATGTTTGAAACATTGAATTTCTAGGTACCATGGCTTCTCTTGTTTGTCTCCCTAACTTTGTTGCACTTACTGCCAACAGTTCAGGAAGTCACATATCCATGCTATGTAGCCTGTTCTACCCACTGTCATTGCTTCCCAGAAAGGACGTGGTGTGCAAGTGACAGAGTTCCTTCCCTGGGAGACTCTGTGGGAGGAGGCTGAGACTGACCAGGGCCCGATGGTTGAAATTTGCTCCCTTTACCTCACCTGGAAGAGTCAGGCCCAGGGAAAGGGAAAAAAATGTGGAACTAGAAGTAAGCCTGAGTGTTTAAACTGAGGATCCAACATGACTTAAGTACAAAGGGGAAAAGGAAGAAAGAAAACATAATCCCTATTTGCCATAGCTCCTAGGATGGTGCAAGAAACTGGTGACGACTTGTAGTGCATCTCTTGATTGATTTTAAATGATTTGAAGCTGAAAAATGTCCTAGAGCAACCCACCACTTTTAATTCATCTAAAAAAATAAGCATCTGTGTTCAACTTCTTCTTGTTCAGATATTTGACATAGTTGTGAGACTTTTTTTTTTTAATTGAAGTATAGTTGATTCACAATGTTGTATTAGTTTTTTGTGTATAGCAATAGCGGACCAAGACCTTTGACCTAATTTTTTATTAGACCCTTAAAGGAAAAGGAGGAAGAATATCAGACAAGTCCAGGTGTTACTGAATTTAGTAGTAGAAGCTGACCTTAGAAGAAGTAGAAAGTTGTGGTGAGTTAAGAAGTAAAGAGAGACATGAATGCAGATGCCCCTCTTGAGATGTTCAGATGAAAGGAGAGAAGAGATGGGATGGAATCCAAAGCTGGGATGGGGTTTTTTGATTATTATTTATTTGGCTGCGCTGGGTCTTAGTTGCGGCATGGGGCATCTTCCATCTTAGTTGCAGTTGTGAACTCTTAGTTGCAGTATGTGGGATCTAGTTCCCTGACCAGGGATTGAACCTGGGTCCCTTGCATTGGGACCACAGCGTCTTAGCCACTGGACCACCAGGAAAGTCCCTGGGATGGGTTATATTTGTCGGGTTGGTGAGACTTGAGGATGTGTGTGGTCAGGTGCAAAAAGACAAGACTGATGGGTTAATCCTTAGACAATAGAGTAGAGATATAGACCAAGGGACTTAGGGCTGGAGTCAAGCCGGGAGAGGGTCGGGGCAGTTTTCCACAACTGCCTGCCAAGGAACTGAGCTTAGGCTGCAGAGACAGTGCATTTGGAATTCCAGCCTTTGGCAAAGAGCCATGTAGCACCTTCCACTTACAAGCAGAAAGCACCTCTATGACTGTCTTACGATTTTAGGAAGTAAGTACTCACAAAAGCTGGCAGTTATACAAGACTTTGTAGCCTTCAGACTGGGTTCATGATTTCATTTGACCTATGCTAACCTTATTACACACACCATACACACACCTCATATGCATACAAACATATGGGTATGCTTGTTTATACACACACTTATATACATACACATAGAACTATATATATTTCATTGTCTCTAAAAGAAAGTGAAAGTCGCTCAGTCATGTACGACTCTTTGCAACCCCATGGACTGTAGAGTCCATGGAATTCTCCAGGCAGGAATACTGGAGTGGGTAGCCATTCCCAACCCAGGGATTGAACCCAAGTCTCCTGCATTGAAAACAAATTCTTTGCCAGCTGAGCCACCAGAGAACGCCAATATGTAAGTGTTAGTGAAAGTCATTCACTAACTAAGTGAATTCATTAACTAAGTCAATTCACTGGCTCTTTGCAACCCCATGGACTGTATGTAGCCTGCCAGGCTCCTCTATCCATGGGATTCTCCAGGCTACCCACTCCAGTATTCTGGCCTGGAGAATTCCATGGACTGTATAGTCCATGGAGTCGCAAAGAGTCGGACATGACTGAGCGACTTTCATTGTCTCTGGGAAACCTTTATTAGGAATCTGAGGCTAAGAGCAGATATGACCTGACAAACCTTTCACAGTCTGTTCGTGATTTAACCCAGGTCTTATAGCTTCGGATTCCTAGAGACAGACTTTGCCATTCTCAGAGGCTGGCCTAGGGAGTGTCGTGTGTAGGTTCCTAGGGACATGTTCGGATTCCCGCAGACAGACTTGGCCATTCTCACAGGCTGCCCCAGAGAGTAAAGTCCTGTGCAGGTACTGCCCGCTCCACTTTACTTCCTGCTTCTGCAGGCCTTTCAGCCTCAGACATGGGGGCCACTCTTCTCGGCAATGGCAGCTCCTCCCCTCCTATGTTCTGATGGGGAGGCTCCCCCAGATTCTGCCCACAAATCTTCCCCATCTTGGGCCCTTTCTTTCTACATGCAGCAGGAAAGACCCCCACCATGGTCCTCATTCCAGCAGACTGTTTCTTCACGGCCTGGTTCTCCAATTCTCTCAGCTTTCTCTGCTACCACATTTCTTTCAGCTTTGAATCCAGTATTTGTCCCCATTCCCGCTCAAGGCCCTGCCCAACCCCTGCTCTGTGGAGCCCCGTAACCCTGGTGGGAATCATGATTCAGTCAGGCACGACTGAAACCAAGCAGGCAAGTTCCTCAGCTCTACTGAAGCTAGCAATTCCTTTTCAGTTACTGAGAGGATTTGAGGAGAGAACATATGCAGAGGGTCCAGCTCAGTGCCAGGCTTAATCAATCCGAGCTCCCTTTCCCCACCAGAGTGGCCTGGAGCTCTTACTCACATTTCCCAGCACTTAGCACACTAATATAATTAGCAACATTAGTATATCTAAAAGGCAATTACCATTTAATTGCTCTGGCCCCAGCCAGCCTGAAGTTGCTCTCCAGTCACTTCCAATTTGGAGCTAGGGTGTTTTCAGTCTTACCCAGGCCAATCACAAAATCACTGCCTTGGAGAGAATTAAAACAACCTACAGGCAGCCATTGATTACGAGATAAAGGATTTGGTAATTTCCTCCATTTCGTTCTATATAAAAATGCACATATCAATTTGTTCCTGGCCACAGACAGCTTCAAGCAGCATCTCTCTGTGACTTAGTGGATTATCCTGCTTGGCAAGAGCAGCGCCACGCAGAAGGTGTGCCCTTCCCCCATACATGCTATACTGATCATCACAATAAATCGGTGCCCTCCTGTAGATCCAGACTTAGAATCAAGTTTCAGGCATCTCTTCTTAAAAGACATTGATTTGTATTACATACTCAATTTAAAGGAGTAAATGCCCTTCCCTCAGCCTGCAAGATTTGTTTATCTTAGCGCTACTGTGAGAACTTAATGCCCAAATGAAGGCAGCGTGTTTTATTTCTTCTACTCCCACCCGACATTGCATAAAGTTAACAGCAGCCTCTAATCATGAGGAACCCAAAGTAAATACTCTGAGATTTCGAATCCAGATCTTTACTAGTAGAATCGCACATGTGCATTTGAGGAAACCTAGATTGCCTTAAGCCACACGGAAAGCATTTACATCTGAGCCACTTTACATGTGATTGCAAGTTAAAGTAAATTCTAAATAACTTTAGCAGTTTGCGATTTGGAAAACAGCCTGGGCCATATAAATTCTCCTTTAGTTCTTTTTCTGTTAAATCTTATGCCAAAGTAAATCGAAGCTGTAGAGAACCTTTGAACTCCTCAGTTCTCAAATGACCTCAGTGAAGTTGGATTGGCAGAGCCAGTGTTTAGTTTCCAAAGGAAACAGTTTTTTTTTTTTTTCTTTCCTCCTTGAAATGTACACAGGACGGTTACCTTCCTTAAGGGAGGATGCAGTCCTTGGAGGAGGAGGATAATAGGTGGGCTTCCTGGGCCCCCCTGCTTTGGGCCCTATTCCTGCCTCTCAGAAAGGGGCTTTCTGCCGTCAGCAGCTCATCACCGCAGTTCCGGGGGAGCCTTGGGGTTGGCACCCAGGTTTCTTAACACCTCTGCTTCACAAGTCAGTCAGCTTTGCTTTCCCCCTTCCCTTTCTCTTTCAAAAAGATCTGTTGAAAGCAAAAGGTCTGAGGTTCTGTGCCACCTCTTCCTGCTGGGTCTCCACGCTTCAGTTTCCTTTCCTGTGAACTGGAGATTAAAAATGGATCTGGCCACAGGGGGTCTTCCCTTCTCTTGAGTGTTTTATTCTTGTACTCATGACCACACAGTTTATCACATTGTATTATTCATGATTTATTAGTTATTACTAAATAATTTATTTCAATTTATTTTAAATGATATATACATGTGTGTGTGTATGTGTATATATAGTAGGTTTGCGTGTGTGTGTGCTAATTCGCTTCAGTCATGTCCAATTCTTTGCAACCCCACAGACTGTAGCCCACCAGGTTCCTCTGTCCATGGGATTCTCCAGCCAATAATACTGGAGTGGGTTGCCATGCCTTTTTCCAGGGAATCTTCCTGACTGCAGGATCAAACCCACGTCTCTAATGTCTTCTGCACTGGTAGGCAAGCAGGTTCTTTATCGCTAGCACCACCTGGCAAGCCCCGTTCATGTAATATAAATAATATATATTAACATAGCCTTAAACTTCAGTGTGTGCTTACGACTAGACCGCACACCTCTTGAAGCCAGGGACAGCGGCCTCCATTTCTGTGCACCACCCTTGGAGTCCAGTGCTGAGCTGGACACACAGTAGTTCTCGGTAGACAACCAAGTGAGGCAGTCGTACAGAGGTGCCTCCTTAGCCATACTGTGCCATGGTTAACAAAAGCGTTATCCATCAGTCAAGACAACGTTCACAAAGATCAGTTTTACTCCCCTTATATTTTAATGTGTGCTGTTTTTAATAGACACCCATCAAGATATATAAATAACCTTGAAGGGAAAAAATGACATTTATATTTTACACTTTTGCTGTGCTGCCAAGGAACATATTACATGTTTGCTAATCCTTTCAAAAACAAATGTTTATGTAAGCCTTTAGAGAAGGGGGTTTAAAAAACATTTTTACCCTTAGACCTCAGCTCTGAGAGTATTTGCCATAAATTGTTACTATGTCAGCATATTTGAAAAATTGCATCACGTAGACAATTTCTTAATTCCCTACTGCAAAATTAAATCTTAAGGTGGCTGTATGTTGTCTGCTATTTAGGGTTGTTTTTCAAGAATCTACAGACTCACTCCAGGTGGTCATTGTGCCTCTGCTTAAATATGGTCAGGAATGGGGGCCTCTCTTCTGCTGGTATCAACCCTTTTCTCTTTCATGTAAGGCATCTTGAACTGGTGTACAGAATGTTTAAAGATCTTTATGATATTCAAGAGTGTAAATGCCCTTAATGTATGTTATTATTATTGAAGGAGAAGGGAGGGACTGCTATCCAAAAAATCTACATGACTTGTGTATTATAAACCCAAGAAAATTCTTATCAAGAGGTGCATATTATGGGCTCTATAGGTTGGGTGTACCAATTGTAAATGATTAGGAAACTGTCAAGAACCATCAACAGAAAACCCACAGTCTGACAGCACTGTGGAGAGGTGGTGGTTAAGAACCAGTGGTTTCAGAATCAGTCATACCTGACTTTGATTCCTGTAGCAGCTTTGACCAATTTGCTTTCCTCTCTGGTCTTTTACTGTCTCATTAGTGAAATAAGAATGATATTAAGGATTAAACGAGATCACATTTATAAAGCAGAACACCAAAACAGTGTTTGGCCAAATTTATATTAAATAAATGGTAACCAATATGAGCAATATTATTGTGTTATTACTGTATTATTGTTATTATTATAAATTCAGAGGTGCCTGCTTGACTGCAGTTGACACTGAGGTAATGGATGTTTCTTAGGGAAGAAAAATGTGGTGTGGGGACTGAGTTGGCTACCTGTCTTAACTGCCAACTGGGGAAAAGGAGTTTAATAGGAAGTGTCAGCCCCCAAGCTTAACTCCCTTGGGTGGAATTGTAAGGTCCAACTTTCCTACTTGTTAACACTGCTATAAACCGCTTACACATACCCTTATTGAAAGGGTTCAGTTCAGTTCAGTCCCTCAGTTGTGTTTGACTCTTTGCAACCCCATGGACTGCAGCATGCCAGGCTTCCCTGTCCCTCACCAACTCCCGGAGCTTGCTCAAACTCAGGTCCATTGAATCGGTGATGCCATCCAACCATCTCATCCTCTGTCAAGCCGTTCTCCTCCTGCCTTCAATCTTTCGCAGCATCAAGGTCTTTTCTAATGAGTCAGTTCTTCGCATCAGGTGGCCAGAGTATTAGAGTTTCAGCTTCAGCATCAGTCCTTCCAATGAACACCCATGACTGATCTCCTTTAGGATGGATTCATTGGATCTCCTTGCAGTCCAAGCGACTCTCAAGGGTCTTTTCCAACACCACGGTTCAAAAGCATCAATTCTTTGGTGCTCAGCTTTCTTTATGGTACAACTCTCACATCCATACATGACCACTGGAAAAACCATAGCTAATACTGATCTTATCATTATGTAGGTAAAATACCAGCTCATATCTTATCACTCTATTCTGTATTTTTTGGTCAGGCCAGTATTGTCCTAGTGAAACAATTCCTCCCCCACCAAAAGCCCTGAGTTGCAGCATTTGCTAATTTCCATGGTGTAAATCAGATTGATTATATTCTTTGCAGCCAAAGATGGAGAAGCTCTATACAGTCAGCAAAAACAAGACCAGGAGCTGACTGTGGCTCAGACCATGAACTCCTTATTGCCAAATTCAGACTTAAATTGAAGAAAGTAGAGAAAACCACTAGACCATTCAGGTATGACCTAAATCAAATCCCTTATGATTATACAGTGGAAGTGAGAAATAGATTTAAGGGACTAGATCTGGTAGATAGAGTGCCTGATGAACTATGGAATGAGGTTCATGACATTGTACAGGAGACAGGGATCAAGACCATCCCCACAGAAAAGAAATGCAAAAAAGCAAAATGGCTGTCTGAGGAGGCCTTACAAAAAGCTATGAAAAGAAGAGAAGCAAAAAGCAAAGGAGAAAAGGAAAGATATAAACATCTGAATGCAGAGTTCCAAAGAATAGCAAGAAGAGATAAGAAAGCCTTCTTCAGCTATCAATGCAAAGAAATAGAGGAAAACAACAGAATGGGAAAGACTAGAGATCTCTTCAAGAAAATCAGAGATACCAAAGGAACATTTCATGCAAAGATGGGCTCGATAAAGGACAGAAATGGTATGGACCTAACAGAAGCAGAAGATATTAAGAAGAGATGGCAAGAATACACAGAAGAACTGTACAAAAAAGATCTTCACGACCCAGATAATCACGATGGTGTGATCACTGACCTAGAGCCAGACATCCTGGAATGTGAAGTCAAGTGGGCCTTAGAAAGCATCACCTCGAACAAAGCTAGTGGAGGTGATGGAATTCCAGTTGAGCTATTTCAAATCCTGAAAGATGATGCTGTGAAAGTGCCGCACTCAATATGCCAGCAAATTTGGAAAACTCAGCAGTAGCCACAGGACTGGAAGAGGTCAGTTTTCATTCCAGTCCCAAAGAAAGACAATGCCAAAGAATGCTCAAACTACCACACAATTGCACTCATCTCACATGCTAGTAAAGTAATGCTCAAAATTCTCCAAGCCAGGCTTTAGCAATACTCCTGATGTTCAAGCTGGTTTTAGAAAAGGCAGAGGAACCAGAGATCAAATTGCCAACATCTGCTGGATCATGGAAAAAGCAAGAGAGTTCCAGAAAAACATCTATTTCTGCTTTATTGACTATGCCAAAGCCTTTGACTGTGTGGATCACAATAAACTGTGGAAAATTCTTCAAGAGATGGGAATACCAGACCACCTGACCTACCTCTTGAGAAATTTGTATGCAGGTCAGGAAGCAACAGTTACAACTGGACATGGAACAACAGACTGGTTCCAAATAGGAAAAGGAGTACGTCAAGGCTGTATATTGTCACCCTGTTTATTTAACTTATATTCAGAGTACATCATGAGAAATGCTGGACTGGAAGAAACACAAGATGGAATCAAGATTTCCGGGAGAGATATCAATAACCTCAGATATGCAGATGACACCACCCTTATGGCAGAAAGTGAAGAGGAACTCAAAAGCCTCTTGATGAAAGTGAAAGAGGAGAGTGAAAAAGTTGGCTTAAAGCTCAACATTCAGAAAACGAAAATCATGGCATCCGGTCCCATCACTTCATGGGAAATAGATGGGGAAACAGAGGAAACAGTGTCAGACTTTATTTTTCTGGGCTCCAAAATCACTACAGATGGTGACTGCAGCCATGAAATTAAAAGACGCTTACTCCTTGGAAGGAAAGTTATGACCAACCTAGATAGCATATTCAAAAGCAGAGACATTACTTTGCCAACAAAGGTTCGTCTATTCAAGGCTATGGTTTTATCCTGTGGTCATGTATGGATGTGAGTTGGACTGTGAAGAAGGCTGAGCGCTGAAGAATTGATGCTTTTGAACTGTGGTGTTGGAGAAGACTCTTGAGAATCCCTTGGATTTCAAGGAGATCCAACCAGTCCATTCTGAAGGAGATCAGCCCTGGGATTTCTTTGGAAGGAATGATGCTAAAGCTGAAACTCCAGTACTTTGGCCACCTCATGCGAAGAGTTGACTCATTGGAAAGGACTCTGATGCTGGGAGGGATTGGGGGCAAGAGGAGAAGGGGACGACAGAGGATGAGATGGCTGGATGGCATCACTGACTCGATGGACGTGAGTCTCAGTGAACTCCAGGAGTTGGTGATGGACAGGGAGGCCTGGCGTGCTGCAATTCATGGGGTCGCAAAGAGTCGGAGACGACTGAGCGACTGATCTGATCTGATCGTGTAAATACTTTCGGGATACCCAGTTTCAAGCTTCCAAGCAACTGCTCCATAGTCGCTGATCACAGAGTTGGGAAGAGATGCGCACAGCTGCTCAAGTCAGTGTAAGCTGGCTCCAGAGCACCACTGGGTCAGAGGGAAGCATGTGATGTGACAGTACAAGATAGGATGATTGAAAATGAAATTTACAAGCATATAGAATAGAGGGAAAATAGTTTGTCCTGGGAATGACCAACAGAATTCATCCAGAAAGTGATTACTTGAGCAGCATGTTTCACTGCTGTTTTTCTGTCCTTGCTCTGTACTCTGTAGTCATACTGAGGGCAGAAATCTTTTCCTAGCTGCCTGTGCTCAATTGGCAGTGGGGTGCAGAGGTGGAGGGTTGAGTGGTGGGTCTCCCTAATGACTTCTGAACATCAGATTGTTTCTTTAACCAGTAGTTTAAAGATTTGGTCTTGGACATAGTGCCCACGTTTGTAAAAATGTCTCCCTTCCTCCCTTCCCTTCTCCCTTCCCTTCCCTTCTCCCTCTCTCCCTGTCTTCTTTATTCCCTTCCCTATGACCTCACAAGTATTTTCTATCATCTCTTTTGTAATCCTAACAACCCCCAAGAGATCATCAGAACAGGTAATACTACCCCTGTTCTGCAAAAATGGTAGAGACATTAGAAAACTGCTATACTTCATAAATTTCTATCATGTTATTAATGTCATCGGTAATACATAATTTTGTTATTTGGAAACCTTCACTGTTACTCAAACACCCCCACTTCTGTAATATTTTTTGAGTCGAGAGGGTCATTTCAACCTCTGGCCACCTTTCCTTTGTTGTCACACAGTTAATTTTCTTCTCTCCCTCATGGTTGTTGGAAATTGTATCACACTGTATCTAGGAAATTGCATTACAGTGCTATAAATACATTTCTGAGAACTTTTAATTAAGTGATGATACCTAGAACTTTCTCATTATAGTTAAATCCCGAGAGATGATAAAACAGAATCCTCTTGAGAAGCTGTTTTGTTTCCAGTGGCCCAGCACTGAACAAACATAATTCTGTTACAAACCATCTCTGAACTATTAGAGTGACACCAGTGGAGGAGTGTGTCAATGTAGTGGCTTCGAAAAACCCAGGTCTTCTTACTAAAGACTTCTTAAAAGCTTTCCAAGTGCCTTATGACTCAAACTGAAGAAGAAGCCATCTGAGCTCACTGACTCACCATTTACCATGAAGTCCTCTGTGGATGTGCTTGAAATCATCACTTGCATCCTGCTAATCCTTGTGAGCTTTATCGGAAACCTGTGTTTATTTTATTCTACAAGGAAGTGTATGACTGGGCGTCTAGAGACATCCTTTCTTCTGATTTTCAGTCTTATATTTGTCCACCTCATTAAGAACCTGGTGGTGAATGTCATGAAAATTGTTTATTCTTCTGGTTGCATGTTGGATTCAGCTGGCTGCAAAGTTCTGCGCTTCACGGCAGCTCTGACGACATCCCTGGCCATCTGGTTCATGTTACACTTTGCATTGCTCTACCACCAGAAGCTGTACCAGACTGTCCGCCCCTTGAGTGAGCCTCCAAACCCGGACCTTCAGAAGCATTCCTTAAAGGTGGTTTCTGCACTTTGGATGACAGGCGTGGCAGTATACCTCCCAGTTTTACTCTATACTAGGAAATCAGAATACCTGAATGCAGGAAATGATACAGACCCCTTGTCAACAAACAGGATTCACAGGGATTGCCTAACTGACTTTGGAAACAAGCAAGTAGAGTTTTACTATGAGGAAGTGTTTTTGGTTCTGATTGATATTCTTCCTTTAGCCACCTTAGTCTTTGTCTGTTTCTGGATGTCTTTTCTGCTTTCAGAGAGAAAGAAGATGACATATGGTGACATCTGGATTGGAGACGATGATTCAGAAATTGAAATCCTTAGAGGGGCCAAGTTTAGTATTTTATTAATGTGGCTGATCACTCCACTTTGGATTTCTCATTTTATCTTAGTCTATTTCTTGAAAGGCTTGGCAGCCTGTGTCTTTTTTCCAGCTGTTCTCACAGCCCTCTCTTCAGGCTTCTCTGCACTCAGTCCTTTCCTGCTTATGCTGGTGAATTACAGAATGAAGTTGGTGTCCTTCTGTGATGCCAAAGAGAAAAAACGCACACCACCTCCTGCAAATGTTATTCTCTCTCCATATGCTTAATGGCAAAAAAATCTCTGCTTTAACTTTGGGGAGTCAGACCAAACTTCCACAACCCTCATCAACAGATAATTTCTGAAAGAAGGACTAAAAGACTGACTTTTCCTCAAAAAAAAGACTTCTGAGGGAAGCAGTGCAAGAAGAAGATATTTGAACCTGAAGTTATTATAAGTTGAAGAAAAATAGTCATCTCAACATTTGTGATTTCAGACAATACCACAGTTTTTAGTGTAGAATCCAATAATGATCATAGTCTGGAAGTGAACTCAACAGTGTATTAAGTATTTACTCTGTGTAAGATACTATGTTAAAAAGCAGCATATTGTAAAAACTGAGGATTACACTGCCTAGCTGAATTCCTTTAAAGGTACTTAACAGTAATCTTGTGTTTTCATCTTGTGTTTTTTCTTGACATACTATGACATATATTGGAAGTGCATTCGTATAGTATACAATGTTCATTTTTGCACTTTTAATCACGATACCTCACCTAAACTAGAAGCAGATTCTGTTCATTTGCCTTCCTCTAATTATCTTTAGTAAATTTGGCTAGAGAAAACCATTGAATGAAACAATCAGTGCTTGCTAAATCATATTCTTTCTGTATGTACAGATGTGTAAATATTTGGTTACTACAGACATTTAACCCACTCTTCCTTCTTAATCACCTTAACATGCAACTTTACTCCTCTTCAGGAAAAAAAGAGATATTTATTTTAAGAGACTTTATTTCCTCTTTTGGTTATTAAGTTGGTACATTTTAATTGGAAGAATTGACAAGTATCCATAATAATCTATTTTTCTGAACTTGGATTTAATAAAAATAAGCACATTATAATTTAAAATACATGACCAGGATTTTATTTTTTACAGTTAGCCAGTGTAATCATTTGGACTGCTTCAGATTCAATAAATAATAATTTTATATATCTTATGATGCATATATGTTGTATAAGCATTGAATTTTAAGTTAATTTTTACTCGATTCTTGCATTTCATTTTCCTTCTTTATGAATAGACTTAACTTTATGAATAAACATAACTGCATTATGGTTCTAGTGACTGGATGCCCCTAAGTTGGGGTTCTTGCTCTGAAAAGGTTCCTTCTGAAATTTTAAACCTGGATCTCATTAACAGGAGAAACGTAGAACATCTTTGTTGCTGTGAAGTGCTATGGAGAAAGGAATTTTTAAAGTAACCAAGGCCCAAATTTTGTAGGGTTCGGTAGGCCGATGTCTTGTCCCTTGCATAGCACTGAGAATTAAAATACACACACACACAGACTGAAGACCTTCTGAGGTTTCTGGGTGGTCTTCATGGGAAATGTTTAGTTGAGTCCACTGAGGAAGTTTAATCAGAAGGGCACTATGCATGGATCCTATATAATGAAGTTAACATCTGTGGAGATGGGGGATGTGGGGAAGAGGTCACCATCTTTAATTAAGTGCAGATGTAGCTGGGGCTGGGACCAGCCATTGATCTTAGGTAGTAGCTCTCAAATGTGGTTCTGGGACCAACAGGATCGGTATCATCTGGGAACTTGTTAGACATGTAAATTCTCAGGCCCCAGCCCAGAGCTACAGTTTGGGCAATTGGACCCAGCAACTTGTTTTTAATAAGCCTTCTGGTTGATTCTCATGCAGGCTGAACTTTGAGAACCACTGGCCTAGAGTTACTCAGAAGTTTAATCCTCACAATGAGAAGTGTGAGAAGGAAGCCAAGATGATGGACATCTGATGTAGTCTTTAGTGCTCCTGTACACATTGCTGTTATGTCTATTGCTCTCTAAAACGGGAATCAGGATTGTCATCTGTGTTGCATACATTCTCAATAACAATTGCCAAACAAATCCACTGTAAAAATCAAGCAATCTTTGCAGAATCAAGAGGAAAGCATGACCACTTCAGGTGTGCCAAAAATCTGGAACTTGGATTTGGAGAGTTTCCGGTGCATAACTGAGTAATGGATCTAGTTCCATAGTTTCTTTCCAGGAGTCAGTGTAAGACATGGCTGGCGGACACCCAGGCTGAACTTCCCAGTGCTGGAAATGTTTCCTTTTCCTCCTCAGACATTTTCTTTTGGTTTGGGCCTCATTAGGTCATAGTTTTGTCCTTGTGGAATTGATGTTTTCATGTACAACAGAGAGTAAATCATATTCTCACTGAATGAACCACATTCCAGTTCACTTTTAAAAATTATGTTCACTCTAACTCTCTGACTCTCTTTCGCTCTCCTCCTCTCCCTTAACCTCCACATTTCATCTACATTCCTGGTAGGATCAGGATGATAGATGAAATAGGGTAGAAGTTCGACAAAGGTTGTCATGGTGGCAACCTTGCAGAGGGCTCAGAGTTGGTCAGGACCATCCTGAGGTCTTGGTTTGGGCCTCACAGAATCTCTGACTTAGAAGGTCATCTGTCCCTTCTTTCAATGCAAGATTCTTATCTTTCTGCCTCAGAGAATCCCTCCAAACCTCTGAATGAATAGTTTCTTGCTAGGGTGGTTGTGATCTTATCAAGGAGCCCGTTCCATTCATGCCCTTTCCAAACACCATTAGTAAGAAGTATTTACTGAGACTGGAATCCCTGAAACTTCTTAAAGAAGTTTCTTCCCCTTGAAGGCAAGTCCTCCACTTACCTGATGGCTTTCTAGGCTCTTAGAGAGAGAGGAGTGCTTTTCTCTTCTCCCCGTTAGACATTTCTTTAGCCATGCCATGTGAGGCAGAGCTTGCCAGCCACTGGCTGTCATGACTTCCTCACTCTGTCTTGGTATATTCCAGTTTGCCTGTGGCCTTCTTAAGTAGTGGCAGCCAGCACTGAACACAATATATATTCTCTTGTATTTACATATGTTTATATTTTTTCTACATTCTTTTATCTTCTCTTGTGTAGGTACTGTGAGCATGGATTCTTCTCTTCCTCTTCCAAAAAGAATTTTAAATATTAAATTCACTTTAAATCTGCCCCCCGCCACACACACACACGCACACACACAAATACAAATTTAAAAGCACCATTGTGTTAGGGCTTAAAAATGAAGGTCCTTTCAGGCTCTAAAATTCTGCTATAAGTTAGTTCATTCTCAGTGTCAGATTTTAAAAATAATGAAATACCCCCAAATCATTTGTAAGAATTTTAAACTATAGGCTAGGGCTCAAAACTACAATAAGACCATATTTTAAATCAAATATACTTCATTTTCTTTTTAAAAAACTACAAAGAAACACAGCCTATACAGTGGTGTTTTGCTTGCCTTTCCAATAAGACATAAGGAAAGATGGTCATAATCAAATTTTCTTTGAAGATGAACTGGAGGTATTAAACCAACTGGCTATGGAATATAATGCTTTATAGGCCAGTTCAGGGATACCTGTGGATAGGTATGTTAGGTACACAAAGGTCTATATACTTTCCTTTAAAGATGATCATGCCTACCATTCTCTTTAGACTCTACTGGAGAGAGGAAAGAGCCAGTTCTTGCATACCCAAAGCAGTACAGCTCAGGACTGAGGATGCCTGTGGAATTCTGGCCTACATGGTTCAGAGACACAGTAATGTTTTAGGACAGTCTAAGATGCAAATCACTGCCAGTGGTGACTGCAGCCATGAAATTAAAAGACGCTTACTCCTTGGAAGGAAAGTTATGACCAACCTAGACAGCATATTAAAAAGCAGAGACATTAGTTGCCAACAAAGGTCCATCTAGTCAAGGCTACGGTTTTTCCAGTAGTCATGTATGGATGTGAGAGTTGGACTATAAAGAAGGCTGAGTGCTGAAGAATTGATGCTTTTAAACTGTAGTGTTGGAGGAGACTCTTTGAGAGTCCCTTGGACTGCAAGGAGATCCAACCAGTCCATCGTAAAGGAAATCAGTCCTGAATATTCACTGGAAGGACTGATGTTGAAGCTGAAAGTCCAGTACTTTGGCCTCCTAATGCAAAGAACTGATTCATTTGAAAAGACCCTGATGCTGGGAAAGATTGAAGGCGGGAGGAGAAGGGGACGACAGAGGATAAGATGGTTGGATGGCATCACCGACTCAATGGACATGAGTTTGAGTAAACTCTGGCAGTTGGTGATGGACAGGGAGGCCTGGTATGCTGCAGTCCATGGGGTCTCAAAGAGTCAGACACAACTGAGCAACTGAACTGAACTGAACTGAAGATGCAAATCGGAAGAGATGTGAGCTTGATCCCAGGAAGTGGTTTGTCTGAGCTTGCTTGGTCCCTATCTATGTAGGAGTACATCACCTTGGCTGAAACATTCCTGAGTTTTACCATCTTTAAAATTGGAAGGATATGATTGCAAATTGTGATATACACCCTCTCTATCCCTCATGGACTTGTAATAAAGTCAGATAAAATATATTGAAGATTAAAAAAAAAACATATTGAAGGTGTTTTGAAAAAGTAAAATGTCTGATGCAAGTGAAGTGTTATTGGGTTGGCCAAAAAGTTTGTTCCAGTTTTTCTGTACAGTCTTGCAGCTAACCCCATACTTTACCCCTGCAGTTTGGGTAAGCTGAAATAAGGGAGAAAAAGCGAACTTACCACCAGAAGCCCTGGCTGCATGTGAGGCAGCCACAGCACCTCTCTGAACCTTGGTTTCCTCTGTTCCATGAAGCAGATTGTAAAGATATTTGTCTCCTATGACTTTGGTGAACTGTGAGTGAGAGAGTATATGTAAGAGCACCCAGACCTACTCCTGGTACAAAGTTTGGCTTCATAAATCCTTGTGGTTGTTCAAACTGGAAATGCAGCTCCCCTTTCCTGGAGCTGGAGCGGGCTCAATACATTACATTAAAACCTCCTGTTTGATAGCAAATACTTGCTTGTACTTTCTCCAGACATGCCAGAGAATTTGTTACTCCAGCACATGCTCTGTTTATACTCTGACTTTGGAAATATTCTCCTGCCCACTGTGCTTATCGACCCACCCCAGCTATCACCCTTCAAGACCCATTTTTTGAAGCAAAAACAGCAGCAAGTGTTAAATCTGTGTTACTCACCTTTCTGGAAATCCTGCTTCAGGATTCTTCTCACCTCCAGCCTCCACCCGTACAGCAGCTCTACCCAGAATGCTTCCTCCTGGCCCATCGACTCACTCACCATTTGTGCCCTCACTTTCTTCAGCTGTCAGCTTAGACCTCAGCTCTACTGCACACACTTCCCTCATCTACAAGATCTCAGTTAGGTGACTCAGGCTCCTGTGTATTTTTTAAACACCAAAAACATTTTGTATTGGGGTGTAGCCAATTAACAATGTTGTGGTAGTTTCAGGTGAACAGTGAAGGGACTCAGCCATACGTATACATGTATCCATTCTCTCCCAAAACCCCTTTCGCATCCAGGCTGGCACGTAACATTGAGCAGAGTTCCCTGTGCTATGCAGTAGGTCCTTGTTGGTTATCCATTTTAAATATAGCAGTGTGTACATGACCTTCACAAAGTCCTTATCGATCCCTTCCCCGCACCCTTCCGGTAACCGTGAGTTTGTTTTCTAAGTCTGTGAGTCTTTCTGTTTCGTTTAAGTATGTTCATTTGTATCATTTCTGTTTAGATTCCAGATATAAGGGGTGTCATGTGATATTTCTCCTTCTCTGTCTGACTTACTTCACTCAGTATGACTCTCTAGTTCTACCTATGTTGCTGCAAATGACCACAGTATATGGTAATGGCCCTTTTTTCTGCACTGTTCCCCCCCATACTGGCCTGGAGAGTAGTGTTGGTCTAACCTAACGTGTTCTCTCAGGAACATGCCGTAAATGAAGACAAGGATGAGATCTACACAGCTTGTGCTTCCCTCTCCTTTCTCCCCATGTGTACTTCTTGGCTCTCCTTCAGTTACCTCTTTCCAGTAGAAATTTCTTGCCTCTATCATCTTTCTGCTTCAATACTAGGCATTCAGTGACTGCCATGCCTCTGGCCACTGTTGAATCAAAGGGTGAGAGAAACTGAATCCAACATTTGGAATGAGTTGCCTCCTTGCCAGCCAATCTACTGAGCCAACTGGGGACGACATTTCATATATTCTACATTTTTCCACCCAAGCCTTCCAGTATGCAGTTTGTGATTTTTTTTGAACTCTTGTTATATGAAGGAAAGAAAGTTCAATATCTATGCCTAGGCTTTTAAAGTGAAAATGTATCCCAGTACAAATTTGGCTGTGTGTGTCAGGGTGTAGGCAAGTGCGGTGTTTTCCCAAGTTATTGGTGAATTAAAGACTAAAGAAAGAAGCTGTAATGCAAATCAACCAAGGTTACCTCATCACCAAATGTACCCTGCTCATTTATTTTGACAAGCCCAACTTAACTTTTAATTACCAGGCCTCCTAGTACACTGGTAAAATGTAGCAATAGTGACTTTGGCATAAGAGGAGAAATCTGTGTAACATGAGCCTTCAGAATGAGTCCATGCTGACTCCTTGTAAAATGGAGTGAGGCAATTCATTTTAAGAAGAATTTCAGTAGAGCAGTTTATGTGATCTGTGACTATAGTCGCAAATCAGTGAGCCTTTTATGAGCCAAGCACACCAGAATGTGTACATTAAATGAGGGTAGTTCCTCAAAGAAATTTTGTCGGCCACTCTAAGCCATTCATTACCCAACAGATTTTGTAAGTCTTCATTTGGAACTATTTTCAGAGTCAGTTTTCAAGTCACTATAAAAAAAAAAAAAATTGAAAATGTCACTCGAAAGTCCTAATACTGGAGAGGGTAGGCTATTTTTTAAATTGATGCCTACTTTTTATTATTCCGTTGGACTCTTAGTTACTTGGAGCTCTTTCCTAAATTGAGTCTTCCCTTGAAGGAAGCAGTCGGGCCGTCACTGAGGTCACCCATGAGAAGGTGACATGGCGTTGATAGACCTATTAGGGCCAGAGCCCCTGCTGTACATTTTAATAGGCACTGGAGGGACTTCTGTTCTTGGCAGTTTATCAAAACTCTGTGAAAGTAGGGAAAATCCTACAGATGTGCACAGTTGATGCTCATTACTGTGCTTCTTTAGTCTCTTCCCCTCTAACTGGCATCAGTTTGGAGTTTGGGTAAAGTTTCTCTGGTGCCTTGGACACATCAAGAGAAAGGGTGCATTATGTCACCAGTAGCTTCTACCTGGCACGTGGGTCCCAGCCACCCAGTCCTGTGTCCTCACATCCTAATATTGGTTTTCCTTCCCTCTCTGTAATTTTTCCCACCCAGAGCAGTAGACTTAAGCCATTGGAAAATGTTTCCTTTCCCTTTCTCTGCTTTCCCACTCCTGCCCACTCTCCACCTTCACCTCTCCACCCTGCCCTAAAAAGAAAGCTGAAACACACGACATGCGTGCCTCAGTGCATAACAGATTAAAACTCGCCCATGTCAGTGAAGAGAGAAGCCCAACTGACCTGGAAATGGAAGGATTTCAACCAGTCCACAGTATCTGAGAGTAGACAGGTCTTGTAAGAGATGTGCTTGAAGGTAAGGAAGTGGGCAAAAGAGGAGAGAAGGAACCTGGGATTGCAGCTTGTAGGCTCAGGGCTGATGGGGTAAGGGTGCCGTGCAAATTTATAAATGACTGGGCTCTGAGATCCCAGAGGGGTCCAGGGCCAACTATGATGTATAGCAATAAAAATCTCATGTAAAGGCTTTTCAGCTGGACTGCCCTTTCTGGGGAAGCTGAAAAATATTTTCCACTGAGGTGTCTGTCGACCCACTCTCGTCGGCCTGGAGCTGCTTGGCCCTCTTGGGTCCAAGCTGCCAGGCTGGCCACGCAGAGGATGGTCTTGGTCTCTTTTCTGGACTTGCCCTTGGCATAACTTCTGCCCTTCCCCCCAGTCACAGTAGTGAAGTGACATCGTGTAACTGCACAACGCCAGTGACCACAAGGCAAAGACGTCTTCTTCCTCTGGTTGTAAAATGAAGGAAATGTAATCCCCACCTCCTAACATTTTATTGTGTTGGTGAAGCTTTCCTTTCTTTAATACTAAGAGATGACATGGAGGCTGTGGAAAAGCACATATTGTAACATGCTGGTAGTTTATTTGTGAGAAATTGTGTTTTACTGCTGTTGTGGTATGAGAATTCAAAACAATCGTAGAATACAGTTTCAACCTTAGAATACAAATGAAGGAAATATCGTTTGTTGGGAGGCACCAATAAGAAAAGCAGGGAGGATGGCACTTAAGGTTTAATCCTGGATTCCTCTGAAGGGTCAAAGGCTGAAATGCCACCAAGGCCAGGCAGGATGTGTGGATGAGCAGAACTGATGGGGGTTGAGGGGGGAAGCTGAGGAACACATGTCCCCTAGACAGGGCAGCGGCAGCTCAGCTCCAGCCGATTATTTATTGTGGGGAACACAGACCTGTGCTGCCAGAGCTTCAGATATTTTTTAAGTGAAGCCAGAAATCTAGAGTTTTATGTGAAATCACCAAAGGTCTATAAGCTGGCAACAGAGTCTATTTTTTAGAAACACTGCTGGGGCCAAGCACATCACATCTGTGGGCCAGACTTGGCTCATGGGCCTCGGGTGTACCCTCTGTGGCTGTTCATCCCATCAGAGCCTGTGGGGCTGTCAGAACAGGGGGGCTCGCTGGCTTCCGCTGTGGCTGGTGGAATGGTGCCCAAAGAGCACAAGGAGGAAAGCACATCCCCAGCCCAGCTCAGTTTCCTTATTGTGTTGGATTAGTTGCAACGGCTGCTCTAAACCTGACTCTGTTCCCATCACATCCCTAATTCCTCAGAAGGGAGTGCTTGAGGGGCCTGTGTGCTCCATGGAAGGGCAGATGGGGAAGGAAGAGACGATGTAATGACCACTGGGGCAACTGTGGGCTCACCCTCAGCTGAAAGATGGACTTGATGCTGGGAATGTGACCCAGATTTGGTGAACCACAGGGATTTCTCTACCTTATAAATGAGGATGTATTAATTCCAGAGTGGCCCCTTGAAAGAAAGAAGCATTGACACTAGACAGAAGGAATTGTGTTGTAGATGGCATTAGGTGTGTTAAAGGAGATGGCTACATGTGTAGGTCCATTGGGAAGCAAAGAAGAATACTGTATGCCTTGGACCACTTAATCTGAGGTGGGACCATTCAACCTACTGAGATAAATATGGCCTTCATGTAATGGGCTGGAACTGTTGTAACACTTATGTTCTGGTCTGTTAGAATAAAGAATCTCACTGTCAACCTCCAAGGCCAAATATAAAGATTTTCCCATTGTCATGATTTATATTATCCACTAGATATGTTCCGTTAGAATGTTTATGCTCAAATGCAAATTCTTCTTCACAATGTCAATAACACCTCAAAGATTCAATGACTGTTAACTTTAGTTAAGATGTGATCATTTGCATTTTGCATTTAGTTTTGTGTATCCATGTTTTGAAAGATCCACTTGTTCCCCAGCTTTGACGCACGCTTTTCCACTTCATCTCATGTTTCCATGCCTCTGGTGATACTGTTTGTCTGTACCCCATCCTAACACCCAGAATCATCTTTGTGTTCACCAAAGCCTTGGGAATAGAGTCTATAAATCAACAGTTCATTGTGGAGTACAGATTTAGTGAAAAGAAATTGAATTGAAAGAAGATCTGTTAGTTGACAAGCTGGAATCCCAAGTCTGGATTGTCTCAGAATCCACCAGAATGGAAGGGAAAGTTATTTTGAGTAATTTGCAAGTATGAGTATGCATGTTTTTCTCTGAAAAGCTTTTTGAGGCTTAAAGGAAAAGTGATACATTTTTGTACCAAGCAATTTGCTTACAAACCAATTTTTAGATTTCTATAAATAATAAAATTGAATTTAGGCATCAAATACACATTGATTTTCTTTTTATTTTATACCTTCTGTGATTTCAAAAGAATTTTTAATATATATTCTAAATGGATAATTACATTTGTACATGGTAATAGCATCCTAATCCTTTCTTAGATCAACTCTGTGTCCACTATAAATTAAATATATATAAAAATGGTGTATTCATGTGGGAAGGGAAGAAAAGGAAAATTGAGTCCAGTGATGGATTTGAGGTATGGAACGAAGAGTGATTTTCTCTCTTTTGCTGCAACTATGCTATTTTTGTAGATTTTTTTTTTTAACCTCAAAATGAGAAATCAGTGCCTTCAGAGTCAGAGTTTTCCTTTAAAAACTAGGTATGTTTACAATCTCAATCTTTTACTGATAAGTTCATTCTAATCAGCCTAGATTTATTTTCACTTTCCAATAATGTATTCCTTACTGTTTGGCAAGTTACCCCTTCATTAGAGATCTGAAAGAGGAGAAAATAAATTATTTAAGACTCTCAAGTCTGAGTGCATAAGACAGTTTTTGTAATAAGCAAAACAACTTACAGGAAATGGAATCTTTTTCAGCATCTCAGAGTTTCCTCTGCAGAAGAGAACTGCCCAGCAAGGCACCGGCAGGAGATTTTTATTTCTATTCCTGACATCTGTGGGTGCCACTGCCACCGCCGATGGTGGTGATGATGAGTAATGGGGAAATGAACTGGGAGGTGCTGTGTCTTCCTTGACAGATTTAAAGAGCTGCCGCGGGCTACCCAGAGGCAAGTCCTGCCCGAGGACGCTCTGGCGTCTGTGTCAGGTCCGTCTGGCTCTGGCAGGCAGAGCTGTTAGAGGCAGGGGGTGATGCAGTAACTCTGTGGTTTAAATCTGTGTTTAGATCCTTTTTTTTTGAGGGGTGAACTGGAGGTTGCCCTACAAATTCTGAAATATTCATTACTGTTGGTTAGTTAGTGTCTGCCTTGAGTTCAGTTCAGTTCAGTCGCTCAGTCGTGTCCAACTCTTTGCGGCCCCAAGAATCGCAGCACCCCAGGCCTCCCTGTCCATCACCAACTCCCGGAGTTCACTGAGACTCAGATCCATCGAGTCAGTGATGCCATCCAGCCATCTCATCCTCTGTCATCCCCTTCTCCTCCTGCCCCCAATCCCTCCCAGCATCAGAGTCTTTTCCAATGAGTCAACTCTTCACATGAGGTGGCCAAAGTACTGGAGTTTCAGCTTCAGCGTCATTCCTTCCAAAGAAATCCCAGGGCTGATCTCCTTCAGAATGGACTGGTTGGATCTCCTTGCAGTCCAAGGGACTCTCAAGAGTCTTCTCCAACACCACAGTTCAAAAGCACCAATTCTTCGGCGCTCAGCCTTCTTCACAGTCCAACTCTCACATCCGTACATGACCACAGGAAAAACCATAGCCTTGACTAGACAGACCTTTGTTGGCAAAGTAATGTCTCTGCTTTTGAATATGCTATCTAGGTTGGTCAGAACTTTCCTTCCAAGGAGTAAGCATCTTTTAATCTCATGGCTGCAGTCACCATCTGCAGTGATTTTGGAGCCCCCAAAAATAAAGTCTGACACTGTTTCCCCACCCATTTCCCATGAAGTGATGGGACCGGATGCCATGATCTTCGTTTTCTGAATGTTGAGCTTTAAGCCAACTTTTTCACTCTCCTCTTTCACTTTGATCAAGAGGCTTTTTAGTTCCTCTTCACTTTCTGCCATAAGGGTGGTGTCATTTGCGTATCTGAGGTTATTGATACTTCTCCCGGCAATCTTGATTCCAGCTTGTGTTTCTCATGATGTACTCTGCATAGAAGTTAAATAAACAGGGTGACAATATACAGCCTTGACGTACTCCCTTTCCTATTTGGAACCAGTCTGTTGTTCCATGTCCAGTTCTAACTGTTGCTTCCTGACCTGCATACAGATTTCTCAAGAGGTAGGTCAGGTGGTCTGGTATTTCCCATCTCTTTCAGAATTTTCCACAGTTTATTGTGATCCACACAGTCAAAGGCTTTGGCATAGTCAATAAAGCAGAAATAGATGCTTTTCTGGAACTCTCTTGCTTTTTCCATGATCCAGCGGATGTTGGCAATTTGATCTCTGGTTCCTCTGCCATTTCTAAAACCAGCTTGAACATCTGGAAGTTCACGGGTCATGTATTGCTCAAGCCTGGCTTGGAGAATTTTGAGCATTACTTTACTAGCGTGTGAGATGAGTGCAATTCTGCAGTTTCAGCATTCTTTGGCATTGCCTTTCTTTGGGATTGGAATGAAAACTGACCTTTTCCAGTCCTGTGGCCACTGCTGAGTTTCCCAAATTTGCTGGCATATTGAGTGCGGCACTTTCACAGCATCATCTTTCAGGATTTGAAATAGCTCAACTGGAATTCCATCACCTCCACTAGCTTTGTTTGTAGTGATGCTTTCTAAGGCCCACTTGACTTCACATTCCAGGATGTCTGGCTCTAGGTCAGTGACACACCATCATGATTATCTTGGTCGTGAAGATCTTTTTGTACAGTTCTTCTGTGTATTCTTGCCATCTCTTCTTAATATCTTCTGCTTCTGTTAGGTCCATACCATTTCTGTCCTTTATCGAGCCCATCTTTGCATGAAATGTTCCCTTGGTATCTCTAATTTTCTTGAAGAGATCTCTAGTCTTTCCCATTCTGTTGTTTTCCTCTATTTCTTTGCATTGATAGCTGAAGAAGGCTTTCTTATCTCTTCTTGCTATTCTTTGGAACTCTGCATTCAGATGCTTGTATCTTTCCTTTTCTCCTTTGCTTTTCGCTTCTCTTCTTTTCAAAGCTATTTGTAAGGCCTCCCCAGACAGCCATTTTGCTTTTTTGCATTTCTTTTCCATGGGGAAAGAAGATCAAGACATGGTCTTGATCCCTGTCTCCTGTACAATGTCACGAACCTCAGTCCATAGTTCATCAGGCACTCTATCTATTAGATCTAGTCCCTTAAATCTATTTCTCACTTCCACTGTATAATCATAAGGGATTTGATTTAGGTCATACCTAAATGGTCTAGTGGTTTTCCCTACTTTCTTCAATTTAAGTCTGAATTTGGTAATAAGGAGTTCATGATCTGAGCCACAGTCAGCTCCTGGTCTTGCTTTTGTTGACTGTATAGAGCTTCTCCATCTTTGGCTGCAAAGAATATAATCAATCTGATTTCGGTGTTGACCATCTGGTGATGTCCATGTGTAGAGTCTTCTCTTGTGTTGTTGGAAGAGGGTGTTTGCTATGACCAGTGCATTTTCTTGGCAAAACTCTTATTAGTCTTTGCCCTGCTTCATTCCGTATTCCAAGGCCAAATTTGCCTGTTACTCCAGGTGTTTCTTGACTTCCTACTTTTGCATTCCAGTCCCCTATAGTGAAAAGGACATCTTTTTTGGGTGTTAGTTCTAAAAGGTCTTGTAGGTCTTCATAGAACCATTCAACTTCAGCTCCTTCAGCATTACTGGTTGGGGCATAGACTTGGATTACTGTGATATTGAATGGTTTGCCTTGGAAATGAACAGAGATCATTCTGTCGTTTTTGAGATTGCATCCAAGTACTGCATTTCGGACTCTTTTGTTGACCATGATGGCTACTCCATTTCTTCTGAGGGGTTCCTACCTGCAGTAGTAGATAGAATGGTCATCTGAGTTAAATTCACCCATTCCAGTCTATTTTAGTTCGCTGATTCCTAGAATGTCGACATTCACTCTTGCCATCTCTTGCTTGACCACTTCCAATTTGCCTTGATTCATGGACCTGACATTCCAGTATCTCTGCCTTGTCCTCGTGTTATTACCATGGAGAGGCTGAATTCATTACTCCATGCCCAGGATCCAAGGATACGCCCACATAAACATTTGAATAGGGTTGTCCTCAGATTTTGAGCTTTGCTCCCCATCCTCAAAGTCCATACATTCCCCCATGGTGTAGTATTGGAAGTGGGCTGGATCTGCCTTAATCACAGGGGAAGAGTCTGACCTGAGTTACTATTCTGGCAAAGGCAAACAGGCACAAATGAAATACAGTGAAGGACCCATGGCTACCTGCTAGGGACCCTCCTGGGGAGCCTGGAGGAGCTGTGCTTATAGAGAGCCAGGCTGGGGACATTGGAAGCAAGCGGGAAAGTGTGCTCAAAGGCAGCCCTCGTACCAGTTAACTTTTCTCATTTTGTTTGTCTAAATAAAATGATTTCTGGTTATGAAGCAGCTAACCTTTTTGCTTTTCTCTTGTGCTTCGTTATTGTCCAGGACTTTATAAGTAGCTGACGTTACTCAAAATGTGCAAAGAAGAATAATGGAAGCCCCTGAATACCTTGATTTGGATGAAATTGACTTCAGTGATGACATCTCTGTAAGTATTGCTCCTTGCAGGCAGTGCTTTCAAGAAATTCTGCCTTAATCTATATGGGTTCCTTTCTCTGTTGTAGTCTGTACATTCTAAGCCCTTCCTACCACATTTAGAAATTGACAACAGAAATCCTGCTGTGGCAGACAAAGTGTGGTTTGGGGGCCTTCCTGACCAGGAAGTAAATGAATCCCATTTCGTTTTGTGTGAGCTTGGATGAGAAAGCATGTAACCTCGCTGGACTTCCCCTTCCTAATCTGTTTCTTTCTTGTCACAATTATTCATTAGGTAAATGTAATTAACCCGATTGGTGTAGATGCCCATAATGTACATAATTAGTCCCTTTCATATACCTGGCTGTGCCACAGCCTGCATGGACTAACATTCACAAGGACACAGACTGAAGGATGGCCAAGTTATTAGTCTTTGAACAATATCTTTCAGTCACTGGAGCTTTCAAAACATGGGTTGGACACTTGTTGGGAATATCGAGGAAGAGTCATGTATTGCTAAGGACAGGACAGGCTGACCTCTGAGGCCCTGATTCATCCTGTACTCCTGTGGACTGATGAACTTCTTAGTGTCCTCTGCACTCACGAACTCCCTGCTGCTTCCAGTCTGACTCTTGGCTGCTGTGAGTGGATGGTCTGCCTGCTTGCTCAGAGCTTCCTGTGACTCACCCTGGGCCACATGGTCTATTCTGCCAGTGGCCGGACAGCAATGTTAGACTCTCACACCCTCACCTGGTTGGGCTGACTCTCAGAGTATGTGACGAGAAGGTGGCTTTTCTGAACAAGTTAAGTGCCTTTTCGTCTCAGGGCCAACACGGACCTACTTTCTGACCTTACTTTCCATTGATGTCTTGGTTTTTGGTCACCAGTGGCAACTGTCTCAAAAACATAGGCTTTCACATGCCTCTGGCAGCAGTGTTATTCTTCTACTTTACTCCTTCCCTTAAGTGAAATATGCATACTCTATGTAAGAATTGGATTCCTGGGGTGCGTTTGATGAATCACCCATTTTATTCAGCCGTGGGTGAATCTGCCTACCTTTTCCTATATGTGAATTCAGCCTTTCCCTCTTTGAGCTTTCGGAAAATTATTAGTCCTCATTAAGATGGATGTGAAGTGAGTGGTATCCCTCTCCCTTTTTAAATCACTGTGCATACATGCTCAATCACTTAGTTGTGCCCAACTCTTTGCAACCCCATCGACTATGGCCTACCAGGCTTCTCTGACCATGGGATTTCCCGGGCAAGAATACTGGAGTGGGCTGCTATTTCCTCCTCCAGGGGATCTTCCTGCCTCAGGGATGGAACCCACGTCTCCTGTGGAGTCTTTACCACTGAGCCACCTGGGAAGCCCCATAATTAATGTGGATCACAGCCTGGTTCTTTTAAAACCACTCCCCTCCAGGTATCTTGAGTTGAGTGGAGAAAAGCAAGGAAAGTGAACGATGATGTGGGTGGTGGGGGTAATGTAGAAAGTGTTTCAGAAAGGGACACATGTTACGATTCTCAGTTCAGGGTGGCGCATAGGCTTTGAAGGCACCAGCGTGGGCTGCAGCCTCGTCCTGACCTTTGCTGGCTGTAGCACTGTAACTTTGCCTTGCTGAGATACCCACCTCATTTTTAAGATTGTTTGGAGGATTCAGTGAAATAGTAATATACGGAAAGCACTTATCTTGGCACACAGTAAGTTGCTCTTAAAAATGGTAGCTTTTGTTATTATTTCAATGAATGCTGCAATAATATTTATATGACCAATGGTGAAGAAAGAACTCCAGGGAAAAGACCAGGCATCATGTCAAGACTTTTAAAAAAAATACAATAGAGCAGTTGTGTTTATAGAAGAGTCATCTGGCAGCAGCCCATAATTTTGATGAATTAGGAATCTCCACTTGAAAGATAATAAAATATGTTAAGCAATAACTGAAGCTGTTTAGCAAATTAGGATTCAGAATTATGCAATAGTTGAGCTTCTATAGCCTGACCACTCTGAAACATAAGTAAAGATCTCCATCTGTGACTGTGTAACTGCACTCAAACTCACCCCCTTTAGATATATTCCTATTGTTTGGATCTTTAACCTGCATTTAAACTGAAACCAGAAGGGAAAAAATGAAATTGCATAGACTTGATAAACTAATGATAATGGTTAACATTGAGCACTTCCCAGGGGATATGCATTATCTTGTTTAATACTCACAATAATTCTCTGAAGAAGGGAAAATTATTATTTTTTTTTTATAGATGAGGAAACTGAGGTGTGAGTTGTTTAACTTGCCCAACGTCATCCACTGAATTAGGAGCACTGTCTTTGGAATATCTGCCTTTAGCCCCAGTACTTGGGGCAACTTTACCCTTCCCCCAGTGGACATTTAACAATACCTGGAGACGTTTTTGATTGTCATAACAGGAGGTATAACCAGCATTTGGTGGGCAGAGACTAGGGATGGATTTAAACATCCTGCAATGCCTAGGAAAATACCCTACCGGAAAGAGTTATCTAGCCTAAGATGCTGGCAGTGCTGAGGATGAACAGTCCTGGTCTATTTCAGTCCACTTAAAACTAAAGAAACTCTAACTGGCATCCTCTGAGACATGGTAGATTATTTTATAGTTGTTCCATCTCATCCAGGTTTAAGACCTTAAACATGTCAGAATGTATTAGCCTATATAATGTCTTCGTGGGAAAAGAAATGGACATAGCCTCTAAAATATTGAAATGATTGTTCTCAGTCTATTTAGGTAACCTAGGGGCAATAAATTTACATCTGCTTTAAGGGCTAAGTGGATATAATTCAAATGCTAACATTAGGGGAAAAAATCCCCACAAAGATGTGTTCAACTTGCTAATTCACTGGTATAACAAAAAAATGTGTGTGCATGCATACTCTCTCAGTCATGTCCAACTCTGCGACCCCATAGGCTGTAGCCCACCAGACCCCTCTGTCCATGGAATTTTCCAAGCAAGAATAATGGAGTGGGTTGCCATTTCCTCTTCCAGAGAATCTTCACAACCCAGGGATCAAACCTACATCTCTTGTGCCTCTTGCATTGACAGGCAAATTCTTTATCATTGCACCGGGAAGCCCAACAAGAAATGTTGTCTCCCATAAACCTGCCTGTGTTGTTGAAATTCTGTAAACAACCTTTTCTGACAGCCTTTATGCTTCTTTCCTGGTTTAGTGGCAGGAAGGGGGAAGGGAAATGCATAATACATTTGAAAAAGATGTTTACAGAAGAGATGCCCAAGTTTAAAACTCCTCTTCTTACTCTCCAACCGTAGCCCTTTTACGTATTATAGGGTTTCTGTTTCATGATTTTCCCCCCTGGTCATGAGCCTAGTTCTTGTTTTAATTAAAACACAAGCTGTATATTGGTACAGAAAAGCAAAGCTTTTTTGCCTTTGCCTAATGAGACAAAACACAGAAGGCAATCAAATTATTTTGAAGTTTCCCAGACTCAAAAATAATGCTCATCTTTTGCAAAATGCAGAGTTTAAACTATACATTCTTGTAACTCTGCCATCTGAAAGGGCAGAACATTGTGCAGTGACTGAGGGTCTATGAGGGCGAGATGACGACACACACAGACACAGGGGTTTAAAGCTGGACTTTTCTGTTGCTGCAGATGGTTTACAGAGTTCCTTCTGTATTCCTATGGAAGCCAGCTCTCTCTGTCTTACAAAGGGAAAATGCCCTGGAATATTATTTTACTATAGAGTTCTTAGTAGCCGTGATGTATATTTTATGAAGAGAGGCCAATTTGCTGTCCTCAAAAATAAGATTATACACAGGACTGAACAAAGTAGAGGCCAAACCATGGATCCACTGCAGTGCTCCACTCGTGAGCCATCAAATGTTGGCTGCGCCACGCACCGCAACTCTTTAAATCATTGGTCCTGGTTAATCCTCATATCAGCTCTGCAAGGCAGGCCCTATTTTTAATCCCCTGTTTGGCAGATGAAATAATGAGGCTTAGAGAGATAGTCTGACTTTCACAGGGTTACAGATAGATAAGTAGGAGGGTCAGGATTTCAAAACAGAACTGTTTGTGTTACTTTTTCTCTTTTGAGCAATTTGGTTTAATAAAATCTCCTCTGGACCAGTCATCTTACCCATCACTATCCCTAGCTGTCACTGAAGCGATTGTAGAGTGCTTATCAAAAGTAAAGGAGTTGATATACAGTATAAATAAATATTAATAAAATAAAAGAAGCTAGGAGAACTTAAGCAACCCTCCTAATTTAATTGTTCCTCAGTTTTTCCATCTGTTAAGTCATAATAATCCATCTCTACCTATTGCCCTGTATTTTATGGAGAAGATATGAAATGTATATTTATGTCCATACATAAACTCACACTTCTATTCATATGCAGACACAAGTGCATATATATGTATATGCATATATTTATACAAATACCTACATGTACATACAAACATGTATGCTGCTGCTGCCAAGTCGCTTCAGTCGTGTCCGACTCTGTGTGACCCCATGGACTGCAGCCTACCAGGCTTCTCCGTCCATGGGATTCTCCAGGCAAGAACACTGGAGTTGCCATTTCCTTCTCCAACATGTATACAAACATGTAAATAGACACACACAGGCATGTGTGCACACGCACATAAATAGAACTAAGTACAATGCTTTATTCCTCAGCACAGGAATTTTTCTTGCTTTTCTGTATCACCATGACTGCAGCTTTGGTGAAAGTTGACATTTTTGGCAATCACATAGCATACGTTTTGTGCAAATCAGATGAGATCAAGGTCAATAAGTGTCCTTTCACTTTATTATCCCTTTTGACCCAAGCCCTTGCCGCCCAGGGTAATAGTACAGACTTAGGTGGATTCATTTTCCTAAAGTGCTTAAGGGGCTTCCCCAGTGGCTCAGGGGTAAAGAATCCATCTGCAGTGCAGGAACCACAGAAGATATGGGTTTGGGTCAGGAAGATCCCCTGGAGGAGGGCATGGCAACTGACTCCAGTAGTATTGTCTGAAGAATCCCATGGACAGAGGAGCCTGGTGAGCTATTAAGAGTTGGTCGCAAAGAGTAGGACACGACTGAAGCGACTGAGCAAGCTAGCAAAGTGCTTAAACCACTGGTAGAAAAATAAATTCTTATGGCAAATAAATCTCACTCTGAATGAGTTTTCACATTTCCGTCCCACAGACTGGGCATCACTTACACTAAAATACCAGCCCCCCTTCCCCCTTCATGCGTACATCACCTTTTGCTCAACTCATCCCACTGACACTTTCCAGATTTCTTTACATTCTGACCAAGAAGTGCTTCAGGGTAGTGGGAGACCTTGAGAAAGGGCCCGAAGGGCTTATCACATGGACCCAGGCACTGAGTCGGGGTGGATAAAGAGTACAGCTTTTGTTCCAGTTTTAGGTGTGAAAAAAATCTTAGAAAGATACTCAAGGTACAGAGAACCTTGCTTGTCCCTCCTCTCTAGCACGGCTCTAAAACCCTGTTATCTTTCTTTGGTGCTTCCTAGAAGGTTACTAAGACGTTTAGGGGCCTCAGATCGCCTCCATCTCTTCGCTGTCCCTGCCCTTTCGAGCCATCACCCTGCTCTTATTTCCGTTCAAACTTCTCTAAAGTGCTTCTCAGTAGGATTTGTTTCATCAGCTCTTCGGAATGCCCCAACTTTGGCAGTGTTCTTTTTGTAGTGTCCTGTATCCAAGTCTCAATTACCTCTCATTGGTCCCTTCTCCAGCTCACCATATTATATATGTCTTACCATTTTCTTAATACCTGCCAGGAAAGGAATTAAAAAAATCTAATCCAGGCAAAATTTAATTTCAAATTTATGTCCCATAACTAGTGTTAGAGTGCAGGCCTAGAACCCAAGTCCCCAGACGCCAAACTTGGACCTGACTGACATCCCTACCTGAGAAGGTAGAGAGCAATCTTATAGATATGGAGTGATTTCCTAGCAGAATGAATAATTGGTTGATTTACTGTTTTGCCCTTCTCTTACTCTGGAAATAGTTTTCATCTTGCCCAAGTCATGACACTTATTAAGTTGACTATGTGGATTATTTATACAAACCGTTTACCATTTATGAACAAGTACATGTTATACCAGTCTACTCAACAGGCATATATTAAACATTTACAGTGCACCAGGCATGGTTCTAGACTTGAGGTGAATGACACAGATGTATCCTATGTTCTCACAGAGTTTACCCTGTGATTAACAGTTGAGCATATTATGAAATGTCAGGTTAACTTAAATATTAGGTCACAATTAATTATAGTATCAAACGCCATTCTTGAAGTCAGTCTTTATATTTTGGTAGTGATTGATTATTGACTCACAATTAAAAGTACACAATCATTGAAGTCAAATAAGGCTTGTAGTTGGTCATCTGCTCTACTGTAAGATAACTTGCTTTCTAAATCTTTCATAGTTTGTAATTTTTGCCTCAATAGTTACCATTATTTTAGCTTCATTTCTAAGTGCTCATTTTTTATACTTTTTAATTAAATAATAATGATAACTAACAATTTTTGAACACATGCTATGCATCAGACACCATTCCTGATATTTTTCATTATTACCTCATAATCTTCACAGCCACATTCTGATGTAGATACCATTAGTACCTATTTTACAGAAACTTGTAATATGCAGAGATTGAGTAACTAAGATTAATTAGCTGGAAAATGGTGAAGTCAGGCTATAACATGTGCAGTCTAGCTATAGAATCCAAGTATGTAACTACTGAATTGAAAAATGAAAAAAAACCTCAGCCCCTTGGTCGCCTATAGCCACACTCATTCACCCACGTCCTTTCCCATCCACAACCACTCCCTGCAGTAGAAGAGGATCATTCAATTCTGTGGTCTCATCGTCCCTTCACCAATGTGGATTTTCATCTTTTGTCTGACTGTACATATTAACGTTACAATAGAGTCATTCCTGGTGTACTTCTAATATGGTCAGAGAGAATTACTGAGTTTTCCCAAATACCAACAGCAAGCAGTGTTTTAGCATGGAAGAATTTGACACATCAATTTTTTAAATACCTCTTGGAACATAGGATAAAAACAAGGAGTAAGAGCAAAAATCAAATGCATTTAAAATAGGATAATTTATAATAATTTTCTTTAATAGAGTCTGAATGGTGGAAAGAATTATATATTTAAAACAGACTGAGATATATATGACTTCCCAGGTGGCTCAATGGTAAAGAATCCTCCTGCAATGCAGAACATGCAGGAAATGCAGGTTCAATCCCTGGATCAGGAAGATCCCCTGGAGAAGGCAGTGGCGACCCACTCCAGTATTCTTGCCTGGGAA
Organism: Bos javanicus; assembly: GCF_032452875.1. NCBI lineage: Eukaryota > Metazoa > Chordata > Mammalia > Artiodactyla > Bovidae > Bos > Bos javanicus. The sequence goes on along the minus strand of NC_083874.1, from coordinate 31,093,389 downwards.
ATCCCATGGACAGAGGAGCCTGGTGGGCTACATCCATGGGATCACAAAGAGTCGGACGTGACTGAGCATGCACACACGGGATTTGTTTAGTCACCGAATCATGTCCAACCCTATGTCTTTGTGACCCTATGGACTGTGGCACACCAGGCTTCTCTGTCCTACACTATCTCCCAGAGTTTGTTCAAACTCATGTCCATTGAGTCAGTGATGACATCTAACCATCTTATCCTCTGTTGCCCCCTTCTCTTCCTGCCTTCAATCTTTCCCAGCATTAGGGTCTTTCCCAGTGAGTCAGCGCTTCACATTAGGTGGCCAAAGTTTGGGCACTTCAGCTTCAGCATCTGTCCTTCCAATGAATATTCAGGGATTATTTCCTTTAGGATTACCTGGTTTGATCTCCGTGCTGTCCATGGGACTCTGAAGAGTCTTCTCCAGCACTACAATTCAAAAGCATCAGTTCTTCGGCACCCAGTCTTCTTTATGGTCTAACTTTTATATCCGTACATGACTACTGGAAAAACCATAGGTTTGACTATACGGAACTTTGTCAGCAAAGTGATGTCTCTGCTTTCTAATAGGCTATTTAGGTTTGTCATAGCTTTTCTTCTAAGGAGGAAGCACCTTTTAATTTCATGGTACAGTCACTGTCCATAGTGATTTTAGAGCCCAAGAAAAGAAAATCTGTCACCATATCCACTTTTTCCCCATCTATTTATCATAAAGTAATGGGACCAGATGCCATGATCTTAGTTTTTGAATGCTGTGTTTTAAACCAACTTTTTCACTCTCCTCTTTCACCCTCATCAAGAAAGTCTATAGTTCCTCTTGACTTTCTGCCATTAGAGTGGTATCATCTGCCTATCTGAGGTTTTTGAAATTTTTCCCCGCAATCTCAATTCCAGCTTCTGATTCATCCAGCCCAGCATTTCGCATGATGTACTCTGCTTAGGTTGGTTCAATCAGTCTGTTGTGCCCGACTCTTTGTGACCCCACGGACTGTACATGCATGGTGACAATATTCAGCTTTGATGTACTCCGTTCCCAATTTTAAACTAAACCGTTCCATGTCTAGTTCTAACTGTTACTTCTTGACCTGCATACAGGCTTCTTTGGAGGCAGGTAAGGTGATCTGGTATTCCCATCTCTTTAGGAATTTCCATGCATGGGATATATATATGAATATGTAGATGACCAGTGTCTATACTATGTAGAGCTAATGGTTGAAACTGTGGGAATCAGTAAGGTCACCTGAGAAGCATGGAATATGAAAAGGGAAGAATGTCCCAAGAAAGGAACTGTGCAGAAGTGTGTCCTGTGAGGAAGGAGGAAAAAGAAGCTTGTCCAAAGAAGACAGGAAAGAAGTTTTCAAAGATATTCCTTCAAAGAGGAAACTTAGGGAGATAGAAAGAGGGGGAGTGATGATTTAAAGAATGTAAAGGACCACTTACAATGGTCAAGCGTGGGAAATAGGTGATTAGAAAGAGCAATGTCTGAAAAGTGCCCCTGGATTTTCCAGTTAAAACTCACTGGTGGCCACAATAAGAGCAATGCCTGTGGGTGAGGGCACAAATACCACAGTGCTGTGGCTGGAGGAGTGAATGCAGAACTGAGGAAGTGGAGACAGGAACCAAGGCAATTCTTTAAAAAACGATGGCTGTGAACACCTGAGCAGGAAACTCCACCCATGACCAGCTGAGGAGGCAGTGTGTCTTGAGGCGGTGGGGGTGCTTGTTTAATTCTGTAGGATCAGAGGAGAGAGCTGATGTTGAGAGTGTGGCTGAGAGAAGGAGAGAGCATGAGTCCAAGGAGATGGGAGAGAATGAGTTCTGAGCCGTAACAGCAGGCTAGTGTGATGAAGGTGTGGAGTGTGAGCACCACATCCCCAGAGAAGGGAAAACAGAGCACGATCTGTTAGGGAGGGCGTGAAGTCAGGATGCTGCTGCCTTGAGTTGGGCCATTGGAGAGGAGGTCACAGTTTTAGGAAAATACTGCACTTCTGAAAGTCTCTGTTCAGCTGTGTGCCTTTGCTTTCCCTACCAGCTTTGTACACATTTTTGTCATTTTTAGTGTGTGACTGTGTAGATGCCTGCTTGCATTTTGGAAAGCTACGTGAGAAACCACGAATTTCAGGATAGTTGTTTGGATGACTGGCCTAATTATTTCTTTTGGAAACTCAATGTGGCCTTAATTGCTTAAAAGTCTCTAGCTTGAAAAAGTGTTAGGATTTTAGTTCTTTCATTTTCTGTGGCTCATGACCATTTGAGTAATGTCTGCTCATTCACCCAACTGGCTCCAGTTCTCAGGAGCAAGGGCCAAAGCTTTCAGCCCTGAATAGTATGTAGGGTGGTCAGAGGTCCCCAAAGCCCAGTGTAGAAGTCACAGCCTGTAATTATGAATCCCATGCACGTTCAAACTGTTTTGCATGGCAGAGTGACAACATTGGGATGTGTAGGATCATCTTAACATCATAGCAACTCTGTGTAGTTTGTGAAGCTGAGTTTCAGTGTCTGTTCTTGGGCATGGGTTCTCTTGGAAGGAAAGACCAAAGAAGTGAAATAAAGTGCTGAGACAGGCTGGGCTGTCCTTCCTTTCCTTTCCAGTCCCAGCCTGGCCACCCCTCTTCCTGGCTCATCAGTTCTCAAGTCTTGATCTCCTGAACTGCGAATTATGAGAGGCACAAAGATGAGGAGGGAAGAGCTGTGGTACACACAAGGAAGATGAATTAGAGAGAAGAGACCAGAACATTTCACATCATTTTATAGCTTGCAGATTCACTTACATAATCTCATCTGATTATCTGTGTTTTCTGAATAAAGAAACTGAGCTTCAGAGATTAGAAATGATTTCTCTGCCCAGAACTACAGAGTTAATAAATGTCAGAAGTAGGACTTGAATCCAGAGCTTCTGGCTCCAAATCCATTGTCTCTGTACAAAAGGCTAAGGCATCAGCTGCCATTCATGCTGTGAATATATTAGAAGTGTTTATTCTTTTAAATATGTCCTGATTACATTGCTAGACTGGTAGGTATGGCATTTTCTAACATGATTAGTGCTATATAAATATTACTGAATACTACCAGTGGCTCAGAGGATAAAGAATCTGCCTGCAATGCAGAGACCTGGATTCCATCCCTGGGTCGGGAAGATTTGATCCCTGGTCCTTCTCCAGGGAAGATGCCCTGGAGAAGGAAATGGCAGCACACTCCAGTATTCTTGCCTGGAAAATCCCATGGACAGAAGAGCCTGATGAGTTTGAGTCCATGGGGTTGCAAAGAGTTAGACACAACTGAGCGACTAACGTGCACATGGTTTCTTAAGATTAGTGCTATATAAATTAGCACTACCATTATTAGTATTAGTATTGCCACCAGTATCATGAGCTTCCTAGGAAAATTTCATTTTACTCAGTTCAGTAAGTACCTAGTATCTGGTAAATAAAATATTGTCCATACCCTCAGGAAGCAGAGAAAGACATTATGTAAAGGTATAGATGAAATGTCACATGATGGATTCTGTACTGAACATATGGCCAAGATAAAGAAAGAAAGAACAGTGGTTCTTGAGCTTTACTAGGCATCAGAATCACCTGAATGGTTTGTAAAAACACAGATTGCTGCTGTCGTTCAGCAGCTCGGTTGTGTCCCACTCTTTACGACTCTATGGGCTGCAGCATGCCAGGCTTCCCTGTTCTCTGCTACCTTCTGGAGTTTGCTCAATCTCATGTTCATTGAGTTGATGATGCCACCCAGCCATCTTATCCTCTGTCGCCCCCTTGTCTTCCTGCTGTCAGTCTTTCCTGGATTGCTGGGCCCTGCCTTAAAGTTTCTGGGGTGGGGCCCAGGAATGTGAATTCCTAACAAGTTCGTAAATGGTGTTAATGCCATTGGTCTGGCCACCACACTTTGAAAGGTGAGGTAAGTTCCACTTGGGAGGATCAGAGAAGATATTATGAGGGATCCACAAGAAACTTAGTATTATTGCAACCAGAAGAGGACAATGGTGAGAGATGAGTCCAAGCTCATGGAAGGCTGCCCATGCCATGCTAAGGCCTGTTGATCATTCTTCTAGGGGCAGGGCAGAGCCACTGAAGATTTGAAACTGAGAAGCACCCTAGTCAAACTTACATTTTAGAAAGCTAAGTAATTTTAGAGCAAGTACAGAAGCATGGAAGGAATTCCCACTCACAACCTAAATATGAAAGGACTTGCTTGACCGTCTATAAGGATTAATCATATGTGTGTATAGCTTAGCATTTCAGACCATGAATAAGTTGTTGTGTGCCATCCATATATACTAAAGACATCATCCTTTCCCTCAGGCACATGTGGGAGCCAACACAGCACAGGGGAATGACAGAGCACACGACAAGGTTTTCTTTTCAAGGGCAGAAAAGCGTCCCTTTCTGACTTACTTCACTTAGCCTGGTAGTCCCTGAAAAGTGAAGTGAAGTCAAGTGGAAGTTGTTCAGTCATGTCCAACTCTTTGTGACCCCATGGGCTATAAAGTCTATGGAATTCTCCAGGCCAGAATACTGGAGTGAGTTGCCATTCCCTTCTCCAGGGGATCTTTCCAACCCAGGGATCAAACCCAGATCTCCTGCATTTCAGGCAGATTCTTTACCAGCTGAGCCACCAGGGAAGCCCGTGATAGTCCCTAGTTGCATCCATCTAAAACATGGCAGAAATGAACCTATCTATGAAACAGAAATAGAATCACAGACACAGAAAATAGACTGGTGGTTGCCAAGAGGGAGGGGGTTGGAAGAGGCTGGATTGGGAGTTTGGGATTAGCAGATGCAAACTGGTATATGTAGAATGGATAAACTACAAAGTCCTTGGCGGGAACTGTATTCAGTATCCTATGATAAACCACAATGGAAAAGAATATGAGAAAGAATGTGTGTATATATGTATATGTATAAAACTGAGTCACTTTGTTATACACAGCAGTAGTGAACACAACATTGTAAGTCAACTATACTTCAATTTTAAATAATTAACTAATTTTTCAGGAAGAGTATGTTCAGTCAGGGCTGAAGCAATCAGGCAGGGTTTCACAGAGAATGTAGAACTCTGTGAAACCCTGGCCTTGAGGAGCTGGCCTTGAGGAGCAGTAGCATTTGCCCGGCCAGAAGAAAGTGTTGCAGGCGAGGAGGCCCCGGAGTAAAGGAACTGAAGGGAAAGTAAACTTTGAATGCACAGGGACATGGAAGAAGTGGAGACAACTGTTCAGTCTTTGGCGGGGGCTTTCCTTGGAGCGTGCTGGAGGGGTGGAAAAGAAGTTTGAATCAAAAATATTGCTTCCTCTAAAGATGCTTAGAAAAAGAAAAAATTAGAATGCAACACAGAGATAGTAAATATAGTACTTTTCGGCCATCTCCAAGGCCCCTCTCCTCTCTTGTCACTCAAGGATAATAGGAATCAAGGGAACACAATATAAAGGCTTGGGTTGAGGTCAAGACACAGGACAGAAACGGGGCTTTCGTTCTCTTAGGGCCAAAATAACAGTCATGGCTACCCTGGGAGCTGGCCATTGTCCTGAGAATAGGTGGGCTGGTGACCTAACAGCTCCTTATAAAAAGCCATCTGTCCTGTGAACCCGGGTGACGTCCTAGGAAAGCTTTCCTCTCAGCTCCCAGGTGGTATCACAGTGCATTTGTGAAAGGAGATTTCCTGAGTTGTTTGCTTATTCCCAGATATGAAAATTATTTTTTTGTGTCAGTTTTGTGAATTTTGATTTCTGCTGTATCTCTTCATATCACAACTTAACCATCTGTATGGCACTCTCTTAAGTTTTATCTTGTATCCAAAGAGCAGTGTACTTGCTGAAACAAATCCACAAATTGATTTTTTTTTCCCTCGTGTGTTCTTATAGATTTGTTTGCAGTGTAGGTTAGAGTCATTGCTGAATTTGACATTCCATATATTCTTATAATTATCCAAACTTTGATTTTTCTGGCCAACACATCATCTTTGTCTTCAATTACTATTTATTTCCATGACCAGGAGCAAGCACATGACTTTTTCTACAATGCCATATTCCCAAAGAATTAAGATAGATACCTTCCCAAAAGTGACTTCCTGTGTGCCTGTGGGTGAGAGGCAGAGCCACCAGAAGTGAAACAGATCGAGACAGTGGATGGGGCTCAGCCAGGCTCATCTCCGGAGCTCAGTCCCTGTACCAACCAGGCATCCTGTGGGCTGTTGAAGTGGAAACCTCATCAAATTAAAAGTGATTGCATACTGTGGACCTTTGCAATCACTCTGGAGGAGCTGAAGGTGCAGCTAATAAATCATAGGTTCTGACATTTCTGACAGGTGGGAGGTGGCAGTTAGGATGCATGTGGCTGGAAATGCAGATAGCAGCACACCCAGTTAAATCAAATACTTACCATTAGGCCCACTGAGCAACTTATTGAATTTACCATTGACTATATTTAAACATGATCAATCTGAAATTTCCTGTCTGAGATTTTGCCTTGGAAGAACAGGGAAAAAAGAGAGAGAGGGTAAGACTTTGCCAAAGGGTGCTTTCATGGAGTTGATGGCAGCTGAAACAAAAGGCCCAGTTTTAATTGAATCACAGACTGTGTAATTATTTAACCTGTACCAGCTGGCCTCAGGAAGCTACCAGATTTCCTTAGAGAGCTTGTACTTGGCCAGAAACAGAAGGTAACTTACTAGTAACAAGAAAAATGCTTCTGTACCTGTGTTACCTCCCACACCCAGAGAACTTAACGTAAAAGGGGAAAAACTTCCATGGAGTTCATTTTTGGCTTAAGAGGCCGTCCTCCTTCCCTGGAGGATGTGAACGGGTTTGCTAAAACACCTGTAGTCTCTGAGGAATAGCCAACATAAACAGGATGTTATTGCATCAGGCAGGTAAGAGTCATTTCTCTAATTAGTCATCTGGGATTTCATTCTTCACGTGGAAGTACTGGAAATTTAATTTGTTTGTGATGTGCAATTGGCTAACTGACAATAGCTCCAACTGCCCCTCCCTCTGTCTTGCTGTCCTGATGCTGCATGGAAAGTGCAGGGGTGGGACGTGGGGGAGCTCAGTGTAGACACTGCTTCATCCATCAACGTCAAGCTAACTGAAGCACCTTCCTATAGACAAATGTGTCCCAAATACACATCCCTCACTTGTAATGCTGGAATAATCCTAATGAGCTTCTCGTGATCATTTTTCTTTTAGATTAAATGTTTTTGTTTTTCTCAATCCCCCTCCCAGTTTTGCAACGTGAAGTCATTCAGAATCCATGCTCATTTACATAAGAGCATCGTTCTTAAAGGTGCGGAGTAAACTTTTTAGGAAGCTATATATTATGAATTAAAGTATGATTGAAGACCGTCCCTGACTTGGCCTTTGATTAAAGAAAGAGTTCATCCTATTTACATTGTTTTAAAACACCCTTCTCCAAAGAAAGATTAATTGGCATCAAATGTCATTCCTATACATTATAACTATTGATTTTACATTTGTTGTAGCTCCTCTGATTTTATGCCCCTTTATGTCATAATCTATCATCCTGATAGCAGCCCCTGAGTTGGTGCTGGGACAGAGCCTGAAGGGTGGTTTCTTTCAATTTAGACTAATCTATCTGTGAAACAGATGAGCTTTCAAACAGAACCGTGCTCTTCTCGCTTTTCATAGCATTATCCTGATATTTCCCATGGAGATCATAGTATGATTTGTGGCAGCATTAGGGACATTTCTGTAGTTCAGGAGAGATGGATCCTGGCTACCCTGGCTGCTGTAGGAAGCCGGGTGCTCCTCTTCTTGACTTTTTTTTCCATACATAGATTCACTCTTAGGATTCAGAGTGCAAATATTATGGCCATCTTCTGGAAACTGTCAAGGTTCAGAAAAATCCATCTTCCACAAGTAGCAGAAGAAATAGAATATCTGCTGGCTATACCCCACCTCATTTGTTAAAGGACTGTCCAGACCTCTTTTTAATCTGCATCTACTTACATGTTTATAGGTAGAGTCTGGGCTACAGCCAGATCACCAAGCAGTCCATTTAGTGTAAACTTAGACTTTCTGGACATACATGTTGTACTCAAGTATCACTTCTTGTGTTTTGGTTTTCTGGCCAGTTGAGTGAATGTAATGCTCTTGTTTTAAACTGTTACTTTACACTCTTTTTCCTCTGGCTTCCTGTTCAGTATTCAGTCACATCACTCAAGACCATCCCGGAACTGTGCCGAAGATGTGATTCGCAAAATGAAGACAGATCAGGTAAGTTTCACTCATCTCTTTTTAACCTGCATTTTAGAGTGTGGGGGACTCCTCCTGGAATCTCTTCCCCCATCAAATTGGTTGCTCCTGCTTTCTGTTTTCTTCTTCTTTTATGGCTTCTCCATTCACCACCCACCCCCAACAAACAGATGTTAGGTCATCCTCCAGAGACTGACTGGACAGGGAGGCCCTGATGAGGACCCAGTTGTATACAAATAAATGTAGGCGATCATCGTGGTGGCTCCAAACCACAGTATACGCAGCAATTTACTGCAAACCCGAGAAACCATTGGTGACAAAACATAATGATGCAGGCGCCAATGAAAAAATGTTGGATACGTTTACTACCCAGATGGCAAGGACCAACTTGGGGGATGGTGCTTTGCCAAAGTCTGAAATCCTATCAGGGATGCGACATGATAGAATCTGCAGTAAGGCATACTGTAACAGTTAAGATTAAAGCAAAGCTTTGGAGTTTAATAGTGTAAACTAAACAGAGAATTATGGCATATAGATGAAAACCAGCTGGCTGACCTTTTCTCCTTGCACCGCCCCCCACCCTCGACCAAAATAAAAGTACATTCAAGATTGTTTTTCCTTCTGAAAATCAAATTAAGCCTCTCTGCTTTTCTCTCTGTGATGGGCAAAAAATGAAAATAAAAAAGGATATTGATGGGAATGATACCATAGCATTAAACTATGAAATGATGTTTGTTATTTTTCCAACTAATTACTCTAAGGCATCACCATTAACCTTACCAAAGCGGGACCTCTGATAGTAACTAGAATCCTAAGAACTGCAGATGATGGGAGACTTAAGATAATCCTTGAATTAGGTGCATTGTGTTTGAAAATAAATAGATCTTCCTACCTATACAGCTATGAGAATTCTAGGCCTTTTGAACTGAAACAACTGTACAAAACTTATTTACTTTTCTTCTGGATCATTTGTTTACTATCGACAGTTTGTTTAGATGAGGTGGGGAAAATAATTCGTCTATCTAGGTTTGTTTATCTCTTTGTTTTTCTGTGTGAGTGAAAGTAATGTTTCATTGTCTGGGTCAGAATCGTCACGGAAGATAGTTTGAAGTGCAAATGAAAGTTTTCGCTTACCTCCATTAATTTTTTTTTTTTTAATTTCAAGCACACTCAAGTTTCTATGGGGTTAACAGAGGCTTTGATCACAAGACTTATCAGAATGTGCCTCCTTAAAAGCCATCCCCAGATTTAGAGTTGAACCCTGTGATCAGTGACAAAGGCAGCAGATTCAGTGGACAGGCCCCCAGCCTCAGAGTCCAAGACCTCCACCTGAGTTAGCATGCAGTCCTTTACCCTCTATCCCACCTTGAGCCTGTGACTCATTATCTATAATTTAAAAAAGAAAATTTTCTGCCAGTGTTGCTAGGCTACTGTTAGTATCAAAATTAGGTGATGTATCTGAAGGTACTTTGGAGATACAAGATTTTCTTTTTTTTTTTTTTAAGTTGAAGATGTAGAGTAAGAAAGAAGACTTAATAGCAAACACTTCAGTAGTGCTTAATGTGCCAGGTACAGCTGTAAGCCCTTTACTTGTGTTAACTCAATCCTAAAATCCTTGTGAACTAAGTACCATTAGGATGTTTGTATTATATGGATGGGCGAACTGAGGCACGGAGCAGAGAAGTTAATTATCTTACCCAGAGTCACACAGCAATTACATTACGGAGTTGGGATTCAAACTCCAGGAAGTCTGTCTCTGGAGTCTGTTCTCTTATACATTCCTTATACTATCAGATAGCTAGACTTAGGGATAGTAATTTAATTTCAGGATATTTTAAAACTTTAAAAGCTAGCATTTTCCCTCACCAGTGAAGTGGAAAATTTGTTCTTTGTTAAATAGTTTTTCTTGCTTACCAAGTTAAGTGAATTAACCGAAACTTTTAAAAATAATTTTCCTAGGGGTGGTTTATTCCATTTTTCTCCAGGTCATGTGACTTGTAGCCACTTCCACAATAGGTGCTGTTACAGATTTCTTCTGTGGTTGAGAAGGAGGCCAATTTCAAGTTCAGATGCCTTCAGACTCACCCAGAGCAAACATCCAATGCTCAAGGTAATCACCAATGATTAGACCTGACAAGAAACGAATGTTTGAGGGAAAAACTCAGGCCTCTTTAATGGGATCACATGTACACCTCCAATTTGATGGACCATTTGGAGGCTGGTAAAACACTTCCTAATAGAGCAAGAGCGATCTTAGAAAAAGAAACACACGAAAAATCAATCTCTCCAAAGCACCACTGTAGAATTATCTGTGAACTCCTTTGAAAGAAATCTCAATATAGTAAAGTTTTCACCTTCCCTTTCTGAAAGAACTGAGCCAGTCTCAATGAGTTCCATGGGCATTCAGATGTAGAAATAGTCCCCAGCTCCCCGCACTGGCCCCCCATCCCAGCCCCAGGTCTTTCTTGTTTCAACAACCTAGGAGGAGTTGGCTCCAGGAGCCCTTGCAGATATCCGTTGTTATGATAATCTTTTTGAACCCATGGCAGCAGAAGACACATTGGCTCCTGAGAAAAGTCCACGTCTTCTGGATGGGGGAACTTTCCCCTAAACTTCTAGTGACTGTGAACATACCCCACCCAACAGAGACGTGTCTCTTTACCTTTAAGTCCGTTAGGCACTTTCTGTGTAAGCCATCAAATAGTAATGTCCATCCTGGTATTAACAAGTCTTTGATGAGATAGCTATTCTTGGAGCTACTCATTCTTTTATTTATTCATTCCTCAAGTAACTTGTGTGTTTTCTGTCCTGTGCACTGAAGACAGGGTAATAAACAAGGTATAGACAGGCCCTGTTCTCAAAGTACTTACATCCTGGGGGGTGACAGACAAAGGCAAGCAAATGAATACATAAACCAGATCATTCCCAATAGTGATGAGGTGATGTGAGGCTTGTGACAAATTAACTTATAGTAGGGAAGAGAGAAGAGTTTGGGGATCAGGGAGTGTTCCTAGGGCCCAGCCATGGGAAAGCCAGTGGAGAGCATTCAAGGCAGAGGAACTAGCAAGTGCAGCGCCTCTGAGTCAGAAATCAGCTTAGTGGATGCAGAAGAAAAAGAAAACCAGTATGGCTGTGGAGGGGTGGGGGGTGGGGTGATCAAAATGAGGATGAGGCCAGGGAGCCATTCAGGGAGGGTCAAACTCTACAGGGCCCTGTGAGTCAAGGAACGTGGAGTTCAGGTTTTATGCTAAGACCTCTTAAGAGCACTGCCAACAGAATCCCAATTTTTCTGAATTCCTATTACCTGGAAGGAAGCCTAGAGTCATAACTCTCGAAGAAGGATCCCTAAAAATCATGTCGTTTAAAAAGGAGAGAAAGTGAGAAAGAGCAGATAATAAAAGCAGTTGGGTACAATGTTGACAGTCGATGGATGTGGGTAAAGAGTATACATGTGTTCTTTGTACTTTTTTTATTCTTTCAACTTTTCTTTAAATTTAAATGAAAAATGTTTTGATTATTTATAAGTGAGTTTTTAAAAGGCTAAAAGTAATACTACTGTAGTCCCAAACCCATCAGATCTTAGAAAGTGATGGTTACTATGCTGATGGGATCATCCAAGCCTATACTCCATCATGTTAGTGACGGGGAGCTCACAGTCTCACAAAGCCACCTATTCACAGAGATTAGTTTTTGTTCAGCCAAAATCAGTGGTTAATTTTTGTTCAGCCAGAATCAGTGGCCCTCAGATGTCCATCCTGATACCTGATTTTCCCTTTGGAACCGTAGAGAAGGACCGTTCCTCCTGGGCAAGGGTGCTGCCACTAAGTGTCTGGAGATGGCATTCACCCTTGGTTTTGTCTTCTCCAAACTAAAATTTCCCTCCCCAGTTTTGAGTGTGTCCTGCTCAGGCTTCTTGCTTTCTTGTGGACGTTTCATTTATCAGCATCCCTCTTAAAAGTGGTGCACCCAGAACTGCACCCGAGGCCTCCCCATGTGTGATCTGATCAGAACCTGTCAGCCCCACTGATCAGCCTCAGAACTTAGCACACACCTTTCCTGCCACCCCTAGTGGGCTGCAGAGGCACAAGCAGGGCCTGTCCTTTCTGCCTGTTTTTCCAAGTGTTCCGAGAAGAGCAGGAGTTCAGATGAACCCTGTTGGTGGCCCTTGGAAGCTTCTCCATGAGACATACAGCCCAGGGTTACCCGCTTTGCATCCCTGGGCCCTGTGCCAGCTCCACATGGACTCTGAAAATGTGAATGGCCGAGTGCTGCCAGAGGTCTGGGGCAGGCCCCCTGTGCCTTCCATTTGCTCACCAACACCACGAGTCTGCTCTGAGTGCCCTTCCCATAGCCAAAGGCATGGATTCCTATTAAAATCTGTATTTTCCCTGACAGGGTAATACTGTCAACTGTGCTCCTCCTGGGGATCTTCCCAACGCAGAGATCGAACCCAGGTCTCCCACGTTGTAGGCAGATTCTTTACAGTCTGAGCCACTGTATGACTAAACAGAATTTTTGTCAGCAAAAAAGGTTTTGAAAAGAAATGTGAAGAAATTGCAGATACCAGAGGAAGGCAGGAGGAAGAAGAACAACTAGGACTTAGGCGCCTGAGAACAAACTTTGGTGTTTTTGGAGTTGTCCAGGTATTACTGAGCTCTCCCAGTATGTCTGAGGTGCTCAGTGTACCAGGTATTAGGCAAGGTCTTCTGAACACAGCTTATTTGTCCTCAGAATAATTCCCTGGTGGCTCAGACAGTGAAGAATCTGCCTGAGATGAGGAGACCCAGGTTTGATCCCGGGGTCAGAAAGATCCCCCTGGAGAAAGGAATGGCAACCCACTCCAGTATTCTTACATGGAGAATTCCATGGACAGAGGAGCCTGATAGACTACAGCCCATAGGGTTGCAAAGATTTGCACATAACTGGTCAACAAACACTTTACACTTTTACTTTCAAAATAATTCTCACAGGAAAGACTATACTAATGGTCTTTTTATTGATAAGGAAAATAAATGCCCATTTTATTGACTACGCAACTGAGACTCACAGAGAACAAATACTTTTCCCAGAGTTCCGCATTTGAAGGCAAGTCTACTGACTGCAGAGCCCCTATGAAGTTTAACAGCTGAAGAATAGTCGCGATCTCAGGAACCGTGCGTGGCTAGTGGTGTGAGGCAAGGATTAGCACCAAGGATGTTATGTCTGAAAATTTTGCACCTGTAAGAGAGAGTTATTTGTAAAACATTTGCATGTTTTCTCTGCTTAATCCCTGTTCCTCGTGTAGAGAAAGACGACAGAATAAGGCAGGGAGTGTTAACTCTGTTCTCCATTTCCTCCATATGAGGATTAAATGCGTTAAATCGACATATGGTATTCAAATCAAATGTATTCAATTTCATTGACTTGGAGTTTCTTTTAATTAATTGGACACTCAAATACACATTTGTTTCAATTCATGGTTTAAGTGTCTCGTGATTCTTACAAGTATGTATCTGCTCAGCTCATATAATTTTCTTATGAAAGAAGGCAGATAAATATTAATGCAGTTTTGCATCGGAGAACTTAGTTGTGCTAAGGTTGGGAAACTTGGTTATGTAACAGTAATAAATGGCCTTGGGGTGTGTTTGAGAAGAGACACTGAAAGGATTTCAGTACCTAAATAGTAGAGAAGATCACTGGTATGACCATTTGAGTAAAGAAAAATCATACTTTTTAAAGTTCAGTTCAGTTCAGTTCAGTCGCTCAGTTGTGTCCCACTCTTTGCAACCCCATGAATCACAGCACGCCAGGCCTCCCTATCCATCACCAACTCCCAGAGTTCACTCAGACTCACATCCATCGAGGCAGTGATGCCATCCAGCCATCTCATCCTCTGTTGTCCCCTTCTCCTCCTGCCCCTAATCCCTCCCAGCATCAGAGTCTTTTCCAATGACTCAACTCTTCGCATGAGGTGGCCAAAGTACTGGAGTTTCAGCTTCAGCATCATTCCTTCCAAAGAAATCCCAGGGCTGATCTCCTTCAGAATGGACTGGTTGGATTTCCTTGCAGTCCAAGGGACTCTCAAGAGTCTTCTCCAACACCACAGTTCAAAAGCATCAGTTCTTCGGCGCTCAGCCTTCTTCACAGTCCAACTCTCACATCCATACATGACCACTGGAAAAACCATAGCCTTGACTAGATGGACCTTTGTTGGCAAAGTAATGTCTCTGCTTTTGAATATGCTATCTAGGTTGGTCATAACTTTCCTTCCAAGGAGTAAGCGTCTTTTAATTTCATGGCTGCAGTCACCATCCACAGTGATTTGGAGCCCAACAGTCTATCACTGGTTCCAATGTTTCCCCATCTATTTGCCATGAAGTAATGACTGGATGCCATGATCTTCGATTTTTGAATGTTGAGCTTTAAGCCAGCTTTTTCACTCTCTTCTTTCACCTTCATCAAGAGGCACTTTAGTTCCTCTTCACTTTCTGCCATAAGGGTGGTGTCATCTGCATATCTGAGGTTATTGATATTTCTCCTGGCAATCTTGATTCCAGCTTGTGCTTCTTCCAGCCCAGTGTTTCTCATGATGTACTCTGCATAGAAGTTAAATAAGCAGGGTGACAATATACAGCCTTGACGTATTCCTTTTCCTATTTGGAACCAGTTAGTATCTGGTAAAAGTCATTTTGGATGTTTATTTAGAAACCTTATGAATTTGCTATATTTTTAGCCTCTGTGCATGCAAATTTTGTGGAAAAAAAAAAAACCCTGAACATTTGAAAATCCATGGTTTTCTAAGACTTTTCAAGGATTTGGCTAGCACCAAAAATAATATATTGACATGAAATTTATCCTTTCAGTGCTGCTGTGGTATAGCTAATGATGCTAAATATATAAACCTCCTGTTTATATATTATTAAGGTTTCCCTAAAAGCATGAAAACGAAAGTTGGTATAGAAGTTTAAATTGAAAGCCTGCTAACTAATCCATTTCACATGATCTAATATAAAATGAACTCAAAGAATTGCGAAACAGATTTGTTAAGATCTCAGGCAAGAAAATGAACACTTCAACCTGATATGGCAAAGAATCTGACATTTATGACAAATGTCTTGTTTAACCACAGTAAAAATTTACATACAGTAAAGCATATAGGTGAGCATGTTAGTCATTTTTATTTTTTTTTAACAAAATTATAATTATAACGGTGACATAATTCATTTTTTAAATGGTAGGTAAAAGCTACAATTAACCATGGCACCAAAACAAAATCACTATATTTCTTTCTAGCATTTTTTCATGAGGCGTATTTTTTGTATGGTTGTCACCATGATGTAAGGGCCATTTTATCCACTGCTTTTTTCTGCTGTTACAAAATGTGTATGGCCATCACTTTGAATGAACCACAGATCTTAGGAAAACAGAGCTGCCCCCTCTGTCTGCTTTTAATCCATTAACACTTACGGATTAACACATAACCCCATATTTAGCTTATGTTTCTGAAAGAAAGAATATGAAGTCAGTACAGGGAAAGATAGGAACCAGGGGGTGATAGAGAAGTTAAAAATAAAACTCTTGTCAAAAATAATGTAAAGGGTTGGCAGTGGCAGAGATTAAATACATTGCATCTTTTCCCCTTCTTTACTTGAATATTTCTTCCCTTTGCTTAGCCATGGATATAAGTCCTGCACCTCCCTGATTGTCTAGAAGGTTGTGCAGTTAAGAAAGTCAGGAATGAGGCATTGTCAGAGAGGGAGAAAACTTCAGGGCAGAGACCCAGTCTCATCCCCCCATTTTGGTTTTACTGAACTCAAAACTGGTGGAGAAATCTCCTCTTGGTAGAAATGAGTTCAAGGGAATCCCAGTAAGGAAGGGTGAGAACTCAGGGAGATAAGCATCATGGAGGGAGGTAGGGGAAAAAATGAAGCCCAGGGTCATGGGAAAACTGGTACAGAACCTGAGTGCTTTTGACCTTGTGCAGCCCCCAGGTGACTTCCTCCTCAGAAGTCACTCCGTCATAAGGGAGGAGGGATTTTCCCTGCCCCGCCTTCACAATCACAGCAATGGTATGACTGGGGAGGGGAGCATCATTACTGATTTTGGAGTTTCTCAGCATCTCAGAGAGCACCCCACTTCTGGCTGAGAGCTTATCCTTTTTCTTTAGTCTCCCAGTGGGCTCTTTCTTCCTATTTAAAATGAACGGACGCGCTTTGTCCACTTAGCTCCTTTGCCCTGACTCTTCCCCTAAGAAAAAAATTTGAAAGTCATGTAATAGAAACAGGATACTAGAATCTCATAGTTGAAGGATTCTCAGAGGCCGTAAAGAATCATCTACAAAAATCCAGACCCTTCCACGGCACTGATTGCTCAGGCCCTCGCGTCTCACGGTGCGATCTGGAGCCAGAACCAAGCACGGTCAGCACCACCCGTAAGCCTGTTAGAAATGCAGACTCGGCCCTGCTCCAGACTCCCACATCAGAATCTGCGTCCTACCAAGCTCTCCAGGCCAATCCTTTGTGCAGATGCAAGTTTGAGAAGGTGAAAGTGAAAGTCACTCAGTCATGTCTGACTCTTTGTGACCAGACCCCATGGACTGATTATACAATGCATAGAATTCTCAAGCCAGAATACTGGAGTGGGTAGCCATTCCCACCAGGGGATCTTCCCAACCCAGTGATTGAACCCAGGTCTCCCGCATTGCGGATGGATTCTTTACCAGCTGAGCCACAAGGGAAGCCCTCAAGTTTGAGAAGCCCTGACTTAAGCCACCCTTACATTTCATCTGAGTTAACAACCATGAACTAGTCTCACTTCTTTCTTCACCATCAATTCTACCACCCCATGTTTCCACCAAGTAGGCACAAAGATGTATTTTTAAATATAAAGTTGGACTTCCCTGGTAGATAGTGGATAAGAATCTGCCGGCCAATGCAGGGGACAAGGATTCAAATCTGGTCCAAGAAGATCCCAAATGCCACAGAGCAACTAAACCAGTGAACTCCAACTACCAAGCCTGTATGCCGCTGCTGCTGCTGCTGCTAAGTCGCTTCAGTTGTGTCCGACTCTGTGTGACCCCATAGACGGCAGCCCACCAGGCTCCTCCGTCCATGGGGTTTTCCAGGCAAGAGTGCTGGAGTAGGGTGCCATTGCCTTCTCCGAAGCCTGTGTGCTACAGCTCCTGAAGCCTGTGTGCCTGGAGCCCTTACTCCACAAGGGAAGCCACCACAATGAGAAGTCTGAGGACCGTGACGACAAAGAATAGCACCTGTTCTAGCAAAGCAGTGAAGACAATATATAAATATATATATTTATAAATAAATAAATAAATAAAATTATTTAAATTTGATAAATATATAAATATTTATTAAATAGCCAATATATAAATAAATAATAAATAAAATTATAAAAAATGTAAAACAGACCCTTTTATTCTCTGTGGAACGCCCCTAAGAATACCCCATTTCACTTAAAATATAAACCAAACTCCTTTTTGTGGTCAATAAAACCCTCAAATGAATCGGCCCCTGACAACCTTGCCTAGCTTCATCTTTGCTCTCCTTCACCCTGGCTCACTCTGCTCTAGGTATGAGAACTATGAAACCTGCCAGATTCTGTCTGGCATCAAACATTTGAGGATGGGCTTCCTTCTACCCAGATCTCCACAAAATCATCTCTTATCCTATATTTTCCCCGCAGGAGAAAGATGAGAATTGTAATTCTCATCTTACCCTCAAGTAATTGTGTTCTCATCCTCAGATCTTGGCTTAGGACCTATCATTGCCATGATGAGGCTTCTCATCTGTTCTCTGTTCCATCAGAGCACTTTGCATTTTGTAATTTCTCATTCATCTGTGTACTTGCCTGCCTGTTGGCTTGCCCTCTACGGACAATGATTATGTCTGTTTCGTTCCCCTCTAAACCCCTAGAACCATGTGCACAGAGAACATTCAACAGATGTTTGTAGAATGAATGGACCCTGTAAGAGCCTTTTAACATTCTACCAGTTACTTTAGCACTTCTGAATAAGTGTTATCCTATTCTTGTATCTCTTGCTTACACTGCAAAGAAATTGCCACCTTTAACCAGTTGAAGGAATTGGCAGCTGAATTCAGAACTAATTCTCGGTGATAAGATGACTCTAAATTTAGGCTGATGCCATTAAAGATAAACAAAGTAGGGAAATTCTTCTACTCAACTGTTTCTAAGAAAACTTGTTATTAAAAGCCATTTTACTAATGTTACTTCATAGTCAGTGGTTACCAAAATCTATAGATAGAGTATACAGTTAGGGATTTAGACTAAAGTGAATCTGAAATGAGTACAACCAGGTTTTATTACTGGTGTCTAGGATTCCATTGCCCACATGTGACCCAAATAGAAAAAAAAAAATGTGGATCACATGTTTAGGGGATGCTTTTCATTTTGATAAGGCAGTTCTGTGGTATTACGGAAAGAAAGTTGAAGTCCAGGAATCTCAGTCCTGGTTGAGCAGTCAGCATAGTGTGTAACTTTCCATATAACGCTTAAAATTCTCTTAGTTCACATTTATATTCAAGTGAGAAGAACAGAGGCACCACTCACCCTCTGCAGTTGCTATGAAAACATCTAGTGAAATCATACACTTGCCTTGTAGTCAGAAACATAGGAGGTTTTACACCAACATACTGTGTTAGCAATTTAAAGATGGAGGACATTTTAGGAAAGTTCTAATTAAGAAACTGGAGAGGTTTTTTATTTTCTGATAGTTTATAACAGTGCCTGAGAAGTGTGTGCTGAGCCGCAGTGGACAGAGAGGAACACGGCTCTGCTCGGCTTTCTCCCGGACGAGCCTCTGTCTGCCCTTTGCTGCATTCCCTGTACCTGCCCTGTTCTCTCCACAGCCTTGTAATGGAGAGCTTTGCCGGGGCCCCACCAGCTCAGGTGGACAGACCCTAGTGAAAACGGGGGCTGCAGGCCAAGCTACTTCTTCCTCTCATTTCTCCACCCTTCCAGACCTTTAAGTGCTTCCCCCTCAAAATGGGACCAGAGTTCATACACTGAACACTTTTTTCTGGAAAATAGAGTTCATTTAACGTTTAGTTTTTAAAAAGTGGGAGAACACTCTTGCATCCTAAAGATGTGTACACCCTTTTCTCTTCTTGTATCTAAAGCTGTATTCCTAATGTGGATACGTGATTTCATACAGAGAAAACTTTACTGATGGCATTCTGGGAGCCAGCCATCTGTTGGAGCTGTCGAGTAGAGGGTAGAGGATGGGGATCTTTTTCAACCCCCATCCCCTGCCCTGCCCACCCCCTCTGCCTCTTGTTCTCTTAGCAAGGAGCAGTCTCTTGATGTTTCCTGGCCTTGACAGATCAGCACTGTAAAACATCGCCACCTTCAGTTAAAACTGGTAAGCGTGGTTCTGCACTTTCCAGAAACCATGCTGAGCAAGCTCTCCCCTGTCTCCACACTTCTCTGCTTGCTGAGCCTTTGTACCCTGCGTGGATGTGTATCTCTCTCTACAACTTAGCACTGAGAGAGGGGAAAAAAAGGAAACCTGGTAATGGGCTTAGAGTGGATACAAGAGTTAATCCACTCAAAAGGTTTTGCTGATGTCAGAGTGAAGGTCAACATGCTTTCCTATCAGACTCTTTGAGACCTCATGGAGCCCACCAGGCTCCTCTGTCCGTGGGATTTCCCAGGCAAGAATACTGGAGCGAGTTGCCATTCCCTTCTCCAGGGAATTTTCCAGACCCAGGGATCTTCCAGACCTGGGGATCAAACCTGAGTCTGCTGCACTGGCAGGAGGTTCTTTATCACTGAACCACCTGGGAAGCCATTTTAGGTAACAGAATAACTAAAACCATGTACTTTCTTGAGAATCACCCACTGCTCTTTTATAGGAACCATACTTTTAAAAGGTCCAAACATTTTAAGTAGTAAAAATATTATGTCACATTTCATGATAGAACATACATCTTTGGTGAAGAAGTATCTTTTCTATCCAGGTAGTAAGGGATTTTGAGTATTCCTATGAGTTTTCACCCAACAAATAGATGTGTGCAGATGGGGCACAAAGTGATGTGAGCAGGTCTTGACAGTTCAGGGCAGGGCTGGGAATTACAAAACTGGAATCTGACACTTTATACAGCTGCTTGGTATCAGCAGCCACTTAAATTCAGGAAGTTGAGAACCAAATCAATGAATCTTTTCCATTAATATTTTAACTCTCAATGTGAATAAATTTTCAGTTGGTATTTTTATAAGAAAATCCTCTATACTTTCCCCTCAGCCTCACAGCATGCTCAATAAAGGGTCTGTGGCACCAGTGAAAGGGATGAGAAGACAACTCCATGGGGACGTTCCAGAAACATGTGTTCCTCACTTCCACCAGCTCTTCCCAACATCGTGGCCTGACACAATGCTCCAGATTCAAAGTTAACCCTTTCTTAGTTCAGGTTCCAGTCTAGTCCCCATGGATGGTACAGAGAGTACTCAGCAAGTAATCTTCAGTCAGGCTATGTATCCTTCTTCATTTGTCATGAGATGATGTAAGTCACCTGTCACCACTCTTTGGAACTTGAAGTGTTTTTGATAAGTGGGCCCACGATGGATTTCATTTACATTGGATTCAGGAAACTTGACTCTAGCATTGATCCTCCTGATCTTTCATTGATATCCCTCTCTTAGGTATAGAAGTGGAGGGAAATGGCCTCTTGGAGAACTTTGAAGTCATGTCCTTGAAGATGCCTGGGTTTCCAGTAGCTGTAGATGTGAAGGACATTGTTGTGTACATGTTAAGGCAATTACAGCTAAAGCTGATTGTTTTGTTTCTCAAGGAAAATAGTATTCCTTTACCTTTTAACAATAAATAGCAAGAAAACAGTATTTTAGCATAAAGATATCCCCTTTTTCTTCTTGATGTCTAAAGCTAATTTTCTAGTATGGACACATAACTCCATATTTAGAAGTAAAATAGACATTTTGGGAGCCAGCACTGACGTTCAGTCTCAAAAATTGGATCCACCGTTGCAATTGCAAACTGTACATTATCTTCCTAAGAAAATACTAATTTATCAGTCCCAAGAGCCAAAGAGTTGTTCTGTGTCAGCAATCAGCTTAGCCTCATAATTATAAATTTGTGAGGATCTGTTGAAAGACATGGATCCAGAAGAATTATAGTGTTTCATAGTGAGTCACTCAGAATAAAGAGCCCTGTTATTTGTAGACTTTCCATACAGTCATAGAAATTTAGAGGTGGGTCAGGTCTTAGCCATCATGTGTCTAACCCCTTTATTTTACAGATGAAGCAATTTTGGCTTAGAACTTAGGAAATACTTGAAAATAATACATAGCACATCTTCAGTAGCTTTACCAAGACTGTCTTTGAAATATTCAACACATTCAATGTGTCTAAAATGTGGGCAGGAGTGACTCACTGTGACAAGACTCATATGTGTGTAGTATACTTTGCATCTTTGGTCTAGCATGTTCTTTTGTACCTTTGTTTCCCCTGTGCAATGCCCTCTCTCCTCCCTTCATTCATTTATTCGTTTTTTAAAAGGTTTAGTCCTTGGTCCCTGTATCTGTGACATGCTGTGCTTGAGAGAGGGCTGTTATAAACAGATTGGTTCATAAGCAGTCTTTAAGAGACTCTCAGTAGAGAAGGTGAGACAGATGCTCAAGTGAATTGTTGAAACAGAGCTTTATAAATGCCTGACTCTCAGTATGGGCAAGTCTATCTCAGGGCACTGAGAAGCAAGGGACAACAGTTATCTGGGAAAGTCAGAGGAAGTGAACCAAGGAGGTAACACATGAGGGGAATCTTGGCAGATGAGCTTCCATCTCAGGCAGCTGCTGCTGCTGCTGCTGCTAAGTCGCTTCAGTCGTGTCCGACTCCGTGCGACCCCATAGATGGCAGCCCACCAGGCTCCCCCGTCCCTGGGATTCTCCAGGCAAGAACAGGCAGAGAAGGCAGCAAAGGCCTCATGGGACAGGGGTACTCTCCACAAGGAGGGAGAATGAAAGAAGGATATGGGGCATCCAGAAAGGGTGAGTTTAGCGATGGAAAGGCAGAGGAAAGTGAGTGATGTGGGAATAATGGTGCTGAGATGAGAAGATAACTTAGAAAATAAAGAATGCTCAAGAATTTAGCTACTATCCTGAAAGTAGAAGGTTCGTCAAAACTTAGTTGTTCAAGTATCATTTCTGCAACATGGGTACATGTAAAGTTTTCTCTGCCATTTTTGTTTTACCTGTAAACCACTTGTATTATTATTTTAAACCTGTTTTTCTAAGACCACTTATTTTTAGCATATTTGTTTTTAAGAGAAACTTTAGGTCAGTGTTGTAAGTGGAAAATCGGTGTCATAGTAAATTCAAGGACATCGTTAAAATGGGATAGAAATAAAGTGTTTCTGTGAACTCTTTGCTAATGAAAGTCTCTGAGGTGAAGGCCCACAGTCTCATTATTCTGAAAGGAGTTTGTAAGTTTGGGGGAGGAGTTAAAGTCATTGTAGCACCTAACAGAGTTCTTAAATTAAGAAGAAGAAAGAGTTGAAAAGTGAGAAGCTTGCTTATTCTTTAAATCAGGGATATTTAGCATGGTTTCTGTGCACTGGGATATGCCTCCCCCATAGTGGGGGAATATTGTTTTAGGCAGTACAAGGCCACCTCAAAGTTTCTAAATTAAGAAGTGACAAAATCAGACTTATCTGAATAGGAGATCAAAAAGGAAAACCTAAGAAGTAGACAGAACCCTGCACAGACTATGGGAAGGTCTCAGTGTGGTCTAGTCAGTGTGGTAAGATGAAGCAAGGGACCGAATTAGAGAAGGATTGAGGATCAGTAAGACTTGCTGCCTAAGGGCTGAGGGGCAGGGATCATAAAAGAGAAGGGTCCTCATATAAGCGATATCATATGATATTTGTCTTTTACTTACTCTACTCAGTATGACAGGCTCTAGGCCCATCCATGTCACTGCAGATGGAGTTATTTCATTATTTTTTATGGTCATGTAATATTCCATTGCATGTATGTACCACATCTTCTTTATCCATTCATCCATCAGTGGACATTTAGGTTGCTTTCATGTCCTGGCTATTGTAAATAGTTCGGCAGTGAACATTGGGGTACGTGTATCTTTTTGAATTATGGTTTTCTTCAGATATATACACAAGAGTGGGATTGCTGGATCATGAAATCTAAAATAAAAATGGTACAAATGAACTTATTTACAAAACAGAAATAGAGTCACAGATGTAGAAAACAAACTGTGGTTACCAAGAGGGAAAGGGAGGGAAGGATAGATTGGGAAGTTGGGATTTGACATATACACATGTTTATGTGAAATAGATAGCTACTAAGAACCTACTGTATAGCACAGGGACCTCTACTTACTACTCTGCAATGACCTATATGGGAAAAGACTCTAAAAAAGAGTGGATATCGTATATGCACAACTGATTCATTTTGCTGTACAGCAGAAACTAACACAGCATTGTAAGCCAACTATACTCCAACAGAAGTTAATTTAAAAAAAGAAATAGATCAGTGATGCCTTGGAGGTAGTTTGCTTGGGAGCCAGCATACATGGTCATATGATTCCAGAATACATTTAGAGAAGATGGAATAGGGAGAGAGAGGGTGTGTGTTGGATAAGGAAGTGGAAAGGAGAAAGCAGGCCAGTGTGGAAGGCGATACAACCCCTGGATCAGAACATTCTACCTGTTAAACATACCTGCATGACGTGGGCTCACGTTAGATGCTTGTTGAAGACATGGTGACCTGTAGATGGTCAGCAGGCAGTTGGAAACACCCTGCTGGAGATCGGAGACATTCCAAGTGCCAATTAGATTAGGAGAGGGAATTATGGCCTATAAGTCAGCCTCAAATGCACTTCCATTCACCTACTGACCATTTAGAAAATGTGTGCCATAATCAGGACTGGTTTAAGGTGTATTTTATATGTTTCCTTTCATAAGATGTTGAAAATAAATCCACTGTACCAAAAAGTCACTGAGAACCTACTCGTATAAAGGAATTTCCTGGGTGCTCTGACGGATAGAGAGAAATTAGATACAGACTGTGTTCTTACAGAGCTTGTAAAGATCTCATAAGATAATAGATCAGATTTTCAGAGATTTAAAGTTTAACATGTGAATTGTTTATTCATGATTTCCAGGAAACAAATTTAGCCTAAAAGTCTTCCTAGTAACCATAGTTAGTCTGATCTTTGTTTCCATGCATTGTAAGAAATTTATTATGGTGTTGGCATAGAACAACAGTATAAGTGGAATTTTTGGTAGACTTGTCGAATTGGAAGTGAAAATCTTGTCAGTCATTAAGGGCAATGATGTTATGCTTAAAATGCCCATTTTCCCAGCTTAGGAGAAAGAAACTAATTGAGTTTTATCTTTTGTATATAAACAAAATTTTACTTCTCAGACAAGTATATGGTAATAAATGAGAGCATTCTCATGAAAACTTGTCATCTAATCCATTTTTTTCTAACTGGGCTTTTTTTCCCAGGAAGTCAAGACAGAGACTAAAAAGCACAGATTTCACACTCAACCTAAAAAAAAAAACCATAGGTTTGAATAAGGAGGACAACAAGCCTAATGTTGATGCCCAGTCTTCAGTTTCTAGGCTCTTCTGTGGAAAGAAGTGTTTTCTTAAGATTCAGACAGAATTCATTTCCATAGAGCATTCTTAATGGCCCCTGTCAGAAGAAAACAGCTGGGAAACATATGGTATCCATTTCCCTGTATCACTTGGAAAAAATTTCACATGTAAATAAAGCCAACATAAAAGAGTAGCCCTTTGAACCCACGACCTTATATGATACATAAATACATTGGTACAATGCTCTCGTTGTACTGGCCCACTAAGTTATGTGGCTTGAAAATTTTTTTATTACATCCTGAGATTCACATTATCAAGAAGTTCCAAAAACATGAAGGTAGTTGGCAATATATGAGCAAATGCTGTCCCTAATAATAAGTGTATATCTCAGAAATGTTAAGGAATATATATATATTCTACTATAAGCTTTTCAGATAATTGATGGATAAAATTAAAGGCATATTTACATATTATAAACTCTGTGTCCACTGTTTCTCTGCTCTTTTAAAAAAGTAAGTAACCATGTGTTCTTGAAAGGAAGAGTTAAAGGCTTGGCAAGAATTTCTGGCAGGCATTAATTTTTTTAGCTTTACATTTTATAGGGCAAAAGGACATATAAAGGATAGAAAGACTTTGAAATTTATAATGGACCAGTTGGAATTAGTCTTTGCCTTTGCATATTTACATTTCATAAATAACTAGAAAATCCAGCTCTCGGTGATTATCGCTCCTCTGAGTTTATTAAAAGGACTTTCGTTCCCTGTGAAATTAAGCTGTGAATCCCTCAGAAGGATGCACTTTGGGCATTTTTAAAGAAATTTACTGTGTTGTACAGAGTGAGATTCAAACTCAGATACTAGCATTTGTTAATTGTCTGCTCTGTGTCAAGAACTGTATACATGTAAGAACCAGAGTTAGCTAAAGGCAGAGGAGCAGCAGCTTAAGAGCATCTAGATACCTCCCTTCCCTTCTGGAATATTCTCAATTAACACCCGTTTCGTCTGTCTATGATGCGGGAGACCTGGGTTCGATCCCTGGGTTGGGAAGATCCCTTGGAGAAGGAAATGGCAATCCACTCCAGTACTATTGCCTGGAAAATCCCATGGACAGAGGAGCCTGGTAGGCTACAGTCCATGGGGTCGCAAAGAGTCGGACACGACTGAGTGACTTCACGTTCTTATTAGACAGAATCCTGGCCTCACTCCACAGCTGACAGTGTTCTCGTAGGTTCCTGAAAGTCCTCAGAGAAGGACTGCTTTGTGCAGACCCTCTGAGACACAAGCAAAGTTGTGGTCCACTTAGGGGGAAAACTCACCCACCAATAGGTATCTAGCATTCAGGCTTAGAACGCTCACTCTCATTTTGTTTTGACTCTGGAACTTACTGGAATCCTTTGAGAACACACTGTAGTAGGAAGAAGAATGGCCAGGTCTAAATTTGGGGAACTTTAAATCATCTGTATGCTACTTTCACCCCAAGAATCAGTGATAGCAGGGGCTATTGCAGAAGTTACAGTCCCGAATATACGTTCCTCTCAGGTTCCTTTAGTTTTTGGTTGTGCTGTGTGTGTGTGTGTGTGTGTGTGTGTGTGTGTACTCAGTCACTCCATCGTGTCCAACTCTTTGAGACCCCATGGACTGTAGCCTACCAGGCTCCTCTGTCCATGGGATTCTCCAGGCAAGAATACTGGACTGGGTTGCCATTTCTCCCCCCAGGGGATCTTCTCAACCCAGGAATCGAACCCCCGTCTCTTGCATCTCCTCTGTTGGCAGGTGGAATTCTTTACCACCGCACCACGTGGGAAGCCCATTTTTGGGTTGTGCTCACCGGCAAAGAACAGACACACACAGGTACTTTGGTTTAAACCCTTCCCACCCGCTGCCGTTCTAGAGGAGACAGAGATGGGAGATGCCGAGTGGGAAGGCGTATCCTGAAACCTCACCCCTTTGGTGGAGGATGGTATAAACTAAGTGGGAAAGGAGTAAGAGTCCATAAATCAGTGGCCTGCAAGTTACCAGGGTGCAGGGTCATCTGTCTAGTCAGAGGACTGTCCCAGACAGGAAGCTGTATCATCGAGGCCGAGGGAGGAGGCCATTGCTCGGTCAGCCTCTGAGGGGAGGCAGGGGCAGCTGGTCATATGAGGCTCCCTGTGGAAGGAGGTGGTGCTTGTCTTTCACCTCTCATGTGTTGCTGTTTCACTTGACACGTCATCCCAACCAGACACTCAAACACAGACTATACAATCTTTATCTAAACTTTGCACAGAAATGAGAAGGGGGAAAAAAAAATACTAGCCTGCCTGCTTCACCCTCCCTTTGCAACTTCCTCCTGTTATTTCCAGCTTTCCAAACGACGGAGGGCAGCAGTGACTCTAAAAGAGCATGTTCCCTTGTGGCGTGGCAGTGTGTTATGTTGCTGGTCATATGCCACAAAGCACTGTCAAATGCCCATGAGCTATGGTTGACTTGGATACTAATCAGTCTAGGGTGGGATGAACTCCACTGTGCCTTATCTCCCACGGTCCAGCCAGTCCTGACCATTCCATGCCTTCCTGTTCTTTCCCTGATCCATCTAACAGATCACCTAGGGAATCACTCAGTAGTTCTCAGTTTAAGTTTGCCCAGTATTAAATCATTTACCCCTTCTTTCTCCAAGACTTCATGAGCTCTAAGGGTATACCTATGTGTGTGTGCACAAATGCAGGTACATACCTTCTCTCCCTGAATTAGTTTGGAAGTTTATTAAATGCAAAGGATCCTATCCTCCAATTCTGTTTTTCAGAGTGGTGACAAGCATCAACATACTGTCAGGGAGGTGCAACCACTCAGGGAATAAAACAGAGTGTCTGTCTGGGTTTGTTTTCTTTTGCTATTTGCTTCTACTATTATTACTACATGAATTAATTCTAAGCCAATACGTGGTAACTTTCTTTTAGCATTCACTGTTTTTCAAGGGTAAGTACAAACTGTTTTATGGTCTACATTCTCTCTTAAATTGTTCCTTAATACCCAGACTTCCTTTGAGCACAACTTGAGAGGATCGTGTCTGCCTACATGGCCATGCTATTTTCAGTGTTTCAATTTAATAGTCCCCTCTCTTAATTTATTTTAAAACAGTGTCTAGCTCTGGCTGGAATTGTGGTGTCTCAACTCTTATTACAAACACGCAGAAGCCCACAGGAATCGCCGATGTGTATAGTAAGTTCCGCCCAGTGAAAAGAGTGTCCCCATTGAAACACCAGCCAGAGACTCTGGAGAACAATGAAAGTGATGACCAAAAGAACCAAAAGGCAGAGTACCAGAAAGGGAATGATCCTGACCCAGGCCCCCAACCCGAGGAGCTTGGCCCCAGAGCTGTCGAGGGCAGCCCCCAGAGGAAGAGCACGGAACCCAGCACCCTGCTGGGGGAGCTGGAACATTATGACCTCGACATGGATGAGATTCTTGACGTGCCTTACATCAAATCCAGTCAGCAGCTGGCCTCTTTCACCAAGGCGACTTCGGAAAAAAGAATTTTGGGTTTATGCACAAGCATTAATGGCCTTTCCGGCAAAGCTTGCCCTACCGGAAGTGCTGAGAGCTCCCCGTCTAACATGACACCATTTTGTGTCCTTTCTCCTGTGAAAAGCCCTCACTTGAGAAAAGCATCCTCTGTTGTCCAGGACCAACAGAAGCTCTCCCCTGAAGAATCAGAGAGTTCTCCTCCTCTCGTTAAAAGTGGCTCTGCTTATGAGCCTGAAAACCAGGGTAAGGACTTTCTACACAAGACCTTCAGTGATCCTCACAGTCGGAAAGTTGACAAGGCAATGGCACCAGATTGCCAGCTCAGGGCCTTCCATCTGCAGTCCTCGGCAACAGACCCCAAACTAGAGGAGCAGATTGGTGGCATGAACTGGACCAGCTCCCAGGGACCTGAAGAAAGGAACGAGTACCTGAAAAAAGTAAAAAGCATCTTGAACATTGTTAAAGAAGGGCAAATATCTCTCCTGGTGAGTATGAACTAATTCAAAATACACGCTAACCATCTAGAACTCCAGTTCTATCAACTCCATTCACCAGTAACAGAATGATGATGCTTTTGTTCCAATTTTTGTTTAATCTCTGCTCATGGCTTTAGTTGGGCGATGTGACTTTGGAATTTTAAAATTAAAAGGTGTTTAATATGAGGAAAAACAAATGGCTATAGAGGGAGTATTATTTCACTTGAACTGTGCATGAATTCAACTGTAATAAGGACATGTACTCTAAAGTAAAAGCAAAACCCAAAAAAGCCCAGCACTTTAAAAAATATGAATGTTAATGTCTTTCCTTTTGCTTTTCAAATGGTTCCCAATGCTCTCACTGAGTTATTTGTGGGGATGTCAGTTCCTTGCTGATGGGGAATTGCCAGATATATGAACAGAGGGTCTTCTGTTTTATCCTGATCATTATTCAGAAGACTTGGACCAGGATGTTTGAAAGCTTTTGCAGATAGAGACTTACCCTAGAGCTTGATTGCCCTCTGACCCACATGGAGTTTTTATTTAGTTCCAGGTCTGCATGTCTAGGGAGCATGAAGAAGCTTTTCCAGAGACTCTAGACACAGAGTAACATGATGTAAGAAAAGTCTGTTCTGCTTAGGCTCAGAGAAAATTAAACTGAAATCACATTCCATCTGCCTACATTGTTCTTTCCTGGCTTCCAGACATGGATCAAACAGTAGTAAACCTGAGCTGACACTGTGGTGTTAATTAAAGTCTCATTCAAGGAAAATCATCACATCTTGGCCATGTGATTCTACTCATGGTAAAGCTATGCATAGATAAATGTAATGCACTTGGTCTAATACCACAAATTTTAGTGTTATAATAGGATGATATCATTGAACAATTTTACTAAGTAAAGTAATTTTTTTTTTTTTTTGGTCTCTTGAAAATGTCTTTTCCATTTCTCCTGGCTCTTCCTCTCTGGTTCATCCCTTTCTTTTATCTTTCCCATGTTTTTATGTTTCCCAAATGATAACACCTCTCAATTTACCCAACAGTCTTTATCAATGAGTCACACTCAGGGCACTGAACTTCACTCAAGGTGAAGAAACCAGAGTCCAAGTATAGCTTCCAGATGCCCAGGAGTTTGTTTAGGGGTGAAAGTGTTTGGAGGTACCCGGGGGAGCACAGACTACAGTACCCATCATGAGGCTTGCTGTCAGAGCCAGCTCTCCAAAGCTCAAGTCAAAGCAGATGGTTAAGACAGGTAGTTCATTCATTCAGCAAACCTACCACAGGGAATAAAGCAGAGTCTGGCCCTCAGAACATAGCAGGAATGGAGGAGACAGACAAGAAACCTGCTGGTTGCCATGAGTTGTTAGAAAGCTGGCTTGGAGCCTCTACAGACTCGTTGACTCATCTCTGTTGCCTGTCTCCCATGAACGTAAGTCACTTGAGCATTCCTGTGCTTTCATAGCAAGGAATTCTGACTTATTACAACCCCGTGACTGTCACCAGGGCTTCTGGAAGTTCATCTCTTCTTCCCAAGGCCCAGAGCAAAATCCCCACAGCTTCTCATTCTGTTTTATTGACTTAAGTTTTCCTCATCTTACTATGTGTACAGCCACACCTAGCTGCCGACAATCTAGACAAAATTCATGATGAAAGTGGAAACAATCTCTTACACGTTGCCGCATCGCAGGGACACGCAGAGTGCCTGCAGCACCTCACTTCTTTGATGGGAGAAGACTGCCTCAATGAGAGAAATGTGGAGAAGTTGACTCCCGCAGGCCTGGCCATCAAGGTACTGGTGGTTGGGGCTGGGCCCTCCACATGTTCCTGTCTTGTCAGATTTCTAGTAAACTGTTAGAGTGGAAAGAGAGAAGAGTGATGTTCCAAGCAAACAGCAAGTGAACCTATTGCATTTAAAAGGTTAACCGTCTCAGTTGCTAACTGCTTTGAGATTTTGAGACTATATTCCAATTTAGGGTAAGCATCAAAAGAGAAAGGAAAGCTAATAAAGAGAAAGGAAAATGATCTGTTGCCATTTTAAGAACTTTTGTTATTCATGGTGACTGCAGTTTGGATTCTTAACCACCCCTGGATCTTTGTGAGGCTGTTTCATTTTTTTCCCTAATGTGAGTATAAATGAGCAAGATGAATGGGGAAAAGGTGTATGGTAAGGCATGCTAGCCTAGTACTCAGGAGGATTTCAGAGAATAAAGTGGACCTCTGATGGATTACATCTGAAGTTGAAGTGTCTGCAATATCAGGAGTTCTTTAGAATATCGATGCCGAGTTTGAGTTTGGCTCTCACAGAGCACAGTATGTTATCTGTCAAAAACTAGGCAAATTAATGCCGACTGGGATAGAGTTAAAACCCAGAAACACTGATACAGGAAAATGTTGTCTTTTATAGCACTGTAGTGAGTGCCTCTGTAAAATGTAACACATCACTAGAAGGTTAGCTATTAAACTAAAATTACTTTTAAGATCTTGGGCAAATAAATGTGGAATTCAATCACATTTATTAAGAAGCCAGAAGTGAAGTTTAGGGAAATATAATACATCTTGTGCTTCTGCATTTGTACTTTGCTTTGCTTAATAGTTATGGCTTCTAAAAGCTGAATAATCATAATTTTTACAAATAGAATTATATTGAAATATACTAGGGGAACTTGCTAGTTTAAAGTCTGTTTGTGAATTCACTAAGGAACATGTTATATTTGAAAAGCAATTTCCTTCCCCTGTATACCTCTTATGCAAATCTAAATTTTTGTATCTTCAATTTATTTATCATTCAGCAAAGTTTTACATTGTTAAAAAGTTGCTTTCTATTGTGTTTAATGTTACTCAGTGATTAGGTTTCTTGATCATATAAGAAATCCATGACCCCAGTGGATAGATATCATTTTTCCTTAGTTGTCAGTGATGCTATGTCAAATAAGAGCTGAACTGCCATCAAGAAAAAATAAAAAAACAAGTGTGAGTGAAAATTCAGTATAGTAAAGTTAAACAGTGTTTTTGAGTCCACCAGACATTGTTTTAAGGTGCTAGCAAAACAAATGTGAATGAGACATAGTCTCTTTTCTTAAGGAATTGATAGCCTGGTGGATAAGGCAGGTAAGTTACCAGTGCAGGATGGTGAATTCAGGATCTAGTCCCATGTCAGAATGCTGTGGGAAGGCAAGAATTGGGTTTGGTAATCAGTGGGAATGTCAGTCATGACTAAAATATTCTTTCAGTGCCAGTGATTGCTGACATCTACCTTGTCATTTTAGTATTTATAAAATACAGTGCTCATTAGTTTTACTCACTAGTGGTGGGTTTTGAATATATCTTAACTACATAATTGTAGTTAAGTCTTCTCTAGTGGCTCAGACAGTAAAGAGTGCCTGCAGTGTGGCAGACCCGAATTCAATCTCTGGGTCAGGAAGATCCCCTGGAGAAAGGAATGGCAACCCACTCCAGTATTCTTGCCTGGAAAAATCCTATGGACAGAGGAGCCTGGTGGGCTATAGTCCATAGAGTTGCAAAGAGTCAGACACGACTGAGAGACTAACACACACACATAATCATATAAAATTTGTTAATTTGTGTGCCCAAATGCTTGTTTTGATAGCGTAAGAATCTTCAAAGTAGAAAGGTACCTAAGAAATTTAATGGTCATTAAGCCAACCCTGGGCAAACTCCTTTATGTTATTCATATTAAGTGTTTGTTTATTCTTAAACTCCTCCAGTCAATATAGCTTCTCTCTGATACAATCAGCATGCAAACTTAGTAATTTTTTTTCTGCTTTAATGAAGAACATGCAATCAAACCCATAGGACTCAAAAGCTCTTATAGTTTCTCAGTCTCAGGCTTTTCATACTTTATTTCTGGAAAATGATCTGAGAAATGGAAGTGTTCTTTTATTCCTTCATTTAATCTAGAATTTACAAAAGCGGTAAATACAAATATTTTATAACACGTGACTTGCCTTCTGGCGATCCTGTCCTGTTACATGTCCTGCCTCAGTCCATTAGTGTTTTGTGATGGACATTGATGAAATTGAGGGAGTCCCAAAAAGTCATCATTCTTCCATTTTAAGACCTTGTTTTGAACACTGGTAACTAACTGGTGGCGTTTCACCTCGTTAAGCACATTTTGGAGAGCCCTGCTGTCATTAAAGACAAACAGACTTGGTACAAATGGGCAGAAGTTGCTCAGATGATAGGACTTGGCTGACAGGAAGCAGAGTCAGAGACAGGATATCAAATAAGAAGATTACATTAGAAAAGGGGCTCTGAAGTCATACCAAAGCTTAAGAACATCTCTCCCCACACTTAAACTCCTTAAATGGAACATCATAAATTCTTGCCAGCTCCATGCAAAATTTATTGAGTGCTTTCTCGGGGACCCAACACTAGATACTGTGGGAGTTCAAGGTATTATTAAGTGCCCTTTGGGAACAGTTAAACAAAATGATTGTAAAGAAAGTTTCAAAAAGGTGAAAACAATCTGTTTTCTAACATGGAGCCAGCACAAAAATTTAGAATCTAAACAGATTTGTAATGAAATAACCTTAATTCTCTTTTAATTTCTGAATAAGTCCAAAGACAAAATGCTGGTCTGGTGAGAAAATACATAACCTACTGATTGTCCTTTTTAACATACAATGAGTGACCCAAAGCTCAGAGATGTTAGCAAGTAAAAATTTCCAGCTAGAACTTAATAAGATTTTTGTTTTGTTGGTAGTTCTATTAATGACAAGTGATATGGCTTTCAAACTCATGGTAATGATATAGTATTTCCTTTTGCCTCTCTGGCAACTTTTTATTTGTTTAAATGTTTCTTCTTCGATGAACTAAGCCTAACACATCAAACAGAACATTCTACCCAATAGCAGCAGAAACATGCATTTTTTTCAAGTGCACATGAAATATTCTCTCTTATAGACCATATGTTGGGTCATAAAACAGATCTCAATAAATTTAAAGTAATTAAAATCATGCAAAATGTTTGTCTTTAACTATAATGAAATGCAATCAGCTTTAATAACAGAAGGAGATTTAAGATATTCACAAGTATATAGAATTAATACAGTCCAAAATAATCATTATATCAAAAGAGAAATTATAAGGAAAATTGTAAGCTGTTTGGAGATCAATGAAAATGCAACATACCTACATTTAAATATGCACCTAAAGCTTACTTAAAGGGAAATATATGTTTTGGTAAATGCCTGTGTTTAAAAAAGAAGGAGAAGGAGGAAGATCTCAAATTAATAGCCTAATCTACCTCACAAAACTAGAAAAATACTAAATTCAAAGCAAGCAGGAAGAAGGAAATCTAAAACTTTTCAAGCAAAAATAAATGAAATAGACAATAGAAAAGCAATAGAAAAAACCAGCAAAACCAAATTTGTCTCATAAAAAGCTGCTTAAAAATTAGCAAACCTTTAGTTAGACTAACCAAAGACAGAGAAAAGACTCTAACTGCTATTACTAAAATCAGGACTACTGTCTCATATTTCTGCATTCTGTGTTAAAACACATTGATGTAGACTCTCTTGCTTATAGATGCTCAGCATGGTTTCTTTTCCTTTCTTCATTCAGAGGGAATGAAGCACATTGTATCCTTGGGTTGTTTTATTTTGTTTTTTAAGTTCTCATAAGAAACACTG
Organism: Bos javanicus; assembly: GCF_032452875.1. Taxonomy (NCBI): domain Eukaryota; kingdom Metazoa; phylum Chordata; class Mammalia; order Artiodactyla; family Bovidae; genus Bos; species Bos javanicus. The sequence goes on along the minus strand of NC_083874.1, from coordinate 31,058,949 downwards.
CATGCTCAAATTGTGTAATTTAAGGAGAGGCCATAATGAATGATTTATAAGCAAAAGGAGGGTGAATGGATGGGGTGTAGGTGTAGGGAGCATGTGAAGGACAGTACAATATATTGGGGTCAGTAACAACCAGAGCGTATTTACCACCCCAGAGCCTAAAAGAGCAGGGGAAGGACTTGAGATAGAGAGGATTGAGTAGAACTGCTGACTTTTGACCTTTGACTGGTTGGTAGGACTCAGCAGACCAGTGGCATCTCCATTAAGGGGGAGTTGGGAACAAAGGGAACCTTAAACACACTCTCTTTTCCTGGTTTCCTCCTACTGCTTTCCATCAGCCAAACCCAGTCAAAATCCGGGGGCCAAGGGAATCAACCCATAGAGATCAGCCTCCCTAGGCAGCAAGGAGAAAAGAAATGGGAGGAGATAGAGCTGAGCGGGGCACCAGGAAACTATTCAACAGGTACTAATCATGCTAGATGACTGTTCTACATGAGATTAGCTACAAGTTAACTACTTGAAATTCCAGAGTAAGTGAAGAATGAGCAGATTACTTCCCCTGTCTTATTTTCAGTATAGGCCTCCCTGACTTCACACTCACCCTAGTTCTTTTCTCTTGGGCTAAGATCCCACACTGTGTAAACCAGGAAAGCAGCTGAATGTCTCATTTGTCTTCTGGAGTTATTATGAGGATCTAAGATAGGATTTTAATATAGTATAAGATAACAGGTATTGTGTGCTTAGGAAACTGACATGCTTCACCTCATTTAATCTTTACAGTAACTCCGTAAGGTAGCTGCTACTAACCCCTGCTATTTCATAGATGAGAAAATTGAGTATCAGAGAGATGAAGAAGCTTATTCAAGGTCTTGTAACTAAGTGGTGGATTAAGGATTTAAATCCAGTCCAAAGTCTGGGTCTTAATCGCTAGGTTGTGTGTATCACAGCAGTCTTCCTGGTTTGCACAGTGTGGGTTTGAGCACAGGAGAAAAGGACTGTGAGCATCAGGGAAGAGAAGGCTCCTTCAGTGAATGTAGCATTGGGATTATTTCCCTTTTCTTTATTTTGGACTCCTCACATTCTAACTTTTCAAGAGAAAAAGCCAGTTCTAAGAGTTAATGGATAAACAAATTGTAGTATATTCATACAGTGGAATACTTCTCAGCAATAAAAAGAAATAAGCTATTTCCAAGCAGTAGCTTATGTAGATAGAAGCATTATGCAGCCTACCAGGCTTCTCTGTCCATGAGATTTTCCAGGCAAGGATACTGGAGTGGGTTGCCATTTCCTTCTCCAGGAGATCTTCCCAACCCAGGGATCGAACCCAGGTCTCCTGCACTGCAGGCAGATTCTTTACTGACTGAGCTACAAGGGAAGCCCAGGTAGAAAGCAACTTGATGTTAAAGAGTGCATATTCTCTTCTGCTGTGATAAGAATCAGAGTGGTCATGTGGTCAAAGGTGAGCAGTATGAGAACAAAGGAGAGCTAGAAATGAGGGGGCAGGGGTGGAGATGTTCTATGTCTTTATTGGAGTTGTAGTTACCAGAGAATATACTTGTCAAAAATTCAAATTGTACTTTTAAAAGAGTACATTTTATAGTTAGCAAATTATACTTTAATAAATTGATTTTTAAATAACTAATGAAATTATGAGAAAATATTTAAGTAAAAACTATGCAGTTGATTTAGAGTAGAAATTACTGATCACAAGTATGGTATACATTTATTGTAAATGAGTTAAGCCAGAAATAAAAGCTAAAATTCATGTGATTTTTTTTCTTGGTAAAAATGCCACCTGTGAGATAACTTTTAAACTTGAATTACCTTCATTTTTTTTTCTTTTTAATCTAGAATGGTCAGTTGGAGTGTGTACGCTGGATGGTGAGTGAAACAGAAGCCATTGCTGAACTGAGTTGTTCTAAGGATTTTCCAAGCCTAATTCATTACGCAGGTTGTTTTGGTCAGGTATGAAGAAAACTTTAATTATTTTCTCTTTGCATACTGTGTAATCTACTGCTTTTTAAAATTTTAATATATCAAAATCCAAACCTAAAAAATCATCAAAGATATATTCAAAGATTTATAGGCAATGATATTCATTGTAGCATTTTTTGTAGGAAAAAAATGTGTTAAACCTAGATATTTCATGATAGAACATTGGATAAATAATGAGACATTCATATGACAGAATTTTTCAGAAAAATATTCATTATATAATATTCAGTTAAAATATATGATACAAAACTGTTCCTGTAATTTGGCACCAACTTTGAATTTTGAAGAGAGAGAAAGAGAAATGAATAATAAAACTAGGAAAAAAAAAAACTGTCTCCACATGTTTATAGTAATTATCACTCAGAATTATAAGTGACTTTTATTTTCTTTTTTTATGTTTTTCACTTCTTTCCAAATTTCCTACAATAAACAAATTTAACTTTTATGGAAAGGAAAAATGATATATTTTCTTGAACCCAAAATTAAAAAGCAAATCTTTAGTAAGACATTAATTGAGGAAGTCTTGCTCCATTAAAGATAAGCAAAGCAATCACTTACCTAAAATTTTCTTAAATATTTGTACATGTTTTCTTTTCTAAAACAGGCTGTTCGTATTCAGTTAAACCATCTTTATTGGGATTTTAATTGTCATTGCTAAATTTTACTTTCAGATTAATTTGGTAATAATTACAACATTGAGTTTTTCTATTTATGTTTGTTTATGTATTCAAAGCTTGTTTTATCATCTTCAACAAAGAATTAGAGAATTAAAAAAAAATAGATGAGCAATCATGCAAACGAAGTGAGTCTCAGTTACAGTCAGTTTCTACATTAGGAAATCCCAGTGTGAGTAATTGATGTACACAGATTACAATCCAGTGTATACAGTAAAAAATCATCACTAACTCCCTTTGGGAAGGATGAGTATAAATAATCTTTAAAAAAAACTGGAACCACAAAATGCCAATCTCAGCCTTAAGAAAATATAAATAAAGTCAGCAGTGCATTAAAATAGATTTAATCACATTTGTTTGTGGCAAAGAAAATTGCTTCTCATTCTTATAACCGTATCCCTTTGGCTTCGTAAACTTTCCCAGTGGCAGTAAATTGTGGTGTTGTCAACAAGAGATTATACTTTTTCGAGCATAAAAATCTCAAATTTATAAATAGACTCAGAATATTGCCACAGCCTTTCTTTAGTGGGGTTCATGTTAGGTGATACTTTATAATATGCCATGGTAACTTCAATTAATATATATATGTACTGTTTCCTATACATACCAAGCACCATGCCATTGGACTTTTGTGTACATTATCTGACTTAGTCATTAAAACAACGTTATTGGATTCTGTTGTTTTTATCCCTAGTCTATAGATGAGGAGACTGAAGACAGAAAGTCGTTTAAGTGGTTGACATATGGTCTAGTGGCCGGTAAGAGCAAAGGCTGAATCTCAACTCAGGTCCTTTGACTTTGAGGCCAGATTCTGTTTTTTCCTCCATCCGTGTAAATTTGTGTAGCTTGTTTGCAATGGAACCGATATAGCTGCAGAAGTCCTTTTTTTTTTTTTTTTAATAATTCTATCTAACAATATGTTGTGATATTTGGAGTATCTTAAACACAGCTCATGGTACTAAATTTATGGAACGAAGAAAGAAGCAAGAACATTTAAAATTTGTAAAAGCCACTGTCTTTGAAGTAATTGCTTCATTTTCTTTGTGTATTACACTTATGAGCCCCAGCCGTGGTGTTCTATGAACTACCATAAGAATTAATAAGTATTTGCTAAAGATGCTCTTTTTTGGCTTAGGCCAGCAGAGGGGAGAATAGAATTTTCAAATGACCACAAGAATTATGAAGACAAATAGTCCTCATAAATCATTCTCAGTATAAGATGAAATTTTATTTATTCTCAAATTGTCTGAATAATTGTTTCACACCCCTGATTTCATATGCTTATGTAAAGAGGAGTTTCAGATATCAGTGGAAAAGCTGACTGCAGTTTTGGAAGAGCTTGCCAAAGAAAAGGAGGGAAGGATTGCCTTGCTGTTCTGAGACTTTAAGTCAATAATAGGGCATCTGGTATTCTTTGTCCTGGGAAATGTTGCTTATAGGTGCCAGTTTCTCTCTTCAACTCTCACAGCAGGCATCTCATAACTTTGAAGCCATTGGGATAAAACAAAAGAAAGTGCCATTTCTGGGATTTGGTCAGGTGACAGTGTGGTTTATTTGGCTGGAGAAGAGGAAAATACAGAAATTAGTGACCTTTGCGAAGAGCCATGTCAAACATTTGCTTCATGTTAGTATCAGTCTTCAGATTGTTATTTCAAGTTGATAAGCATTTTTAATGACCTCAAGTACAGCTCTGAGCAGAGTACCCAGCAGTGCTTTCAGGAGAGCATTCCTACCCAAGTGGAAAATGTAGACACCCATTAGGACTGCAAGCTCAGCGCAGCCATCCTACGTCTGCTGCAGCCACTTATGTAACAGATAACCCGTGGAGATGCTGAGCTTGGAACCATCGCAAGCCTAATATTTTCACAAGGAAGACTGTTACTGAACAGTTTTCTAATGGCTTCAGCACATGCAGGTTTTTCTACGTGGAGCAGGCACTTGAGTGTGTTCTGCTTTTGTTTCTTCAGTAAATACCTTTTGGAAAGGATAGTACAGAGGAAAATTTCTCTCCTGGTTTATTTTGGTTACCCTCTGCCCCTCCTATAGATTCTTAAAAGAATGGGCTTCATTTGACTCACAGTTGGCATCCTTTTTCTGGTAAAAAATTAACTGTAAGGACTCCAGAACCATGGGGTAGCCAGCAGTTTTTAGTGGTCTCCTGGAGTGATAGATCTTTGGGTAACAGGAATTGATTTTCCTCCTCTTGACACACAAAGTCTCAGAGGGGGCAATTACTTCATTGTCTGATAGTACTTAGCAGAACCAGCCATGGGGAGCATGAAGGTGAATGCGTGAGGGACACTCAGGGAAAGAGAGGGGCGCATGTTCAGATGGGCCTGCTTTGCTGTCCCGAGGGAGAGATGCTGCTGGTGAAACCATCGAGACAGAATGATCTCAAGTCAAAGCTACCGCCTGTGTAAGTTGGACTGTTTTATTCAAATATGAAAGCTCAGATGGTCTCCTTCAGGGTCCCAGTGAAGCTCTCGCCCTCACATGCTTGGGGGCTCCGGCCTGTTTGGCGTGTTGGTCACTGTTTGAACATCAAACTTCTCATTTTGTTTCTAAACCTTTAATGTGACTTTTGGTCAAGAAGTTCTGCTATGGAAACAGCAGGCATCACAGCATTAAGCATTTACTGAGAAAGAACACACTTGCCTATGTGATGTTCATTCTCCATTTTAAATGTTTGACCTGATCAGATTAAAAAAATAAAAGTCACTTTTTCACAAAAGGCTCAGAATTCCTCCGAATGGTCATGAATGGTGACGGGCCTGCTGGTGAGGGGGTTGCTTCCACAGGCTGTGTTATAGTTTTTCCACAGTTTACTTTTAAAAGGAGAAATATTCTGTTGACTTTATTATTTTGTTGTCATGGGGCAGAAATAAGTAAACAACACTGAAAGTGCTACGATTGCAGATGAAAGGCACAGAAAAACCTTTGATCGGCACAAGCAAGAATCTGCTCTCCAAGGCCTTTGAAAAAGCATAACCAGCACAGAGCTTCACAACCCACAGACTGACAGGCAGTTAACGTGATTTCTGTGACCCAAGGGGTGCCAAAGGAGCACGTCCTTTATGGAGTCAGGGGTCATGGGTCATGAGCCGTGGTGGATATTCATACACAGAAGACACAGGACGTTAGCTCCTCAGTCTGAGTTTAAATCCTAGCCCTACCCTTACTAGCCCAGGAGCCTTATATATATATATTTCTTTATTTTAAAAGAAAAGATAAGAAAATGTCTCCCTGGACCTCAGTTTTCTCATCTTTAGAATGGAGATAATACAACTTTCTTAACAGGGTTGCTCTGAGATCCAAATGAGAAAAGTCACAGGAAGCCTGTAGTAGACACTAGGTAAATGTCAGCTATAATGGTTATTGGATACCTTCCAATTTATGATTTTTATTGCTATAAATATTGTTTAATTACCTATAAGTAAAGTATAAGATAAGTTTGGCAAAAAATTTTTTTCAGCCTAAAACCTCTGTGTGTGTGTTAATCACTCAGTGGTGTCTGACTCTATGTGACCCCATGGACTGTAGCCCACCAGGCTCCTCTGTCCATGGAATTCTTAGGCAAGAATACTGGAGTGGGTTGCCATTCCCTTCTCCAGGGTGTCTTCCCAACCCAGGGATAGAACCTGGGTCTTCTGCATTGGCAGGCAGATTCTTTACTGTCTGAGCCACCAGGGAAGTCCTAAACCTGTTCAGTCAATTCTTAGATGTATTATTTTTTCACATTTTACTGTTTCTAGATTCTACATTAATTTTACAATAAGTGACAATATGGAACTATTGCTGGCCTTTTTTTTTTTTCTTCACATTTTAGCATCTCAAAAACTGGAATGAATCTTACAATTGATGGCTTGTTAGATTTGATGACTTATAATCACAGACAAAATTGCCTCCTTTAGAACTTACAGTTGTAACAAAACTATAGAGATTTTATTGATAGCAGTAATGCACCTGTGGCATCCTTTTCAATTACATTTTTAACTAGACTGTCCAGCAAAGTTCATAAATTACATGTATTAATTGCCTCTATAAAGAAGTTCCATTGCCTTTAAGAATGCACAAAAAACATTAAAACAGGTTATCAAAAGAGCAGAGAATCCCCAGAAGAGGAAACTAGTACATAAAGTAAGTTTTCATTCATTAGATGAACATTGAATGGGTAGATATAATAGATATAGGTGATTGGATGGCATGTCAGTTGGAGAGGCAATCTGTAAAACAGAAATAATACAGAACTGCGTCATCCATGTGATTACATTGGATGTTCTCTAAAAGCAATACCTATGGGAACATGAAGGTCTGAAGTTATATTCTTTAATATCCCCCACCCGCGCTCTCTCTCTCTCTCACACACACACACACACTCACACACACACACACACAGCAGGGGTGGGGTCACTGGGGAGGTGGGGAGAACACACTAAAGGTCTAAAAGAAGAGCTAGGCATCATGGATATATATTTATATGTGATATACATTCACAGGGTCATCTTAGTTGGAGAAAGTAGCTGTATCTCTTCTCTTTACTGGATATTTGTCAAATAAGTCACTGTTTAAACTGTAGGACTGTGGGTCTCTGCATGTTTTCCAGAATCAGAGCAGAAAGCATTTCTAGGAGAGTGGATGCTAAACATTGTGCTTAGTCACTCAGCCCATTGTGGCCAACATTGTGTCCGACTCTTTGTGATCCCATGAACAGTAGCCCACCAGGCCCCTCTGTCCATGGGATTCTCCAAGCAAGAACACTGGAGTGGGTTGCTGTTTTTTTCTCCAAGATGCTAAACATGCTTTACCCAAATCAAGGGATTCTAACCATCTCCATGCCATCTCAGAAATCCTAAACTCTGGTTGTGAAACCAAGTGGATAATCAGCCCATCCCTTTGAGCAGTGCCTCTCTGCACAGTATCATAGGGAGATGGTCGTTTCCATATAACTTCTCAGTAAACAGGCCAGTTGCATAAAGTGAAAGTGAAGTTGTTCAGTCATGTCTGACTCTTGGTAACCCCATGGGTTGTAGTTCACCAGGCTCCTCCATCCATGGGATTTTCCAGACAAGAATACTGGAGTGGGTTGCCATTTCCTTCTCTAAGGGATCTTCCCAACCCAGGGATCAAACCCAGGTCTCCCACACTTCAGGCAGACTCTTTACCATCTGAGCCACCAGGGACGGTGCGGCCAGTTGCATAGCTTATTAAAGTGTCAACTGCAGCATAGGAAACTGAATTTGACCTGCTGGGCAAAGACCTACATTGTTTTAAACAATAGGATAATGTTGTTGCTGCTGTTGCTCAGTCATTTAGATGTGTCCAGCTCTTTATGACCCCATGGCCTGCAGCACGCCAGGCTTCCCTGTCCTTCACTATCTCCCAGAGTTTGAGTTTCTTGAACAGAGGAGCCTGGTGGGCTACAATCCATGGGGTCACAAAGAGCCAGACACCACGGAGCAACTAACCTGAATTAAGATAATGGGTCTTCCTTGATTAAAGTCTTGCATATTGAATTTGGGAAGAATAATTATAAGGAAGAAATATCCAGGTCATCCTAAGAAAAGCAGCAGGTTATCATAACAGTATGGACTACACTTGACGGGGAGAGCCCCAGGAGCCAAGGCACCTCCTGCCTTACACAGACCTTGTCCTGTTCTCCCAAGGCATCAAGCCCCTGTAAAGTCCAGGTCTCTATAGGTTCTTCCCCAGATTTCTATAAAGGGAAAATTCCTGCTCTTATGGAATGTAGTATTATATTTCCTCTAACTCTATTACTAAAATTATCAAACCTTGGATATGCAGATGACACCACTCTAATGGCAGAAAGAAAAGAGAAACTAAAGACCTTCTTGATGAAGGTGAAAGAGGAGAGGGAAAAAGCTGGCCTAATACTAAGATCCTGGCATCTGGTCCCATCATTTAATGGCAAACAGATGGATAAAAAGTGGAAACAGTGACAGATTTTATTTTCTTGGGCTCCAAAATCACTACAGACAGTGATTGCACCCACAAAATTAAAAGACACTTAGTCCTTGGAAGAAAAGCTATGGCAGACATAGACAGCGTATTGAAAAGCAGAGACATCACTTTGCCAGCAAAGGTCCATATAGTCAAAGCTATGGTTTTTCCAGTAGTTATATCTGAACATGAGAGTTGAACCATAAAGAAGACTGACTGCCAAAGAATTCATGCTTTTGAATTGTGGTGCTAGAGAAGACTCTTGAGAGTCCCTTGGACTGCAAGGAGATCAACCCAGTCAATCCTAAAGGAAACCAGCCCTGAATTTTCATTGGAAGGACTGATGCTGAAGTCCAATACTTTGGCCACCTGATGGGAAGAGCCAACTCACTGCAAAAGACTCTGGTGCTGGAAAAGATTGAAGGCAGGAGAAGGGGATGACAGCGCATGAGATGGTTCGATGGCATCACTGATTCCATGGACATGAATTTGAGCAAACTCTGGGAGACAGTGAAAGACAAAGAAGCCTGGTGTGCTGCAGTCCATGGAATCACAAGGAGTCAGAGATGATTTGGTGTCTGAGCAACAACAGAAGTAAAAACACTGTGAATTATAGTAAAGGGCATTTTCTGTGCATGTGGAGCACACACACATCCATTATGATATTTAATTGAGTCTGGAAAACATGAAAGTGTGCCTGACAAGAACGTACATATAAAGTATTTCTGATTATCTTGAACCCCTCTGAACTTTACTTGCTAAAGAAGCTGCTGGAATATCCGAGAATATCCAGTTGTTTTTTTCAGTTGTCTGATTTGTAAAATAAGAGTTTGAATTGGATGATTCACTAAAATCTCTCCCACTTAACAATCTTAGTGTTTAATATCATGGAGCAAACCAAGTCACCACAAGCTTGCCATTGAAGATAGCAGGGCTGTCCTTTTCACCAGCAAAGGCACAGCAAATTGCCCTCTTGATATTTCTTAGACGTTGACTTCTAACCAGTTGGTCATGTCCTTGATCTTGAGATATACCCACTCATCCAGATCTTTTTAGGAGTTAAGATCACATGATTCAGATGCTGGAAAGATATGGAGGAGAAGAGAACCCTCCCACACTGTTGATGGGAATATAAGTTGATGCAGCCACTGTGGAGAACAGTATCGAGATTCTGAAGAAAACTAAAAATACAACTACCATATGATCCAGCAATCCCACTCTTGGGATATACTCAGATAAAACCATAATTTAAAAAGATACATGCACCCCCGTGTTCACAGCAGCACCTATTTACATCAGCTAGGACATGGAAACAACCTAAACGTCTATCAACAGATGAATGGATAAAGAAGATGTGATACATATATACAATGAAATATGACTCAGCCACGAAAAGGAATGAAGTACTGCCATTTGCAGAGACATGGATAAACCTAGAGACAGTCATACAGAGTGAAGTAAGTCAGAATGAGAAAAACAAGTATCGTATAATATCATTTATATGTGGAATCTAGAAAAATGGTACAGATAACCTTATTTGCAAAACAAATAGAGACACAGATATAGAGAACAAACTTATGGATACTAGGAGGGAGAGAGGATGAATGGGGGTTTGGGGTTGACATATACATACACTGCTGCTGCTGCTGCTAAGTTGCTTCAGTCATGTCTGACTCTGTGCAACCCCATAGACGGCAGCCCACCAGGCTCCCCCGTCCCTGGGATTCTCCAGGCAAGAACACTGGAGTGGGTTGCCATTTCCTTCTCCAATGCATGAAAGTGAAAAGTCAAAGTGAAGTCGCTCAGTCGTGTCCAACTCTTAGCAACCCCATGGACTGCAGCCTACCAGGCTCCCCTGTCCATGGGATTCTCCAGGCAAGAACATACACTACTATGTATAAAATAGATAATTAATGAGAACCTACTGTATAGCATGGGACCTCTACTCAAGGCTCTGTGGTGACCTAAATAGGAAGGAAATCTTAGAAAGGGAATATACATATATATGTATAACTGATTCATTCTGCTGAACAGTAGAAACTAACAACATTGTATAGCAACTGTACTTCAATAAAAATGAATTAGTCATCTGTCTCCAAATTAAGATAATTCAATTTTTTTTTTTCCCCTAAAATAGGAAAAGTAACAGAAGTTGTTCTACCTTATACATTTGAAACATCACTTGCTCTGGTATCAGTTTCAACTTTCTTTCTTTGTTTGCCTCTGAAGAAGAGAGCACTTAGGCCTCTTTTTTATCCACCTCCAGCCACCCAGCCGTGGCCTCGGGTTTCTGCCCCACCTCATTCTCTCAGGACATGGAGGATTTCCCCTTCCTACAAGGTCTGTCTGTTTTTGCAGCTAACGCTCACCCTGCTTTGCCAGGATACATTCTTGGTTGCAGCTATTAACTACATTTTCTGTTCTTTTTCTTTGGAGGGCTTACTTTCAGCTTGCTCCTGTGAAAAAAAGTGTGGTGCAAATATTCGGTCTCTCCCTGATATCACAGTTGCTTTCATAAACAGTGCCCCGTTCCCCACATGAGGGGAGAAACATGAAAGGAGTTGGCTGTTTTGATCCAACATTCCTTTAGCAGATTAGTTGGCATGTTCAGAAGGTGCAGGCAAATTTAATCCAGAAAAGTATAAAAGTTCATGAACAGTCCGAGCAAATAACTGGGAAAAAATCCTATAAAAGGCTAAGGAGAGGTTCAAGGCTCTTTGAAAGGCATGATCATCTTTTTAAATGTCAAATTCCACCCACTAAATTTCATGCTGTTATTTTTACCACTCTCGTATTTTTTTAGCATTATATTTAATTTTTCTATTTTAAAACCCTGAAATCCCATCCCCCTGCTTTCTCCTGAGACTAAACATAACATGAAAATACCACAAAAGACTCAGTGGGTAAAATGCAAACAGGTTATGACAACACGCACTGACTCTTCTGTGTCTTTGCTTTGGAAAGGTTGTGTTCAGAGGTTTGGTGCTCTTTAACATAGAAGAGAAAGCTTTACCTTTCAAATACCGCCACCATTTGATCAGAAAAATCAAGAGGGTCCCAGTTTCATTTCAGTGTGGTTATCTTATGCCTAACAACTTTATATGTTTCCCCTTTTTGGAAGCCTGTTGATTGAAAGGTGTGAGATTACAAAGTCATAGTTGAAGTGTGATTAACTTAAAGTAGAAACTAGTTATCTCAATAGTTCAAGGTTTTATAATATTCTTAAAGCTACCAGATAATTTAACAGACTTGCCTTGAAATCAAAAGACTTGGATTCTGGTTCCAGCATTGACTCCGTCTCACTGTGTAACTTTGAGGAGATGCTCAAACTTTCTCTGAATCCGTTTTTCCACCTGAAGAATATGGAAGCAAAACAAGAGCATTTCTGAGATAACTTTCTGCTCTTTGAATTCTCAGCACAATTCTCTTTCATTGACTTTAGTCAGAGATGCATCAATTTTCAGTTCATACAGAATGGAAATGTTCTCTTCATAGGGTAAGCTTGGCTATATCTAAGCTTCACATGTTAGATTTTTATTTTCCTCTTTTTATTAGGCTTCTTTACATGTTGTTCAGCTGCTCAGTCATGTCTGACTCTTTGCAACCCCATGGACTGCAGCACACCAGGCTTCCCTGTCGTTCATCATCTCCTGGAGTTTCCTCAAACCATGTCCATTGAATTGGTGATGCCATCCAACCATTGCATCCTCTGTCACCTACTTCTCCTCCTACCTTTGATCTTTCCCAGCATCAGGGTCTTTTCCAATCATTTGGCTCTAAATGACAGCCTATTAATTCCAACTTGTCCTTGTGTCTATAGGAGAAGATTCTGCTCTGGCTTCTTCAGTTCATGCAAGAGCAGGGCATCTCGCTGGATGAAGTGGACCAAGATGGCAACAGTGCTGTTCATGTGGCCTCACAGCATGGCTACCTCGGGTGCATACAGGTACACGGGCCCTGCTTCTCTGGAGAAGAGAGTGCAACAAGTAGTAAAGCAGAAAATGGGAATTTAGTTCCCTCGGAGAATGTCTAGATTAGATCAACTTTGTCTCTTTAGTGGATAATAGAAGAATCAAATTGATATATTTGTATTTCCAGAAGTGCACACGAGCATGGGCATGAATAGCTGTCTGGGTCTCTCCTTGCATGTCACAGGGTGCTGACAGGGTCTCTTCTTGCCCTTTCAGCCTTGCCTGAAAACCCCAGTGCTGAGGACAGTAGATGTTAAGCACCCTGTGTTCTCAAGATAGCAGAAAACCCCTGTCAGACGGACATCGCTCAGACTGTCACATGGCAGGTGGCCATGCCTGCTGCTGTTAGCACACTTTGCCTTCCCAAGTGTCTAAAAAACAGAATTGAATTTTCAGGAAACAATTAGAAAAATTCCTTAGAGTATCAAGCAGTATGACACAGTGGAGACACAAGAGACGCAAGTTGTGTCCCTCAGTGGGGAAGATCCCCTGGAGGAGAGCATGACAACCCACTCCAGCGTTCTTGCTGGGATAACCCCATAGATAAGGGAATCACAGAGTCTGGCTATAGTCCATGGGGTCGCAGAGTCAGACACGACTGAGCGACTAAACACACACACAGCAGGTAGTAGGCTGGGGAGAGAGGGTCCTGTGGTTTTCTCCCTTTCTTTGTAGTAGGACTGAGCTTCTTGAATACATTCAAAAAGCCCAGAACTGATTCTAGGAAGCCCTTGACATAGACCCCCTCAGCCCGAGGGCAGGCTCGTCAGGGCCCTGATTGGCTAGCCAGTCCACCCAACAGCCTCAGGTGGCCTCACCCTTCTAGCCAAACATACCTGGAGAATTTTACTGTGTCTTATGTGTGTAGTGATGGAAAGAGATTGGGGAGTGGAGCCACGGGAGGTGGCATTTCCCTGCCCCAGCCACCTGAGGGGACCTCCAAGAGGGCTGCTTAGAGAGTACAGGCTTCCTACGAGAAGAAGGGTTGGCATCTCATCCCGCAGCTGAACGCAGAGCTGCCCAGAGCTGAGCCACACCAGGGCTGCCACCCTCACAGTGCATGGTGGGGGGTCCTGAGAGGAGCACGTGAATGTGAAAACTGGGCAGGCCTCCTATATGTAATAGTTTAACATCTGCTAATCCCAAACTCCCAGGCCTTCCCTCTCCCACCTGCCTGTACAGCATGGGGAACTATTTTTAGTATCTTGTGATAAACCATAATGGAAAAGAACATATAAAAAAGAATATCTATATGTGTATAACTGAGTCACTTTGCTATATAGCAAAAACCAACACAACATTGCAAATCAACTATACTTCAATTTAAAAAAATTTTTTTAAATAACTGGATAGGCCTTTTCAGCTAGAAGGTGTAAGGCCCTGACTGACAAAACAATGAGAGAGGGGGCTGAAGGGGAGGAGGGACAGTGATGGTGTAAGGAGAGGAAAAGCTTTGAATTGAAACAAAGTTTAGAACTGGCCTGGAATTTACTTTAGGAAAATAAATCATCATTACCAGAGTCTGACCAGTCACACCATTCTTTTCATTGAAAGTGACCCAACATCTATGGATTTGTTCCCACATCTGCCTGAAATGTAGGAAAAGAACAATTGACAATGTATGGGTGAAGGCCACGATTAAAGAAAATACTTTTACCTCACCAGATTCATACAGTTCAAAATATCTTATGTGTACTTGAGAACTCTAAGAAAACAGTGCTCTTTTGTACCATATTTGGTAATATTTCTTTTATTCCAAACTTAACAGGCACTTACCAAGGTTTTCCTGTGTGCCGGTAGACTGTATCTGAAAGAGAAAACTGGACAGTGAGAACCAGTTGCTCAGAAAAGTAGAGAGGATTAGGAAATGACAGGAGAAGATATGCAAAAGCTGTAAATATGAGACAAGAGCTGAATAAAACCAGAATGCAGAGGCAATAGCAAAAAGATCTCTACACAGTCTCCTCACATGCAACTGCTCTGTGGAAAGCCACATTAACAGGAAATATTCCAAGTGTCTGAGAAGTTTCCCCACTATTGTTGGCAAAGCATGCATCTTCTAATTTAAGACACCCAGTCGTGAAAGGAGTGATGAGAAATCAAAATGTATAGAAAAGAGAGAAATTTTAATTACTACCAGGGTCTGCAGAAAGATGAAAGGAGTAGCATTGCTTTTTGTGGAAGAAAAATAATTGAACGAAGACTGAAAACTTCATTTTTCTGTTTAACAAAACACTATCATATTTAATAGTCTCAAAGTAAAAAAGAGTAAACTTTTATCAGCTAATAAATGACTGCAAGCCAAATAAAACTGGCTGATATCACTAATTCTGTTTGAGATTTCAATTTTTTTTTTTTTTTAATATGTGAGGAGAGGCAGTCTGTCCTTTCAGCGTGTTCATCTCCACTTAACACAAATGATATTTTTGGCACTAGGCACCATGGATGTGGAAACTTGGATACTCTTGGAAGTAAGTCTCTCCACTGGGTGTGAGAAAAAGTAGGTACAGAGAGATTGGAAGTGGAAAAGGGAGTGAGCAAGTGTCGTTATGATGTGAGGAGGGAGCTGAGTATGGGAAACACTGGAAAGAAAACTGCAGAGGCCGGAGCCAAGGGGAGCGCTAAGAGTGTGTGTTTAAGCTGTGTCTCTGGGAGCTCAGTGTGGGGTGGGGACGCTTTGTGAGCTGAGTGGCAGTAACTGTAGGGCACAGTGACTTTTCATGGCGAGTAATCCTAAATTGAGTGGAAAATGAAGCTCCTTCATGACCTCTGAGTCTGAGTAGTCTAGGAATTTTAAAATAACAATTATTTCTTGTGGAGAAAACATTATCTATTACTAAAATAAATTCGGAGGTCTACAAACTCATCTTGATAGTGTCAAAAAAATATATCAGACTATGCCAGTTGATTAATATTGATGTGACAGCTTTTTGTGGAGTCTATTGTCACCACAGCATAAAAACTAAAGTTTTAATTTTTAAAAATTAACGATGTCAGGGAATTCCCTGGTATACCGGTGGTTAGGACTCTTTGCTTTCATTGGTGAGGGCAGAGGTTCAATCCCTGATCAGAGATCTAAGATCACACAAGCCAAAGTACAGTAAAAAGAAAAAAAAATTAACAGTCTCAACCATGCTCCTTCAAATCTTTCTCCCCTATATTAATGATACCTTGACAAGATTCCTTAACTTTTTGCCTTTGTTTGACTATTAACATATACTTCAAACCAATTGAACAATCTCAGTCTTATTTCTAATTCAAAGTATTCTCCTCCCCAAGCCAGATCAGCTCAGGGTAGAAGGAACAAGGTTGGGACAGAAGCTTGACTGGCTTGTTACACACCACCTTAGCTCCTATTCACCTCTCTCTCCTGGGATCCACTGTTGAGGACAAATAGGGAGTATGGAGAGAGAAAGTCAGCTGTCTCTTTGCTTAACTGGCAGGGGCCATGGCATCTCCCTGAAAGTTGTCTTGCTTCTTTAGCTCACTAAGGTTTGCCACTGATATCCTCGGGAGCAGCCTTCAGGGGCTGTGTCTCTGGTGGATGTGGTGGGTGGGGTCTTTGGAGGGTCCTTTAGAGCCTCCCCACTGCTACCTGACAGGGAGATGCGGCCCAGACCTTGCACTCTCCCCCCCATACAAGACCCTCCACGGTGTTGCTTCCCACTGCCTCCTGCTGCTAAAGAACCTTCTCCATTTTCATCGGGTGATAATAAGCTCACAGCATGCTCCCTTCTGCAACATCTGCTCAATCTATGGAGACACATCCTCGCCAAGGCACATGGTGAGAATATGGGCCCCTGCCATGACAGTTCTCTCCTGTTCTTTTTATCTCTGGGTAGGTTCAGCATCAGATCAAGTGTGCTGCCCAAAAAGGAACAGGTAAAAAAAGTTCCTTCTTTTTCTTAGGGGCATCCCTAAATTCATGAGCCCACCCACTGAAAGGGACAGAGCCTCTCACTGCAGACACAGCCCTGCTCATCTCATGAAGGAAAGGACTCCTAAGGACAACACATCCTCCTCTCCTTCCCAGTGTCCTTCTGAGGCTGGGTGGGGTTGATAGTAGGAGGTTGGTCGGTTGCGTGGTTGTAGGTTCTGAAGGGAGGCATCTGATTCTGACTGCTAAAGTCTCACTAGAAGTCGTCTTTGTATAGGAGGCTCCTTGCCCCCACCCTGTCCTGCTGTGGACTCTGGTGACTGGTTTTGGAACAACAGGAGAAGTTCCATTCAACCTTCTGTTACAGTCATTAAAAAGTAATGTTTATGAACACACCTAAAGAATATCATACTAAGTAAGTCAGAGAAAAGCAGTTATATGATATCAGTTATGTGTGAAATCTAAAAAATAATACAAATTATTCTGTATACAGAAAGGAAACAGACTCACAAACATAGGAAACAAATTTATGGTTACCAAAGGGAAGAAGGAGGTGGGGGATGGATACATTTGGGAGTATGAAAGTAACAGATGCTAACTACTGTACATAAAATAATAAGCAACAAGAGTTCACTGTGTAGCATGGGGAACTATATTCTATATTCAATATCTTGTAACAACCCATAATGGAAAGCAACATGGAAAAAAGAAATATAAATATATATATATATATATATATATATATATATATATATATAATTGAATCACTTTGCTGCATACCTGAAACTAACAAAATTGTAAATCAACTATACTCCAAAAATTTTTTTTAAAATAACATTTAGAGGGAAGTCCTAACGGATCACATGTCTCTGCCTCCTCTAACAGACCCTGGTTGAGTACGGAGCCAATGTCACTATGCAGAACCACGCCGGGGAGAAGCCCTCCCAGAGCGCCGAGCGCCACGGACACAGCCTGTGCTCCCGGTACCTGGTGGTGGTGGAGACCTGCATGTCGCTAGCCTCCCAGGTGGTGAAGCTCACCAAGCAGCTGAAGGAGTGAGTGACCTGCTTGTTCCATGAGAACCCAGTCTGGCTGGTCAGGTCGTGCTTAGGTGTCAGCCCAGTCCTCAGAAGGCTCCCTCGCGTGGGTGGTACCGGGAATGCCTAGTGTCTTCCTCATCTTCTTTTCTTCCCTCGTTCCCAGTCCTCACAGCCGGTGTTCATGCTGAAGATGCCATCTCTGTGGAGGCAAAATGATATTTAAGCAAAAAAAGAAAGCAGAGCAAGCTTCCTCAGCAGGAAACTTAAGCCACAGTGGACTAGGGGAGAGAGCCTCTCTCTGTCTTCACATCTTAGGGCCCCAGATGATGTAGCGGGCGCAGAAAGCACATGTGGGCATCATTCCAAACTTCTGTCCTTAATAGTTCAACAAATTATAAAGAATGTGAGAGAGAGAAAGGTTCAAGATGAGCCAGTTTCTCAGTTTTCTCAAAAAAGAAAAATGTATATTTGGGAAAGTATAGGTACCCTGGTAACCATTGCCGCAAATTTATTGTAAAAATTAAGCAGACAATTCACAAATCCTCAGAATGAAAAATCCTCAGAATGTGAACTCAGTATGATGTTACTTAAAACACTCTTTGTCTAGTTAAGCCCAGTTCTTTTTTTGATGAAATAATAAAGCTGGTACACATTGCATAACTAGATGTCAGGGGAGCATGGCTGGGAAGTTGCTATGATGTGTTTGAAAAAAGGAGGCCCCAAGGAGAGGTTATCTGGGAGGGGTGGGGGTCAAGCAGGTTGAAGGACTAAGAGCTGAGGCCCCTCTAAGGGGACAGAGGTCAGCCCTTGGAAAATACATTGGCCAAATGACCGTTGCCATACTGATAAGGGACTCATCGAAAATCAAGAATAGCACTCAAAGTAATGGTAATAGATTAGGAGAATAGACCTTAAAAATTAAGTTTTAGGGGAGAAAAGTGAAGTTATAAAAAATATTTTTTTCTTCTTTCCTTGTGAAAAAAGATCTGTAGTTGGTGGGAGGCCTTAACTGGTTAGAATTTAATTCATGCAACAGTGACAAGTCCTTAGATCCTCTGGCTCATCACTAGACTTGGGAAACATTTCTCTCTCTGCTTCTGCTCTCGTGCCTTAGAGGTTAAGAGTTTCTGCACTCCTCCACCCTTCCCCTGTCAGTACCTAGAATACTGTCTCTAATGAGTTTAGGCTTTCACTAGAAAAAAATTTAAACTTAAAAATTAGAGAGGTTCTTTTCTCTCCAACAATCCTTTGCCCAGTTACACAAGACTCCACTTGGGGCAGGTGAGCTAAGCAAGCTTTGAAGGTCTGGATGTAACTGAAGGGGAAATGCACCCAAATTCCTAATTCCCTTCAGGAAGTTATCTTGTCAAGGCAAACGTACTTGTACACATGCCTTTATGTACATGTATAGGTATTTCTGAAAAGAAGTTCCTAGAAAAGGAATTACCAGAACAAAGGTACATACATGTGGATTTTTGTTGTTGTTCAACCACTAAGTCACGTCTGACTCTGTGACCCCATGGACTGCAGCACACCAAGCGTCTCTGTCCCCTCACTGTCTCCCAGAGTTTGCCCGAGTCATGTGTGTAGAATCGGTGATGCTATCCAACCATCTCATCCTCTACCACCTTCTTCTTCTTTGCCTTCAGTCTTTCCCAGCATCAGGGTCTTTTCCAGTGAGTCAGTTCTTCATATCAGGTGGCCAAAATACTGGAGCTTCAGCTTCAGCATCAGGCCTTCCAATGAGTATTCAGGGTTGATTTCCATTAGGATTGACTGGTTTGATCTCCTTGCTGTCATGATACTTGTATACAGATGCTGCCTAATATCCTTCCAGAAATGTTGTACCAGTGGATACTCCCCCCAGTAGTGTATGCACATATCCATCGAGAGGAACCTTAAAATAGTCCAATGGAATGTTTTTTTCTAAAGGTTTGTACTCAGAGAAAAGACTGAAAAACCTTCCCCTCAGGCTCTCAGCACAGAGTTGGAGAGGCTTTCCTGAGCTGTAGTAGTTGCTTTATTGGTAGAACTCTTCAAGGTCAGGGTCTTGGCTGCTCTCTGTGCTGATGATCCTAGGATAAAACACACATGTACGCTAATAGGCAGCAGTTATTCCACTGTCTCCAAGCTGAAGGCTGTAGACAGTTGTAGTCAAGCCAATGAGAATATGAAATAAGAGAGGTTATGCTGGAGACCCTAGTTTTGTACTTACTATGTGTCTCAGTGAGACTGGCAAAACTAAAACAGAAATTCACTTACTCTATTTAGTCCACTCTGCCCTTCAGACTCTAGGGCACCAATAACATCAAAAGGTGCACGAGGAAGGATGGGAAACATTAGTTTTTCAGTCCAAAATTGTGAGTGGGAGACAGTCTTGAGCGCCTTTTCCTCCTAGGATATTTTTACCAGTCCTTCATCAACATAGGTATTATTTAGAAATGGTACCCTTCAGCTCTCTCAGACATCCTGATCTATAAGTGTAGGTGTCAATGGGTTGAATTGTGGCCTCATAAAATGATGTGTTGGAGTCCTAACCCCTAGGACTTTGGAATGTGAACTTATTTGGAGATGGGTCTTTACAAAAGTAATCAAGTGAAAATTAAGTCATAGGATTGGGCCCAATCCAAGATGATTGGTGTCCTTGCAAAAGGGGAAAATCTGGACACAGAGACAGACACACACAGGGAGAAGATAATGTGCACAGGAAGGCAAAGATCAGGGTGATTGATTCAGAAGTCAGAGAATGCCAGAGATTGCTAGTGAACCACCAAACACTAGGAGAGAGGCAGAGGGCCAATTCTCCCTCACAGCCCTCCAAGGAACCAGCCTTGTCAACACCTCAGTTACAGACTGCTAGCCTCCAGAACTATGAGAAAATAAACTTCTGTTGTTTAAGGAAGGCAACTTGTGGTATTTGTTAGAGCAGCCTAGCAGACATACTGGACAAATGCTCACATATTTTCACATATTCATATTTCACATGCTCATATATTATAAAGTTGTTAGTCCTTTCTGAGGGCTTTTTTAGAATCTAGATAATAGAGTCCTTTTTTTCTCCATCCATACCTGGGATTCCTCTCATCAGTCAACCTAATTGCCTCCAAATAGTTTTCTTGACTGTGTCATAATTCACATTGACACCTAAAAACCCTTTAAAAGGAGACTGTAATCTTGCTTCATCTATTTTAATCCCTCACCTAATGTTTTTCTAAAATACTTGACAGGCAATACCAAATTTCAAAGTAGGAAAAGTAGAAAGCTCCTGTATATTTTTTGTTTATTCTTTAGATTAGGGTCAGCAAACTATAGACTATACACTGAGTCCCAATTTACCCCACCACCTGTTGCTTTTTTTTTTCCACCACCTGTTTTTGTAAATAAAGTTTTATTGAAACAGAGCCATACACATTTTCTTACATATTACTGAGTGTTGATTTCATAACTACATAAGCTGAGTTGAGTAATTATGACACAGAATTTGTGGTGTACAAGCCTAAAATATTTAATATTTGACTATTTAGGAAAAAGTTTGCTGGCTTCTGCTTTATTTCAGTGTGTGAGTCACAGAATGAGCAAGATAAAATAAGATCACAGACTTCTAGGGATGGAATGGAATAGGAGGGATGGAATAGGAGAAGACAATGGCACCCCACTCGAGTACTCTTGCCTAGAAAATCCCATGGACAGAGGAGCCTGGTAGGCTGCAGTCCATGGGGTTGCTAAGAGTCGGACACGACTGAGTGACTTCACTTTCACTTTTCACTTTCATGCATTGGAGAAGGAAATGGCAACCCACTCCAGTATTCTTGCTTGGAGAATCCCAGGGACGGGGGAGCCTGGTGGGCTGCCGTCTATGGGGTCGCACAGAGTCAGACACGACTGAAGCGACTTAGCAGCAGCAGCAGCAGGGATGGAATGTTAGTACTAAGACTGACCACTTCTGAGAAAAGGAGAATATCTGGGGCTGGTGGAAGAGTATTATGCAAATCTGATCTCTCAGAATTAAATTTAGGTAGCCGACAGCTGTTGAGGATGTGCAGTGACATTTGGCAAGGAGAAGACTGAACTTCCTCAAGCCAGCATCGAAGATTCAGCAGCTCTTTTAAGAACACTTACAACTCATTGGTTTAGTTCTTCCTTCTGACTCATGGGAGTTGCTACCAGTTTTGATGCTTAGATTTCTACTCCTGTAACAAATTACCACATACTTAGTGGTTTAAAACAATGGACATTTATCTTACAGTTCTGTAGGTCAGGATACCAGAATGAATTTCTCTAGATTAAAATCAGTGTGTTCACAGTCTGCTTTCCTTTCTGGAGACTCTCAGATGAAAGTCTGTTTCCTGCTCATTCAGGTCATGTAGCAGAATCAGTTTCTTGCTGAAGTCTCTGTTTTCTTGCTGTCAGCTGAGAGTCATTGCCAGCTCCTCGAGGCTACTGCATTGCTTGGCTCACAGCCGCTTCCTTCATCATCAAAGTCCCCAACCGCAGGTAGAGTCCTTACCACACTTTAAGTCCCTCTGATCTCCTTTTCTGCCTTCTCTTCACTGTTACTCATGTGGTGAGATTGGACCTACCCCATAATCCAACCTTAATTCCCTTTTTATCACATAAGGTAACACAATCACATCTTTCAGGGATTAGGATGTGATAGACATCTTTGGGGGGCAATGGGGAGTACCACAGGAATACTACAGAGATCAGTAAATACTGCTTACTTCTCTAAAATCAGAATAAGTGTAATTTACTTTTTCAAGTTCTATAATAATATGTGTTTTCTAAACAGATTTTACCTTCTTGAACCTATGGCTTTCAACCTATTTTCTTAACTTTAAATAAAGCACATTCTGATGCATATGCTTCTCTGTCCGGAGTAAATCAGCTGTTGCCATACACAGTTTTCTCTTTATACAAAAAATACCAAGTTATTTACCTGGTAGCTCAGCTGGTAAAGAATCTGCCTGCAATGTAGGAAACCCTGGTTCGATTCCTGGGTCAGGAAGTTCCCCTGGAGAAGGGAAAGGCTATGCATTCCAAAATTCTGGGGCTTCCCTGGTGGCCTAGGTGGTAAAGAATTCTCGCAGTTCGGGTGACCTGAGTTCAATTCCTTGTTGGGACGATACCCTGGAGGACAGCATGGCAACCCACTCAAGTATTTTTACCTGGAGAATCCCCCTGGACAGAGGAAACTGGTGGACTACAGTCCATGGGGTTGCGAAGAGTTGGACACGACTGAGTGACTAAGCACAGCACAGCATACCCAACTTGGAAGCAGTTTGCTTGCTTTGTTTTATTTAGCTTTTTTCTGATGGCTAAATTAACTCAACTACTTTATAAATTCAGACAATTTAGGGAGAGTGAGTAACATTTTGGAGTATATCCTTCTAGCTTGGGGTGTGTCTGGGGTTTGGGGAGAAAGAGAGATTTCTTAAAAATGAGATAATGAGATTATATTACACATAGCATTTTGTAACTTTTTTTTTCAACTTAAGGAAAGTAAATTACACTCTGTGTGTGTGTGTCTGTGTCTGTTTATATAAATACACTTCATACTGTATACTTTATATATATATACACACACGCATATATTAGGGAAGCTTTTTCTATGTTACAAAAATTCAGATATATTATCATTCTTAATAGCTGCCTTCCTAGAAATAATTATAAATTGATTTACTCAGTCTTAGTGATGAGCATTTATGTTACAGTTTTTTTACTAATGGGCTTCCCAGGTGGTGCTAGTGGTAAAGAACCTGCCTGCCATGTGAATAATAAATATCTTGTTGAATACTTTTGATTGTATCCTTAGGAAAATTTCTGAATTATAAGGGTGAAGATTATGCACATTTGCAAGGCTTTTAGATTTATTGCAACTTATTGCAAATTATCATGAGAAAATGTATATCTATTAATTTATGGTAGTAGCCATGTGTCAGAGAACTTATTTGTTTTGATTTGTTTTTCCCAGACAGACAACGCAACGTGTCACACTGCAGAACCAGCTCCAACAACTTCTAGAAGCCCAGAAATCAGAGGGCAAGTCACTCCTTTCTTCACCCAGGTAATACCAGAAGTGGTGGTGGTTAGGATTGTTAAGTATTTTTAATCTCTGAGCCATTTTCTTGGACTTTCTTTTATTATCTTTTTAGAATATAACAACAGAAGACATTTTATTTTTATAAAGAGGAATAAAAATGAGCTATCATAGGGAAGAAGGCACTGGATCTAGGGTCAGAAGACGTGAGTTTATCTCTGGCTCTGCCATTTCTTCTTTCCATGACTATAAACAAGTCACTTACTCTTTTAGAGTCTTTTTTCCTTCATCTATGAAATGGAAATAAGGATACGTAGGCTCATAAGGTTATTGACAATGGGATTGGGAAAATTTGTGCAAAATTGATGTGTAAAAAAACAAAACAGTAGATACATTTGGTAGTCACAGCATAAGGTTTGAGGCATCCCATTCTGGTTATGGTTGCCACCATGGAATGTTTATAGTTTGATTGAAACAGACATTATTCTTATTTCAGTCTTAGTGATGTGGAAGTTATTCACAGCAGTAAAGCCACGCAGTGGTTCATTATTTTAACCCGATAGGAGATCATCTCATATATTTTCCATCCTCTTTCAGTTCACCGTCCTCTCCAGCTTGCAGAAAGTCCCAGTGGAAGTCCCCAGATGCAGAGGATGAGTCTGTAGCCAAAAGCAAATCAGGAGTCCAGGAAGGGATTCAGGTTCTTGGAAGCCTGTCAGCATCCAGCCGGGCTAGGGCCAAAGTAAAAGATGAAGATTCTGATAAAATCCTACGTCAGTTATTAGGAAAAGATATTTCAGAGAATGTCTGCACCCAGGAAAAGCTGTCGTTGGAATTCCAGGATGCTCAGACTTCCTCGAGACATTCCAAAAAGATCCCCCTGGAGAAGAGGGAACTGAAGTTAGCGCGGCTGAAGCAGCTGATGCAGCGGCCACTGAGCGAGGCTGACACGGACTCCAACAACTCTGAGGACCCCAAGGGCACCCCTGTGAGGAAGGTTGACAGGCCCAGACCGCAGCCCATTGTGGAGAGTGTGGAGGGCGTGGACAGCGCAGAGAGCCTCCACTTGATGATCAAGAAACACACCTTGGCATCAGGACGCAGGTTTCCTTTTAGTATCAAGGCCTCCAAATCCCTGGAGGGCCACAGCCCATCCCCCACCTCAGAAAGCAGCGAGCCGGACTTGGAATCCCAGTGCCCAGGCTCAGGAAACACCCCCTCAAGCCAACCCTCTGGAGAAGCCCCTCAGCCCAGCCCTGACAGCACAGCCGCCCAGAAAGTGGCCACGAGTCCCAAGAGTGCCCTCAAGTCCCCGTCGTCCAAGCGCCGGACATCTCAGAACTCAAAACTTAGAGTGACCTTTGAGGAGCCGGTGGTGCAGATGGAGCAAACTAGCCTTGAACTAAATGGAGAAAAGGAGCGAGAAAAAGGCAGGACCTTCCAGCGGACGTCTGCTGCTAGCGAATCAGGGGATCAGCTCAAAAGGCCTTTTGGAACCTTCCGATCCATTATGGAGACACTCAGTGGCAACCAGAACAATAATAATAACTATCAGACATCCAACCAGTTGAAGACCTCCACCCTCCCCTTAACCTCCCTTGGGAGGAAGGTGACAGACGGTAAGGGAAACACCGGGAGCTCTGCTAGCAAAGGAAAAAATAAGGCGGTGAGTGCTGTTTGGAGAATGTCCCTTTTATTCCTTTAAATTAATTACACCACAGATTACAGCCCTTGGCCACCTTGAGGGAATCCCGCAAGAATTCTAAATGATGCATGGAAAATCAGACTCAAGCGTTTCTAATGAGATATGTTGTGTTGAGTACCTTTTACTCTTCCTTTGGAAATTGAGAGAGGATGATTAAAGAGGTCACAGGAGATTATATCCTGGTCCTTCGATTTCCCCAAATAGTTTGATCATTGAGAATTAGGAGTTGTAGACGGGGAGGCATTTCTATAGGATTAGATTACAAAATCGATATGAAATCAGGCCCCTCTTCATCCCTGATTCTGCCTCAGGAAGAGTTAGTTCTCCTCATGTGACTGGACAGTTTATTCTTGAGCCCAATTAAACAGCATACAAATAGAAATTCTATTTCTAAAGACTTAACTACTCAGCTTTAGAAAGACCTTTGAAATGAATATGCCGCAGTGACCTCCACATTGGCATTTTATGACACAAGCCCCTAAGGAAGCCCTAGTGGTCTACAGTGCTTGCCAGCATGCAGGGGATGGCAGAGTATGTGCCATGAACTACACTGTACAATTGCATTTATTGTAAAACCACATGTTATAATCTGGATTTAAATCCTGTGAATAAGAGATACGAACATCTTTTTAAGTAATGTTTCCTGCATGCTTTGTGCCTGCTATGCCCTTAAAAACATGGTATAGCAGCCAAAATGTGAAACCCTCTGTGAAATAGAAGGACCCAGAATATCCTTCATGGTAACTAGAGAGTCAACACCTGCATAATTTATTATTTGTTATAAGGTACAGCCCCATTCCGGTGAGGTCTAAGAACTTTCCAGACTCTTTTTGCAGTACCAAAATCAAATTTTACTTAATATCACTCCAATTAACAGCACACAAAGTTTAATTGCACATTGATTTCCACCGAGTTGTCTTTGTTATAAAAGACTAGCTTTGTATTTGCTTCAGCTTAGAAAAGCCATGCTTGTGCTCCTGAACACCAGGCTCTATGGATTAAATATGTCCAAACTTACATTGCTGGAATAAAACTCTTCCAGGTAACTTAATGGGTCCTCTCACTGAGGAGTCAAAGATCTCAGCAATTCCGCATGCACCGTAAAGTGTGTCCGAAGCTTCTATCCTTTAACCTGTCTCCTGCATGCCTCCTGTTTATTGAGACATGTGCATGTGCTGAGCTTGTTGCATGTGTTCAGATGATTTTTAATTGCACCTCTCTAGGAGATGTACGGCAGCTGCATCAATCTTTCCTCTAACACGCTGATTGAAGAGCATCTGCATAACTATGCACGGTACGTGGTGCTAGGGGTGTATCCACAGCAGTACCAGGCCTTCGCTTTAAATTGCATGACCTTTTAAATGGTGGTCCTAGGGCACCTTTTGCAGGCGCTGACACCTAGGAAGTAGAAAATTCTGACTCCTCCCCCAAATAGAAGCTGGCAGATTTGTAA
The DNA here is from genome assembly GCF_032452875.1 of Bos javanicus. Classification (NCBI taxonomy): domain Eukaryota; kingdom Metazoa; phylum Chordata; class Mammalia; order Artiodactyla; family Bovidae; genus Bos; species Bos javanicus. Next base: position 31,032,242 of record NC_083874.1, on the reverse strand, counting down.
CTGGTCCTTAGAAAGGGAGCAGGTACCCACCCTAATGGAGAGGCTTCATTCCAGTAGCAGAGGGCAGAGGAATCTGCTCAGATCACAAACAATCTGTGCTTCCCAGCTGACCTTGACTTTCAGTCTTTGTTTTAATGGTGGGCTTCCCCAGTAGCTCAGATGGTAAAGAACCCGCCTGCCAATGCAGAAGAGCCAGGTTTGATCCCTGGATTGGGAAGATCATCTGGAGAAGGGAATGGCAACCCACTCCAGTATTCTTGCCTGGAGAATTCCATGGACAGAGGCACCTGGTGGGCTGCAGTCCATCGGGTTGCAAAGAGTCAGAGAAGACTGAGCAACTAACACTTTCACTTTCTTTCACATGAGTAAGTATAGAAATGACACTTCCTGCCATGGGTGGAGTGAGTCAGCCTCCTATCATAATCAGAACTTTGAAACTGAGCTGAGGTTCTTCATTGCTGGTTGTAGACTGAAAGCTCCCTTAGTCAGCAATCTGCTGCCCTCAGGAGACCTGAGGTCCTGCCATGCTGCAGTTAGTTCAGCGTTCAGGACTGCAATGCTGGTCTATAAGCCAGGCTGTGAGAACCCACCACCATCAACAACCAAAAAAGGCCTTTCTTCAACACAATATTTGTGATTCAAAAGGCATGGACTGTGTATAGAAGGATCATCTCCAAGGTCCCCAGTGACTCAGGCTGCTCCTTGAGCAAAGTCCTTCTTCGGCATAGCTTTCCTTCATCCCCGGGATACACACAACTCCCTAACAGAGCAGGAGACAGGAGGGTGCTTAGAAGAGAGCAACTGACAGGGAGGTACTACAGTCAAGTGCCTCTTGACAGGTTATTCCAGGAGAGATAAACCCCTAACCCCCTTTCAAAAGGACTAATCATCTAAATTAAGACTATGGCATGCCTTTTAGCACCCTTCCAAAATCCTCCAAAATGTTTGTGTGGAGATGTGTTTATATATAATAATTACAGATACACAAATACAAGCGAATGTGTTGTGGATATAAATGTTAGTTCAGAATTATAAGGTGTAAGAAATGTCACTCTGTTTTTCTTTCCCTCTAAATCAAATTTAATCCACTTCACGTCTCTGTTCAGGCTAGAGAAAAAGTAAATCTGTCATTTTACAGGGTCCCCCTAGGGATCTCATTAATTCCATACATAAGTTGAAGGAAGCCCCTTGAAGCTCTGGTATTTACGGGTCACCCTCATTCTGCTCAGGTCAGGCTCGCATGTTGCCTAAGTCTGGGCTGCTTCCCACCACATTGGGGCAGGGCGTCTTGGCCAGTGCTAACAGCCCAGTGCCTAAGTTGGGAAGGAAATAGAAAAAAAATACCCATCCCCTTCCCAGATGTTGGTATCAGCCCACTTCTGTTTCTCCCAGCCTATCTTGACCCTCCTTGTACCCTTCTGTGTCCACATCTTAGGTTCTGTCTTCTAGTATCTGAAAAATTCTGACTTTGTCCTTAAAGGGAAATCACCAATAATACTCTAAGGCAAGGAAGCACACAGGCTTGGGGAACTCCTTTGAAGCAGGAGGGAAAATACCTCCCATTTCTTCCAGGCTCCCACAGCACCTGAAAACAAGATAATTAGTATCACAGTAGATTCTCCTGCTAGATATATTTCATCCTGTCTTCTTACAAGCAGGGAAACAAAGCTAACAATCTACTATAATAGGATTACAGAAATCAGAGCACAAAAGGAGGTTATGAGGCTACTCAGATATCTGACAACTGGGTTAACACTTTCCTTCTCAGTTAAAGGAACAGTCCTTCTGAAGACTCAGTTTTGAACCTATCAGATTCACTGGCTTTATGTATTAAGAGAGTTTTCTTTCAGTAATAAAGAGAAACCCCAAAATTATAATTCAGTGTATTTAGATAAACATCCAGACCCCCTCCCCCTTTCTATCATATAAAATCAATGTGTATTTTATCATGGTTTTAGTTTGACATGTGTTCCATGAAAAGTGAAAATGCACTAGTTTGTCCACTGTAGAGTGAAAAGTTTTCTCCTATTCACTCACCACACACACAGGCAGGGAGGACCAGCCCAGTTCACTCCTTAGATAAAGTAAGGATGGCTATATCTAGTTGAAATAAAGATCCCTCAAATTAGCATGGAAATGTGAACATGCAAAATACCTATTTATTCTTGTCTTGCCTTTGGGATCCATAGCACGGGCATCCTACAGAAAGGGGGAAAAAAGGAAAAAGCTCAAGTGCCTATCTACCAGTGATGCCTTCAAATCTTGACCCAAGAATTTTCTTGAAGGCCACATGGTTCCTCTGGGGAGCAGGGACTGCCTAGGATCATGTAACTTTGGAAAGCAGTGGCAGTCATTGGGTTGAAGTTGGCTCTCAGCATTATGCCACTGGTGACCCTATCAGAATGTCCCTGGGAGAAAGAGAGGGGCAATGGACCCTCCTTCCAGCCCTATCCTTGGTCACGTTTTACTTCCTAAGATTTTTTTTTCAGTAAAGGAAAAATAGAGAATGAATACAGCATTCTAATGTCAGCTCTGTGAGGGGGTTTCTGTTTGCTATTTATTTTTCCAAAGTGGTTACAGTTTGATAGCAAAGAATCTAAATGTCTTTTCAATGCCCTTTAAAATTAGATTCAACTCTGTTACTTGGAATAGTTTTCCCAGTGTGTTTCAACTGCAGAGAATGACTTTGTTTATAACAAGCAGATTTATCTTTACTTTTTTTTTTATAAAGGACAAGTTGGTTTTAAATTATTACAACTCCAAGGGAATGTTGGCAGTTACTTATCTTAAAATGCCAATAAGACATTCATTTCCCAGAGTTTAAGTCTATGTGAGATCTGTAACACATAAAATGAGCATCGATTCCAGTCCCTGATAGGCAGATGGCATTAACCCCTGGCCACCACTAGTCATATCCTCTCTGACCACAGTGGCACCATGGCCTGAGGGGTTAGCATCAGGAAGCCCCTAATCCTATCACCAACATGAGAGCAGACTCCTTAAAAAGACATTAAGCAATAAACACCATTAGTGTGGGTTTTACTGCCAAGGAATTAGCCACGCTGGGACTTATACATCCGGAGCCAAGAGCTAGTAGCACATATTTCATATAGATGTCAAGACTGTTCAACAGCCACTTCAGAAAGAGTGGTAAATTTGAACTGAAATGATGTGAAATGATGTAAGGATATGACAGTGGTCATCTGCTGTGCCCAGTTTGAGGTTAGAGTTCAGGGTACCCCTGCTATGCATGTGCATACACACACACACACACACACACACACACACACACACCCATCTGTCCTTATTGCCAGGAAATATTACTAAACAGAAAAGTGAGCCAAAGACAGGGAAGACATTGGGAAGGTAGAGGTGAGGCCCTGGCTGAAACCTGTCCCAGGCAGTGTATACCCTCGGCCCCACTGAACAGCATTCCAGAATCATGATAGAAGATGCAGGGAGAACAAAAAGGAATCTCTGATCCTGGTACTAAAGCATTTTGCCATCATTTCTCTGGGTATAAATCAAATAACCACACCTTAATCTTAAAACTTCTGACCTGAAAGTATTTTCAACTTTTAGAGATTCTTGAAGGGATAATTACCTAGTCATAGGGGTATGACCAAACTAGCTGAGATTATGTTGATTGCATAGTTCTAGACTGAATCCCTGAGAGCAGACTGAATCTTACCAATTTAACAGTTCAGAAAAGCTTGTTAGAGTGCCAGTACTAAAAGGGGGTTTGGTAACCCTGTAGACAGAGTTTCTGCCCCCATACAATTTTATGTTCTAATCTCTGATATGAAGTATATTTCTCTGTGTTTTTGCATCTGATACAGTAGTTCTGGGGTCCAGAGCCAGGAGAAGTTGGTGTACCTGTGGTAACCACCTCTGCCTCAGAAATCCCTAAAACTCCTCTGTCTCCTTTCCCTATAGCCTTCCCCACATTTGCCCAGTTTTCTCCTGCTCAGCTCTTGTCCCGCCCACCCCCACCTCTGCCTCCCTAGGATTCACATTCATTTCAGAGAGAAAATTTCATACAGGTCCCTATGATGTGTCCCAATCTGAAACCATTTCTCCAGATTACATCCATTAAGTGACAGCCTCTCCTTTGAAATGGGTCACAGTTTTGCATTGTTCTTGGCTGTTGCCTAGTAGAATCCTGTGTGTGGAGAAAAATGCCCATGTGATGGGGAATTGTTCACATGATCAGCTCTTTCCAGTGTCTGGGCACAACTTAGCAAACCCTTTATAAAATCTGCCAGAGTTTGCAAGATTCATGAGAGTGTGATTCACACATGGAGTTTTTATTCATAAGTTCCTTATACCCTCTGGGAAAAGGAGAAAGCATATTCTATCATAGGAAGACAGTAGAACAAGGTTTAGTATCAAAATGTAATGAGTTGAGATATAGAAGAAGCTATTGCAAATAAGAATCCATGTTCTATCTCAAAGCACTGCACTTGGAAGGCAAGAAACCAACATGTGGAACACCTATGAGCTGCAGGTAGGAGGGGACAGAGGGGAGATCTACCTTGGAAACCAAAATCCTCCCATCAGAAATACACTCTTTGAGCATACTCATCTGGTTTAAGTGTACTCCCAACAGTTATGAACAAACAGTTCCCTTCTCCCTCCTCCACCCTCCTTTCCTCTCCCTTTCCCTCCCCCACGGTCCGGTTTGGAATCGTATAACCTCCAAAGGGGACGAATGTAGAACCAGTGTCATATTTGCACCACACATCTGCCACTGCTATACTGTCTTTGCACATTAAACGGTCTATAAACTCTCCTAAGCCTCGAGTTTTAAAGAAGCCGTAAGTCACTTGAGTTTTTAAAGTATCAGGTAGAGACTTCACCCAAACATCTTCTGGTATCTTCACTGAGAATCCCTGCTCCAACCACAGCCATCCGAGCTATCCCTTCCCACCTGGAGGACAGTGCAGCTGTACGACTCTCCTGCATGTCAGATCCCTGGATTGCCAGTGTCCTTTGTTTCAATACTGTCGTTAGCAATTTTGCTGTGCCAGAATAAGGAATGTTCCTTCATTTAGCAAGAGAATAATCAAGAGAAAATTGAGAGGATGTAGTTAAAACATGGTCAACTCCATGAAAGGTGTAAGAACTTCCTGGGAGTGGTAACCCTAAGTAGCACCATCATACCCCAGTCTGTACCCCAGTGTCTAGTTTGGTGCCTGGCACAGGGTAGGGACTTTAGAATATATGAAGGAGAGGAAGCTAGAGAGAGGGACAGGAGGAAGGATAGGGAAAAGAAAAGACCAAGCAAGCCTGTCATCCTGAAGAAAGAATGGTATGCTCTGTAGAAGCCTGCTGCTGCTAAGTCGCTTCAGTCATGTCCGACTCTGTGCGACCCCATAGACAGCAGCCCACCAGGCTCCCCCGTCCCTGGGATTCTCCAGGCAAGAATACTGGAGTGGGTTTGCCATGTCCTTCTCCAATGCATGAAAGTGAAGAGTGAAAGTGAAGTTGCTCAGTCATATCCGACTCTTAGCGACCCTATGGACGGCAGCCCACCAGGCTCCTCCGCCCCTGGGATCTTCCAGGCAAGAGTACTGGAGTGGGTCGCCCTAGGCCTTTTGATTACAAGTCTGCTCCCCTACAGTAACTTTAATATTGAGTATTTCAAGTATATATTTTTATTCTTTGAGCCAGAATCTCATTTTTTAGAAGATGGGCATTTATAGATATGCTCTCAGTGAAGGTCTGAAGGAGATCACAGAAATAGCTAAGTCAGTCTACCTATTTTGGCCATCAGTAGGAATATGTAGTGCATACTCATGGGCCATTTTAGACAGAGTCTCTAAAATAACTTGCCGTCTAGTCACCCTGGGCTGTAGAAATATGGAATCCAGGCACAGATGAGTCAGCAGGTTAGATTGCTTGAAAAACTGTTACTTAAATTTAAGCCTTCTTTCCAATTTTGGTCACAGAGAATGTGATTTTATATCCAAAAATGAAATCAAGAGCAGCAAATTATCTGAATAATTCATGCCAGAATTACCCAAACACTTTTGCTTTTTTAAAAAAATTTGAATACTGGTTATTCAGGACTAAGTAATTGAAGGGTTCAGGGAGTCTTGAATCATCCTGATATTATTCAGATAAAAGCCTCAAATTAACATTTTACTTGGTATTGACTCAACTCTAATCATGCTGGGTTTTGTTCTGCACAAACTGCTTTTAGTGTCTTTAAACACAACACCCCTTATATTAAAGTAGAAATACTCCCTCAGTGTCTAAATTATGATGATATCCTTAGACTTTTTTTTTAAGTTTTATTGATTTTTATATTTTTTTGTCCAAGTGCTATAGGTACATATGATAGTAACGCCTTATAACAAAAACTGGCTGTCCATGTGTCCAACCTCCCCTGTTCTCATTCCTACTCGCCTGAATCAGACATTTGCTTTGCTTTTAGGTGTTTTAACTAGTATTCTATATTTCTCAATAATGCGCTTATATGGACTTTCAATTTTAGATATTATGCTGTCTATCGGCATCTTACTATAGAAAATAAAAATGATAGCTGCTGCTTATAAAGCACTTACAATGTACCAAAGAATATTCCAGGTACTTCATGCATATTGACTTTTAATCTTCACAATGAATGACACAATATGGTAGATATTATTATTTATCTAGATTTTCCAGATTGGAAACCAAGACACAGAGAAATTATACATCTTGCCCAAGATTACACAGTACCAGTGGTAATAAATTATGTATCCAGGGTTTCAGCTCAGTTTGGTTCCAAAATCCATGTTCTCAACAATGAACCAAATTTGGCCAGCTCTATTTGGACAAATTTGGCAACCAGCACTGCCCCCCATTTCAACACACACACACATATACACACCTGCTTCCTCTTCCCACCGTCAATATAGTTGTATCACTCTTGGGAGTTAAATCAGTATTTGGCATTTATTATTATTCAGTTCAGTTCAGTCACTCAGTCATGTCCGACTCTTTGCGACCCCATGAATCGCAGCACGCCAGGCCTCCCTGTCTATCACCAATTCCTGGAGTTCACTCAGACTCACGTCCATCGAGTCAGTGATGCCATCCAGCCATCTCATCCTCTGTCGTCCCCTTCTCCTCCTGCCCCCAATCCCTCCCAGCATCAGAGTCTTTTCCAATGAGTCAACTCTTCGCATGAGGTGGCCAAAATACTGGAGTTTCAGCTTTAGCATCAGTCCCTCCAATGAACACCCAGGACTGATCTCATTTAGAATGGATTGGTTGGATCTCCTTGCAGTCCAAGGGACTCTCAAGAGTCTTCTCCAACACCACAGTTCAAAAACATCAATTCTTCGGCACTCAGCTTTCTTCACAGTCCAAATCTCACATCCATATATGACCACAGGAAAAACCATAGCCTTGACTAGATGGACCTTTGTTGGCAAAGTAATGTCTCTTCTTTTGAATATGCTATCTAGGTTGGTCAGAACTTTCCTTCCAAGGAGTAAGCGTCTTTTAATTTCATGGCTACAATCACCATCTCCAGTGATTTTAGAGCACAAAAAAATAAAGTCTGACACTGTTTCCACTGTTTCCCCATCTATTTCCCATGAAGTGATGGGACCAGATGTCATGATCTTCATTTTCTGAATGTTGAGTTTTAAGCCCACTTTTTCACTCTCCTCTTTCACTTTCATCAAGAGGCTTTGTAGTTCCTCTTCACTTTCTGCCATAAGGATAGTGTCATCTGCTTATCTGAGGTTATTGATATTTCTCCCAGAAATCTTGATTCCAGCTTGTGCTTCTTCCAGCCCAGCGTTTCTCATGATGTACTCTGCATATAAGTTAAATAAGCAGGGTGACAATATACAGCCTTGACATACTCCTTTTCCTATTTGGAACCAGTCTGTTGTTCCATGTCCAGTTCTAACTTGCTTCCTGACCTGCATATAGGTTTCTCAAGAGGCAGGTCAGGTGGTCTGGTATTCCCATCTCTTGAAGAATTTTCCAGTTTATTGTGATCCACACAGTCAAAGGCTTTGGCATAGTCAATAAAACAGAAATAGATGATTTTCTGGAACTCTCTTGCTTTTTCCATGGTCCAACAGATGTTGGCAATTTGATCTCTGGTTCCTCTGCCTTTTCTGAAACCATCTTGAACATTTGGAAGTTCATGGTTCACATATTGCTGAAGCCTGGCTTGGAGAATTTTGAGCATTACTTTACTAGCGTGTGAGATGAGTGCAATTGTGCGGTAGTTTGAGCATTCTTTGGCATTGCCTTTCTTTGGGATTGGAATGAAAACTGACCTTTTATTATTATTATGGCTGTCTAAATAGTTATCACAGTGGATATGTGCAATGTACTATTGTTACATTTATTTATGTAACTTTGTTTTCCTTGAATATAATAATTTTGATTTTTAAGTATGTAATTTCTGAACACTCTGCTAGAGACAAAAACCCTTCTTTCAGTGCATTCAGACAAATCAGGTACCTCTCTGTTTCAGTCTATTCATGGAGACACCATCTTTCCTTTGCCCCAGTCTAGATTGCTGCTATCTGGCAGTGCTACACAGCTGTAACCCTGCAGTTTGTTATATACATTATCCTGGGAATTGCCTTTGGCTTTTCCCCTGTGATTTCCTGAATCTGTCTTTTCCCTTTTTGTCAGTCTGTATGTTTTCTTTGGTAAAGACAATTTGCATCCTGTGGAGGTGAAGGGATGCTAAAGGTTTTGAGGCCTTGCCTGCCTGAAAATAGCTTCATTTTGCCCTCATATGGATTAGCACTATTTGGCTGGGTATAGAACTCTTGACAGGAAACTATTTTCCCTTAGAATCTTGAATAGATTATTTCATTTTCCTCTTGCTTCTAATGTGTCTGTCAAGAAGCTCAGCTTCTCCCTAATTTCTAATCCGTTGGAAGCTTTTATGATTTTTCTCTTTATCTCCAGTATTTTGATTTCATGGTACTTTGCCATGATTCTATTCTATCTATGTGCTTTGGTACTGGAAGTGTTTTTGTACAATTTCTTTGAAAATTTTATCCCCTACTGCTTTTCTGTTCATTTTTCTGGAAATACTGTTAATCTGATGTTCAACACACTGAACTGATCCTTTTCTAACTATTTTTTCTATTTTTCTAAGTATTGTCTAACTATATTTCTCCTATTTTTATCCATACTTTTGCTTTTTCTAAAAATTATTTCTAGGATATTTACTCAACTTTACTTTTCAATTTCTAACTTTTTATTTCTTTGATTATTGTGTTAATATTCAGTAGCATTTTATTGGTTTTCTCTTTTTTTTTCATAGCACTAAGTATGCAAGACTTATTTAAATTTTATACTCAAATACAAATACAAATGTATATGTTTATCTTTCCTTCCTTTTTACAATAAAGATGGCATCCTTTACACATAGTCTTGCTTCTTGCTTTTTTTATCTATCATTTTAGAGGTCTTTATGTATTCATTAAAGAGAGCTTCTTCATTCTTTTACATAGATATGTATTCTTTATTTGTATAAATGTATTATTTTTAATTCTACATTTTTGTTGAGATTCTGGTTTTTCTTGTTGATTTGTAGCAGCTCTTTATGTATTATAAATTATAAGAAAATAGCAAACATTTTCTTCAGTTTTTCTTGTTACAATTTTTTGAAGCTCTTATCACCCCTTATATTATCTCTATTCACTTTGACTGCTGTTTCTCTATTTATCCTGGTCTCTGTCTGTCATAGTAGCACTCTTCTCAAACATCTGGTGATCCCTAACTCATTCGTATTTAAGAATAAGACACTAAAACTGAACAGAAGCTCTGGCTTGTTGACTGGTAGATATTGCATCACACAGACTGGTTAAGTACTAGGCTCTTGGGCTGGGAAACTCACTGTCAGTATTTGTACGACTTTTCTTTTGGCAGTTGACTTCTCAAGATAAGGAAACTCCAGTCTCCTCCTAGGATCTATTAACCTACCTTCCAGAAATCTTTGGGTTAAAGTAACAGGGGATGGGTTGACAATTGTGTTTTATAACTTTCACCTAATCCTATGATTTTCACCCCTTCAGCTGAATTTAGAGTCTCTCTGGTCCATGCCTTGCAAATTGTAACCTGCGCTCTCTCTTCACATTGGGAAAGGGACAGTCACCTGGCTGCATTAGGTCAGGAAGGTAATCTGGGTATGAACTGGTACTTCCAAAAAGTTTTAAAATAGTCTTCCTATTTTCAGCACTCACACAGTACCCACTGCAACTTTCAGAAGTACATAGGGTTTCTAGTTCCTGTATCATGAACATCAGTTTGTTGGGTTCCCTGACTGTAGGCTTAGATTTCTGCTTTTCCTGCCTGCTCTGCTAAATCAATTCCACATGTTCATCCATTTTCCTGTTTCTGAAATGTTATTGGCATTTTGTGTGTGTTGTCATCTCCTCTTCCATTTCCCTTATTCATTTAGGTTGGTGCCTTTTTTATTCATTTGCATGTTCTTTTGTAAGAAAGGGATGATTAATACTATATATTCAGTCTATCATGCTTAATTGGAAGTTCCTAGAACATCTTTTAACCAACCAGGTTTTTCTTTCACACTCTTCCCTTTCTTTCCCGTGAACATCTCTCTAAAGTTCTGTTCAGATGAATTTTAAATAAAAATAAAAATTACAACTTTCAGACAGTGATGATGATTGTTATTAACCAGTCTAAGAATAAACTACATAATCTTTGTAAGCAAGCGTGATTTTGAGGGCCATAAAGCCATGCTTGGAGTTCTCCAGTCGAATGTGGCCTCATGTGAGCAAGTACCATTCCCAGAAACAGTTTGTTTTTGTCTGTCGTAGCAACAAGAAGGAATTTAGTAGGATGCACACTTGCTCACACTCAGAAGATAACTCCTGTCTGGGAGATTTTACACCCAGAATGGGACTAATATTTCAATGAAAATGAGTGCTTCTTCCCAGGGGAAATTCACATAAAAAGTAAAACTGTTCCCAGACTTGAGCTGGTACTTCTTTCCATAGATTTACAAGGTATTGCGTATTGAAGGGAAAACAGCTCTGTTGTTCCCTAGGCTCTTCTTTTTCCTATAGATATACCTACTTGTGGTTTTCCACCGTGCTACTACTCAGTAATCACACACCCAGAGCAAAAGCATTTCCTTTAAACTATTAATACTCAAGCTTACTGGAGAATAAAAAGTGTCACCAGTGAACCCCATGAATAAAATATACATATCTCTTGTTTCAATTTAACAAGCAGTACTACTCTTCCTGTTTTGTTTGACTGATAAAATTCATTTGGCTGTAGAATTTTACTTGGATTCCAATCGGCATGATTGAGTAATTACTTCCGGGGCCAAATTTTAAAGTATCCATATAGTATGTTATTACATGACTATTCCTTTTATTTAAAGAGTGGTTTATATGAAAAAAAAATAATTTTCATTCTGGAATGAAGTGTTCTTCAGTGTGGTTTGTGTGAGGATAATTTCCATTTTGGGTGAGCTGTTTAGTGGCATTGTATTGTAACTTGACTATAGTTTTATCTAATTTTGGCCTTGTGGTTTGTCTTCCACTTAGGCATGATGACATCAGTAGAAAAATGAAGAAATCCTACAGTATAAAGCATGTTGCTGAGCCAGAATCAAAAGAACTCTTCTTATAAATCACTTTTTTATTATCTCTCATTGCTGCCCTTTGGACACCATTGGAAATTTCTGGACTGTCCTCTGTGGAAATAGAATCATGAGAACAATGCCTCACCAGCAGAAGACCAGACGATTAGGATGCCTTAAATTTATAGCACTAGCATATATAAGACACATTTTTGGGTGATATTTGTATATATAACTTGTTTTTAAAGAGATGCAGTTTGAAAGCATGATTGGGCAAATGTATGTTTTTTAAGATTGATTCAACCTCCCCACAGGACATCCACCAGCCACTGACACCACTTTGTCTCATCAGTTGCATGGGTGTTTGCTGATGCTGGTTGAACCTCCCTTTCCCCATAATATGGGCAATTTGGGCTCAGCTTCTCCGGGAGACCAGGTCAGTGCTGTTGTTTTCTGTCGAGTGTTTTTTTCTGTCGTTTCTACTTTTTGTATAAAGGAAATAAAACAATGTTAACAACCACCTGTAAGCTTGGGGCACTTACTTTCTAATAAGTCTGTGATGTTCTGATTTCTAAGGGGCTTTAAGCATATTTTGACTGCTGGTATTTTATTTCAGGAACAAACTACCCAGTTGAGCTGCTTTCCCATAGGGGTAAAATAAAACATTCTACTTTTCACTAAAGTACTAAAGGATCAAACGGGTATATAAAGTAAGTCAATTCCTTCTGTCTTTTCAAATCTCAGTGTTGACAAGAGAAAATACTAATGACAGCTAAGGATTTAGCCCCTTCTTGGGTCTCTTTTTTTCTGCCTCTAACACATGATGAGGCCTGTCTAATCCCTTTAGGAGACAGTGTGGAGCCTGAGTTCATAACAGCCCTATTGTTGATGCAGCTCTTTGAATCCATGTAAGAGTAAGTTCCAGATGGTTTTGTCCTATCGTGTGAAAATGTATTTCTGTTGCAACTTCAAGAGTTTTATTTTCAAAGCGTTGGCATGGTCTGTAAGAGGCCTGTCAAGTTTTAGTTTGAAAGTAGTATGTATTCTTATCAGAAGGAAGGAGCAGTGTATGCTATTAGCAATTACTAGCAATGTTTCTGCCATCAACTGTGGACCATTCTGTGTCCTGCTGGGCAAAATAGGTCAAGGTACTGAATTAACAGGCAATTTTGAAAAGGTGGGTCATTCAACAAACTTGGGCTTGATGACATGCAATGAAGTTTAGGAGAAGGAGGTAATGGTTAAGTGCCTTATGTACCAGCCATGCTTATGTGAAGGTATTATGACTTTCATTTTATAGATTAGAAAATTAAACTTCAGAAAGTATAAATTCCGTGTCCAAGGCACCACCACTAGCAATAGCAGACTTGGCTTTGGTACACGTTTGTTCATTGTCCTCACTTCACTGTCCGTCTGTCCTGCACAACACTGTCTTCTTAGTGCATGGACCACTGGACTAGCACACAGGAAGCTTATGGTGCTGTGGTGTTGGCTCTGGTCCTGGACACCCCGTTAGTCTTGGGCAAGGGACACTGCCTCCTTAATAAATCTGGGGAAAGGAGGAGACTGGCATACCCGTCTAGGAGGTAGGTTCCTTCCAGCTTATAGAGCAGTGTGTCTGTGAATGTCAGCTAGTCTACACTGTCATTCATGTCCTGTGAGAGCCTGGTGCTGCGTGTGGTTCTACATTTCCCCACATTGTCTTCTCCTCCAATGAAATGCCCTGTTCTGACTGTGGCCCTTGACCTCACGTGCCCTGTTCGTTTGCTTCCTCACATTTCACTGCTCTGTCCTAGTGTGTAAGATTCTAACCGAGAATATATGGCAGGCGTACGTGAGAAGTGGATTCCTGTGCTTTCTGTTCAGTGCAGAGGAGGTGATCCTGGAATCATAAGTGAGCCAACCTTCAGGACTTATCCCTCGAAAGGGGTCTACAAAGGAAGGAGATCCAGAGAGTGCTCTCTCTGCCCGCCCTCCCCTGCACTTGCAGAGGCCCCCATTTTGTTCTTAGGCTGTGTTTTTAAACTCAAAAGTTGAAGGGGGCTGGACATTCTGCAGAGATTTTATGAGCCAGACACAGAGTTTCCAATTAAACATAGCAAAGGAAATGTGAGGAGTTTGAAAGAAAGAGATGCTACCTTGACCTAGAACATTCTGGCAATCTGATTGTTTGTTGAAACTATCATTTTAGATACCACAGTACTAACGACAGAAGAACAAAGAATTTTTTTTAAAAAGGTAAAATAGGCAAGTCGAACGGATTCAGATGAGCCAGATCGTGAGACAATGCATGCTATGTTTAATGATGTTTCTAGGACACTAAAAATGCTGGTCTTAAATCACACGTGTACAATATCTTTACTGTCCAAGTTCCTTATGACATGGGTGAGTTATGTGTGCTTGAAATTAGTAGACATGATGTTTTCCTTACCACAAACTTAGTTTTGTGCAGAATTTTAAAACTGAAGACACAAACTCTTTATATCCTTATAGAAATCAAGACACACTTCCATGTTGAAGAGTGTTTGATTTTAGTAAGCACAGCTTTGGGGCCCCAGCCCCCACTCCCTCCCTCCCATCGGACTAGTAAAACGAATGAAGCTCTATCTGCATGCCTAATTACATGCAGGGAACTCAGCTCTGCTGTAAAAAATACTATCACAACATCTGTCAGCATCTTTTAAAGTCTGGCTGCTTTTATGTCACTAAAGGGACTTGTATTGCCAAAGTTCAACACATCAAATTAAGAACGTTTGTTAGAAAAGATAACAAGATACCAAACCTTCACCACTATGAATGGATTGAATTCCCATTATTTAGTCTCACAAAAACTTGTGTCAAGACCTCCACCCTAATAAGAAAGTTCTAGATGTATATCATGGCGTTGGGAGTGTGGGGAGACTCTGGAAAGGGTATCTTAAAGAAGTGTATTCTTAGAAGTTTGTTTTCTCAAAGTGAATATTCATAAACCACATCCTGGTTGGTACAGGCTGGAGGAAATGAATATAAAGTAGATATTTAAATAATTTCCCTGAAAGACTCGCTGATGAAAGATGGGTTAAATATTATCTCTTCAGTAGCCTCCTATAAGCTTAATGTTAACTTGATAAAGCAAAGTAAGAATAAGGAATGTATTGGCTTTTCCGGCCAGTACAGAGCTGCTTGGAGGCTGGTAGGGGTGGTGAGGCCCGAAGCAGCTTCTGGAATTTCTGAGCAGCCCTGGTCAGTACAAGATGGACCCAGTAGTCTTGAGTTACATGGACAGTCTACTGCGGCAATCAGACGTCTCACTACTGGATCCTCCAAGCTGGCTCAATGACCATGTTATTGGGTTTGCCTTTGAGTACTTTGCCAACAGTCAATTTCATGACTGCTCTGACCACGTCTGTTTCATCAGCCCCGAAGTTACTCAGTTCATCAAGTGCACTGGCAGCCCAGCAGAAATCGCCATGTTCCTTGAACCCTTGGACCTCCCCAATAAGAGAGTCATATTTTTAGCCATCAATGGTAATTCCAACCACACGGCTGGGGGAACCCACTGGAGCTTGTTGGTATATCTGCAAGATAAAAACGGCTTTTTTCATTATGATTCTTACAGTAGTAGTAACTCATTCCATGCAAAACAGGTAGCAGAGAAACTAGAGGCTTTCTTAGGCAGAAAAGGAGACAAACTGGCCTTTGTGGAAGAGAAAGCCCCTGCTCAACAAAACAGCTATGACTGTGGGATGTATGTGATCTGTAACACTGAGGCCTTGTGTCAGAACTTCTTTAGACAACAGCCACAATCACTACTGCAGCTACTCACTCCTACATACATCACAAAGAAGAGAGAAGAATGGAAAGATCTCATTGCCAGACTTGCTAAAAATTAGCTGTGGAAATATATTTGACTTTTGAAGTCTCTTTCTGCCTGTCCCCGTGAATTGGATGGCTGCAGTCTCAGTGCCTGAGGGAAGATGCCTAGGAGAGGAAAGCTTAGAATGCTTACTTTCTCCTGAGAGAATGTTGTCCTCCACATTATCCTAATGCAAAGTATCACTTTAACCCTAACTTCAGAGCAATATGTTCTGTGACGATGTCTTCAAAATATGCACCAAAACTGATTAATTCCCTTTTGGGCTCCCTTATCCACATTGGTTTAGTCCAAAGAAAAAAGGTTGACCTGTAAAACAAATTGAGAATATGTGAAATTTAGAAGCAAGAAGAAAATCATACAGCAACCAAAAACTTACTGCACAGCCCACATATTTCAAGAGATCAAGTAGCTGGAAGCAGATCAAGACCTAACCTAATTCAAGATTGAAGTTTTATCAGTTACTCAATTCTGTGATACCTCCTCTTCCATTCAATAAGCAAAGGCTTTCCCAGCTATAACCTTTGCCAATACTTGATAAAGATGGTGTTAGCCCATAGTCACCCATCTAATTCCTGGAGCACTTTAAGAAAGGGGGAATCTTAAATAACTTTGTTAAAATTAATGCCTGTGGTGGACCTCTTGTTTTGCATCTGAAACTTAGTCAAAGTTCATTTATTTTTGAGATACAAAGGAGAAAAAGTGACCTTTCTTAACTCTTTCACTTAATTCAAAATGCAGACAGTGTAATTTTTGAAATGTGGAACCAAGAGTAAAATGAAATGCTGTTCCTTCCAAAAAAAAAAAGGAATTTATTACAACAGGATTGATACAGATTCCCCACATAAAATGGAGTTTGTGCTCTCCGTTGCCCGTAACTCTCATTTGTTGATCTATCTATGTGTTATCTTCTGGTCACACATTATTCTTTAACAATTGCATAGCTTTCTGTAACTTTTCAAGCATTTCATTTGTGTCTCCTAATGAGACCATAAATTTGTTGATCTCAGTCGTCTTTGTTGTTGATCTCAGTAGAACCACCTCTCATAGACGGTGGCTAGTGACTATCTACTAGCAACTTTTCAATACTGTTCTCTTCTTCTCACTTCTCCCACATTCATCATATTCTGCCCATTTCTTATCCTCTTTTTCTCTCCAGTTCCTCCCTTGCTGTCTCTCCTTCCTCTTTACTGTCATCTTCTCACCCTTTTCTTCTCTCTTCTCTACCCTCAATTCTCAAGATCTCAAAGCCCTTTATGTATGACCTTCCTTGGAAGAAACCTGGCAAAGAAACTGCAGTAAGTAGAAATGTGTTGGACCCGTGTTTTCAATGAAAAGTAATCACCTCTCCCTTCACCTCAGCATATCAGTAGAACACTCATCCTTCTAGATGCTGAGTAGTCAACGATCTATGACTGATCCATGCCAAGAATCAAGCCCTGTGCTAGGCACTCTCCTTGAGTTAAAAGAGACCCAGAAGTCTGTATCAACTGTAGCGGGCCATACAAGGAGACAGAAGTCTACCAAACTGTATTTAGAGGGACCTACAGAAAAGAGTCTTCTCATTCATTTATCGCAGTAGTTTTTGCTGCACTTTAGAATCACGTGGGGAAGCTTTTCAAAATCTGCTGCCCAAACCAAACCTCATAACAAATCCAACTTCTTGGATAGAACCAAGCATCAGCATTTATAAAATCTCCCCCTGGACTCCAAAAGTCCAAAAGTGCAGTCAAGTTTTGAAACCAGTGCCTTACTACCAAAGTGTCATTGGGCACCGTCAGTATTGGCCTCAACTACGAGCATACTCGAAATGCAAAATCTTCCTTCTGGCATTTACCATGGCCTCCATTTTTAATTTTGTTATGGATGCTCTGTACTATCTATTGAGACAATATTTGAGAAGATAAGTTGACAGAAAAAGACCCTTCCTCAAGGAGAGGGAAAGAATGACATACCCCTACACCTGGGATAGGTATGGAGAAAAGATTATTAGGTCTAGGGAAGTATCACCGGGGTCCTTGCACTCTTAGGTTTAATATGCCTGTAAACTGAAAATCAGATTCAATACTAGAGTTGCCTATGTAGGAAATTTATAAATCATATAATTATAGAATGCAAGGCTTCTTTTCTGATTCACATAGAAGACAGAACAATAACTTTTCCATAAAGGATGGGGTCTTTGCCCTGTGTGCTTAATCATAATGTGGCTAGCTTTTGAATTGTTATTTCCCCTAATTTCCTAAAATCCTTGTTTATAGAAATCAAATCATCAGAAAGCTACCCATCTGGCAGTGGCAATCACCAAGATAAAACACATTGAAGCAAAGACTGAAACCCAGTCCCCCAACCACCACTGCAGGGCCTCCCCATAACGTGCCAGCAAGATGCATGTGTTTTATGAGCTCACTCCCCAGTACAGTGCTGTATCGTGTGCAAGATATGTTCCTTTGTTTACACAACACACACTGATACCTATCACATGTACATCTCTGTCCCTAACAGTGGAACTACAACCATAAATCTATGGTAATATATGCATAGTTGCTTTTGATGTAATGTGCAAAATGTGAGTTAAACTTAAATTTGAAAAGTATAGCAATCTGTTGTGTTGTCGTCTTACTTGTATTTTATAAATATTTTTTTTGTTCTTTCTGTGGAATGAGTTCCTGGAGTCGTTCAGCCAACGACAGGAACAAGGAATGAAGAAGTTAAACTATTTTTTTGTGGCAAGACTATTCCCGTCTCAGTATCCTTTCTTCCTTTTTCCTAATTAAGAGAAGTCAAACGTGCTGCAGTAAAATTACTTTCCCTGATGCCTGTGAAGTTAGGAATGACCATGTGACTCTGTTCTAGCCAATGAAGCGTCAGTAGAAATCAAGCGTGCATGTGTGGGTGCGTAGTCGTGTCCGACCCTTTGCTACCCAGTGGCCTGTAGCCCACCAGGCTCCTCTGTCCGTGGGATTTCCCAGGCAGGAATCCTGGAGTGCGTTGCCATTTCCTCCTCCAGGGGACCTTCCCCACCCGATAGAAACCGCATCTGTTGTGTCTGCTGCATTGGCATATGGATTCTTTACCATTGGCACCTCCTGAGAAGTTCCAAAATGGTGAAGTGGAGCTTTAGAGAATTGTGTGAAGGAAGACATTTGTCTGGCACTTGTCTTTGCCTCAGTACTTTTCCCTCTGTGGTACAGCAGTGCCTCACAGCCCTGAGAACAGAGTTAACGTGCCAAGGACGAAAGAGAAGGAAAGAGACGCAGCCACCATGTAAGCCCTGGACTGTCCTGCATATTACCTAGGTGAGCAAAATAAGTTCTTTTCATTGACTAAATCACTGATGCCTGGCTTCTGGTAGTACTAGCCAAAAAGAAAACCTGGCTTCTGGTAGTACTAGCCAAAAAGAAAAACTAATTGATGTACTCATCATGTGAAATAAGGAGTATACATCCAGTTCATTGGGATAAAGGAACATTTCACAAATTGTATTCTCTGCACCACTAGGCCTAGATGTTTGGCTGTGCTTCAGGATTAAAGTAGGTTTTGCTAGTTTGGTAAACTGTGCATAAAAAATCTCATAACATGTTGTAATGCACCGCCTTCAGAAACAGAGGATTTATTCTCCCAGCTGCTGGCAGTATTCCTGGGCCAGACACCTCAGGTATGAGCCCTCTCTGGAGATTGCCCTCAGCTGAAGAGAGACACGTTGACCAAGAGCATGCCCCTTTCCAGAGCACCTGTATCTAAGGACTGTTCAGTGTTGGGATAGATAAACTCAACCCTGCACCCAACTTGAAACAACTCCAAAAAGCCATTCTAGCACCAGAGCTCCCCATGGGCTTGGCCCAGCTTCTTCCCCTGCCTTATTCTGTACCCCCAACTCCCCTTCCCTGTTAATCCCAAGAACCATTTATAAGAGACTTCCTGCCCACTAATCTCCAGGTCAAACCCCACGTACCAGGGAACTCGGACTATGACAGGATATTATTAGTCTGCTCAAACTTTGAAGAATCTCAGAGTACAAAGGAAACATGTTTAAATATGTTATGTGTCTAAATTGATTGGTAAACCAGGGGACTGTTAGAACACTTTTCACATCCTCTGGAGCAATTTCTCTTAATATGAATTTGGGACTTACTGGAATCAATTCTAAATCATTGTGTGTACATAGAATTTAGACTATTATGACAAAATTGTTTAGTCGCCAAATTATGTCCAACTGTTTTGTGACCCCATGGACTGTAGCCTGCCAGGCCCCTCTGACCTTGTGATTTCCCAGGCAAGAATACTGGAGTGGGTTGCCATTTCCATCTCCAGGGTATCTTCCCAGACCAGGGATCGAACCAGCACCTCCTGCATTGGCATGTGGATTCTTTACCACTGAGCCAGCAGGGAAGCCCATATTATGACCCAATGTCAAATCAAAATGCTTATGCCATGGTAGAACTATTTAGCCAAATTTCAAAGAAGTGCAACCAAAGTTATACTCTAGTTGAATACAACTTTGTTTACCAATCATATCAAGTTGATACTTAATATAGTAGCCTGTGGTCATTATTATGTAAAGTACCTTTCTTAGGGTCCTTCTATAGGCTATGGCCCCAGATGAAATCCATCAACCTTATTTCACTGCTGATGGCTGAACTACATCTTAAGTCCCCAAAGAAATGTCATCTCTGAACTATGGCATTTCTCAAAAACCAATATAAGAAATCACCATAAAGAAAAAAAGTTTCTATGTTTTTTTTTTTTATAAAATTCTTATTGAAACCATCATACGTTTAAAAAGTCAATGGCTCAGTTAGGGGCCATAAAATAAATTCTTCTTAGAGTTAGTATTAGGAAAAAATCTACTTCTATAGAAAAACTGGCATGCTTATTTTTATTAGCTAATAAGAACCTTATATAACTTGTGTTTTCCTTTTTGTCTTGCCTGCCAGGAAAAGGTCAAAAGTAAAGTTAGCCTTCCACCTCAGTAGCAGTCCTTAGCTTATTTTTTTCTAGTAGATTCTTGCCTAGATGTCCACTTAGGATTGGTTACTGGACCCGCCATAGATACCAAAGCCCACAGATGCTAACGTTCCATAGTTGGCTCTCTATGTTCTTGGGTTCTGCATTCTCAGATTCATTTGACTGTGGCTGGTAACTCAGTACACGATCTGCAGTTGGTGAAACCCATGACCATGGAGGGCCAACTGTATATAGTTTTTCTCACCTCTACCTTCATTCTTTGGTCTTACATCTTTATCCTTTTTTAATAGTTGTGCCATATCACTACTATAAGCCACCCTAGATCTTCTGAAAATAAGTAGGCTGAAATAAATGTAAATGTGCCTATTGTTCTTTCCACAACTTACCTACCCCTGGTCTCCCCAATCCTGTCCATTCATTTTCTCTAACTGCGGTTGAAACTTACACCAACTGTGTGCAAGGCAATGCTGATTCAAAGAATAAGAGAAACTGTCACCTCGAGTTGCTCATTGTTGATCTAGGACAAGAGAGACCACACACACACACAAACACACACACACGTATGTAAAGTGCAAGACAAAACAATGTGTGTGTGTTGGGGGTCGGGGGGAGGTGGTGCTCCACGACCACTGTCGTTGAAAGCAGGGAGAACTCACTCTTGGTTTGGCTGAGGCCAGGCTTGTGCCCTGTGAGTTCCCCTTCAGTAGAAGCAGTCAGATATCCTCAGGTACAGTGATTGGCTACCCAGTCCCCATGCTGTGTATCAAGGGTCAAAATGTGAATCACATATTTGAACACAGCAGTGCGTGTCCACAGCCAAATGGTCTTACTGGTAGTTTATCTGACTCAGAATCTTGGCAAACGTTCAGTCAGCCCTTAACTTGGTCAAGCAATGTATGTTTTCTAACACAGAGACAGGTAGGCAGAGCTTCGGAAATGGAGCTCTATTTTCTTCACCTGCTTGGGACCTGAATCCTAGCTGCTCAGAGCCTTCACTGCAGGCACTCCTGGGTCAGCACCATGGACGCCCCCTGGTGTTGGCCATGCAGTTAACCCTGCCGGGCTCCATTCAAGATGCCCTGCTGTGCAGAGCTCCTTCAGCTCTGCTGCGGCCCCACTTCCCTGTGCTTTCTTAGCTGGAGACTGAGCACAGCAGAGGCATCAGAGTCAGAGCATCTCTTTCTGCCCGGGAGCCCCTCTTAGGGCAGGCTGTGGCCCAGGACTCCCCTCACCTGGCCAGATCTTCCTCCAGAATGTTCTGCAGTCTGAGGCTTTCCTCGCCTCTCTCCCTGCATAGGTGTCAGCCCTGTGTGCCAGTCTGAAGGCTCTCCCTGCCTGCTCCTGCTCCAACCCCCTTCATCCTTCCCAGGCCTGCCCCTCAATGACTCCTCGCCCATCTAATCCCATTTTGATGGCTGCCTGAGATACTCCTTGACCTTCATCCCTAGAGCTGCCCCTTTTACTCTTTCACGCTCTTCAAGGTTCAGCCTCCTCTTGGGGTAAGCATTCAGCTTGGGATTTTCTTTCCTTTCTAACTCTCTTTTCTCCCCCTGCCTAGGGAGGGTGGGACAGTGGGGGCTGGATGGTGCCTAGAATCCTGTGGGTGGAAGTGGGGAGGGGCATGGGTCTTTCCTTGGCAAAGATGAACTTGGTGCTGGTATGTTTCAATATGTCTCCTGTAACTTGTCCTGAAAGAGTCTATTCCCTTCTCTGCCTTGAGCTATATCACAAAGAGCCATGTTCTGTTTCCTTAAGCTGGTGGGACAGGGAGAGGCATTATGTCAGTTCAGTTGAGTTCAGTTCAGTCGCTCAGTCGTGTCCGACTCTTTGCAACCCCATGAATCGCAGCACGCCAGGCCTCCCTGTCCATCACCAACTCCCGGAGTTCACTCAGACTCATGTCCATCGATCAGTGATGCCATCCAGCCATCTCATCCTCTGTTGTCCCCTTCTCCTCCTGCCCCCAATCCCTCCCAGCATCAGAGTCTTTTCCAGTGAGTCAGCTCTTCGGATGAGGTGGCCAAAGTACTGGAGTTTCAGCTTCAGCATCATTCCCTCCAAAGAAATCCCAGGGCTGATCTCCTTCAGAAAAGACTGGTTGGATCTCCTTGCAGTCCAAGGGACTCTCAAGAGTCTTCTCCAACACCACAGTTCAAAAGCATCAATTCTTCGGTGCTCAGCCTTCTTCACAGGCCAACTCTCACATCCATACATGACCACAGGAAAAACCATAGCCTTGACTAGATGGACCTTTGTTGGCAAAGTAATGTCTCTTCTTTTGAATATGCTATCTAGGTTGGTCATAACTTTCCTTCCAAGGAGTAATCGTCTTTTAATCTCGTGGCTGCAGTCACCATCTGCAGTGATTTTGGAGCCCCAAAAAATAAAGTCTGACACCGTTTCCACTATTTGCCAAGAAGTGATGGGACCAGATGCCATGATCTTCGTTTTCTGAATGTGGAGCTTTAAGCCAACTTTTTCACTCTCCACTTTCACTTGCATCAAGAGGCTTTTGAGTTCCTCTTCACTTTCTGCCATAAGGGTGGTGTCATCTGCATATCTGAGGTTATTGATATTTCTCCCAGCAATCTTGATTCCAGCTTGTGTTTCTTCCAGTCCAGCGTTTCTCATGATGTACTCTGCATATAAGTTAAATAAGCAGGGTGACAATATACAGCCTTGACGAACTCCTTTTCCCATTTGGAACCAGTCTGTTGTTCCATGTCCAGTTCTAACTGGTGCTTCCTGACCTGCATACAGATTTCTCAAGAGGCTGGTCAGATGGTCTGGTATTCCCATCTCTTTCAGAATTTTCCACAGTTTATTGTGATCCACACAGTCAAAGGCTTTGGCATAGTCAGTAAAGCAGAAATAGATGTTTTTCTGGAACTCTCTTGCTTTTTCGATGATCCAGCGGATGTTGGCAATTTGATCTCTGGTTCCTCTGCCTTTTCTAAAACCAGCTTGAACATCTGGAAGTTCACGGTTCAAGTATTGCTGAAGTCTAGCTTGGAGAATTTTGAGCATTACTTTACTAGCATGTGAGATGAGTGCAATTGTGCAGTAGTTTGAGCATTCTTTGGCATTGCCTTTCTTTGGGATTGGAATGAAAACTGACCAACTCACCCTGTAACACAGGTAAAACATGTCACCTGAGTTCAAAGAAAAAAATTATCAAAAAGAAGTGGAAAAGAGCTTTCATCCTGTGTTAAGCTCCAGCCTCCTTTTTTGCATCTCTTATGCAAAAGTTTTGCTGCTCATAGGTGAATAATTCACACTTCCCTTCTCCACCCCAGTTTTTGCCTTCACATTTTCCATATTTGAGTTAATTTAACACAAAGAACATGCCAACAAATAACGCAACTTATCTCTTGTTATTTGTAGCATTGATTTCCCTTAAATTCCTCTCTGTTGAGAGAGATGTACTTATAAAGCTATTTAAAATTTTCCTAAGTTGGTTACAGGCAGTGTGTAGCAGATACAGGGAATAAATAATAAGTTAGATTGAAAGTTACTCATCATTATGTTATTGATGGTGGTTGCCTCTTGGTGGGGGCGGGGAGGGGGGCAGGCACCTTTTCAGGCAGGATTTATTGTCACAGCCAATCTCTAAAACCTGTGAAGACTTCAAGGAGACAGGAACCATTCTACTGTAGCCTGTCTAAATGGAGTCCTGACATCATGGCTGCAAACCCTCCCCGTTTATCTGGATCTGCAGACACATCTGCAAAACAAATCTCGTGATTTCACATTCCGAGCAATTGCTGGGTTGTAATGATGTCTCCAGGAGGAAGCAATTCATCCTTAAGCTTCAGAGTCACCAGAAGGGAATGGAAAGTGCTTCCTTCTTCCTGTATGTACAAGAGCAGCATTCCACATGAATTCTTGGCTGTAGTTTCTTCTTGGACATAAACTCTAACAACAAAGCAAAATCACACCTCTGATTTTAGAACCATTTTACCAGAATTTATCTTGGCATGTGGACACTTAAAATCCTTACTTTGTTTGCACCTCCTTCAGCCTCCTCCTAGACATTTTAAATGGCTGGGCATCCTCTCGTGCGCCCCTTTTGTTTTCCAGACACACCACAAACCATAAGGAGCACATGGACTGCAGTCCACCCAGTGCTCAGTCACAGGATTTCTTGATTGGCTACCTAATTAAGTAAATCTCCTTGCCTGGAGGAAACTAAGTTAAAATAACATTGAGGTCCATCCCTAAGCCCACAAGAGAGAAGAAAATTTAAAAGCAGGGTTGAAAATTTCCTCTGTTGTGCAATGAGTATTGCAGAATGGCTGTCAGATGGAGTTTCAAGAACATATTAACATTTTCCTAAACAGGAGTTCAGACCCCACAGTCTCCTAAATGTTGCAGGTTTGGCTGATTTTAGTTCCTGAAGGATTACCCTGCTGGAAACCATCCGCCAAGAGTGACTCTACCCACTCTGTCTGTTTGTGTGTGTGTGTGTGTGTGTGTGTGACTTCAGTCACGTCCAACTCTTGAGACCCTATGGACTGTAGCCTGCCAGGTTCCTGTGTCCATGGGATTCTGCTGGCAAGGATACTGGAGTGGGTTGCCATTTCCTTCTCTAGGGGATCCTCCAAGTCTAGGGATCAACCCTGTGTCTCTTATGTTTCCTGCGTTGACAGGTGGGTTCTTTACCACTAGTGCCACCTGGGAAGCGCCCTGCCTGCTATTAGATCTTCTTATTCTGGTTAGGGAGCCCTTTCTTCTGCTTTTCAGTAATAAACACATCAAAAAGCAGAGTGCAATCAGAGAAAAACAAATATCATATATTAATGTGTATTTGTGGACTCTGAAAAAACTGGTATAGATGATCTTATTTACAAAGCAGAAATAGACACAGATGTAGAGAACAAACCAGGGGAGTAATACCAGGTGGGTAATCAGAGGAGATGGGACGAATTGGGAGATTGGGATTGACAAATATACACTATTGATACTATCAATAAAAATTAATAACTAATGAGAACCTACTGTGTAGCACAGGGAACTCTGCTTATTGCTCTGTGGTGACCTAAATGGGAAGGAAATCCAAAAAAGAGGGGTCATATATATAGGCTTCCCTGGTGGCTCAGACTGTAAAGAATTTGCCTGCAGTGTAGGAGACCTGGGTTTGATCCCTGGGTCAGGATGATCCTCTGGAGAAGGGAATGGCAACCCACTCCAGTATTCTTGCCTAGAGAATCCCACAGACAGAGGAGCCTGGCGGGCTACAATCCATGGGGTCGCAGAGAGTCAGACATGACTGAGAGACTAACACATATATATTTATAACTGATTCACTTTGCTGCACAGTAGAAACAAACACAACATTATAGAGCAACTATATTCCAATAAATTTAAAAAAGAAAAAAGAAAAGTATGGTATGCTGGGCAGAGAACTGAGAGACCCTTTGCCTCCCAGTGCTTGCTAGAAGTAGCACAAGGGTACCATTCCAAACAGAAGAAAATGTGTATTTCTTTAATAAACCTCCAGAGAATGAGATGCCACAATCCCTGTCAGTAACTATTTTTAGGTTGGGACAACCATTAATGCCAGGCCTTTCTTCCTCCAGGCCTACTCATTTCTGTGGGCCTACCTTCCCAGAAATGGTCCTTTTAGGACTAAGCCTGTTGACCATGACAATGATCTGATCCAGTGCAAATATAAAAAGAGGGCAAAGAGTCAGCTTCTGAAGCAGATAATAGTAAAAAGGGATTAGATACTACTTCAAGTGCTAAGTGTAAGAACTGGCACTTCATTTTTTAACTGTAAAACTATATATCCCCTCATAAACTCATGTTTTATTGGTATGTATGTGGTTTAATATGAGAACCACTTTAAAGGTAATAAATTGCTCATGTTTCCCTTAACCTATGGAATAAATACTCATGAATAAATACCTATGAAGGGCAGACTTCTTGGGGTCATCCATCATCTTGTTGGTGTATTTGTAATAATTTGATGTTTAAGGCATAACACCAACACAGCTAACTCTTAATGAAAGATTAATACCCAATAGCTAGCACTATCAGACCACTGGTGACAGACAGCCCAGAAAAAATTTACTGCAGTACATCTAAAATCTAGTTTAAGTACACCTCTCTTCCCCCCCAACCTCTAAAAAATCTGTTCTTACATTGGGAGTGCCTAGTTTTTTCCATGTTAGTGTGTGATATTTAATATGCTTGTTAGCATGGCTTACCATATTTTCTGGGCATGAGTATTTATGAGAAAAACTTCAGATTTATACAAGGTTTTGGACATGTGTCTCATATAAACTGGAATAAGAGCATTGTTGCTAAAACCTGGGGCTTGCTTTGAAGCCTCATCATACTGGTTTCTTGTGAAACCATTAAGCAAAATGCCCTGAAGGGTAGGAAAAATTGCATTGAGCAATAAAATGTCAACAAACTGCAGAATCTGAACATCAGGCACTTTCATCTAAACATGCCCTTCTCTCCTTTCACTTGGCAGGGGTTTGGTTTTTAAAAAGTAATAAACTCTAGCACTCCAGTTGACCTGGGATGTGTTTAAGAAATTCAACCCTAGAGCCAGAAGCACTTTGACCTTTACTGTGGACTCCCTACCTCAGAAAAACCATAGAATAAAAAATATTAACAGAAAAGGAGAACAGAAATTTATGTCTCAATTGTCTTGGTTTGGGTGTTTTTTTTTTTTTTTTTTAAAAGCACACAGTGAAACTATTGGCCAAAAGGAACAGTCTTAAATCTGTTTAAACAGGTGTCCAGTACTTACCATCTCATGTACAGCAAACTAACACAATCACAGCACAATTTTAAAAGGATATAAACAAGGAAAACCTATTCCTAAGCCTATATAACTTTTATAAACCTGGAGCAGACACAGTTTGATCTTGGAACCGGGTTGCAGTCAAGAAATATATTCCCACAGCCAAAAGTAATTTCAAAATAACTTGAACCTTTATGTTTCTTAAAAACCATAAAGCATATCCAAATTCAAAGAGCATAACAACAGTTATTAAAACCGTCTTTCGTCTTCCACCCCACCCTCCTCACACTTGCTGCCAGGGCAGAGCATTTCAATCCACAATTCCTCATAACTTCTCTCAATACAACATTTTCCTTTTCTCTGCCTTTCCCCTCTTCTCCACATTACTTTATGATATAGATTGACCTGACCTCTCTAATAGAAGAAAAGAATCAGGAAATTGATCTGGTCAATTGATAATTCTCTTTGGCTGAGTAAAGTATGGGAATAGGGAACATCCCACATTAATCATTTGATCCCAATGTAACTGCCTCATGAATGAACGATATGTTTGCAGAGTTCTAAAGAAACTAGAAAAACCTAGAAAAACTTGTTTATTAAATCATAGAGAAGAAGATCTCTGTTCTGAATCTCAGAAAAGTGAAGTTTCCTTTTGGAAGTATTGATTAAAATCTGATAGGTTACCAGATGGAAGTCTAGAATTTCTTGGAGAAGGAAGTAGGAGATAAAATATTAGTCACGGACACTAGGAAATTTCAATGCCTGCATGCAGACACCACGTAACAATGCTTTGGGATGGTAAATCAGCATACACCTATACATGGCCACCATGCAAAATTTATAGGCTTAGGCCCAAGAAAAAGTCATTATTAAAACAGGAAACTGCCTTGAAAGAGGATACCTAATAGTTTCACTATATTACCTTTACCTAATAGTTTCACTTACAGAAAATTATACAAAGAAAAAAAACCTAGTTGCACAAAGATTATTATATGAAAACAGTTATCAAAACAATTTGCAACTGAAAAATCGGAAAAAACCAAGTTATCCAATAATAGAATCTTGGTTTAAATAAGTGTTGTATGATACATCCATAGTATGTAAAACTATGCACATTAAAATAAAATAATGCTGCAAAAATTATTTAATGGAAAGATGTTCTTGATAATTATTGTTGCAAAGCAAGTAACATACAAATAATTCTATTTTCTTATGTTTATATTTGAGGCTTCTAGGTAATGCTAGTGGTAAAGAATTTGACTGCCCATTCAGGAGACATAAGAGACCTGGGTTCGAAACCTGGGTTGGGAAGAACCCTTCAAGGCAGGCATGGTAACCCACTCTAGTTTTCTTGCCTGGAGAATCCCATGGACAGAGGAGTTTGGCGGGCTATAGTCCATGGGGTCGCAAAGAGTTGGACACAACTTAAGCAACTTAGCATGCAGGCTTATGTTTATATTTATATTACTGAAAAGCAAACAACCCCCAAAAAGGCAAAATATTTGAACCAGTATTTCACAAAAGAAGATACATACATAGCTAACACTTGAAAAAAATCCTCAACACCATTAGTCATCAGGAAAATCCAAATTAGAACAAGACACCACATAATCACTGGAAAGGCTAAAATTAAATAGAATGACAAAACCAAGTGTTCTAAAGGTTCCGCTGGTGGGAATGCAAAATGGTACAGAAAATTGACAATTTCTTACAACGTTAAGCATGTACCAACTGCACGAGCCAGCAGTTCTGTTGTTGGGTATTTACTCAAGAGAAATGAAAACTTGTATCCACAAAAAGCTTGGAAAAAAGCATAGAAAACATTTACGGAAACTTTATTCATAATAGCACAAAACTGGAAAAGTCCCACATGTCCATCCACATTCATACAATGGAATACTACTCAGAAAGGAAAAAACTACTCATAGATGTAACGAACGTAGTGTAATCTCAAAAACATTATCCTGAGCGAAAAAAGAGCCTGACAGAAAAGACTATATACTGTGTGATTCCTTTATATAAATTCCAAAACCAGACAAAACTAAATTGATGCAAACAAGAATAGGGGTTGTGGGGAGTGTGGATCCAGACAGTAAGAGGACTAACTGCATAGAAAATGCATGTAGAAAATGTTACATCTGTTGGAAATGTTCTGTAGCTTGATTAGGATATTATACAGATGAATACATTTTTTCAAAATTCACCAAACTGTTTAATAAAATTTATGCATTTTACTGTATGTAAATGATACCTCAGTGCGTTCAATAAGTTGATTTAAAAAAATCATTTGCTAAAGGCTGTCCCACTCCTGCCCCACCACTATGCAAGACCCTGTGTGTACTGTAAGCCCCTGCTGCAAACTCATGCAGAACCTTTCCCGAGGGAACATAGTCCCTATGATTCTAGGAATCAACACACACATTCCCCAGCCCTTGTCCGCTCCCCAGCCACATCTGGCTGTGCATCACAATCACCTGGGGTGTTCATTAGAAATGCAGATTTGGGGGCCTTTTCCTTAGAAATTCTGGCCTTAGGTCTACTTTACATCCAAGGCAAATGCCACAGTGCTTTGTGCTGTGTTCACTGCCCACACCCCAGTTGCACTGGATTTTGAGTCACTGCTCCAAGGCTCTGTTGTCGCTTAGCTGCTCAGTCATGTCTGACTCTTTTGGCAACCCCATGGACTATAGCCCCCCAGGCTCCTCTGTTCATGGGATTCCCCGGGCAAGAATACTGAAGTGGGTTGCCATTTCCTGCTCTGTACTGAAATTCAATTCCTCCTCATGTCCAGGGCTGCCACTGGGCACTGGTCTCACTTTTTAAAGAACTGCCTTTTTTCAAATGTAAGGATCTTGAAAGACAAATGATGTCACTTTTATCATCCCAGGGCTCTGTGACACATTAAACTCCAGTCTTTTCGTAGGCCCTCTCCCCTCAGTCATTTCAAAACTCTCCAGGAAAGGTTACATAGATGCAAAAATCCGTCCTACTCATCATCCCACTTGTCCCTGGGATCCAGGATGAGGGATGATATTTCCGTAATGGCAAAGTGAGAATGAGGATCTCTACTCTGGCAGCATGTGAAGGTGACTTCTAAGGGATTGTTAGTAAATTATCCTGTGAAATCACAGAGTACATTTTCCCATAGTCTGTTCTATAAGACCATAAAAATTACAATGGTTAGGAGATCCTTTTCTCTGAAAGCCATTATTTGCTCATTTGGTCTGATTAGAAAAACGTCAAAGATTGTACCTTCAAACCCATGAATATCAGGATATACATGAGCATGTATATGCTACTCTTAGCGTGTAGATGGACGTTATTGGTCACTTAGGATTTATACCAAAGCAAGCCTTTATTTATTGTCTCCTAGCCTGAAGAGTAATTTAAACAGGGGAATAGGGTGTGTGTGTGTGTGGGTGTGGGTGTGTGTGTGTGTGGGGGTGTGTGTGTGTAAGACACATGTATGTAAGATGGCATTTCTAATTCCATGAATTTCAGGTCCTAGAAAACCAGGAAGACATTAGATCATTTTTTCAAACTTCAGGTTTTCTTTAGGTCCTATTGACCATTTAATATAAAAGTTTTTAATCAACTGGGCTACCAGGAGAACGAGGGAACTAGAATTCTTTTTGGTTGAGAAAGAAAGATAAATCTTTGTCCAAAGCAGCAGAGCAGTCAGAAAGGGGGAATCTTTAGAAGGCAAATGGCAGCAGGAGGAAATTCAGTAGCTCGAGTATAATAAATGGGGTGAAGAGTGGACTCAGAAAGAAAGAGGTGGATTGGAATGCAAATCTCTAGTCTGACCTTCTCTACAACTCTGCCCGCAGCCCTGGTGACGGTTGTTAACTCTTAAACTTCTCTCCACATTGGCCGGCAGGGGCACTTTGGAAAGCATAGAGCACACCTACCATCATTTAGCCCTGTTTCCCTCTGAAAATACTCTGATTCTTTTTTATGTCTTCCTGACTCCAGTGGAAAAGAAAAAAAGAGACACAAGCTTATTACTTCCCTAAACATTCTCTCTTGTCAATACGATATTGATGGAATTCCCCTAGTCTAGGATCTCATAGGGATTCCCAAGACATCCTATTTCATTAAATTGATGACAATTCTAAGATCTTAAAGACTTGTAAAAGTTTAGAACTAGAGAAGACATTGGAAATTATCTAGTTTCAGCTCTTAATTTGAGGCATTTAATGATTTATGCAAGAATAGATAATGTTAAGCCCCTGCTATAAGTCAGGAATCAAAAACAGCCAGAAACTTGCCCTGAAATACCACGTCTTTTTGTCTACCTACTCTAAGCTGGTGGCCATAAATTTTTCTCATTGTGGGGTTGTGTTCTTTAGGTAACTACATGCTGCTGCTGCTAAATTGCTTCAGTCGTGTCCGACCCTGTGCGACCCCCATAGACAGCAGCCCACCAGGCTCCTCTGTCCCTGGGATTCTCCAGGCAAGAACACTGGAGTGGGTTGCCATTTCCTCCTCCAAGGCATGCATGCATGCTAAGTCGCTTCAGTCGTGTCTGACTCTGTGCGACTCTATGGACAGCAGCCCACCAGGCTCCTCTGTCCACAGGATTCTCTAGGCAAGAATACTGGAATGGGTTGCCATTTCCTTCTCCAGGTAACTACCTACTATATCCTTTATATTAACCCCTTAAACTGTAGCTAAATTTACCTCTTTGCGGCCCTAGAGATACAATACTAGAAACACAGAGGTAGGTAAAACAGAAAACTCCTGCTTAGGTGAGCTTATATTCCAGAGAAGAAAATAATACATACTATAACATCAGATAGGCTTCCCAGGTGATGCAATGGTAAAGAATCTGCCTACCAATGCAGGAGACACAGGAGTCCAGTCCCTGGGTCGGGAAGAGCCCCTGGAGTAGGATCCATTCCTGTATTCTTGCCTGGAAAATTCCATGGACAGAGGAGCCTGGTGGGCTACAGACCAGGATGTCGCAGAGTCAGACACAACCAGGCATGCACACATGCATGTAACATCAGATGAGTGATAGTCGCTCAGTGGTGTCCGGCTCCTTGCAACCCTGTGGGCTGTAGCCCGCCAGGCTCCTCTGTCCATGGAATTCTCCAGGCAAGAATACTGGGGTGAGTTGCCATTTCCTTCTCCAGGGAACATGAGATAGTGATATCAAAGAAGAAAAGTTAAGATGCTAGAGAATGAGTCTGAGGCTGGTGACGTGCCTAGACAGAGTGGTTAAGAAAGGCTTCTCTGAGGTGGTGATAGCTGAACTAGACACCTAAATGAGGTAAGACAATGAACTAGGTAGAAACTTGGGAACAGTGTTCCAGATGACAGCAACAATAACAACAACCAAAAAACCCCTCTGACTTGGAAATGAGCTTGGCATTTTTAAGGAACATAAAGTAAATCCCTGTGACTAATATTGAGTGGATGAGGCAGAGTGATAGGAGGAGAGGCCAGAGATAAGCGATGAACACATCGTGCAGAGTTATAGTGCCTTGAAGGAAATGGAGAAACAATTTAAGTGATTTTCCAAGGACAGAGGTATAATTTGTCCTGTCCACCCCCACCCCCATACTCCACAGAAGGTTTTCAAGGTAACTTAGAGTCCCCCTGCATTTCTGAAATCGAAGACTGTCTTTATGACATCATACTTTCCCAGTATCAAACATTATAAAGTAGACCACCAGAGTAAAAGCAGATTGCAAGCAGGATTAGTCATCTTCAAAATGAATAGGATGACTAATACAATTTGAAAAGTACATGAGAGACATAATTGTAATTTTTAAAACCATGGAATATGTGATAGGGTTGCAATGGAATTACCTATCATTGGGAGACCAGTCACTTGTGAGCAATTCCTAAATAGTGAGCCCTCGGGAATGGCCAGAGAGCAGCCCAGAGTAACTGGCCCTGGCACCTCCAAAGGCTGTGCCCAGTTGCTCAGCCAACAGGGCAGAAAACACTGAAAACAAAACATAATACCTATTAACTCGGGTTGCCATCCAGATCACAGATCATGATGGCAAAATATAAATAGGTCCCGCTTTTCACATAGTACACAACTTCTCAAGTAGACTGTAAATACTACTCTTCTCAGAGGGCTATCTGCCCATCACAATTGCACCAGAGAGCTGTTTAGTAAGAATAAGGGATTGTTTTATCATCTAAAGTTTAGATAACAGGCTTCCTAAGAAATCAGTCCAAAAGGGGGAAATTCTAAGGCAACTGAAAATAAGTAAAAAGAAAATAAGTAATTTTACCTACTTCACATATGATCAAGTCTTAATTTTGAGCACTAAAAAAAAAATTACACAACTTGTATTAATAAAAAATCAATAATTCCCCACTCCTCTGAGTAAAGGTCAAACAAATACACAAAGAATATATCATTACCCAGTCATAAAAAGGAACAAAACTGGGTCATTTGTAGAGACATGGATGGACCTAGAGTTTGTTATACAGAGTGAAGTAAGTCAGAAAGAGAAAAACAAATATCATATGTTAATGCATGAGTGTGGAATCTAGAAAAGTGGAATAGATGAACCTATTTGCAGGACAGGAATAGAGACACAGATATAGAGAAAGAGGAAGGGGGGACAGATTGGGAGATTAGGGTCGATATGTATATACATCACCATGTGTAAGACAGATGGCTAGCAGGAACCTGCTGAATAGCACAAGGAGCTCAGCTCAGCCAGCGCTCTGTGGTGACCTAGAGGGGTGTGTTGGGCCGGGGGAATGGGAGGGAGGGTCACGAGGGAGCGGATGTGTGTATACATACAGCTGATTCACTTTGTTGTACAGCAGAAACTAACACAGCAGTGTAAAGCAACTATACCCCAATTAAAAAAAAAGAATATATCATTTGAAGGAATTCCAAATTATTGACCTCACACAGAGCCTTGCATTGATGGGTCCAGGCTTGCTATCATCTCATTTTCTAGGAACATCCTCCTTCTTCTTGCCCTAAATGGAAATAAAGACTGGATCCCAATGGATTCTGAAAACATATGAATATTCAGGCAAGAAGCAACAGTGCCAGCCAATAGGTAGATGAAATATTTGGCCATGTTTTTCTTCATATGAGAACTGGAATGTTTTAGATATTCAGAGATGAATCTGAGAGTCCAAAAGAGGTTAACTTAGGAAGCACATAAGGAACTACTACTTCCACAGCAGGTAGTGAGAGAAATCTCTGGCTTCCACCTTAGGGTGGGTAAGCAAGGGCATGTCTCAGCTCTTTGGTTGCCTTTGGGGAAGACAGCTGTGCCCCTTTCCTAGGTGTATTTTGGTGTTTTCATCAGACATGGAATACTCACTACATAGGCAAATCTTAAGCCTATGATCTAAAAGTACACATTTTAAGACACTAAGAGGCAATGGGCTTTATTGCTGTTCATTAGCTTGATATTTCAAGGAGCTCAGAAGAGAACGGTAGCAACTCAGAGGAATTCATGTTTGGTAGACTATTTCCTAATGAGTGTTTATCTCTTAGAAATACTTGTTTTTGGCTAAACTGAGATCTCTGTTTCTACTCACTGCTTAGCATTTCGTATATCTTTCCATGTTTACCTTAAGGAGCTTTCTCTGAATAACCCATGTCCTGGAATCTTCTCTAAATTCCTAAAGAATTATCTGTGGCCCTCATTTGTCATTTAACATATGCTATTTCATAAGATCCTTTCTTCCTGCCTCCCTGCCTCCTTTTCTCCCCCTTCTTCCCTCTGCTTCCTCCTCTTCTAAAATCTGTTACTGTAACCACTTACTCTATGTGAGCATTGTTCTAATCTCTTTTCAGTCGATTTTCTAGTTTAATCTTATCAATAGATCTATTATTTATTCTCTCCCAATTAGTTTCTCTACTTCTTGGGTACCCAGATTGTCTTATATTCCTCTTTAGGTCCCAGGTATGCCACACTCATATTCTTCCAAAGAAATAAAACTTAACCAAAATCTGTGTGCAACTGAAGAGTACACTTATGTTTGACTTGTGACTCACTCCCATGTAATTAAACAATTAATTTTGCCATTCTTACTTCAGTTATTATGTCCTAAGCCGGTATGTATCATTATGCATGGCTGGTCCTAGAGCAAATAGAAAGGTGTTTATAGAGAGGGAAAGGGCAGGTGGGGAGAGAAAAGAGGGAGGGGAATGACTCACATGTTACCTCATATTGATAAACCACAAATATTGTCTCCTCTTTCTATGCCTCCTTCCACTTCCCTTTTCTAGAAATTGGTCAATAGAAGAATGTTCATTTCTTGAAGGATGCTTTTCAATGTCATTGTATTAAAATCGTCATAACTTCAAAATGAGAGAGAAAATTGAGAGAATATGAGGTGAATGGAGGGAAAGAGGGAACATTCCTTAAACCCTGATCAGCAAGGCTAAAAGGCCATTTTCTTAAAATTATAACTTATTCCAAGAAATAGTTCCCTCTTCACAATCCATTTTAAAACTCTACTACTAAATCACCCTGCATCTGTGCCGAGCCCTGAATCCCAAAGGCTGTGGATTCAAACCTTGGCTTCAGGAACTATCAGTGACTTATATGCCTATACTGAGAAGTCAAGGAGGCAGTTCAAACCCCAGAGCCGGCTGTAGCAAGACTGAAGTCTCTTATGCCCATAGGGCTGCTGATCCCATTCTACAGGAATGCTGAAAACAGCAGCTTTCCCAGAGAGAGACTCCAAACTATACTCTTAGGTGATACAACCCAAGCCAAGCTCCTTTACATGGCCAGAGACAGAGCCAAGGAAATTCCTGTCAGTTCCACAGTTCTTTTTGAACTCTTTAGTCACCAGACATCTGGAATTACAACCAAAAAAATTTAGGAAAATTCATAGAGGACTCAAATGGTAATAATAGCTGCCTTTTGAAGATATTCCACACAACAGGAATTAATCAACCATATAATTTTCCAATTATTTTACCAGCCATAGAAAATATTTTATGGACAAGGATACTGGGATTCAGAGATCCTAAGAAACTTAATAAGTGGCAGAACCAGGATTAGAATGCAGGTCCACCTGAGTGTTTCTCAAAAAGGGACAATGTTGCCCCCTACAGAATATTTTCTAATATTAAATTATTAATGACTCCAGATAGTACCTGGGCATTTTGGGTTGCTGTAACTAGAGGGAGAGCAGTGGTCATGGAGTAGGTAGAGGTCAGGGACACTGCTAAACCTCCTGCCGTGTACAGGACCACCCCCATCGCATAGAATCACCGAGCCCAAAATGTCAGTACTTCTGAGGCTGAGAATCTGCCCCACCCACCCCCCACCTCCCCACTTATCTGACTCTAAACCTGATTTCAAGCTTTGCAAAGCATCCAGCATCTATATATACAGGGAAACACAGATGAGACTGCAAAGGTGTAGCTTGGGGCTGAAGAGGATGAAAGGGAATGGAACTTATTGAGATGCAGATCTCCATTCATTTGTAATGAAGAGATGAGAGTGAATAGGCCACAGAATTCAAGTCAAAAAACTCCATGCATCATTCAAAGGAACTGTTAGGATTTCCCTGGTGGCCCAGTTGTTATGACTCCATGCTTCCAGTGCAGGGGGCACAGGTTCCATCCCCAGTTGGGGAAGATCTTGCATGTCACATGTGGAACCAACCACCATGCCCCCCTCAAAAAAAGAAAAAAACAAAAGTAACCATCCCCTTTGTCAGCTGAGGAACACTGCCCAGCATAGCGGAGAATACTGAAGATTCCAATGGCTCTGGACAAAACCAAGCATTCCAGTCCAGGGAACATTTTGTCCTGGCTGCCTTCTGACCCTTGTCTGCCTGCCTTGGGGTTGTTGGGGTAACCCTCTTATCCCAGCTCCCCATGTCTGGCTGGGAGTGAACTCTGCCATGTCTACTTCATCACAGGCCCAGGCTCAGGCTATCAGCACCTGGATCTGAGCCAACAGGGGACTGAGCAGGGCTGCTGGTACCAGACACCCAGGCCTGTTCTCTGTCCTCCCCCTCCTAATAAATGGCTTTCTGGGCTCTGCTTGTGCATGTATCATGGCCTCCCTGTTAGCAAGATAGCCATTTATCTATGCCTGATAGGAGTATGAAAAACAGAAGCTTTCTTGGATTGTAGTGTAGTGGACATGCTCACTCATCCGTTTTCTCCATCATGAACCAGTGATAAATCTACTAGGCAATGTCTGTATCTCTCAGTGGAGATGTCCTCAGCCCCTCCAGATGTAGGCAGTGTTGGAGGAATTGCACAAGGATTTCAGGAAGAGCCTTTATGTCTGCCCCAGCACACGCTCTCCTCTGCTCCCAACAAGAGATGTAGCCCCTGTGCTCTTCGCACAGATCTGTTTTCTTCCCCAGCAGGGCACTCACCTCTCTGTATCCAATTCCTCTCTGGCTGGCTGGCTGGCTTCTGAGCTTGCTCCAAGCTCTCCTTGCCCAAAGTTACATTTCCAATGCTTAACAGGGGGGCTGATCCTACTGGGTGGATCAGATTCTATTAGTTAAGGGAATAAATGAGATGCTATTTGTATAGGTATCCTTACAGCAGTTTATTTCATTTACTGCATTGTCACTTTTAAGATACCTGGCTCATCAAAACACAGAAAACTCCTTGAAGGCTGGGACAATGTATTCTCAATGCCTGGTCCATTTTAGGAGCTAAATGATTGAATGAGTGAAAAGAATTAATTGAAACAATCGAGGTTTGAGATTTTTTTTCTTTTTAAATTGAAGTCTCACTGATTTAGGGGCTTTCCCCGGTGACTCCCTGGTAAAGAATCCACCTGCAATTCAGGAGAGGAGGGTTTGATCCCTGGGCCAGGAAAATTCCCTAGAGGAGGAAATGGTAACCCACTCCAGTATTCTTGCCAGGAAAATCCCAGACAGACAGAGGAGTCTGGTGGGCTACAGTCCATAGGATCACAAAGAGTCAGACAGGACTGACCAACCGAACACAAATGCATGCATCATTGATTTACAATGTTGTGTTAATTTCTTCTC
This sequence comes from Bos javanicus, assembly GCF_032452875.1. Taxonomy (NCBI): domain Eukaryota; kingdom Metazoa; phylum Chordata; class Mammalia; order Artiodactyla; family Bovidae; genus Bos; species Bos javanicus. Next base: position 30,994,103 of record NC_083874.1, on the reverse strand, counting down.
TACAGCAAAGTCATTCAGTTATACATATATATACATTCTCTTTTACATTCACTTCCATTGCTGTGTATCACGGGATATTAAATATAGTTCTCTGTAAGATACAACAGGACCTTGTTTATCCATCCTATATATATAGTTTGTGTTTGCTTGCCCCAAACTCCCACTTCATCTCTCCCCCACTCACCCCTCCCCTGGCAACCACAGTCTGTTCTTTTATGCCTATAAGTCTGTTCATATTCATAGATATGTTTGTGTCATAGTTTAGATTCCATGCACACATAATATCATATCATATCCGTCTTCCTTTTTCTGATTTACTTCACTTAGTATTATTAGGTAGTTAGAATAGGAAAAAGGAGTCCAGAATGGCAGTGACTAAAAGACAAAAGAAGGGAAAAGCCCACGAAAACAGAACAAAGGAAGGTCCAAGGACTGGAGTGAGGACCTCAGGTGAAGCAAACAGCCTCCTGGCTAGCCCACTTTACATAGGGCAGGCTCAGGGAGAGGAGAAAAAAATTCAGAAAAAGAGGAGCCAAAATTGAGTCTCGGGACTCTCTTCTCTTCACGTCTTCTGGGTCAGCCCGCCTTCAAGCGTCGAGGGTGTATTTTCCTTTGCTTGCCAAATAAAACTGAGCTGTGACACTGATCTGCCAGTCACTTCATATTTTTGTTGCAGCGAGACATAGCCGAGGAAATTACGAACTCCCCTGACAGCACGATAATCTCTAAGTCTATCCATGTTACTGCAGATCACAAATTTTCATTCTTTTTTATGGCTGAGTAGTATTCCATTGTAAATGTATATGCCACATCTTTATCCAGTCATCTGTCAATGGACATTTAGGTTGTTTCCATGTCTTGGCTGTTGTGAATAGTGTTGCTATGAACATAGGGGTGCATGTATCTTTTTGAATTATAGTTTTGTCTAGACACATGCCTCACAGTGAGATTGCTGGACTATCAGATCAGATCAGTCGCCTATACGACAACTCAATTTTTAGTTTTCTGAGGAATCTCCATACTGTTTTCCATAGCAGCTGTACCAATTTACATTCCCACCAGCAGTGTAGGAGGGTTCCCTTTTCTCCGTACCCTCTCCAACATTTGGTATTTGTAGACTTTTTAGTGATGGCCAGTGTGTGGAGGTGTCTCATTGTAGTTTTGATTTGCATTTCTCTAATAATTGATGCTTTTGAACTGTGGTGTTGGAGAAGACTCTTGAGAGTCCCTTGGACTGCAAGGAGATCCAACCAGTCCATTCTGAAGGAGATCAGCCCTGGGATTTCTTTAGAGGGAATGATGCTAAAGCTGAAACTCCAGTACTTTGGACATCTCATGCAAAGAGTTGACTCATTGGAAAAGACTCTGATGCTGGGAGGGATTGGGGGCAGGAGGAGAAGGGGATGACAGAGGATGAGATGGCTGGATGGCATCACTGACTCGATGGATGTGAGTCTGAGTGAACTCTGGGAGTTGGTGATGGACAGGGAGGCCTGGCGTGCTGTGATTCATAGGGTCGCGAAGAGTCGGACATGACTGAGCAACTCAACTGAACTGAACCGAATAATTAGCAATGTTGAGCATATTTTCATGTGCCTGCTGGCCACCTGTATGTGAGACAGTAAACTGTCTTTGTATTAATATTTGATTTATGACATCAAACTGACATAGAGGTCACATAGCTGTGTGTGTTTATCAAAACTCATAGAGCTATACACAAAACAGGGTGAATTTTACTCTGTATAAATTCAGTTTAAGTTTTTAATGAAAAATAAAATTTTAAACATACCATGAAAAATAAATCACTTTTCTCTAGTATGTAATCATGACCATTATAAAAATGTTAAAGCAGCTCTCTCCCTTAAAAATATTATATAAGAAAAGATGCAGGTTGTTACAGAAGCATGACTTCATCATCATAGAAATGAACATTTCATAACTATCTTCAGAATGTCAAAGTAATTTTATTTCATATACAGACTCATATACAGACTCATGTACTCATATACAGGTAAAAATGAGGCATTTCCAGTTCCTCAAAGGCAACATTCAGCTACAGATATGTTTTCAGAGAGTAAATGTTCTTTTAGCAGATGTCACTCTTGTAGATTTTTTTAAAATGATATGTGCTAAAACTCCTGAGTTTTGAAAATATATTTTGCCTCAAGGATTTATTTACCTCTATCCCAACATCATAAAGTAACATGCATAAACTGCCAGGAACAGCTTTCTAGGGACAGAGAGACTTAATAGGGCCCTATATTAGCAGAATATTTCCAAAATTACAAATATTTCATAATTTAAAAAAAAAAATTTAATAATGGGAAGGGTGAGTAGTAAACAGAACACCAGACAGCATGTCTTTGGTGCAAAGCAACTGGATTATCATGGTCTTTCTTCTTCCAGTCTTCCATGATTCCCCAAGCTGACGTCAAAACCACCCATCTCTCGATTCTGTTGGCACTTTCTGTTTATATCTTTGGAGACTGGGATCATCGGCCTAAGGCAGACTCCATCTGGGCCACGTGTAGAATGAATACAGTACGAGTTTTGTGTGTGTGTGTTCTTTTGTTTGACTTGCGGTTTTTGAAAGTTTTGAATTTGTTTTGAACATTTCCAAAATTGGCAAATTTCCTGTATACATCCACTGTTCCAGTTTCTCTTGCGAAATCGGAAAGATCTGGCAATGCCCCATCCACGCTTCCATGTGGCCAGGCTGAGTGGTGGCTGCTTTCTATAGAAGGAGCCTGTGCCCTGTGGTTTTCCAGTGTCTCTACAACCCTCTGTGTTACCTCTCTGGTCCTGGGGACTTTGGATACACCACCCAGGCCTAAGGAATAACCAGGCCTATGGAACTCTGTACAAACCACTCAACATGGTAAGCAGGCGGAGGTCACTGCAGAGACTCTCCCAACCAGTGCTGAATCAAAGAATGAGCTGATGGGTGTGGTCAAAGCCAAAAAGATAGAGGGAAGCTCCGCAGGCTTTACAGGACCAGGGAAGTCGCCATGGAAGGTGCAGTTGGCTTTGGGACGGTCTGACTGACAGTAGACAGGGATTCCCCAGGATGGCAGTGCTGTACAACAACTGGTATCGTCTGGGAAGGGACCCCCATGACATGACTGTGACAGTCAATGCAGTAGCAGTTTCCTTGCACAAAAGTACCAGAACCACAGGAGAGCAGGGATCCCATGGGAGTTCCACCTTTCTTCAAGGGCTCCGAGTTCTCATCAATGCCACTGCTGTCGTACAAGGCAGGGGCAGGGGCTCTGGTTTCAGAAACCTTCACAGTGGCCTCATTTTGACCAGCCACTCCTATCGTCTCTTGTATTGATTTGCAGTATCTACTTTATCTCTTCAGTTAGACAGTTACTTTCTGTGGACTGGGGAAATACCAGGTTGGCCAAAAAGTTTGCTTGGGTTTTTCCATGCCATCTTACAGAAAACCCAAACCTTTTCGGCCAACGCAATACGTTATGTTTCTCTTGTTACCTTCTAGGACCAACTGCTATATGTTAGACAAACAGCTTGTACTCCTTATTTGTTCTAAATTGAATGGGCGTGCTGTCTTCAGTATCCTAAGTAAGATCATACAAACGGCTGAGCGGTCGTGGCAGGAACTACACTGCAGTCATAGGACCTTCAACTCGGCCCCTGCCTTGCTGTCTGTGTTATTAGCCTGGACCTGTTTGACCCCTGCCAGGCTGGAGCATCCACAGAGTGTAAAAACTCTCTAAGCTATATATCAAGAAGCATTCCAAAGTACTGTTCAATAGTAATGGGAGTGGTCTGCGGGCTCACCTGATTACACCTGGGAACAGGTATTACATGGCTATTGTATTCTCCGGGGGATTTTGAGGTTAAAAGATTTCAGAGGGCAGATCTTCTCTCTGAAGACTGTACGGTTTCAAACAGCAACCAGCCAACTGTCAAGAGGCATGTGTACCTACATTCACATAGGATTCTAGGGGAAATGAGCTCAGGCATCTATGAGAAAGAAGATTCCTCTGTAACTGTAAACACGGCTTCATCAGCCTTGCCTCTCTTTAGTTTACACCCCGCCTTCTAATTATGCCCTAATTTGGATGGTACAAACATCTAACAATTCCTCCACCAACAGCTTTTCCAATTAGTAAGAAAATCAGTGGCAGATGTGAAATCCGTGGGATGCTGAATGTAAAATGTTAATTAATTTTAAAAAACTGTAAAGCCTCTGGAAAAACCTTTTCTGAGAAAACTTCGTATGGTGGTCTCATTAACACAGATCATGGAATAGCTTTTTCTTTTATCATGCTACCCTTTGAGTCTGATTCTTAGCATTTCCAGACTCTTCTCTGAGTCTGAAGCTGTTTGGGAAATTTATTAACTCTTCAGTCATTGCCTAAGTGAACCTGGAATTGGTTACTCTGATATCTTTGACCAAGTATCTGACTGTCCTGTCTGACTCTGGCGATCAACAAGTTCCTGCCCCCTGCCCCCCGATTCCTACCTTTACCATATAGCAATGTGAGAAAAGCCACAGAGTCGATGAGGGTAAATGATGAGGGTCTGGGTCTCTCCTTAGGGGGTTTATCTTATATTCCAAAAGGTCTCAAGACCCTCAGGTTACCCCTGAGAATTTGTGCAACAGAATTGTCTGCAAAGATGGTGTTAATGAGAACAATGTCTCTGCCTCCTGGTTTATTGGGTTTCATGCTTTCAGGGACCAGCTGGGGATCAGCTGGTCAGTAAATCAGTCTATCTAAGTGGAAAAAGGAGTTACAAGACCTAAAAATGGAGAGGGCCATTTTTAGTCACCCCTACAAAAAAAATTGATAGAAATTAATTCATATGCTTGGAACCCAGTGTTGCCAAGGCGCTCACCTCATGGCATATAAAGTTCTCCTCTGAGGCAAGAAGGCTGCAACTCTGCCTGCATTTTTTTCCTGCAGCGTCCCCTGCTGTCACTTTGGAGGATACCAGCTGGCCTTGACCTGACTTGGCTTTCTCTTCCTAGCTTGATCTCAGCCACGGCATCCTTCCAACACTTCTACTGAATTTAAAGAAGGGTCCTTGTTGCAGGGGTATAAGAATTCTCCCAATTCACTATCTTCATTTTTTTTTATACAACCCCTTTGATTGTAGTCACTTTTGTTTTAATTAAATTTTCCTTTCTTAAGACCTAAAAATGTTTTTTCATAGCTGGATCAGAAATAATGAAAATATTAACACTGAGTGTGTTCCTCAGCATTTCTCAGACACTATTCAAAGAACTTGACATTGTTTATTATTTTTAAGCCTCTCAACAACTCTGTGGAGTGAGTGACATCTGTTATTGCCATTTCACAGATGGGAAAACTGAGGCACTGACAGGTTGAGTGGCACGCCCCAATCACATAGTAAGTGGCCAAAGGGGGATTCAAAGTCAGGTTCATCAGGCTCCAGAGTCCATACTCTGGGCTGGAAAACAAGACAAGGGACACTTGAAGTTACACTCAAAGCCTCCCTCCTCTAATTGCTGATTGTGTCCCTAGACTCGCTGGATATGTTCTCCCTCTCTCATCGGGGTGATGTCTTTCTGTGTAGAGGTGCAGACCTCTACAGCTGGAGAGGGAGCCCTTGCTTGCTGCACGCCCCTCACCACCCTCAAACCCTCCCTCAGCAGAGATACTCATTCCTGGGGTCTGGCCCCATTATTCCCAAATGAGCTCTGGGCCTCAAACAAATACAACACCAGTGGCTTCCCTCCAAAATCCCTTAGCACAAAGAAAGAGGTGGAATCTTCCCAGTGATGCCCACCCCACCCCTTCCCCGAGTTCCTTCAGGTATTTCAAAAGACTCTTCCCTTTATTTACATTTCTTATTTTCTTTTCTAAAAAATGTATTTATTTTTAATTGTAGAATAATTACGATATTGTGTTGATTTCTGGCATACATCAGCATGAATCAGCTATAGGCATACATATGTCCCCTCCCTCTTGAGCCTTCCTCCCACCTCCCACCCCATCCCACCCCTCTAGGTTGTCACAGAGCACCAGATTTGAGCTCCCTGTGTCACACAGAAAATTCCCACTAGCTGTCTGTTCTACATATGGTAATATATATGTTTCAGTGCTACTCTCTCAACTCATTCCACCCTCTCCTTCCTCCACTGTTCTTTATGTTTCCATCTTCTTTGCTGCCCTGCAATTAAGTTCCTCAGTGACTCTTCCCTTTAAAAGCTTCCTTTCGTGTTGGCTGTTGACTTGGGTTGTACGTGTGTGTACCAATGACCCCACATTTTGGATCTCCAGAGCATGGTGGGGGACTTTTGCCTTCTGTGTAAGTGAAAATGTAAGGAGATTTCAAAGAGAATGGAGGCAGGTTTACGGCCCTGAAGAGCATTACAATTGACAGAACTACTTGGTGGGACTTCAAAGTCCGTCCCCATTGTTTTCTGATCCTTGAACGTCAGTCAAGCTGCTCTGGTTTCAAACATTCTTGGTTCTTAAATTGCTTTTTAGCTTGTACACCTTAGCAGATTTTGTATGAGGTGCAAAAAAAAACCAAACAAACCAGGAAGAGAATCCAACATCATGCAGGTGGTGTGTTGAAATACTCTTCATATTAAAACAATGGCCCCCAGCCTTGGCTAACACATTGCCATCATCTGGAGAGCTTTTATAAACCTCAGTGTCAAGCCACACCCCAGGTCAATTACATCAGGACCTCAGAGGGTGGAGCCCAATTTTGACAATTTTTAAAGCTCCCTAAACAATTCTAATATGCAGTTAATTCTGAAAACCACATTTTTTGTAAAGAAAGCAGGCTTAATTTCTGCTAAACCCCATTGCTTCTGAAATTACTCTACAGTTAGCAAGGCTTCTCCCTTGACTCTGGGCTCAGTCTTCCTCTGAGGGTGAAAAGCTCAGCTTGGAATGGTGTTGATAATATGTAACACAGATTGAGTGTTTCCTCTGCATACTTATTTACTGGGTGCTTCCTATGGATGATCTCATTTAAGTCCATCAGTCCCAAGAACACTGTGGGCGTGGAGAGTGATCTTACTCCTGTTTTATGGAGGAGGAGACCAAGGCTCAGAAAAGTCAAATCTGCCCAAAGTCAAACAAACTGAAAAGTGATGGGATCGGGATTTGGCCTAAAGAGTAAGACTCCAGAATCTCCCTGAGATAGAAGCTTCTAAATCCTTCTAGTGACTAAGATCTGGGGAATTTTTATGTTTTTTTTCTTTTGTGCCACTTATGTGACTTTAAAATATGAGCTGTGAATTCCTACAAGGAAACTTGACTCCTATTATACACACCCTCATCCTTTCATAGCTAACACTTCCTTGCAGATGCCTGGCTTGTCAGGAAGCCATCTCCCTCATCCATCCCAGTCCAGTTCCTCTGACCAACACCTCTGCAGCATATGGTCGCTGTGCTGGGCACAGTGCAAGTGCTGATGGGGAGTATCTCAACCACTCCTCGTAAGACCTCTGCTTCCTGCAGCTCTCCGCTTCATGGTACCGACGAGGAAACAGGCGCAGAGAGTTTCAGTGATGCACAGGATACCTCCTGGTAAACTGTGGAGCTGACCTTCAACCTGAGGCATGTGCCATTCATTATGGGTGTTCCACAGCCACCCCAGCTGAAATTCCCATCCGAGTCTTGAAAAGGAAGGAACGAGCATTTTTATCAATGGAGTTTCAGCTTCTCAGAAAAACAAGGATGGCCGCAGCCTTTGCAGAAGTCCGAAGATAGTAAGAGTGGTCACCAGAGGGAGACAGAGCTTGAGACATCCCAGTCTCTTCTACTTCAGCACCTTACCACTCAGCGAAGCGCAGAACTGGGAGGAAAACAGCTCCGTGTGTTTGGAACCCTTTGTTTGGGTTTAATTTCTTGTGTGATCAGTTCCTCTCCTTTTTTCCCTCTTCCCTCTGCTCCATTTCCTTGCCTGTTTCTAAGTGGTAAGGAACAGCTTTATCAGAGTATACAATACAAAATCAGTCTCTTTCCTCTGCCCAGAGCCTCAGTACCTGATATCTGAGAAAACGCTGCTTTCTGAGTGAAAAGGCACCAATATACAGTTTTCATAGCTACTGCGTCAGATTCTGGGGCCCTGGACAGAAATACAAAAGCAATACTAGATCATTTTTTTGAGCAAAGAAATTAAACACTGCCAAGGCAAAGGAAAGTTTGATGTGCAACTTTTTTTTATTGCCATAAAACTTAAAGTTGGATTTTTAAATACCCAATAATTCTATATAAATAATGGATATGTGAAATTATATGCATACCATCAGAAGTCTTCTTTTTAGAGATCTGATTATCTAATTTCTAAATTTTAAAATATCTCAAGGCTTCTTATTAGAATATTTGCCATAGTTTAAAAAGGAAGGTTTTTTGTCATTGATAGAATTAAAATGAAATTTGCTCTTGAATCACAGGCCTGATTAAAGAAGATGTTTAGCCTAATGGCATCAGGCTCCTACAGAGAAGAGACTTGTTTTGTTTTGTTTTGGCTGTGCTGGGTCTTTGTTGTGGCATGCAGGATCTTTAGTTGTGGCAGATGGACTCTTAATTTCAGTATGTGGGATCTAGTTCCCTGACCAGGGATCGCACCCAGGCCCCCCTGCAGTGGGAGCTCAAAGTCTTAACCATGGACCCCAGGGAAGTCCTGAGACTTGGCTTTATTATTTAGGCATCTTCAGTGCATCTCCAGGTATGTCAGCTCAAGAAAGGTGCTCTCTAAATATTTATGAAACTGAGTAACGAAGGAAAAATTCATGGTTAGCTGGTTTCTGCAGCACAGACCCCACAGCTTGGGGGAAAGATGCAGATCCTTGCCGCACCACCAGGTGGCGCGTCTGAGATGACAGGTCTGTGAAAGCAGGGCTCAGACGCCACAGTAAGGAGCCCAGGCGGCAGCCGGCACAATCGGTATTCCTCTATGTTTGCCCACCCATTTGTCCTAGTCAGGGGTTACTTGGTTAAATATATCAGAACCCCACTCCACCTAGGCTAAAGGGAAGGGAGGTGATGACACTGGAAGGACTTAGGTTCCTTCACAGACTCAAGGGCGGGGCCAGGAGAGCAGTTAGGAACTGAGGCAACTTCAGACCACCCCCTGCTTCTCGCCCTCCCGCCAAATGATCTGTCTTCTCACGACGCATCTGCTTTTCTCTTTTCTTCTCTCTTTTCTTCACTTTTCTAAAAGTGAAGAAGAAGTGAAATAAAGAAGCTTTATATGCTGTACTGGTTGGGGGGGGGGGGGGGTGCGGGGGTGGGTGTAGTCCTAGACAAGCCTACGTGTCCTACATGAACTCAAAGTCCTGACTGTCACTGCATCCCCAAACAGAGAATCTGGCCAAGGTCAGATCACAGGCTCACCTTTGATCTAAAGAAGTATGGCCCACGGAGTGAGATTATTTCCCCTTCAACTCATTCAGGGGCTATCCCCCCACCCTCCTAAGGACAGCACACTCTGTCCATGAGCCTCCCATGGGGAGATGCTGCTTGTCCATGGGCCTAAAGGGTACACTTCCCTCTGAACTAGTCAACGTTGATGGAATAGTGTTAAAACACCAAGGAAAAGGATTCAGGAATTCTAAATGTCTCCAATGGAAGCCCCTGTATTTAACATCACAAGGGTGACTCAAAAATTTATTCCTGCAAGCAGATGGTTCAGTCGATGCTAATTTTGCAGTGTAAAACTGAATTGCATATGAACATATTTGGCAATATCTGTAAGCATGTTTCAAGTTGCCTGTGACTCTGTATCTCTTGTGCAAATTCCATTTCTGGATGTGATCACACATCCAGAATGTGTGATCACAAAATTACCACTTCGAAAGGAGTGTGAGTCTCTTCTCGGGTGGGAAGTCTTGAGTGAGTAAGCAACAGTTGGAAAATATGTGAAGAGCAGCCAAGCCAGACAGAACAGATCTTTGATGGCAGTTTGATGAGATTCAGGTTCAAGGTGATGGCATGTTTGGTTAACACTGAAGCGGTCCTGTACTAAAATCCTCCTCTGTGTGGTTATGCACAAATATTATGATGAACCCCAGGAAAGTAGAGCACGCAGGAGTCATAAATCACTGTCACTCAATTTGACGATCATACTAATCCAATGACAATGACAAAGATCATTGAAAATTTGACCCAGGTGAACATTCAAGTATAAAATAAAGGCCAAATTTCTGTAGCCCATCTTATAGCCCAGACTTTGTGCCAGTGGTATGCTGTCTTATGATCACATTTCTGTATGAATGATGTTTCAAGGCAGGATTTTGCAAGTCCTTCATCACCAAACCCAGGGATAGTGTACCATCACAAGATTCAAATGCCAGTAGTAAAGTAGTTTGCAATCATCAAAAATCGTGAGCTATAATGTCTATAAAATCTTGTTTCATTAATCACCCAGTAAGGCATAATATTGGGCTTCCCAGGTGGCTCAGATGGTAAAGAATCTGCCTACAATGCAGGAGACCCGGGTTCGGTCCCTGAGTCAGGAAGATTCCCTGGAGAAGGGAGTGGCTACCCACTCCAGTATTCTTGCCTGGAAAATTCCATGGGCAGAGGATCCTGATGGGCTACAGTCCATGGGGTCGCAGAGTTGGACACAACTGAGCAACTTTCACTTTCAAGGCATAATGAGTAACAACTTTTGAGACATCTCAATGATTTTATTTATTTAATAAACATTTGTATTTCTCAGCATTTATAAAGCAATAACAATATTCAAACAGCCTTATTAATGGGTAGTATTATTAATCCTATTTAGCAGATGAGGAAACTGAAGATGAATGGATGGATGGGCAGCCTCTATCTCTCTGCTCTATCCACTCACCCTGTCATGAAATGCTATGTTGGAAAACCCACTCCAGCAGAGAGGGATAGATAGAAAAAGTGAATTAAGGAGATGGGATAGAGACAGATGTCCTAGATTATGATGGCAGTCCTGGAAGTCATGGCAGCAGCGTTAGAGTGAAGCTCCCATCCAAGCTGGGGACGTATTTCGTTTCCCACTATAGACAGTGGTTCTTTGGAAGGAGCTGAAGGTCCAGCAAGAGCATTCTCGGATGATGGATCACAGCACTGTCTTCACACAGGCTCTCCTTCAGTTCCTCCACTTTATCGTTCATTTGTTCAGCCAGCAGATTTTGATCATCTACTGTGTGCCAGGAGTTGGGCTCTTAGAGATTAAAACGTGATCTAGACTGCCCTCAGAGTGTTCATAGTTTTTAAAAGAAGAAGGATACAATATAGCGCAGGAAGTGCTACTGGCACGTTACGGAGGTCTGACTCTTAAGGAGCAGATCCTCAAGGCTGAGACACTCACAAAGTGTGTGTACATCTGTCACAGACCAAGAGCTGAGACTGGAGATAAACAATATTTATTATGAGCTTTGGTTTTTCCACAGTTATTAGATCACTGGCTTTTCCAAACAATTTTTATGACTCTGAAAACAAATTTTAAAGGCATTCTAGCCAGCATGCCTGGTTTAATTCTTGTCTCATTTGTGTTCTGACTCTTCAGATAAGCCTTAGCAATATTGCATTCACATTTAGCTAACTAAAAATCATTTGCCGAAATCCAGGTCTCTTTATGCGAGAAGTACTCATGATTATGTCAGTGCCTCCTATTCTTGGTTGTTTATATGTTTATCTGATGCCCTTTATCCTCCATATATAGAGCTATTTACTTTGCTGTCATTTCAATGTCTCTGGAGATATTTTTTATCTCCAGCTCTTTATCAGTAGGCAAGTGCCTGCCTGGCATAAACCTTTCTGTATAGCCTCATATAACTACTTAGCTCTGGAATCTTAAGTAACATTTATAACTCCTTTGCCCCTGGTAGAATTTTTCCAGTAATTGAAAGGAATGATTTCTCCATCCTCATCTTGTTTCAGATCCATACTCTAGACCCAATTCACGGTTTATCATTTGGCTTATTTGACTGTTTCTAAGACTAAAGGCCAATGCTACACCTGATAATGTTTTAATCCAAACTGGAGAACCTTTCCTAGAGGGAAGCTTTCTCCAAGCCTGTGAGAGGATGGTGTTAGCTCTGTGGAAATACCAGGTAGTGATGGCCGAGACCTTGACTGCAAGCTACTGGTGACAGGAACCTATGCCATCGTCTTATACCATCTGCACCTTGGCCCCGAGACTGGCATGTGGTAGACATGCCACTGTGTACTGAATTGGCTGTAATATGTATACACACACACACACGCCTCACACACACGTATACACACGAGTTAGATTTAGTTTGAAATATCCTCCAAAACAAGATTCCACCTCTGATACAAGAAGAGGATTCCTGTAGCTTCATCATTCTGTTAGATGTCATCAGACACATTCTTGATAGACGGGTTTCTGTTTTTAGGAAGACTTTCTGCTTTGAGATTTTTCTCAAGTTTGAAAGTAAAATATTCACTTCTGTGTCCTGAAGGAAATCAGGCAATCAATAACTAGTTTTTGCCCCTGGGAAAGGTGAAATGCAGCTTTCATATTTGTTAGATAAGCAAAGTCTAGATTTCTCCAAGTCTAATCGGTGAGCTTTTCAATTGAATAATTGCACAACCCTCCTGGGCAGTAAAGAAAATAAGTCACTCTTAGGAAGTACTTAATATTCATAACACTAGTAATAGTACCAAATGGAGAAGGCAGGAAGAGTGCTGGATTGGAGTTTGTTCAAATGCCTGCTCTCAACTGGATATTCCAAGGTCCAGTTTCCCCAAGTCTTTGCCTTCTCCAGAGTCAAGAAGGTGGTGGATGGTCATGAAGTGGAATGATTTTGAAGGCTATTTCTGAATACAGGTGGGAAGAAGGGCCAAGGAGAAGGAGCAAAGGAGACTGGCTCTTTGGGCTGCATGCCTTCCCCACTCACTGACTGATGCTGCCCATGCCTCGCTTGCCCCAGCGCGTATGCCGGCTCCCAGCCACTTCTGACTCCCCACAGCCCCCTCCTGCAGCTCGCCTGCTGCAGGCCTGGCACTCACCGACTTCCTGCTTAGAACACTCTTCCTGTGGTATCCCCAGGCTCGTCTCCTATACTTCACTCGGGTCTCTTTCCAAATGCCGTTTTCCCAGAGAAGACTTCCCTGTCAAAAAAAGAAGAAGAAGCTTGCCCTCTGTTAAAAACAGTGCCCCTCACTGCCTCAAAGCACTTACTCTGCTTTGTCTTCATAGCGCATCACTCCAGATATGTTCTAGCTTGTAAGTTTAGCATCTGTCTCTCTCAGCTAGATGGTGGGGTCTCAGGGAGCTGGGAACTCTTTCATTCACTCCTGAATCCCCAAGGATGTGGATCAGCGCCCAGCATATAGTAGCTGTGCAATTAATTTTTGTTAAATAAATGAATGATGCTTGCTTTGTGCCAAATGCAGAGACCCCAGTTTCCATTTAATATCTTCTAGAACCCCCACAAGAATTGGCAGGAGAGATCTTGTTATCATTATCCCTATTTGGGGCTTGAAGAACTCAAAGAAATTAACAAATTGCCTAAGACTGTCTAGCAAGCAGGTGACTGATGAGGCTATGAGCCCAGGACTGTCTCAGTCTGTGCCCTTAACCAGTTGACCTCTTTGGATGAAATGATTACACAAATTCAGTCAGCCTTGATGTACTACAAAACTCCTGTTGACCTGTATATATCAGTAGAACTTTGCCTGGTCCCCATTGGTGAAAATGCCACCTAAGTAAGACAGAAAACCACATCTGGCTGCTACTGGCAGATTCTGTCAGGGCTGTAATGGAGTTCCTTTCCTCTCTGGAACCTGGAACCCCACCTTCTTTTCAGGAAGAGAGCTATCAAGGAAAAGTTTTGGTGAATTTTCTCTAATCTGAAAATAAAGGGCAGAAAAGCAACCTTTTTGGTAACTGCAAGAGGACTGATGGGGGAAATGTTTAAAATGACAGGTTTGTTTCCAATGCCAGGAGAAGGCTGATGATTCCAGCATTACTGAGGGCAGGTGATTGGCACTGGGGATGAAATGCCAAACAATCAGATTATCATGCTAGAAAGCCTGTGAGTGCCTGATCTGTGGAAGCAAGTGAGGAGATTAGAGAGCTCGGACTGGTCCTGAGAACATAGTGGCATAGTTTTGGTGTTTGTTCTAGCGACTATATTATTAATTCTTGCTGTCTAGTGGCAGGCACCACGCAGTACACACTTAAACACAATGTCTCCTTAAACCCTCAGTGAAGCGGGAACTTGACCGTCAGTGTGTCCATCATTTAGTAACACCAACAGTTGCTCATAGTATTAAACAATGAGTATGTAGTAGTCACTGAACACTGTCCATCTGACCTCTGGAGTCAGATTCCAAGAGCTTCTGAATTTCTCCCCTGGAGAATATATCTGGTTTCTGTGATATATGTAGAAGCACAAAGCTTAGGTGAAGTCAGATGTGGTGTCAAGGGCTCAGATTGACTCAGCAGAGTGGAGATAAGAGGGCCTTGCATCAGATGTTCAAGCTGGATTTAGAAAAGGCAAAGGAACCAGACCAGACATCAAATTGCCAACATCCACTGGATCATAGAAAAGGCAAGAGAACTCCAGAAAAACATCTGCCTCACTGACTATGCCAAAGCCTTTGACTATGTGGATCACAACAAACTGTGGAAAATTCTTAAAAAGATGGGAATACCAGACCAACTTACCTGCCTCCCGAGAAACCTTTATGCAGGTCAAGAAGCAACAGTTAGAACCAGACATGGAAAAACAGACTGATTCCAAATTGGGAAAGGAGTGTGTCAAGGCTATATATTGTCATCCTGTTTATTTAACTTATATGCAGAGTACATCATGTAAAATGTTGAGCTGGATGAATCACAAGCTGGAATCAAGACTTCCGGGAGAAATATCAATAACCTCAGATATGCAGATGACACCACCCTTATGGCAGAAAGCAAAGAGGAACTAAAGAGTCTCTTGATGAAGGTGAAAGAGGAGAATGAAAAAACTGGCTTAAAGCGCAACATTCAGAAAACTAAGATCATGGCATCCGGTTCCATCACTTCATGGCATATAGATGGGGAAACAATGGAATCAGTGAAAGACTTTATTTTCTTGGGCTCCAAAATAACTGACGGTGACTACAGCCATGAAGTAAAAAGATGCTTGCTCCTTGGAAGAAAAGCTATGACAAACCTAGGCAGTGTATTAAAAAGCAGAGACATTACTTTGGACATTACTTTGGAGTTTCAGCTTCAACATCAGTCCTCCCAATGAAAATTCAGGACTGATTTCCTTTAGGATGGACTGGTTGGATCTCCTTGCAGTCCAAGGGATTCTCAAGAGTCTTCTCAAACACCACAGTTCGAAAGCATCAGTTCTTTGATGCTCAGCCTTCTTTATGGTCCAATTCTCACATCCATGCCTGACTACTGGAAAAACCATAGCTTTGACTATACAGACCTTTGTTAGCAAAACTCTGTTAGCCTTTGCCCTGCTTCATTTTGTACTCCAAGGCCAAACTTTTCTGTTATTCCAGGTATCTCTTGACTTCCTACTTTTGCATTTCAGTTCCCTTTGACGAAAAGGACATCTTTTTAAGAGGGGCCTGGAAAAGCATATTAGAACCCCCTAAGACTGGGTCCATGCCCGTCTGAGTAGGGTCACAATGTTTACAAAGACCAACAGTGACTTTCTTGTAATAAAATAAATGAGAGACATAAGGGTGCCCCTCCCCCCTGCTTTTTTTTAATGAAGGAGAGAGGGGTGGGTAATCAAACTCTGCTGAGACGAAAGTCCTAACAGCCAGAGCGCCGCGTTCAATTCTCTTTGAGGCCAGCAGAGGGAGCTATTGCCACGCACATGGGATGGTTCATGTCCAGCCCGTCTAAGCTTCAAGTTTAGTCTTCCCAGAAAAAGATTTGATACAGTGAGGACTGTTTAGGTTAAGAGAAAAAGCACTAGACTCAGAATCAGGAGGTTTAAGTTTCAACATCCCCGGTGCCCCTTGGCAAGTCACGCTCTGTGAATCAGTTAGAGGTATATCGAATGAGGGGTGGGCTGGATAGCAACATTTTCCATTCCTGAGTACTTCCTTTACGCCAGACCCCTGCCAGACCCTTCCATCAACAGGGGTTCAAATCCTGCCTCTAAAGCACATATAGTATCTGGCTGATTTGGGGAAAGTTATTTAATCTCTTTAAACCTCAGTTTCCTTACTTACAAATTAGAAATAGCAAATCCTCTTGGGCTTATTTTAAGGATTAAATTAAGTAAGCATATATAAAGCACTAAAGAGCCACTTGATGAAAGTGAAAGAGGAAAGTGAAAAAGTTGGCTTAAAACTCAACATTTAGAAAACTAAGATCTTGGCATCGGGTCCCATCACTTCATGGAAAATAGATGGGGAAACAATGGAAACAGTGACAGACTTTATTTGGGGGGTTCCAAAATCACTGCAGATGGTGACTGCAGCCTTGAAATTAAAAGACACTTGCTCCTTGGAAGAAAAGCTATGACCAACCTAGATAGCATATTGCAAAGCAGAGACATTACTTTGCCAACAAAGGTCCATCTAGTCAAATCTATGGTTTTTCCAGTGGTCATGTATGGATGTAAGAGTTGGACTATAAAGAAAGCTGAGCACCGAAGAATTGATGCTTTTGAACTGTGGTGTTGGTGAAGACTCTTGAGAGTCCCTTGGACTGCAAGGAGATCAAACCAGTCCATCCTAAAGGAAATCAGTCCTGAATATTCATTTGAAGGACTGATGCTGAAGCTGAAACTCCAATACTTTGGCCACCTGATGTGAAGAACTGACTCGTTGGAAAAGACCCTGATGCTGGGAAAGATTGAGGGCAGGAGGAGAAGGGGACGACAGAGGATGAGATGGCTGGATGGCATCACCGACTGGATGGACATGAGTTTGAGCAGGCTCCGGGAGTTGGTGATGGACAGGGAAACCTGGCGTGCTGCAGTTCATGGAGTCGCAAAGAGTCAGACATGACTGAGAGACTGAACTAAACTGATATAAAGCACTTAGCACAGCATCTGGCACACACCTGTCAATAAATGGCAACTCCCATGGTTTACTAATTTCATTTCATCTTCACAGCAATCCTGCCAGGTAGTTAGTACGTTTTTTTTGTTTGTTTCTAAGTGAGGAAACGGGCTCAGAGAGGTTCAGAATGTAGCTATGTGACCCAGTTTAAAAGTAGCATTGCCTGGATCTGAATCCAGCTATGCTCTTTCTACTACAGTATGCCAAGCATTCTCAGATACTACACACTGTATTTCTTCTGGTCCATCTTTTGGAGGATAATTCAACAGTGGAAATAACCCACTTGGAAGCAGAGACAGGCTGGCATTCACAAGATATCCAAAGCTAAGCAAGCCTCCTCGCCTAGGATCAGACAAGCTTGCAATGGAAGGATTGGTGCTAAAACTTGCAGTTCATCATCAGCTGCTGTAAATGTGAGCTCTTAGGCGCTCTTTCTTGTTTTGGCCCACTTTCTTTCCACCCTTCCATGTCTGTGTTGAAACTAACTTTTAAAGAGGATATATGCTATGCTTAGTCATTCAGTCGTGTCTGGCTGGCTCTTTGCGGCCCCGTGGACTGTAACCTGCCAGGCTCCTCTGTCCTTGGGGACTGTCCAGGCAAGAATACTGGAGTGGAGAACCATGCACTCCTCCAGGGGATCTTCCCAACTCAGGGATTGAACCCAGGTCTCCCACACTATGGGCAAATTCTTAACTGTCTGAGCCACCAGCCACCTTTTTTTCTAAAGATCTCCAAAGGAGCTGTGTTAAATCAAGGGCTATTGGATAAATCTGACCAAGTGCCACTCAGAAAGTTTCTGCTCCACCACTGGACTTGCCACTGAGTTAGATGGAATCTCACACATGGGCGGGAACCCCCACTGCTGGAGGGAGTCATGCCTGAGTCCTCACCTCGGGAACAACCAAGGCCACTGTGTCTGCTGCCATGTTCCAAACTCTCTGCTCAACACCCAGCATGTATTGTTTTCAATTCTCCCAGCAACCAATGCAGCAGTGTTCATATTCTCTTCCCTGTTTGACAGTTGAGGAAACAGGAGCCGGGAGAAGTGGTGAGCCCCATGATTCAGTTGGGGATCGGAATTCAGTATTGCTGGGCTCCATAACCCACTGCGCCTCCACCACTCAATTTCACGTCCTGACTTAACTTTGAAGGCGGATTCTATTCTATACCTTCAGCTACCATATTCTTTTGGACAGCCCTTGGCTTGCATATGGTTCAGTTTGGTTTGTTTTTTTGCAATCAGCATACATTCTCACTGCCTCCTCCACCCCGCTTTATGCTTTCTAGTAGAAGCCTGGGGTGCATTTCTTTGTGTTCTCTTGCTCCAGAGTCCTGGATCACATTTGCACTCTGGATGCCATGAGATGCATTCACTGGATTTAGAAAGTGAATGTCATTCTTCCCACCACCCACCCCCATGGTGACAAAAGAGGCACGGGCTGCAAAGAGAAGTTTCTGCAGCAGTCTCCATGCCCACCCAGTGGTCAAGGCTGAGATGGATCGGGGAGGTTGCAAAGAGTTCTCTGCAGATCCTTGTCCTCTGGGTGGTGGCAGCAGCTCTCTGAAGCTGCACCACAGCTATGGCAGCTAGGAGCAGACAACCAGTCTTTCCAGTAATTTCATAAGAACCTAAATCTCTACTGGCTTCCCTGGCGGCTCAGATTGTAAAGAATCTGCCTACAATGTAGGAGACCTGGGTTCAACTCTTGGGTCAGGAAGATCCCCTGGAGAATCCCTAGGTCTGGAAGATCCACTGGAGAAGGGCATGGCTACCCACTCCAGTATTCTTGCCTGGAGAATTCCATGGATGGTGGAGCCTGATGGGCTACAGTCCATTGGGTTGCAAAGAGTCACACAGGACTGAGCAACTAATACTTTCACTTTCAAATCTCTTCTTGAAATACTTCAAGTTATTTTTCATTTCTACTCTGTACCTAGACCAGTATTACTCTTGGTTAGCTTCTTCTACATCCTTTTTTTCTTCTAAATGCTCCCTAAATATAAATATACTCTTAGATTCCAGACCCACTCTTCTTTTTTTAATATAAATTTATTTACTTTAATTGGAGGCTAATTACTTTACAATATTGTAGTGGTTTTGCCATACATTGACATAAATCTCCCACGGGTGTTAATGTGTTCCCCATCCTGAACCCCGCTCCCACCTCTCTCCCCATCTCATCCCTCTGGGTCATCCCAGCACACCAGCCCCGAGCACCCTGTATCATGCATCGAACCTGGACTGGAGATTCATTTCACATATGATAATATATATGTTTCAATGCCAATCTCCCAAATCATCCCACCCTTGCCCTCTCCCACAGAGTCCAAAAGACTGTTCTATACATCTGTGTCTCTTTTGCTGTCTCACATACAGGGTTATCGTTACCATCTTTCTAAATTCCATATATATGTGTTAGTATACTGCATTGGCGGAGAAGGCAATGGCACCCCACTCCAGTACTCTTGCCTGGAAAATCCCATGGATGGAGGAGCCTGGTGGGCTGCAGTCCATGGGGTCTCTAAGAGTTGGACACGACTGAGCGACTTCACTTTGACTTTTCACTTTCATGCATTGGAGAAGGAAATGGCAACCCACTCCAGTGTTCTTGCCTAGAGAATCCTAGGCACGGGGCAGCCTGGTGGGCTGCCGTCTCTGGGGTCGCACAGAGTTGGACACGACTGAGGTGACTTAGCAGCATACTGTATTGGTGTTTTTCTTTCTGGCTTACTTCACTCTGTACAATAGGCTCCAGTTTCATCCACCTCATTAGAACTGATTCAAATGTATCTTTTTAATGGCTGAGTAATACTCCATTGTGTATATGTACCACAGCTTTCTTATCCATTTGTCTGCTGATGGGCATCTAGGTTACTTCCATGTCCTGGCTATTGTAAACAGTGCTGCAATGAACATTGGGGTACAAGTGTCTCTTTCAATTCTGGTTTCCTTGGTGTGTATGCCCAGCAGTGGGATTGCTGGGTCGTATGGCAGTTCTATTTCCAGTTTTTTAAGGAATCTCCACACTGTTCTCCATAGTGGCTGTACTAGTTTGCTTTCCCACCAACAGTGTAAGAGGGTTCCCTTTTCTCCACACCCTCTCCAGTATTTATTGTTTGTAGACTTTTTGATAGCAGCCATTCTGACTGGCATGAGATGGTACCTCACTGTGGTTTTGATTTGCATTTCTCTGATAATGAGTGATGGTGAGCATCTTTTCATGTGTTTGTTAGCCTTCTGTATGTCTTCTTTGGAGAAATGTCTGTTTAGTTCTTTGGCCCATTTTTTGATTGGGTCGTTTATTTTTCTGGAATTGAGCTGCAGGAGTTGCTTGTATATTTTTGAGATTAGTTCTTTGTCAGTTGCTTCATTTGCTATTATTTTCTCCCATTCTGAAGGCTGTCTTTTCACCTTGCTTATAGTTTCCTTTGTTGTGCAGAAGCTTTTAAGTTTAATTAGGTCCCATTTGTTTATTTTTGCTTTTATTTCCAATATTCTGAGAGGTGCAGACCCAGCCTTCATATCTTCTTACTTAAGACACTTCCTAAGAGAGCCCCTGTATTGATAATCTTCAGTGATAATCTATATTTTGATGAAGCTCAGTTCAACATTTCCAGCTGAACCTGAGCTGTGAGCTCCAGTACACACAGCCAGCTCTGCACTGGACATATAAGCCAGCCTAAAATGTAGTGGTGTAAAACAACTGCTTTATGATGCTCACAGATTTTGTGGGTCAGGATTTCAAAGGTGATACCACAGGAATAGCTGATCTGTAATGCAGTATGTCAGGGACCTCTACTGGGAAGAGTCAAGGTTGGGACAGCTTGTCAGTTTGGACATGGAATTATCCAGATATGTTTGCACTCGCATATCTGGTGGTTGATGTTCCTGTTGGCTGGGACCTCAGCTGGGCTGTTGTCTAGATGACCAGCACAGGGCATCTCCATGTGGTCTTTCTAGCTGGTACCAGTTGGACTTCCTTTCAATATGGCAGCTGGGTCCTGCGAGTAAGCACCCCAAGACAGCAAGGCACAAAATGCATGAAATTTTTATGATGCAGCCTTAGAAGTCACTTAGTGTCAATTCTGTCATATTCTGTTGGTCTTGGCAGTCACAAAGGCCCACCCATATTTAGGGAGAAGGAACATAGACTCTCAGTGGTGGACATATTAGAGTCACATTGTTATAAGAGCATGTGGTGCATGAGATAAGGTTGGGATAATCTCTGGAAATACGATCTACCTCACAACAGAAACTTAGTGTGTTCAAAACCAAAATCACCATCTTTCCTGCCCTTCACACCTGCCTGCTCTTTATTATTTATCTTAGTGGATGACACTACTGTCCCTCAGTTGCTTAAACCAGAAACTTGGGAGTCATTCTAGAATCATACCCTACCCAGCAGATATATCCCTCAGCTAAGCCTGCTTGATTTGTTTCCCAGTTCTTCCACTCTTGCCTTCTCAGAACCCATCTCCTCCTTTTATCCCTACAGCCTCAGTTCTGGGCATAAGATTAGGCCCCGTCTTTCTCCTTGTTCTGGAGAAGGAAACAGCAACCCACCCCAGTATTCCTGCCTGAAAAATCCCATGGACAGAGGAGTCCATGGGGGTGGCAAAGAGACATGACTGAAGCGACTTAACACTTCATACTCTCTCTCCTTGTTCAGCTTGCCCCTCTCCACCAACCTCCAAACTCAAACCCATGCCCTGAAGTGCTGTCAAGATCTTTCTAAAATTCAGATCTGATCTGAATTTTGCAGATACCCTTCTGCTGCAAACTCTTCCCTGGCTCCTTGGATTCCTGAATTAGCTGTGCCAAACCTTCTGCACCGGCTCCTTCTGCACCTCCACACACCCTGATCACCCTGGCAGAGCCATCTCTGCCCTCCACTGACAGCATTTCCAGCTGCCTCCACCCCACGTTCTCCGAGGACTCTTCCCCTGCTGCAGCACCCTCCTGTGTGGTGCTCCCCCAACTTTCCTTTGTCCACCTCCTCCCTGTCCTTCAAGACTCAGCTAAGTAACCCCCTCCCCCAGGAAGCCTTCCCAGCATTTCTTCCCCCAGGCTGAGTAGGGAGAGCCTACTTTTTGGTTTTTGCTCACTTTATATTTGACCAAACCATTAGTTCCCTTGGATGTTAGCTGCCTTCCAATTCTGATCCCTCTGAGGAAATTATACGAAGGAAGGAATCTCAGTGATCACGTAGGCTGCTTCTCCTCTGAAGCAGGCCTCTCACAGTCTGCATCCTTAGCGCCTCAGTGCCTGATACAGAGTAGGTATCGGCTGTCTCATTAAACAAATGTCCAAACTTTTCTACCCAAAGCTGGATGTTATAGTTTTGGAAACCATGGCAGTTGTCAATCTGATTGGAGTCTAGAAGGAAGCAGGTTGAGAACTTTCCCTTTGGACGTCTGGGAAGACATACCCCTCTCCACCAGGGATAAAGGAGAGAAGCAGATTTTTTGGCCTTTCAAAGGTTTTCAGTTTTCCCTTACTGGTTTTTCCAATGAAAACATAATTCCTGAACAATGCAGCCATTTACTTTCTTCCTTCTTTCCAGTTTTGTCTTATTTTATATCTTCTGCCTAAAACAAGGAAAAAAAGAAAAAATGACAGGCCTTACGGTATCAACTGCAGGCATCCAAACTAAATAAGATCTTATTTTCTCTCCTCTTCTCGAGAGTATTTAATTTCTTCTTTTATTTTATATGTTCCAAGGCAGTATTTTATATGTTCCAAGAAAACCATAGCATTTCTTCAAGATAAATGTAGATGTTTTCATATTTTATGAACTAGTCATCTAACATCCCTGATAGATAAAACTTTCATAAGCTTTAAAATTGCACATCTAGGTCTTTAATCTAAAAATGTTCCTGGCAGAACTCAAGGTATTTTATATAGTAATGTGATGGTTTTTGCCCTCCAGAGTGAAGAAGAGACTAAATGTGAGAAATCGAAGGGAAATGGTGGCAAGGTGAAAGCTACCACTTACTTTCCTCTTCTATATAGAAAAAAAAAAAAGCAAGGATCATTTCTGTTGTGACCACCAGCATTTATCAGGTTGCCTGCTGTCACTGCAGTGATGTATAGGGTTCTAAAAGGAGAATCCTCAGAAAATGCTTAGACCACTTTCTCCAGTAGGATGAAGTAAGGGCTGACATCTCTGCTATCTGATGCTGAGTTCCAACTATGCTTTAAATAAGATGTGTAAAAATAATGTTTAATTCTTCTGAGCAGGGAAGGAAAGAACAAGAAGTATAATAGTAGCTTTTAAAAAAATGTTAATAACTGAACCTTTGTAATACAAAAATAACACTAGCACACTGTAGAAATTTTAGAATTTATTAATAACAACAAACAAAAATCTTTACTAATCTCACCACTCAGAGATAATTATTGTTAATATTTTAGTGCATATTCTGTCAGTCTCTGTCCCTCTGTCTCTCCCACCTTGCCATCTCCCCTCTCTCTCTGTCTCCCTAAAGAGTGTGTATGTGCAGAAATCTATATAAACATGGATACAGTTACATGTGTTAACAAAATAAGCTCATACCCTACATATTGCTTTATAACCTGGATTTTAACCTATTTTTGGTAAACCCTTTTCTATAATTACATTTAATGAAAATGTAGTATTGAGAAAAGGTAGAGGATCTAGCCAGTTTTCTCTTGTTGTGCAATGGTGACATAATGATAGAATTTCCAGCATCAGTGACAGGCCCAGAAGGAAGCTACTCTGGGTGGAGTTGGGAGGAGACTAGCAGCTCAGTGGTACAAAAATCTAGTCCTTTCTGCTCAGCCTGGACTCCCCAAGCGGGTGTTTCTTTGTCAGAGCTCTTGCTTATGCTGATGGAGCCTTGGTCAGGTTGACATCACCGTCTGACAGCTCCCCATCCAACCCTGCTTTCTCCCTTTTCCTTTCACAGGCCTTCCTCTGTCCTAAATCTTTGCCCTCCTAACTCTGCCTCAGCATCCTCTTCTTGAGAACCACTGAGACGTTCCCTCTTTTGAGTTCCAAGAGAGTTCATATTCTCATTTCACTTATGCATAGGATTCCCAAATAAAATACAGGACACCCACTTAAATGCGAATTTCAGATAAGGAACAAATAATTTTTTAAGTATAAGTATGTCATGCAACATCTGGAACATACTTATACTAACAGAAATCATTCCTTGCTTGTCTAAAATTCACATTTAACTGAAAATCTGTTTGGTTTTTTTAATTTGCTTAATCTAGGAAATTCCTTCTAGAATCATCTTTGTGCTTAACTTGCTTCGTCAAGTATATCATAAGATTCCTGTGAGTATGGACCCCAGGTCTTAGAATTATTTGTTTCCCCAGAGGCTCTTCATGGGGCAGAATTTCTCACTGGGGGGTCCTTGAACAGATCCAGGAGGCCCACACACCTCCCTTAAGATGAAAACAATGTTTGTGTCATGTAGACAAAAATTCACATGTACCATTGTTTATGATTCCCTCAGTACTCCCTGGTTCCCACAAAACCCTATGGAGCCTCCTCAGGGGGAGAAAAAGTACTCCTCTTCCTATTTTACAGGTTAAAAATAAATTAATTAATTAATTAAACTTAAAAAATTTTTTTAAAATTAGATGGAAGATATGCATAGTATCATATAGAAGGTGAACCAAGTATTTAGGCATGTTCTTAGGCATTGAAATCCTGCAGTCCTCTCTGTAGGAAGCACATAATGTAATTTTCTCAATTGGAAGTTGCCTATAAGTTAGCTTTTGTGTAGAAACAAGCCTGTTGTGAAACATAAATGACAGAAAATAGTGTTCATTTGTGTGGGAAACCCCCATGGACACTTCCAAGCTGACTGGAGAAAAATGGTGAGTGTTATGGATTAGTTGTGTCCCTTCCAAATTCATGTGTAGAACTCCTAACCCCTCACTGTGATGGGGTTAGGAGATAAGCCCTTGGGAGGTAATTAGTGTTCGATGACCTCATGAGGGTGGGGACCCCGAGATGGGATGAGTGCCTTCATTAGAATAGGAAGAGGCACCAAAGCATTCTCTCTCTCCCCCTTCATCTCTGTCTCTCTCTTCCTCGTTCTTCATACCATATGAGGATAGAGCAAGAAGGTGGTTGTCTGCAAGCCAGGAGAAAGGTCCTCACCAAGAACTGAATCTGCCCACAC
Source organism: Bos javanicus (assembly GCF_032452875.1). Taxonomy (NCBI): domain Eukaryota; kingdom Metazoa; phylum Chordata; class Mammalia; order Artiodactyla; family Bovidae; genus Bos; species Bos javanicus. Next base: position 30,968,955 of record NC_083874.1, on the reverse strand, counting down.
CTTGATCATGGATGTCCCAGACTGTAAGACAATGAGAAAAAAATGCTTGTTATTCAAGTCACGCAGTCTGTGTGTTTTGTTCTAGCAGCCTAAGGTGCTAAGACGGTGAGTTTCTGCTTATCTCTGGGTCTTGACCATCACAAAGTGAAAGTGAAAATGTTAGTCACTCAGTCGTGTCTGACTCTTTATGACCCCATGGACTGTAGCCCGCCAGGCTCCTCTGTCCATGGAATTCTCCAGACAAGTATAGCGCCACCTGGTAAGCCCAGCATTGGAGCATATGACCTCCGTGGGGAGTAAAATAAAGATTAAATAACTAAGTTTAAGATAAGTTTTTTTAAAAATCTGGCTTCCCTTGTAGCTCAAATGGTAAAGAATCTGCCTACAATGCAGGAGACCTGGGTTCGATCCCTGGGCTGGGAAGATCCTGAGTCAAAAGAAGGAAGTGGCAACCCACTCCAGTATTCTTGCCTGGAGAAGCCCATGGACAGAGGAGCTTGGCGGGTTACAGTCCATGGGGTCACAGAGTCAGACATGACTGAGCCACTAACACACGTTAAGTCTAGCCATGTGCAGACTGGGCTATTTGCCAGAAGTCCACTTTAAGGCCAGCTCTGCCTTGGCATCCCTGGGATTTCTTCTAGTTACGCCTCATTTTCTAGATGATAAGAAGTCAGGGGAAGCAGTCCTGCTGGCACAGCCCTGCCACAAAGTTTCAGTCCTGCACGCCAGGACTTAGCCTCATCTGGTCTGTTCAGACTGTCTGACTCTGCTGTCGGCATTACTGCAGAAAAAGAGAATTTCTTCCTTCCTTATAAATACAAAGTGCCCCATTAAAAAAATAGCTTCAATAGACAAAAGCATGAACTCATAAAACATAAAGTGGGAGATGACTATTTACATTGCAAAAGGATTCTTTGTTTATATCACTCCCTGCCAGAAAATCTTCCAAGTGCCCCGGCTCTTGATACAAACCCTCTTTATCTGGCATTAGGGCCTTCGCAATCAGTTTTCTTCAGGACTCCCACCTCCCAAGTGCCCAGTATCCTGTATTCAAACTACAGTCCATTGCTAATTTTATTCTTTAGAAATACCACAAACATTTTTGCCTTTGTTCATGCTGCTTTCTATGTCTTATCTCCTTTTGTTTGCTCCAAGAAGAACACTCCCCCTCACCCTTTAAACACAGCTTGGTGTGTGTGTGTGTGTGTGTGTGTAGTAAAGAATTTAGCTTTGTCCAGAGAGGGTCTGAAAGCTTCAGCTTCTCAGAGGCAACCTCTGGGGCCTTGTAAGAGACATATGTGGCATGAGCATCTTTGCTTGCCTGGGGCTTTTAGATCAGGCCACATAGCCTAAGAGTGTGATTTAGGGTGGAGGTTGGCCACACCAGATAGTATTAAGAGTTGGGAGTGATCAGAAAGACCAAAAGGAGAGAGAGTGGAGTTTGTGAGTTAAGTGGTATCAATTGCCTTGGAAACTGAGATCAACCATGTGAGCAACTGACCAATCAGTCAGTCAAGCCTGCCTGATGGAGCCCCAATAAAAGCTCTGCCGAGGCAGTCATCCGCGCCACACATCAGTATTGTCACACATCAGTCCTCAAAGAGTGAGACTGTCTGCAGCTCAACAGGGAGAGAACAATGGCATGGCGCATTTGGTACTTCTAACTCTTCCCTAGTGTTTCTTCCCTTGGCCGATTTTAACGTGCCTTTTCCCATCATAAAGTATAAGCATGAGCACAGCAGCTCTCAGGAGGTCTGTGAAGCCTTCTGGAGAATTATCAAACTCAGAGCAGCTTAGGGAACTCCCTGGACTTACAGTTGTGTCAGAAGTGAGGTCTAGTGTGGATGGCCCTTCTGCTAACTTCAAGGGTGAATAGCTCCCACAGAGTGGGTTCCCCCAAAGAGACTCTCCTGGGGGACTTCCCTGGTGGTCCAGTGGTTAAGAATCCACCTGCCAATGTAAGGGATGAGGGTTCGATCCCTAGTCAGGGAACTAAGATCCCACATGCCATGGGGCACATAACCCTGTGTGCCCCAGTGAAGAGCCCAGGCAACCAAAGAAACAGCCAAACTAAAAACCACACACAACTGGCCTCCAAAGAGACTCTCTTATTCCTCCAAGCTCCTCCTCATGGGCACCACGTTTTTTCATACAGCTTAATGAAGCAATATATTAAACCAGGATTCATGCTTAATTAGTTTCCTATTGCTGCTGCATTGCCACCAATTTAGTAATTTAAAGCAACACTTTTATTGTCTTACAGTTCTGGAGGTCAGAATTCCAAAATAGGTTTCATCATGCTAAAGTCAAGGTGTCAGCAGGGGTGTGTTTCTTCTAGAGGCTATTGAGGAGAATCTGTTCCTTTGTCTTTTCCTGCTTCTGGAGGTTACCTACAATCCTTAGCTTGTGGCTGCTTCCTTCACCTTCAAAGCCAGCAGCATAGCATCTTCCTGTTTCCCGCCTTTTCTCATAACCCTTCCACCCTGTTTTTATAAGGACACTTGTAATTTGGGGGTACCTGCACAGATGATGCAGGATCACCTTCTTATCTCAAGATCCTTAACTCAGTCATATCTGCAATGACCCTTTTGCCATGCAAGGTAACATATTCACAGGTTTGGGGAATTAGAACATTAATGTCTTTGGGGGAGGGACATTACTTTGCCTATAATACTCTTGATTTGTTTTACCCAAAATTCATCTCAAAGTTTAAGTATCATAAATCCCCTACTTGTATTGATTTTTGTTATTAATGCAAGGATTATAACGATTGACTTCAGAATTATAGCTGGGATCCCTTACTGTCTTGATAATGGCAGATATATTTATTGGTGATTAATAATAATAACTATAGGGTCACTGTGAAGGTCAGCTGAAACAATTCATGTAAACCACTGAAAACAGAGTCTGGTGCAGAGAAACTATACAAATAATGTTGTTTCATTGCTATTATTATTGCTGTTATTGTTATTATTACTATTATGTATATATCTGATCTGTGACAACGGGACACACTATAGTAAAGGTCAGAATGTCTTTTTGAAAGAGAAGAATTGTTTTCTATTTATGATAGATTTTCAGAGGGTACAAGAAGTGATAAGGGATTTGAGAAGGGAAGAATGACAATAAGCTGGAAGCATTTTATGCAGAAAGAATCTCACCTTTGAATATTTATCCATATGTAACATATATATAGGGCTTCCCAGGCGGTGTAGGGGTAAAGGACCTGCCTGCCAAAGCAGGAGAGCAAAGAGAGGTACATTTGGTACCTGGGTTAGGAAGATCCCCTGGAGGAGGGCATGGCAACCCACTGCAGTATTCTTGCCTGGAAAATTCCATGGATAGAGGAGCCTGGCAGGCTACAGTCAGTCCATGTTGCTGCAAAGAGTAGATCACAATGGGGCAGCTGAGCATACACATTGTATGTGGATTATTTAGGGTACTTTGGAACCAACACTGAAGGAAAAGAGAAGGTGGAGGGACACAGAATGTTACTCGGGGCCTTAGTGAAAGGAGGAGCTTGCCACTCCAGTGTTCTTGCCTGGAGAATCCCAGGGATGGGGGAGCCTGGTGGGCTTCCGTCTATGGGGTTGCACAGAGTTGGACATGACTGAAGTGACTTAGCAGCAGCAGCAGCCCCGCTGGGTGGTCGCGAACACAGGCAGTTCTCGCAGAGCTTCTCAGAAGCTCAGCCAGGACCAGCAGTTACTGTGGACCTCACTGCCTGTTCACAGTCCAGGGGCGGAGTGAGTAAGGATGATGATGTGAAAGTAAATACAATGCACCGGTAATTACTTTTAGGTGCTGCCCTTTCATAAAATCTAATAAAATTGGACTTTAAATGTCTATCTTCATAATGCAGCTGTGATATGTTTGTTCTGGTATTACTTTTTAGTCTGTCTTGAATTTTTTTTAAAAGGTACATTTCAGGGAAACAGTACATTTTTTATTTTAAGTGGAATAGAAAAAAATTGATTTTTTTTTTCCTAAGCCCTAATTGCAAACATGTCAAATAACATGTCACATTTAAAGACTGTCATGGGAGCCTAACAGTGTAATTGTATATGGACAGTGCTATCTAATTTAGCTGGGTTAGTATGATTTACTAGGATGTTTTGCTATTGGTTGCATTATTTAGATCTTTGATAATCTCTTTCTTTTCCTTGGTAATCTAAATCTGAAAATGGTTCTTTTTTGCTCCTCATCGGGAGGTCTTTTTTGTCAGATTATCAGGATGTGCAACAGGAACTGTCTAGAAACAGGAGGTGAAGAAAGGAGAGCCCAAGCAGATTTAGAGTTTATGAAGCAGGAACTGGTGTTCTGGGTGCAGAAATAAATGGCCTAGTCAGAGCTTTCATGGGTTTGTTTGCATGCATTTTGTGGAATTCTGTGGTTGCAGGAAGAAGTCATGGCCCATTTTTTTCCCCCTCATGAAGCCCTTTTCTGTCCCTTTGTTTCTTAATATAATAAAAATTCAGGTCAAAGCACTAGTTTTCCAAACTTAGATGGGGTCGTGTCCTTTTCAACATGATGTGTTTTCAGTAAGAATTGAGAGTGAACTGTTACCAAGTCACTTCTCTGTAGTCTACTAGATAAGTTTCAAAATCCTTGAAGCTGATTAGTGTGAATGTGCCACCGTGTTTATGGGCCTGCTTCCCTGTGAGGAGTCCTCCAGACTCATGAACTAAAAGTATCTTTGCCACAGTTGAGGTGCTCATGAAATGCAGTCATGCTGATGGCTGTGGCTTGGGACTCTTCACAAGAGGTTGTCCACATCCCCTTTTCTCAATTCCAAGCTTCAGTCACATCCAGGATAGGAATGAACTTCAAAATCCACTATCTGAGGAAAAAACAACAGCTTAGTCAAAAGCAGCTGATACTTCGTGAAAAATGCTGTAAAAACATCTCATAAATCATTGGCTTATGATACATACTGTAGCTACTAAGATTCCTTCTTCCATCCTAATTGTGGTGGCCTTTATGTCCTGTGGTCATGTATGGATGTGAGAGTTGGCCTGTGAAGAAGGCTGAGCGCCGAAGAATTGATGCTTTTGAACTGTTGTGTTGGAGAAGACTCTTGAGAGTCCCTTGGACTGCAAGGAGATCCAACCAGTCCATTCTGAAGGAGATCAGCCCTGGGATTTCTTTGGAAGGAAGGATGCTAAAGCTGAAACTCCAGTACTTTGGCCACTTCATGTGAAGAGTTGACTCATGGGAAAAGACTCTGATGCTGGGAGGGATTGGGGGCAGGAGGAGAAGGGGACAATAGAGAATGAGACAGCTGGATGGCATCACTGACTCGATGGACGTGAGTCTGAGTGAACTCCGGGAGTTGGTGATGGACAGGGAGGCCTGGCGTGCTGCGATTCATGGGGTTGCAAAGATTCGGACACGACTGAGTGACTGATCTGATCTGATCTGACGACTAGAAAGTGTAACATTGTCCACAAATGTTTTCTCATGATGATTCCTAAACTGGAAACTGGCTCTTATGGTAGCTAGATTGTTACAGCTGCAACAGCTTGAAAAGGTGTTGGTTTCTTTTTCTGAAAGAGAAAAAGTGGTTTCTGAAAGGAAGTCCCTGAGAAAATTGGGTAATATGGTTCTGGACATCATGTAGCTCTCATCCTAAAGGAGAAAAAGTAGAATACAATACAATTAATTGAAAAAGTGGAGCCAGTCTGTACTTTATCTCAGGACAGTTTTTCAAAACAACCGTATGTCAAGACTGCGAGACTTGGACTACTCGATCATTGGAATCCTTCCTCAGGGTTGTTTATGCAACTTCCGGAGGTGAAGTAACATCTCCCCCCAGGCAACGAGCAGGCTTGCTTGCTGCTCATCATAAAGAGGTAGATTTCCAGCTCCGGTGTTCCTCAGCTGCAGTACAAACCAAACCCAGTGTTGCCTCCGCTGGGCCTACACATTGCCCTCGTGAGACTTGCAAACAAGAGGAACTAATGCAAATACACTGATGCTCCTGTTGCTCACTGGGCCACGAGTAACAGTGCTTTGTCTCTGACCCAAGTTTTGTGTCCTCTGCCAGCATTCGTGAAACAATAACAGGATAATTTAGAGCTTCTAAGCAGGGTAAAAAATCTCAAGCCTAACAACCCTCGGTTAGATTATAGCTCAACTGGTAGTTTTGAAAATAAACAAAGGTATTATTATAGGTTAACTCCATGCATTTGAAGTACAGTGGACTTCAATCAGAATGTTGCTTTTTCAGTGGAAAGAAAACAGGATTATTCTAGTTAAGCTGGTTATGTACAAGTCAGTTATGACAGCACCTACCATGTGAATAAATTTTAAGAAAAGTAAATGAGTGAAACCTGGTTGTTGCTGCTGTTGTTTAGTCACTACGTCACTAAGGAGGAAATATTTTATGTTCATAAAATGCTGTAAGTAGTTGAAAAGAAGCAAAAAAAATCCCTTTTTATTTTCCTCATAGTTTAGTTTTATTTTATTCAGTCAGTGGAAAACTGTGATTTTAAATAGAGAAAATGTTACTGGTGGTTGACTCCTGCATTTGCATTGTCACCTGTGACTCTTCTGTGAGTTCATGGACGATAGCCCACCAGACTCCTCTGTCCATGGGATCATCCTGGCAAGAATACTGGAGTGTGTAGCCATTTCCTTCTTCAGAGGATCTTCCCGACCCAGGGATCAAACCTGCATCTCCTGAATTGGCAGGCAGATTCTTTACCTCTGCGCCACATGGGAAGCCCCGAAGCTGTTTACATACTATAAACAATGATCATCATGAAAGGGGCGGTAACTGTATAACTGATACATAAAGTAAGAGTTGTGACTATGAACTATATAAAAGAAAATTGAATGTATTCTCCTATCCCTGTAGTAGTCATATAATAATAGATGATTCTTTATATTTTTCTAGGAGAACTAGGCAGCCATATACTAAGATTTTCAGGAGTATTAAGAATCCACTCATGCCATGGGTCACTTGCTTGATCATCTCCATTTGATTCCTACTAGATATTTCTCTCTCTCTCTCTCACACACACACACAATACACACAAAAAGTTTTGACAATGTAAATTCAGGAGTCAACCACCAAACATTTCCTCTATTTAAAATCACCAGTTTTTCATTGAATAAAATGAAACTAAACTATGAGGAAAATAAAAAGGGATTTTTTGCTTCTTTCCAACTACTTACAGCATTTTATGAACATAAAATATTTCCTCCTTCTACTGAAAGTATCCGTCACTTCTGGATGCCATCAACACTCTTCACCATGAAATTGTACACATTTAACTTGATTTGTATAATATCAAAATTATAAATTTTAGGTATTAATTGCAAATGTTTTATGTACAAATTGTAGAAAAGAAAGACCATCCAGAAGAGTTCAAAGAGGGAAATTCAAATTATCAACGATGTCCAACAACTAGAATGTCACTGAAACTTTGCTACGTATTTAGGTTGTTTCTAGCTATTTGCCATTGTTTAAAAAGTTGCATATTAAAGTAGCAGTATAACAAATAAACCCCTTAAGTCTCAACAGATTTCACACAATAGTGCTTATTTATTGCTCATGTACAGTGCAAACCAGTGTTTCTGTTACCAGGTAGCTTTCCTTCAAATGGTGATTCAGGAATGAAATATCCTTCCATATTATGGCTCCATCATCTTTAACATGATGCTTCCAAGGTCATCATGGAAAGGAAAAGAGCATAATTACCGGTGAGACTGAAAGTGACGCACATCACACATCACTTCTGTTCACATTCCACTGGGTAGAACTCAAACGTCCATCTCTAACCACAAGAGAATCTGGGAGATGTTTTTTAGCTGTGTGCCCTAGAAAATGAGGAGAGGGGATTGGGGGTTAGTTAATAGTTCCTGCTATATAGTATTTAAAGATAATCCTTGTGAGTAAATCTTCTCACATTCATGATTATTTTTAAGAGAAACTTCCAGAAATGAAAATAATTTTATTGTTTTATAAGGATTTGTACACATGGCAGACTTTTCACTTTTCATTGCAGCCCTAAGAGATACAAAGTTTGAATATGGTAGTATTCCTTTCAGGAATTAAGACAAGGAAACTTGTCTTAATTGATTGTTGGAAAAAGTCATGAATCTGCAGATTCTATGCCCTGTGATCATTTCCCTAATAATATGCTATTCAGAAAAAGCTAGACTTTTTTAGATTAGTGTTTATACATACTTTTATGCATAGTTTGTATGCATACTTCTGTATGCGTACTTATGTATGCCAGAGCATAGCTAAATATAATTTGCAGTTAAGTTTCCATTATTTTTAGAGACATATTCGTGTTTCTACACCACAAAAAAAATTTTGCAAAATTTGGATATTAGAGAATTGTTCTCGTAAACATAAATTTCTTCCAAAAATCATCCAAATGTTTATTCTAAGATAACTTAAAGGTTCAAATAATACATTTTTGAATTTTATCATTTCTTATTCATACAGACCAGAAGTTACTTCCCAACTTTTTTCTGTTTACTACTTACTTCTCTTGCCATTCATAATCAACAAAAATGACCAAAAAGTGAGGAAAATTACAATTAAAGTGAATAATTCCCTGCAATCTAAACTATAAGCAGATGTTAGCAGTACTTAATGTATATTTGCTTGCTTGTTTCCTCTCCCATCCCATGGAATCAGTTCATTCTACATGAAATTTACAGCTTCCTCACGGTGATCTGCACTGGTTCCCCTGTATTTTCTCAGTTGTTCACAGATTTGATTATTGTATTTTCCTCTTTTGACAGTTTTTTTCTTGCTTTGCTTTAAATAATTTTTTATTTATAAAATGCATATTTTTCATACATTTTGCAACATACTTTTCTTATTTATACTCAGTGCTAACTATGGCATTAACTTCCCTTCTGTATTTCCTCTTTAAAGGGATGGTTAACAACAATAATCCTGTCTTGAAACAGAAAATATGGTTCAGAGACTTGAACCAAATGAAATATCGATTCAGGTTGGAGAATATTTTGATGTTTTAGTTTTGTTACAGTTCAGTTGTTTTAGAAAATATGTAGGTTTGGATTCAGTTCAGATTGGTTCACTGGGTTTTTTGTTTTTAATGGATTTGATTTATAGTTCTGTAAAAAGTTTAATATTGGGTTTAGGTCAGAGAGGACACATTCAGCAAAATAGTTGTTTGTTTCCAATTTTGGTTCATGGGTCATTACAAGGCCTCTGTGCCGTAACTATTTCCAGAGCCACAGCATGAAGTTTGCACCTCCCTGTGGCGTCTTCCTCCAAGACGACAATAGATGCCATTCAGTCCCCGCAGAATTGGGACCACTCACCGGCGACCTGATGGTGTACGCCCTGTGTGAGATACAGGGAAAATGGATTGCATGTCAAGGGATTATTTGAGTCTTAAACTACGACAGCATTTTCTTTTGATGTTCCTACATATGAGTAAGAGGGTTCCTATAAACCTCAAATTTTAAAATTTAAATTCAGTCTTTACAGACTAAGTTTTAAGTTGTTTTCTTCTCTTTGTTTAATTATGTTAGTTAGTGAGCTCTGCTTTTAGAATTATTGCAAATTTTTAGGAGACTCAAGTGAAAGGCTCAAGCTCTAAACAATTCCATCTTTTGTCTCTTATTTTAGTGGCAAAATGTGGTGAAGGATTATCAAGTTATGGAGTATAGTTGTAATAGTTTTACAGCTTGGGAGATTTTTTTTTTTTAACTACACTTTAAAATATTGCTGGGGTTGTCATTGGGTATAACAATACTTAAGGTGAAGAAAGAAGGCAAAATCCTCTCACTAGAAAAACTCTTTAAAGCCTGGATAAATAGTAAGGAGTGTGTTTAATACAACTAATTTATAGATAAATGTGGTGCCAGGCTAGAATACATTAACAAGGTAAGGCTTCAGGGTCTCTAGGTAAGATAATATATTGCTTTCATTAAAAAGCAATCTGCATGGACGATATCCACCACCACTGGAAAGTCTGCAGCTGTCACCTTTATCAGGGGAACGAGAGCAAGCCACTACATTTTAATCACTGGAGTTTGTCAGGAACGAAAAACAGCCAGCTTCCCACAAATCAACAGACATGTATCCTGATAAGGCAAGCGCCCGGGAAAAGGACAGCTACATACCACACGACACCACCTATTCTAGGGTGATCAAAGCCCAGTCATTGCTGAAGATAAATCTACTGAATTGGGCTTTAGGATGAAACAATTGGCTTTGAACAAAGCAGACACGTACTTATACAAATAATCCATGACTTCAACGTGCTTAGGTCCGAGTACATTTTGCAATGTGGGAAGGAATGGACAGTAGAACAGCAAAGCAAGAGACGCAGGCATCTTCACACTGTGGTTATTCAGAGAACTCGGTTCTGGCTATGTTATAAGTGGAGGAGCCATCAGGAAAAAATTGGAATGAGAGTCAGTCAGGAAAGGCATAGCCAAGCAGAAACAAAAAGCCCGGCAAATGAGATGGGAAGGGGAAATATTGCCTAGATGCTTCAGTTCAGTTGAGTTTAGTCACTCAGTCGTGTCCGACTCTTTGCAACCCCAAGGACTGCAGCACGCCAGGCTTCCCTGTCCATCACCAATTCCTGGAGCTTACTCAAACTCACATCCATTGAGTCGGTGATGCCATCCAACCGTCTCATCTTCTGTCATCCCCTTCTCCTCCTGCCTTCAATCTTTCCCAGCATCAGGGTCTTTGCAAACGAGTCAGTTCTTCGCATCAGGTGGCCAAAGTATTGGAGCTTCAGCTTCAGCATCAGTCCTTCCAATGAATATTCAGGACTGATTTCCTTTAGGATGGACTGGTTGGATCTCCTTAATGTCCAAGGGATTCTCAAGAGTCTTCTCAAACACCACAGTTCAAAAGCATCAATTACACCTTTCATTCTTTGCCTTTAGACAAAACAGATGGAGACTAACCCACGCTCAGCTATTCCAACCCTGTGCTGGTACAACTGAATATGTAGCATCTTCATAATGTACCTCCTTGCACAAGATGTCTTTAGAGAGCCTCTGTGGTTTCAACAGAAGAACTTTAAAAAATATAACAGTTTTTAAAATGGTTACAAATAAGCAAAGACAAACCAAAAAATGGATATGTATACTTTAATTTTAAAGGATTAAGACATCATAATGAAAAGCAGACTGTATTTTAGTAATTTAGAACTAACCATACAAAGGTTAGAATTTGCAAATGAGTGCCTCAAAATCAACGACATCTTACAGATTGCTGTAGTGTAGGAAGATAAAACATGGTGATACTCACAGGGAGAGAAAACTGAGGGGAACTGAACTCCAAATTTGGGAGTCAGAATCCCAGGGACGGTGGAGCCTGGTGGGCTGCCGTCTATGGGGTCGCACAGAGTCAGACACGACCGAAGCGACTTAGCAGCAGCAGCAGCAGCAGATCACAAACAAGGGGAGTGAGATCTGTTTTCAAACGCTAACCAGGCTTATGGTCTCTGATTTAAATTATGGCTGTTGAATGCTGGGTCCCCAAATACCATTAGAACAAACTGTTAATAATACAAAGGAATTTTATTTCTTATCAAGGTAGGAGAAATCATCAATTCCATAGACTGAAAAATATTTAATTGAGGTGAAGTCACATAAGATAAAATCTACCTTTTTAAAGTGTACAAAGCTGTGTGTTCATCACCTCTGCTGCTGCTGCTGCTAAGTCGCTTCAGTCGTGTTCAACTCTGTGCGACCCCATAGACGGCAGCCCAATAGGCTCCCCTGTCCCTGGGATTCTCCAGGCAAGAACACTGGAGTGGGTTGCCATTTCCACCTCTACCCAGTTCCAAAGCATTTTATCACCCCCAAAGGAGGTCTCATAACTCATAAGCAGCCCTTCCCCACTCCCCTTCCACACCTCAAAATCTCTGACGACCACTAATCTTTTTTCTGTATCTACGGGTCCACCTATTCTGTATATTCATATAAGTGGAGCCATACAATATCAACCTTCTGTCTGACTTCCTTCACTTAGCATAGTGTTTTTAAAGTTTATCCACATTGTAACATGTATCAGTACTTCGATTTTTTTTTATAACTAAATAGTATTTCAGGGTATGAATATATCACATTTTGTTTGTCCATCCTTCCATTATGTATATTTGGGGGGCGTATTGTTATTTTTTCATCTTTCAGCTATTGTAAATAATGTAGATTTGAGGGAAGGGCAAGTTCTGACCTGTTAGAATTTTGAAGTTTGGGTTCAAGAATGGTCTTTTAAAGCCTGGACTTGAGTAGGACCGGTGAAGGATCATTTTATAATTGTTTAGGATTGGTAAAAATGGCAAGCACCTTTGGGCAAAGACTCAAAGAGTCTTGGGATATGAACTGCCTGTTAATGCTTTCAATTGAAGAGTTGACAGCTCTTTGGGGAATTTTTTTTTCTTTTTTAAAATTTTATTTTATTTAACTTTACAATATTGTATTGGTTCTGCCATATATCAAAATGAATCTGCCACAGGTATACATGTGTTCCCCATCCTGAACCCTCCTCCCTCCTCCCTCCCCATACTATCCCTCTGGGTCGTCCCAGTGCACCAGCCCCAACAGTCCAGTTATTCACTTGGGTGAGACTCTTGAAATAGTAAATTTATGCTGCTGACAACAATAAACAGTGAACTCCTTTTAATGTAGACAGTAAGCTATGTGATGTGGTTCTCGTACACCAAAAGATAGAGATTCATAAAACGGATACATTTTCTGGCAATATTGGGAGCAGAACTGCTCCCAAACAATTTCAATCACAAAACAGTATAAAGTAAGTTAACCAAGACCTATGCATGTGTGTGTGTGTGTGTGTGTGTGTGTTAGTTGCTCAGTCTCGTCCAACTTTTTGTGACCCCATGGACTGTAGCCCGCCAGGCTCTCCTGTCCATGGGATTCTCCAGGCAGGAATGTTGGAGTGGGTTGCCATGCCCTTCTCTAGGGGATCTTCCTGACCCAGGGATCGAACCCAGGTCTTCCACATATCCATATGGCACCTCTAATAGATCCTCTCGGGCAAAAACATCTGTCCACCCTTTGTGTCACAGCAGTATAGTAAATGAGCTAGCGCACGGTAGCAGCTTCCCAGAGTCTCTGAGAGTAATAATAATACGATATTCTTGCAGTGGTAATTAAGCAAACATTCATCTCAAAATACTTTATATTTTGCCAATAAAAATGAATACCACTTTGCATATCTTAAATGAGTTGCCTCATATCACCTATGCTCATGGGAAGCTATTCTATCATTTAATAAGTAATGATCCTTTGCAGTTTGGCCATTATCCAGTCTGTAAAAGGATATGGGAGAAGTTGAAATGTCCTTGCAAGGTAGGAGCTGTAAAGACTAAAATAAATTTGGCAGCCAGGCTAAGTGTCCAATAGCTGATGCTGCCTGATAACACAGAACATATTTATAACGAGAATTTCCTGTAATTAAAGAAAAACAACTGTAAAGGAGTAGAAAGAATAAATATTTCATTGCTGCTGCCCTTGAATCGATCAGAAAGAGTACTGCAAAAATAAAGATGTGGCTATTTATTTTCAAATAGGAATAATCAAAGGAAATATTGTACTACACAAGGGAAAAACATTTTGAGTCCATAGAGTGTATACTTCTGAAATCTGTGATACCTTTTCTAAGACAGAAAGAGTGCACTAGTTCACCTGCCTTTAAACAGTGTCTGTGGGGAAACAAAGTGGAATTGCCCTCAGATCCCTTGTCTTTGAAAAGCAGTTGCTTGTTTTAGAAACAAAAAGAATTACCTTTGCTAAAAATAATGCCTGTTACTTCAGAGGGATTATTTTTCTTTTTTTAGTGCATACTAAAGTATAAGGCTCATTTATATTTTTGCCTTTTACAAATTTCTCCTAGGACTCTGTTTTTTTTTTAATTGTGGTAAAGTATACATAACAGAAAATTTCTCATTTTAGATATAGAATGATCTTATTTGCAAAGCAGAAATAAAGACACAGACATAGAAAACAAACATATGGATACCAAGGGGGAAGAGTGGAGGGTGGATGAACTGGGAGATTGGGATTGACATATATACACTACTATGAGTAAAGGAGATAACTAACGAGAACCCACTGCACCACACAGGGAACTCTGCTCCGTGCTCTGTGGTGACATAAATGGGCAGGAAATCCAGAAAGGTGGGGGGGCTATATGTATACAAATGGCTGATTCACTTTGCTGTACAGCAGAAACTGGCATAGCAGTGTAAAACAACTATACTCCAATATAAATAGATTAATTAAAAAAATTTTATCACTTTAACCATTTGTGAGTGTACAGTTCCATGGCATTAAGTGCATTCATGTTGCTATGCAACTACCACCAGAATTTTTTCAGCTTTTCCAGCTTACACTGTGTATCCATTAAACAACAACTCTATTCTTCCCTCCCCTCTGGCCGTGGCAACCATTATTCTACTTTTTGCCTCTATGAATTTGACTACTCTAAGTAAAGTATAAGTGAAATCACGTATAATTTTATTTTTTTGTGACTGGCGTATTTCATTTAGCGCAGTGTCTTCCAGGTTCGTCTGTACTGTAGCATGTGTTGGAATTTCCTTTCTTCTTAAGGCTGAGTAATATTCCATTGTGTGTGTATACATATGTATTTATATTTGGATATTTGTAATATTCCATTGTATGTGAATTCATCTGTTTTATCCATCGATGGACCCTTGACTTGCCTGCATCTTTTGGGTCTTGTGAACAGTGCTGCTGTGACTACACAGATAGCTGTTCAAGTCCCTGCTTTTACTTCTTTGGATATATACCCAGAAGTGGAATTGTTGGGTCATATTGTAATTCTACGTTTGCTTTTTAAAAAGAAATTGTCATAGAGTTATCCACAGGTGCTATACCATTTTATATCCCTACCAACTCTACACAAGGTTTCCAATATTTCCATATCCTGGCCAACGTTTGTTATTTCCTTTTTTTTTTTTTTTTTGCTTTTAAATTAGCCATACCAATGGGTGGGCAGTGGTTCCACAATACTCTTTAGTTAAATACCTCACTCTCTTCCATCCTTTTTCCCTGTTTTGCCTCTTTTCTCTCTCATTTAGTTTTCCCAGCACTCTTGACCACTGTTCCTCCTTTCCTTAATTGAATAAGGAAATAATCTTTTCATATACAAGGAGTACATTTTGTTTTACAGGGAACAAAAGGTCCATGGCAATTAATAAGACTCTTAGCCTCTGCTAAGAAGAATAAAAATGACCAATATTGAGTGTTTGGAATGCTAATAACACATTTACTTGGGGGAGTACTTTTAAGTTTGATCTTGATCTTTCTGGGTAAGGTTTAATTTGTGTCTTCTTAAAAAGGGAAGGCAAAAGAATATGCCAGTCTCTAACAGGGCTCACAGAATATTTTTGGGAACACAGTGCAATGCTCTATTTCTTGTTACTCTGATTTTGATGTTACAAAAAGAATAATCAGGGAGTATCACTGTATTTTATTAGGCATCTGGTTACTAGGGTTCTAACCCTGGCTTTACCACAGTTTTCTCAGTGGTGTTGGGCAAGTACTTTCAGTGCTTCTGTTTCTAGATTTGTTTAAAAAAAAAAAATGAGGATGTTAGAGTTTATTTCCTCTGAAGGCACTTCCTGTTCTTGGATCTCCATTAATATGCAATAATCCTCAGCAGTTATCTATAGGGGTAACATTTTAGAAGAGTTTGGCAGTAATTTTGTACTTTTACTAAAAAGAAATATAGAAAATAAAACTGGATGAGTCCATTAATTAGAAAAAAATTATTCCATTTTATGTAACTTTCTGTAGATTGAAAGAAAGATTACATAAGGCACACATCAGAACTTAGCCTGTGGCTTGCTCTGGTATAAAACCACAGAACTCTTTCATGACAATATTAGTGGTCATGGAAAAATCTGAATTTTATCATCTTTCATCTAGCTCTCTGTCATCGAAACCCTATTTGTTAGCAGAGGTTGTGGGATTTGAGTGACTGCTGGGTTATTGGGAATTCTTGGTTAGTAAACATACCAGGAACCATGGATAATTACAGGAAAGTTATAGAAATTTAAAGGCCTGAGTACATTTATTCCCCAAGTATCTAGGCACTGATTCTTCCTTAACCATGAACACAAGACTGCTCGCAGTTAGGTAGAGTTCCTTGAACAAGAATTATGATTTCATATATGATTAATATCTATGGTTAGAATAATTTAGAAATATATGCAGATGACACCATCCTTATGGCAGAAAGTGAAGAGGAACTAAAAAGCCTCTTTATGAAAGTGAAAGTGGAGACTGAAAAAGTTGGCGTAAAGCTCAACACTCAAAAAACGAAGATCATGGCATCCAGTCCCATCACTTCATGGGAAATAGATGGGGAAACAGTGGAAACAGTGTCAGACTTTATTTTTCGGGGCTCCAAAATCACTGCAGATGGTGACTGCAGCCATGAAATTAAAGGACGCTTACTCCTTGGAAGGAAAGTTATGACCAACCTAGATAGCATATTCAAAAGCAGAGACATTACTTTGCCAACAAAGGTCCATCTAGTCAAGGCCATGGTTTTTCCTGTGGTCATGTATGGATGTGAGAGTTGGACTGTGAAGAAGGCTGAGCGCCGAAGAATTGATGCTTTTGAACTGTGGTGTTGGAGAAGACTCTTGAGAGTCCCTTGGACTGCAAGGAGATCCAACCAGTCCATTCTGAAGGAGATCAGCCCTGGGATTTCTTTGGAAGGAATGATGCTAAAGCTGAAACTCCAGTACTTTGGCCACCTCATGCGAAGAGTTGACTCATTGGAAAAGACTCTGATGCTGGGAGGGATTGGGGTCAGGAGGAGAAGGGGACAACAGAGGATGAGATGGCTGGATGGCATCACTGACTCGATGGACCTGAGTCTGAGTGAACTCCGCGAGTTGGTGATGGACAAGGAGGCCTGGTGTGCTGCGATTCATGGGGTCACAAAGAGTTGGACATGACTGAGCGACTGAACTGAACTGAACCAAAATCACCAATTAATAGCAGACTTTTACACTAATTTTCATTTTAAGTCACTGAATCATGAAATCCATTGTCCTTTTTTTTCTGTTATTTTCATGGCACAGTAAAGCATATTATTTACATATTACAATTTTAGAGCAAGTTGGATGACCCCAGCTCTGTACTATCTTCTTTGTGCCCTTGGCAAAGTCGTTTAGCCTTTCTAAACATGTCTCATTGTGTGTGCTCAGTCACTTAGTCGTGTCCAACTCTTTGCCAGCCAGGCTCCTCTGTCCGTAGGATTCTCCAGGCAAGAATACTGGAGTGGGTTGCCATTTCCTACTCCAGAGGGTCTTCCCAACCTAGGGACCAAACCCAGGTCTCTTACATCCCCTGCATTGGCAGGTGGGTTCTTTACCACTAGCGCCGCCTGGGAATCCCAAACTTGTCTCAGTGTTTAGACTGAAAGAGACAATGAACATTTATGAAATAAATGCATGTTCTGTTCCTCCTAGACACTCCATGTTCCCTTCATGGTCATCACTGATAAATGGTTCTGAGCAGTACTTGGTCTTCATCAAGCCGTATTTGCTTTGCAAGTTGTCGCTTGCACACATGTTAAGTTGCTTCTTGTAGGTTTCTCTGTTGCTCATTCAGAAGACCCTTCTAAAGAACACATACCTTTGAATAGAATCCTTGAGCTTACCAGCACACTGCTACACATACTCACTATCTTAGATTATTTTTTTAAATCAACCAGATTTTGACTGGAGCTTTTATGGTTAAAGGAAAGAGAAGTTCTAGCCACACCCCATACTAATCAAGGATTCATTTTCCATGATCATGCCCACTAAAAGCATATGTGAGTTCTTGTGTCGTCCTATTTGTTCAGTTTAAATCCTTTCATTGATATTACAAACTTGGAATATTTCTAGGATAGTAAGAAATAATTTTTGCTAAAGTCTAGGGAAGTCAATGAAAAAGCTGGCTTAAAGCTCAACATTCAGAAAATGAAGATCATGGCATCTGGTCCCATCACTTCATGGGAAATAGATGGGGAAACAGTGGAAACAGTGTCAGACTTTATTTTTCGGGGCTCCAAAATCACTGCAGATGGTGACTGCAGCCACGAAATTAAAGGACGCTTACTCCTTGGAAGAAAAGTTATGACCAACCTAGATAGCATATTCAAAAGCAGAGACATTACTTTGCCAACAAAGGTCCATCTAGTCAAGGCCATGGTTTTTCCTGTGGTCATGTATGGATGTGAGAGTTGGACTGTGAAGAAGGCTGAGCGCCAAAGAATTGATGCTTTTGATCTGTGGTGTTGGAGAAGACTCTTGAGAGTCCCTTGGACTGCAAGGAGATCCAACCAGTCCATTCTGAAGGAGATCAGCCCTGGGATTTCTTTGGAGGGAATGATGCTAAAGCTGAAACTCCAGTACTTTGGCCACTCATTCGAAGAGTTGACTCATTGGAAAAGACTCTGATGTTGGGAGGGATTGGGGGCAGGAGGAGAAGGGGACGACAAAGGATGAGATGGCTGGATGGCATCACTGACTCGATGGACCTGAGTCTGAGTGAACTCCGGGAGTTGGTGATGGACAGGGAGGCCTGGCGTGCTGCGATTCATGGGGTCGCAAAGAGTCGGACACGACTGAGTGACTGAACTGAACTGAACTGAACTGAACTGAGGGAAGTCAATAAAGGACAATTGTGTGTTATATTTAAGAGTATGTTCAATGGCACCCCACTCCAGTACTCTTGCCTGGAAAATCCCATGGATGGAGGAGCCTGGTAGGCTGCAGTCCATGGGGTCGAGAAGAGTTGGACATGACTGAGCGACTTCACTTTCACTTTTCACTTTCATGCATTGGAGAAGGAAATGGCAACTCACTCCAGTGTTCTTGCCTGGAGAATCCCAGGGACGGGGCAGCCTGGTGGGCTGCCGTCTATTGGCTTGCATAGAGTCAGACACAACTGAAGCGACTTAGCAGTAGCAGCAGCATACTCTGATATCCTGAATAGAGCAAAAATTAAATGGCTTTCTTTGTCTTTTTTTTTTTTTTTTTTGGAATAAAAATCTCTCTAATCCATCAGCTTGAAAACTACTTAATTAACATCAGTAGTCATCTGTTGGCCCAGGAAAGAAGCCACATTGTCTTTTCTTTCTTCCTGTACTTTTCAAGAGAGAATCTTAGTATTTCATGTTGATTGCTTGATTGGCTGCAGAGGGACTCTTTAAAAATACTAAAAAAAAAAATCAGGAATCCAGTACAAATCAAACATAAGCTGCTATCAATCATGTGCTCAGGGCATTATGTGAGGTTTTTACTCAGAAAGATGTCATTAAAAGTTGCAGAAATTAATTGGTGCCATTGAATGTAATGGCCTTTCCTGCCATAGTTTCTCAAATGTAAAGAAAAATTATGGATAACATAAACTCCTTGTGGGATTCTTATAGATGTCTGCTTTGTTCTGTTATTGTTTATTGCAAATGTTATTACTGTGATCTATGGCCCTATCACGCTTTGTCTACACTGCGCTGCTCTTCTGCAGCCCACAACAACGGAGGGCTTCACTCATAAGTGTGGGCTGTGTTTATTTGGAAATTCTTCGCTTTCATATATTCCCAAAGTGTCTCAAGGTGTTCATTTCGTGTGTTTAAATTTTTATACAAAAACAGATTTGTTCTGATTGATTAAATATTGACTTACACCATTTTTAGAACAACTCTGAACCTTATTTAAGTTCAGGGTTTGTGTTCCGCTTCCCCAGAAGGTTTGAAATCAGTGTAATAATGGCGATTACTTTGTGTGAATCAATGGATTGAGATCCGTAATCTTTCTCAATAACAACATTGGTTTAATTAGTAGTGGTTTAAAATTTTGACCCTTAATTAAAGAACAGTTTTATGTCTCTGTAAAAACATGTTTAAGGAAAATGAACTTTTTTGCATATTAGATACTATCTTAATACTATATAATCACTAAACATTAACCTATTGCTTCTAGATATCTTGAAGTCATTTGTGGATGCCTATTCTTTTCTGATTCTATGATACAAAATTCTACAAATTCATGAAAAGGGACAGTATGCCCCTTGGAAAATGTAATGAATTAAGCTTACAATTCTATTTTACTCCATCTTTTGATTGTATTTTGTGAAATTTTAGAGCATTTCTGGGTTACACTGTTTAAGACATATCTTCAGAATGTTATAGTTGAGATCATGTCAAATATTAAAAAGTCTATTGTAAACAGCTAAATTCAAGGCCAAGATGGTTCATTCATTCACATATAGGGAAACTAATGAAAACAAATGTTAGCATATATAAAAATAATAAAACTAAACTCCAAAAAAAATAATATTTTGTTTGGGATTGTTTGATGATATTTAAAGCCTAGTAAGTTCCATAGCATGTTTGGGGAAAGGCTATTAAATAATGAATAGCTTTATGTTTTATTACTAAAAATATGAATAAAAATAGATATAAAATAATAGTGACCACTAAAAGAAGGTAGAGTCATCATATAGTTTTCAAACCAACAAAAGAAACAGTAGGAGAAATTTTTTAATTTTTTAACGGTCCAATAAAATGCAGAAAAAAGAGGGGAAGGGGAAGCAAGTTAAAAAATAAACAAATGTCAACAGAAAACACAAAGTAAGTACAAATAGGTCACTAGTCATAAAAATTCAAAAAGATTATTGACTCTACTAAGGCACAATTTATTTAAGTTTTTCTAATTCAGCTATATTTTGCTTAAAAGAAACAATTTTAAACTAGTCTTTTTTAAAAATGTTGTGGCCTAAGACATTTTTATGAAAAATGAAGCCAAGGCTACACAGTCCAAGAGGACTGTCTCTATCAGTCAGAGGCCAACTAGAAAGGCAGTGCAATTTCTAGAAAGGCAATATAGAAGTCTATATTAGGAGAGTTTTTGCAAAGAATTGGTGTATACAATAGTCAGAACTGGCTAGGCAAGTCTAAAATCCACAGGGCAGGCCATCAGGAAGGGCAACTCCTGTCCACAGAGGTGATTTCTTCTACTTCAGGAAATCCTCAGCACTATTTTTGAGACCTTTCAATTGACTGAATCACACCACTCAGGTTAACTAGGATGATCTCTCTTAGAGCCCACTGATTATGACTTTAATCAAATCTTCAAAATTACCTTCTGAGCAACACCTAGATTAGTGTTTGATTGCATAAATGAAGTCTGTAGCTCAGCCAACTTAATACACCATAAAGGCTATCAGAGTGACTAAGATCTGACACTGTTAGAGGTCAAAGAAGGTGTCTCCTTGTCTTTAATGCTGGAAGCCACTTTTCTCACTTTAACTCCTGAATTGGGTATTATCTCTTGTCCTCAGATACCAGCAACATAATCCGATTCTACTAAAGTTTCCTTGGGTGATGAGTCAATTGCAAATTCTAAAAGAACAAAGATTTCATTTACCAGCATCTCCCTGTTTTGCCCATCATTGCTGTTGGTGGTTGGCTACTGGGCAACTCTGAGCCACTTTTTGTGAACATTTTATGTTTGCCATCTCTCTTGATATTGCCCTGCCAGTACAGGGTGACCACTCTTTCTACAGGCCAGGGTAAGAAGAGAACATTTAGTAGCCCAATTGGAATTAAAAAATGGACAAAATATCCAGACAGTCAGTTCACACACACACACATGAATATAGTATCCTTCTCTTGGACATTGCCCTCATAATGGCCACATGTGAGTGTCCTTAAGAACAGAGTCCCAGTGCATATAAAATAATGTCTTTTTTCCTTCCATAAAAGAAGCCTTTTACAATACATTAATCACACCAGGGCTTCCCTGGTGGCTCAGATGGTAAAGAGTCTGCCTGCAATTCAGGAGACCTGGGTTCGATTCTTGGATCACAAAGATCCCCTGGAGAAGGGAATAACAACCCACTCCAGTATTCTTGCCTGGAAAATTCCATGGATGAAGGAGTCTGGCAGGCTGCAGTCCATGGAGTTTCGAAGAGTGGGACATGATTGAGCAACTAACACTTCTTTCTAAACACACTTTGACTCTTCAGGCTGGAACTAATACAAAGGGATTAACAATAAGTCAGTTGTGAAATCAGCCTTTTTGTAAGCACTGAATTTCTGCAAGAACTTAATGTAAACCTCATATGATCCCTAAAGGTCTCCTCTAACATTGCTCATTAGCTACTGGGCTTGGGAGAATAAATGTCTCCTGGGTCTCTCTGGGGGCTTCCCAGGTGGCTCAGTGGTAAAGAAGCCACAGGCCAATGCAGGAGATACAGGTTCAATCCCTGGGTTAGGATGATCCCCTGAAGGAGGAAATGGCTACCCACTCTAGTATTCTTGCCTGGAGAATCCCATGGACAAAGAGGAGCCTGGTGGGCTACAGTCCATGGGGTCACAAAACATCAGACATGACTGAGCACACCCGCATATGCTGCTGCTGCTGCTGCTAAGTCACTTCAGTCGTGTCCAACTCTGTGCGACCCCATAGACGGCAGCCCATTAGGCTCCACCGTCCCTGGGGTTCTCCAGGCAAGAACATTGGAGCAGGTTGCCATTTCCTTCTCCAATGCATGAAAGTGAAAAGTCAAAGTGAAGTCGCTTAGTTGTTCCCAACTCCCCGCATATGCTACTATTCATCAAATAAAGATCTGCACATCTTAATAAAGCTCTCATTGGATATCCTTAAGGTAACAGAAATTTTTGTTAAAATTCCACATCTCTAGATTTTCTTGAAAATCTGGAGGATCTGGCAATACTGGACATGCATCCCATCATGGTAACCTCTGGACCTGAGTCTTGGCTGCCCCTGGCATGTGCTGCACAGTTCCTCATAGTCTCCCGAGAGAAAGGGTGTGTTTTCACTGCCTTTTATTACCTTCTGGCTTGACCTTCTGTAGGCTGCCTATAGGCATCTGAATTTTCAAGCTTTGGCTGTAATTATTACATATCCAGGTAGAATCAGACTTTTTTTTAGGTTTAGTAGCCTGGTAGGCTGCAGTCCATGGGGTCACTAAGAGTCGGGCACGACTGAGCGACTTCACTTTCACTTTTCACTTTCATGCATTGGAGAAGGAAATGGAAACCCACTCCAATATTCTTGCCTGGAGAATCCCAGGGACGGGGGAGCCTGGTGGGCTGCTGTCTATGGGATCGCACAGAGTTAGACACGACTGAAGTGACTTAGCAGCAGCAGCAGCAGCAAGCTGCTTCTCTGGTTTTGTCCACACTGAGAATCAAACTGTTGTTGCCCATAAAAATCCAGTTTCCCGTATTTCATATAACAATGTGGAAAATCTTAGAAGAGTCTTTGAATTCAAGACTATGAAAACTAAGACCATAATGATTATTGTGATTTATAAGAGAATGATTATTGTGTTATGGCTAACTCAGCCTGCATAAGAGCAGTGTACTTGCCTGTATATGCAGTAAGTATTAAGTGAAAGTGAAAGTCGCTCGGCCCTGTCCAACTCTTTTTGAACCCACGGACCATACAGTCCATGGAATTCTCCAGGCCACAGTATTGGAGTGGGTAACCGTTCCCTTCTCCAGAGGATCTTCCCAACCCAGGGATCGAATCCATGTCTCCCACATTGCAGGCAGATTCTTTACCAGCTGAGCCATCAGGGAATCAAGCAGTGGGCAACCTTTTTTGGGTTCTAGAAGCATTTGAAAATTGCTTTCTCAGAAAAAAAAAAAAAAAACCCATTTATACAACATCATCACAAATTTTTCAAACAACTATAACATTTTCTGGTTCCCCTGAGGCCATCCAAGAAACCTCAGGGTTCATATATGTCAGGTATAGACCCCGTGCTCTAAATAAGATACAGAGGGAATTCTCTCCTGGCGCAGGGGTTAAGACACTGTGCTTCTACTGCAGGGGGCAAGGGTTCAATCCCTGACTTTCATTTAAAAAATAAAAAATACGCAGAGGTGTTGATGCCAGATTCCCTTTTCTCCCCATGAAAGAACCTGCAAATGAACCTTTATCTAGTGTGACTAAGTTTCAGGTTAGTTGGATGCATCTGGAATCTTCCTTTGTGTCCTCCAAGGTTTAGTCTCGCTGCTTTCTGTTTCCTATTACTCATCTTTTTTGTGCACTTAGTCAAGACATAGTCTCAGCTCCTCTGGGTCTTATCCACAGAAGGCTATGCTTCTTTCCAACAGGCACTGCAAACACAGCTGTACTGTAGCCAAGCTCCAGCCCTCCCACTTGTGAGGCTGTGCCTGCCATCTCTCACTGTAGGGAGAGAGTTCCTCCACAGACTAGCACAGAGAGAAGATTTTAACAATCTCTGCTAGGGACAGCTCTGTGGACATCATCAAACTTCCCAGATAATGGTGCCAAACATCCTTTGGTAGCAAGAGCTCAAATGTGGTTTGTCAATTACTCTTTACTCGGCATGATGCATAGATGATGGTTACACCCCAGATATGTGCTCCCTGCCATAAAAGTTGAGAATCCCAGTGAGTTAGCCCATCTGATGCTGCTGCTGCTGCTAAGTTGCTTCAGTCATGTCCGACTCTGTATGACCCCATAGATGGCCGTCCACCAGGCTCCCCTGTCCCTGGGATTCTCCAGACAAGAACACCGGAGTAGGTTACCATGTCCTTCTCCAATTCATGAAAGTGAAAAGTGAAAGTGAAGTTGCTCAGTCGTGTCCGACTCTTAGCGACCCCATGGACTGCAGCCTACCAGGCTCCTCCACCCATGGGATTTTCCAGGCAGGAGTACTGGAGTGGGTTGCCATTGCCTTCTCCGACTTACATCAGTTTCTATAAAATGCATCAACATTATGACTCTTTGGAGGTTTTGAAATTTTATGGTGGTGCATCAGATGATGCCATGTTGAATCCTATTTCACATGTTTCTATCAACCAAGTTTTCTGTTCTTTCTCATTCTGGTGGTTTTGAATTTTAGCATTTCAGGGAGAAAGATAGGCTTTGAGATACTGGATAAAATAACACAAATAATTGTTTAAATTTTTGACAACATATTCGTTCCTTAAGCTTTTTCCGTCAGAAATCTGCTACCAAGCAAATCTATATGAAGTAAGTTGCAGAGAACAATCATGAAAGGAGCTCAGAAAAAAGAAGAAAATTATCTTTTATTTTTTAAACATAGCTTTTCCCATTTCCCCTATAACATCAAGTCTTTAATCTTTAGCATTGTAACCTCTTACCGTGTGAGGGAGTTGACATAGCTTCTGTTTGATGCTGATGCCTTTTGAAGGGTCATGCCCAATATCGGAGTTTCTTCAGCAGATCAAGATTGCTTAAGCTTTTTGATGTTTTCCTCTCACTGGCCTGAGAAGCAGATAGATGACCATGATAAATCGGTATCCTGGGAAGTGATAAGAATTCAGAGGTTTGGCATGAGTTATGTCCTCACTCATACAGAAGCAAAGATTCTCTTATCTTTCCTCTTTAATTTCTTAATTACAAAAAAAAAAAATTTCTTGCCTAAACACAGTGTTCACAAACAGCTTTGTGATTGTTGTCTGATAACAAATACTTTAAGATCCTTTCTGTATTCAAGCTTTTGTTTTGGTTGTTTATTTCGTTGTTGTTCCTAAGGTTTTTAATAAAAGATAGTATTCCCTATTAAATATTGAAGCTGTTTTCCTTTAATAGAAACACTTTGTTACTGAAATAGCAAGCAAGCAAAACTTAGCATGTAACCTGAGCATAAGGACATATGTTGCATATGTAAAGATCCCAAGCTGGTCTGATTCTTTCTCCCTTTAACCCAGCCTAGTTACCTGGTATGTTCATTGCCTCTGGTCTCACTGCCAAAGTCACAATGTGCACAAAGATGTGTTCTAACTCAAACCTATACTGCTTGAGTTTATGGAGGGGAAGGGTACAAGCCCACATGCACTCATCATTATTCTCAGGTAGTCAGTGCTGCTCTGGCCCAGGGAGTTGGCAGAATAAGACAGAAGACAGGTATATAGTCATTCATAGTGTCTGTGCCTCTGAGCACCACCCATTCTTCCCACTTTCTTGCTTTCTTCTGTCTGCAGACCCTCAATATCATACTCCCTCCTCTTCACTCTTCTGTGAAAGATCTTTCCTCCTTTGTTGGTTGAGATGATTGATTTCTTTCTCTATTCTCCAAAGCATCATGCTTTAGCAATGGGATAAGGGAGAAGAACATGGAGACTGGGGTCTTCATGTCTGGTTAAAATTCCTGCTTTGCTATTTATTAGCTATGTGATCTTCAACACATTACTTACCCTCTCTAAAATCCAATTTTCTCATCTGTAAAATGGAGATAGTAACAATTATTTATAGGACTGCCGTGATGAGTACATAAGATGAAATATGTCCATGTGCCCATGACAATGCCTGGCACATAGCAGTGCTTGATCAATGGTAGCTCCCCCATAAACACTGCATTGGCAGGGCCATGCATCTCTCTGCAACAGAGGCCAGCGAAGGAGAAATATGTTAACACTATTACACGTATATTAAATTGACCTCTTAGATTGTAAAATATAAGAAAGCAGTGGGTCCGTTAGTTTCTTGTCTGTACACATTGCACATTCTTTTAGGAAAAACAGAGAAAGGCAAGCATGATCGTAACTTCACTGATAGTCCTGTGAACTGCATCACCTCACTCTGGGTGTGTTATTCACTAATATTTAAGCCATTGATTGTTCTTGCTATGTAGTGAGGATTCAATAATAAAGAGGAATTTTATGTCCAAGCAATCCATTCTCCCACAGTAGTTCTACAAATAACGCATAGTTATCCCCTTGATTTCTTTGACTTAGCACCGTGGCTGGTTAGTTGCACATCCAGTCCATCTTGTCCACTAGACCTTAAGCTTCCTGCTGCTGCTGCTGCTAAGTCACTTCAGTCGTGTCGGACTCTGTGCAACCCGATAGACGGCAGCCCACCAGGCTCCCCCGTCCCTGGGAATCTCCAGGCAAGAACACTGGAGTGGGTTGCCATTTCCTTCTCCAATGCATGAAAGTGGAAAGTGAAAGTGGAGTTGCTCAGTCGTGAGGTCATGCCAAATGGTCATTCTCCATTTTCGCCAAATCTCCTAGCAGAATCCAAGTATGTTGGCATAAAATGACTCTTCAAATCAGGAAAGAGTAAAGTTTGCTCTAATATTTAAAACCTTCTCTTTTTTGCTTTTTCAAATGTGCTTCTTTGGTTTGCTTCATTCTTGCTACACCCTTAAGGATGGGTTTAGAGAGTCTAGGGTCAGTCTCCCTGGTTTGGCAGGAGCCCTGTTTCTGTCCCAGCTCTCTGCCTTATTGCCTATGTAGTCTTAAGATAGTCCTTAATCTTTTCTAGACCAGTGTACCCATTGTATCCAATATTCTCATTAAAAGATGGCATGTCAGGTCCCTTAGTTCTAATAGTTTATGACAAGCATGAAAACCCATCTTGCTGATAATGGGGTATGCTGCTGAGCTTGTCCTGACAAGGGACCCTCACCCGAAGCCCTTAGGGAGTCACACCTAGAACTTCTGTTGGGAGCCGCAAGCAAATGCTGTGACTTCCACACAGCAACCAGGGCTCTAGGGACTTTCTCCTTTTTACTTGAGTAGAAGCTGCTACATTCTGCTAATTCCTACCCCACATTGTTGAGAAGACCACCCAGCTCATCTTTGGCAACACTTAACAGCTCAGATTCAGTCTTCTATCTTAGTTCCAGAGAGAACCCAGAGAAGATAGGCTTGTTCTGTGTACAGAGAAAAAAAATAATTAAAAGACCTTAATCATAGTTACCCTGGTTTGATATGTTTTCTAACATGGAGATAATATTCTGTGACTCTCCAATGAAAACAGATAAAAGATGAAGCCAATTTCCCTGGGTTTCCTACTCCCCCCAAATGAAAAGTGATGTAGCCCACTTTTTTGGGCACCTAATAAGCCCATTATATGGAGAAGGAAATGGCAACCCACTCCAGTGTTCTTGCCTGGAGAATCCCAGGGACGGGGGAGCCTGGTGAGCTGCCGTCTATAGGGTCTCACAGAGTCAGACACGACAGAAGCGACTTAGCAGCAGCAGCAGCAAGCCCATTATAAAGTTTTGCTGTTGAAACAGAGAACACACGCTCATCAACCCTGTTCTCATGAGCTAAGAGCTTCTGTGCTTCAAAGTTTTCTTCCTGTGGCTGAAGGTTTTATCTCCACTTTTAACTGAAATCTCTCTATTATTCCTATAAAAGTCACTTCTCAACCTAGCCTTTTCAGTGTAGAACACTGCTGGATTTTTTTAAAAGCCTGCATCTTTTCCTTTTATATTGAGCAGGAACTGTGAGTAAAGATGCTGCATGCAATGCTTGGCTCTAATTTGGAAATAAGACGTTCTTTCAAAGACAATAAGGAAAGAAGTATAGAGGTAGGAGTGGAGAGACAGCAACCTGTATATAAATGGTTATCTTTCAAAATGCAAAAAGAGAGCATTTTGCACCATAATTATTCAGATTTCTTTAGTCTCCTTTCAAACCGAGATTTGTTTGCTAGAGGCATTACAATTTAGTGAGACAAATTAGACTAAACTTTTTTATCTCGGGTGGTTTGCACATGCACTGATTGAACTAGTATTTCTTCCCAAGATTGCCTGGGAAGATAAATGAATGGGAGGAGCAATTAGGGTAAGGAAAAACTAAAGATTGGCTGACATGATTTAAGTTTACCACTAAGGCAGTTTGTCATTTTGTCTCTATAATCTCTATCAGAATTGACTAAAACAGTAAACATAAATCATTATACTAATTTATTTCGCTACACTGTGGTCTGAGAAAAGAAGATCTCGTTTTTTCTGAGGGACTTTGGGGATTCAAGCAGCCACTTTGAACTTATTTTCATGTATATATTGGGGGGTGAAGAAGTGAGAGAATCGAAAATGAGCACCTCAGTTTCCTTAAAACAGTATTTTTTGGAGGCAAGATAAGTTATTGTTATTATTACACTGTGCTAAAATAACTGTGGACTGTGCATTCAAAGCAGCTCAACATTGATTGTGTTTTTTAAGAAGCAAAATAATTCTTCAGGTAGAAGTGTAATCAAATATAATGCTGAAAGTGGTTTTTCAAATACGTAGTAGTTAATAAGCCATTAAGTGTTTTCTCTGAAGAAGGCTTTGTGACCACCAAGTCAAAATACCATTAACTGGGAGTTCTTAGGAAATATAAAGACTCTTGATCATTAAAGACAGCGGCTAAGTCCTCTCAGTTGAGTGTAGGATCTAGCATTGTTGACTCGCCAAAACAAAAGCACCTTCAACAGGCCCTTGGACATATGAGCCAATTGGCTACTTGAATAAAAACAAGGTCATTCATTGATTCACCTATAAACAGAAGACACTGTTTTGAATTTTTTCCCCCTTTATTTGGGTTAAAATTTTTCTTTTAAAGATAATGCTAATTGTGAACCTATTATAGATAAATAATTAGCTCTGAAATTTTCATATTTTCTGTTATTTGTCATATATTTTCATATATCTGTGCATATATACAGGGACTTCCCTGGTGGCTCAGACAGTTAAGCGTCTGTCTACAATGTGGGAGACCCGGGTTCGATCCCTGGGTCAGGAAGGTCCCTGGAGAAGGAAATGACAATCCACTCCAATACTATTGCCTGGAAAATCCCATGGACAGAGGAGCCTGGTAGGCTGCAGTCCATGGGGTCACAAAGAGTCGGACATGACTGAGCGATCTTCACCGTGCCGTATATACATGTATAGCTGACCCTTGACAATGCAGGAGATAGGGACACACACACTACACAGGTGAAAGTCTGCATATAGCTTTATAGTCAGCCATCTGTGTGGATTGCATAGTACTGTAGTATTTGTTCTTGGGGAAAAAAAAAATGTCTGTATAAGTGGACCTGTGCAGTTCAAACCTGTGTTGTTCAAGGGTTAATTTTAATTTCAAGCCTTGTTGCCAGATTCATCTTTCTAAAGTATAGTTTGAATCTGTTTGCATTAGTCTTTATAAGAAGCTATAAAGTTATAAGCTAGGATGGTGATTTCAGGAAGTAAAATAGTGGATGAGTGACAGATACACTGTAGGTATAGAATCACAGTCAAATTATACAGTGGGGCCAAGGCAGGTTGCACGCCAGAAGGTGGCCATGGTTACTAGAAACATAACTTCAGATAAAGACGAAGAGTAGGGAGGATAATAAATTAATTTGGGACACTGAACTTGCGGCACTGTTGGGGTGCCTTGTTAGAGATGGCTCAGCAGAGAGTAAGAGGTGCTAGACATAGATAAGGGTACATATGGGACTCGACATTTTTGTGCTTATTGAATTTATTTACGATCTGCCTCTTCCTATAAGGAAGAGCAAAAGGAACTAATATAGTGAGCCCCAGTTCAGTGCCTTTACTCTCAATATGTTACCTCAATTGTGACAAAAACCCACGATGACATAGTATTAGCCACATTTTCAGTGAGGACATTCCTCGGTGGCAGAAGTAGGCTCTATCTGGCTCTGAAACTCTAAGACAACTCACTGCCTCTGAAAAAGATGTGGAGAAGTTGCTTACAAAGAAGTACGTCATTGTTAAAAAGGTAAAAATGGCCCCAACTGAAGCTGCCAAAGGGCAACATATAGGAGGATGACTAAGGGTGAAGCAGAGAACCTCAGGGGAAGACACACAGAAGTAGGGATGAGATACCAGCAGAAAGGACTGCAGAGCTCCCTGTGCTGCAGAGAGGTTCAGAGAGATCGCAGGGTTATGAGAGGAATACTTGTTATTTGTTGTTTGCAGAGAGGTTCAGAGAGATCGAAGGGTTATGAGAGGAATACTTGTTATTTGTTGTTAGTTTTGTTTGTTTTCTCTTATCAAAAGGAGGCTTTAGCATGTGTTTATTCAGAAAGGGAAGCAGCAGAGGAAGAGAGCTCAAAAACCCAAGGGTAACTAAAAGAGCAAGACCCCAGAACACCATAAAGAACAGGTTTAGATATAATGGTAGTGAGTCAGCCCTTCTGCCTCTCAGGGTACGAGCTGATCTTCCTCTGAAATCAAGAAACAAGACCCCTGAAGGTGCAGAGGAATGTGACACAGTGAGCAGGGAAGCCAGCAGGGGATACACGGGAGGAGCAGCCTCTGAGCAAGAGAGCAGAGGGGAAGGCCATAACTTGATGGAACCTCTCTGCTCCAGTGGTAGATAAAATGTAAATTAAAAAAATAAAAAGTGCCTGGATGGGAGGGGCGTTTGGAAGAGAATGGATATATGTATATGTATAGGTGAGTCCCTTTGCTGTTCACCTATAACTATCACAACATTGTTAATTGGCTATGCTGCCGCTAAGTCACTTCAATCTTGTCCAGCTCTGTGTGACCCCATAGACGGCAGCCCACCAGGTTCCCCCATCCCTGGGATTCTCCAGGCAAGAACACTGGAGTGGGTTGCCATTTCCTTCTCCAATGCATGAAAGTGAAAAGTGAAAGTGAAGTCGTTCAGTCGTGTCCGACCCTTAGCATGGACTGCAGCCCACCAGGCTCCTCTGTCCATGGGATTTTCCAGGCAAGAGTACTGGAGTGGGGTGCCATTGCCTTCTCCTAATTGGCTATATCCCAGTACAAAATGTTGTTGTTCAGTTGCTCAGTCATGTCCAACTCTTTGTGATCTCATGGACTGCAGTATGCCAGGCTTCCCTGTCCTTCACCATCTCCCAGAGTTTGCTCAGACTCATGTCCATTAACTCAGTGATGCCATCTATTCATCTCATCCTCTGTCACCCCATTCTCCTCCTTCCCTCAGTTTTTCCCAGCATCAAGGTCTTTCCCTGTGAGTCACCTCTTCACATCAGGTGGCCAAATTATTGGAGTTTCAGCATCAGACCTTCCAGTGAATATTCAGGGTTGATTTCCTTTAGGATTGACTGGTTTAATCTCCTTGTAATCAAAGGGACTCTCAAGAGTATTCTTCAACACCACAGTTCAAAAGCATCTGTTCTTCAGTGTTCAGCCTTCTTTATGGTCCAGTTCACACATCCATACATGACTACTGGAAAAACCATAGCTTTGACTAGATGGACCTTTGTTGGCAAAGTAATGCCTCTGCTTTTTAATATGCTGTCTAGCTTTTGACCAACAAATATGTTGGTCACAGCTTTTCTTCCAAGGAGCAAGCATCTTTTAATTTCATGACTGCAGTCACCATCCACAGTGATTCTAGAGCCCGAGAAAATAAAATCTGTCACTGTTTCCATTGTTTCCCTTCTATATGCCATGAACTCATGGGACTGGATGCCATGATCTTAGTTTTTTGAATGTTGAGTTTTAAGCCAGCCTTTTCACTCCTCTCTTTCACCTTCATCAAGAGGTTCTTTAGCTCCTCTTCACTGTCTGCCATAAAGGCAGTGTCATCTGCATATCTGAGGTTATTGATATTTCTCTCGACAATCTTGATTCCAGCTTTTGCTTCATCCAGCCTGGCATTTTGCATGAGGTACTCTGCATATAAGTTAAATAAGCAGGGTAACAATATACACCCTTGATATATTTCTTTCACAATTTGGAACCAGTCTGTTGTTCATGTCTGATTCTAACTGTTGCTTCTTGACCTGCATATAGGTCTCTCAGGAAGCAGGTTAAGGTGGCTGGTATTCTTATCTCTTTAAGAATTTTCCACCATTTGGGAGAACAAGATGGTGGAGGAGAGGGTGGACGTGGTGTACATCTCTCTCCACAGATACATCAGGAATACACCTTCAGACACAGAAATGCATGCAGAACACCAGCTGAGAGTGGACAGGAGTACCTGACCAGTGGGGGAAAAATATATTGACCCACACAGAACTCTGTAGGATGAAGGAGCTAGGGGGGAAAACAGGAGTGTTAGTAGGATTGGACCTGCCCTCAGTGGGTGGGGGAACGGAAGCAGAGGTCCAGTCTCCACAGTGGGGCAACTGTCGAGTCAGAGGAGAAGCATTTAAGGCTGAGAGTGAAACAGCTGATCTGTGGCAACCTAAATGGAATGAGAATCAGACAGTCTATGCCACAGTCATACATACCCCAGGCAGGAACGCTGGTCTCCTGGAAGGCTCAACAGATGCGAGCTGGGGTTTAGGGATTGTGGAGCAATCCCAGGGTGAGGGCTGCTGTTGACTGCAGAGAGATGGACTGAGGGGATGTGAGGGATGAGATCATGCTGGGAAATGCCAGTGGAGGAAAGCCAGGCAGCCATGGAAGCAAGGCAACACTGCTGAGTCACGTGGAGGTGGTGGAGCCATCACCATAGCCTCTTTCTCCCCACAGGCCAGCATCAGCAGCTGAACAATAGAGAGGCTGGCCCATCACATGCCTGATGCACTGAACTACAGAGTAGGACCCCATCCAGGGTGCCCTTTAAACTGCCTGACACGCTGATCTATAGTTGGACCCCAGCCAGAGGGGCCCCTCTATGTGTCTGACTCACCAAACAACAGAGAAGGACCCCAGGCAAGGGAGCCCTCTAAGTGCCTGAATGGGCAAAGCTACGGGGAAAGACTGGCCAAAGACACCTTCTGATCACCAGCTACAAGAGGCTCGAAAAAGACTCTGATAGGGCCATAACTCCTGTGGCAGAGGCAGTCCATGTCCCTGCACATTGGAGCTGCCAGGGTCCCTGCAAGCCAAGCAGCTGTGCCACCTTCATGATCAACTCTCACTGGGGCAAAGCTGCCACAGGCAAGAAAAAGTCTTGCGTCTATGCATGCAGAGTCACTTCAGTCATCTCTATATACACAATGGAATATTACTCAGCCATTGAAAGGAACACATTTGAGTCAGTTCTAATGAGGTGAATGAACCTAGAACCTATTATACAGAGTGAAGTGAGTCAGAAAAGAAAAGATAAATACCATATTCTAACACATATATATGGCATCTAGAAAATTTTTCCATGGTACTGAAGAATTTATTTACAGGACAGCAATGGAGAAACAGACATAGAGAATAGACATATGAACATGGGGAGAGGGGAAGAGAAGGTGAGATGTATGGAAAGAGTAACATGGAAACTTACATTACCGTATGCAAAATAGATAGCCAATGGGAATTTGCTGTATGGCTCAGGAAACTCAAACAGGGACTCTGTATCAACCTAGAGGGGTGAGATGGGGAGGGAGATGGGAGGGAGTTTCAAATGGGAGGGGATATATGTATACCTATGGCTGGTTCATGTTTTGGTTTGACAGAAAACAGCAAAATTCTATAAAGCAATTATCCTTCAATAAAAAATAAATTAAAAAATAATATATATATATATGTAAAAGAATTTTCCACAGTTTGTTGTGATCCACATAGTCAAAGGCTTTAATGTAGTCAGTGAAGCAGAAGTAAATATTTTTCTAGAATTCTCTTGCTTTTTCTATGATCTAACGGATATTGGCAATATGATCTCTGGTTCCTCTGCCTTTTCTAAATCCAGCTTGTACATCTGAAAGTTCCCAGTTAACATACTGTTGAAACCTATCTTGAAGGATTTTGAGCGTTACCTTGCTAGCATGTGAAATGAGTGCAATTATGCAGTAGTTTGAACATTCTTTGGCATTGCCCTTCTTTGGGATTGAAATAAAAACTGTCCTTTTCCATCCCTGTGGCCACTGCTGAGTTTTCCAAATTTGCTGGCATATTGAGTGTAGTACTTTAACAGTATTTGACACTTTTCAACAACAATGAAAAATATTTAACACTTTTCAACAGTATGAACCCAACAATACAAAATAAAAAATTCAAAAAAGAAAAAATAAGTAAAACTAGCTAGTTTTTAAAGCAATATTAACAACTCCACAAACCAGAAACACAGCACTGAACAAGATTAACAGTGCATTCTGGAGTTGAAATCCAAAATCAGACATATGTGGCAGAAGTGTAGCTCCTATGAGGCTCTGGGAGCTGAAAGTTTCCAGGTAATCAAAATAAAGCTTCCTCCTTAAAATCAGTGGCTATGATGGGGCTCATCTGAAGAGGCAAAGGAAGCTGAAAATGCTTACAGAAGGGCCCTGTCTGATGTTGCAACTGAGGAGATGGGAAGACAACAACCCAGTCCAAGACACAGGAATTACTGGTTGGGTGACAGCATCTGTGATAGTTTCAG
Source organism: Bos javanicus (assembly GCF_032452875.1). Taxonomy (NCBI): domain Eukaryota; kingdom Metazoa; phylum Chordata; class Mammalia; order Artiodactyla; family Bovidae; genus Bos; species Bos javanicus. The sequence goes on along the minus strand of NC_083874.1, from coordinate 30,933,896 downwards.
TGTCATCATAGAAAAATAATCGTAAAACTCCACCTATGTCTAGAATAAGAATCCCAGGGGGCCTGGAAGAAGTAATTATAAATCTAATGGGGACCAGGATATTTAACAGTGAGAGGGAGAGATCCCATTCAAAATAGAATGCATCAAAACCAAAAATAGACAAGTGCGGCTATAGCAAACTAAAAAGCTTCTGCTCTGCAGAGGAAACATTAAGCAGAGTGAAGACAGCCAGTGGAATGGGAGATAATATTTGCAAACCATGTCTTTGATAAGAGACTGATTTCTAAAATATATAAGGAACTCCTATATCACAAAAGCAAGATAAATAAATTGATAACAAACCCAATAACCCAAGTAAAAAATGGACAAAGAACTTAAACAGATGTTTCTTGAAAGAAGATGTGCAGATGACCAACCAGTATATGCAAAAAAATCTCAATATTACTAATGATTAGTTAAATGTAAATCAAAACTACAATGAGATACCATCTCATACCTGGTAGCATGTCCATTATAAAACAACAACAACAAAAAATAGTAAGTGTTGACAAGAATGTGGAGAAATTGGAATCCTTGTGCACTGTTAATTGCGATGTAAAATGGTGTGCTATTATGGAAAGCAGAATAGAGGTGCCACAAAAAATTAAAAACAGAATTACTCTATCATCCAGAAATCCCATTTTGGGGTATTTATCCAAAAAAAATTGAAACCAGAATCTCAAAAATATATATGCACTCTCATGTTCATTGCAGCATTATTTACAATAGGCAAGATGTGGCAATAACCTAACTGTCCATTGACTGATTACTGGATAGAGAAAATGTGATATATGTATGTAATGGACTATCACTTCAGTTCAGTTCAGTCACTCAGTCATGTCCGACTCTTTGTGACCCAATGAACTGCAGCATGACAGGCCTCCCTGTCCATCCCCAACTCCCAGAACTTACTCAAACTCATGTCCATTGAGTCAGTGATGCCATCCAACCATCTCATCCTCTGTCGTCCCTTTCTCCTCCTGCCTCCAATCTTTCTAGTCCAGTGGTTTTCCCAACTTTCTTCAATTTAAGTCTGAATTTGGCAATAAGGACTTCATGATCTGAGCCATAGTCAGCACCCGGTCTTGTTTTTGCTGACTATATAGAGCTTCTCCTTCTTTGGCTGCAAAGAATATAATCAATCTGATTTCAGTATTGAACATCTGGTGATGTCCATGTGTAGAGTCTTCTCTTGTGTTGTTGGAAGAGGGTGTTTGTTATGACCAGTGTGTTCTCTTGGCAAAACTCTGTTAGCCTTTGCCCTGCTTCATTCTGTACTCCAAGGCCAAATCTGCCTGTTACTCCAGGTATTTCTTGACTTCCTACTTTTGCATTCCAGTCCCCTATAATGAAAAGGACATCTTTTTTGGGTGTTAGTTCTAGAAGGTCTTGCAGGTCTTCATAGAACCATTCACCTTCAGCTTCTTCAGCATTACTGGTTGGGGCATAGACTGGATTACTGTGATATTGAATGGTTTGCCTTGGAAACGAACAGAGACCATTCTGTCATTTTTGAGACTGCATCCAAGTACTGCATTTCAGACTCTTTTGTTGACTGTGATGGCTACTCCGTTTCTTCTAAGGGATTCTTGCCCACAGGTGTAGATATAATGGTCATCTGAGTTAAATTCACCCATTCCAGTCCACTTTAGTTCACTGATGCCTAAAATGTCAATGTTCACTCTTGCCATCTCCTGTTTCACCACTTTCAATTTGCCTTGATTCATGGACGGAACGTTCCAGGTTCCTATGCAATATTGCTCTTTAAAGCATCAGACTTTACTTCTATCACCAGTCACATCCACAACTGGGTGTTGATTGGCTCTGTCTCTTCATTCTTTCTGCAGTTAGTTCTCCACTGATCTCCAGTAGCATATTGAGCAGAGTTCTGACAAAATGAACAGTATGAAAATGAACTATCACTCAATCATAAAAAAGAAAGAAATCCTGCCTCATATGACAACATGGATGAACCTTGAGAATATTATGCCAACTGAAATAAACCAGTTGCAGAATGACAAATGCTGCATGATTCCATTTAGATAATGTAGCTAAAACAGTCAAACTCACAGAAGCAGAAAGTGGAATGGTGGTTTCCAGGGGCTAAGGGAAGGGGGAATTGGGAAGCTGCTATTCAATAAGTCAAAAGACTCTGTTACATAAGATGAAAACGTTTTAGAGATCTGTTGTACAACATTGTGGTTATGGTTAACATTATTGCACTGTATACTTTAAAAATTGTTGAGGGTAGATCTCATAGTATCATTTCTTATCGCAATTATAAAAAGTGGCTACAATATTTAGAATTGTTGGTGTTCAGTCGCTAAAGTGTATCTGACTCTCTGCAACCCTGTGGACTGCTGCACACCAAGCTTCCCTATCCTTCATTATCTCCTGGAGCTTGCTCAAACTCATGTTCATTGAGTCGGTGATGCCATGCAACCATCTCATTCTCTTTCATCCCATTCTCCTCCTGCCCTCAATCTTTATCAGCTACAGGGTCTTTTCCAATGAGTCAGCTCTTTGCATCAGGTGGCCAGACTATTGGAGCTTCAGCATCAGTCCTTTCAGTGAATATTCAGTGTTGATTTCCTTTAGAATTGAACAACAATCAAATATTAAATATCAAAACTTGTTAAATATAGCCAACATGGAACACAGGGGTAAAATTATACTCTTAAATGCATTTATGAAAGAATATAGTTCTGGTAAAGAATAATTCATGGTAAAATTCTCTTAATTTTCAGCTAAATTCATTGGCTCTGTAAAACAACTAATTTCAACAACAGAATTCATCCAGATGGCTAGATAGTGGAACAACGCACACAAAAGATCAATAGCTTTCCTACAGTTCAGTAATAATTCATTACAAAAGGCAATAGAAAAATAATTACATTCACCATTTTAACAACAACAAAAACCAAACATAAAATATAGCAAACTAAAAAGTCCTCCAAAAAACAATGTAAAACTTTACTGAAAAAAAAAAGGAATAATAATCCATGTTCCAGATAGGAAGACTAAATATTGTCAAAAGTGAGTGCATTAAAATCCCAAGGGATTTGTTAAAAAAAAAAAAAAAAGAGAGAGAGAGAGAGACTGAAACAGAGAGAGAAGAGAAAGGGAAACCACAAACCAAACTATCCTTCTTTAGCTACATATAAATGTTTGTGGGCACATTAAAATCAAAAAACAGTAAAGGTCATAAATAAATGAGCAACAGTGGTTACTTCTGAGATGACTGGAAGGGAAGAAACATGAAGAAATTTTTATGTATTTAGTCTTTTATATAAGTAAATGTATCTCTACATTATTAGTATGATTGAAGTTAAAGTTATATTGATTTTAATTTTAAAAATAATAAAATGTCAACATTACTGTTATAAGCAGAATAAAGACCCCTTAAAATACAAGTGTGTCCTACTTATGAATGTTATCTAAAACAGCAAAAGGGATTTTGTTCAGTTCAGTTCAGTTCAGTTCCTCACTCGTGTCCAACTCTTTGCGACCCCATGAATCGCAGCACGCCAGGCCTCCCTGTCCATCACCATCTCCCGGAGTTCACTCAGACTCTCGTCCATTGAGTCACTGATGCCATCCAGCCATCTCATCCTCCGTCGTCTCCTTCTCCTCCTGACCCCTATCCCTCCCAGCATCAGAGTCTTTTCCAATGAGTCAACTCTTCGCATGAGGTGGCCAAAGTACTGGAGTTTCAGCTTTAGCATCATTCCTTCCAAAGAAATCCTAGGGCTCACCTCCTTCAGAATGGACTGGTTGGATCTCCTTGCAGTCCAAGGGACTCTCAAGAGTCTTCTCCAACACCACAGTTCAAAAGCATCAATTCTTTGGCGCTCAGCCTTCTTCACAGTCCAACTCTCACATCCATACATGACCACTGGAAAAACCATAGCCTTGACTAGACAGACCTTTGTTGGCAAAGTAACGTCTCTGCTTTTGAATATGCTATCTGGGTTGGTCATAACTTTCCTTCCAAGGAGTAAGCGTCTTTTAATTTCATGGCTGCAGTCACCATCTGCAGTGATTTTGGAGCCCCGAAAAATAAAGTCTGACACTGTTTCCACTGTTTCCCCATCTATTTCCCATGAAGTGATGGGACCAGATGCCATGATCTTCATTTTCTGAATGTTGAGCTTTACGCCAACTTTTTCAGTCTCCACTTTCACTTTCATCAAGAGGCTTTTTAGTTCCTCTTCACTTTCTGCCATAAGGGTGGTGTCATCTGCATATCTGAGGTTATTGATATTTCTCCCGGCAATCTTGATTCCAGCTTGTGCTTCTTCCAGTCCAGTGTTTCTCATGATGTACTCTGCATATAAGTTAAATAAGCAGGATGACAATATACAGCCTTGACGTACTCCTTTTCCTAAAGGGATTTTGTAGGTGTGAGTAAATTAAGAGTTTTGAGATGGAGATACCATTCTGGATTTTCTTGGTGAGCTCACTGTAATTACATGGGTCCTTAAAAGTGAAAGACAACAACAAAAATAAAAGTGAAAGAGGCAGGGCAGTGGGAGTCAGGAATCTCAAGACCCTACACTGTGGGCTCTGAAGAAGGAATAGGGGGCCAGGAAATCAGGAAGTCTAGAAAACTGAATAGTCAAGGAAACTGATTCCCTCCATTCCCCTTCAGAAGGAATGGCAGCCCAGCCACAGGCTTGGTCTTACCATTTCAGACTTCTGCCTTCTAGAATTGTAAGACAACAAAGTTGGGTCATTTGAAGCCGTCAGATTTGTTGTAATTTGTTACAGTAGCAATAGAAAACTAGTATAAGTCTTTGGTAACTGCTGAGTTGCTGCTGAAACCTGCTCAGGCAGGTTACAGATGCTAGTATCTGGCTTCCCTGGTGGCTCAGTTGTAAAGAATGCAATGGTCAATGCTGGAGACACACACGAGTTCCATGCCTGGTCTAGGAAGCTCCCACATGCCAAGGAGCAACAAAGCCTGTATGCCAGGACTACTGATCCTGTGCTCTAGAGCCTGGGATCCGCAACGACTGAGCCCACTGCAACTACCGAAGGCCACATGCCCTGGAGGCTGTGCTCCACAGCAGGAGAAGCCAGCACAATAAGAAACCCACTCACCACAATTGAGAGTCGCCCCCACTCAGCACAAGCAGAGAAAAGCCCCCACAGAACAAAGACCCAGCACAGCCAAATAAATAAATACATAATTCTTAATTATTAAAAAAACGAATGCCAGTATCACCTGAAGATTTATTCCCAGTCTTTGCGCTGAGATCGATAATGCAAAAAAAATTATGAGTCCCAAATATTTTCTTCTGCTTGGGGTAAAACTGTATGTAAAACCATATTCCCTGAGGCACCATGGTATTTTGGGAATAACTTCAGGAGACTTGACATATTCTAACAATGCAAAGCATTAGTCTAGTCATTGACATATTTTGTAAATGTGAGACCAGAGGTTGGTAAGTATTTATAAATCAACTACCATAAAAGGGTAAAGATTGCGGGTCATTAGCCAGGTGGAAGAAAATCTTGTTATTTCTAAACATTTTTTATATTTTGTCACCACAAGTTTCGTCCTTAGTCTATTTGCTGAGAAGGATAACAAGCTTTCCTGTGTTTTCTGCTTTTTGTAAAAAGACAATTAATTTAATCTACTATGGATAGTAACCTTAAACCCAGAACTTATGTTATCCTTTGAGACATGAAATTATATTAATGCACTACATGTTGTTGTAGGAAGTTGTTTTTGTTTCAACATGTCTCTACTAAGAACTTGGGTTTGGTGAGCTAAGCTTTAATAGACTCTCCAGCTCATGATGATTTCAGTATATCTTCACTAAGTTTATTCTATAAATCTAACAGTATATGTGACAAACACATTGTGTTTTCTTTTTTTTTTTTTACAAACCCTTAAAAAATTCACACAAAATTTTGTGACTCATGACTCAAGTCAATTTATTTTGAAAACAAAACAAAACAAAACAAAACAAAACCTTTTCTTTAAAATGATTCAGGACCTGTTTCTTTATTCACATGTAGATCATATCTATAGCCTACTATATGGCTCTGAGAGGAAAAGCAGGATGACTCTCATGGGGGCAGGAGTGACGTCAGCCAGAAGCAAAGAAAAGTACGTTTAAAATCTTGGAGATAGATCATTTAGTTTGTTTATTGCTCTAGCTCTTCGATATGTTTATTAAAAATATCTGCTATATGTAAATATGTTAAATAGAAGATATTTTTAATAAGTTTGATAAAGCACACATTTGGCTAAATATCATTTTCAACCTTACCTTTATGAATAATAAATGATCAAACAAATCCTTCAAAAAGGCTGGAATCAAAACTGCAAAATGAAAAGGCCTTTCAAAACATTAGAATGAAAAGTTGACTTCAATTCTAATGAAAACTAATTATTTAAAAAGCTATATATTCATATATTGTACTTACTTTATAGTCAAACAGTTCACACACAGGTATGTACACATACAGATCTATACAAGTGCTACCTTCCCGCACTTCTTTGCTTTAAGTCACATTTTCCAAGGCAGTTCTCAGCCTTTGTAAAAAATTTTCCCAGAAGGTCTACTTTTCTCTCTCTAGAGAGGGAAGCCCTGCAGGGGACAAGAGTATGTAACACTTCAGATTCTTACGAGCTAGAAAGCCAAGTCTCTGATTTGCTGATGAATTCACACAGCATCAGATTTCCCCACAAATTGCTGTGGGGTGGTTTGGCCCCATACCATCAGTCTTCAGATGAGGCTTCAGGCTGCCTTTCTTTACTGTGAATTGTTACACATCAGCCTCTTTGGAACACCCTGTATCTATGAGCAGGAAACAGTAGCTACCCTGAGGAGGAATAACAAGTACAAGATCCCACCTTTGGAATTCTAGCTTCAGCCCTATCCCTGTCTCCTCTTGAGAGTAGCTCATTGATACTTATTGTCCAAATCACCTTTAACACCTACCTCATGAATGCAACTTCCATCTAAAGTTAACACAGCGGGGGATACTGCTGCTGCTAAGTCGCTTCAGTCGTGTCCGACTCTGTGCGACCCCATAGATGGCAGCCCACCAGGCTCCCCCGTCCCTGGGATTCTCCAGGCAAGAACACTGGAGTGGGTTGCCATTTCCTTCTCCAATGCATGAAAGTGAAAAGTGAAAGTGAAGTCGCTCAGTCGAGTCCGACTCTTAGCGACCCCATGGACTGCAGCCCACCAGGCTCCTCCGTCCATGGGATTTTCCAGGCAAGAGTACTGGAGTAGGGTGCCATTGCCTTCTAGTCTATGGATCAAATATATAGTTAGTTAATCCATATTCTAGGCCTCATTCTTCTGGCACCAAATTCCAGCTGCTTGTTTTGTCAGCAAGGTAAAATGCTGCACATGCAAAAAATTTAAACAGTCTTCACCTAGGGAAATGGTTCTGAAAATGTAAGTCTTTGTATGTGGTACATAAATTTGAGACCAATAAATATTTTCAGATTTTTGAGTTTCCAATAACTTCAAATGAGACGGAAATAACATTAAAAAATTGACACAATTGGACAGGTTTGTGAGGCCCTGATTCTCCTACTATCTACCCAGATGCCAATAAGGATGCATGAAAATCCCAGTCTAAAACAAGAGTAATGCTAAATATTGTCATGAACTGAAGCTTTTCAAATTATGAGACAATGTGGTACCTGACCAATATGTAGTCCCCAACTAATCCCTACCTCATTACTCTGAATCTCAGAAATTCTCAGCTAATTCTCATTCATTAATTTCTTGTTTGGTCCTAATAAAATTGTAACCAAGGACTTCTTGTTCAGTTTTATTTTCTAAATCTGTACTACGCTTTCTTTTTTACACAATAAACATCTTCCTCTATTACTAGTAAGCTAAGCCTCTGAATTTTAATTATATTTGTCCTAATCTTACACTATTAATCCTGTGACTATATACGATTTCCAAACTGGCCAGTAAAACAGTAAATCTTACCCCTTTGAAAGTTACAAACTCTGTGAGAATTCAGTTAAAGGCACAGACCGTAGTCCTAGCAAATTACACACACGTGCACACGTGCGTGCACACAAACACACATACACACACACACCCCTACACACCCCTACCCCTGTGTTTTTTATAGCCATATAACAGAATAGTTTAGAGTTTAGGCTTTGGAGATTTGAAGTTCATGCTCCCTTCCTTACAAGCTGTAATATCATAATTTGCTAAATAAGAATATTAAACTTATAAAAATCTGTATCTATGCAGGGTTGATTTTTTTATAAATTAGATCTTTCAAATTACATTTTGCCCCCAGTACAATTGTTTTAAAGTCAAAAATCCTCATAAATAAGACCTGACCCTGGAGTAAGGTAGAAGAAAGGGGCATTTTTATGTGTAAGCTGGCTGTAAATGTTTTACTAAATAATTTGCTCATGATTTTTCTATAATTCTTGACTAGTTTCTTCTGCATAATTCTAGCCAAAATTTTAGAAGCATCTATCAATCTAGACACTGATTATCTCTAATGAGGGATGGAATTATCGGATGCCTAATTGAATGCAATCCCTGAACGTTATGAAGATTGTTATCTGCCCTTGGCTTAGGAAGTTAGCAATATGTCACCTCCTCCATGACATATTTTCAAATAGGTTTATGCCATAGAGTTTTCTTTATTTTGCTGCTGGACTTTTCCTGGTTCTTTGTCTGTATCTGTACATATATAGCTTTAAAATTCAGTATCAAAGCTTGGATGGGTATGAATTTTTGGTAATTTTCTTTTCAAACATAGTTTAGATCACAGTAACACAAGTATGGTTCTAAGAACAAGCTTGTTAAAACAAAAACATTACTGAGTCTCAGCTAATGGCTGAGTTAAGATGACTTCATTGTTAAAAATGTCATTCTTTACCCAAGTAGTGCTGTCTATAGCAGTGATTTTTCAACTTAGTTACAACCCCCGCACACCTGAGGAGCATGGCACATACTCAGATCACACAGCAGTGCAGCCCCTCCAGATGGGGGAGAGCAGAGGAGAAGGACCACAGCTGAGGACCACTAATCTAGGAAAACGGGATTTTCTCATGGTCCAGATCATGTTTTAAGAAGGAGCTGAAAGTATTGAGTCATCATGATAGGAATAGCACTCTATTATCATGTAGAAAAGAAATGAATCCGGGTATTGCCCCGATTATATTAGGCCAAGATGTACATGGGTGTTTCTTCCTTAAAAGAGAAAACGGTTTACATATCAGAAAGCTTAGCTGATCATACTTTAGCTAAGACTACATCATGCCTTTATAATTATTCTTAAGTGATTTTTTAGAGTCAGTACATAGGACTCTGTTTTCAAAGTAGGACAAGCTTGGAAATAATCTGAAGAAACAAACACCCTCTGAACTGAAGAAAGGATTAAGTTATTGGTATGCAGAAGTACCTTCCCTAGGAGACAATATGTAAATCTGTACCTGGAAAAACTAGGTGCTCTTCCAATCCAATCCACTCTCTGAAACGAGGATATAACTTAATTAGTCAGTTATTTGGTAACATGTCAGGCATGAGGAGATGATAAATGGGAACTGGAGAGGAAGAATCGATCAGTTTTTTCTACATCCTGGCTACTGGAAAGCACAGGCTTAGATTTACAACCTGCCTCTGTCAAGCATCCAGGATTTCACAGACCTGTATTTTCTATGCAAACATCAAATTATCTCCACCCTTTTTTTTTTCCATATTGGATCTCACTTTCTTTTTTCTATTAAGGTACACTTGATTAACAATGTTTCAGGTGTACAGCGAAGTGATTCAACTGCATGTGTGTGTGTGTGTGTGTGTGTGTGTGTATATATATATATATATTCAGTTAAGTTCAGTCACTCATTTGTGTCAGACTCTTTATGACCCCATGGACTGCAGCACAACAGGCTTCCCTGTCCATCATCAACCTCCAAGCTTACTCAAACTCATGTCCATCGAGTCGCTGATTTCATCCTCTGTTGTCCTATCTCATCCTCTGTTGTCCCCTTCTCCTACCTTCCCAGCATCAGAGTCTTTTCAAATGAGTCAGCTCTTCACATCTGGTGGCCAAAGTATTGGAGTTTCAGCTTCATTATCAGTCCTTCCAATGCATACTGAGGACTGATTTCCTTTAAGACAGACTGGTTGGATCTCCTTGCAGTTCAAGGGACTCTCAAGAGTCTTCTCCAACACCACAGTTCAAAAGCATCAATTCTCCAGCACTCAGCTTTCCTTATAGTCCAACTCTCACATCCATACATAACTACTGGAAAAAACCATAGGTTTGACTAGATGGACCTTTGTTGGCAAAGTAATGTCTCTAGTTTTTAATGTACTGTCTAGGTTGGTCATAGCTTTTCTTGCAAGGAGTAAGTGTCTTTTAATTTCATGGCTGCAGTCACCATATGCAGTGATTTTGAAGCCAAAAAAATAAAGTCTGTCACTGTTTCCATGTTTCTCCATCTATTTGCCATGAAGTGATGGGACCAGATGCCATGATCTTAGTTTTCTGGATGCTGAGTTTTAAGCCAACTTTTTCTACTCTCCTCTTTAACTTTCATCAAGAGGATCTTTGGTTCTTTGTTTTCTGCCATAGAATTTGTGTCATTTGCATATCTGAGATTATTGAGATTTCTCCCAGCAATCTTGATTCCAGCTCGTGCTTTATCCAACCCAGCATTTTGCATGATGTATTCTGCATTTAAGTTAAATAAGCAGGGTGACAAAATACAGCCTGGACATACTCCTTTCCCAATTTGGAACAAGTCCGTTATTCCATGTCCAGTTCTAACTGTTGCTTCTTTACCTGCATACAGATTTCTCAGGAGGCAGGTGAGGTAGTCTGGTATTCCCATCTCTTTAAGAATTTTCCACAGTTTGCTGAGATCCACACAGTCAAAGGCTTTGGCGTAATCAATAAAGCAGAAGTTGAAGTTTTTCTGAAACTGTCTTGCTCTTTTGATGATCTGACAGATGCTGGCAATTTGATCTCTGGTTCCTCTGCCTTTTCTAAATCCAGCCTGAACATCTGAAAGTTCACGGTTCACATACTGGTGAAGCCTGGCTTGGAGAATTTTGACCATTACTTTGCTAGTGTGTGAGATGAGTGCAATTCTGTAGTAGTTTGAACACTGTCTGGCATAGCCTTTCTTTGGGATTGGAATGAAAACTGACCTTTTCCAGTCCTGTGGCCACTGCGAGTTTTCCAAATTTGCTGGCATATTGAGTGCAACACTTTCATAGCATCATCTTTTAGGAGTTGAAATAGTTCAACTGGAATTCCATCACCTCCACTAGCTTTGTTCATAGTGATGAACAAAGGCCCACTTGACTTTGCATTCCAGGATGTCTGGCTCTAGATGAGTGATCACACCGTTGTGGTTATCTGGGTCATGAAGATCTTTTTTGTATAGTTCTGTGTATTCTTATCACCTCTTCTTAATATCTTCTGCTTCTGTTAGGTCTATACCATTTTTGTGCATAATTGTGCCCATCTTTGCATGATATGCTCCATTGGTATCTAATTCTCTTGAAGAGATCTCTAGTCTTTCCCATTCTATTGTTTTCCTCTATTTCTTTGCATTAATCACTGAGGAAGGCTTTATCTCTCCTTGCTATTCTTTGGAACTCTGCATTCAAATGTATCTTTCCTTTTCTCCTTTGCCTTTAGCTTCTCTTCTTTTCTCAGCTATTTGTCAGTCCTCCTCAGAAAACCATTTTGCCTTTTTGCATTTCTTTTTCATGGGGATGGTCTTGATCATTGCCTCCTGTATAATGTCATGAACCTCCATCCATAGTTCATCAGGCACTCTGTATATCAGATCTAGTCCCTTAAATCTATTTGTCACATCCACTGTGTAATCATAAGGGGTTTGATTTAGGTCATACCTGAATGGCCTAGTGGTTTTCCATACTTTCTTCAATTTAAGTCTGAATTTGGCAATAAGGAGTTCATGATCTGAGCCACAGTCAGCGCCCGGTCTTGTTTTTGCTGACTATATAGAGCTTCTCCATCTTTGGCTGCAAAGAATAAAATCAATCTAATTTCAGTGTTGACCATCTGGTGATGTCCATGTGTAGAGTCTTCTCTTGTGTTGTTAGAAGAGGGCATTTGCTATGACCAGTGCATTCTCTTGGCAAAACTCTATTAGCCTTTGCCCTGCTTCATTCTGTACTCCAAGGCCAAATTTGCCTGTTAGTCCAGGTGTTTCTTGACTTTCTACCTTTGCATTCCAGTCCCTTATAATGAAAAGGACATCTTTTTTTGGGTGTTAGTTCTAAAAGGTCTTGCAGGTCTTCATAGAACCGTTCAAATTCAGCTTCTTCAGCATTACTGGTCAGGGCATAGACTTGGATACTGTGATATTGAATGGTTTGCCTTGGAAATGAATAGAGACCATTCTGTCATTTTTGAGATTGCATCCAAGTACTGCATTTCGGACTCTTTTGTTGACATGATGGCTATTCCATTTCTTCTAAGGGATTCTTGCCCATATAATGGTCATCTGAGTTGAATTCACCCATTCCAGTCTATTTTAATTTACTGATGCCTAAAATGTCAATGTTCAGTCTTGCCCTCTCCTGTTTGACTACTTCCAATTTACTCTGATTCATGGACCTAACATTCCTGGTTCCTATGCAATATTGTTCTTTACAATATTGGATTTTACTTCCATCATCAGTCACATCCACAACTGAGTATTGTTTTTGCTTTGGCTCCATCTCTTCATTCTTTCTGGAGTTATTTCTCCACTTTTCTCCAGTAGCATATTGGGCACCTACAAACGTTCATCTTTCAGTGTCCTATCTTTTTGCCTTTTCATACTGCTCTTAGGGTTCTCAAGGCAAGAATACTGAAGCAGTTTGCCATTCTCTTCTCCAGGCGACCACGTTTTGTCAGAACTCCCCACCATGACCTGTCCATCTTGGGTGACCCTACACAGCATGGCTCAAAGTTTCATTTTATATATATGTGTGTGTGTGTGTGTGTGTGTGTGTGTGTGTGTATGTGTGTGTGTGTGTGTTTATTTTTCGGCTTCCCTGGTGGCTCAAACAGTAGAGAATCTGCCTGCAACACAAGAGATCAGGGTTTGATCCCCTGGTCAGGAAGATTCCCTGGAGAAGGGAATGGCTACCTATTCCAGTATTCTTGCCTGGAGAATCCCACGGATAGAGGAGCCTGGTGAGCTACTGTCCATGGGGTCGCAAACAGTCAAACATGACTGAATGACTAACACTTCATATATATATTCTTTTTCAGATTTTTTTTCCATGATAGGTTATTATAAGATATTGAATATAGTTCCCTGGGCTATACAGTAGGTCCTTGTTGGTTACCTATTTTATATATAGTAGTGCATATCTGTTAATCCCAAACTCCTATTTTTCCCCCCTCCAGCCTTTCCCATTTATGTTAAAATCTTACCATAGTTTATTGTATGCAGTATTACAAACAATTTTAAATCACATCTTAAAATTATAAATATTTTCCCTATCTGAATCTGTACAGGAGGGAAGATTCTTCAAAGAGCAGACCTGAATATTTCTGCAAGTTGACCCTCCCAAGTACCTGACATTATTTTCATCCCTGGAGGACCTAGCACGCCACACTTTCAAGGCTTGATACCATGCTGCTTTGGGCACTCATTCACATTTCTCCATAGAAGAGATTGTGCTGACCAGTACATATGAATGTTCTGGTTCTCTAGGTTCGATTTTCTTAGTGCGTTTTCAAGTTGGCATTCCAGTTTATTAACTGAGCTCTTCTGATTTCAGTCCACATGAGTCAGTCCTCTAAAACCTTACCAGTTTTTACTGATCTGACAGAATTTTGTTGCTGATCATGGGCCAGTGATGAATGACCCCTGAAGCCTTGTTGTGCACCCAAAATCCTGCCTGCCCCATGGTTGGTTGGCGGGTGAGAGGTGGTGAGGAAGCTCAGAGTGTAGCCAGAAAACCACTTTCTGGCTCCATTCCACATGAAGAGGAAAACAACCTCATTATACCTTTAAATTTGCTATAAATTCATTTTGAGACACTACTGAACTTGAACGTTTCTCAGCATAACACCTACTACTATGCCACTGAAGAGGTAGATGGTGGGGCTTACGCCACACACCAAAAATACAAAGCAGCTGTGTTTAGGTCTGAAATCTACCCAAGCAGCCCAGTCCCTGGCATTTTTATTTCCTTTGCAAAAACCTTATTTATTTTGAGATCTTCTGAATAATCCATCAGATGTCTTTGGGTTGGAGACTATCTGTTTATTCCTTCATCTAACAAACATTTATTGAGCACCTTCTATGTGTTAAATGCTGTCGTAGGTGTTAGTTCCTGTTTTATGGAATGAAAACCGCAGTTATTTTTAAGTACATAAATAAACACATTCTTATGCATGGTGATAAAAGACATGAGAAGCAATAATTGGGTGCAAAAAATCAATAATAACATGGGAGGGAACTAGTGATAGATTTTAGAGCCAGGGCACACCCTCCTGCACCGCAAGCGAGGCTTTGTAACTGGGTGAACATATGTGCCCATTTGATTGGGACAGTCCTAGTTAATGCCGGTTGTCCCAGAGCAGTTATTAAAAGAGCCTCCTTTCCCACTTAAACAAGTATCCTGGTTAAGATAATAAATTATATGGTCACACTAATTTTAAACAAAGTAGAAACTTGGTAAACTGCTAAGTACTATAAGAGATAATGACTTCTAAGTACTTTGGAAAACATCCTGAGGTGAAGCTGAGCATTAGTAGCGTAATGGGCTGAGATTAACTTCGTCCCTGGCTCAATTCCAGGGGAAAATCACAGCTTCAAACATAATGTATTTAAGGGCATGAAATCAATGTTGAGTGAAGAGAAATGAAGAAGGGGCTCTTCGGTACATAAAACTTGAACCCGTTTCAACATTGGGAAAACAGAATTAGCAGAAGAGAAAACCCTAGGCCTTCAGGATAATGGAAACCTAGAAACTTTTTTTTATATGAAAGCAGATAGCAGAATGTAGTCATAAAACACATAAACTGAAGGAACCTTGGAAATCAGCTTGGGCAGATCCCCCATCTTAGAGAAAATGATGCCACAGGACATAAATGTGAATGGTACACTTTGACACTAAGAATCACTGTATCGTGTAACACAAAAGACAAAGGCTGTGGACACCGGCCACCTGTGTTATAGTCACAGTTCCTCCGGTTCATCACTTATTTTCTCTGCATCTCGGTTCCTTCAAAAGGAATCCCAGAATCAAAATACCCTCCCAACTATCTTCCACGATTTTTGTGAAGATTAAGTAAGATCACATAAGCCATAAAGAGCTTCACAGATGTAGTTGTTGGTCATACATTCATTAGCTTAGCCCATGTTCTAAGCAAAAAGGTCTCATGTTACCATGAGGTTATAGCAAGAAGTTTCCATGCCCTTTTGAGTTGAATAAAGGGGATCCTAATTAGGGTTTTATAGCTCTCATATTCCTCCCTTCTCTCATTCCTCAAAATTCACCAAATCAGATACAAATAAAACATGATAATTAGGCAATTGACAAAAAGTAGAGCTTTACACACATTCTGGTTTGGGCTGAGGAGGCCATATCTATAAAAGATAATATGTACCATGGTTACACAAACATCTTCCCTTTTTGGATTGGATTACTACAAACCTAAACAGGTTCAGCAACAGTTGTTCTGAAACAACTAAACACATTTAAAACGAGGAATATAAAGCTGAGAGTGAAATCTGAGCTTTTAAAATGTGCATAGTCATACAGAATAAATAGTCCAGTGTGAGTGCTGTGAATGGCAGGACTGAAATGGTAAGAACTGGAGTCTTGAAAATTCTCGAACACAGATGGACCAGTGGTTTTGTTTTCAAGCTGAACAAAATAGTCTCTTTTTTTGGAGTTCAGAATGCATTTCTTCCCTTTGAATAGCTGTCTCTAAAAAAAAATTATTGGAGTGTAGTTGATTTACAATGTTGTGTTAGATTCAGGTGTACTGCAAAATGATTCAGTTATGCATATACATATGTTCATTCTTTTTCAGATTTTTTCCATATAGGTTATCACAGAATATTAAGTAGAGTCCTCTGTGCTGTACAGTAGGCCCTTGTTGGTTATCTATCTTACATATTTAGTAGTGTGTGTATGTTAATTCCAAGCTCCTGGTTTATCCCTTCCCCCACCATACTTTTCCCCTTTGGTAACCATAGCTTATTTTCAATATTTGTAAGTCTGTTTCTGTTTTGTAAATAAGTTCATTTATATCATTTTTAAAAGTAAATTCCACATATAAGTGATATCATATGATATTTGTCTTTCTCTGTCTGACTTAACTTAGTACAATAACCTCTAGGTCCATCCATGCATAGTGCTTAGTCGCTTCAGTCATGTCCAACTCTTTGTGGCCATATGGACTGTAGCTGCCAGGCTCCTCTGTCCAAGGGATTCTCCAGGCAAGAATACTGGATTGGGTAGTGCTTTCCTCCTCCAGGGGATCTTCCCGACCCAAGGATCGAACCTGCATCTCTTAGGTCTCCTGCATTGGCAGTGGGTTCTTTACCACTAACACCACCTGGAAAGCCCCCTAGGTCCATCCACGTTGCTGCAAATGGCATTGCTTATTTTTCTATAGGTAATATTTCATTGTTTATACATATTCTTGAATAAGTGCAAGAGATCTGCTACACCTTTATGAGGAGTTAAGTGTATTTGATGAACGTATTGAATGAGTTCAGGCAGGCTAGGCCACAGAGATAAAAATGTATAAGGACAAATATGACAGAATTTTCTCTCTTGTTCATGAAAGAATCCAACCAAGGACTCCTGGTTGGTGAGGGTTCTTCTGCACATGGTGTTTTGTGGACTCTGCCCTTCCCTAGGTCCTCACCATCTGTTGCATCAGCCAGTGAAAAGAGAAAGTCAGGAAGCAGTACAATTCTTCTTACAAAGCCATGGCCCAGATACAGCACCACATGTCCTCTAATTTGACTGTCCTGAACTCAAACTCATGGCCACACCCAACTCCAACAAGAGTCTGATACGCAGGTTCTAGTTGGGAAGAAATGCTTGAATTTTAATAAACAGTGTTCTCTGCTACAGACAAAATTTCTAATTATATCACCTCTCTGCCAGTACCAACAGTGGAGTGGAAATAAGAACAAGGAGGGAAATAGGCTAAAAATGATGACCCACCTTCAATTTGCAGCTTTCCGCATCCTACATTGTACCCCAAAGTGTGCCCAGTTCCTTACAATGTTGATTACAAAGTGTGATTAAAGGGCAGAGAGTTATTGCCTTGTGTCAATTTTCTTATGTCAAATATTTTATTAATAGTCAAAAGGGATCAGTTTAAGGCATACTGGCTTTGTGATAGCATTAGAGAAATCTTTAGCCAGAATATAGGCACATCCCTTCCCTGTAACCTATCCAGTACCCTGAAATGCTTAGGCTTCTTAGAATTTTTCATTTGACACCTTGGCAATGATTTGCCATGAGCATAATTTTCAACCACAGAGAAGTTTAGGAACTCTAGAATTGAGACCTCTGGGCCCCAAACCAATTTAAGTTGTGCTCCTACTTTTCTCATCATTCTGGAAGGTGATCCCTGACTTAGCCACAAACTACTTTGAAAGTGGAGAAACCACTGGGAAAGAAGAAAGTAAGGCTTGGCTGCCGAGTTTGGTGTTTAAGTGAAAGGCAATACCTCAGGAAATTGTGAAACCACCCGTCGTTAAGTAGATGATGTGAAGATGGAGAATATTATCTAAGAATACAAGACTCTGGCAGAAAAAGTTACTTTCAGCTACCACTTTTGTCTCTGATTGTCTGCCTGCCTATTTCTCTCTTTCTCAAATGAGGAAGAAACTGGATTCCTAGATTTAATCTTTCCTTAGCTGGATAATAACAGATTTATTATTTCAATCAAATTATATTTTTAATGCAAGGGACAAAGATGTTTTTGAGAGAATTAATATAATGATGTGTCATGGACCTTAAGCAGAACAAGAAGGGAAATGAAGTCTGAAGGGTTTTAGGATAGAACATGGCAGGAGGTGAGAGGATATTAATGAGCTAACTGTTTTTGCTGGAGTCACTGATGTACCAGTCTCAACCTTTCCCCTACAGGGGGAGTCAGACCCAGAAATAGACCTCGTTCTATTGTTGGAATTGAAATTCAAGAACATTCTGGAATTCTAGAACAATTTCTAATAAAGCTGAGTTGGGTTAGAACCACAGCAAAGTTGCTTAAAGCTCTGTCCATCCGGATTCAGGCTGACTTGCCCAGCCACTTGAAAAGAGGAGGAACTTGAAAGGAGACCACTTGAGAGGGAGTTCCCAAGAGCACCCTGGAAGGGCTTAGCAGGGAGGGGAGGAGAGAATTGTGAGTACATGGGGAGGAAGGGCAGGCACAGAGGTCAAGAGTTTGGGGAATAACAGATGATTTGAGAGACGTGCAGTAAACCACGGAAACAGAAATCAGAGGCAGAATGGATTTGGCCTTGGTTTTGACAAAAATTAGAGCTTTACACACAGGCCTAAGAGTGTCCAGCTGAAAGCATACAGGAGGCTGGTTTTGGGTCCACAGTTAATTGAGGAAGATCAGTAATAGTCAACAACATGGAGCAGTTAACTAGTGGTACAACCTAGATAGCATGTTCAAAAGCAGAGATATTACTTTGCCAACAAAGGTTCATCTAGTCAAGGCTATGGTTTTTCCTGTGGTCATGTATGGATGTGAGAGTTGGACTGTGAAGAAGGCTGAGCGCCGAAGAATTGATGCTTTTGAACTGTGGTGTTGGAGAAGACTCTTGAGAGTCCCTTGGACTGCAAGGAGATCCAACCAGTCCATTCTGAAGGAGATCAGCCCTGGGATTTCTTTGGAAGGAATGATGCTAAAGCTGAAACTCCAGTACTTTGGCCACCTCATGCGAAGAGTTGACTCATTGGAAAAGATTCTGATGCTGGGAGGGATTGGGGGCAGGAGGAGAAGGGGACGACAGAGGATGAGATGGCTGGATGGCATCGCTGACTCGATGGACATGAGTCTGAGTGAACTCTGGGAGTTGGTGATGGACAGGGAGGCCTGGCGTGCTGCGATTCATGGGGTTGCAAAGAGTCAGACACGACTGAGTGACTGATCTGATCTGATCTGACACAAGTTCATGTGCCTGATGCCCAGTGAGGCCAAACAATACCAAAACCTCGGAGTGTGAAGCAGAGAAAGGTGTATTGCAGGGCTATACAAGGGGACAGGTGGCTCATGCTTTAAAAACTCCAAACTCCTTGGAGTTCCTGTAAATCTCCCCCAAAACAAATATAATTCTCTGTTCTGACAAGAAAGGGCAAAGTCCCAAGGCTCGATTTTTTCCCTCCAAGGTACAGATACTGGCTAAAAGGAGGGGACCCTGAATAGGCTGGTTTCCCTGCCCGGGAGTATTCATTCAGTGGTTGAGGAGGCAGATCTCAGCTGGCAGCTCCCTTGAGCCAGGGCCCCAGAGGCTGCTCAGCCATCATCACTGAGGGAGCCAGGCACCCAGGACTCAGCCGGCCCTCAGGCTCTTTAGGCCACCCAAACAGTGACCAAGTCCCCAGGACTGTGTCCCATGGAGACCACCACTGCCATCTGGTTGCTGGGGCAGGGATGGGAAGAGGTTTGCTGCTGCCTCCACGCCTGGGTAGAACCGGGGGGGCGGGGCCTTGGCGAGGGTTCTGGAGCCTGCAGGACACAGCCCCCAGCCTGGCCCCAGCCCCCCAGCTCACCCATCTGTGGAGACTGGAGGGTGAGAAGTCCCCAGCAGGTCTCTCAACACATACTCTGCCCGGAGGACTACTTTGAGCCTGACTGTACACGGAGTGGGACCCCTAACAAGCAGCACTTGAGTTCTCGCGATAACAGGCGCACGCTCAGGGCTGTACGTCCTACCCGCTCTTAACCAGGAGCCCATGATTGTCACGGAGAGCCTCACCTTCTGACGGGGCTGAGTTGCCCTTCCTCACAATTCACAGAGTTACAGAAAAATTATTCATGACCCTTTTTTAAGAATGTAGAGGGAGAGGGTGGGATGATTTGGGAGAATGGCATTGAAATATGTATAATATCATATATGAAACGAGTCGCCAGTCCAGGTTCGATGCAAAATACTGGATGCTTGGGGCTGGTGCACTGGGACGACCCAGAGGGATGGTATGGGGAGGGAGGAGTGAGGAAGGTTCAGAATGGGGAACACATGTATACCTGTGGCAGATTCATTTTGATATATGGCAAAACCAATACAATATTGTAAAGTTAAATAAAATAAAATTTAAAAAAAAGAATGTATTTATTTTTAATTGAAGAATAATTGCTTTACAGTATTGAGTTGGTTTCTGCCAGACATCAACATGAAGCAGCTATAGTATTGTTAAAAAATGGTAAGGCTGACTTTACTCAGGGGGCTGTTACCGTAGATGTAGCGACTACTGCAGGGACTACTGCCGTGGGGTCTTGTAGCAGGATAAAGATTGGGCTCCACTCTGAATACAAGGATAAGTGGGAATTTGTAGTCAAGGAGCAGAATGGGAGTCTGTGGATGGAAAATTGCTCAGAGGAAACATCAGGTGGGAGGAGGAATTCTGGCTAAATTGACCTCGCAGGATTCTTGCTGAAGGTAGGCCAGGATGGCCAAACATCACTGTGGAATGATGATGGAAGAGGGAGAAGAGGAACCAAATCAGAGATAGGGAGGGGTGGTGGTGTTGTTTAGCCACTAAATTGTGTCCAGCTCTTTTGCGACCCCATGAACTGTAACCCACCAGGTTCTTCTGTCCATGGGATTTCCCAGCCAAGAATACTGGAGTGGGTTGCCATTTCCTTCTCCAGGGGATCTTCCCGACCCAGGGATTGAACCCATGTATCCTGCCTTGACAGGTGGATTCTCTACCACTGAGCCACATGGGCATCCCATATGAAGGGACGAGATTCGACTTAAATTAATTCAGCAGGATTCTTGCTAAAAGTGGACAGTGCAGAGATGAACATGAAAGACCGAAATCAAGGCCTCATTGAAAACGAGCTCAGAGGAGTCTAATTAGAGTTTGGTCAAGGAGATGATCTTTTTCAGTAGAAACATCTTCAACAGTCTCAGAATGAGAGAGAGAGCACTGAAAATGCAGAAACCCCCACTTTTTGTGGCTGAGGAGATTGTCAGCAGTATCTCTTGGTGTGAATTTGCCTCTAAATTTGGTTTTCAAAATATTTGAGGCTTTCTCAATATATGTAAAACCTTACTAGGTTGAACCAAGTAAAACCGCCAGTTTTGAAGTTTAAAATCTGTCAAAATCAGCAGTTTCATATGATACAACTTAATCCTGAAGTGAAGAATAGGTTCCTTGGCCACTTGGCATTTTCAGTGTCATGTAATTAATACTTGAGGTTGGGAAACCCCCAGGGTACTCCTAAAAGCCTTAGGGTTCAAGCTGCCCTCAGAAGACTGAAGAATAAATCTGATGCCATGGTCACTGAAATCTTCAGTAATCCTGTGTTACCACAGATAGTAGCACACTTTCCTGTTGTGATTAACTCAGTGAGCTTGTCAGATTTTTAACCATGAAACAAGAACCCAAACTCTACCTGTTTCACTCTTAATAAATGAACTTTATGCCTGGTTCTCAGTGAATAGAGGCTATATCAGGTAAAAATTTCCTCAAACCCCACCCAGACATATTTGTCTACAGATGAATTCAGATAGATTATCTGGATGGCCTTGGGTATACTGCTGGAGAATCAACTTGGAACCCTTTGTTTCTGATTATTTTGTATTAAGACACAAATGCATGGCAGTTCACAGATACATAACTGTTGGGTGCATACCAGGGATTGAAGGATTCCCTGGTGGCTCAGACGGTAAAGACTCTATCTGCAATGCAGGAGATCCAGATTCGATCCCTGGGTTGGGAAGCTACCCTGGAGAAGGGAATGGCTCCCCATTCCAGTATTCTTGCCTGGAGAATCCCATGACAGAGGAGTCTGGTGGGCTCATGGGTTCGCAGAGAGTTGCACATGACTCACGCTTTCACTTTCACCAGGAATTGATACCACCAACCATTCTGCCTACAGCCACAAGAGTGATCTTACTAAAATGCAAATCTGAGGGTGTCATTTTTGTGATTTAAAGGCATTGAGGACCTTGATTTGGTTGAGGAATCCCACTCCTCCCTAGTCCCCCAGTGTTAGCCCACATGCAGCCTTTCCTTTGCCATGCTCAGTTATTTTGCTTCTTGGAATGCATGATGTATCTCTTGCTTCTGCATTTTCCACATGCTGATTCTTCAGCCTGTAAGTTTTCTTCCTGTCAAGACTTTACTGCTCTAAGAAATATTTGAGTAAGATGCCCTTTCTCAATAATCCTCTTAAGATAACTTCTTTCCTTGCTTTTATCTCACTATATATCTAGTCTTAGTTTGCTAATCTCTTTCACTCAAAAGTCATTACATTAAGTAGACACAATGAATTTTGAGTAGAAACTTTATGAAATAACATGTGCTCAAAATATGAGTTAAGAATGAACAGTTGCCTACAGATTTACAACTTAGCTCCTTAGGTCCTAAAAATAGATCTAATTTTGCATAGTTATACTTCATAATGGGTTTTCCTGATGGCTCAGCAGTAAAAAATCTGCCTGCAATGCAGGAGACGCAGGTTTGATCCTTGAGTTGGGAAGATCCCCTGGAGGAGGAAATGGCAATCCACCCCAGTACTTTCACCTGAAAAATCCCATGGACAGTGGAGACTGATGGGCTATAGTCCAAAGGGTCGCAGAGTCGGATACGACTGGGCACACACACACCTATACATTATAATACTGAGAAGGTTCACAGTTTAATCTTCTGTTCATTGGCTCTGTGCACCAAGGCAATCCTTTTAAATGGCTTTGATAATAGCTAACAATAACTGAACCCTTATTCTGAACCAGGTACCATGCTAAGTCTGTATGTGCTTAGTCACTCAGATATGTCCAACTCTTTGCAGCCCCATGGACTGTAGCCCTCCAGGCTCCTCTGAATATGGGATTCTCCAAGCAAGAATATTGGAGTGGATTGCCATGCCCTCTTCCAGGAGATCTTCCCAACCCAGGGATTGAACCCGGGTCTCCTGCATTGCAGGTGGATTCTTTACTGTCTGAGCCACCAGGGAAGCCCTAAGTGCTATATATACCTATCTTAAATCTTGAAACTACCCTTACAGTTCTCATGTGAAAGATGAGAACACTGAGTAGAGGTTCTCTTTAATTTATTTAACTGATATATATGCATTTTACACATAATGTTTGTTTTTAATAGTTTTTACCTGAAGCACTAAAATGTAGTATCTAAAATGTACCACATTTTTAAAGAAAAATAAAAATATCTTGATCTTCTAGTAATTTAACTTCTTTTTCTACTGTTTCTATTTGCTTCAATAAGCATCTGGTGACATTTCTCCTAATTTGCCAGTCCCTTTTGGAACTTCCTTTCCCTTCAGCTTTATTTACAGTTGCCAAGCTTAGACTCACGGAACAGCAATTGGATCTACGGTGTTCTCCAGATCATTCAAAAGGTATATCCCTGCCTGGTGGCTTTTCGATTGAAATAAAACAAGATGACATGAAAGTTCAGAGAAGATGAATGGCTTGAGCTGATGGGCAGCATTTGGAATTGGGTTTTGTTTTCTTCAAGGATTACGGTGTCATTTTTCTTCGTCTTATCCTGTCTCTGCTGATTCTGTCTAGGGGACGTCTTTTAATGTGAAAAATTGAGTAATCGCTTCATAAGAAGAACTCCAGAGAAAATGCCTCCTGGATCCCAACTTATCCTAATTCACATAACCTGCTCCCTCAGAGTAATGGGTGTTTTTTCTTTATTCAATCAGGTCTCAATTATGACCCAGGAAATCAGTCTCTGGACTAAATGGGAGTAAATGGCAGCTAAGAAACAAGCAAAAAACATCATGCTTTTGCCTAGGAGTTCTTTGGGTCAGTGGTTTCTTCTTTAAGAGTCCTGGTGAGGTAAGTTCTAAGTTTTCAGAATGCTCACTGAAGCTATCAATCAGAAGCTTCTGGTATCCTTTTGCCAGGACTTGAAATTGAGCACAGGTGAAGTTATAGCAGGCACACGCATACACATGTATGCACACACACACTCACACCAGGGCTAAAGGAAACTAAGACAGGACATACTAATTCTTAAAACCCAATAAAATCCGAGTGTTAATAATTGTTCTGCAGGCATTAAGTGGCAGTGTACATAAAGCAAAAGTATAGGATCGGAACACCGCCAGCAACTTCCCCTTCACTCTCTTGCCCCCACACAGAGACCAAGACAAAGAGCCAGCTCCAGCTGTCTCCACTCAGATGGGGCTTCATGGGCACAAGCTAGCTGATGATCAGAGTGATAGATAGAACTATATATGAATATTCTCCCCTGTATATTCTGATTCCTGGTCCAGGAGAATCTGTATCTTTGTAAAGTTCCACTATAGTACAACCTACAACAACAAAAACCAGGAAGTACCTACAGCAGATTCTCTCTTCCACTGACACCTACTCTTGCCATCAAAAGAAAAGGATTCTTGCCAAGAAAAGGATTACAGGACCTGGAGCAAGTCTAGAATTGGCAAGAATCTGTTTTTTTCTGCTAAGAGGATTCTTAGCAGGGTTTTCTCTGTCTGGTTTGCCTTATAAATTAAAGTAAATTTAAAAATCAGGTTTCCCCAACCTGAAGCATCTCTTTCCTTACTCCTCAAAGGAGCATTGTCACCACCTGCATTATTGGTAGCACCTCACGCTCCACTCATTACTGCTTTTTAACAAGAGCCACACAGTGTTTGTATATGCATTACAGACTGGAAAGTGCTACTCTCTTTCTCCATTTTTGATGGCCTCCAAGTTGATTTTTAGAAATCAGACTTATTCATGTCCTTCTGAACTAGTATCTTTGCCTGAAAATCTGTACAGCCCTCAGTCCTTCAGGATCAAGTACTGCCCAATTCTTCCATCCAGAAAGGATGGAAGCTTGACCTTAAAGCTGAGCTGTTGCTTTGGGCCCTGCTGCCTGCCTGCAAACATTCCTCATGCCAACATGGACCCCCTCCAAACTGTCTCCAACAGGATCATTTATAGCTGGGCCTCACTGGCCTTGCAGCAGGAACACGCTGTTAAATGTGCGGAACATTCTGAGCACAGTTATTTGTTTAAAATTCCATCTAATAGCCACTCTCCCTTTTATGAAATACAAGGCATACTCTCAAGTCATTCAAGACAGGCATGAAAATTACGCTTTACGGCTCATAGTCCAGTGCTAACCAGTAGTCAGTTTATTCATATATACAGGATATGGAGAACTGCAGCACCAAAAGTTATTAATGTTGACACAAAGTCAAAATTCCAAATGAATAACAGATTTTATTAACAGTTTCTGGCAAGAATTTACTCAAATAGTACTACTTAATCAATGGAGGAGTGAAGGACACATCCTTGAAGTACTTGAAATACGGATAATGTAATGGAATGTTAGTTGCTCAGTCATGTCCGACTCTTTGCAACCCCGTGGACTATAGCCCGACAGACTCCTCTGTCCATGGGATTCTCCAGGCAAGAATACTGGAGTGGGTTGCCATTCCCTTCTCCAGAGGATCTTCCTGATCCAGGGATAGAACCCTGGTCTCTCGTATTTTAGGCAGATTCTTTCCCATCTGAGCCACCAGGGAAGCCCTTGAAATACTGCTGCTGCTGCTGCTAAGTCACTTCAGTCGTGTCTGACTCTGTGCGACCCCATAGACGGCAGCCCATCAGGCTCCACCGTCCCTGGGATTCTCCAGGCAAGAACACTGGAGTGGGTTGCCATTTCCTTCTCCAATGTATGAAAGTGAAAAGTGAAATCGAAGTCGCTCAATCTTGTCTGACTTAGCGACCCCACGGACTGCAGCCTACCAGGCTCCTCCGTCCATGGGATTTTCCAGGCAAGAGTACTGGAGTGGGGTGCCATAGTGGGTAAATAGTAAGCAACTGAGGGGATCCTTTGGTAGTCCAATGGTTAAGATTAGATGCTTCCACTGCAGAGGGTCCAGGTTCAATCCTTGGTGCAAAAACTAAGATCCCACAAGCCATGTGGCTTGGCCAAAAATAGGAAATCAAAATTTGAGGTGTTAAAAGTTGTCTAATTCCATCTGTTAATTACATTGTCAGCTCAGTTTCAAGTCTAATAGAAATAGACTGTCAATCAAATATTAACTAAGAACTTAGTATATACTGTTTGCTCTATGGAAAATAACTATTTTTTACTCAACGTTTACTAAAAGCCTCCTATGTGCCAGATATTATATACTCAATATATAAAGATGGGTAAGACACTGTCCCTGCTGAAGCCAAAATTCCAATCAGGTTTTTCAAGCCTGATATGAAGAACCAACTCATTGGAAAAGACCCTGATTCTGGAAAAGACTGAGGGCAGAAGGAGAAGGGGATGAAAGAGGATAAGATGGTTAGATGGCATAACCAACTCAATGGTCATAAGTTTGAGCAAACTCCAGGAGATCATGAAGGACAGGGAAGCCTGGCGTGCTGCAGTCCATGGGGTCGCAGAGTCAGAAAGGACTTAGTGGCTGAGCAACAAGTTAGTCCCTACCCTCAAAGAGTTTATGACCTACACGAGGATGGCATGTAAACAACAGGAATGTGATCAAGTTTTGTGAAGCATTCATGGGCTACAAGAATGCTTTCAAGGAGAAGGCTCAGTTCGGTCTTGGGGAGGCTGCCTTTTTATAAAGACAATCCTCAGTGAATCTTCCAGGCAGAGGGATCAGAACAGCAGAGGAATGGAAGCCTGACACAGCTTGTCACATTCAGAAATCTGTGGGAAGTTCAGTATGCTTGGAATTCAGTTTTGTTTCTTTTTTCAAAATGACAACACAAAGTATTTCAGAAATTTGCCACAAAATAAAAAACAATTTTATGTACCACTGTTATAGTACAAAGATAATGTTACTATACACTGGATCAAACACACAAATATAATAGATTTCATATTTTGCTAACCCTTCCTTAGATCACTCTTGCATTTTAAGAAAGAATACACTTGACTCATTCTTTAAAAAAAAAAAAAAAAAGCTATTTTGGAAGTATAGTTGATCCACACTGTTGTGTTAGGTATACAGCAAAGTGATTCAGTTATATACGTATTTTTTTTTCAGATTCTTTTCCATTATAGGTTATTAGAAGATATTGAATATAGTTCCCTGGACTATAAAGTAGGTCCTTGTTGTTTATCTGTTTTCTGTATATTAATGTGTATCTGTTAATCCCTATCTCCTAATTTATCCCTCCTCTCCTTGCTCATTCTTAATTAACTGTGAAATGTTTCAAATTTAGACCTTGGTATATACCAGCATGCAGATACACAATATAAGGCTTTACAGGGTGGGATAACCATAGTGACTACTTGCATAGATAGAATGCAAGATTTCAGTCTAATTAACCTCTCAACAAATCTACTTTACCTTTACTCATGTTTTATGAAAGATATTTATTATAGAATTTTAAAGTCTAGCTTAGAGTCTTAGTTTTGTGAGGTGAGGCAGCAGATGGCGCTGGAGCAGTAGGCAGGGGCTAGACCATCCAGGTTAATGTTTTGGGACTTCTTTCCTGTGGGTGAAGGAAAAGTCATTAGATATTTCTAAGCAGGGAAGAGTATCAGTTCCTGGGTTAAGCCCATTACATAAATTAATTCTTTGCTCAAAACCATTCTATGGGATAGTATTATACCCATTTCCAGGTAAGCAAGCAATGTTCAGGGCTTTCCTGGTAGCTCAGATGGTAAAGAATCTGTCTGCAATGCAGGAGACCCAGGTTCAATCCCTGGGTCAGGAAGATCCCCAGGAGAAGGGAATGCAACCTAATCTAGTATTCTTGCCTGGAGAATTCCATGGACAAAAGAGACTGGTGGGCTACAGTCCATGGAGTCGCAGAGTCAGACATGACTGAGTGACTAACACACACACACAAGCCAATATTCAATGTTTCACAGCTAATACATGGCAGAGTATGGATTCAAAGATACTTGTGTTTGACTCCATAGTCTGTACTTTTCTATAAAATAAAATATCCCTGACATGGATAAATTAACAAGCTAAGGGGCTACCATACCTACAGCAATATGATCTTGATGATAAAAACACGAGGAACTGGAGGTGGTAGGCAGTGATGGGAGTCTTGACAGGTTGGACCAATCAGAGTTCTACCCAGCGTGGGACTGAAGTTGGAAAGCGAGGGCAGCTGGAGAGAGAGAGAAACATTTTCTCGTTCTGTGTGTACCACCATAAGATCATGGGATGTCTACACCACCACAGAGCTCTGTGAGCTGGGTCCTTCTGGTTTTTTGATATGCTGAAGAAGAAACAAAGTAATCTGTAAAATACCATTCTAAGCCTTGTTTATATGGTTATTCTTCCTACTATAAAAATCTATTGTGCGTGTCTGGAGCTAAAGAATATATTATTTCTACAGGCTTTCTTTCTGTGACCAAATCTTAATTTTTCTCTTGGCAGTTGGATTCCTCAGGTGGATTAGGGCAAAGTTAATGTGCTCACAAGGCACCAGAGAAAGCATATTAATAATGAAATATTGCCCCCAGTTACACATCAAGTGCTGTGTGTCTTTAAGAAATATTTTAGGATTATGGGAAAATGTTGAGTCTCCAGAATGACGTAAATTTACTTACAAAATGTGATTTTTATCCAAATTCCAGTTATCCCTTGCCTGAGATAGAGCTGCAAATTTAGGAGTATTTGCAAATATCATGTCTTCCTGTTAAAATGCAAATATCTCTACAGTCATGTACACTTTCTTAATATAATACATGGTATTGCGCATTCACCTCAGCCAAACTTTAACATATATATATATATATATATATATATATATATCCTTACTCTACAAATAAACTCATATTTTACAAGGCTATATATTCCCATTCAGTCTCCAAGTCCATGTCCAAACCCATCAAGAAATATTTTTAATCTATCTTGCTCATTGTCTTATTTGATATTAAGATAAATATAAGCAGTTTTAATGTGGTTAGTATGTTTGAGCATTAAGTTACTACTTTCTTGGTCTCATCACTGGCTTTGAATGATTTTCACTCATAGGCTGTTAATTAAAATTTCTGGCCCATTTATTCATAAGACTTTCTACTTCAACAGCCCTTGTGCCAAATCTGTACCTGTTTAATTTACTTAGAAACACGAGCCCATACTTTCATTTCCTGTTCTGCTGCCAAAGTTAACCTCCTGGAGTTTTTAAAAATGTGAGTCTCTACACAGTGACAACACAAAGGCAGAACATAAAAAAAGAGAGACCGGTTCTGCTTCTCCTCCCCCATTATTAACTGTCGGCACCAAAGATAGTCCAGACTCGGGTTCGACGTTGGCTCAAGGGAATTTCATGTGTGTGCAAGGTGATAAGTGCAAAAAAAGTCCAGAGTTGGAAAGTCCACACTGAAATTAGGAAACGGGGAAAAAAATAGACACCCCATATAATGTGCGGTCGTTATGAGATGGGCCATAACTTTAGCCCGCTGCCGGCTCTGGCTGAGCCTCGGTCTAGGTAAACAGTGCCCAGTACTGTGAAGCATTAGGTTTTTAGAAGTGAAGTTAAACTGATAAATTAGACCTCATTTATTGAACAGCAGTTAGAGCCGATTGCCTAGGGAGTCGTTTGACACCTTTGAAGACCCTGCTAACTTAATTGGTGATAGTTTGGGGGCTGAAGGAAACATTTAAGCCAGGAGCAGCAGGACACCGTGCCGCATGAAAATGGAGAAGACAAGCTTCCTCTCTGACAAGGGGAGTCATCTATAGATTTTTGTGTCCATTGTTTTCGCTTATTTGTGTGTGTGCTTTACTCAGTCAATCAAATATAATTGACACCACTGGGTTCTGTTGTTTTGTAGATGACAGGAGCTAATGCAAGGGAAAAAAGCTGCAAGTAAACTTCCCCCTGAAAGGCTGTGAAAAGGTTTTTCCACAGGGCCCGTGACATTTTTTGCTCAATTGTATTAATTGATGTAGTGACAAGACACTTGGAAAGATGATGGATACTGATCACTACACCCTTTTTTTTTTTAAGGTTGGGCTGTATCTTGCTATTAGCATAAGCACTTGTTTGTACAAGGAGGGGACAGCAGACAGAGAGAACAAAAGAAGAAATAAGGCAGCAGTTTACCCACCACATGCACCTTCTGGGGGAGGGCACTGGTTGGCTCTGTAAGAGTGCCAAGGCTACACTGGGGGTGGGCGATTACTCAAACACAAGCTCTTAGCTTTGAAATTCCAATCTACACCCCTAGACCTGTGGTCTTTGAAGAGAGTCCATCCCAGTTTTTTAATCATTTTCTCAGAGAAGGCAATGACCCCCAACTCCAGTACTCTTGCCTGGAGAATCCCATGGACGGAGGAGCCTGGTGGGCTGCAGCCCATGGGGTCGCTAAGAGTCGGACACGACTGAGCGACTTCCCTTTCACTTTTCACTTTCATGCATTGGAGAAGGACATGGCAACACACTCCAGTGTTCTTGCCTGGAGAATCCCAGGGACGGGGGAGCCTGGTGGGCTGCTGGCTATGGGGTCGTACAGAGTCGGACACGACTGAAGCGACTTAGCAGCAGTAGCAGCTCAAAGCCAAAAATGATTCTAACAGGTTCTTAAAGTCCTAACTGCTTAAGTGCCAGGATAAAAGACTGAGAGAACCCTACAGGTGCCAAAGCACCCTGGGACTAGGGTGATTCAGGCTAGGAGAGCTAGAGATTTGGGGATACTCATTTCTCAGAGTCAGTGACAGCAGCAGTGATGCATTAGAGGAAGCCACATGGCTTAGCAACACAGTGAAATGACTCTGACTACTTACAGATAAGAGCTACTCAAAGGAGACCTTGAAGACTTAAAAGGGGAGGATACAGAGGAAAGAGTCTTTTTTCTTTTCTTTTCTTTTTTTTTTTGTCTGCAGAAGTCTGCTGACAATTGCAGGACTATAATCTGTGGTCATTTGAGGTACCCATAGCTGTGCTCTGGCATCTTGAGTGTTCTTTTGTTGTCCAGTCACTAAGTCGTGTCCAACTCTTTGCCACCCCATGGACTTCAACGAGCCTGGTTTCTGTGTCCTTCCCTGTCTCCCGGAGCTTGCCCAAACTCACATTGGTGATGCCAAATAACCATTTCATTCTTTCTTGCCCCTTCTATTGCCCTCAGTCTTTCTCAGCATCAGGGTCTTTTCTGATGAGTCAGTTCCTCACAACAGGTGATCAAGTTATTGGAGCTTTAGCTTTAGCATCAGTCCTTCCAATAAATATTCAGAGTTGATTTCCTTTAGGATTGACTGGTTGATCTCTTTGTAGTCCAAAGGACTCTCAAGATTCTCCTCCAGCACCACAATTCAAAAGCATCAATTCTAATGTGTAAATCACCTTGAGTTGTTTGAGCTTATCCTAAATTCACAGTGCAAATGTGTTTTCAATCATACTAAGAAAGCCCCTTTAATTTTTTTTAAAAATGTTTAACTTCATTAATTTATGAAGTTCATTCATTCATCTGCTCTCCAGAATTTCTGTTGTTTGACATTTAAATTTTGAGTTGCATCATTCAATATTAGGAAATTTAGAGGGAGGGCTAGGGTAAGGATTGAAGGAAAATGTCCATTATCTGTATCTTCCAGGGAAAAGTCAGTTGCTGAAAGCACAGTTCAAGGAAGAAGAAAGCCCAGACTTGATTTTGTCCCACAAATATTTCAGGGAAGCATTTTATATACCTTGTCCCAGAAGAATTTACATAATATATCCTGAGTAAATAGTGAGACTCAATTTTCCAGAATATATTTAGCTGCCTATACTATTTTCCAGGTGTCAGTAGATAGTCATGGCATGTATATAGGAGAACTTTCTAGAAGGTCTAGTAACTGGAGGGTCTCATGCTCTTTCTCGGAGAAAATCCTTCATTCAGTCACACATTCAATACATACTTATTGAGCACCTGCTGTGTTGCAGACACTGGAGATGTAACACTGAGGGAAAAAATGGCATCTCTGCTCTCCTGGATTATTCAGTCTAATATGAGAGACAGGCATTAGTCAGGTGATAAACCCAAATAAATGTGGAATATGGTAAGGGCTTTGTTATGAGAGGCAAATGGGACTGAGAGGTTTATAACTAAAAGTTCAGAGAAGTCTTCACTAAAGAAGTAATGACTGAGCTGAGATTTGAAAAGCTGAAATACTGACCCACGAAGGGCAGGGAGGGCAGAGAGGAAAAGGGAGAACAAGTCAGTCATTCATACATAGTAAGAGGGACTCATGCAACAAGGGGCATGGTAGAAGGTGAGCTCCAGGTGGGTTAGACAGGGTTATGCCAACCTGGGACAAACAGCTTTTAAATCCAGATACCCTGCAGTTATGCTGTCCTCCTCCACCAAACTTACCTCTTTATTAACCTTTTGCCATTTTTATTTTTGAGATCTCAGACTAGTGGTAATAGGTTATCAAAATAATGGCAAAAGTCTGGTGAGTGCCTCTTGAACAGATTCCTCAAAACTCCCAGTAT
This sequence comes from Bos javanicus, assembly GCF_032452875.1. NCBI lineage: Eukaryota > Metazoa > Chordata > Mammalia > Artiodactyla > Bovidae > Bos > Bos javanicus. The sequence continues at coordinate 30,901,270 of NC_083874.1, read as the reverse complement.
AGTAAGAGACTGAGCAAGTAAACAGGGCAAGAGGAGCTGGGTGGGCTCTCTGGCTATGAGAAGCCTGGATAGTCATGTATCGGCTCTTCCTGTTTATGTCTAGAGTGAAATGAATCCTTGTTATTGGACAGCATTGACTCTTTGCACCAACTTCAACTTGGAAAAAGATTCAGATGACTTGGCCATGAAGGAATTTGCTTGACTGGTAGGATTATACTGCAGAAACATGGAACCATCTTGGATTGTGTCCTTAATACTATTAGAGAACAAAACACTTTTTAAAAATGATGTAAAGGTGAGATTGAAAAAAAATTTTTTTTTGCTACCACAGTCTTACTAGAGAGGCTCCATAGGCAGAAGAACAAACCTTGGCCATCACTGGTTGCTGGCACCTTGGCCATGGCAACAGCAGTGACAGAAAAGGAGCTACAGCAAATGGTCCAAGGACCTCGTAGAGAAGCTGTTCCGTAGCACCAGCAGCTCCTTCTCCACTGTCACCTATGAGTTCCTACAGAAAAGCAAACATAAATGCATCACTGTGTCCATGACATCAATTAGATACTGGAAGAAAACTGAACATGAATTGAATCCTCATGGAAGAGATGCTTCTGGCACAAGGGACCATGTCTACCCTGGAGAGAGAGCAAGTTAAGCTGGCCTGAGCGCCTGTGTAACCTCCAACAAAGAGCACAGAACTGACACTTCACAAATCCCCTTAATAAGACATTTCAGAATTGAACATCAGCAGAGATTAAATCTGCAGTACCCCCTTGGCAAAATAACCACATGGTTTTATATACGATTGGTCAAGTTTCCACTGTTTTCCTGCACATGCACACACACACACAGACACACTATCTTACACTCTACTAGGGTGTTCTCCTAAAGCCACCAATTGCAGGGAAGGCCTGTCTCATCACTGTCCACTACCCACATTATGCTCTCAGTCTCTTGTCACACCTTTACATGTTTTTCCTCTGCCTGGAATGGCCAGGTGACTCAGAGGTAAATAATCCACCTGCCAATGCAGAATGACACATGAGACATGGGTTCAATCCCTGGGTTGGGAAGATCTCCTGGAGGAGGAAATGGCAACCCACTCCAATATTCTTGCCTGGGAAATCCCATGGATTTCCTCCTGTCAGAGGAGCCTGGCAGGCTGCAGTCTATGGGGTCACAAAGAGATAATAGATTCAGCATGAAGGCAGTTACAGTAATTCTAGCTTCCTTCAGGTCTGGCTATTGGGCAATGCTGGGAGTTCCTTTCTGTCTCTAGCTTTCATACAAATCATCTGCCATCCTCTTCCCTGTCTCAGTCCTGCCTATGATGTGCTGATTCCCATTAAGTCACATCAAAATGGTCACTTCTTTTTAACCAAAAATTATATACTTTTCTATTTGTAATTAATCAAAGTTCAGACTCTATTATAAGGTCTTTATCTAATCAGCCATGACTCCTCACTGCTGCTATAAAAAATCATGCTAATCCATAAATGGGGAGAAAAATCAGAAGCGTGACTCCTCTCAGGTTCTACAGATTTGCCTGCCCCTGGATGCTGCCTGTGCAAAAAACCATCAGCTTACTGGTTTTGACATAGCTTTTTCTAAAATTAATTTTTATTGGTGTATAGTTGCTTTACAAGATTGTGTTAGTTTCTGCTGTACAACAAGGTGAATCAGTTCTACATATACATGTATCCCCTCTTTCTTGGACTTCTTTCTCATTTTTGTCACCACAGAGCACTGAGTAGAGTTCCCTGTGCTATATTGTAGGTTCTCATTAATTATCTGTTTTACACATAGCATCACTAGTTGTATACGTCAAGGCCAATCTCCCAATTCATCCTACCCCCCTTTCCTCCTTTGGTGTCCATACATTTGTTCTCTACATCTGTGTCTCCATTTCTGCTTTGCAAATAAGATCATCTATACCATTTTTCTAGATTCCTCATATAAACATTAATACATGACATTTGTTTTTCTTTTTCTGACTTACTTCACTCTGTATGACTGTCTCTAGGTCCATCTACATCTTAACAAATGACCCAATTTCATTCCTTTTTTATGGATGTGTAAGATTCCACTGTGTATATGTACCATATAGCTTTTAACAAAATAATACATATTTTTGGACTAAGGCTCTCTACCCATTAGGGATCAGTTCTTTACTTGAAGCAAACTCTGTCCCTCAAACATCCTCTCCACCTCTCCTCCTTCCAGCACTGTGGCTGAAATTGCCCACTTGTTTCATTGGGGTCTTGCTGCATAACTTCTTAATTCCCATGTACGTTCTAGAAGGAATTGTTTTACACATCCCTTTTGTCCAGGGCTGTGAAACAGTTTGGATACTCAGTATGTTAATGATTCATTTACCACCAAAGCTAAATCTTTGACAACGAAACAAGCTAGGAATCTCCTCTAAGCCAGGGAGAACCAACCAGTTTGAAATCATCGTGTCATAACAAATTTTGTAGGTGAAGGTGGCTAAATGCCAGAGCTTTGGAGTCTAGTTTCCTCCCATTTTTCACCTTGTTGTAGACACCAGAAATGCAACGTTGAGCATGTTGGTCCCTGTCCATAAGGAGCTAATTCTAAAGCAGGAAAACATATGTACCAAAAAAGCAACCAAAAATTCTATGAAGAACATCAAAGTGCACATTTTTGAACACTGCCTGGAGGTTGCATGTCTGAAAAGTCTTCCCCAAGGATGTAGCATTTAATCTAAGACCTGGATGGTGGAACTGGCTATGCAGAGAACAGTGAAAGGGACATTTCACAAAGAAAGAAGCCATTTTTGTGAAGGTGTGACTGTAGATACCATTTCAGAGTGTTTGAGGAACAGCAATAAAGACAAGATTTCACATATGTGATAGTGACTGCATCAGGTCAGGTAATCCAGGAAGTAGATCCAGAACCAAAGTAGAAAAGTGAGACATTTATTGGTCAAATGCCTGTGAAATACAGAGGGAATAAGAAGCAGGTATATGCTGTGAAATCTCTAGGTCATGACATCTGGGAAATGAGAGGTAAAGGATGGAGGGCTACATATAAAGAGCCTCAGATTACAGTGAAACTCTGAGGAAGCTTCAACCAGGCCACAGGGAGCTGGAATAAATACTGTGTATCTAAGAGGTTCCATTTTGGGTGGAAATGGCCCAGCTCTGGTGCTCCCATTGTGTTGAATCATTAGCTGAGAGAGAAGCATGGCCTCAGCCTGACTGCTGTGGCAGCTGAGACTCCTTCCAGAAGGTTCCTTCTGGAAGAGAGACCTGAGTGGCCCACCTCCTTGGCTTACATAGTGGCTTCAGAATTTCTTTGTAACTGTGACTCAGGATGCCAAACTACTGGGAAGATAGGATCTTAGATACATGTCATATATTACTATACCTCAGTGTTTCCCAGTTGAGGACCGTTTTGCCCCCAGGGGATATTTGGCAATATCAGTTATTTTTGACAGTCATATCTTGGGAGGGATTGGAGGGGCAATAGTAAGTAGAAGCAAAATATGCTGCTAAATAACACTCCAGTGCATAGGAATGGCCCTCCACAATGAAGAATTACCTAGTTTAAAATACCAAGAATGTAGGACTTCCTTGGTGGTCAGTGGTTAAGAATTCGCCTTCCAATGCAGGGGACATGGGTTTGATCCCTGGTCGGGGAACTTAGAGCCCACGCTCCCATGCTCTGCAACAAGAGAAGCCACCGCAGTGAGAAGCCTGTGCACCACAATGAGAAGCCCCTGTGCCACAAGAGAAGCCCACGTGCCACAACAAAGACCCACTGCAGCTAAAACAAAAAACTAAAATTAAAAAATAAAAATAAAGAATTTTTATAAGTCAATAATAAGAAAAAAATTTTTTTAAACACCAGCAATGCCTGGGGTAAGGAAACCTGATTCACAACAAATTGAAAAAAATATCAGCTATATTTGTAACTATATATTTGATTGTGAGATGGTGAGTGTGTGGAGGCCAGTAACACATGAGACACATCACGGCACATCAGAGAGCATTGTGAACCCCAAACTCTACTTCCAAATCTTGCTTATTTCCTGTTTCAGTGTATATACTCTATGAAATAATTCACACACATATTGCACAGATGTTATAAAGGCAATGCCACGTACGCCCAGGAGCCTCTTGATTTGAGCTTCATCTACCAGCTGTTGCCACCTAAGTACCAAATATTGTTCTCATGGCGAGGTTGAGGAATGATGCTCTTTTTTGTCAGAAGAGAAGAAAATGGCCCCCAGCTATACATTTTTATGTAACACATGCAGTGTTCCTCACTTGAGTTACCATTCTGATTTAAAACATAATTGTTTAAGGAGTTTCAGTTATGGGTGGGTATAACAAAACCCCTATTTCCTTTCCTATTAAAGGAGCCCAAACGCTGTCTCCTTTACTCCATTTCTCCAGGGTGAAACTGTAGCTGTGAAAATGTACTCTTCAGTCCACTGACAGAACACACTCACAGCCAAGAGTGAAGTTTCTCAGAGCAGATATGAGAATAAGAGTCTTGGAAATAATTTATTTGAAAATATGAAAGTAGCCCAGAACATGAGATCACTTTTGGCAGCCTAAAAAAAAGAAACAGAATTGACCATTGTACTCATAACGTGCAAAGCTAGGGTCAGCCTTCCAAGAGCTCAGCTGAAGGTCACAGGAAGAAATCAGATACAGAGAAACTTTCAAAAGAAAGAAAAGGAAGGAAAAATATGTTCGATCCCCTGCCTCTGGCCTGCACTGACGCCCATAAGAGAGTAACAGTAGATTACACGGCGGCAGAGTAATTTCCCTGCCAGTAAATAGTTCTGGGGAAAGGTGAGTTGGAAAGGATCAACCGAATTAAAGGTAGAGGTTATCTGTAGATTTCAAGTGTGTGTTTCAGTGTTGTTCCACTTTATCATAAATAATTATCAAGTGACAGGAAAGTTTTTTAAAAGTATATAAAAGAATGAATCAGCAGAGTTAGCAGAATTATAAGATGACTTTTCTGGTTTGTGAAATTGTTTGAAAACCGAGTTATGGCCTTATACTTAACACAGAGTATAAAGGTTCAACACAGATATTACAATCTGATAATAAAATTATAGAATGTCTCTCTCTTCTTTACCTAACGTAGGGTTTACTTACAAGAAGAAAACCAGACTTGGTTTCCAATAGGAATCTGGCTTCCATTCCTGGCAGAGATCCAGGGAACGGAGCCTCTTGGTTTGAGCTTCTTATATTATGTAAAGAAATTCACAGACAGAAGGGAATACATTGTGTCTCAAGGGTTCTTCAACCTATCTGTGCCACTTAAATCTTTATAAGATTCAAGAAAAGGATTTGTCTTCTCTTTCTTAAGTTCCTGGGAGAAACAGACCCATTTTGAAAGCTGGAAAACATGGACACCATTGTGCTACTGACACCATGACCTTGACAAGTAAACCCAACATCACTGAGCCTATGATTTCTTTCTATATACCTGCCTGTTTTACCTCGCTTAATCGGAATTAAATTCAATAAGAGAAATAAAATCCATTTGGCTCTTTGAAAAGTAAGATGCTATGGAAGAAAGACTTTTTAGATAATTTCTTCTACTGCAACGGGAGCAAGAAGCAAACACAAGGGCCGGTTGTGCATTCATGCATGTTCACTTCCCAAGTCTTCCCATTTTGACTGTTCCCCTTGATCAGAAAATGTAGAGTGCAGCTGTGTGTTCCTAGATGCAGCAGAAATAAACATTCACAAGCTTCAGAAACACGCATGAGGAGGCTTCAGCTTGCATGATTCACTACCGCTTTTGACACTCTTCACAAATCAAGTTTGATTGGGTTTCTCATTGAAGCGATCTGACAGCCTAACCAAGAGGCCTCCTGGGGCTGGTTTTTTTTTTCCTTAGTAATAGTTAAAAAAAACAAGCCCAGAAACAGTAGGTTGGAAGTATCCAAACTTAGTTTTCTTTTTTATTTATTGTCATGCAATTGCTTCTTTAACTCACTCTATTGATCTTGAGTGGGAGGAAGAGGGGGTTGGATGGAAGGGGAGCATTGCTCAGAGTCAGGCATCTGTGGTTTGGTCCTGAGGGAAAGAAATAAATAGTCCCAACCTAGAAGATGAGGGAGGAGAAGGTAAAAAAAAAAAAAAACCATAAGATTGACTGGCTTGCAAGGGATCCCAGTGGATTCCTGCTTACACCAGAGCATCATTTAAGCCTATGTTCTTCCATCTACCTTGTTTGCAGTAAATAGCTGCCCATTATATCAGGTCAGGCAAGTGCCGGGGCGTCACAGCTCAGTGGCCCTGATCTGCCTGCAGAGCAGCCAGAAAGGTCCCCCAGAGAGCGCATGCGTGTGTCAAGTTCTGGAGCTGTCAAGGTTCTAAGCGACAGCTTATCTTGAGGGTTTAAAACATGCAAGCTGTCCCTGCTTGCTTCTCTCCTCCCCCACCCACCAGTTTCGCTCTTCTCGCTTTCCCTCCTCCATCACCCCCTCCTCCCCAGCACTTTTCCCTGTTGGCAATCTGCTTGAAAGAAGACAGATGCTGGAGCAGTTTTCCTTAAGTCGGCTCTAATTCCATAAGGTGCAATCCACCAAACACAACTCTGTCCATCTTTTGAAAAGGCTAACATCCCGAGGCAGCCCCATTTATTATTTGTCTTGACACTAACACAAATATCTTCAGATGGGTTAGAGTCTGTCACTTTACCATCCTTATGTTCTTTGCCCTCAATAAATAAGACACATTAAAGTTCTTAAAGGCAAACAAAGAGCTGTATCCTGGGTACCATTTGTCCTGCAGTTGCCATGTTTAATTGAACATTTTATAGCACTCTAATGCCATGTCAGATTCTTAATGTGACGTGTGTTCCTCTCTTACATTATCAGCGGCTAAGAACATCACAGAATCTTCCTTGAATTCGTGTGTATGAGAAGTAAGATTTATCCTGTGCACTTCACTGAATCATTTATGAGTTGCCTTATCTCACCCAGGCAATTTTATAACTCGTAAATGGCCCCTCTGGTCTGCTGTCTGAATTTTGTTTACTCTAAAATCCCAAAATAGTAGGACTAGTTTCAAGATAGCAAGCTAAATTTTGTTGCAGTGTAGAATTACCCTGTAACTGTCCTTTACTTGGCCATTTTGGGGTCCCAGATATAAGGATGGAACGAAATGGGGGGCGGCAGACAATAGACAAAATAAACATATTTCAGAGATGGTTTATACAGGCAGTGTGGTTTCTGCCAGCCCACAGCCATAGTGTGAGGAGTCTAAGTTTCCCAAGTACCCTACGTAGTCTTGAGTTTTTCTATGTATTCTGACAATAAATGCAACTTAATGTTTATCTCTGATGTCTATTCATTTCAGAATGACCCCCTTCACTTTTGGAAGCTCCATGTAATCTATAAGATGTGTGAAATAGTCTTTGCTTTGAACCAAAAGCATATCTTTACTTTTTCAAAAATTAAAATTTTTGAAATTTTAAAATTAAAAAATTTAATTAAAAAATAACTTTAAAATTAAGTTATAAATATGACATTGGAAATGGTTTTTCGGGTATTTTTCATGGGAGGCAGTGCAGCACAGTGAATTGATCTGGATTTCATACCCGTCTCCGTCATTTTCTCCTCAAGTCTCGGTTTACTCATCTATAAAATGTAAATAATGAGCTTTATATTGTAAGCCAGTTATAAAGATTGCATATGAAGTGTTTAACCCAGTATCTAGAACATTCATAGGCACTAAATAAATGCCTACCGTTATTTTTGTTGTTTTTACCATTGTTAGATTTATGTAAGTCTGATTTGTGAAACCCCAGAATAGACTGATATAAAATACTGTCAGACACTTTCTAACTGTATTTTTCTTTAACTTGCCATCATAGATCATGGTAGTAGCAGAATAAGGGTGACGTAACAGCCTATATTCATTTATTATTTCCACAAATGTGTATTGAGTGTCTGCCATGTACAAGCATTATGAGAAGATGAGATGGCAAATTCTCCTGCTAAATAGTCGTGAGGGTTAGAGTTACAACTGAAAACTTCTGTCCTCAAGCTCATATGAAATCTTCAGATAGGTATTCAAAGGGATAGGGAATCTCTGGATTCTATCCATGTTGGGAAATCCACTAAATCTGTTGATTCAGACTTTTTGGTCCAAAGTTCACCCCATTCCTATAGATATGTCTAAATTTCTTTAAATTTCCAGCAGTAACATTTTTTTAGTTGAAATATAGTTGATTTACAATGTTGTATAGTTTCAGGTATACAGCAAAGTGATTCAGTTCTGTGTGTATGTGTGTGTGTGTGTATATGTATACTTATCCTGGAGAAGGGCATAGCAACCCACTTCAGTATTCTTGCCTGGAGAATCCTATGGACAGAGGACCCTGGAGGGCTACAGTCCATTGGGTCACAAAGAGTCAGACACAACTGAAGCGACTTAACACGCATGCATATGTACTTTTCCATTATAGGTTATTATATAGAATATAGTTCTCTGTGCTATACAGTAGTTCCTTGTTGTTCATGTTTCACATATATTAGTGTAAATCTGTTAATCCCAAACTCTTAATTAATGTATTCCTCCCCCTCTTCCCCTTTGGTAAGCATAAGTTTGTTTTCTATGTCTATGAGTCTGTTTTTGTTTTGTAACTAAGTTCATTTGTATATTTTAGATTCCACATATAAATGATATCGTATGATCTTTGTCTTTCTCTTTCTGACTTATTTCACTTAGTATGATGCTCTCTAGGTCCATCTATGATGCTAAAAATGGCATTATTTCATTCTTTATAGGCCAAGTAATATTCCATTATATTGACTGTGTATATATTTCACATCTTTATCCAACCATCTGTCAATGGACACTTGTTTCCATGGCTATTGTAAATAGTTCTACTATGAATATTGGGGTCCATGAATCTTTTTGAATTAGAGTTTTCACCTTTTCTGGGTACATGCCCAGGAATGGGATTGCTAGATAATATAGTAGCTCTATTTTTAGTTTTTTAAGGAACCTCTGTGCTGTTCTCCAGGGGCTTCCCAGGTGGCACAGTGGTGAACAATTCACCTGCCACTTGGAAGAGATGGAAGAGGCTTGGAAGAGACTTGGGTTTGATCCCTGGGTTGGGAAGATCCCCTGGAGAAAGAAACAACAACCCAGTCCATTATTCTTGCCTGGAAATTCCATGGATAGAGGAGCTTGGCAGGCTATAGTCCCGTGGGATGGCAAAGAGCTGGACACAACTGAGCCACTGAGAACATTACATTATGTAGAAAATACTGTTCTCCATAGTGGTTGCATCAATTTACATTCCTGCCAACAGTGTAGGAGGGTTTCCTTTTTTCCACATCCTCTCCAGCATTATTGTTAGTAGATTTTTTTGGTGAGGGCCATTCTGACCAGTGTGAAGTGATGCCTTATTGTAATTTTGATTTGTATTTCTCTAACAATTAACAATGTTGAGTATCTTTTCTTGTGCCTGTTGGTCAGCTGTATGTCTTCTTAGAAAAAAAATGTCTGTTTAGGTCTTCTGCTAATTTTTTATTAGATTGTTTGCTTTTTGATACTGAGCTCTATGAGCTGTTTGTGTATTTTGGAAATTCAGTCCTTATTGGTAGTATCATTTGCAAATTTTTTCTCCCGTTCTGTAGATTATTTTCTCATTTAGTTGTTGGTTTCCTTTGCTAGGATAAAGCATCTAAGTTTAATTTGATACCATTTGTTTGTTTTTATTTCTTTTTCACCTTCACCAATGCCATCTTAATATAAAAATATTATTAAATCTTTTTCTTAATCAAAGTCATCATAAAGGAAGGCTGACAGATCCATTCTTATCTCTGCATCCTTTCCAGTCATTGGAGCAACCCCTGTTATTAAAATGTTTTTTACAGATGGGCAATTCATATCAAGCCTATAATAAATCTTTCCATTTTCCCCAGGATGCAAATGTGAGAAACATCAAAGAAATTCAATTACAAAAACCTATTTTCATTCAGTTAGGGAAAGGATTTATTACTTGTTGCTATTTTCCATGTTTCACACAGGCATAAATGAATTCAATTTCAATCAAGGTATCAACTCTGTCCTATTAAGTTTTGACTGGACTAAACATAAGCCTCTTGGCTTGAGAGGATGCAGTTCTACAAGTAGGCTTAAAACAATGCAGTTAGATACATGGATACATTTACTGTTTGGTTCTGAGCATCTTTAAGCAGGATACATAGGAGGTAGGACAGTTATGGTTTTGCTGGGTACCTTTTGTCCCACGTTAGCAGTCTAGTCTTACCTGAGGAAGAAGAGGAGGTAAGAGGCCCATGACCACTCTCCTGGGTACCCATTTGTTTCTTAAAAGACTTCAGCTTGGCCACTCCAGCCAATGCTGCTGAGTAAGGGACCTTGAGGTGTGCTCAAGCATCTGGCAATCAAGGGGCCTTGCCTTCTTTGTAATAGGCTGGATTATTCATGGACCAATGGTGTATCCTTTATCTACAAGCCTCCTCCTTCAGCTCACTTATTACAGCATGGAGCACAGTGGGGAATTTTTGTTTTTTTTCTTTTAAGCATAGGGTCTGAGTAAAGTGTTTAAGTGAAATCGTTCCAAAGAAAGTTCAAAACAGGTTATCTCAGTACTCCATACCCCAAGTGGCAAGGTGAGTCACCGGCTGGAGAGAGCATATGGGTACAACCTCTTGTACAATAATTTGACATTACTTTCTTATCATCTAAAGTCTGCATGACTCAGGTATATACCCAATTCCACTCCCAAGTATACAACATGGAGACTTTGTTGCCTCTGTGGACCCAAAGAACCATACAGGAACCACCTTCGCAGCGCTGTTTGTGATAACAAACATTGAGAACCCTTAAAGTGTCTGATAGAGTGAATAGGGTCGCAAAGTGTAGGACAGGACTGAAGCAACTTAGCACACATGCAGGCAGTATTCTCAAGCAATGGATTGTTGCGAAGCAATGAAACTAAATATATCCTGTCTTAATGCAATAGCAATATTAATATCATAATGGGGTCTGAGAAAAACAAGTCAGAAAACTATATAATATATACATATACTTGTGAGACACATGTATGGGCTTCCCTGGTGGCTCAGAGGTAAAGTGTCTGCCGGCAATGCAGAAGACCTGGGTTCGATCCCTGGGTCAGGAAGATCCCCTGAAGGAAATGCAATCCACTCCAGTACTCTTGCCTGGAAAATTCCAAGGACAGAGGAGCCTGGTAGGCTACACTCAATGGGAAGGCAAAGAGTCGTACATGACTGAGCAACTTCACATCTCATGAATATTAATATCCTAATGCGGTCTGAAAAAAACAAATTAGAAAACTATATAATAGTTACAAAAAATGTGAGATAATGTAAGATACAATTTTTTATAAAGCTCAGAGTCATACAAAAACAAAGTCTAAGATAGTATTTACCTCCAGGAAGGTATAGGTGTGGGGAAGAGTACCTTAGTAGTAACAACAACATTAGAAATTTCTGTAGTCTTCAGTTGAGTAGCAGATGTGCTAATAATCGGGCTTCCTTGGTGGCTTACACGGTAAAGAATCTACCTGCAAGGCAGGAGACACAGGTTTGATCCCTGGATCAGGAAGACAATAATAATTGTATTACTACGCCTCATGATTTACACATATTCTATGTGTGTATGAAATAGATGATTAAAATTCCATTAAAAAAAATCTTAGCTAAGAAATTCCCTGGTTGTCCAGTGGTTAGAACTCCCTGCTTCACTGCAGGAGGCATGGATTCCCACCCTGGTGAGGGAACTAATATCCCACATGCCAAGTGGCATGGCCCAATAATAATAAATAAATAAGTAAACATAAAAGAAGGGAAAGCATTTTAAAGCCTTTAAAAACAAAAATATCTTAACCTAAACAAAATTTCAGTGGAGTTCAGATAAAACCATATATACATAGACTTCATCTTGAGAGATAATTTCTGAGCACTTGACAATGGAGAGATATGTAAGTAGACATAATGAGGATACAACACACAGTACTATTTCAGAGTTTATCTGCAACTCTTGCTTTCAATTTGCCCATGTTATTTATAGGCATTTTTTCACATCTACTGTAGCTCATGAATGAACTTCTAAGGGTCACATTTACTTGATAAAGCATCTAGAAGCTCTTTCAAATTGTTATACTTAAAATATCAAATGCAATTGTCCACATTCCCATTTGGGATCCCAGTAGCATCTTCTTCTTCTTCCTAAAGGACTTCACAGAGCTTTACCTGTAGACTCACAGACAAAACAGGTTTTCATAATAATAAACTTACAGTTTAAATGCTGGTAAATTCCCACAGTAGCTGTTTTTTGAAAACTTTTTGTTATTTTCCTCTACTTTAAAATAAGATTGTGTAACCTGTTTTATTTATCGAGATAGGAAGCTTGTAAAAATTATATGTGTTCAAGGTTTTGAACCCCAGAGAAAGGCACCATTCAAAGTTATGAGGAATTATAACAACGAATGCAATTCCATTCCTCATATATGTAGTTGAAATGTATAAACATTCAAAATAAAAGATACAGAAAATGAAATATGGGTTAACAGTGGCTAATTTTTTTGCAGCTGATATCATAATGGCAAATGTTTTTATTCCTTTAGTCTGAAACTTTGGAAGTACTTTTCATAACATTATGAAAAAATGTCAAAATGCAAAGAAATTGTTAAAGTTCTGGAAAAATCCTTAAGATACTGATGGAACCCTATTATTGCAACTGTGGCTATTTTCACCCAGTGATTAGAAAGTGCCATTATGAGAGGAATTACTGGTTGTAAAACCACCACAAAATACATTGACCTAATGGCAGTTTCTCAAAGCTAAGACAAAATGTTCCATGAGCTTCTCTTTATTGATTGTTGTTCCCATGCATACCTCTGGGAACAAAACAGCAAAGAAATGTTTTGATCGGAGAAAGAGTGACCTTTTCTATGGAAGGGTTTTAATGCTGTGATATGCTGAAATAACTAACTGAAAGGATAACAAAGGGGAAAAAAACCCTTATTATTCTGTAGCCCATGGGGAAATTGGCCGTTTTTATACTTTTCTACAAAATCAGGGCTCTGATAAAATTCTTGAGGTTAGCTCTGCAATACTATGCTCTTGATGGAAGTAAGGCATAATGTCATCACATAACCAATGGCTTGGTAACTCAAATAACTGATTAGAACTATAGAAAATGAATTAAAAAGAAAATTCCTTGTACTAAAATGGTAACAAATAAATGTTTCTCAGTCAGTTCAGTTAGGTCGCTCAGTCGTATCCGACTCTTTGCGACCCCATGAACCACAGCATGCCAGGCCTCCTTGCACATCACCAACTCCCGGAGTTTACACAACCTCATGTCCATGGAGTCGGTGATGCATTCCAACCAATTCATCCTCTGTTGTCCCCCTCCTCCTACTGCCCTCAATCTTTCCCAGCATCAGGGTCTTTTCAAATGAGTCAGCTCTTTGCATCAAGTGGCCAAAGTATTGGAGTTTCAGCTTCAACATCAGTCCCTCTAATGAATATTCAGGACTGATCTCCTTTAGAATAGACTGGTAGGATCTCCTTGCAGTTCAAGGGACTCTCAAGAGTCTTCTTCAACACCACAGTTCAAAAGCATCAGTTCTTCGGGGATCAGCTTTCTTTATAGTCCAACTCTTACATCCATACATGACTACTGGAAAAATCATAGCCTTGACTAGATGGACCTTAGTTGACAAAGTAATGTCTCTGCTTTTTAATATGCTATCTACATTGGTCATAATTTTCCTTCCAAGGAGTAAGCATCTTTTAATTTCATGGCTGCAATCACTATCTACAGTGATTTAGTGATTTTGGAGCCCAGAAAAATAAAGTCAGCCACTGTTCCACTGTTTCCCCATCTATTTGCCATGAAGTGATGGGACTGGATGCCATGATCTTAGTTTTCTGAATGTTTAACTTTAAGCCAATTTTTTCACTCTCCTCTTTCCCTTTAATCAATAGGCTCTTTAGTTCTTCACTTTCTGCCATAAGGATGGTGTCATCTGCATATCTGAGGTTATTCACATTTCTCCCAGCAGTCTTGATTCTAACTTGTGCTTCTTCTAGCCCAGCGTTCCTCATGATGTACTCTGCATATACGTTAAATAAGCAGGGTGACAATATACAGCCTTGACATACTCCTTTTCCCATTTGGAACCAGTCTGTTGTTCCATGTCCAGTTCTAACTGTTGCTTCCTGACCTGCATACAGGTTTCTCAAGAGACAGGTCAGGTGGTCTGGTATTCCCATCTCTTGAAGAATTTTCCACAGTTTATTGTGATCCACACAGTCAAAGGTTTTGGCATAGTCAATAAAGCAGAAATAGATGTTTTTCTGGAACTCTCTTGCTTTTTGATGATCCAACAGATGTTGGCAATTTGATCTCTGGTTCCTCTTCCTTTTCTAAATCCAGCTTGAACATCTGGAAGTTCACAGTTCACATATTGCTTAAGCCTGGCTTGGAGAATTTTGAGCATTACTTTACTAGCATGTGAGATGAGTGCAATTGTGTGGTAGTTTGAGCATTCTTTGGCATTGCCTTTCTTTGGGATTGGAATGAAAACTGACCTTTTCCAGTCCTGCGGCCACTGCTGAGTTTTCCAAATTTGCTGGCATATTGAGTGCAACACTTTCACAGCATCATCTTTCAGGATTTGAATAGCTCAGCTGGTATTCCATCACCTCCACTAGCTTTGTTCGTAGTGATGCTTTCTAAGGCCAACTTGAGTTCATATTCCAGGAGGTCTAGCTCTAGGTGAGTGATCACAACATCATGATTACCTTTGTCATAAAGATCTTTTTTGTGCAGTTCTTCTGTGTATTCTTGCCACCTCTTCTTAATATCTTCTGCTTCTTTTAGGTCCATACCATTTCTGTCCTTTATTGAGCCCATCTTTGCATGAAATGTTCCCTTGGTATCTCTAATTTTCTTGAAGAGATCTCTAGTCTTTCCCATTCTGTTGTTTTCCTCTATTTCTTTGCATTGATCTTTCCTATCTCTCCTTGCTATTCTTTGACACTCTGCAGTCAAATGGGTATATCTTTCCTTTTCTCCTTTGCTTTTCACTTCTCTTCTTTTCACGGCTATTTGTAAGGCCTCCCCAGACAGCCATTTTGCTTTGGCATTTCTTTTCCATGGGGATGGTCTTGATCCCTGTCTCCTCTACAATGTCACGAACCTCAGTCCATAGTTCATCAGGCACTCTGTCTATCAGATCTAGTCCCTTAAATTTATTTCTCACTTCCACTGTATAATCATAAGGGATTTGATTTAGGTCCTACCTGAATGGTCTAGTGGTTTTCCCCACTTTCTTCAATTTAAGTCTGAATTTGGCAACAAGGAGTTCATGATCTGAGCCACAGTCAGCTCCTGGTCTTGTTTTTGCTGACTGTATAGAGCTTCTCCATCTTTGGCTGCATAAAAAATATAATCAATCTGATTTTGGTGTTGGCCATCCAGTGATGTACATGTGTAGAGTCTTCTCTTGTGTTGTTGGAAGAGGGTGTTTGCTATGACCAGTGCATTCTCTTGGCAAAACTCTATTAGCCTTTGCCCTGCTTCATTCTGTACTCCAAGGCCAAATTTACCTGTTACTCCAGGTGTTTCTTGACTTCCTACTTTTGCATTCCAGTCCCCTATAATGAAAAGGACATCTTTTTTGGGTGTTAGTTCTGGAAGGTCTTGTAGGTCTTCATAGAAACGTCCACCTTCAGCTTCTTTAGCATTACTGTTCAGGGCATAGACTTAGATTACCGTGATATTGAATGATTTGCCTTGGAAATGAACAGAGATCATTCTGTTATTTTTGAGATTGCATCCAAGTACTGCCTTTCAGACTCTTTTGTTGACTATGATGGCTACTCCATTTTTTCTAAAGGATTCTTGCCCACAGTAGTAGATATAATGGTCGTCTGAATTAAATTCACCCATTCCAGTCCATTTTAGTTTGCTGATTCCCAAAATGTTGATGTTCACTCTTGCCATCTCCTGTTTGACTACTTCTAATTTGCCTTGATTCATGGACCTAACATTCAGGTTCCTATGCAATATTCCTCTTTACAGCATCAGACCTTGCTTCTATGACCAGTCACATCCACAACT
This sequence comes from Bos javanicus, assembly GCF_032452875.1. Classification (NCBI taxonomy): domain Eukaryota; kingdom Metazoa; phylum Chordata; class Mammalia; order Artiodactyla; family Bovidae; genus Bos; species Bos javanicus. The sequence continues at coordinate 30,885,140 of NC_083874.1, read as the reverse complement.
GGGTGGTGTTTTTGCTTTGGCTCCATCCCTTCATTCTTTCTGGAGTTATTTCTCCACTCATCTCTAGTAGTATATTGGGCACCTACCAACCTGTGGAGTTCATCTTTCAGTATCCTATCATTTTGCCTTTCATACTGTTCATGGGGTTCTCAAGGCAAAAACTCTGAAGTGGTTTGCCATTCCCTTCTTCAGTGGACCACATTCTGTCAGACCTCTCCACCATGACCCGTCTATTTTGGGTGGCCCCACCAGCATGGCTTAGTTTCATTGATTTAGAGAAGGCTGTGGTCCATGTGATCAGATTGGCTAGTCGTCTGTAATCGTGTTTTCAGTCTGTCTGCCCTCTGATGCCCTCTCTCAGTGCCTACCGTCTTACTCAGAGTTCTAAAAATAGAAGTCTAATCAAAGTAACAATTATTAATACGTCAAATAAGTAAAGAGCATGGATTCTGGAGCCATATATGGTGGCTTCAAATCTAAGCTCTGCTGTTTCTCATCTTTATGACCTTGGGTAATAGTTGAAACTTTTTATACTTTCTAATCTGTAAAATAGGGGAAATAGTCCTTCCTACCTTATAGGCCTACTGTGAAGGTATATATTAATAATTTAATGCATACAAAGCCCTTATGTTAGTGTTGGGCACATGGTATTATTCTGTTAGTCACTCAGTCGAGTCCGACTCTTCATGACCCAGTGGACTGTAGCCCACCAGACTCCTCTGTCCATGAAATTCTCCCGGCATGAATACTGGAATGGGTAGCCATTCCCTCCTCCAGGGGTCCTTCCCAACTCAGGGATTGAACCTGCATCTCCTGTGTCTCCTGCATTACAGACAGATTCTTTACCATCTGAGCCACCAGAGATTCTCCAGGCAAGAACCCTAGAGTGGGTTGCCATTCCCTTCTCCAGGGGATCTTCCTGACCCAAGGATTGATCCCAGGTCTCCTGCATTATACGAAGATTCTTTACCATCTGAGCCACTAGGGAAACCCATGTTCACACGGTAAGTACAGATGTTATTAATATTGCATCCAAACGTGTTATGTTTAGAAAAAGAAAGCCGTGAAACTATTTCATCAAGTCAGCAACTGCAAAAATATCTGTACACAAAGCTTCTCTTCTATCACTGTCTGATAAAGGTATGAAGGGTCAGTAATTAAGAAAAACATAAAATGAAGTTTGACTTTAGCATTTTAGTTTCATGGCCTTCTATTCCTCTGCTTTTTCTATGCCACTCTCCTATTGTAAGAGGCTAGTGTTTTCTGAAACCTCATAATAGCATATCCATTTATCTATTCAACCAACATTCATTGAATATCTACTATGGATAACACATATTCTGCATACAGAAAACAATAGTAACTAAGATAATAAAATCCATGCTCTCCTGGGACTTCATTCTAATGTGTATGATGGGGTGGGGGGCGGTGAAAATACATAAGTAAACAAAGATCGTTGTAGATGGTGACAAGTTTTAGGATGGAATGACAGACTGAAGAGTAAAGGAGGACAGGGTAGACTACTTTAGTTGAGATAACAAGTCTCTCTGAGGAGGTGCTATCCAAGCTGAAATCTGAAGGAGGACACAGCCGTTCAAAGACCTTGGGAAACATCAAGTTCTGGGGCAAGAAGTAGCTGGTGCTTTGAGGAAACAGAAATGCACTGTGGCGAGAGTGGTGCGAGATGAGGCTGGCTCGAGAGGCAAGGACTGTTCTCCCGGGTCCATGTAGTTGAGGGTCAAGAGTTTGTTTACTGAATTTCACTCTAAATATAGAGAGAAGCCATTTGAGGGCTTTGCATGGGGGAGGTAATGTGAGTTACATTATTTTTAATTTATTTTTTTTATTGAGGATAATTGCTTTACAGAATTTTGCTGTTTTCTGTCAAACCTCAACATGAACCAGCCATAGGTATACATATATCCCCTCCCTTTTGAACCTCCCTCCCATCTCCCACCCCATCCCACCCCATTAGATTGATACAGAGCCCCTATTTGAGTTTCCTGAGCCATACAGCAAATTCCCGTTGGCTATCTATTTTACATATGGTAATATAAGTTTCCATGTTACTCTTTCCATATGTCTCACCCTCTCCTCTCCTCTCCCCATGTCCATATGTCTATTCTCTATGTCTGTTTCTCCACTGTTGCTTTGTAAATAAATTCTTCAGTACCATTTTTCTAGATTCCGTATATATGCATTAGAATACGATATTTCTCTTTCTGACTCACTTCACTCTGTATAATAGGTTCTGGGTTCATCCACCTCATCAGAAATGACCCAAATGCATTTCTTTTTATGGCTGAGTAATATTCCATTGTGTATATGTACCACAACTTATTTATCCATTCGTCTGCAGGTGGACATGTAGGTTGCTTCCAGGTCCTAGCTATTGTAAATTGTGCTGCAATGAACAATGGGATACATGTGTCTTTTTTCAATTTTGGTTTCCTCAGGGTATATGCCTAGGAGTGGGATTGCTGGGTCATATGGTGTTTTTATTCCTAGTTTTTTAAGGAATCTCCATACCATCTTTCATAGTGGCTGTATCAATTTACATTCCTACCAGCAGGCAAGAGCATTCCTTTTTCTCTACACCCTCTCCAGCATTTATTATTTGTAGACTTGTTGATGATGGCCATTCTGACTGGTGTGAGGTGATATCTCATTGCAGTTTTTATTTGCCTTTCTCTAATAATGAGTGATGTTGAACATCTCTTCATGTGTTAGCCATCTGTGTGTCTTCTTTGGAGGAATGTCTGTTTAGGTCTTTTCCCCACTTTTTGATTGGGTTGTTTGTTTTTCTGGCATTGAGTTGTATGAGCTGCTTGCATATTTTGGAAATTAATCCTTTGTCAGTTGTTTCATTTGCTATTATTTTCTCCCATTCTGAGGGTTGTCTTTTCACCTTGCTTATAGTTGCCTTTGCTGCGCAAAACCTTTTAGATTTAATCAGGTCCCACTCGTTTACTTTTGTTTTTATTTCCATTACTCTAGGAGGTGGGTCACAGAGGTGGGTCACAGCTTCAATTTCAGTGCTTATAATTGGGTTGTTAATAATTTCTATTTCTTCCTGGTTCAGTCTTTGAAGATTGAACTTTTCTAAGAATCTGTCCATTTCTTCCAGGTTATCCATTTTATTGCCATGTAGTTATTCATAATAGTCTCTTATAATCCTTATTAAATTTTATAATCCTCTTATTTCTGCATTGTCTATTATAACCTCTCCTTTCTCATTTCTAATTTTGTTGATTTGATTCTTCTCTCTTTTTTTCATGATAAGTCTGGCTAAAGGCTAGTCAATTTTGTTTATCTTCTCAAAGAACCAGCTTTTAGTTTTATTAATCTTTACTATTATTTCTTTCACTTCTTTCTGCTTGAATCTTTATGATTTCTTTCCTTCTACTAATTTTAGGGGTTTTTTTTTCTTCTTGTTCCAGTTATTTTAGATGTAAAGTTAGGTTGTCTATTCAATGTTTTTCTTGTTTCTTGAGGTAGGATTGTATTGCTATAAACTTCCCTCTTAGAACTGCTTTTGCTGCACCCCATAGGTTTTGAGTTGTCATGTTTTCATTGTCATTTGTTTCTAGAAATTTTTTTTATTTCTCTTTGATTTCTTCAGTAACCTGTTGGTTATTTAGAAACGTGTTGTTTAATCTCCGTGTGTTTGTGTTTCTTACACTTTTTTTTCTTGTAATTGATATCTAGTCTCATAGCACTGTGGTTGGAGAAGATGCTTGATATGATTTCAATTTTCTTAAATTTACTGAGGTTTGATTTGTGACCCAAGATGTGGTCTATCCTGGAGAATGTTCCATGTGCACTTGAGAAGATGGTGTATTCTTCTGCATTCAGATGGAATGTCCTGAAGATATCAATGAGATCCATCTCATCTAATATATCACTTAAGACTTGTGTTTCCCTATTAATTTTCTGTTTTGATGATCTGTCCATTGGTGTGAGTGGAGTGTTAAAGTTTCCTAGTATTATTGTGTTACTGTCAATTTCTCCTTTTAACTCTGATAGTGTTTGTCTTATGTATTGAGGTGCTCCTATGTTGGGTGTATAGATATTTACAATTGTTATGTCTTCCTTTTGATTGATCCCTTGATCATTATGTCGTGCAGTTCCTTATCTCTTGTAACCTTTATTTTAAGGTCTATTTTGTCAGATATGAAGCTTGCTTCTCCAGCTTTCTTTTCCTTCCAATTTGCATGGAATATATTATTCCATCCTCTCACTTTCAGTCTATCTGTGTCCTGAGGTCTGAAGTGGATTTCCTATAGACAGCATATATATGGGTCTTGTTTTTACATCCATTCAGCCAGTCTGTGTCTTTTGGTTGAAGCATTTAATCCATTTACATTTAAAGTAATTATTGATATATATGTTCCTATTACCATTTTCTTAATTGTTTGGGGTTGATTTTGTAGATCTTTTTTCTTCTGTTGTATTTCTTGACTATTTAAGTCCCATTAACATTTGTTTAAAGCTGGTTTGGTGATACTGAGTTCTCCTAACTTTTGCTTGTCTGAAAAGCAAAAGTTTTATTTCTCCATCAATTTGGAATGAGATCCTTGCATGGTACAGTAATCTTGGTTGTAGAGTTTTCCTTTTCAGTACTTTAAATATATCCTGCCATTCTCTTCTGCCCTGCAGAGTTTCTCCTGAAAGATCAGCTGTTAAGTGTATGGGGTTTCCCTTGTATATTATTTATTGCTTCTCCCTTGCTGCTTTTAATATTCTTTCTTTGTGTTTAGTATTTGTTAGTTTGATTAGTATGTGTCTTGGCATGTTTCTTCTTGGGTTTATCCTGTATGGGACTCTGCTTCTTGGACTTGATTATTTCCTTATCCATGTTGGGGAAATTTTCAACTATAATCTCTTCAAAATTTTTCTCATAACCTTTGTTTTTCTCTTCTTCTGCTGCTGCTACTGCTACTGCTGCTAAGTCACTTCAATCGTGTCCAACTCTGTGCGACCCCATAGATGGCAGCCCACCAGACTCCCCCGTCCTTGGGATTTTCCAGGCAAGAGTACTGGAGTGAGTTGCCATTGGTTGGTGCATTTGATATGGTCCCAGAGGTCTTTGAGACTGTCCTTAGCTCTTTTCATTCTTTTTACTTTATTCTGCTCTTCAGAAGTTATTTCCACCATTTTATCTTCCAACTCACTGATTCATTCTTCTGCTTCAGATATTCTGCTATTGATTCCTATGATACTCCAACATAATTTCAGGAATTGTGTTGTTTGTCTCTGTATTCTTCTAGGTCTTTGTTAATTTATTCTTGCATTTTCTCCATTTTGTTTTCAAGGTTTTTGATCATCTTTACTATCATTATGCTTAATTAGATTTCATAGTGCCAATAAAATCAACAATTATAACAGAGGAGGGAAATAAAAGAAAAGAAAAAAGAAAAAAAAATCCAAAAGAATCTACAGAACAAGTCAAAATATAAGAATAATACATGTTTTTCTTGAATCACTACTGTCAGTGTCACTTCCCTCACTGGGAGTCACAAGTCCACCTCACCTCCCTAGGATGCCCTCCAACACTGTGCTGATCTCTGGACCTGCTGTGGGGGCAGCTCATATTCTAATCTGGTCTACTCCTCTGTGTTGTTGCCTCCATGTCCACAGCTATCAGAACTAGTGTGTTTTCTTTTGTGGGAGCTCTCAGTAACCTTTTATATACTCCATAGACACAGGGTCTGCCTAGTTGATTGTGTGGATTTAATCTGCAGCTTGTACAGCTGGTGGGAGGGTTTTGGGTCTTATTCCTTAGTCACACTGCCCCTGGGTTTCAGTTGTGGTTTTATTTCCACCTCTACATGTGGGTCGTCCACTGGGGCTTGCTCCTGAGGCTGCCCTGGAGGACTTGGGTTTGCCCCTGTGAGGGCCAGCTGTGCAGGTGATGCAGCTGCTTGGGTCACATGGGTTCTGACAGCACTAGGTACTCAGGGGAGTTGGCAGCTAAGGCAGCAGGAAATACAGTGCTCTAGAAGGGTATGGCAACCAATATTGGCCAATACATTCCATTATTCTTGCTTGGAAAACACCGCCCCCACCCCCCACCCTGACAGAGAAGCCTGGCAGACCACAGTCTACAGGGTCGAAAAGAATCAGACACTACCAAAGCGACCCTGCCTGCATAGATGCAAGATTTTTTTGCTTGTGGCAGCTCTGCCCCAGTGAGAGTTGAGCGTGAAGGTGGCACAGCTGCTTGGCTTGTGGGGACCCTGGCAGCGCCAAGTGTGCAGGGACATGGACTGCCTACACCTCAAAAGTTATGGCCCTATCAGAGTCTTTTTTTTTTTTTTTTAAGCCTCTTGTAGCTGGTCATCAGAGGGCCTCTTTGGCCTGTCTTTCTCCATAGCTTTGCCCATTCAGGCACTTAGAGGACTCCCTTGCCTGGGGTCCTTCTCTGTTGTTTGGCACATCAGGCACATAGAGGAGCCCCCCTGGCTGGGGTCCTACTCTGTAGATTGGCATGTCAGGCACTTAAAGGGGCACCCTGGGTGGGGTCCTACTCTGTAGTTCAGTGCATCAGGCGTTTGATGGGCCAGCCTCTCTGTTGTTCAGCTGCCAATGCTGGCGTGAGGGAAGAGAGAGGCTGTGGTGATGGCTCACCCTCTATGTTTGACTCAGCAGTATCACCTTGCTTCCATGGCTGCCTGGCTTTCCTCCACAGGCATTTCCCACCACAGTCTCCTCCCTCACCTCCCCTTGATCTGTCTCTCCGCAGTCAACAGTAGCCCTCGCCCTGGGATCGCTCCTTCAGTTCCCAGTCACTGCACCTTCCAGGGGATCTGCATGCCTGTCTGAGGTATGTATGGCTGCAGCAAAGACTGTCTGATTCTCATTCCATTTAGGCTGCCACAGATCAGCTGTTTCACTCCTAGCCTTAAATGTTTCTCCTCTGACTCAGACAGTTGCCCAGATGTGGGGATCAGACCCCGGCTTCAGTTCCCCCACCCGCTGAGGGCAGGTCCAGGCCTGCTAACGCTCTTGTTTTCCCCCTAGTTCCTTCCTCCTACCGAATTTTGCGTGGTTCTATAAATTCTTTTCCTCTGGTCAGGTACTCCCGTCTGTTCTCAGCTGGTGTTCTGCAAGCACTTCTGTGTCTGAAGGTGTATTCCTGATCTATCCATGGAGAGAGAGGTACTCCACATCCACCTACTCCTCTGCCATCTTGTTCTGTCAATATGAGTTACATTTTTTATAAATATTATTTTGTTACTCTGTTAAGAATGAGTAAATAACTATTGCTTTTATGTCTGGATGACTTTCAATATAAACATTTCCACTTCTAGGCATTTACATTTGTTTGAGCTCAAATTATTTTGAATGGAATTTCTGGACTCAGGAAGCAAGTGCAGGCAGAAGTTTTGCCCTTGACCTCACTACCTGGAAATAAAGGAAACTGGCTTCTTTTGGGTTCCTGGGTAGATGAAGTTAGCCTCCTATTCCATGTGTGCTTCCCAGAGAAGAAGACAGGGCAGTCCTCCAGCCCTGGTTCTTTAGGCTCATTCCTAGGAATGGCCAGTGATACTGGAATGTGCCCTGGAATGGTCTCTTTGGATTCAGGTACCAAGTGATGGGTCACAATGACCACTCCTTGTAACCCAGACCACCACTGAGCTGTCTCAGTTTCCTTCTTTATTCTGCTTTGTTACTGCCAGATACTGTAATTCTGAGTCTGTGTTCATTCTCTTCCTCCCATCCCCATGCCCTGCTACAAAAGGTACAGAGTGCTTACTATAACCTTCACTTTCCAGCACTCAGTCAGACAAGACATTTTCAGCTCTTAGCGTCATGATGCAAAGGAAGAAAAATGTGTTGCTCTCAAATCCTTCAAACGGAAGCATGAGTGACACCAGAACTTACTACTCTGTGGCCCATTTATTTGGTGTCACCTAAAGGAATAACTGTGCCTAAAAATTATTTCTTTTCTGAATGAGAAGATGGTTCCTTTAAATTGAACTTCAGGAGATACAACAAAGAGCAGTGAGAAGAGAGGGGGCCACCTGCACAGCCAAGAATGAAAGTGATAATAATAGCAATAACCAAAGGTATTTGAGCACTTAATCAGTAGCAAGTGAAATTATATATATTATGGAATTGAGTGCTCACAACAAACCTATGAGGCAAGAACTGTTTTTCCTATTTAATAAAGAAAGCAAGGCTAAGAGATATTAAGTAGGTTGGCCAAGGTCACATACCTTTCAATAAGAAGAGTCAAGGGTCACACCCAGGCAGTCTAGCCAAAGGCTACAATCTTTTTTTTTTAATATATTTTATTGAAGTATAGTTGATTTACAATGTTGTGTTAGTTTTTGCTCTACAGAAAAGTGGTTGAATTATACATATATATATGCATTCTTTTTCATATTCTTTTCCATTATGATTTATCACAAGATATTGAGTCTATTTCTCTGTGCAATACAGTAGAACTTTGTTGTTTATCCATTGTATATATAATACTTTGCATCTGTTAACTCCAACCTTCCAACCCATCCTTCCCTGCCCCCTCCCTTGGCAACTGCAAGTGTGTTCTCTGTGTCTGAGTCTGTTTCTGTTTCATAGATAGGTTTGCTTGTGTCATATTTTATATTCCATATATAAGTGATATCGTATGATATTTGTCTTTTTTCTGACTTTGCTTAGTATGATAATCTCTAGTTGCATCTCTGTTCCTGCAAATGGCAAGCTTTCATTGTTTTTACAATTTTCATTAGATTTTCATTACTGGGTCTTTGTGGCTGCTCACAGGCTTTCTCTTGTTGCAGTGAGTGGGGGCCACGCTTTGTTATGGCGCACAGACTCTAGGTGAACAGGCGTAGTAGTTGCAGCACGCGGGCTCCGTAGTTGTGGTTTGCAGGCTCTGGAGCATGGGCTCCATAGTTGTGGCACACAGGCTTAGTTGCTCTGTGACATGGGAAACCTTCCTGGACCAGGGATCGAACCTGTGTCCCCTGCATTGGCAGCCTAATTCTCACCACCACGGAAGGCTGAGTAATATTCCACAGTATATATGTATCACATCATCTTTATCCATTCATCTCTTGATGGACATTTAGGTTGCTTCCATGTCTTGGCTATTGTGAATAGTACTGCTGTGAACATAGGGGTGCATGTATCTTTTTGAATTGTAGTTTTGTCTGAATATATGCCCAGGAGTGGGATCGCTGGATCATGTGTCAACTCTGTTTTTAGTTTTTTGAGAAACCTCCTGCTCCCCATAGTGGCTGTATCAGCTTACATTCCACCAGTAGAGTAGAATGGTTCCCTCAAAGGCTGTATTCTTGCTCACTCTGATTTCTTTTAAAAATTATGAAGATTTAGGACTTCTTGGTGGTCCAGTGGTTAGGACTCTGTGCTTCCACTACAGGGGGCACATTTTTGATCCTTGGTCAAAGAAGTTTTATATACTGTGAGGTGTGGCCAAAAAAAGAAATAAAAGTGAAGATTTATACATAATTACATGGCACTGTTATTAAATAATGTTGAGTGCTTTGTAGAAGTAGAAAACCTATAGGAAATACCAAAAGGATTAATAGTTTTAACTGTGAACTACATCTTATTCAACTTTGCATCATCCTGTCCTACTGCCATACATGTTGAATTTATCATCATTGAATTTATTGCCCATTTATTTATGACACACCAAAAATACTGGTCTCAAAGACAATCTAAGATGATTTTCTAGAGGAAGCATACATAAACGGAGTTTTAAGAAAGGTTTAGCCAGGCAGAGTTCTTACAAATTCAAACTCTAGTGTCAAGGATTAGTGCAAATCACATTCTTTACAAAATGAAAACTTAAAAGTGAGAGGAATGGGGCTGTGCTCCATCACGATAACAAGGATGGTACTGCTGAACACAATGGTCTCAGAGTCTAAGGAAGCAATCTTTATTGTATAGAAATAAATACAGCCGTGTACTGGGCTCTTTGTACTCTTTGGGCAAGTTGACTTCCGTTCACTCTTGAAAAATAAAGAAACAAGCAATAGATAATGTCCATCAGTCTCATAGTCTGGATGAAGTCTAGTGCATATTGGTTCTCAAGACCCACAATTTTGAGAGCCATACTCTATTTAACCCTACAGTGGCACTATGATAAAAATCAAATCGCTCTAGGTTACAGAGGATCACTATTTTTTAAAGTCTCAGCACATATTAATATAATAAATCTAGCCATCTTCACAGATAAGATTAAACACTGGCAAGATTCTTTTTGTTGTCTTTATAATGGTGGTTATTTACCAAAATAGCAGGATTGTTTTTAAAAGTTTCTCTTTCTGTAGATCTTTGGAGACAAAAGAGATATGTACTGCATGCTTAAAGAAAGACAACTTTGTTCTGTCCTCAAGAAAAGACGTGTGTAGGATATTGATGCTAGGCATTTTCTAAAGCATGTATACACAGAATCAGTCTCTTGCACAGCTTTAGAAAGCTCAATGCATCTGGATATTTTTAGGTAGCCACGTAGAGCTAGTACATGGGAAAGCAACTTTGAAAAATTATAAAGGCCTATGAGTTGGATGTTGAAGTGCCAAAACCAAGGTGCCAAAAAATACTTACTAAAACAATTACTATGCCAAAAATACACACAAATTAAAATTACCAAGAAACTTGGTAACTTAAGACACTTAAGGTAGAATTTCCAGTGGCTCATGGGTCTCAGATAACAGGCAGGCAGTAATATGAGATTAGACATGTTTTCTTTTCTACTTTTCTTCTCAGCATTGCTCTTTTATGAGTCAAGTAATACATACATGAGGCTATGAAAATTTGATGATAATGAAATGAGAAAATAAAATGTGTGGGAACCATGTTGGCTTATCTTCTAGAAAGATGGTCCTTAAGGCCAGCTTTAGTAGAAGACATAAAATGTCCCTTAGTATAGCCCTCAGCTACATAGCACTAAGCTATCCTGACTGCTACTGCAGCGTTAGCCACAGAAGGTAAGGCTTCACCTGAGAGTTCCAGCCTTTCCTTGGAAGCCTTCAACCTGGCTCACATCTGCCCTACAGCTGTGTACCCAAAGAAGCAGGAAGACAGTCAAGCTGGCAACATTGACATTCTTAAAATCAATAGCAGTAGACAAAAATCTCCCAAACATAAATCCCTGCCTCTATTTTCAGCTCTAGGCTACAAGGAGACATCTAGTGAATGGTAAACATTCGTCGAAGAAGTAAGACATTTAACCCCTTCAAGCTTGATTGCCAGCTCAAGATTTTGACCTCCAGTTTACTGAATGGTTTGAGAGCAAGTATCCTGCACCTACAATCCACAGTCCATAAGAAATCAGCAGATGGTCTTAAGTGGGCCTGTGAACCCTGAGAACATAAGAAAAACTGTGTGTGTGTGTGTGCGCACACATAAACACACACATGCAATTTTCAGGGGATTCTCAAATGAATCTATGCTCAAAAAAATTTAAGACCCTTGGAACTCTGTTCTCTGATGCAATCCATATTGTTTGAGAATCCAGGAAGAACTTGAAGCAACCACCTAGCACACTATGTGTGATGAGTTCTTTACATTCAAATAATTCCCAAAAGTTAAAGCAAAAGGCTGACTCAGCCCCAAGAGTAGAACAGAGATCTATACCTGACATACAACAGCATATCAGAAGTTGCAGGGTTAATTTCTATCACACTTCTGCTATTAGAAATAAGGTAGGAAAAAAAAAAAATGAACCCTCTGAATTTCACATCTATCTTCCACCTGCCTACAATGGGGTGGAACATGGTGTGAAGTGGTCATCAAGTACCCCCTATTCTTTACACACCCACCAGAGTCACCTTCTTAAAGCCAATATCTGATAAAATAATAGGCTGTTCTTGAAATCTTATTATCACGCCTCTCTAACATCTATATAAGAAGTTCAGCATGGTTCAAGGTGCCCCATGGCCTGTTCCTACCATACACTGAGCGTCAAGCTCCCACCTACCCAGCACTCCAGCCAGGTCCAAATATTTGGTGCCTTGATGTTTCCACGCCTTGTGCTCCTATACATAGCACAGCCCTCCTCAAAAGCCCATTCATTTCACAAATTCCCTCTCATCCTTTGAGACACAGCACAAAAGGGTTGACTTGAACTTTCTTCGTAGAGTGACCCATTTTCTTCTCTGTCCCTCAGCTTTTATTCTCCCCCTATTTAGTTTGTATCACACAGCTATATGCATATATGCTATTAGATTATAAGCTCCTTGAAACTATCTTATTTATCAGTTGGCCCCCATTGTCTGATACCTGGTAAACAACCATAAATATGTGGCAAATTGAATATTCTGTGGATCTAGGCAGACAAGGGATCCAGGCCAAGTGATCAAGTAGCTTAGGAATAAACAAGTGGTTCAAGTGAGTGCCGTAGATCAAATTCAACCTCCTAATTCTGGAAGAAACCATCTGCCTTCCATTCTAACGGCATGCTCCCTTAGTATGGGATGATAGCATAGCATGGAAAGCAGGTAGGATACTGGAGAGGGTATTTGCAAAATGAAGAAACAGTGTGTTCCCAGTGATCTACAGCTACCAAGCCCAGACTTCTGTTAACTTCCTTTAGTGTTTTGGGGCACAGGCCTTCTCTTACTGCCTGACTTACCCTTTTCTCTCTGTTCCCCATCTTAGCAAGCATTGGTTTTGAATCCAACACAGATTAAGGAAAATTCTATGGAATTTTGTGGAAAATTTTGTGGAAAATTCTTAAAGAGATGGGAATACCAGACCATCTCACCTGCCTCCTAAGAAACCTGTATGCAGGTCAAGAAGCAACAGTTAGAACCAGACAGGGAACAATAGACTGGTTCAAAATTGGGAAAGGAATACGTCAAGGCTGTATATTGTCACCTTGCTCATTTAACTTGTATGCAGAGCACATCATGTGAAATGCCAGGCTGAATGAAGCACAAGCTGGAATCAAGATTTCTGGGAGAAATATTAACAACCTCAGATATGCAAATGACACCACCCTTATGGCAGAAAGTGAAGAGGAACAAAAGAGCCTCTTGATGAAGGTGAAAGAGCAGAGTGAAAAAGCTGGCTTAAAACTCATTATTCAAAAAACGAAGATAATGGTATCTGGTCCCATCACTTCATGGCAAATAGATGGGGAAACAATGGAAACAGAAACAGACTTTATTTTCTTGGGCTCTGAAATCACTGCAGATGGTGACTGCAGCCATGAAATTAAAAGACACTTGCTCCTTGCAAGAAAAGCTATGACCAATCTAGATAGCATATTAAAAAGCAGAGACATTACTTTGCTGACAAAAGTCAACTAGTCAAGGCTATAGTTTTTCCAGTAGTCACATATGGATGTGAAAGGTGGACCATAAAGAAGGCTGAGGGCTGAAGAATTGATGCTTTTGAACTGTGGTGTTGGAGAAGAGTCTTGAGAGTCCCTTGGACTGCAAGGAGATCCTACCAGTCCATCCTAAAGAAAGTCAGTCCTGAATATTCATTGGAAGGACTGATGTTGAAGCTGAAACTCCAATACTTTGGCCACCTGATGTGAAGAACTGACTCATTGAAAAAGACCCTGATGCTGGGAAAGATTGAAGGCAGGAGGAGAAGGGGACAGCAGAGGATGAGATGGTTGGACGACATCACCGATTTGATGGACGTGAGTTTGAGCAAGCTCTGGGAGTTGGTGATGGACAGGGAAGCCTGGCATGCTTCAGTCCATGGGGTTGCAAACAGTGGGACATGACTGAGTGACTGAACTGAACCAAACTAGATTAAGGAAAGGAGAAATAGAAAAGGAAGGGCAAAAGTTATTTTTTTATTGTACCATTATGAAGTGGCTTCATATTCTCTGAACATCAGCGTAGAACATATCTTAAAAGGGCTAATTCTCTCTCAGGCACTTCATCTTCAGGCACATCATCTTCTGAGGTCCCCATGGAGGGACAACTTCACATCATGTCCTACCCACCATAGATGGGTGGAAGACAGATGTGAAATTCCGAGAGTTCATTTCTCCCTGCCTCGGTTCTAATAGCAGTGGAAGTGCCACAGAAGTCAACCCAGCAATTCCTGATATGCTGTTGTATTTCAGGTATAGCTCTCTATGCTACCGCACTGCTGCTGCTCTGCCTCAGTCCCTGGTTTTTCCACAGTCCACTTACTACAGACTACTGGGATCCCACTGTGTTTCCAGGCTGTCTTAACCAAGGTGTAGAGGAGCTTCAGTCCAGCCTTATCTCCACCTGGCCCGCATCTAGTCCATAAGAGAGCTCAGGCATTCTTGATCCCCACCATTGGTGGGAGTATGCTTGGGTTCTCCCTCTCTACCACCTTGGATGCAAGGCACAAGTTTTAGCCCTTAGATCTCTCAAGCTTGTGTCTCTTCCTCACTCCAGTGCGCCCCTCCAACCCCTAGGGACACCAAAATGAAGGTGAAAGGCAATCACCACCCTTACTCTTTGAAGTGAAACTAGGACTCGTAGCTCAGCTTTCCCCAATTCTCAATCTCCCTTTCCTTTTCATACCCGCCTCCAGAAGGTAGTGCCTAATGGATATTGGTGTTTCAGTTATATGTTCTCGTTTCACATCTTAAACCCTAAGAACCTTAAGACTGCTGTGAGAATCCAGGTAAAGCACTTAACACAGTATTGGTTAAGCCCTTTCAGAGTAACCATGCTCTTTTCATAGCTGATATGCAGCCTATTACTTTGAAATAGAGGTCTGTTTAAGCACCTGTCCCTCTCAGCTTTCTCTGTTAGGTATTTTTATCTCCCTCAAGGAAGTACACCTTTTGGATATACGTGAAAGGAGAACATTTGCCAGCTTAAAAGGGACACAGTTCCATTTCAAATGTTCAGCTGTCAGTTCAGAAATGTGTTGATGTTATTTTCCCTCACGTTCGCTGAGGTGAAACGAATCGAATTCCCATATCCCATCCAGGATCCCATTGGAGGTGGTGGTTCTTCATTTCATATTTTTCTGCCTTCTGAAAGGTCCAAATGTCTCTCTCTTTTTTTTTTTTTCCAGGGAAGTTCCATTTTTAAATGCTAGCATCCAAGCATTTTAGAGGAGGTGTCAATCATTTCATTTATATGTATGATGAGACCTCATTCAGTCTGACTCCCTCCCCTCCCAGGTTCAGCTTAAATCAATATTTGTGTACAAGATGATATGTTTTAGTGAGAGGAGGAGATTGCATTTGTGGCAGTGTAGCAGAGAAGCCTCTCCACAAAAAAAAAACAAAACAGAAATTCCACATATGGTAGAACAGAAAGCACTTTTTCATAAGTATCTGAGGTTGAATAAAAAGGGCAGTCACATGCGCTAGAAATGAAAAGAGAACGCAATGTTTTTAACTGATGCTGTTGAGGCCTAGGTGGATGTAAGCCTGGAAGAGGACCCCAGTGGGACCTATGGATTGTGGCCTCAGGGAGGAAGCTAGAGTTTTAACAACCATTAAAGTCAGTGGGGATAGTATACAGTCCATGTAAAGCAGACAGCTGGTCATGAGATCCCTTTTCTGGCAAAGGTACATGGAACGTTGACTAATTTTGACAATATGTGCACCCATTGAACAGCTCTCAGTAAATTTCAGAGCATTGAAATCGTATAGAATATGTTGTCTGAATACAGCAAAATTAAGGTAGAAATCTATAATTAAAACAAACTACACAGTCCCCATATTCCTCAATAATAAGAAAAATAGTTTCTAAATTACCAATGGAAAATTAGATGATATTTTTAATGATTGGTAATAAAATACTATATATCAAAATGTGTAGCTGCAGCTAACCCATCACTTAGAGAGAAATTTGTGGCCTTTAATTTAGAATATTAAAAATATCAGAAAAGAATAAAAGGTAAAAATCAAATAAGAGTTCATCTCAAGAAGTTAGAAAGAAGGGAGGAAATTAAACCCCAAAATAGGAAAAGGAATAGAACAAATTTACAGTAGAGGGAACCCTCAAAGTCAGTTCTTTGAAAATACAAAAAAAAAACTAAAAAAAAATCCTATAAAAACTATCATTGAAAAAAAATTAAAGAAATAACAACCAATATCAAGGATGAAAAGAGAGACAATATTATAGATACTGCAGATAGTTTAAAAATTGTAAGTATATCCCTTGATATGATGTGTTGAGAATGGCACTTCGCTTCTCTAGTCTTCCTCCCCAAAACACAAAACCCCAGCTTAACCACAGGAAAACATTAGAAAACTCAAACTGAGGGATGCTATACAAAATACTGACCAGTACTTCTCAAAATGGTCAAGGTCATCAAAAACAAAGTCTGAGAAAGTGGAATATGACAACTAAAGGTAGTGCTGCAGCTGCTTCTGCTAAGTCGCTTCAGTCGTGTCCGACTCTGTGCGACCCCATAGACGGCAGCCCACCAGGCTCCCGCGTCCCTGGGATTCTCCAGGCAAGAACACTGGAGTGGGTTGCCATTTCCTTCTCCAATGCAGGAAAGTGAAAAGTGAAAGTGAAGTCACTCAGTCGTGTCCGACTCTTCGTGACCCCATGGACTGCAGCCTACCAGACTCGTTTGTCCATGGGATTTTTCCAGGCAAGAGTACTGGAGTGGGTCGCCATTGGTAGTGAGATACTCTAAATGAGATCCTAGAACACATTAAAAGGTATTAGGGAAAAATTAATGAAATTCACCTAAAGCATCAAGTTTAGTTTCCTCGTAGCTCAGTCAGTAAAGAATCTGCAGTGCAGGAGACCCAGGTTCAGTTCCTGGCTTGGGAAGACCCTCTGGAGAGGGAAATGGCAACCCACTCCAGTATGCTTGCCTGCAGTGTCCCATGGACAGAGGAGCCTGGCAGGCTACAGTCTGGGATCGCAAGAGTCAGATACAACTTAGTGACTAAACTACTACCATGTATAAACATTGGTTCATTACTTGTGACAAATGTACCATATGATGTAAGATGTTAGGAAAAATGAAAATGGGGTCTGAGCTATTATGAGAATCCTTTGTAATATACTGCAACATTTTTGTAAATATATAGCTATGCTAAAATTAAAATGTAAGAAAAATTATAAGAAGGTATTATGAAAAATATGATGCAAATAAATTATTAATTTTTATACAATGAACAAATTCCTAGAAAAACACAATTTACACAAACTGACATGAGGAGAAAGAGAATATATATATATATGAATAATCCTTGATATGTGTATGTGCTCAGTCGAGTCCAGCTCTTTGTGACCCCATGGACTGTAGCCATCCAGGGTCCTCTATCCATGGAATTTTCCAGACAAGAATATTGGAGTGGGTTGCCATTTCCTGCTCCAGGGGATCGTCTTGACCCAGAGATCAAACCTGCATCTCTTGAGTCTCCTGCATTGGCAGCAGATTCTTTACCACTAGCGTCACCACCTATAATTATTTAAAAATTAGACTTGTAGTTTAAAATCTTATCAAAATCTTAAGCCAAAAAGCTTCACTTACTAAATTGTTCCAAATATTTAAGAAGGAAATAATGCTATTCTTGCTCAAAACTCCTCCAGAGAACTAAAATAGAGGGAATACTTTCTAACTCATTTTCATTCTATAAAATTTGACAAGAACCTTATAAGAAAGGATAATTTTAGACCAAAGTCATAAAACACACAGCCACAAAAATCTTAAACAAAGTATTAGCAAACTGAATCCAGTGATATATAAAAAGGTTAATACAACAGAATATAGCCAAGTTGAGTTTATTTTAGCATTGTAAAGTTGGTTTAAAAATTGAAAATCTGTGCAAGGAGACAAATAATTTAAGCATCTCAATAGATGCAGAAAAGCCCCTGTTTATGCTATAAGTTATTAGCAAAGTTGAAATAGAGAGCTTATTAATCTAACATACTTGTGAATATAAAAAATAAAAATAAATCTATAGATAAAATTTTAGAATTAGTAAATTTTCAAGATCACTGATCAGTATATGAGATGCAATTTTATTCCTATAAACCTGGAACAAGCAGTTAGAAAAATTTTTTAAGATACCGTATATAACAGCATCAAACATTACTGGCCATCTAGAAATAGATATATTGAAAGATATAAAAATATTACACACAGAGATCTATAAAAATATTGTTGATAGAAATTATATAAAACTTCTTATATTTACTTGCAATTAATTTAGCATAGGATGTGAGGTAAAGATTTAACTTTTTTCCAGTGAGTGAAGCAACTATTTCAGCACTTTAAATATTCTTTGCTGACTTGAAATGTCACATTTCTCCCACCTTAGAATTTTATTTGTTCTGAGGGCTCTTTGGGGGTTTGTTTAGTCTAATCTGGGCTTCCCTGATAGCTCAGTTGGTAAAGAATCCGCCTGCAATGCAGGAGACCTGGGTTCGATCCTTGGGTTGGGAAGATCCCCTGGAGAAGGGAAAGGCTACCCGCTCCAGTATTCTGGCCTGGAGAATTCCATGATAGTCCATGGGGTCACAAAGAGTCCAACATAGCTGAGTGACTTTCACTTTCACTTAGTCTAATCTTGTACTGATAGTGAATGATTTAAATATGATCTTTTTATAATGTATTTCATTATCCAGTATGATGATTCTGTCATTGCTGCGTTTTTAATTCCTAGGTCATTTCATTGTGCTTATTCTTTGTGATGAGCTTTAGAATTTCTTTGTTGGCTCTCCCTCAGTAAAAAATGGAAATTTTTTTACTGAAATTGCAAAACAAACAAAATCAATAGCAAAACCCATTGCCTAACCAGAGTAGGGGAGAAACTGAGGCTTGTTTATGATATTGAATCTCCCCATACACTAGTAATACACAGTATATAACTCAGTATTCATGGCAGCCCTGTGTGAGCCAGGATAAAACATGAATTTAAAGTTGCTAAATCTTTCTTTGTGATAAGAATGTCTACGAATTCATGCAGGATTTTGTTTTAGAATGTCCCAGGTTCAAATCTCAGCTCTATCTCCTTGAGCTAATCTCTCTGAGCTTTTCAATTCCCTCATAGAAAAATCCTTTTTTTTAGGGTTTCTCTGAGATGAAAGAGACTATATAGAAAGTACTTAGCACATTGCCTAGTGCCTGGCTCACATTCAAATTATATTAGTTGTCCCTGTTGCTGCCCTTGTCACTATTACTGTTTATAGCACCTCATTCAACTTCTTTTACATGAAGGCACTCAATAGGTATCTGTCTAATGGATATATGCTCGTGTTCTGATCAGTGACATGTGAAATGTCATGTATGAAACGAGATGCCAGTCCAGGTTCAATGCACGATGCTGGATGCTTGGGGCTGGTGCACTGGGACGACCCAGAGGGATGGTATGGGGAGGGAGGAGGGAGGAGGGTTCAGGATGGGGAACACATGAGAAATAAAGGAATAAAAAATTAAAAAAAAAAAAGAAAAGAAAAAAAAAAAGAAACAAAATAAAACCAATTGGGGAAGATATATAAATTAAAAAAAAAAAAGAAATTTAAATTCTCCTTAATCCATTTGTGATCATAGTGGAGTTAATGCTGGAAGTGAGCTTTCTCAATAGCCTAAAGAGAAATTGCAGGACAACTTCAGCCCAATCTCCTTTCCCAGTTGATCTTTCCAGGTATCTAAATAGGGTTCAGGGCAGATAACAATCAATTGCCAGCTTGAAAAGGAGTGAAAAGAGCTCCTTACTTTTTCTAAGAACAACCTTCTGTAAAGAAAGCTAGAAGGAAAATATTTCTTATGGGGGCTATTTGGGAGAAAAATCATTCATTCATTTCCAAGAATGACTAACAGGAGAAATTCATTTATTTTTGTCTAGATGCTAATAGTTAAGACTTACCTGGTTCCACACATACAGAAATCTCAGACCCTGAAAAGATACATGAAGGAGATCTGAGGAGGTTCAAATAACAGAAACATGATCCGGAAAACAGGGCTTTGCTAGTCCAAACACCCTTGTTCCTCCAAACAAAGCATGCCTCTCACATAGTGAATGAACAGAGAGAATGCTGTCTTCAGATGGATGTAAGGCAGTAACAACAACAAAGAACCCTCAGGTTCATTTTGTATTCAAGGTGGGCTGCTGTAGAACATTTGTTTCACAACCAAAAGTTGACAGAACAAATCCAAAACATTTCTGTGTACATGTTTACATGTGCAGCGATTGGCATCCGCTGTGGGTCTGAAGGTGTGCCTGAAGTCCCTTATGCTTTTTGTAACATTTTCAAATTCGTTGCTGTCTTCCAGATGACAGGAAATGCAGGTCTGCCTTCCTCCTGGGAGATCTTTATTCACAGACAAGTCAAAAACCCCTGACAAAAGGCAACCAGGGGAACTTGTTGACCTTTTAGCTGTCTGGCTAACATCAGTGCAAGTATTGTTCCCTGATCAAACAAGAAATTCAATTTAAGGGGAAATTTAGAAGGCATTTGAGGCGCTCTCATTTTATTTTACCTCTTGGGCTGTCTTTCAAACCGAGAACAAATGTAAATAAACAAGAGCGGCACTCTCATTCCACAGATACAATAACAAATATCTGGCCTCACAGCTTGATGTAAATGAGCCATGGTCCCCTTGTTTGTCTCTCCATTCAGCCATTTGTAGAATTTTTTTTTATCCTTTCTCTTTCTCCCTCCCTCCCTCTCTCTCCCCCTCCTTCTCTTTCTCTCTCTCACACACACACACAATTATTGGGAAGTGAAAGCTTTCACTTCTTCAGCTAGACGATTTGTTTTCTTTTTTCCCATTCATTTGTTACATCTTGAAAAGCTATGTTCTTTTATAAATGAGGAAAAAAAGAACAAATCACATGCCCATAATGCGCTCTCAAACATTTATTACTTGTGTGATGAATCTAGAGTGAAGATTTTCAAGTCAAGAACTTGCTAATCTCTATTACACAGTGATTTTTTTTTTTTTTAGTTTGTAATAATTTTTATTTTAACAGACACTGTGTCATCAAAATATTTTTCTCCACCGGAGTTGATGAAACATTCACTCATCAAACAATTAGGTGTCAGGTACTGTGCATACTAAGGTGCTTCAGTCATGTCCTACTCTTTGTGACCCTATAGACCACAGCCCCCCAGGCTCCTCTGTCCACAGGATTCTCCAGGCAAGAATACTGGAGTAGGTTGCCATTCCCTTCCTTCTTCAGGGGATCTTCCCAGCCCAGGGAATGAACCCATGTCTCTTTTGTCTCCTGCATTGGCAGGCAGGTTCTTTACCACTAGAGCCACCTGGGAAGTCTAGGCACTGTACTAGGAGTATAAAATCAAATAAAACAGGTACTGCTCTCAGGAAGAAAGATGCAAGCTAAATCTAGGTGCCAAAGAGGGCGATGCAAGCTAGATCTAGATGCTCACCAAGGTACATGAATTGCTTTCAGTTATAAGGATGCTCCCCCACACAAAACACTCACGAAGTATTCTATTTCTGCTTAATAGCGTCTCATATTACCATAATTTTTACAGAGACCTCACATGTGAACCCCTTCAGCTAAACTCAGCTCTTCTGAGTAATATAATAGTTTGGTACGCTGTGGTGGGGGTGCCTTGGAATAGGGTAGGAGGAAGAGAAGGAGAAAGAAGCCTTTTTTAGACCTATCATCTTCCTTCATTAAAGGAGGTTTTTAGCACTTGTTCAACATAGCGCAGGAAAGTATAATAATGGGAGAGAGTCTGAGAGGCCCTCAGAGTCTATAGGATTATCAGTTACTGAGGTATGAGCGAAGGGTGCTCAGTAAAAGATTTCTACTTCTTTCAGAGCAACAATTGTTGGGGAGAAGGTGATGGGAGATTAATGTTACCTTCTTTCTTTTACTCTCGTACTCCTCATTGCATCATGTCTTGTCTACTAGGCCTGGTTTCTAACAATAGCAGAGCTGTCATAGAACCACACAATGGTTCTAAGCTAGAAAACAAAGAGGTTTGGGGAGTTCGGTCCTTCCAGTGAACCCAATGCTTTGACATCAAAGATTCAAGCAAGGAGTGGGTATATCACTACTTGTTTGCCTTCATTCCAATTCACCCACTAAGAGCATAACTCCAGTCCAGTGTTTTAACCCATAGACACGGGAACTGCGAGCAGCTGGGATGGAGAGTATGGGCTGTGTAGGAAAGCTGGCCCTTGTGAGTTTTACTGTTGAATGACTCCTGAGGCCCTCCTGGGCAGCTGGAAGCCAGGCTCTTGGAGCCACCCTGCCCCACCTCAAGATGGCAAAGGGAAAATGAGCAAAGCTACCTGTACAAGACTATTCACAGAGTTCTGTCCCTGGTTAAAATATCATTCCAAGAGGCCATTCCTTGCAAAATTCTACAATTTCTAAGCATAATTCTCAAGGGCTCACAATACTGTGATTAGGATGCTTGCCTAGTGACCCGGTCATGTAGCTTCTAGCTCAGGTTTCCTACCATCATGATGTTCAGCCTACAGGCTGCAGCAACAGCTGTGGCATGACTTGGGTGTAGGCCAGACCATGAGACCAGATGGCAGACAGAGAGAAACCCCAGGCCTGTTCTGGAAGCTTCACCAGGAGGGTCAACTCAGAGGTCTTCCAGTTTGTTCTTATCTTGACTCAGTAACTGAGTAAAAAGTACTTAACATCACAATCCAGTACACACAAGCATACATAGAGTCATAAAACTGAAACAAAAATGTCATACACACACACACAAATTATACTTACAACATGCACTGTATACCACTTTTAATTTTTATTTTATTCTTTGTAACGTTTTATTTGGTATTGGAGTATAGCTGATTAACAATTTTGTGATAGTTTAAGGTGAACAGCAAAGGGCCTCAGCTATACATATACATGTATCCATTTTCCCCCAAACCCCTCTCCCATCCAGGCTGCCATGTAACACTGAACAGAGTTCCATGTGCTATACAGTAGATCCTTGTTGGTTATCCATTTTAAACATAGCAGTGCATACATGTCCATCCCAAACGCCAACCTCCTCCCCCCTGGCAACCATAAGTTTGTCCTCTAAGTCTGTGAGTCTCTTAGGACATGGAAGCAACCTAAATGTCCATTGACAGAGGAATGGACAAAGAAGAAGTGGTACATATACACAGTGGAATATTACTCAACCATTAAAAGCAATGAAATAATACCATTTGCAGCAACATGGATGGATGTAGAGAGTGTCATACTGAGTGAAGTAAGTCAGAGAAGGAGAAATATTGTATGGCATCCCTTATACATGGAATCTAAAAAGAAATGATGCAAATGAACTTACTTTATATTTTATTTTTTAGATATTGGTTTTGACCTTCTGAGTTGATTTTAAGACTCCATAGTAGTTAAAAAAAAAAAAAAGAAAAAAGAAAAGAAACAGAACTCCATGGTTTACCACTTGTGGTTTAAAAGTAATCCTGATCTAATTACCCACCCACTGCTCCCCAACACACACACCTTGCTTGTTCAGCAGTTTTGAGACTGTTAGTAGTGGTAGTGTTAGTCAGTCAGGCATGTCTGTCTCTTCGTGATTTCATGGACTGTGACACACCAAGTTCTTCTGTCCATGGGATTCTCCAGGTAAGAATACTGGAGTGGGTTGCCATTCCCTTCTCCAGGGGATTTTCCCATCCGGGGGATTGAACCTGGGTCTCCTGTTGATGGGTACTAAATCCATGGAGTAAGTAAAAATGTGCTGTATGAACAATAAAATGCCTATTGCGAGAGACTTTATATGCATGTTTAGCAGTAGGCCGGGCCACTGAATAGGGTTTAAGACCCTTCTAATGGGAGGTCCCTACAGTCATGTAAAGGGAGGAGGCCATCACACTCTAGCCCTACCATCTACCCAAAGTTTGAAAGGAAGAGAACAAATCTGAAATACTTATTCTCTTTGTCTAGCTCTGGTTTTACCTTCAGTTCAGTTCAGTTCAGTCGCTCAGTCATGTCCGATTCTTTGTGACCCCATGAATTGCAGCACGCCAGGCCTCCCTGTCCATCACCAACTCCCAGAGTTCACTCAAACTCATGTCCATCGAGTTGGTGATGCCATCCAGCCATCTCATCCTCTGTTGTCCCCTTTTCCTCCTGCCCACAATCCCTCCCAGCATCAGAGTCTTCTCCAATGAGTCAACTCTTCGCATGAGGTGGCCAAAGTACTGGAGTTTCAGCTTTAGCATCATTCCTTCCAAAAACACCCAGGACTGATCTCCTTTAGAAGGGACTGGTTGGATCTCCTTGCAGTCCAAGGGACTCTCAAGAGTCTTCTCCAACACCACAGTTCAAAAGCATCAATTCTTTGGTGCGCAGCTTTCTTCACAGTCCAACTCTCACATCCATACATGACTACTGAAAAAACCATAGGCTTGACTAGACGGACCTTTGTTGGCAAAGTAATGTCTCTGCTTTTAAATATGGTATCTATGTTGGTCATAAATTTTCTTCCAAGGAGTAAGCATCTTTTAATTTCATGGCTGCAGTCACCATCTGCAGTGATTTTGGAGCCCCAAAAAATAAAGTCTGACACTGTTTCTACTGTTTCCCCATCTATTTAACATGAAGCAATGGGACCAGATGCCATGACCTTCGTTTTCTGAATGTTGAGCTTTAAGCCAACTTTTTCACTCTCCTCTTTCACTTTCATCAAGAGGCTTTTTAGTTCCTCTTCACTTTCTGCCATAAGGGTGGTGTCATCTGCATATCTGAGGTTATTGATATTTCTCCCGGCAATCTTGATTCCAGCTTGTGCTTCTTCCAGCCCAGCATTTCTCATGATGTACTCTGCATAGAAGTTAAATAAGCAGGGTGATAATATACAGCCTTGACGTACTCCTTTTCCTATTTGGAACCAGTCTGTTGTTCCATGTCCACTTCTAACTGTTGCTTCCTGACCTGCATATAGGTTTCTCAAGAGGCAGGTCAGCTGGTCTGGTATTCCCATGTCTCTCAGAATGTTCCACTGTTTATTGTGATCCACACAGTCAAAGGCTTTGGCATAGTCAGTAAAGCAGAAATAGATGTTTTTCTGGAACTCTCTTGCTTTTTTGATGATCCAGCAGATGTTGGCAATTTGATCTCTGGTTCCTCTGCATTTTCTAAAACCAGCTTGAACATCTGGAAGTTCACAGTTCACATATTGCTAAAGCCTGGCTTGGAGAATTTTGAGCATTACTTTACTAGGGTGTGAGATGAGTACAATTGTGTGGTAGTTTGAGCATTCTTTGGCATTGCCTTTCTTTGGGATTGGAATGAAAACTGACCTTTTCCAGGCCTGTGGCCACTGCTGAGTTTTCGAAATTTGCTGGCATATTGAGTGCAGCACTTTCACAGCATCATCTTTCAGGATTTGAAATAGCTCAACTGGAATGCCATCACCTCCACTAGCTTTGTTCGTAATGATGCCCACTTGACTTCACATTCCAGGATGTCTGGCTCTAGGTGAGTGATCCTACCATCGTGATTATCTTGGTCATGAAGATCTCTTCTGTACAGTCCTTTTGTGTATTCTTGCCACCTCTTCTTAATATCTTCTGCTTCTGTTAAGTCCATACCATTTCTGTCCTTTATCGAGCCCATCTTTGCATGAAATGTTCCCTTGGTATCTCTAATTTTCTTGAAGAGATCTATAGTCTTTCCCATTCTGTTGTTTTCCTCTATTTCTTTGCATTGATGGCTGAGGAAGGCTTTCTTACCTCTTCTTGCTATTCTTTGGGACTCTGCATTCAGATGCTTACATCTTTCCTTTTCTCCTTTGCTTTTCGTTTCTCTTCTTTTCACAGCAATTTGTAAGCCCTCCCCAGACAGCCATTTTGCTTTTTGGCATTTATTTTCCATGGGGATGATCTTGATCCCTGTCTCCTGTACAATGTCACGAACCTCAGTCCATAGTTGATCAGGCACTCTGTCTATCATATCTAGTCCCTTAAATCTATTTCTCACTTCCACTGTATAATCATAAGGGATTTGATTTAGGTCATACCTGAATGATCTAGTGGTTTTCCCTACTTTCTTCAATTTAAGTCTGAATTTGGCAATAAGGACTTCATGATCTGAGCCACAGTCAGCTCCTGGTCTTGTTTTTGCTGACTGTATAGAGCTTCTCCATCTTTGGCTGCAAAGAATATAATCAATCTGATTTCGGTGTTGACCATCTGGTGATGTCCATGTGTAGAGTCTTCTCTTGTGTTGTTGGAAGCGGGTGTTTGCTATGACCAGTGCATTTTCTTGGCAAAACTCTATTAGCCTTTGCCCTACTTTATTCTGTATTCCAAGGCCAAATTTGCCTGTTACTCCAGGTGTTTCTTGACTTCCTACTTTTGCATTCCAGTCCCCTATAATGAAAAGGACATCTTTTTTGGGTGTTAGTTCTAAAAGGTCTTGTAGGTCTTCATAGAACTGTTCAACTTCAGCTTCTTCAGCATTACTGGTTGGGGCATAGACTTGGATACTGTGATATTGAATGGTTTGCCTTGGAAATGAACAGAGATCATTTTACCTTACCCTTTTTCAAATAGTGTGTGCCTGTTATGTATATGCATGTGACTTAACCATATTTCCTCTTCACCAAAAGCTCACATCCAAAGTCAAACCTTCCATCATGTGTGGTACCACTATAACGACCCTGTTGAGGTGTCTATTGCATTAAACTTCAACACTACCAATACTTACAGAGTCTGGCACTGAGTGAGGCCTGCTTACTCCGAGCTCCCATAGTAACTAATGTGTTCCTTTTACACTGCCTTCATCATACTGGTGGTGGTTGCAGCAAAACTAGGTACTCAAGAGTAGGAATCATGTCTCATTCATCTCCTGACTGTAACTGAGAGGCTGAGATGTAGCAGTTTCTCATTAATTACTTATTGAGTAAATAGAAGAACAGATGAAAGAATGAATGGATGGATGCATGGATGATACAAAAAAGCTTTCTCAATGTTTTTTACCTCAACCAAGCTAAGGATCTTATGACAGCTTCTCACTGGGAACACATCTACCCTTTAGAGAAACTGTTTTGTTTAATTTTAATTGTCTTGGACTTTTTTTTTTTTTTACAACTACTCCATACTTGGAGAGGAGCACAGGCCAGACTACAGATGTAGATTCATTTGTTCAACAAATACAACTGTATCCCCACCATATTCTTAGTCCTGTAATAGTAAAAAATCTGCCCTGAGCCCTCTAAATCTACTTGAAACGGATCAAAGAATGAGTCATGTGTGATCCATATGTGAGATCCACATCCAAGTGCATTTACAACTCACTGCTTAATGCACCCTGCATCTTGTTCATCACCCAAATTCACCCACCACCCACAACAAAAGTTTTCTCATGGATCCTCTCTGTAGGCAAGGCAGTGTTTGTTTGAAGAAATCACTATCGATGGGATTCGAGGTTAAGGATAGATCTTCCCCCTCATCTCCCACAACCCTTTCAACATGTCCCAGCCTCAGACAATTATAATGTTTAAACTTTAAGTAAGGATTTATAGTTTATAAAAGACAGTCATGTAGATAATCTCAGGTAATCCTCATAACAGTTCTATGAGGTTACAGGGATCCTTCAAATTTAGGGTGACACTGTCCTGCTTTTCTCTTCCTGGTCCATCATTTTGATGAAGTGTAGTTTTGCTCCCTGTACTGTTCCTGGGTTGGTTAATATTAGCAGATTGCTGGAGAGCCTCAACATTGACCAGCATCTGACATCAGCCAGAACTTATTCCTGACAGTGTTCTATAAAAGCATGAGAGTTAATTTATATTCCCTTACCATCCATATGGCCCTGATCCTATTTTTGTATCTAGCCAATTGATATTGATCATCTCTTCTGTGAAATGCTAAAATAGGATCCTTAGTGAATAATGCTTATAACAATAATACAATCCTTGTGGGGTTTTTATTCTTCTAGGAAAACATTAAAGAAAAGGAATATTCATACATATTTTATTGCATATTTATTTCATAAGGGAGAGCAAAAGATTAGGCAAGATGGGTGTAAAAAAGGCCCCTAAGAAAACACCAAGGGGCAGGAAGTATGAGTGAGAGAACTAAAAACACAGAACTGTCAAATTCCACAGAGCCATCAAGGGAACCAGTTAAATGTTGGTGAATAGAACTCTTTCTTCCTATACGAAATGTCCTGGTACTGACCCCATCCTGGCTGAAGTTTAATATACTCTGTATCTGCCAGTTCTGAAGGCTATTTCTACCACTTTTGAACTATGAGTCAACTCTAGCTGTAAACTTTAGACATAGCAAGTTTGAATTGATTAAGACAGTGTCTGAGAATGTCGGGCCTTATACAGACTTGTCATCACCCACCCTTGTGTGATGCTGGGTTTTGGAGAGTCCTTGTGTGGAGGTGGTCCTGCTTTGCTGTGACCTTAGGAGTAATTTACAGACAGGATATCAACCTGTAATGATCAAGTTTAACAATCTGCTCCAAACTCAGTTCACAGCCCTGTCCTAAAAGGGGGTGTTGCCCTTTCAGAATAGAGAGGCTGGTTAGCACACTCTAGGACACGCTTGCACACAAAATATGAGGCATAGAAAGGGTCAAGTGTGCTCTCAGAACAATTTGTTTCTTTGACTTCACAGACAAACTGCAAAACTGCATTTTACACAGACAGTATGGAAAGAAGTAAAAGTCTAGTCATCTATTCTTGCTTGACCAGCTCTCTGTGCTGTGCTTAGTCACTCAGTTGTGTCTGACTCTTTGTGATCCCATGGATTGTAGCCTGCCAGGCTCCTCTGTCCATGGGGATTCCACAGGCAAGAATATTGGAGTGGGTTGCCATGCCCTCCAGGGGATCTTCCCAACCCAGGGATCAAACCCAGGTCTCCTGCATTGCAGGCAGATTCTTTACAAGCTGAGCTACCAGGGAAGCCCAGCTACTCTCTGTTTCCCTCAAATTTGACTCCACAGCCTCTAGATGTTACTCCTGTAGAGAAGTCTTACTGGCTCCCTGACACCCTTAGGAATCACAGGCAGACATGGCCTGAAGAGACATCCTTGCTGATTTTCCTCACTTGCAGATCAACCCCGATGTAGAAGCCATCTCGAGAAGAGTATAGCTAAAGAAATTAACAGGGAGGATGGGTATTTCTCAAATTTTCACGTGGGATCCCAAAAGATATGGTGATGGTTGCTCAGTCATGTCCAACTCTTTGCAACCCTGAGGACTGTATCCTGTCAGGCTCCTCCATCCATGGGATTTCCCTGGCAAGAATACTGGAGTGAGTTGTCATTCCCTTCTCCAGGGGAACTTCCCGACCCAGTGATCAAACCCAAGTCTCCTGCACTGAAGGCAGATTCTTTACCGTCTAAGCCACCAGGGAAGCCCAAAAGATATA
Source organism: Bos javanicus (assembly GCF_032452875.1). NCBI lineage: Eukaryota > Metazoa > Chordata > Mammalia > Artiodactyla > Bovidae > Bos > Bos javanicus. The sequence goes on along the minus strand of NC_083874.1, from coordinate 30,855,896 downwards.
CTTCTTCCATTAACACCCTTTCCTTTGCTAATATCCTGGTAAGCACAAGATGAATACTCAAATTGACTGCTAAGACTCTGCGGGCTTTAAGAAAGCTGACCTTGGGAGGAATGTCTTCAATGTCATTTAACGTACATTCTTTTCTTTTAGTTATGAAATGCCCCTGTGTCAGGAAGCATTTAACAGGAGGCTTCCTGTGTGCTGTTTTCCATTTGTCAGGAATTCTCTGTTCCTTATTAATTCCTGAATATTCTGGAATTAAGAGGAGAGGCAAGCCTCTCCTGGGGGCTGAGGACTGTCAGGAATTCTCTGTTCGTTATTAATTCCTGAATACTCTGGAATTAAGAGGAGAGGCAAGCCTCTCCTGGGGGCTGAGGAATCCAGGCATTTCCTTTGTTAGTTTTTCTATACGGTGATAAGTACCCTCTTCCTTTTTATGAACCATATGGTAAAAGTGATTATTTACAACTCTCTCTCTTTAATATGGCTCACCTATGCTTTGTAAGTCTGGAATTTTAATCTTTATCTTTGCTGAGAATAACTACAGTATATATGCCCACACCATGTTGATTAAAAAACCTTTGCTCCATCAGAGCTCTGGTCCCCGTGTCTTTCTTTCTCTTTCTTTCTCTCTCTCTCAGGCTATTTCTTTGGAGTGCAGAGGCCCTCTGAGTTCACTTTCCTGCCCGGGCTTCTAAGACCCTCTCAAGAAGGCACTCTGTGCCTTCACCCCATCGAGAGGGCACCTGAGGTCTCCGTGAACAGAGCAAGCCCCATGTCAGGGACTTTATTGGCTTTCTGCATAAACCAAGGAATATCAGCCTCTTTCTCTCTCCTTTACTTTCTTACCGGTCAACTCCGGACCACCAGGTTCTGGTCCATTAAAGACCTCAACACCCGAGTACCCAGTCTTTGTTTCTTTTGGCTTTGTTTTTGTTTCTGAAGAGAAAATCAGTGATCACGAGTAGCCTATTTGACAACAGTATAATCAATGCAGATTTTTAAAAAAACAATATGGCTGTAAGTTTTTAATCTCCCTTCAGATACATAAAATAGGCAAGTAGTGCTCTGATTTCCAAAGAAGAGGTGTTTGCTCTTAAAAGTCTATGAAATCCAAGGAGATGGTTCAAATTATTTTAAAGACCCCCTTGTGTGAAATTTGCAATTCACTTGTGAAATATGCCACTGTCACAGCTGCCCTCTGATGAAGCTTGGGTTCCAATCTGTGCGTCTCCAGCAGTCTGTGTGCCCACTGCTGCCAGGTGGCATCGGCTCGCTCACAGCGTCCTCCTCCTGTCTGCCATGAGGGAATAAAGCCGCGTCTCCCTGGGAAGCTTCCATCGGTGGCTCGGAAGAAATCTGTCTGCAGACAAGAGATGGCAGGCGTACTTGGAAATTTGAATTATTGCTGCCATCAGCACATTGCTTTCCTTTCGTATTGAACCTTTGACATTGAAACATTTTGCCTATGTGTAGTTACAGTATTTCTCATTTGCCTTGGGCTTGCTGAAATGTAGAGATTCAGGGTTGTGGCTTTGTAGGAAGCAGAACATTGTTTTTTGTAAACTTAATGAAAAGAAAATTAGCAAACTGATGCTAAAGTAAGTGGCTTCAAAATGTTTGCAATTATAAATTTATTTTTTTTATTTTTAGAAAGTACCATCAGAGAGAATTACTCTAACAGGCTAAAATGTGAAAATATATATATATATATAATCTCAAACATCTTTGCTGCTCCAAAGAAAAGTAGGCAATCCTTGGATTAAGACTAAGCATATCCCCCAAGAAAGAAAAGAATGACAAAGGAAAGAAAAATGCTGAGACCATCTGTGAACTTGGGTCTGCATCTTTGCACTTCAGGGACAGTTGTGGCAATTGTGCTGATGAAAGGGAATTTATGGATGTAAATCATTTGTGCCAATGTAGCTGTAGCGTATAGCTGTTGGTGCAGTTGGTAAATGCAAAATCAGCCATTTGCAAGGAAACAGTTTTTCACATTCCAAAGATCCTCAAAGGTTTTCATTATGAAATAATCCATATCTGACTTATTCCTTCTTAGACCAGTGGGAAGATGCTTGATCTTGAGGAGATCCTTGATCAATTTATACCCCAACGTTGCAAGATCTAAAGGTAGAAATTTTCAATCACTTCAAAAATTAGTTCTTAAGCAACTGACTTGCTTATACTGCTATGGTGAGAATTGATAAAGTAAGTTAAATAAGTAAGTGAAAAAAGTATGATGGGAACCCACCTTGTTCTCTAACTACAATATGTGACCATTAAGAAAATGTTAGCAAAATAGTTATTTGGAAGAAAGTTTAAGTAGCCATGTTAGGCAGATGTTTTCCTATCATTGGTTCTATGTCACTGCTCCCAAACAGCGTTATTGTATTTTTCTTATTAATTTAATTTATGTAACCTGAGCCTTTTTTACATGATGGAGAGGTAAATTTAACATAAGTACTGGATAATAGAGAATAATTAACAACTGTTTTCAAGGCAATGCTTTGTTTTAACGGTAACTGTTCAGTTACTCTGGAGAAGGCAATGGCACCCCACTCCAGTGTTCTTGCCTGGAGAATCCCAGGGACGGAGAAGCCTGGTGGGCTGCTGTCTCTGGGGTCGCACAGAGTCAGACACGACTGAAGCAACTTAGCAGCAGCAGCAGTTCAGTTACTCAGTCATGTTCAACTCTTTGTGACACCATGAACTGCAGCAGGCCAGGCTTCCCTGTCCATCACCTGGAGCCTGCTCAAACTCATGTCCGTCTAGTTTGTGATGCTATCCAACCATCTCATCTCTGTCATCCCCTACTCCTCCTGCCTTCAATCTTTCCCATCATCAGGGTCTTTTCCAATGAGTCAGTTCTTCGCATCAGGTGGCCAAAGTACTGGAGTTTCAGCTTCAACATCAGTTCTTCCGACGAATATTCAGGACTGATCTCCTTTAGGATGGACTGGCTGAATCTCCTTGCAGTCCAAGGGACTCTCAAGAGTCTTCTCCAACACCACAGTTCAAAAGCATCAATTCTTCAGAGCTCAGCTTTCTTTATGGTCCAACTCTCACATCCAACATGACTATTGGAAGAACCATAGCTTTGACTAGATGGACCTTTGTTGGCAAAGTAATGTCTCTGCTTTTTGATATGTTCTCTATGTTGGTCATAACTTTTCTTCCAAGGAGTGAGCATCTTTTAATTTCATGGCTGCAGTCACCATCTTCAGTGATTTTGGATGAACTCATGGGACCAGATACCATAATCTTAGTTTTTTGAATGTTGAGTTTTAAGCCAACTTTTCACTCTCCTCTTTCACTTTCATCAAGAGGCTCTTTAGTTCTCCTTCACTTTCTGCCATAAGGGTGGTGTCATCTGCATATCTGAGATTACTGATATTTCTCCCAGATCTTGATTCCAGCTTATGCTTCATCCAGCCTGGCACTTTGCATGATGTACTCTACATATAAGTTCAATAAACAGGGTGACCATATATATCCTTGATGTACTCCTTTCCCAGTTTGGAACCAGTCCATTGTTCCATGTCTGGTTCTAACTTCCTTCTTGACCTGCATACAGGTTTCTCAGGAGGTAGATCAGGTGGTCTGGTATTCCCATCTCTTTCAGAATTATCCACAGTTTTTTTGATCCACACAGTCAAAGGCTTTGACATAGTCAATAAAACAGAAGTAGATGTGTTTCTGGAACTCTCCTGATTTTTCTATGATCCAACAGATGTTGGCCATTTGATCTCTGGCTCCTCTGCCTTTTCTAAATCCAGCTTGAACATCTGGAAGTTCTCAGTTCACGTACTGTTGAAGCCTGGCTTGGAGAATTGTGAGCATTACTTTGCTAGTGTGTGAGATGAGTGCAATTATGCTTTGTTTTAGTTTTTGATGTATTATTAATTTTCAACATACACAGTACACGTAACTCATACAAGTGATCTTTCTCTCCAGGGTGAGTACTTAGGTGCAAAATTTAAGGGGACAGGCTCTCTCAGAGTCAAGTGAATGCACTTCAACTTTGCCCCTGGGTGCCTTATTCTCCTCACGTTAGCCCAGGGCCTATCAGTCCTAGTCTGATGGTACAACAGCCAGTCTGCTGAATTCACATTCAAATAGCTGTTATTTTGTCCAGTCACAAATGTCTGGTCATATTTGCTTCCTAACGCTCCATCTAAGTGAAAGATCATGATAACTAGCTTCAAAGTCTAATTGCCAGCTAACAATTATATGATTAATTTCTATTTTATATGGTAAGAAAACTCATACCATTTTGCTCAGAAAACTTTTTTCTTCATTTTGTGTTGAAAATATCTTCTTGTTTAGTCACTAAGTCATATCCAACTCTTTTGTGACCCTATGAACTGTAACCTGCCAGGTTCCTCTCTGTCCTTGGAATATATTCTTGGGTGCAAATTATTGCATGATCCTGTTTTCCTAGTGACTTAGGGAAATATATGATTTGTGTCAAAAACTGAAACTGACCACAGGATTAATGATCATTTTTTTCCCATCACTGATGGTGATTGAAGCAAATTACAACACCATGTCTTCTTACATATTTTTTCATTGATCCACATTTATTCCTTGCTTTTAATGTTGAAACATACTTTTTAGATTTATCTCCAGCATTGAATTACCTCGGGCAAGTCACAGTTCTTCTGTGCTTTATTTGAGTTATCAAATAATGATGAATCTATGAAAATCTAGTAAAGTAATGCTTAAAATTCTCCAAGCCAGGCTTCAGCAATACGTGAACCGTGAACTTCCAGATGTTCAAGCTGGTTTTAGAAAAGGCAGAGGAACCAGAGATCAAATTGCCAACATCCGCTGGATCATGGAAAAAGCAAGAGAGTTCCAGAAAAACATCTATTTCTGCTTTATTGACTATGCCAAAACCTTTGACTGTGTAGATCACAATAAACTGTGGAAAATTCTGAAGGACATGGGAATACCAGACCACCTGACCTGCCTCTTGAGAAACCTATATGCAGGTCAGGAAGCAACAGCTAGAACTGGACATAGAACAACAGACTGATTCCAAATAGGAAAAGGAGTATGTCAAGGCTGTATATTGTCATCCTGCTTACTTAACTCATATGCAGAGTACATCATGAGAAATGCTGGGCTGGAGGAAGCACAAGCTGGAATCAAGATTGCTGGGAGAAACATCGATAACCTCAGATATGCAGATGACACCACCCTTATGGGAGAAAGTGAAGAGGAACTAAAAAGCCTCTTGATGAAAGTGAGAGAGTGAAAAAGTTGGCTTAAAGCTCAGCATTCAGAAAACTAAGATCATGGCATCCGGTCTCATCACTTCATGGGAAATAAATGGGGAAACAGTGGACACAGTGGCTGACTTTATTTTCTGAGCTCCAAAATCACTGCAGATGGTGATTGCAGCCATGAAACTAAAAGAAGGAAAGTTCTTCCTCCTTGGAAGGAAAGTTATGACCAACCTAGATAGCATATTGAAAAACAGAGACATTACTTTGCCAACAAATGTCTGTCTAGTCAAAGTTATGGTTTTTCCAGTAGTCATGTATGGATGTGAGAGTTGGGCTATAAAGAAGGCTGAGCACTGAAGAATTGATGCTTTTGAACTGTGGTGTTGGAGAAGACTCTTGTGAGTCCCTTGGACTGCAAGGAGATCCAACCAGTCCATCCTTAAGGAGATCAGTCCTGGGTGTTCATTGGAGGGACTGATGTTGAAGCTGAAACTCCAGTACTTTGGCCACCTGATAAGAGCTGACTCATTTGAAAAGACCCTAATGCTGGGAAAGATTGAGAGCAGGAGGAGAAGGGGACGACAGAGGATGAGATGGTTGGATGGAATCACCGACTCAATGGACATGGGTTTTGGTGGACTCAGGAGTTGGTGATGGACAGGGAGGCCTGGCATGCTGCGGTTCATGGGGTCGCAAAGAGTCGGACACGACTGAGCGACTGGACTGAACTGAACTGAACTGATGAAATTCTAAGCTCTTTTGCTGTAACAACATGGAAGGTAATGAGAACATTCAGAAAATATGACTTTATCCTAAAATATTGTGTTTGATTTAAAAAATACATATCAAGTTGTGGTCTAAAAGATTTTGGTGACATCATTGCAAAGTCATAAATGGCACCTCGGGCAGTTGCTTATATGGTAAGTCATTGCTTTCCAATCAACTCATGAGGCCCAGTCAGTATCTTTATTAGGAAAGGATCTTGTGGAGAGAAATGTTTGGAAGTCTGTTTCTGAAGCATTTCAAAAAGACTTCCCTAAACATGGAAGCAGTGGCTCTTTTCCCATGGGAACAATTTAGAATAACACTTCAAAGAGTGGGCATGGCAGCAGGAAGCAAAGGTTTGTCCGTCTGGGCTTGAGAATATAACCAAGTTACAATCACCTGTCCTTATCCACAGAATCCTGGCTAACTTTTCTTTTCATTGTGCTATATTCTTCCTTATCATGTTCGGTGAACACTGCTAAGGCTGTAGTACATAGCATTCCGTGTGCACCGTGTTTATGAGTGCATGTGTGTGTGCTCAGCCGTGTCTGACTGTTTGCCACCGCATGGACTGTAGCCCACCAGGCTGCTCTGTCTGTGGGATTTTCAAGGTGAGAATACTGGAATGGGTTGCCATTTCCTCTTCTAGGAGATCTTTGCATCCCAGAGATCAAACCCAGGTCTCCTGCATCCCCTGCATTGGTAGGTGGATTGTTTACCACTTGAGCCACTCGGGAAGGCTGCATTATGTTTATATAGGCTTAAAGAAACTGTCAGTTCCAGTCAGGCTCCCAGGCTAGAGGGCGGGAGAAAAAGGGCTTCCCCATGCTTCCCATGCTCAGGGGTTGTCTTAATGCTCCTCACACCTCCAAGCCAATTGAAGCACCATCTCCATGTTTGACACTTAGCCCTTGTGTTAGGTAGAAACTTCTAGAAATTCCCCCAGCAGAAGCCTAGGCTTTCTGGAGTCTGGTGGAGACCTAAGCCGTGGACAGTGCTATCAGTCAGAGAGAGGAACAAGCCCTGATAGCAAATCCACTAGAAACCTCACCATTTTTTCCCCCTAAAGACCTTTTCAAACCCTTCTCTAGTCAGAGAGTGGAAAGCAGTAAATTAGAGTAGCAGCTCAGAATTTGGAAGGCTCTGGCAAGTGGGGAAGGCTGAGTGATTGTTTTCTGTAACCCTTCCCGCTGCCCAGGAGTCATACATAATGGAGAAGGAGGTAAATAAGAATTAAATACCTGCAGTCTCTTTTTTCTTCTGTCCTTTGATTACACCACTATTTTATTTATGATTCCCCAAAGAGAAGGAAACTTCCCTTATGTGCCATTGCTTTTGTAAATTGTTAAAGAATCACAAAAATGAAATACTTCACAGCGGGTTTTTCTCTATTGCCTCTTTCTGGCTGTACCGACCCCTTTAAAGTGATGGTCTACCCGTGTGTGCTCCCCTCCTCCACAGCCACCCTATCCCCACATCCTCCGAATAAAACCGCCTTAATTTCACTGTGTCTTATTTACTAAAGGAGATCAAATACATCTCAAGTCCACATTGAGCTTGGTGCTGTGCTCACTGGCCCTGGCCAACTTTTTCATCATATGATACTGTTCTGCATCTGAGGGGCAGTGTTTCAGGTAGACAGTCTACATTCTTTGTTTTGTATTTGTATAAGAACTGAGTGAGCAACTGTGCTCAATTCTGTGAACAGTAAATAGAGGAAATGCAAACAGTTCAGGTTTGGTTTGGTTTCGAATACTGTTATCCATAGCTTGGGTTGGGGGAGGCATAGAAGAAAATGTTTATCTGAATTGTCTGGGCAGTCTCTCAAAGTTTCACTTTTCTTGCCCAAATAGAATTTGTTATATGGGAGCTCTAATTCTGAACCTGTTTGGGGGTTTCTAGCATTTGGCTCTTTTCTTTAAACAATATTTCGGGACCTTTTTTTGTACTCCCACCACCAGGACAGAGAAGGTAACGGCACCCAACTCCAGTACTCTTGCCTGGAAAATCCCATGGGTGGAGGAGCCTGGTAGGCTGTAGTCCATGGGGTCGCTGAGGGTTGGACACAACTGAACGACTTCACTTTCACTTTTCACTTTCCTGCATTGGAGAAGGAAATGACAACCCACTCCAGTGTTCTTGCCTGGAGAATCCCAGGGATAGGAGAGCCTGATGGGCTGTCGTCTATGAGGTCACACAGAGTCAGACACGACTGAAGCGACTTAGCAGCAGCAGCAGCACCACCACCACCACCAGGAAATTTAAGAAGTTGGGGATACAGATTCTTCTGCCATGCTATCTTCCAGCTAGAGGGAATTCCTTTTAATAGCAAGGCTTTGGACTGTGAATAACAGGTTAGACGATGTCAAGGCACAGCCCAACATGATACCATAGTGATAAAGCCTTCATGTAATAATTCTTCATGGATTTTAAGGCCCAGGAGGCAGGGGGATGAAATGCAGTGGGAAATAAAGTCTGCTACACATGATGGGCAGGATTTTTTTTAACATAGGTTACCAAATATTCTGACTTTCTACCCTTTGAGATTTTCTACCACTTCTCAAGCAGGATAGGACATGCTTGAAGAAGAAATAAAGCACAAGATGGAGGACGAATGACAATGGAATGGCATGAAGGGGTATTTCACTCACAGGAATCTAACTATAGGAACTCATAGTCAACAAAAATGGAAAGTTGCTCTCTTACTCATTCACTGAATTCAATGTAAGCTTTTCAGTCTAGTTACTGTGAGGCACTGGAATTTTTTTTGCCCCCTTAGTGAATTTCAGTCCTATGCGGCTTTTTACTGTGTGCACTGTATCTTTTCATACTCTGTATTTTTTATTATCTGTTACTATGTATCTTACACAAATACGTATTTAAGGGTTCAGTCTCAGTTCAGTTGAGTTGCTCTGTCATGTCCGGCTCTTTGCAACCTCGTGGACTGCAGCACCCAGGCCTCCCTGTCCATCACAAGCTGCTGGAGTTTACTCAAACTCATGTCCATTGAGTCGGTGATGCCATCCAACCATCTCATCCTCTGTCGTCCCCTTCTCCTCCTGCCTTCAATCTTTCCCAGCATCAGGGTCTCTTCAAATGAGTCAGTTCTTTGCATCAGGTGGTCAAAGTATTGGAGTTTGAGCTTTAGCATCAGTCCTTCCAATGAATATTCAGGGCTGATTTCCTTTAGGATGGACTGGTTCAATCTCCTTGCAGTCCAAGAGACTCTAAAGAGTCTTCTCCAACACCACAGTTTGAAAGCATTAATTCTTTGGCGCTCAGCTTTCTTTATAGTCCAACTCTCACATTCATACATGACTACTGGGAAAACTATAGCTTTGACTAGATGGACATTTGTCTGCAAACTAATGTCTCTGCTTTTTAATATGCTGCCTAGGTTGATCATAACTTTTCTTCCAAGGAGCAAGTGTCTTTTAATTTCATGGCTGCAATCACCATCTGCAGTGGTTTTGGAGCCAAAAAAACAAAGTCTGTCACTGTTTCCACTGTTTCCCCATCTATTTGCCATGAATTAATGGGACTGGATGCCATGATCTTAGTTTTCTGAATGTTGAGCTTTAAGCCAACTTTTTCACTCTCCTCTTTCACTTTCACCAAGAGGCTCTTTATTTCTTCACTTTCTGCCATAAGGGTGGTGTCATCTGCATATCTGAGGTTATTGATATATCTCCCAGCAGTCTTGATTCCAGCTTGTGCTTCATCCAGCCCAGCATTTCTCATGATATACTCTGTGTATAAGTTAAATAAGCTGGGTGACAATATACAGCCTTGACATACTCTTTTCCCGATTTGGAATCAGTCTGTTGTTCCATGTCCAGTTCTAACTGTTGCCTCTTGACTTCCATATAGATTTCTCAGGAGGCAGGTCAGGTGGTCTAGTATTCCCATCTCTTTAAGAATTTTCCACAGTTTGTTGTGATCCACACAGTAAAAGGCTTTGGCATAGTCAATAAAGCAGAAGTCAGTATTTTTGTGGAACTCTCTTGCTTTTTCGATGATCCAACATATGCTGGCAATTTGATCTCTGGTTTCTCTGCCTTTTCTAAATCCAGTTGAACATCTGGAATTTCACAATTTATGTACTGTTGAAGCCTGGCTTGGAGAATTTTGAGCATTGGTTTACTAGCGTGTGATATAAGTACAATTGTGTGGTAGTTTGAGCATTTTTGGTATTGCCTTCCTTTGGGATTGGAATGAAAACTGACCTTTTCCAGTCCTGTGGCCACTGCTGAGTTTTCCAAATTTGCTGGGATATTGATGCAGCACTTTGACAGCATCATTGTTTAGATTTGAAATAGCTCAACTGGAATTCCATCACCTCCATGAGCTTTGTTCATAGTGGTGCTTTCTAAGGCCCACTTGACTTCACATTCCAGGATGTCTGGCTCTAGTGAGTGATCCTACCATCGTGATTATCTGGGTCTTGAAGATCTTTTTTGTATAGTTCTTCTGTGTATTCTTGCCACCTCTTCTTAATATCTGCTGCTTCTGTTAAGTCCATACCATTTCTGTCCTTTATCAAGCCCATCTTTGCATGAAATGTTCCCTTGGTATGTCTAATTTTCTTGAAGAGATCTCTAGTCTTTCCCATTCTATGTTTTTTCTCTATTGTTTTACATCGATCACTGAGAAAGGCTTTCTTATTGCTCCTTGCTATCCTTTGGAACTCTGCATTCAAATGAGTATATCTTTCCTTTTCTCCTTTGCCTTTCACTTCTCTTCTTTTCACAGCTATTTGTAGGGCCTCCTCAGACAACCATTTTGCCTTTTTGCATTTCTTTTTCTTGAGGATGGTCTTGATCACTGCCTCCTGTACTATGTCACAAACCTCTGTCCATAGTTCTTCAGGCACTCTGTCCATCAGATCTAATCCCTTGAATCTATTTGTCACTTCCACTGTATACTTGTAAGGGATTTGATTTAGGTCATACCTGAATGGCCTAGTGGTTTTCCCTACTTTATTCAATTTACGTGTGAATTTGGCAATAAGGAGTTCATGATCTGAGCCACACTCAGTGCCCAGGCTTGTTTTTGCTGACTGTATAGAGCTTCTCCATCTTTGGCTGAAAAGAATATAATCAATCTGATTTTGGTGTTGACCATCTGGTGATGTCCATGTGTATAGTCTTCTCTTGTGTTGTTGGAAGAGGGTGTTTGCTATGACCAGTGCGTTCTCTTGGCACAACTCTGTTACCCTTTGTCCTGCTTCATTCTGTACTCCCAAATTTTCCTGTTACTCCAGGTATCTTTTTGACTTCCTACTTTTGTATTCCAGTCCCCTATAATGAAAAGGACATCTCTTTTGGGTGTTAGTTCTGGAAGGTCTTCAGCTTCTTCAGCATTACTGGTCGGGGCATAGACTTGGATTACTGTGATATTGAATGGTTTGCCTTGGAAATGAACAGAGATCATTTTGTCATTTTTGAGATTGCATCCAAGTTCTGCATTTTGGACTCTTGTTAACTATGATGGCTGCTCCATTTCTTCTAAGGGATTCTTGCCCACAGTAGTAGATATAATGGTCATCTGAGTTAAATTCACCCATTCCAGCCCATTTTAGTTCACTGATTCCTAAAATGTTGATGTTCATTCTTGCCATCTCCTGTTGACCACTTCCAATTTGCCTTGATTCATGGACCTAACATTCCAGGTTCCTATGCAACATTGCTCTTTACAGCGTTGAACTTTACTCTATAGCCAGTCACATCCACACTGGGTGTTGTTTTTGCTTTGGCTCCATCCCTTCATTCTATCTGGAGCTATTTCTCCACTGATCTCCAGTAGCATATTGGGCACCTACCAACCTGGGGAGTTCCTCTTTCAGTGTCCTATCTTTCTGCCTCTTCATACTGTTCATGGGGTTCTCATGGCAAGATTACTGAAGTGGTTTGCCATTCCCTTCTTCAGTGGACCACATTTTGTCAGAACTCTCCACCATGACTCAACCATCTTGGGTGGCCCTACATGGCATGGCTCATAGTATCAATGAGTTAGACAAGGCTGTGTCCATGTGATCAGATTAGTTAGTTTGTGATTGTGGTTTTCAGTCTGTCTGCCCTCTGATGGAGAAGGAAAAGAGGCTTATGGAAGCTTTCTGATGGGAGAGACTGACTGAGGGGGGCGTTTTTAAGTACTATATTATTAAGTACTTAAGTACTATAGTATTTAAGGGTACTATAGTCATTTATGGAGAAGGCAGTGGCACCCCACTCCAGTACTCTTCCCTGGAAAATCCCATGGATGGAGGAGCCTGGTAGGCTGCAGTCCATGGGGTCGCTAAGAGTTGGACATGACTGAATGACTTCACTTTCACTTTTCACTTTCATTCATTGGAGAAGGAAATGACAACCCACTCCAGTGTTCTTGCCTGGAGAATCCCAGGGACAGGGGAGCTTGGTGGGCTGCCATCTATGGGGTCGCACAGAGTCAGACACAACTAAAGTGACTTAGCAGCAGCAGCAGCAGCTTAGCAGCATAGTCATTTATACTTCTTCATGTCATACATATAGCAAATAGTATACCAAAATCAAGTTCTATATGGGCAGTTTAAGAGTTCTGAAGAGTACTTTTGGCTCTACTCAATTTTCATTTTTTACACTGACTCTACAAATCAATCCCAATGTATGATATGATCAGTGTAATAATTATGCTGTTTTGATTAAGTTTAGGTGCCTAAGCTCAGACAAATCACAGCTGCAGTAAATGAAAGACTCTGCAGGTACATTCATGCAAAGTGTGTCAGAGATTTTTGAGGAATCATAGAAAATGGAAGAGATGCCAGAGCAGGAAATAGAAAAATGTACCAGTTTTCAAAAGGAGAAGACATATTCCAGAAATTAAAACTATAAAACTCATTTGATCTGTAGCAACAAAGACAATTTCAAGATATTTAAATAACTTGGAAGCATTTCAGAAATGATTACAATTAGCCAGCATGGCTGCACTAAGAATAATTCATAACAAGGGAAGCTAATTCATTTTCAATCATGCTATTCAACTGTTTTTTAAGGAAAAGTCATAAAGATGGTATACCTTAATTTGTGATAGTCTAATGGGAAAAAATAAAGAATAACATTAACTTATGAATTGGTATCAAGCTAGAGGGAGCTTTTTGTCATGTCCTTCACTACTGTGCACTGAGTTTCATCTTGTTTAGTATTTATCTTTAACATCTTACATGAAAAGTGCTGAGCAACTGTACCTTATTTGTGAATTATGAAAAGCTAGATAGGAGAGAAAATTCAGATAATTAGTATTACCCTCCAAAACACTGAATTTGAATAGCAAAGCTTATAAGACTTCATTTAATCAGGACAAATGTAAAGCTGGTCACTAAGTGCAAATCTTAACTTTATATGCACAGAATTAGGTGTATCTGTCATGAACACAGATCTGGAAAAAAATTGGACTTCTTATTGGTTGAAAAGTGTATTATGAGCCAATCACATGATAGTTTGCCAGGAAAACAACTGCAGTCTTCGGTTACATTTTCAGTCCCCGAGAAAGTGAGAGGTTATTGCCCACAAACTCCATACTTGTTGACCACATGTGGAGTATTGTATTGACTTCACGGGAACATGTCTTAAATCTAATCCATCTTAAACATGACAGCCCATCAAATATTTGAAGACAGCTTTTAAGCTGCCTCGTCTAAGCTAAGTATCCCTCTTCTTAACAGAATAAGATGTTGTGTCACCAGGACAATTCCCTGTTAGTAACACTGCCCTCTGCACATTTGTCAACAGTTCTTTGTAAGTGTGTCACACAGAATTAGATGTGATACTAGATGCAGAATGGCTAGCCTAGAAGAGTGTAGGAACTTCACCTGCCCTGTGAATATTATTTTTATATTTATTAAGTCTAAGGTTACAAGGAAGCTACCTCACACATGCATGTAATATATGGTAATACTACTATACACTTCAGCAAAAATAAATAAAAAGAAATACTGCCCACCCAGTAAACATATGCCTCTGAGTAAGCATGAGATGAGAAATGTGAATCTGGACACTTGTGAGTCATAAATTTAATACTTCTTGTAGTCGGGGCTAAATATGACTCAAGAGTTTAAAAGTGAGTATTTTTCCTCACCCCTAAATACATTGCCATTCTTTACGGGAAATTTTAGATTTTCAAATTACTTTTAATTAAGTGAAAATCTTGTCTTTTTAAACTTTTGATAACTATGTAAGATGCAGCTCTTATATCTTTTTTTTTCTTGGCTGTAACCTCACATTTTTTTAACTTCTAGATACTTTTTTAACATCACTAAATGCTTGTTACAATAATTTTATTCTACGTTATATTAAAAAAATTTTTTTTTGCTTTATTTTGTTTGAACCTAAGTATAGAACTTTATGTTTATTCTTAGTATATTTCTTATTATATTTGATTCATCATTACAGACTATTGCTTTGGGGTATCAAATTGCTATTATAGTCAGCCTTCTGTCATCCAGTTTCCATGATAAGCCAAGGCCTGACCTTTCCTTTTTGGTTGCCATTAAAGAGTGAACTCCGGGAGTTGGTGATGGACAGGGAAGCCTGGCATGCTGCGATTCATGGGATCGCAAAGAGTCGGACACGACTGAGCGACTGATCCGATCTGAAAGATTCATTAAAGCTGAGTGCCAAAGAACTGATGCTTTTGAACTGTGGTGTTGGAGAAGACTCTTGAGAGTCCCTTGGACTGCAAGGAGATCCAACCAGTCCATTCTAAAGGAGATCAGTCCTGGGTGTTCTTTGGAAGGAATGATGCTAAAGCTGAAACTCCAGTACTTTGGCTACCTGATGCAAAGAGTTGACTCATTGGAAAAGACTCTGATGCTAGGAGGGATTGGGGGCAGGAGGAGAAGGGGACGATGGAGGATGAGATGGCTGGATGGCATCACTGACTCGATGGACGTGAGTTTGAGTGAACTCCCGGAGTTGGTGATGGACAGGGAGGCCTGGCGTGCTGCAATTCATGGGGTTGCAAAGAGTTGGACACGACTGAGTGACTGAACTGAACTGAAGACCCTTGTATGAACTATATTTCACTGATTCTAAAAACATACATTTTCCCACACCTTTACATCATTAAAATTATGCCTTAAAATCAGTGAGATTGTCAAGAGACTAAGAAGACAAGCCATAGACTAAAAGAAAATATTTGCAAAAGACATCTGATAAAGGACTATTATCAAAAATATGCAAAGAACTCTTGAAACTCAACAATAAGAAGATGAATAATCCAATTAAAATATGGGCCAAAACCTCAATAGATATCTCAACAAAGAATCAGATCACACGTAAGTATAAAAAATATGTTCAACATTATATGTAATCAGGAAACTGAAAATTAAGACAACAATGGAATACCACTACAGAACTATTAGAATGGCCAAAATCCAGAACACTGACAATTCCAAATGCTGGAGAGGAGGTAGAGCACTAGGAACTCTTATTTATTGCTGGTCGAATGAAAAATAATAAGCTACTTTTGGAAGATATTTTTGTGGTTTCTTACTAACTAAACATACTGTTACCATATGATTTAGTAATCAAACTCTTTGAATTAAAAACATATATCCATACAAAAAACTGCGCACACACACACATACAACAACTTTATTCATAATTGCCAAAATGTAGAAACTGCCAAAAACCCTTCAGTAGGCAAGTCGATAAACTGTGGTACATTCAATCAATGAAATATTATTCAGCATTTGAAAGAAATGAGCTATCAAGCCATGAAAAGAATGGAGGCACCTTTAATGAATGTTACTAAGAAAAAGAAAGTGAAGTGAAAAATCGCTCAGTCACATCTGACTCTTTGCAACTGTGTAGTCCATGGAATTCTCCAGGCCAGAATACTGGAGTGGAGTGGGTAGCCTTTCCCTTCTCCTGGGGATATTCCCAACCCAGGGACTGAACCCAGGTCTCCTGCATTGCAGGCAGATTCTTTACCAGCTGAGCCACCAGGAAAGCCCAGGAATGCTGGAGTGGGTAGCCTATCCCTTCTCCAGAAGATCCTGACACAGGAATTGAATCAGGGTCTCCTGCATTGCAGGAGGATTCTTTACCAACTGAAATATCAGAGAAGCCCTACCAGTCATTCTGAAAAGACTATGGAATATATGATTCAGACTATTGAATCTAGAAAAGGAAAAACTTTAGACACAGTAAAAAAGATTAGTAGTTGCCAAGGTTGATGATAAGAAAGGATGGAAAGGTGGAGAACAGATTATTTTTTTTTTATCTGAAATGACTGTACAATACTACAGTCATGGATACATGGCATCATACATTTGTCCAAACCCACAGAATGTACAGCACCATGCATGAACCAACTTTGGGTGATAATGATGTTTATCTGTTTTAACAAATGTACCACTCTGATGCAGGAGGTTAATAATTGGGGAGGCTATGCATATGGGAGGACTAGGGGTATATGAGACTGTCCAATCAATTTTGCTATTAACCTAAACAGTTTCTAAAATATTCAGTCACTCAGTCATGTCCAACACTTTGCAACCCTATAGACTGCAGCACACTAGGCTCCCCTGTCCTTCACCATCTCCCAGAGTTTGCTCAAACTCATGTCCATCGAGTTAGTGATGCCATCGAACCATCTCATCTCTGTCGTCCTCTTCTCCTCCTGCCTTCAATCTTTCCCAGCATCAAGGTCTTTTCTAATGAGTCAGTTCTTCGCATCAGGTGGCCAAAGTATTGGAGTTTTGGCTTCAGCATCAATCCTTTCAATGAATATTGAGGGTTGATTTTCTTTAGGATTGACTGGTTTGATCTCCTTGCAACCCAAGGGACTCTCAAAAGTCTTATCCAACATCACAGTTTGAAAGCATCAATTCTTCAGAGCTCAGCTTTCTTTATGGTCCAACTCTCACATCCAACATGACTATTGGAAGAACCATAGCTTTGACTAGATGGACCTTTGTTGGCAAAGTAACGTCTCTGCTTTTTAATATACTGTCTAAGTTTGTCATAGCTTTTCTTCCAAGGAGCAAACGTCTTTTAATTTCATGGCTAAATTTCATTCTAAAATATAGGTTTATTAATTAAAAAAATGAAAAATCAATAGGATCTTAAAATCCCTGTTGGTCAGGTGACAATACTTGACATAGTGATTGTTACCTGTGCATGGACACAGTTGGTGCTGCTCATATTATCAGCACTTCAAATGAGTTATGTGCAGTGTTTGGATTTTTCTTATTAACTTTAAAACATCCTCAAAAAGATTATACTATGATTCACATTGGAAACAAAAAAAGTTACTATAGATATGAACAGCTCAGAAACAGATTGGTGGGGAGGGCGGGAGAGGGCTGTATATTGTGTGGCAAAGAATTGCCATTGGAGCAGATGACCAAAACTAAATTTTTTTTGAGAATACAGGACCTAGGTAAGGATAGTCACCACACATCATGAAGTCATGCTATATTTTATTTTTGAGATAAGCATGAAAAGACTAGCATATGGTGGCAATGTATGTAAGAGGAATTTTTAAAATCCCTAATACTAGAGCAAAAAAAATGTTAAGCAGTGAGAAAAAGCTGGTGCGACAATGTCATGTAACTTAAGTGATAAAAATATAGCACCAAGTCGAGTCAAATAGGAAATGCTGACAAAGACGGAAGCTTCTTTAATGTGGCTCAGGACTAAACTGTCAGTGCTAAAGGAGCTGCTAAAGCGATCTAGGAGCATAAATAGGTCTAAAAGCCCTTTCAATAAGTGTAAAATAAAAAGTTCTAAGTGATTAGAAAGCAGCATAATAGTTTAAAAGGCAGCACTTTTTTCTTAGTAGTATACAAAATAATGGAAAATATTATAATCAGTAGCACCTCAAGTCAAAGAAATTCGCACCAGCTTACAGACGTAATCCATACATTCACTGATGATAAAACCCCCACCTTCCTTTAGAACAACTGACAAGTGAACTGGCTAGTAGGCATTTTCCCTTGATATATGTGATGGTCAGTGTAAAACAGTGCACACGCGAGATCCACACAGGACAATAAAAAAGACTTGCACGTGGTTGTTAAAGGGTGAATACAATCAACAGAGCCAAACTCATTACATTAAGTAATTCAATGACAGAAACTTGATGTACTTGGGTCAGTTAGGGAAGAACCAGCATAACGCCTCTTAAACATATTGTTTTGGTGAAATCTGTGTATCTGTGTCTGCACACTTTGAAACATTTGATCGGTTAAAAGAGTAAAATACCCTGATCTGGGAGGCATGGATATTTTCAAAAAACAAGTTGATGGTGACAAGACTCCCTAGTCTAAAGTAGAGAGTACCTAATCTAAGCACCTTCACTAGTAGAATGGCCTCTTTGTTTTTCTACCTACCCCCTCTTTTTCTCCCATCAATGTATTCTCCATGGTATTTTAAGTGCAAATGCACAAATACTAACCTGTTTTAACATCTGAGTCATTTCCTATTATTCTTAAGAAAAATTCAAAATGCCTTCCCCTGGCTTGAACCAGATTACCTTTCTAGCCACATCGCACTACATGATTGTGTTCTTGACTCCAGATATTTTAAAAAAATGTTCAGTACTGTATTTGAGCCATGTTCCCACTCATCAGTGATTACTCTGCTTGGTGTTCACTTACCATTTTCCCTCATTCAGTAAGTGCCTCTTCATCTTTCAGTGGCAATTCACTTGTCATTTTCTGAGAGAAGCCTTTCCCAGTCTCTCTGACTAGGTCGAGTTCACCCATCTCACACACTTTAAGTACCATGTCTCTCTAAATCTCATTGTATTTAACATAGTTGTAATTTTTCACTTATTTGTGCAGTTTTTGGACCAATATTTTATCTGCTCCCTCCCCCAGATAAGCTACAAGCTCCATTAATATAGGGACCATCTTCCTACTCAGCAGTGTCATCTCCAGTACTATTCCTGAATTACATAGATGATCAATAAATATTGAATAAATTAATGATTCAGTTCAGTTCAGTCACTCAGTCATGTCCGACTCTTTGCGACCCCATGAATCGCAGCACACCAGGCCTCTCTGTCAACCAACTCCCGGAGTTCACTCAAACTCACGTCCATCAAGTCAGTGATGCCATCCAGCCATCTCATCCTCTGTCATCCCCTTTTCCTTCTGCCTTCAATCCCTCCCAGCATCAGAGTCTTTTCCAACGAGTCAACTCTTCACATGACGTGGCCAAAGTACTGGAGTTTCAGCTTTAGCATCATTCCCTCCAAAGAACACCCAGAACTGATCTCCTTTAGAATGGACTGGTTGGATCTCCTTGCAGTCCAAGGGACTCTCAAGAGTCTTCTCCAACACCACAGTTCAAAAGCATCAGTTTTTCGGTGCTCAGCTTTCTTCACAGTCCAACTCTCACATCCATACATGACTACTGGAAAAACCATAGCCTTGACCAGACGGACCTTTGTTTGCAAAGTAATGTCTCTGCTTTTAAAAATGCTATCTACCTTGGTCATAATTTTCCTTCCAAGGAGCAAGTGTCTTTTAATTTCATGGCTGCAATCACCATCTGCAGTGATTTTGGAGCCCCAAAAAATAAAGTCTGTTACTATTTCCACTGTTTCCCATGAAGTGATGGGACCAGATGCCATGATCTTCGTTTTCGGAATGTTGAGCTTTAAGCCAACTTTTTCACCCTCCTCTTTAACTTTCACCAAGAGGCTCTTTAGTTCCTCTTCACTTTCTGCCATAAGGGTGGTGTCATCTGCATATCTGAGGTTATTGATATTTCTCCCGGAAATCTTGACTCCAGCTTGTGCTTCTTCCAACCCAACGTTTCTCATGATGTACTCTGCATATAAGTTAAATAAGCAGGGTGACAATATACAGCCTTGACGTACTCCTTTTCCCATTTGGAACCAGTCTGTTGTTCCATGTCCAGTTCTAACTGTCGCTTCCTGACCTGCATACAGGTTTCTCAAAAGGCAGATCAGGTGGTCTGGTATTCCCATGTCTTTCAGAATGTTCCACAGTTTATTGTGATCCACACAGTCAAAGGCTTTGGCATAGTCAATAAAGCAGAAATAGATGTTTTTCTGGAACTCTCTTGCTTTTTTGATGATCCAGCAGATGTTGGCAATTTGATCTCTGGTTCCTCTGCCTTTTCTAAAACCAGCTTGAACATCTGAAATACAAGAACTATTTTTTTCAAAGATAAACATGTTTATAAACCCAAACAGAGTATAAAATAATAATAACACAAGCAGAGTTAAGGTAGTAGAAAAGAATAGGTTTAAGTTATAAGAACAGTAATCAAATTTAAAATTGTCTGGGAGTTTTGTATATTTCAAGAGAGAGGTTGAAATCTTATTTAATTTCAAACTATTGAGCCAAACATGCTTGACACTATTTCAAGACTAGAAACTGAAAGAATGAAGTAGAATTGGAATGTATAAGTTCCAAAGAAGGAGAGATAAAAATACAAAACAAAATAAAACTCTATAAAAATTTAAATGGATTAAACTCAATAATTAAAAGGCAGATTATGAAATGACATTTTTTTACATCCAAATATATCCTCCTGAGAAGAAAGCATGTACATATAAGACCACAGGAAATTTTAAAGTAAAGGATAGAGATAATATCCCAGGTAACTACTAACAAAAAGCAGGCTGGAACAGCTATTTTAATGGTAGATAAAATAAGTTTAAGACATCTTGATAAAAATTTCAGTTCACCAGAAATACACTACATTCAAAATGTATATTGACGTTTGAGACTGTAACAAAACAGTCTCAAAAAAAAAAAAATGATATGACTGGAAGTTGACAAATCCACAACCTTTCTCAATTACTGATAATTCTAGCAGGAAAAAATCAACAATGAATATGAGCATGATTTAATAAAAATATTAAGACCTTTACATGCAGCAGTCAAAAATACACAGTCTTCTTAAGTAGACAGAATATTTGTGACACTTATCTCTAAACCAAGTCATAAAACCAGATTCAAAGAAGAAATAACATTGTTTGGCCAGAGTGTAATTAAGGTCCAAGTTAATTACAAAAATAAAATGTTTTATAACATTTGTCTGTTTGGAAACTATTTGGCAGTACCTCAAAGGGTAACTTAGAGTTACCACATGGACCTCACAATTTCAATTCCCAGGTGTATAACAAAAGAATTAAAAACATATGTCCTCACAAAGATGTATACACTAATGTTTATGACAGCATTATTTATAATAGCCAAAAAAGTGAAACCAACCCACTGTCCATCAATTGCTGAACAGATAGACAATATGTGCTATATCTACCCAACTGAATATTATTAAGCAGTGAAAAGGAATGAAATATTGGCACATGCTTTAACGTTTGCACTTTGAAATTATGCTATGGGAATGAAGCCAGCTATAAAACACCGTATATTATATGATACTGTTTATATGAAATGTCCAGAATAGGGAAATCTATGGAGACAACATATATTAGTCATTGCCAAGAGAGGGAAGCAGAAAGAAATGGTGAGTGACTGCTAATAGGTATGAAGTTTGTTTTTGGAGTGGTGAAAATGTTCTGTAATTAGTAGTGATGTTTGTGCAATTTTTATGAACCTGATAAAATCACTATATTGTGTATTTTTTAGCACTGACAGTGATATAAGTAGAACCACTCCTATTTCTACCCTTGGTTCCCAGATTCATGAAATCTTCCTATAAAGGAAGAGTACCATTAAAAGATCTTTGATTCAAAGTATACAGTGTTCTGTGTTCTGAGGAATGGCACTTAATCCTTCTCAAGTGTTGCCTCTAAGCTGGCTCTTCAGTTCTCTTGTTACCAGGTCTTTTTAACTCTCTATCAGCCCAGCAATTGCTAGGTAGTATAAAATATGATGGGGGCTTCTCTGGTGACTTAGATAGTAAAGAATCTGCCTACAATACAGGACACCTAGATTTGATCCCTAGGTCAGGAAGATACCCAGGAGGAGGAAATGGCTACCCACTCCAGTATTCTTGCCTGGAGAATCCTATGGACAGAGGAGCCTGGCTGGCTACAGTCCATGGGGTCACAAATAGTCGGACATGACCGAGCAACTGACACTTTCACTTTCACTTCATGGTATATGATAGGTCCAGTGGAGCCCATGGTCATGGGCCTACTTCCTATCTTTTTATTCTGTAAAGTGGGTCCCTATTCTGGTGGAATATTATGTGGAATTCAGTGCTAGTTGATCAAACACAACGAGCCTGCAGAGAATAGTATTAGAGGAAAAAGAAACTCATACCTAGGTGTAAGTTTGTTCCTGTCAATATGAATTGCTGGTCCTTCCAATGTGGAAAGGTTCCAGTGTAAGCCCTGCAAACAATTTCTCGCATCTCGCTGCCTATGACTGGGTTATGCACCCATACTTAACTAGTCATTGTGGCCCAGATGGTGGAATTGGCTGACTAAACTAAGTCGATTATATTCTACTCAAATCACAGTGGTAAGGATGGAGAGGGAAGCTCACCCCCCAAAATTTATAATGTTATTAGGAAAAAGAAAATGAAAGGTAGGCAGTCAAAAATTACAAAAAGATGGGATAGGGAAAGATAGATAAATAAATGGATAAATAGATAGACAGACTAGATTAACTGGTTCCTCCTCTCACTCTTCAAAAATTTTCTTGTTTCCATGGAATAATGTAGAGCTGGAATTCCACTGATGAAGAACAAATCTTTACCAATGCACTTGTTACCAAAAAACAGCTGCCTAAATTTAAGAATCATACCGATAGAGGAAAAACATTTCCTAAGTTTGGCAAATCTATTTATCTGAGATTCAAGGCCACAGAGAAGTCAAGCGTAAGGTAGGAACCACACACTATTGCGGAATATAAACATGAATAAATTACAATCCTGCTCACACACACACACACACACACACAAAAGACCTTAAAATTCAATGGAGATCATTTGAATTTCAGACAAGAATTGCCCATACTCTCTGGAAACCAGCAAAAGTCTGCCCTACTGTCTTAAAATTTTACGTATTTTCTAAAGATCGTAGGTGTGTTCTTCTCTTGTTCTTCACTAAATTGAATGTTAGGCAGATCCTGGCTAATGTTACATGTTAGCTTATTGATGATAATTGCCCTTTAAAAAGTAGCAGACATACTTAGCAAAAGAAAAAAACCACATTTGGGGGGAAAAAATTCCTTCGGGGTAGGGAGTCACTACAATTTTTTTAAATTGAAGAGAAAAATACTATAATCTAGTTTCCAAGATAAATAATGACTTGAGGTAGGTGAAGTCCAAAAAGTTGACCAACTAAAGGCTAGGGGATCTTCCTGGCCCTTCTCTGAGCCCTCCTATTCCCGGAATCTCCATTTCTAACTTTCACACTACATATAGGAGGTCAAGTGATAATTAATATCATACTCTAACTGGCTTCCTGTGGTTTTAAATTATCTACTTAAAAACAATGCATTGTGGATTTCTAATCAATTTAACAAAATGAGTGAGATAAGATATAGCAAGACATTTTCTATTATCCAATTTTAAGACAAACAAACAAATACCCCAGGTAATAGATCTGAAGAGGGTACTTGGAGTCAGAGATTGACAAGTTGCATGAGGTGAGTGATTTATAAAAGAATAAAAAAAAAAAAAACTAGAGCTCTTACTGTCTGGGACCCAGAGCTTTAAAGCTCATACCAGTCAGAGAATCCATACCTGTGGTCTATGCATATGAAAAGCCAGAACTGAGTTATCTACTTAAAGCCAGGAGTGAAGACAAACTTCTCTGGTCTTGAGATAAGAATCAGAAGAATTCTAATCACTGTCTAGAGAAACAGTAAGGACACCTGCTATATACTAAGAATTATGAAAGAGTCGCTCTTGAGAAATCAGAATGCCAAACTCTATGAGATAAATGTGTGAGGTACCCATTCATACCACCCATGTAGTATAACTCATTTATACACCAAGAAGTTTATAATCTAGTTAAAAAACTAGTTAAAAACTAGTTTAGAATCATTGAAACTTACAAGGCCCTGACAAAAGTGAATGCAAAGAGTTGCTGAGGACTCTACCACACAAGGAAACCAATCCCAAGAGGGAGATTTAGCAGACAGAACAAGCAAAAGGATTAACACATCCTCAACTGAAAATAATAATTTGGTCTGAAAGAGGCTTGGAAGTAAGTTAAATACCCTTAAAAAGATACAGGAATAGAAATCAAAAGACAAGAACAGGATAGCTCAGAAAAAGGAAAGATAGCAGATTTTAAAAATTGATATTCTAGAAATTAAATGACCTTTGATGTTACAACTTATGATGTAAACCATAGAGAGAGAACTGAAGAGAGATTTAGGAAATCAACAGATGGGAGTTTGAGGGAAATTGCCATAACGCATTACAGAGAGAGAGAGAAATAAATGGAAAATATGAAAGAGAAACTAAGAGCCATAAAGGATAGATGAGGAACTTTGAGAAGACTTCCAAAAAGAGAAAATATAACAAATGAGGGAGGAAATTTTTTGAATAAAAAGGGCTGAGAACTTTGTAGAGTTGAAGAAAGACAGTCTGACATTGAAGAAACCTGTGAAATCCTAAGAAAAATATAAAAACAAACCTGTACAGAGAAACAAATCTAGGCCTGGACATTCGTAAATAAATTGTGGAAAATAAAAGATAAAAGTAAAAATCCTATTTAGAATGTCAATCAGATTTAGAGAAGAGGGACTACCCTGGTGGTCCATGGTTAAGACTCCACACACAGATTTAGAGAAGAATTCTAGTTAGAGCAATAAAAAATAATAAAAGAATATCTTGAGAAATGAATGAAAATATCCTTATATCAGAATTCTTTAAAACACCAAACCAGGGTTCGATCCCTGGGTCGGGAGGATCCCCTGGAGAAGGAGATGGCAACCCACTTCAGTGTTCTTGCCTGGGGAGTCCCATGGACGGAGGAGCCTGGAGGGCTGCACTATCCACGGGGTCGCAAGGAGTCGGACGCGACTGAACGACTTCACTTTCACACATATATGTATATATCTCTTAGATGCACGGAACGGGTTGATGATTTCCAAAGATGGGAGGGGTAGGAGGCAGAAAGAATGAACTGTTATCTCCTTGTTGTTTAAATAAATTGAATTTTAACAGAAAAAAAAAAAAATAAAACACCAAACCAAGAATTTAAAAAATCATTTTCAAAGGTTAAGAGACTATACTATTTAGAGACTGCAATCGTTAATTTTATATGTCAATTTAGCTAGACCAGAGTACCCAAATATTTGGTCACACATTTGTGTTTTTTTCCAACAAGATTAACATTTAAACCAGCAGACTCTGAGTAAAGCATATTACTTGCCATGTTGTAGGTGAAGTGGTTGAAAGTGAAAGTGTTAGTCACTCACCCCGTGGGCTTTGTGGACTGTAGCCTGCCAGGCTCCTCTGTCCATGGAATTCTCTGGGCAAGAATACTGGAGTGGGTTGCCATTTCCTTCTTCAGGGGATCTTCCCAACCCAGGGACCAAACCCAAGTCTCTGCATTGTAGGCAGATTCTTTACTGTTTGAGCCACCAGGGATGTAGGTCAGCTTCATCTAATCAGTTGAAGGTCTTAATAGAAAAAACTACCTGACCTTCAACTGATTAGATGAAACTCACCTACATCTTTGGTGGCTCAGACGGTAAAGAATCTGCCTACAATGCAGAGACTTGGGTTTGGTCAGAGAAAGAGTTCTGTCAGCAGATGGCCTTCCAACTCAAACTGCAATTCTTCCCTGGGTTTCCTCCACAATCTCATGGTTTCATGAGCCACTTCAATCTTTTTCTCCTCAGCTCTATTTTCTCATTTCCTCCCCTCCTCTCCTCTCCCCTTCTCCCCCCACCACCTTTCTCTCCTGTTTCAGTGGAGAACCCTAATAGACCTACACTAAAAAGTCATGTATTAAAAGCTATAGTTCAATAAGGAAAAAAAAAATAACAACTCAGAAGTAAGGGATGAATTACCAAATGACAAGGATAATAAAGAGAAAAAAGCAAAAAAAAAAAAACAGTAACATGCCAACAAATATAAATAAATATCAACTGTTTAAAAAAGAAGGAACAATAAAATATTAAGATATCAGTACTTGGGAAATAGGTGGGAGGTACTCAGAGTAAAAATGATCTAAGTTTCTTATACCAACAACCTTGATCTCATCAAGTATACATTTAAAATTTTAGGGGTAGCCACTTTAAAAAGTAGGTTTTAGATTACTTTCTGAAAGGGCAGATTAAAGAAAATTCACTTAAACCAGGACAGAAAAAGAAAAGAAGTAAAGCAAAGGAAAAAAAAAATGAAAGAAAATTTGAAAGCATGGTAATAATAATAAATGTCAATAATCTCAATAAATGTCAATAGATTAAATTTTCTTATTAAGACACAGAAGTTCTCAGATTGAATAAAATACAAAATCCACAAGGATAGGTTTTACATAATGTGGACTAAAAAGAGGAAGTTATAGAAAGAGAATTAATGTAAATTTTGAAAAACTCCCAAAGCAATTCTTTATATATAATACATATATATTCAAATATACTAGTTTATAATATATAATATAAAACAAATATATAATATATTCAAATATACTAGAACTACAAGAATGCAGTTGTACACATCTATTAATATTTCAGGTTGGTGCTTGTCTCTGGGGAATGTGGAAAAGGGCAAAAAGAGAAAAACACTCTGATTTGCAGTTTCAGTACTTTCTTGGTTATCACCTGCCATGTCAGGTCAGTACCATCTGGATGCCCACCTGTCCTATGCCAAGGCTGAAAACAGATTCTACAGTGTTACCTGGAATGAGTTAAGAAATGGTCTTTGTGGAGCAAAGAGAAAACGTGTAGAGACCACAATCTGCCGGTGCCGAGTCTCCATCACTCCACCATCCTACCGAGACCTGTGAGTCTATGGGCTGGTGGAGACACACTGCCCTCCGGTTTTTTGCTTTTCTTTAGAGGGTAAGGCAAGAAAGCTGATTTATTAGTAGGGGAATACACTGGTTGCTTCGTTGCCAGGTCAGGATTTTGGATGTCAGCTGTTTACAGAGTTGTCTGGGAAGATCAACTGGTGTTCACATGAAGGTCCTGGGGCCCACAGAAATATGCTGAACCCCTGCCCAGGTTGAGACCAATGAGTGCCAAGGGAAGCTGAACTTGGGTGTAGACTCTCCAGCAAGGAGATGTGGGTGCTTCTGGTCTCAGCTGCACTGTTGCCCAAGCACCTAGTATGGGCCCTAAGATCATTTTCAGAAAACATGTATCGATGCACTTTGGTATCTGTAATGTTTTATTTCTTTAAAAAAAAAAAGCAGGGGTGTCGGGGGACAGAAGTGGAGAGGCTGCTGCTGCTGCTGCTAATCGCTTCAGTCGTGTCCAACTCTGTGCAACCCCAGAGACCGAAACCCACCAGGCTCCCCCGTCCCTGGGATTCTCCAGGCAAGAACACTGGAGTGGGTTGCCATTTCCTTCTCCAATGCAGGAAAGTGAAAAGTGAAAGAGAAGTCGCTCAGTCGTGTCTGACTCTTAGTGACCCCATGGACTGCAGCCTACCAGGCTCCTCCATCCCATGGGATTTTCCAGGCAAGAGTACTGGAGTGGGGTGCCATCTAAAACAAAGACCACAAAATCCTAACAGTTGTTCAGCCTCAGTGATGTGTGGATTAATGCTTGTTTCACTCCCTTCTGCACTGTGCTTGAAAGACAGTCTATAAAGTGATATTTCAAAGACCCCTTCTTCATCTTCCAATCTGACTGCTTCCCTAAAATGTAATAATCACTACTAAGATTTTGGGTTTTTCCAGGTCATATTTTTTCTATGGGCTAAAATATGAACACGTACAAATATAGATTGTGTGTCTGGTGGAAGAGAGTTGTTCTTGCTGTCATTTTGCATTTTGAGGTTTCCATTTGAACTTCTGTAGCTTCCGGATTGTTCCATGTTGTGTTGGCTTTGTGGCCCTTTGTGACTATGATAGATTGGGAATTAGTCTCTAATAACATTAATGTAATAGAATAAAAAGCCAAAGTCTAATTCACGCACTGTAAAAAGATGGTTAAGAAATTTGATCTGAAGCGTTGCTGGATGATGTCTTTCATTGTCATTATCATCCATTAGAAGTCAAACAGATCCTGAAAACATTCTGTTTTGTTCTCCACGTAGAAGCTAGTTTTGATCGAACATAGGTCTTGTGACCAACTTGCTTCCTGTGATTTCACTTTTGTTCAATCTCCACGAAAGGAAGGGAGCGTGTTTTGAGCACGGGCAGAGGCACACGTGCTTGCTCTGTCACTTTCTCCTGATGCTAATATCTTTTCATCTTCTGCTTCCTTCCCTGAGAACAAGAAAAACATTCCTCCTTGGTTGAAGCGCTAATTCACAGTCTTCTTATTTATCACTTTTTAGCCTATTCTAGAATGTCTCTTTCTATCCATTGAAGAGGGCTAAAGTAAAATGCCTCCTTTTACACTTCTTAAAAGTAATTTTTTATTTATACCACAACCCTGGAAGTTTCACTTTTTTTACCTGAAGGAATCTCCCCCTGGCCACCCGCTTCCCTTCAGAAGGCCACTGTTTGATCTAGTTATATTTTGACATGGGAAACAGTTTCAGCAGTTCTGGTGAAAATTTTGCTGATTTTTACAAAGAATAAAAACAGAAATGGCTGGTGCATTTGGCAAGAACCCTTAGACCTAAGGAGTTAGCCACTGATATATTCCTGCTCCACAAGTCATTTGTTCTGCTTTATGAACTTGGCCAAGCAAGTCTTTCTGTTTCATGGCAAAACAGCTGGTAAAGGGGAAAAGACCAGCACACCAGGAGGGAGCACGTATTCTGTTCTTTAACCAACTTTAAAAAATATGTTTTATGTCAGTATCTAAATTACATGGCTCAGGCTAGTATTTTTTACTTTTATTATTCAGACTCTTCTGAAAGTGGGTGTGAACTAATCTTTTTGTTTTTATTTCTGCATTGACGTTGATGAGTTAGATATTATGTATGACTGGTTCAGATGTCACATATTGATGTGGGGCATAAGTGTCAGCATTTAGATGGAGAATAATTGGATTCATATCTGTGTTATGTTTTCAAATTGCTGGGTCAGTTCTGGGTCTCCTGCTGTAAATTTTTCACTGCAGGTCTAAGTAAAAGGAATGTGACAGATTTAATACCTAGAATAAGTTATTAACTGTAAAGATGCATAAAACAGTGGCACTGCCAAGCAGAGAACATTGCACTGCTCATAATTCTATAAATGAAAACTAAAGTGTTTTTTATATCAGTGAAATATTTTTCTTCATTAACTCTCTTGCATTACTCAAGAAAAATCTTTATGTCTGATGTCAAGTGGAACAATCACTTTTATTTGGGCCATTTAACTCATGAATGTTTAAACTCTAACATCCAAGTGTGAGAGGATGAATCTGCTGAGGGAAGGGAACTGTTTGTAATGTTTCACTCCCTGGAGGTCAAGAGGCTACTGTTGACTACAACCATGATCTTTCCAGAGAACCTTAGCTAGGCAGAATCCCGTTAGAAAGACTGAAATATTGTCATTTGTGATCACGGTGTACTTGCCTTTCTATCATGGACAGAAAGAGAGAATTGAAGTCTAGCCCCACCAATTTAGAAAATCATTAGACAGAAAGAAAGGAAGGGACAAAGAAGAAGAAAACAAAGAAGCCAAGAATCCAGGAGGAAAAGAGATCACACCTCCTGCACACACCAGCGTTTTGAGTAGTGGCTGGTACCAGTGGATAGGTTGGGTTTTTCTGTGGCAGAATGTCAGCAGTGACTGTTCTGTACCTGCCTGTCTACGCCACCCCCACCCTGAGAAAAGTCTCTGTTTCTGCAGCACCTTTTATCACACAAGCTCAGGGTAAACAGGGAAATTCAATGCTACAACTAAATTCACTCTGCCATTCATTTTATTAGTTAAACATTGACTGAATACCCCCTGTAGAAGAAGCCAGTCCCAGTTAATAAAGAGTATAGTATAAGTTACACAGAAGTTCCTCAAACTTCAGTCATTCAATACCACTTTCTCTATTTATTTAGCATACTTTTATAGAGGCACCATTTTAAGCACTTTAGGAATACTAGCCCACTTAATCTGCTTTAACAATCCAGTGCCCCCCTTTATTACAGATGATGAAACTGAGGCTCAAAGAAATTAAGTAACTTGCCCCAGGTCACACCTTCACAAATTTTGCCATATCCATATCTCATTCATGTGTTATCTTTTTTTTTTTTAATTATTCACATTTTCCTACTTAAGTGAAAGGGTATTTAAGAAATCTTATCAGTGCCATAAATGAAAAGCAAACAGTCTCCGTGGCTTATATTACAATTATATTTTCAAATATATTTGAAGATAAATATATATGACATTTCATGTAACTCATTAGTGTGGCTATAATTTTTTTTTCATGAAATATAACAAGTGTTGGTGAGGAAATGGAAAAATTGGAACTCTCATATACTGCTATTAGGAATGTAAAATGGTGTAGCCACTGTGAAAAACAGTATGGAGACACCTTAGAAAATTAAGCCTAGAGTTTCCATAAGACCAGCAATTCCACTGTTAGATATATTACCCAAAAGACTTGCAAACAGGAACTCAAACAAATACTTACAGATGGATATTCATAGCAGCATGATTCATAAAAGCCAAATAGTGGAAACAACCCAAATGGCCATCAATTGATGGATGAATAAACAAAATGTGGTACATTCACACAATGCTATATTCAGTTCAGTTCAGTCTCTCAGTCGTCTCTGACTCTTTGCGACCCCATGAATCGCAGCGCGCCACGCCTCCCTGTCCATCTCCAACTCCCAGAGTTCACCCAAACCCACGTCCATCAAGTCGGTGATGCCATCCAGCCATCTTATCCTCTGTCGTCCCCTTCTCCTCCTGCCCCCAATCCCTCCCAGCATCAGAGTCTTTTCCAATGAGTCAATTCTTCCCATGAGGTGGCCAAAATATTGGAGTTTCAGCTTTAGCATCATTCCTTCCAAAGAACACCCAGGACTGATCTCCTTTAGAATGAACTGGTTGGATCTCCTTGCAGCCATGATCTTCGTTTTCTGAATGTTGAGCTTTAAGCCAACTTTTTCACTCTCCTCTTTCACTTTCATCAAGAGGCTTTTTAGTTCCTCTTCACTTTCTGCCATAAGGGTGGTGTCATCTGCATATCCGAGGTTATTGATATTTCTCCCAGCAATCTTGATTCCAGCTTGTGCTTCCTCCAGCCCAGCATTTCTCATGATGTACTCTGCATATAAGTTAAATAAGCAGGGTGATAATATACAGCCTTGACATACTCCTTTTCCTATTTGGAACCAGTCTGTTGTTCTGTGTTCAGTTCTAACTGTTGCTTCCCGACCTGCATATAGTTTTCTCAAGAGGCAGGTCAGGTGGTCTGGTATTCTCATCTCTTTCAGAATTTTTCACAGTTTATTGTGATCCACAGAGTCAAAGGTTTTGGCATAGTCAATAAAGCAGAAATAGACGTTTTTCTGGAACTCTCTTGCTTTTTCCATGATCCAGCGGATGTTGGCAATTTGATCTCTGGTTCCTCTGCCTTTTCTAAAACCAGCTTGGACATCTGGAAGTTCACGGTTCACATATTGCTTAAGCCTGGCTTGGAGAATTTTGAGCATTACTTTACTAGTGTGTGAGATGAGTGCTATTGTGTGGTAGTTTGAGCATTCTTTGGCATTGCCTTTCTTTAGAATTGGAATGAACACTGACCTTTTCCAGTCCTGTGGCCGCTGCTGAGGTTTCCAAATTTGCTGACACATTGAGTGCAGCACTTTCACAGCATCATCTTTCAGGATTTGAAATAGCTCAACTGGTATTCCATCACCTCCACTAGCTTTGTTTGTAGTGATGCTTTCTAAGGCCCACTTGACTTCACATTTCAGGATGTCTGGCTCCAGGTGAGTGATCACACCATCATGATTATCTGGGTCTTGAAGATCTTTTTGTACAGTTCTTCTGTGTATTCTTGCCACCTCTTCTTAATATCTTCTGCTTCTGTTAGGTCCATACCATTTCTGTCCTTTATCGAGCCCATCTTTGCACGAAATGTTCCCTTGGTATCTCTAATTTTCTTGAAGAGATCTCTAGTCTTTCCCATTCTATTGTTTTCCTCTATTTCTTTGCATTGATCGTGGAGGAAGGCTTTCTTATCTCTCCTTGCTATTGCTATATTATTTGGCCCTAAAAAAGGATCAAGTATTGGCTATGATGAAATGGTTTGATGGTATCACTGACTCAATGGACATGAGTTTGGATGGTGAAGGACAGGGTAGCCTGGTGTGCTGCAGTCCATGGGATCTCAAAGAGTCAGACACGACTGAGTGAAGAACAAAAACAGCAATTGCCGTGATACAAAATAGATGAACACTGAAAGCATTATGCAAACTGAATGGAGCCAGACACAAAAGGCCATGTATTGTATAACTCCATCTGTAAGAAATATCCAAATTAGGTAAATCCATAGAGACGAAAATTAAATTGTGATTTTCAGAGGCTAGGCAAAGAGGAGAATGAGAAGTGACTAAATGGACTTTCTTTTGGGGATAATACACATGTTCTAGAATAGACAGTAGTGATCAATATACTTTGTGAATGTACTAAATATCACTGAATTGCATGTTTTAAAAGGATGAACCTGTTGATATATGAATTATATTTCAATAAAGCTATTTAAAAAAGAAAATAATTAAAAAATTTAAAGGTGCTTCAAGGATACTGCAAATATTTTATTAGTAAGGAATTTGCTTTTCTTTACAAAATAAGAATTTCTCTGATGCTTTTCCACTGAAGCAAACCAGGAAAAAAATGGATGATAAGGCCAGTAAAAATGAATATATAGATAGATATAGATAGATATTCATACAATTACATTTAAAGAATGTGTTTGTGTTCCACCTAGAATAATTTTATATATGCTTTTGTTGATTTTTAGTCGCTAAGTCGTGTCCAACTCTTTGTGACCCCATGGACTATAGCTCACCAGGCCCCTGTCCATAAGATTTCCCAGGCAAGGATACTGGAGTGGTTTGCCATTTCCTTCTCCAGGGGATCTTCCCAACCCAGGGATCCAACTGGCATCTTCTGCATTGGCAGGCAGGTTCTTTACCATGAGACACCTGGGAAGCCCTCCTATGGACTACCAGAAATAAAAGTACCAAAGTTTGGGGAACACTGCTGAATATCACAGAGGTTAAGTTCTAGTCTCAACAAGCTTGGGTTTGAATCCCAGATCTATAATTCACTATGTGAATTAGGAAAATTCCCTAATGTCTCTAAACCTCAGTTTCTTTATCTGTATATGAGGATGATAATTCCTGGTTTTGCCAGTATCAGGGAAGCCTGGGTTATTAACTTGAGAGTAACATTTCTTGAGCCTCTGTTCTATGTTAGTAAGGCAATATGCTAGAAATGCTATGTGTAATTTCATTAAATCCACACAGAAACCTCATGAGATCCAATTTTAATATAGAACCAAGAAGCTAGCCCTCACATGCGCAATTCCACTAAATACTATTGGAAACCTAATGCCTTCTAATCTCACACCCATGCAGGAGATTATGGATGCTAAATTACTACCTTCTTCAGTTCCTTAAATTCAGAGTCTATATCTTATGGAACATACTTAGTTTTTATGATTTTAAAAACATCAATTTATTATAAAAAGATTATATCATTATTCTAATCTCTCATCAAACCTGTAACAAAGAATTATTTACATTTTATTTATATTTAATATTTTACCAGTTGCTAGTATCCTGCATATACACTCAAAAAAGATTATATCTTAGATTGGTGGAAGAATGTACCTAAAACTCTATAATATTTACCCAAAAGAAAAGATAAAATGCAGAAACCATTACTCAACTTTTAATTGACACAGGGGTCTTGATGTACCCTGTTGGTGTCTGAGAGACCCACTTATGTACAACAGCATTCATTAACCAAAAATAAATTTCACATGTGCAGATTCAGTGACAATAATAATAAACAAATGCCAAATTACTAAAATATATTACACCCTTGCACCAGCAATTGAAACGAGCTTGGAGTCTCTTAAAGTCCATGTAGCAATAAAAGTATGGCCCCCAACTGAATCAGACATGTGAGCATGAACACTCTTTTTCTTTTAAAGAGTCTATATAACTTGTTCTGAAAGTAATAATTCAAATACTAAACATACTATTACTTCTATCTCTTGGTCTCATGTTTGATTGAATGCTTAGGAACCTACCTCACAGAGAGATGCTATGTCGACCACTCAACTTGGCAAAGCAGTCAAAGTTACTAAAACAGACTATGTTTATAAGGCAAGGTCAAAAAGAATTTAAACAACTCTTAGTGCATCTGAGTTAATCCCTAGTTTAGTTTTTTCAAAAGTTCCCCGTCTGTCCTTAATTACTTCTCTTCAACTCACCCTTTACACATACAGAGCCAAGTAAAGAGAATTGGGCCCGTGGGTTTTACATTTTCATTAAAAGCCAGAAGTAACATACAACTGACTTGAATTGTGGGTGGCAGCTCACTTCATGATTTCTTTGGAGGAAATGTGACTGAACACATGGAGCTGGGCTTTGCAACAAGATCACTATTTGCTTTGCAAGTGGGTGCGTGTAAAATGCTATTTGGCAAGCATTCACCAAAACTTATGTTGGCCCACAGCTGAATTATTGTCCTTTCTGCTACCTTTCAGTTACCAAAGTAAAAATGTCAGTTTCTTTATACTAAAAAATAATGCAAATTCTATTAGCAATAACTGCTTGAAACACACTTCCATTTCTATTAACCATATTAGGGTAGTGTTACTTCCTATACTACATACATTTTGTGAGCTGAATAAATGCTCCCTGACAATTCTAAGCCATAACATATGTGTATCTATGAATATATGTAACAGTATACAAAGGATCGGAGAAGGCAATGGCACCCCACTCCAGTACTCTTGCCTGGAAAATTCCATGGATGGAGGAGCCTGGTGGGCTGCAGTCCATGGGGTCGCTAGGAGTCAGACATGACTGAGCGACTTCACTTTCACTTTTCACTTTCATGCACTGGAGAGGGAAATGGCAACCCACTCCAGTGTTCTTGCCTGGAGAATCCCAGGGATGGCGGAGCCTGGTGGGCTGCCGTCTATGGGGTCGCACAGAGTCGGACATGACTGAAGCAACTTGGCAGCAGCAGCAGCATACAAAGGATCAAATTTTTAAAAATCTGATTTTTTAAAAATCTGAGTGTGTGTTTCCATAAAATTATTACTGTTCACAAGTACCTAAAATGTAAAGATAGATAGATGTATGTATATATACAAATATATACTAAGTTATGAACAAATTAGAAAAGTATAAAAGTAAATGTGTGTCTTATAAAACACATATTACATGGGTTCTAGTTTAAACTTTACATAATGGCTCAATACTTAGAAAATATCTGCTTATAACAATAAAGTACTGAATATATTTCTTATCTGACCCACATTCGTTGTTGTCTAGTCATTCAGTCATGTCTGACTCTTTGTGACCCCATAGATTATAGCTCGCCAGGCTTGTCTGTCCATGGGATTCTCCAGGCAAGAATACTGGAGTGGGTTGCCATTTCCTTCTCCTTGATCCACATAAGCACTCCTATTTCATTCATGGTCTTAGATTTTTTTTTTTTTTCCTGTGAATTGAATCAAGAAAGGACAATAACAACAAAGTATCCCTAGGAAACTTATCTCTAGTCATTTTTTTTTTAATTAGAGATTTTAAAAGTCTTTCTGAAAACAAAAACAAACACTTAAGATAAAGTGAACTAGAAAAACTTTATGATGTATGTGACAAATTAAAATAGAATAATGAATACATAAACAATTTTAAATCTATTTTGAAAAGATAACTATCTCAGTAGAAATGTGGGCAAAGGTCATGACCAGGCAAGTCACAAAAGAAAGAATATAAATAGCCATAAACATGTAAAAAGACATTCAACCTTACTTACAACCAAAATAAAGCTATTTTCTTACCTAGAACAATGCCGAGTATTTAGAAACTGGTAACACCAAGGACTGGTGATTTGTCTCAATGAAGGCACTCTACTTTTGTGGGCCAGGTGATAAACTGGCTCTGCTGGTTTTAGAGAGCAATATGGCACTTTTGTATCAAGATGCAAAGGTGCTTACCTTCAGAAGCCACAAGGAAATTCTTAAGGAAATAATCAAATGAAAGAGCAAAACAGTATACATATATGTATCATATAAATATATGCATGTGCATACATAGATACATATTCATATATGTGTGTGTATGTTTTTATGCATACAGTGGTATTGATTATAGTATCTCAGGAATGTGGGAATAACCCAAATCGGCAAAAAGACAAGATTAAGTAATTCGTTATGTCCCTTTCTTACAATGAAATAAACAACTATTTAAAGAATGATAATGTAGTTATATTTATTAACAGGAAAACTCCAAGTTCTATTAAATGAGAATCCAGTTTTTAAAGCAGATTTGGCCCTGTTTTTCTGTTTTTGTAAGAAATAGCAAAAAATCTGAAGTACGCTAAAATAACACTTTTATCTATAAGCAGTAAAAATTTTGTATCTTTTTTTCTTTCTATATAGTTTACATTTTTTGCAATGTATATGTTATGCTTACATTTAGAAAAATAGCTAACTTTTATTTACAACTTAAGGAATAACTTGAGGAATACCAAACAACATGACTGTACCAGTCAAGCTGTCTAATACTGAGCCTCTCAATTATCACTTGTCACTTTAACCATTTCCTCCTCTCTATTCAGAAACATCAAATTTCTAAATGATAGTTTTGAACTGTCCCTTGATCTGTGGAACACAGGGAATCACTTAGAGTGATAGAAGAGTTATTTCTTTCCCCAGCAATTCTAATACAGTTCTGGCACAAATACATATGTTATTTACTCAATAAATATTGTTTCAGCTGTAGTTTCTCAAGGACCCTGGAAACTTTCCAGTGCTGTACATGGTAATCTGATACCCATTTAAGGACTAAATTGGATTATCTGGGAGAATGAAACTATATTTCCCTGCAATTCCTTCTAGATCAAAGTAATTAGAGTTAAACTAGAAATATAACATGTAAGAGGAAGAGATAATTCTCATTTGAAAATGGTAAAACAGTAGAGTCATCAAACTGATAAGACAGTTTTTTTTTTTTTCACATTACTAAACAAGTATGAAGCATGACAATGTGGAATTAGGATGTATTTTATAAGAACCTCTTAGTAGAGTTGGTATATGACTGGGGGGTTGAGTTCAGAGTACCCTTAAAGACCTTTTTCTTATCATCCAGTGAGAAGCTGTCACAGATCAGTAGGCAGGAGCCCACTAAGAGGGTGAGATGGATGCAGTGTCTTCAGTTTGCAGCAGTAGAGCAGAGCATGTGCACATTCATCTTGTAGAGTTGTGTCCTAAGACCTTTTAACATAATAAATACAAAAAATTATATCATCCTTTCATCACTAGCCAAGTTTTAAAGAATGATTCAGGTCCTTATAGATATTGGATCATATTGTAATTCTTTGCCACTGACTCATCTTTAACTAGAAAACTCACTACATTGCTCAGTTTTTATATCCTTATCTGTAGTGTTAAGATAATATGTAATCCTTAAAGAGTTTACTTTAGACAGCTAGACTGAACTCTAAATAGTATGCTGCCATCCAGGGATCTGTTGTATTTATTACTGTGTTCTTTAGGCAGAGAAGGAGTTCTTCATTTAGAACTTTTTTTTCCTTTATTTTAAAATTTTTGAATATAAATTTATTTATTTTAAATGGAGGCTAATTACTTTACAATATTGTATTGGTTTTGCCATACATCAACATGAATCCGCCACAGGTGTACACGTGTTCCCCATCCTGAACCCCCCTCCCACCTCCCTCCCCATACCATCTCTCTGGGTCATCCCAGTGCACCAGCCCCAAGCTTCCTGTATCATGCATCAAACCTGGACTGGCAATTCGTTTCACATATGATATTATACATGTTTCAATGCCATTCTCCCAAATCATCCCACCCTCACCCTCTCCCTCAGAGTCCAAAAGACTGCTCTATACATCTGTGTCTCTTTTGCTGTCTCGCATACAGGGCTATCATTACCATCTTTCTAAATTCCATATATATGTGTTAGTATACTGTATTGGTGTTTTTCTTTCTGACTTACTTCACTCTGTATAATAGGCTCCAGCTTCTAGTTTGAAAGTAATATACTGATTGGGAGAAGGAAATGGCAACCCACTCCAGTATTCTTGCCTGGAGAATCCCATGGACAGAGAAGCCTGGTGGGCTACAATCCACAGGGTCACAAGAGTCAGACACGACTGAGCAACTAAACCTACACACTGATTGAAGAAGAAATTGTGACAGTCCATGAAGGAAGAAAAATGAAAATAGCTCAACTAACAGCATTATTATTTTGGTACATTTCATATAGCCAAGAGGTTAAGAATGTGAGCTGTGGAACCAGACTGCCTAGGTTCAAAATCCAGATCTACCATTTACTAGCTTTGTGACCTTGAGCAAATGACTTAGCATCTCTGTGCTTCAGTTTCTGAAAGCAGGGGGAGGGCATAAGAGAAGGCACTTTAATAGGGTGATTATGAGAATTAAACAGGTTAATGTGTACAAAGTGCTCAGACAATAACTGGCACATCATCTGTCACAGCTATTTAGCTATTATTTCCTTTTTCAATTTATACATTAAATACATAGAATCTAAACCTGTGGTTTTTTGCTTTTTCACTTAATCATGTACCTTAAACATGTTTTCCTTTTCCTGTTATTGATGAATATCTTTGCATGTCAATTAATGCAGAGTTATATTATCACTTTTAATCACTACATAGCATTCAGTTGTATGGAATAATCAAATTATTTAACTAATCAAAGGAAACAATTATAAAGAATCTATTCTACCATAATATTCTCTAAGGATAGAGGTCCCAGTTAGGTTCAGTTCAGTTCAGTTCAGGCACTCAGTCGTGTCTGACTCTTTGTGACCCCATGAATTGCAGCACGCCAGGCCTCTCTGTCCATCACCGACTCCCAGAGTTCACCCAAACCCACGTCCATCGAGTCGGTGATGCCATCCGGCCCTCTCATCCTCTGTTGTCCTCTTCTCCTCCTGCCCCCAATCCCTCCTAGCATCAGAGTCTTTTCCAATGAGTCAACTCTTCACATGAGGTGGCCAAAGTACTGGAGTTTCAGCTTTAGCATCATTCCTTCCAAAGAAATCCCAGGGCTGATCTCCTTCAGAATGGACTGGTTGGATCTCCTTGCAGTCCAAGGAACTCTCAAGAGTCTTCTCCAACACCACAGTTCAAAAGCATCAATTCTTTGGCGCTCAGCCTTCTTCACAGTCCAACTCTCACATCCATACATGACCACAGGAAAAACCATAGCCTTGACTAGACAGACGTTTGTTGGCAAAGTAACGTCTCTGCTTTTGAATATGCTATCTAGGTTGGTCATAACTTTCCTTCCAAGGAGTAAGCATCTTTTAGTGGT
This sequence comes from Bos javanicus, assembly GCF_032452875.1. Classification (NCBI taxonomy): domain Eukaryota; kingdom Metazoa; phylum Chordata; class Mammalia; order Artiodactyla; family Bovidae; genus Bos; species Bos javanicus. Next base: position 30,816,332 of record NC_083874.1, on the reverse strand, counting down.
TAGTAAGTCAAAAAAGTAAGATGATACCTGCTAACAAATCTTTCTGGCTTTTAAAACTAATGTAAGAAAAATAATGGATGTATAGAACAGTCTTATGGACTCTGTGGGAGAGGGAGAGGGTGGGAAGATTTGGGAGAATGGCATTGAAACATATAAAATATCATGTATGAAACAAGATGCCAGTCCAGGTTCGATGCACGATACTGGATGCTTGGGGCTAGTGCACTGGGATGACCCAGAGGGATGGTATGGGGAGGGAGGAGGGAGGAGGGTTCAGGATGGGGAACACATGTATACCTGTGGCAGATTCATTTTGATATTTGGCAAAACTAATACAATTATGTAAAGTTTAAAAATAAAATTAAAAAAAAAAAAGAAAAATAATGGAGAGGGGAGATGGCAGCACATAATGACCACAAAAAAATAAAAAATTTTTCAAAAACACACTAATATGCAATCCTTACTATGTTCTTTATCACTTATCCTTGGAAAATAATCTTAAAGGCTGTTAAAAATCTTTTGGTTTAATTTTGGATAGTTCGACCATCTGTAAAATCTTTCTTTAGATTGTTTCAGAGGGTAAACTATCAGTTAACTCTATCAACAGAACGGTAGCCTACCAGGCTCTGTGGTCCATGGGATTTTCCAGGCAAGAATACTGGAGTGGGCTACCATTTTCTTCTCCAGGGTATCTTCTAAACCCAGGGATCAAACCCAGGTCTCCTGCATTGCAGACAGACGCTTTACCGTCTGAGCCTCTAGGGAAACCCACACAACTAAGAAACACTTATTTATAATTATTTATAAACTAAATTTTATTAAGAAGGGGGTCAAATCAGGAATGATCTCAAACATTTGTGTAAATATAGAGACACTTTCAGCACATATTTCTATACAGAACTTTTTTGGTTATGGGACAGTATAAAGTTTATGGTCCTATAGAAATGTGTATTGCTGTTTATAATGTTTACAATGCTGATATCAAAAAAAAGTCATCTTCTTAGTCTTAACACCCAAGTTTCGATTTTAAGTCAGATCTGACATTTAAGTTTTAAAGCCACCTTCCTGCAGTCTGGGGAGGATATATTGGGTTGGCCAGCAGTATCATTTCAACAGTCTTAAAGACCAATCCAAAAAAACTCCCAATTCTGTAAATATTTCACATCTCTTTTTCATTAGTTCTTTCTGGGTTTACCAGTCATCATATTAAATAGCATGGTGCATCTTTAATCCACAGTGCAGGGGGGATGGTCAACTTTAAATAAATAAATAATAGCTATTATGTTCTCTTGGCCCAGTCCAGTTTTTTAAAACCCTAAGCTTGAGCTAAATTTGAAATTTTTCAGTATGTGACTTGACTTACCTTCAACCTTAGTACCTTGGACTTGGCCAGGTTCATTCATACATATACAGCATATGTATATTTTCAAAGCTGGGACTTAGCTTGTGACCATAGAACATATCAACTTAGTGAAGAGACACTGAATGCTCAACTGGGGGCCTTTTTTTTTTCCCATATACTTACCAGAAGATCCTAAACTAGCCATGACTGAGAATCACTTCAGAAAATTTTTTTTAATTTATTTTTTTACTTAGGGATAATTGTTTACACAATTTTGTTCTTTTCTGTCAAACATCAACATGAATCAGCCATAGGTATACACATATCCCCTCCCTCTTGAACTTCCCTCCCATTTCCCTCCCCATCCCACCCCTCTAGGAAGATACAGAGCCCCTGGCTGAGTTTCCTGATTTAATGCAGATTTTTAGAACCAACATCAGACCTATTGAATTAGAAACTTTTTAGGAACAGAGCCTAGGGAATCTGTGTTTATAACATTTTCCCCAAGAAATAGTAATGCAGACAGCAGATACCTGTCTCTGGACTGGAATTTAGGAGCATCTTCTCTAACTGCCTGGGTTTGACAATATATTTCATTTAACCATATATTTCTAAAATCTTATTATAGATATTTCTGTGGGTAATACCCACAGAAATAGTATATACAATCCCCTTCCTCAAGTGTACTGGGCCAGAATTTCCCAAATACATTTCATGAAATGTGTAGAGGTACTACACAAAAACAGTGATTTATGATCAAATAAATGCGGTAAACTCTAGATTAAACAGATTTAACATATCTCTTCACTTCAGGATATCTCAGGGCCTTTAATATGATTTTCCAAGAGAGAATTAACACTTTTTCATACATGGAATTCTTTTTTCACAGGGTATAGCTTAAAGCTAGTGATTCAAAGAATACAGTTTTGGAAATGCTGAACTAAATTATTGATCTTATAGACAATAACCATGACTTTATAGATTTTTCACCCTTCATACTACATAAAAAGTCTTAATAACACATGCAAAATTAGTTACTTTAATAAATTCTCAAAATCTAAAGGATAGATTTATTATCCAAGGTGACAAAAATTGCAAGTGTCAACAGAGTAAGTCTGCCATTGATTGCATTAATTATTTGTATTTCGTGTCCCTTTTGGAGTGTTGGCTCATATTGGTGCCACCAGTAAAGCAGTAGTTCAATTCTGAATGACTAATCTATTTGTCTCCTACAAGTATTCAAAGATTAGGCTTGTTACATGCTAAAAATTGATGCAAAGGAAGAAGGTGGTGTTGTGGAATAATATTGGAACTATGACAGCACAAACACCATAGAAAACAAGGAACTTAGCATGCTTTGAAGGTGAGAATGTACATACATGCACCAACTTTTCTAACCAAAGCACGTCAGAACTTATACAGCAACATAAGATCACCAAGAAAGAATATCTTTCCTAGTCCAAGGAAAACAGCTTACTAGTCCTGTGGCTAATTCTAGCATTAATACTTTAGTGGGCATTATCTGACAGACAGAAGTACATGAAACCGTTACACAGCATGGAAAAGTGAACTTGGGAATATAAAAATAACTTGAGAATATAAAGATAAAGGGAATATCAAAATAACAATTCCTCTCATCATTTCTCCTTTTGCAGGGGTGAAGCACGATTGTTTAGTATTTTAGTTTGCTTCATTCTAAATGACATGAAAATGCTTCCATTTTACTGGGGGAGAGCCAGCTGGCATAAAAATCAAATGACTGTAAACTGAGGTTTTATACTTTATCTTTCAATATAGAGAAGAAAAGAAAAATGACCATATCTTAGGGTGGTTTGAAACCAAATTGTTTTTCATAGTCTGCATCATGCTTTGATGAAAGGGGGTGGTTTTCATGATGTCATCCATGTGTTTAAATAAACAGTGTACTAAGGCTAATAAGCTGCAATCATAACAGAACTAGTAGGGGATTATAGTTGAGCTAATTTGATCAATTACTTTTGGTTCTAGAGGTCTGTAGATGAGACAGAAGCCAGTATACACATTTTGGCAGTTGAAAAATCAGTCTGGTCAACACATACCTGACTGGTAATGAACATTCTTTCAAGCTTCATTTTTCATCCTCAAGGGAGGAGAATCCCACTAATGCCAGTCACTGCTACTCAAAAGCAGCCAAAAAGATAACTGTAAATATTTTTAGACTCCAGAAACTTGCATTCCATCTGGTAGACTGAGACTAGTCTATTGGTTCTTCTTTTGTGCCTTTAAAGGTAGAGGTTTCCTCTCATTATTTTCTCCTGTGAAAAATTAACTGGAACTAGAAATAACTCGGAGAAGGCAACGGCACCCCACTCCAGTACTCTTGCCTGGAAAATCCCATGGACGGAGGAGCCTGGTGGGCTCCAGTCCATGGGGTCGCTAAGAGTCGGACATGACTGAGTGACTTCATTTTGACTTTTCACTTTCATGCATTTGAGAAGGAAATGGCAACCCACTCCAGTGTTCTTGCCTGGAGAATCCCAGGGACAGGGGAGCCTGGTGGGCTGCCGTCTACGGGATCGCACAGAGTCAGACACGACTGAAGCGACTTAGCAGCAGCAGCAGAAATAACTATCTAAAGTTTTTAGTTACCACATACTGTGTCCTCTTTAAAAGTTGATGTTTTCTAGTTAATATTAATCACATGAACTTGTACAGTTTCATATACATGGAAAATGTGAGTGAGCTGAGTGATGAGCTATAGATACATGAGTTGGGTTTAGCAGTTTTCTAACCGGCTGAATACAAGGAAATGGATTTTGGAGGGGGGAGTATATAAATAGAAGAAATGGATGATAAAAGAAAGAGAGGTATTTAAATACCACAGTTGCTCACTCTACACAAGATACTAGCTTGATGAACAAGTGACAAATTTGTGTAAGTTATGGACTCTGACCTCATTATCTACTAGAGATAATGACATTTACATCAAACTATAACACTAGTAGATAAACCACAGAAGAGGCATAAAGAGATATCTAGAAAAGTCAAAAATGGCAAGAGCGGCAGGAGCTTCACATGGTGGCAGGAGTCAAGAAAAGATTCCTGAAAGAGTTTTCATTTGAGATGTTCAGGTCAAGATGCAGGCATTTGAACATAAGGAATAAATCATAGGTAGCGTGAAGAGAGGAAACAAGTTACGAACAGGAAATACTGAGGAGTTTCTTTTGGCTTGCCCAGAGAAATTGTGTAACACAGAAGGAAACAATAAGGGTAGTAAGGTAAACTGGGGTTATTTTTTGAACCACTTTGAATTACATGGAATTTAAAGTTGTACAGAATAGTGTAAGGAGTTACTGAAAGCTTTTTCACAAGAATATATCAGAATCAAAAAATTAATCTAGAAATAGTATCTAGGCACTGTTGGAGTTAGGAGAGCTTAGCAGGAGGGAGTCAGGAGTGTTTATTAAGATAAGTCTGGTTGAAAGGTAATGAGAGTCTGAACTGGATGGCAGTGGGAATTGAAATGAAAACACAGAGGTATTTTGCAAGCAGAATCAATATGACTTGGGAATTCCCTGGTGGTCCAGTGGTTAAGACTCTGTGCATTTACTGCTGAAAGCCCAAATTCAATCCCTGGTCAGGGAGCTAAGATCTCACAAGCCATGTGACATGGCCAAAAAAAAAAAAAAAAGAATCTTTAGGACTTGACCATTGCTTGTGTTTATTAACGAGAATGGAGAATTGAAAAAACGGATTTCAACTGAAGATGGATTAAAAAATGTTGGTGCCAGGGAGTTCTACTCAGTACTCTATAATGACCTATATGGGAAACAAATCTAAAAATAGAGTGGCTATATGTATAACTGACTCACTTTGCTGTACAACAAAAACTAACACAACATTATAAATCAACTGTTATCCAGAAAAGCTTTAAAAAATGGTGGTGTCAGTTATTAGTGATACCAAAATGAAAAAGTGGGGTTGGTTTGATGGCTTTGGTTAGATCCATTTAGAATTTGGGCATTCCTACTCCAGATAATCATGATGGTGTTATCACTCACCTAGAGCCAGACATCCTGGAATGTGAAGTCAAGTGGGCCTTAGGAATCATCACTATGAACAAAGCTAGTGGAGGTGATGGAATTCCAGTTGAGCTATTTCAAATCCTAAAAGATGCTATGAAACTGCTGCACTCAATGTGTCAGCAAATTTGGAAAACTCAGCAGTGGCCATAGGACTGGAAAAGGTCAGTTTTCATTCCAATCCCAAAGAATGGTAATGCCAAAGAATGCTCAAACTATCGTGCAATTGCACTCATCTCACATGCTAGTAAAGAAATGCTCAAAATTCTCCCAGCCAGGCTTCAGCAATACTTGAACCGTGAACTTCCAGATGTTCAAGCTGGTTTTAGAAAAGGCAGAGGAACCAGAGATCAAATTGCCAACATCCGCTGGATCATGGAAAAAGTAAGAGAGTTCCACAAAAACATCTATTTCTGCTTTATTGACTATGCCAAAGCCTTTGACTGTGTGGATCACAATAAACTGTGGAAAATTCTGAAAGATGGGAATACCAGACCACCTGACCTGCCTCTTGAGAAACCTGTATGCAGGTCAGGAAGCAACAGTTAGAACTGGACATGAAACAACAGACTGGTTCTAAATAGGAAAAGGAGTCCATCAAGGCTGTATATTGTCACCCTGCTTATTTAACTTATATGCAGAGTATATCATGAGAACGCTGGGCTGGAAGAAGCACAAGCTGGAATCAAGATTGCCAGGAGAAATATCAATAACCTCAGATATGCAGATGACACCACCCTTTTGGCAGAAAGTGAAGAACTAAAGAGCCTCTTGATGAAAATGAAAGAGGAGAGTGAAAAAGTTGGCTTAAAGCTCAACATTCAGAAAACTAAAATCATAGTATCTGGCCCATCACTTCATGGCAAATAGTTGGGGAAACAGTAGAAACAGTTGCTGACTTTATTTTGGGGGCTCCAAAATCACTGCAGATGGTGATTGCACCTGTGAAATTAAAAGATGCTTACTCCTTGGAAGGAAAGTTATGACTAACCTAGACAGCATATTGAAAAGCAGAGACATTACTTTGCCAACAAAGGTCTGTCTAGTCAAGGCTATGGTTTTTCCAGTGGTCATGTATGGATGTGAGAGTTGGACTATAAAGAAAGCTGAGCACCGAAGAATTGATGCTTTTGAACTGTGGTGTTAGAGAAGACTCTTGAGAGTCCCTTGGACTGCAAGGAGATCCAACCAGTCCATTCTAAAGGAGATCAGTCCTGGGTATTCATTGGAAGGTCTGATGTTGAAGCTGAAACTCCAGTACTTTGGCCACTTGATGCGAAGAGCTGACTCATTTGAAAAGACCCTGATTCTGGGAAAGATCGAAGGCAGGAGAAGGGGACAACAGAGGATGAGATACTTGGATGGCATCACCGATTCAATGGACATGAGTTTGGGTAAACTCCGGGAGTTGGTGATGGACAGGGAGGCCTGGTGTGCCGCGGTTCATGAGGTCGCAGAATCAGACACGACTGAGCGACTGAACTCCAAACTTAGAAAGTTTAGTAGGGGGTAGATATATTCAGAGTTTGGGAAACAGCTGATGTAGAATGGAGTACAAGTCATCTTCAGCAGGAATTCAGGGTTCTCATTCAACAAATATTTAATAAGCTCTTAATATGCGCCGGGCATTGTGCTGGGCATGGTTAGGAAAACTTAGATATATAAAACAGAGGCCTTAGGGGGTTTAGAATTAAGTAGTTTCCCACTCTGGTTTTTACCACTTATTTGCTGTATAACCTGAAGCAATTAACATTTCTGGGATACTTCACTTATTTATATCTTGGGAATATTGCAAGGTACATATTTAACACTTAAGTGGTGATGGGAGATTTTTAGGAATAAAGTTGTTTGGGATCATGGGGGAGTTAATCGGAAACACTGTTATGAACAGTCATGAGAGCTAGTGGAGGCAAGAAATGAGGTGAACGCCAAAATCACAGTCAGAGTAGGGGAGCACAACACAGAGGAGACGTTCTAGTGAAGTCTCTGAGGTTAGAAGCGAAGCCAAAGCTTTCCACTCGTGCGTCACTTTCCAGCAGCATGAGCCAGCAGTGGTTCTGAAGCACTCCCACACCAAGTTTAAGCACTGGATCCAGAAGCCAGAGGAATGATATATAAAATTCAGAAAAGGGACTCTGTACAGTGGGCAACAGTAGAGAAATGTGAAGATTGTAGGAGTCTTCTTACAGTGATGGTGTTTGTCATTCAGCTGATACTTATTGAGCACCTACTGTGTGTTTGGTGCTACTTGCTGAGTGAACAAAATAGACATGGCCTCTGACATCATGGGTTTTGTAGACCAGGGAAGGAGACAAATGTTAATCAGATCTCCTCAGGGCTGTGATAGGCACCATAAAAAAGAAGTACACAATTCAGTGAGAGCCTTTAATGAGAGGCCTTTCATTTAGATCAGGGGATCAAGATGGCTGCTCCAAGGGAATGGCATATGAAGAAACCAGGGATAAGGCCAACCTTGAGTAAAATCCTTTATTGGGGTGGGAGGTGGACCACTGCTCAGACCTATTCCTATTCTTGACTAGTAGAACATCCAGTTGCAGAATCCTGAAAGAATAAAATAGCAAAAGGTTAAAAACCCTGAAGTTGAACCCCATGATGGCAGTAAAGGAAGAACAGAAGATATACAAAGTTCCGCCGTGCTTATCATGGAGGCACTACGTAGGAAAAACCAGAGTCTGCTGTCGAACTCCATGTGACATGAGGCAGAGTATCGAGTCTGTGTACGCCTCGGTTCCCTCCTCTGCAAGATGGAAATCAGAAGAGTACATATTCCTGTGCTTGTTACCAGAATTAAATAAAAGAATCCAGAAAAGTCACAGTACAGCATCTAGCACCACCCTTTAATAAGTGTCAGCTATTAACATCATCTTGGAAAAGAATTTTTATTGAGATATAATTCACATACTATGAAATTCACCCTTTTAAAGTGTGCAATTTAAGGTTTTAGTACAGACATAGAGCTGTGCAGCTGTCACCACCATCTAATTTCAGAACACTTCTCTCTTTCCCCAAAGAAATCTCATCCCTGTTAGGAATCATTCTCCATTCTTCCCTTCCACAGTCCATGGCAAACACTGATGTACTTTTCTGTCTCTATGGATTGGCCTATTCTGGACATTTCACATAAGCAGAATCAGATACTATGTGGCCTTCTGTGTCTAACTTCTTTCACTTAATGGTTTTCAAATTTCATACACATTATAGCATGTATGTTTCCAGTTCTCTTGAGTTTAACATAGGAGTAGAATTGCTGGAAAAGATGTGAATTTTATATTTAGCTTTTGGGGGAACTGCCAGGCTGTTTCCTAAAGCCATTGCACCATTACATTTCCACCAACAGTGCATGGGGATTCCAACTTCCCCACACCCTCTCCAACACTAGTTATTATTTCTCTTTTTTAGTTTAGCCATCCTAGTGAGTATGCAGAGAAGGCAATGGCACCCCACTCCAGTACTCTTGCCTGGAAAATCCCAAGGATGGAGGAGCCTGGTAGGCTGCAGTCCATGGGGTCGCTAAGAGTTGGGCACGACTGAGCGAGTGCACTTTCACTTTTCACTTTCACACATTGGAGAAGGAAATGGCAACCCACTCCAGTGTTCTTGCCTGGAGAATCCCAGAGACGGGGGAGCCTGGTAGGCTGCCGTCTATGGGGTCGCACAGAATCGGACACAACTGAAGTGACTTAGCAGCAGCAGCAGCAGCAGTGAGTATGAAGTGGTATCTCACTGTGGTTTTAATTTGTGTTTCTCTAATGATAATAATGTTGAGCATCTCCTCATATCTTTGGCCATTTATGTACTTTCTTAGGAAAAGTGTCTAATCACATCATTGCCTGTTGTTTAATTGGGTTATTCATCCTTTTAGTGTTGAGTTAGATAAATATTTTAATATAAGATTTTATTCACTCCCACTGATATGGAAAAAAAAAATCAGCTCTCTAAGAAAAAACAGGTTATTATTACTTGCTATTAGCTTGGAGGCTCTTTCATGGCTAGGCAAAAAAAAAAAAAAGAGTAGACATGTTCTCCCTACTCTCACCTCCCCTTCTCTAAATCCTGGCCCTCCTCCCTCTCCATGTTGAAACTCTGTCTTGCCCTCTCTTTCCTACTCCTGAGCACTCCCATTTCTGTCTAATGTGCCATCTTGAACCATTTCTATAGACGGATATAGTCCAAAGAGGCAGGAAATTAGAAGGTTGTCTGTCTCATGACTCTTCCAAGCACAGGACCTGGAAGATGGTAAGAGTAAGGTCAAATACCTTTCCTTTTCGGACCTCTTGTGCTTAACTCAACCTTGTCATTGACAAAGTTGGCAGGGGCAACATGGGGGTGGAGGTGGGGGCAAGAGGGAACCTGAGAACTAGTGACCGAAAGTGAGTTCTTCCTCCTTAGGAACTCTGTGTCCTAAGGCAAGTTACCTATTTTCTCCAAAGCTTGATTTTCCTTACCTGCAAAATAAGGTGATATTTTGCAGATAATAAGTTTGGATTTCCTCTACCTGTCTTGCAAGAATTCTGTGATGATAAAATAAATTAATAATGTAAAAATGCCTCATAAAATGTAATATAAATGAAAATTTTACTGCCTAGGAGTAAGAACTCAGCTTCTGTATAGAGTCACAATTGTAACTGAGTAAGCTTTAGAAAAATATTGTAATACAGCACTTCTGAGTAACTTCTCACAATATATAGTTTATACATGGAGTACAGTTTTTCATTTGAGAGTACTGTTTTATTTTGTAATTCCTAGTTGTTTGCAAAAGTTTTATATAAAAATGAACTAACAAGTTAAAATTCCCTACATTTAATTTATTCACAGAAGCATGTTAAATAAGAACTTTTCTCTCTCTTCATAGATATTTTATCTTCAAACTAAAATATATATTCAATATTATATACTTTAAGTCAAAATCTTAACTAGGATTTTTATCAAGTTTATTTTGAGCACTTCATATGGTCCTAGTAGTATGATAAGCATTATGTCACTTAATGTTCACATCGGAAAAAAACAATTATTCTCCCCATTTTTCTCCCCATCTTTCAGATAAGAAAACTGATACTTAACTAAGTCATGGTCAACCGATAGTAGGAGAGACAAACCTGGGATTTGGAGTTCAGTCTGTTTCACCCTAATCTCACCCTTAGAACCCCCATGTTTGTGATACACCAAAGAGAAAAAGAATGCTGAAGAACTGGAGGGTGGTTCTTTTGCATTCATTTGCGTTATTTTCACATTTCATTAAAGGATTACTTTAGAAAGACTACAGGAAAGAAATCAAAAGAACTGGAAAAGATAATTGATTCATGGACAAGGGCTAATTGCTTCCTACTTGGTCTTTAGTTAAGAAATGAAGGAAATTTTACTGAGAGTCAGAATTGTTAAAGATATGAATTATTAAAGGGAGTTGCAATATCTACTTTTCTGAAGGACTCTACACAGATTAAATCTCATCTTCGGTAGACTCTGTGAAATTCAGTTAGGAAACTAGAATCAAAGGAGTGACTAAAACTAGTTCAGTGAGCCACCACATGAACATGATAGCTTATGAATGTTTATAAAGGAAAAATTCAATGTAAAATTTTTCTTTAAGAAATAAAACCTAAAAATACCTTAGAAGCCAATAATGTTACTTACTAAAAGGATAAAAAAGAACTTTGAAAAAGTATAAGTTAAACATAAATAAACACATAAACATACAGTCATATGCCCACTTTTAATTACATATATGAAATATATAGTTATATATAATTTTAGATAGTTCTTAGCAGCAAGGATAGAAATTTTGTTGTAGAAATAATAAGATCAACCCAAGCTAAGTTTTAGAAATGTATTTGCATGTTACACTCACATCATTCTAACTCCTACCTCTCTTACATCTTTTAAAATCTTAATTTCCTTCTTTTTAATTTGTGTCTCATCTTGCCAATTACAAACGTGCTGTTTTTAACTTATTCACTTGGTTAAGCCTTTAAAAGAAAAGATGTGAACTCTTCTTCTGCAAAGTATAAAATTAAAAACATTGATTGCTTTTAAGTCACCAGTTTAAAATAAAGCCCAGCTGTGAGGATTTTTAAATTAAAAGCTTCATTCTGTTTCCTCTTACTTTTTTCACATACAATGCTGGACAGAACATAGATTTTAACGTGAACAGTGGAGTGAAATATGAGTGTAGACTTGAACCTCTAATGAGCTAACTAATTCTTTTTCCAGAAGGTTAGACTACTAGTTTGCCCAGCAAGCTGTAAAGAGGATTTTTCAGAAATCCTGCCAACTCAAAACTTCCTTTTTATCAATGTAATTTCTTATTTTCATTCCAGTTGGAGAATTCAGTTTGAAATACTGTCTGGAGTATTCTGCCTCAAAGTGCAAGTCTACTTTGTTTGATGGATGTCAGGAGCCTATTAAATATAATCACAGAAAAATGTATTTACTATGGAAGCAGTTAAATTATTCCAGGAATCTCAACAAACCAAATGTTCCCGTGAATAAAAGCCGCGTTCAATCAGTGCTTCAAACAGGCTTAGACTAACTTAGGATGTAAAAATGCAGGTAAGTCATGACTAATCATCAGTGGAGACCGGTTCAAAGAGTAGCCAGCATCTTCACATATGGTTTTCACTGAACTAAAACATGCTCTTTGGGATACACACACACCCACACACACACGTACAGATGCCTGAATCAGGGATAAATCCATTCTGAAATAGCCCATTTTAATGACCCTTCCAGATATTTAGCTCTGAAAAGTTATCTGAAGCCAATTTTACATGGCCATATCATTCCTCAAATACATTTTTGTAAAATAAAATTTTTGCCAGTAAAAGCATGGATTTAAATCTAGTACTTGGAGATAGTTACTAAAATGTAAGCCCTAAATTATTTTAAGAAAATATCTAAGTTACCTATGTGTTCTCAATAGTTTACTCTTCTTTTGAGTGGGGGTTGGGAGGAGAGTATGTTACATCTAAAGTATTTGTTAAACGCATGTTCACATGCGTTCCTTGAATAAGGAGAATCTAAATGCTGTCTGGTGGGAAAATATTATCCTCATTGCTTTTTTCCCTCCCTTCTCCAAGACATGACTCATAGGTATTATAGTTCTTGGTTTCCAATGTGTTTATTTGAAATAAATGATGCTAGAATTCAGAGAATCATTTAAAGCCACTCAAAACATTTATTAAAAGAGTTTACAGTTAACAAACCACAATTTGTCATCACAAATTTTAATCAGAATAGATGAAATAATAAATGCCTTTGAAGAGACAGGAAGACACAGAGACCTGAAAAGCTTGGCTTTGTTGCCTGATCATTTGGCCCTCTGCTTCCTGAGGGGGTGGAAGGAGAACTAGGCTAGTGGTTAGAGGCCCTGGGGCTCTGATCCCGGCTTCACTCTTTTAACTCAGCAGACTTCAGGCAGCCAGTCATCCTTCCTAAGCCCTTATTTCTTTATTTATTGAAACGAAAAGCAAAGAAAAACAATTGTACCCATTTTCTTCTCTTCTATATGAATGGCATGGATTCCTCACCAATCAGCTTCCCTGGCAGCTCAGTTGGTAAAGACTCCATAACCAGCAAGCAGCCTCAAATCCTGAATCTCTTCTCCCAGTGCCCCTTTGTCACAGGTCTTAAAGCCTGGGTTTGACGAGAACACTTCTCTCAGTCTAGGGCTTCTCCAATCTTATATTTTTAAAAAATTCCCCAAGGCCTATGGTTTTGGCTTTTTCATCCTCTACTTCTTATCTTTGCTATTTGCATCAGTATTTTTTGTTCTCTCACCATCATTTTCCCTTGATCATCAAAGCCCTGGCCCTAGGTCACTATCTTGCTCTCCAACTCAAGTCTTCCTATTCCCCCGGTGACTTTAGTTGTATAGCCAAGAGCCCAATGGGGGTGGAGGGAGGGATACATTATGGGTTTGGGATGAACATATATACACTATTATATGAAATAGGTAACTAACAAAAGGACCTACTACAGAGCATAGGAAACAGTGCTCAATATTTTGTAATAACCTATAAAGGAAAAGAATCTAAAAAAGTTATCTACATCTATAAAGCTGAATCACTCAGCTGTATACCTAAAACTGCTGCTGCTGCTGCTGTGTCGCTTCAGTCGTGTCCGACTCTGTGCGACCCCGTAGACGGCAGCCCACCAGGCCTCCCGTCCCTGGGATTCTCCAGGCAAGAACACTGGAGTGGGTTGCCATTTCCTTCTCCAATGCATGAAAGTGAAAAGTGAAAGTGAAGTCGCTCAGTTGTGTCCGACTCTTAGCTACCCCATGGACTGCAGCCCACCAGGCTCCTCCGTCCATGGGATTTTCTAGGCAAAAGTACTGGAGTGGGGTGCCATTGCCTTCTCCGATACCTAAAACTAAACAACACCAAATCAACTACACTCCATTTAAAAAAAAAAGGGGGGGGGAATAAAAGAATCCATTTAACATACTGTTGCCTTCGTTCCTTAATTTCCTCATCTACAGTCCCTTTCTTACTTACTCATAGGATCACTTGGTCATTACCCCTAGCTGTACCATCTCTGTAGTCTTTAATTCATATATCCCACATTAGAGATACAAGTTTCCATCCTTCCAGAATGTTTGTTCAACACTGCTCACTAACCTGCCTTCTGGCCTCACTGGAGCCTTCAGGCCACTGATGCCCCTACTCTCTCCCAACCCACTAGTCCTCTCCTTTCTTCACTTTCCCTACATCCAGCTTGGGTTGCATTCTTTATCATTTCAATAATTCTTATAAAAATCCTTTTGCCAAGTACCTTGTACTCCCTTATTTTCATATTACACATTGCAACATACTAATCTTAGATGGAACCATTTAGATGGATGCATTTCTCTGGTAATTAGCAATGTTGAGCATCTTTTCATGTGCCTTTTGGCCTTTTTTTTTTTTTTTTTTTTTTAATACTGGGCTCTGTGTGCATGAGTGCTCAGTCTTTGAGTGCTTAACTCAAGTGCTCAACTCGAGTGCTCAACTCTTTGAGACCCCATTGGCTATAGCCCACCAGGCTTCTCTGTCCATGGGATCTTCCGGACAATAATACTGAAGAGGGTTGCCGTTTCCTCCTCCAGGAGATCTTCCCAACCCAGGGATCAAACTCACGTTTCCTGTATCTCCTTCACTGTCAGGCAGATTCTTTACCACTGAGCCATCTGGGAAGCCTGTAATATTGAGCTGTGCTTGCTTGTGTGTGTGCTAAGTCACTTCAGTTATGTCCAACTCTTTATGATCCTATGGACTGTAGCCCAACAGGCTCCTCTATTCAGGAGGATTCTCCAGGCAAGAATGTTGGAGTGGGTTGCCATGCGCTCCTCCAGGGGATCTTCCCGATCCGGGGATCCGAACCCATGTCTCTGTAAGTCTCCTTCATTGGCAGGTGGGTTCTTTACCACTAGCACCACCTGGGAAGCCCAATATTGAGTTGTGTAAGCTGTTAAATGTTTTGAATAAACCCAAATCATACTATAGACTTGGATAAGACCTGTATGTTTATTCCAAAAAAGAGACAGTTACTATAAGGTAGACTCGTTCCTGCACATGGATCCCAGTCTTGAGGAGAGGCCAGTCTCACAAGGAGAAGGGGTTGTCACTGGTTAAATACAAGAAAGTAGGAGAGAAAAACAAGAATAGTACCACACAGCAACTGTGATATCCCACACTAATCCTGCTGAGCTGCTGTCCAAAGAGAAGAGCTACGTTGATGTCAGGCCTCAAGGCCTGGTTGTCACTGTGTGTGTCCTGCTGCAAGGCTACTCTCTCTGGGCCACATATAGCCAAGTCTTTCCACTGTGAAAAGATTGGAGCATCACTCTTGCATCTTCCCCTTTCACCCTAGAAATGCTTTTATATATTTTATACAGCAGAGAGTTCACAAGGCATATGAGAAAACACAGAATGCGGGGGGCGGGGGGAGGGGGTTAGAACTGCTTAAGCTTAGAAAGGCAAATCATCCAATTTTGCCAATTACTTATTTCTGCAGTACTCCAATGTATGAACCACAATTTATACACCACTACCATTAAAAACTGCAGTTATAAAAATAATTAAACTATGGATTTAGACAGAAACTAGTGGTGGGACAAGACCACTAAACTTAAGAAAAATGTATTTAGTGTACATAAACAATAAGTCAGAAATCTTTCTAACACCGTCAGGTAATCAGTATGTCACAGCTTTCCCCCATGAGGGGAAACAAAATCTAATGATCATTGACTCCATCTGAAAACAGCCACAATCACATCAACAGATGGGTGACTGTCAATTAGCCATTTGTTAACCAGTGTGGATGTCTTGGCAGCTCTCACGCAACCTCAACAAAATGAAGGAAGGAAGGCATGAACAAGGATGAAGGGGTGAATTCTCCTTGATCATATTTTTAATTTTTCACAGCAGCTTGTATTCTTGATAGAAAAATAATTTGATGGGAAATGATAAGAAGAGAAAAAGAGACTCTTATCCACCATAAATGGGGGCCCTTTCTCCAAGACTTTTATGGATTGCGAGGTTTCTCAGAAAAGTTACCATTTTAATTTTAAATGTGCTAATATCAGAAACATCAAAGGAAGAGATTATAGCCTTAAGCAGTTGTCTGTAATTGTTTAACTTATAAACATATTAATGTATAGTAAAATTTATTCAGCTTTTTCTTCTAATAGCATTGGTTTTCATGCCAATTTCCTCATTAGAAGTTGACACATGTTAATGTTCAAGGGCAAATCTGAAGGTTTAAATTAAAGTGAACGATCTCTAAAACAAAAGCATACCGCCTTTAGACCAAAATATATGAGAATCACCAAGGTGCATGTTAAAAATTCAGATTCCAAGACATGTCTCTGTAAATTTTAATTTAATGGAACTGAGATATGGTCAAGGAATGTGAATTTAAGTAAGTACTCCAGAGGATTTATCTGAAGAGCACACCTTAAGAAAAGCTGTCATGGAAAAAGAAATTTGGACTACTCTTATTCTTTAAATGTATTAGTTTAAGAAAATTAAAACCTTGCAAGGCACAATATTTTAATATCCTCAATTTTTTGTATGATTTATTACCAGAACATGCCAGTAGATTCTAGATCCCGTGTTTCTCATTTTAATGTTGATAATAATCCCCTGAAGATCTTGTTAAAATGTTGATGATAACTCTTTGGGTCTATTGCAGGGCCTGCGGTTCTGTGCTTCTAATAAGCTCCCAGGTAATGTTGATGCTGCTAGACTGCAGGCCATATATTGAGTAGCAAGGTTCTAGATAGTGGTACTCAAATTTCGGCATGCGTTAGAACCAGCTAGTCAAAACACAAATGGCAATCTCCACCTAGGTCATAGAGGCAGAGGCAGAGACTGGACTGATGAGGTTGCAAGTCAAAGACTACTGGCCATCACCAAAAGCTCCAAAAGGCACACATACAAAATGTATTCTCCCCTAGATCCCCCCCAGGAATCCAGCCCTACCGACACCTTGAGTCTGGAGTCATGCTGGAGAATTCACATCTTTAACAAATTCATCAGTGGTAATGATGCTGCTGATCTGAGGACCACACTTCATAAATTACTGTCCTAGCCATATGCTCAGTTGAGTACAACTATTAGCGACCCCATGAACTGTAGCCACCAGGCTGCTCCATCCATGGGATTTCCCAGTCAAGAATACTGGAGTGGATAGCCATTCTCTTCTCCAGGGGATCTTCCCAACTCAAGGATTGAACCCGCATCTCTTGCATCTCCTACATTGGCAAGTGGCTTCTTTACCTCTAGCGCCACTCCCCATAGTCTTGGGGAGGTACCATCACTGAGAAATACCTTTCAGAACTTAGACTTTCCCCTTTTCTCAAACTCTTTAGAGTTCTGGCAAATAACAAAAGCAAAGTATCTCCACAAATCCTAGAGAACATCACCATCACTGTCTCCTGTTATTTCCCTTTTCTGGTCTTTTGGGAAACAGGACATGAGCAGTAAAGGAAAGTACATGTGTTCAATTTAAAACAGATGAATAAAGACTCATTTTAGGCAGAGATAAGAAGGGTTTGTGTACTTGGATTTTATAATGTATTTTAACCCTAGTACAAAGCTTTGAAATGATATTACTTTTAAAATGTATAACCTAGGGACCATCAGACAAAAAAAGTCCTTTTTGTGATGGAACATGCCAGCATTTGTATGGGGCTTGAGCTAGTTACCACCATAACCTGGCTCAGGCTTCCCTGGAGAGACTGAAATGTCCACATTTTTGTTGATGTTCCTATGAGTTGAAGAATTGAGGGTCTTATTGAAATGTGTTTCACCTTGTAGGGCTAACCTGTAAACATCATTAAGCTCCACCTTGGCTTCAGTGCATTTATGTAATCAACAAGGAGCTTTGAGCATCTACCATGCGCTACGCACAGGTCTCAGCACTGGAGATACTGTCATCAACAAGAGTGACAAGATCTCAGCTCACATGGAGCTCACACTGAAGGTGGGGAGGGAGCTAGTAAATAAATAAGATAACAAGGCCGTTTCTGAGAGAACAGCGAATGATGTGGAGAAAACAGTGTGTAATGATTTCTTTTTAAAGGACTGCTTCCTTACATTGGATGGTCAGGGAGAGTTTCTGTGAAAAGGTAATTAGTAAGCTAAGGCATGAATGACAAGAAAAAGCCAGCTGTGGTGGTCATCAAATTACCTAGCCACAGTCACTTTTACTATTTTAGTGTATTTTAGGGCATAGGAGACACTTTCTGATGAGGGAGGAACAAAGAGAAATCAGGAAAGTCTAAAGAATTGAGGGTGCTTTAGTAATGGGACTGGTGGGTTCGTGGGCTGCCATGGAGGCCTTGGGTTGCCAGGAACTACATGAGGGCATGAGTTTTTGGGGATGGATTATATTCTGGACCACACCTCTCAACTATTTTTGAAATTCATGCATTAAAAATAGTCAGACTCCAATCTGGCGAGGTTCTAACCCCAACTGAGTCATTGCAATGGTGAAATACTTAATTATTTTCAGGTTTGAGCAGCTGTGAGGCCCAGCCCCACAGGCACACACTTCAAAGACTTGGCAGTTGTTCTCAATTTTTCCATTTCTGAAGCAACAAAGAGCAGACTGAACTTCTGCCAGGCTGGACAATATGGTCAAAGTTTACTAAGGACCCCGACTAGGCAGATCCATGTCTGAGGTTCTTTGGTAAATTCAATAGAACAGTACACAGGATCCTAATGTCCCAGCTCAAAGTGCACCCAGCAGCCCAGTCTCTCTCCCTCCCCTGCAGTGGCCCCCAACCCATGCCAGTTTCTTCCCATCATTCCTTTGAATAGATTCAACTTTAAAGGCAAGTAGAATTTTCTAGTCATTCAAGAATAATAATTGACACACATCTTGCTGATTGGTTTGTCATGCTTCAAGTTTACTGTCAAAGGTATGGCCCTCCATGTTCTGAAGGGTTTCCATTCATAGATGGAGAAGACAGAAAGGGATTGGGTGGCAGTTGTCAGTACCAGCATTGGCCTTGGTTAAATATGTGAAGAGAGGACATTTTCTATGAAGTTCTCTTCTATCTGCCTTCCTCTCTTATTCTTCATCCTCTCCCACAAGGTCCCAGAGCTTGCTCCTGGGGAACTCACTTTCATATTTGACCTCCATTAACAAATTCTGAAAATATTTTCATTCTCCTTTCTCCATCACTGTCTGTATCTTTCCCATTTCTTCAAATCCCCATTAGGTAACTGGTTAATCTGAAAAGTTAGTTCTAGAACAGTGCCACTCAAAGTGTGAAGCTCCTACAAGCAGCATCATCATAACATGGGAATTTATTAAAATGTATAATATCTGCCCATCCCCCAGCTAATGAATTCTGGGAGAGAGAAACAGTAATCGGTGTTTTTGGTGTGGTTTATATGATCCTTATACAAACTTATAACTGAGAGACACTGTTGCAGGGTATAAATAAGAGATCATGGATCATCGTCACTTTCAGATGTCATGTATTCTGCTTTTTAAAGAAGCCTTGGAAGTCTTATTCTAAAAGCATGGCTATGTGAAAACTGGGCAGAAGACATCCTATTGTGTACTGCTAACCATCCTACATAGTAGCCCTGGGTTCCCGAGGCCGTGAGAACCATACTGATGACAGAGAGGCTAGTTTCAAATAGGGACCTCGGAATGTACACTCAGAAGCCATCAGAACATCTTGCTTGAAGTTCCCGACAGGTAGATTAGAATATCGTGGCACTCAGCCACAGCCCCAGTGTTCGGAAGAGAGAGAAAAAGAGCTCCTGAAACAGCCTCCCTTGTGATGCTAATGGCCCACCTCCAACGACACATCATTTATTGAATTGAAAGGAGGTCTGATATGGGCAAGGTGTGATGACCTGGCAATTTATTTTACTTCTCCGTGTCACAGACCTGTTTCTGTGGGCCCAGCAGGGTCAAAGAGCTTAAAACGTTATCTAGAATAAGACAAACGTGTTATTTTCCTCTTGCTTTATTCTTCTATTTTTTTTTCCCTTAATGATTAATTAAGAGACATTCCTCTTCTTGAGAAATTTGAGATGAGGCTGTACCAACCATTATGGTCATTCATAATAGCTAATGTCTACAAGATTAAGCTTGCTTGGGAATCCATGGGCCAGAATTTCTAGCGAAAGAATTTTTACTAAGCCTATGTACCGCCACCTCCTTCCCAAATCTTTTCTGTACCGTATCATCCTCTCAGGCATAAATTTTCCACCAGAGAAGGATTTAGCCTTCTCTGTAAAGTCTTTTAGGATGATGTGTCTTCTGGCTGGCAGTGTTTGAAAGTCAAGCAAACAAGCCTTCCAGGGCTCACATTGAGTTAAGAAAACATTTTCTGCATGACATTTAGGGCCAAATTAGGGACCAAAGTCCTCATTCTTTTACTCAAGACTAGGTTTATGTCTCCACAGGCAATGTGAAATGGAGTGTGGAGAAATGATCTCATGAAATAAATTAATTTAGACAGGATGCCTATTTTGTTCATACCCCACAGAGAGAGAGTGTGTGTGTGTGCGTGCCTGTGGGCTTAACAGCAGGTTAGGGAAACAGTAACAACGAAGAGATGAAGGGAAAGAGCTCTAAGTAGTGGTAAGATCAGGCTTTTCCTCTAGGCATTACTATTTACCAATCGTATGACCTGGGGCGAGACTTCTAGAGCCTCTGTTTTCTCGACTTTTAGATGATTTTATGAAACCCATTTGACTACTTCCCAGGGTTGTAAGGAACAGGATAATTAACAAGTGTATTCCATATAGATATATCAAAGTTGTTACTGTCATTAACTATCCCTTCTAATATTTGCACCCAGTTCCGTAGAGACACATTTTCTGGGGGACGTGTTCACACACCATGACTTTGAACTTTTATTCTCTCCCACCCAGACACTGGAGCCACACACTTACCAACACTAGATGAACTTGCTGTCCGAGTAATGATCCTAACCATAGCTGCCCCCAGAAAAAGATATCAGAATAGGAAATTGAATCTGAGCTTCTCACATGGAAGGCCAAGGCATTAGTCATGGTGAGCACACTGGGGGTTTTTCATCTGAGTTTGACTGGTTGGGTTCATGAAATCACTTTCATTTTTCATCAGGAGATTCCAAGTTTTATATATTTATTATCCCTCTCATTATTTCACAGCCAGCAGCATATTTAACTTGTAGCAGTGCCTAACTTGGAATAATTTTGGAAACCACAATGCTTATGAGGCATGGCTTACTGGGGCACCAGCAAGCAAATCTTGCTCTTTATTAACACACTGGGTTAAATATTGCTTACATTTGCACCCTGATGTGCCCTGTCATTTCAGCTTTTTTCCTCCTTAACAACAACTAGAGAACCTGGGGATAATTCAACTTGGGCCTCCCCATCCCCCTGTCTCTACCTTGTCACAGTTCCAAGTAAGCTGGTGCAAATATAATTTATGTAACTCCCTGTATTCATACTGAAAAGTATTGACCATTGAGTGGCAACGGCAATAACAGTTATTTTCATGGCAAATGTGCTTCAGTGAAATATAGTACAGGGTTGCCTCTGCCTCCTTCAAGCCACAGTCTACTCTTGAAAAATTAGTGTCCATGGGTGGTTGTCAATATAGATCAACCTAAGGGGAAAAATATGTTCACTGAGAAGTTCTTTGGCCTGAGACTATAATACACAAGGAACATGGTGATTACAGATGGATTTTTGCCTCTTTATATGTTTTTATTCTTTTCCTATACTGCCCCCTCTGTGAGTTCATTTGGCTCATATTTTACTAGTGTAGCCATAAAGGAGTGAGTTAAGGTCACCCAATTTATTTAATAAAACACAATTTAAGTCTCTGCCTTCAGAAATAAAATGTCTATATGTTTCACTTAGCGTTATTTTTATAAATTTAATGAGATTATTGAATTAGCACATTTTTCTCTAGTAGGAAAGATTTGGGTCATTCCTCTGATTTCCCATTCAGGCAGTAATTTGAGATGGAAGGAGGAGGGGGAGAGAGGTAGTATTAGAATAAGAGAAAGAGAAAGAGGAGAAGGTTAAGAAGGAAGGTAACATTTGTGCTAATTCACTTCAGAATCAGGAGGGTAATAGAGATTCTTATACAAGAAGTATCTGGAATGTGGCTCTTGTGTATCCAAAGAACCCTAAGAAATCAGTCACATTGTTCTCTTTCTTCAGCTCACCTTGGAAATTCATGACAATACCACTGTTTAAAAACCTCAGAAAAAGACAATCCTGTAACTTTCTGAGTTTAAACTGGGCTAAAAATGGAGTTGTTGAATTGGTTTATTCCAGCATGTAGCACAATGCCCAGAACACTCAAAAAAAAAATTTTTTTTTGAATAATGCATGAGTGAACAGAGAATGTTTCCCTTGGATCTGTCCTATCTAGCTCAGGGCAGTATGGTAAAATGATTATGAATTGAGACCATGAAGCCAGATTTGGTTTCACATTCCAGTTCTGCTATTTCTTTGACCTTTAGCTTTTTTGCACCTCAGTTTCCTTACCTATGAAGTGAGGATATTAGGGTCTACTTCATAGGATCATGGTGAAGATTGAGTAGACTCTTCTTAGAATAATGTCTGACACAACTGAAGTGTTTTCAGGGCCACCATGTTGTATAACTGTATGGAACACTTTCCACACCACAATCTACATGGGTAGTACTCCCCCCAGAGTTGTGCAAGGTCCCTCAATGACCCTGACCCAATGCTATTGTTATTATATTATTTTATTATTATTATCATATTCTGCTTTGGCCTGTTTTTCCTTAGTCTTTTTATTAATATCTAAAAGCTATGCAGAGAAATATTAGCATGCATTATGTGAAGTGGAAGGGAGAAGGAAATGGCAACCCACTCCAGTATTCTTGTCTGGAGAATCCCAGGGACAGAGGAGCCTGGTGGGCTGCCGTCTAAGGGGTCGTACAGAGTCGGATGTAACCGCAGCAACTTAGCAGCAGCAGCAGCAGCAGCATGTGAAGTGCAATATAAGGAATACCTTTTGTACATATAGAAGAAAATAAAAGCATTTTCTATATTATGTCTCTTTTAAAGTAGTTCCCTTCTCCAAGACAAACATGTGGAAAAACCATCTTCACTAAGAATGAAGATCTCTTCATTCAGGTAATAGCAATACATTTGGCTCAGGACCAAGTTAGTCTCTTTAGGTTGAGAATATGCGTAATTGCCAGCCTAAATGTTATTCTGTGATAGCCTGGAAAAAAGGAACAGTGTTGAGAGAGATACAAAAAAGGCTGGCCAACAAAATATCCACATCACATCTCTAGAAATTAGGAACCACTAATCAACTAACAGAACAAAACAGAAACCACCACAATGCCAATCCCTTCTGACTGACCATAAGTTTTGCCTCATCAGAAACACACAATAGCCAGGACACGGAAGCAACCTAGATGTCCATCAGCAGATGAATGGATAAGAAAGCTGTGGTACATATACACAATGGAGTATTACTCAGCCATTAAAAAGAATACATTTGAATCAGTTCTAAGGAGGTGGATGAAACTTGAGCCTATTATACAGAGTGAAGTAAGCCAGAAAGAAAAACACCAAAACAGTATACTAACGCATATATATGGACTTTAGAAAGATGGTAATGATAACCCTGTATGCGAGACAGCAAAAGAAACACAGATGTATAGAACAGTCATATGGACTTGTGGGAGAGGGCGAGGGTGGGATGGTTTGGGAGAATGGCATTGAAACATGTATATTATCATATGTGAAACGAATCGAAAGTCCAGGTTTGATGAATGATACAGGATGCTCGGGGCTGGTGCACTGGGATGACCCAGAGGGATGATACGGGGAGGGAGGTAAGAGGGGGGTTCAGGATTGGGAACACGTGTACACCTATGGCGGATTCATGTTGATGTATGGCAAAACCAATACAATATCACAAAGTAATTAGCCTCCAATTAAAATAAATAAATTTATATTAAAAAAAGTTTAAAATGGAAAAAAAAAAAAAAACAGAGACAATTGCCTAAAGAGCACGGAGAAACTAGTTCCCACCCTCTGGAGTTCTAGCTGCTCCTTCTCTCTCAGTCTTCACCTCAGTGTCCTGTCATGGCTTACAAGGACAGCTTCACAAACAGAAAGAGGTTTTGGGGGTTTTTTTTAACTATATAAAGGACCCAAATTAACTTTAGAAACTCAAGTTCTTTTCAGATGGAGAATTCATTTCCTCCAAGAAATGTGCATTTAAAACTTGTTAACAAAAGTCTTCTCAGAAGCTTGTTTGTCTTTTACTATTTTCCACAAGGTAATTAAATAGCAACTCACAAAAAGTCCAATGAGGAAAGGAAGATGCATAACCAAGAGGAAAGATTTTATTTTTTAATTGCCACTATTAGATCTTAAAAGCAAAAAAAAAAAAAAAATTGTTCCTCCCCCCAAGTTATTACGTAAAAATGGCCGGATAAATGAAGATTATAATCCCTAGAACTGCAAAGAAAGAAAAAGAGAATGGGAGTGATTTCTTTCATGCAGTCTGTTTCTCCTATCACACCACCCCACTGAAATACGTGATAGAAGGAAACACTAAATTCTGGATTGATCTCAAGTTGCCATTGTCTAAAGTCAAAAAATGAGAAAGGGAGAAATGAAGAGACCAGGAAAAAAGAGAAGGGAAGGAAGGAAAGTAAGAAGGAAGGGAAAGCAGAAGGAAGGAAAGGAATGAAATTGGAGGTAAGACATTCAGTATATTTGCTTTCTGAAGCAAATAATAGAAAATGCATAAGAGATTAGGACCCTGCCCCACCAGTGTTGATGTATTAAGGTCCAGAATAAACTTCCCACCTTCCCACTCTTCATCCTTGGCATGTAGACTTTTATCTTCAAGGTAATGTTGTGACCAAGCACCTGTAGAAATCACATTCACGTTTGAGACAAAAATAAGGCAAATAGCCCCAACACCTTCTTGAGGGGCTTTGTCTTTTTATTTGTAAAAGGAAACCAATCTTAGAATATTTCCCATTATATCTCATTGGCAGAACTGTACCTGGTGACCACCACTGAGTGAGGCAGATCTAGGAAATGGCAGATTTCCAAGTTAGAGAAAAGCAAGGAAAATGATTGGGAATGGGTGTAGATTCAGCCAACCCAAGTCAGCAAAATGGACTACAACAAATGCATTTGAAATGAAAGTAATTGAATTAAATTAGAAACCTTCCAGAATGCCCTTAATTGCCTTAGAGCAGCATCTGTGGTTGTAGTGAGAGCCCAAAGATTAAATGCCAAGTCAAACCACACAGCCGTTCCTTCTTTGTGCAGGGTAGATGATATGGCTCTGGGAAATTGGGAGAAAAGGAATATTTACAATTCATCAAACCCAGTTGATTGGGTTCTATTCTAACCTTTGTTATACTGTATGACATAGGGGTTAAGAACATGGACTTTGGAGCCAAACAAGCTTAGGTCAAATTCTGACTCTCACTTACAAGCTGTATGACCTTGGATAAGTAATGGGTTAGTTTCTATAAAATCCTATTTGTTCAGAGTTGCTGCTAAGTCGCTTCAGTCGTGTGCGACTCTGTGCGACCCCATAGACAGCAGCCCACCAGGCTTCCCGTCCCTGGGATTCTCCAGGCAAGAACACTGGAGTGGGTTGCCATTTCTTTCTCCAATGCATGAAAGTGAAGTCACTCAGTCGTGTCCAACTCTTCGCGACCCCATGGACTGCAGCCTACCAGGCTCCTCCGTCCATGGGATTTACCAGGCAAGACTACTGGAGTGGGGTGCCATTTGTTCAGAGTAGTTCAGCGTAAATCAGATAATTGCATAAAACATGGCAGAATCTGCCAGCTGTGCGTCACGTCTTTCACATGGTAAAATTGTACTTGGAAAATAGCTGCCCAGGCATTGACTACACTTCCCAAAACTTTTTGCAGCCAGGTGCAGCCATGTGACTAAGCCCCAGCCAACAGAATTTAAGCAAAATGACACTTTTCAGCCCATAAACGCTGCACAACACAATCCTCTATGCTAAATTTCCACTTCCTGCTTATTGTAATAGCCCCAGAGAGACCCTTGGAGACCACACAGTCTACCGTGAATCTGAGTCCCTGAATGACTGAACAACTAACCCAGACTCTTACCTAAGAGAGAAATAAATTTCAACATTCCTCAAGCCACTAACTTATTGTTTAGTCTCATTACAGTAACTTCACCTACCTAAACGTTGATCCTGGCACACAGTAAGCCCCCAATAAATTGTAACTACCCTCCAATAATCAGGAAAAAGGAAATGTCAGTGTAGTTTTTTTCCCTCTGTGATGAAATCATAGTATTAATACAAATGAGCAATGGAATCTTTTTTCCAGTTCTAAAAATTCACAAAGTTATTGTTTTACAGAGACTATTGCATGTTTATTAAATTAACCTTTTTAAAAACCATTGAGCACCTACAGCTAAATTCTAATAGTTTAGTGAAAAATAATATAATGGTGAGTGTTGACACAATTACCACATTACTCTTACAAAAGAATTCTCCAGCAAAGTCTGTTGTTATTGAAGAAATAATAAGAATACACTAAGAAAAATCAAGGAATAAAACCCTTAGGGGAGTTCTCTCTAATCATATAGTTTCAAATAAAACTCTAGTGATTCGATCAGAGCCATATTGACTTTAAGAAAATAGTTACTTAAGTAATCATAACTGAATTCCATTCAAGTAAAAATATTTAACATTCTCAAGGTTCAAATATTTTAAATCATAAAAATAAATTACCCAACTACACAATGATAGGAGAATTTGGGCGGGGTGGGGTGTGGGGGCAGGGGGCGGTGGCGGTTGTACATCTTTTACTTGTTAGTTTTTTAAACCCCTGAAGACTTGCCTTTCAGTAAAAGAATTTATGTAAAATATGCTTCCTCTCTTTTGACCTCTCCTCTCACAAAGTAGGAGAGCGCTTTGTAGAATAGAAAGTGAGTCATTTATATATACATACATATCCCTTTTTTCCCTCACAATTTATAAATCTAAATTAGCTCTTCTTGCTCTGGGAAGCACTTTAGAGCAGTTCTGAAAGAAATAACTTACTTGAAACAGAGAGTATCATGGATTCTTTTGATGTATGATAATTAGACAGGGACATTTGATTTTTTTTAAGTCATTGTAGATATTCACCTTCTTACAGAAATCAATATATGAGTATAGTATGAAGGATGCAATCTAATAAACAACTTGCTCTCTCAAGTCCAATATGAACATATTTTCTTTGGTGAAGGTATTCACAGATTCCTTATTTTAAAGAACTATAGTAGTTCCCTAAGAAATTATCACCTAAAGGTTGTTTTTCCCTTTGATCCCTAGAGATCTATATTTTCTGCATTAAATTTTTAGGATTAATACCAAGATTCATAAATATGTTCTTTTAGTGTGACAAATTGCCTTAAGCTTTGACTTTTTCATTTTATCCACATTTTTAAGATGAATTTATAAACATGAATTTAAATTTTGGCTATATTTCAATACTTTCAATATCTAATTGAATATTAGATAATTATATACTCAAATACTTCTTTAGCACCTACTAAGTGTACAACACTGTGGAAACTACTCCTAGCTCCCCTTAAAAAGACAGAACTACGAAGTAGAGCTCCAAAATCACTGCAGCCATGAAGTTAAATGATGCTTGCTCCTTGGAAGAAAAGCTATGACTAACCTAGACAGCATATGAAAAAGCAGAGACATTACTTCCCCAACAAAGGTGCATCTAGTCAAGGCTATGATTTTTCCAGTAGTGATGTATGGCTGTGGGAGTTGAACTATAAAGAAACCTGAGCAACGAAGAATTGGTGCTTTTAAACTGTGGTGTTGGAGAAGACTCTTGAGAGTCCCTTGGGCTGCAAGGAGATCAAACCAGTCCATCCTAAAGGAAATCAGTCCTGAATATTCATTGGAAGGACTGATGCTGAAGCTGAAACTCCAATACTTTGGCCACCTGATATGAAGAACTGACTCATTGGAAAAGACCCTGATGCTGGGAAAGATTGAAGGTGGGAGGAGAAGGGGATGACAGAGGATGAGATGGTTGGATGGCATCACCAACTCGATGGACATGAGTTTGAGCAAGCTTCAGGAGTTGGTGATGGACAGGGAAGCCTGGCACGCTGCAATCCATGGGGGTGCAAAGAGTCGGACATGACTGAACGACTGAACTGAACTGAAAAAAGCAGAACACTGGGCAAGACCTTTGAAACCTCTGGGCTGACCACCCTCTATTTCTGAAGAGGGAAAAAAAGTCAGAAGCAATTTTTCCCGTATTCAGGATCACAAATCCAAGTCACAAAAGCCTCGTTCTTCTCATTCCGGGTTCAGTGCTCTTAGTGTCCCATATATATCATTTATTCATTCAACAAAAATGTCTTATCAAATACCACCTATCTCTGGTGCTAAGCACTAAGGATATAACATAAGGTGAGAAGTTTTGAAAAACTTTGTAACAACTGTTCTCAAAATGCTTCTCAGAGAGAGAATGGTCTTGGTTTGCGAAAATGCCTTGATAGAGGTTGAGGGTAAAAAATAATCTTTAGGAAACTTAGAATTGGCTGTGCCAAAGCTTCAGAAAAAAAAAAGCCTGTTGACGATACTGTTGGGACTTGTCAGTTGTGTGGAGGCACACAAGGCATTGCAGTGTTCTTCATCCTTGTAAACAAAATGGAAACAACCGAACTACCTATTAAAATTAGAACAGAAAATGATTTTTTAAGAGCTACTCCATAAAGTGCTAAGGAACAGCTTAAAATAATAAAGTCAAGTATATGTACTAACAGGGAAAACTCTTTAAGACACATTAGCAAGTGAAAAAGCTAGCTATGGAAAAACGCAACCATTTCATACCAGTTGTGTTAAACATACTCCAGAATACTCTATACTTTGCAAAGGAAATATATACACAAAAAGCGGTTAGCTGAAAGGGTACACTCTAGGCAGACAGCAGTGCTCACATCATCTCCATAGGAGATCTAGATTCCAGATGCTAGTCGGAAAAACCTGACCCATATCTTTAGCGTTTTCATTTTCACCAGGAGTCTATATTCTTTTGTTGCTTATGTAATCAAACTTTAAATATTTTAAATATAATTTTAAAATGAACTAAAACAACATATTTACGAATTTATGAATTCTTATTTATGGATTCTAAATTTAAATATTTCTAAATAAACCAAACTTAACTTGAAATGTTTTAACAGCTTTAAAGCAAAATATAAAAGATGCTGGCATAGTAGTTGAAATTTTAGATCCATAATAAAATAAGTAAAAATATTTACTAAGTCAGAATGATTATTAAAAGAGAGATTTCATATTCTTAAATTTTCTTAAAATACTCTTTCATAAAATTACTCTCATAGGTCTCACTTTCATATTATATTGACATTAATATTTTCTAAAAGAATATTTATGACCTAAAGTGGTTTGGACCGTGAAAAGGATTAGCTGTTTAGTGGACTAAATATTTACAGTGCCATGAAATAAGTAAGACATTGTAAAATCTAGCCCATTTTTAGCTTTAAGAAAAAGCAGTAAGCACAGGAAGGTAACAAAATATACAACCCAGTGTTGGATCAAGAAATTTTACTTATTTTACATGTCTTGGAGAAAATATATTAAAATACAATTTTAATGAGAATTTTTGAAGTTGTTGATTTCCTTGCTTTTAATAATCAAGACTGCCAGTACAAGTCTCTTCTTCCTGTACAACAAAAGTATTCTGATCCTGTGAGAGTTTCTCCCCACTTTAGCACTACCTCTATAACTATGAGTTTTACTTATAATCTTATGAGATCATCTTGAGTCAGTCTGAAGAAAGTTGTATTTAAAATTCTGAGACAGTAATTTCTATGAATTACCTGTCACTGCAACGAACATGGGGATGGAGAACTAGATCAAGCCTGTTGAGATTTTTTTTAACTTGTTTTTCCAGAAATATCAGATCTGAATTTAACAATTATCCATCTAAGTAGAAGAGAACAGCCAAAAGTCATTCCTGTTTTAATGTGGAAGGAATTAGATAATTTCTGAAGTAAATTTGCCTCCTTAATTATGTTTGTTTACATGGACTCTAAAATGAGTGTGGTTTGCATTCCTGAGCATGTATGGATTGATTTTCAGAGGTGCTCAGAAGTAAGTCAGGAATACACATGGTTTTAATAATGACTGTGGATACTCTAAAAAGTATGTAATCTACACAAGGATAATAAAAGACCTTTTAGTTCACTTAATTATCTGGTTAGGTAAATATAGACTAGTCAGGCTCCCCTTGTCCACTTAGCACACTTCTGGGGGGCCTCCTTCTTGGTTCATGGGTATAGGCTCCAGGAATGCATACTCATTGCAATTCCAGGTAAAATATTTTTTACAACTGTGAATCATTAAACCCAGTGTAGGTCACTCACCCTGTTAATATTTTCTTCAAGATGCTCTTACATAAGACCCAGGTAAATAGGCAGGCAAGAATTCAGTCTATATGAGTTAAGGACAGCTATGAATCCTCAGAGCCAAAGCTCCTGCCATCCTACCCTCCCAGCCTTCATTCTTACCCTCTCTTCCTCCTTTCATCCAGGCCAGATGCCAGTTCTCCTAGGACATGATATGTTGGTTTCTCAAGGGAAATGCCTTCTCCTGAAGTTTTTAAAGCCCAACCCCACACACACAAAAAAAAAAAAAAAGAGAGAGAGAGAGAACACAAAACTAAAGACACAGAGAGACCACCTTTCTCCTTTCGACTTTAATTCAACTTCAGATTATTCACAAAGTCTCAGAGTCAAATAGAATTATATATAGTTAAACGTATATATATATATATATATATATATATATAAAACTGTGAGAGGGAAGGTGTCAATCATCTAATTCAGAACAGTCGTTTGCAAATGGGAAATGGACTCCCACAGAGAATGAGTGATTTGCCTAAGTGCACATTGTGAGTTGATGGCCAAGTGGGACTAGAATTCTAATCAGCTGGAACCAAGACCTTAAGACTTTCGTGGGAATGGACTCCAGTGGAGAACTCATGTTCCTAATGAAATGGAAGAACTCTGATGAGGCTGATCTGGTCCCTACCAAGGAAGCCAATGTCAAGTGCCCGCAGGTTGTCATATCCTTCTGTGAGGAAAGGCTGATGTGGCATTCTTACCCCTCAGAGGATGATGACAAAAAAGATGATAAGAATTAACTTTCTTGAATACCAGCCCCTGTCACATCTGACTGTGGGTTTCAAGTGGGGAAAGAAGGAGTTCTCCTTGTCTTGACACCATAAAGGTGGCTTGAGAAGATGTCCTTTGAAGAGCCAGTATAGTTTCTGTGCCCTACAGCAGCCCAAGGGCTTCAAAGCCATTCCATGCTGTACAGTTTGCACACCCATCCCGGTGGAGGGGAAGGAGGGTCAGTGTTTCAAGGCAACCCGTTCTGAACTTTGCTTTAAAAAAAAGCAAAGGGCCTTCTATGAAGGACAAAACATAGAATGGGATGTGGGAGAGCAAGAGGTACTGTAGATCTTCAAAGAGCATCTCCACAACCCACACAGCCTTCTTGCCAATAGTGTTAACTCTGCATTTTTACAGCGTAGCATGTGTGTAGTTTTTGGCTATTACTGGTGTATTATTTGGGGTGGGTGGGGTGGGATGGGAAAGAAGGGAGATGGGTTAGGATCATTTTTGTTAAAATTTGGGGAAACGGTGAAACAAAGGAAAGAACAACTAATGATGATTGGGTTCTGTGTCCAGAATATTGTATCCTTTCAAAAAATGTCATTGGCAACCTAAATGAGGACTGTGAGAGACTGTTTAAAAGCTGTGAATGCCTGAAACTTAGAAGCCAAGGTATTCCCTGCCTGAGCTTAATGCTGTTGCCAAACAAAGGAATAAGAAGCTACCAAAGCTGCCATTTGGGGGATGGAAACGGGTTGAGGAGGATAAGTCTTATTGGAGTGTATACACAGGCAGATCATTCTGTCTTAGAGGTGCTACTCATGAAACTGACAAGAAGACCCTTTCTTTTCCTATTGTGAAGTTACAAATATCAGCTTCTCCATCCAAGCCACTGGTGAAGTATTTAGGGAAGGGCAGAGAGTGGTGTAGGAGGTAAGTGATAGGGAAAGACAAGGGCCGGTGCTCATAGGGTGGAAAACTCTTGGAGCCTCTGTTTTTTGAACTTTGAAACCATTGGTGGCAGGGTTCAGTCACTGACAGCACAAGTTCAAGAGTTGAATGATTTCAAAAGCCCTGGTCTCAGGAGAAGATAAATATTCATACTGGGGCAGTGGTTCACTTTAAAACAAAACAAATTTTTTAATCCTAAGAACTAACTAAAATCCAAAATGCTGTCTTGAGTCATGAGATCCATCAGTTGTTGACATCACCTTGATCTGCATCTAGAACTCCATTGTAATTTTTAGGCGTGTGTTAGGTTTTTGTGAAAAGTTGTTTAAATGTAAACTTCATATCAACACTGTCAGTTTTTTGTCTTAATAAAACTATATAGATTTATAATCCTTAAAAAAAAAAAAAAAGACTTTCGTGGGAATCTTGACCAAAAAAAGTAAAATTAAGAATGAAATTATTTTGTAATAAACTATAATAAAAGAAATATAAAAAGTATATATATAGTTTAATGTGTGTGTGTATATATATATATATATATCACTTTGCTGTACACCAGCATCTAACACAGCACTGTAAATTAAGTATATTTCAATTTAAACAACTTAAATCTCCTTCAGAAAATATTGGGCTTCCCTGGTGGCTCAGATGGTAAGGAATCTGCCTGCAATGCAGGAGACCCAGGTTTGATCCCTGGGTCGAGAAGATTCCCTGAAGAAGGGAATGGCATCTCACTCCAGTATTCTTGCCTGGAGAATTCCATGGACAGAGAATTCCATGGACAGAGAATTCCATGGACAGAAGAGCCTGGCAGGTGGCCTGGCAGGTGGCGATCTGTGGGATCACATGTAGCCTAGGCATGTTAAAGAGTTGGCACGACTGAATGAATCTCTCTCAGAAAATATTATATATTTCAATATAAACTCTAAGACAGGTAGGTTCAGAACTATGTCTAATTTGGGTTTTTCTGTAGTTAAGTGAAAGAATGTGTTTTTAATAATATTCTTGTCAGTTAGAATATTCTCTCAGCATTATGAGTAGCACCTTTATCTGATTCACTCAACTCTAGCTTCATTTCCTCAACAAGGATTGATCTCAGTTATATACTAAGAACTTATAAACAAACTGAAAATGTAGATTTCAAATCATTGGGAAAGTTGATTATAAAGGTAATGATAGTGAGAGTCTCTAGAGAAAGGAAAATTTTGATCCCTATACATACCAGATTTTAGATTTGTTAAAGATAAACATAACAGAGAAAAACATAGGTGAAAATATAGCTGATATTAAGTGTGAGGAGGAGATTTTTAAGTATTCTGGTGAAGGTAGACACTATATGGGAATATGGTGATAGATTTGACAATCCCAGAAATTTTAAAATGCAACAACATTAACAACAATAAGTAACATTTATTGAGGACGGGTCATGGTTGAGAGTTCTGACAAAATGTGGTCCACTGGAGAAGGGAATGGCACAACACTTCAGTGTTCTTGCCTTGAGAACCCCATGAACAGTATGAAAAGGCAAAAAGATAGGAAACTGAAAGATGAACTCCCCAGGGAGGTAAGTGCCCAATATGCTACTGGAGATCAGTGGAGAAATAACTCCAGAAAGAATGAAGAGACTGAGCCAAAGTCATATCCCTGCTGTGGATATGACTGGTGATGGAAGTAAAGTCCGATGCTGTAAAGAGCAATATTGCATAGGAACCTGGAATGCTAGGTCCATGAATCAAGGCAAATTGGAAGGGGTAAAACAGGAGATGGCAATTTTGAACATCGACATTTTAATAATCAGTGAACTAAAATGGACTGGAATGGGTGAATTTAACTCAGATAACCAAAATATCTACTATTGTGGACAAGAATCCCTTAGAAGAAATGGAGTAGCCATCATGGTCAACAAAAGAGTCCAAAATGCAGTACTTGGATGCAATCTCAAAAACAACAGAATGATCTCTGTTCATTTACAAGGCAAACCATTCAATATCACAGTAATCCGAGTCTATGCCCCGAGAAGTAATGCTGAAGAAGCTGAAGTTGAATGGTTCTATGGTTCTACAAGACCTTCTGAAAGTTAAGTTGCTCAGTTGTGTCCAACTCTTTGCGACCCCGTGAACGGTATCCCACCAGGCTCCTCCATCCATGGGATTCTCCAGGCAAGAATACTGGAGTGGGTTGCCATTTCCTCCAGGGGATCTTCCCAACCCAGGGATCAAACCCAGGTCTCCCACATTGCAGGTAGATGCTTCAACCTCTGAGCCACTAGAAAGGACCCTACAAGACCTTCTAGAACACCCAAAAAAAGATGTCCTTTTCATTATAGGGGACTGGAATGCAAAAGTAGGAAGTCAAGAGATACCTAGAGTAACAGGCAAATTTGGCCTTGGAATACGGAATGAAGCAGGGCAAAGGCTAATACAGTTTTGCCAAGAGAACACACTGATCATAGCAAACACCCTCTTCCAACAACACAAGAGAAGACTCTACACATGGACATCATTCGATGGTCAATACCGAAGTCAGATTGATTATATTCTTTTCAGGCAAAGATGGAGAAGCTCTATACAGTCAGCAAAAACAAGACTGGGAGCTGACTGGCTCAGATCATGAACTCCTTATTGGCAAATTCAGACTTAAATTGAAGAAAGTAGGGAAAACCACTAGACCATTCAGGAATGACCTAAATCAAATCCCTTATAATTATACAGTGGAAGTGAGAAATAGATTCAAGGGATTAGATCTGATGGACAGAGTGCCTGAAGAACTATGGATGGAGATTCAGGTCATTGTACAGGAAGCAGTGATCAAGACCATCCCCAAGAAATAGAAATGCAAAAAAACAAAATGGTTGTCTGAGGAGGCCTTACAAATAGCTGTGAAAAGCAAAGGAGAAAAGGAAAGATATACCCATTTGAATGCAGGGTTCCAAAGAATAGCAAGGAGAGATAAGAAAGCCTTCCTCAATGATCAATGCAAAGAAATAGAGGAAAACAGAATGGGAAAGACTAGAGATCTCTTCAAGAAAATGAGAGATACCAAGGGAACATTTCATGCAAAGATGGGCACAATAAAGGACAGAAATGGTATGGATGTAACAGAACCAGCAGATAAGAAGAGGTGGTAAGAATACACAGAAAAACTATATAAAAAAGATCTTCATGACCCATATAATCATGATGGTGTGATCACTCACCTAGAGCCAGACATCCTGGAATGTGAAGTCAAGTGGGCCTTAGGAAGCATCACTATGAACAAAGCTCATGAAGCTGATGGAATTCCAGTTGAGTTATTTCAAGTCCTAAAAGATGATGCTGTGAAAGTGCTGCACTCAATATGCCAGCAAATTTGGAAAACTCAGCAGTAACCACAGGGCTGGAAAAGATCAGTTTTCATTCCCATCTCTATAAGAAAGGCAATGCCAAAGAATGCTCAAACTACCACACAATTGCACTCATCTCATATGCTAGCGAAGTAATGCTCAAAATTCTCCAAGCCAGGCTTCAACAGTATGTGAACTTCCAGATGTTCAAGCTGGATTTAGAAGAGTCAGAGGAACCAGAATCAAATTGCCAACATCCGCTGGATCATGGAAAAAGCAAGAGAGTTCCAGAAAAACATCTATTTCTGCTTTATTGACTATACCAAAGCCTTTGACTGTGTGGATCACAATAAACTGTGGAAAATTCTGAAAGACATGGGAATACCAGACTACCTGACCTGCCTCCTGAGAAATCTGTTTGCAGGTCAAGAGGCAACTGTTAAAACTGAGCATGGAACAATATACTGGTTCCAAATAGGAAAAGGAGTACATCAAGGCTGTATTTTGTCACCCTGCTTGTTTAACATCTATACACAGTACATCATGAGAAATGCTGGGTTGGATGAACCACAAGCTGGAATCAAGATTGCCAGGAGAAATATCAATAACCTCAGATATGCAGATGACACCACCGTTACGGTAGAAAGTGAAGAAGAACTAAAGAGCCTCTTGATGAAAGTGAAAGAGGAGAGTGAAAAAGTTGGCTTAAAGCTCAACATTTAGAAAAGTAAGATCATGGCATCTGGTCCCATCACTTCATGGGAAATAGATGGAGAAACAGTGAAGACATGACAGACTTTATTTTTCTGGGCTCCAAAATCACTACAGATGGTGACTGCAGCCATGATATTAAAAGATGCTTGCTTCTTGGAAGGAAAGTTATGACCAACTTAGATAGCATATTAAAAAGCAGAGACATTACTTTGCCAACAAAGATCAGTCTAGTCAAAGCTATGTTTTTCCAGTAGTCATGTATGGATGTGGGAGTTGAACTATAAAGAAAGCTGAGCACCAAAGAATTGATGCTTTTGAACTATGGTGTTGGAGAAGACTCTTGAGAGTTCCTTGGACTACAAGGAGATCAAACCAGTCCATCCTAAAGGAAATCAGTCCTGAATATTCATTGGAAGGACTGATGCTGATGCTGAAACCCGAATACTTTGGCCACCTGATGTGAAGAACTGACTCATTGGAAAAGACCCTGATGCTGGGGAAGATTGAAGGTGGGAGGAGAAGGGGATGACAGAGGATGAGATGGTTGAATGGCATCACTGACTTTGAGTAGGCTCCGGTTAGTGATGGACAGGAAAGCCTGGCATGCTGCAGTCCATGGGGTCGCAAAGAGTCAGACACGACTGAGCGACTGAACTTAAGTGAACTGATAATGCAGTTCTTTTCTGTTGTTTTTTGTGCAACCAGAAGACTACTTGGGGTTGACAATATTTCAAAATTTATTTCCTAATTATGAACATCTATTTATCTGAATGAGCTAATCTCTTATTTTTCCACTATATTCTAACTGAGTATGTGAATCTTTGCAAAAGTAATACTTCTTGAACTATTTTTCTGGACCCTTTTAAAGGTCCTGCTGTGAGAACTATTCAAGCTAGAATATGATAATAAGGAATGGAACTCTTTCTGCTGGTAATATGGTTTCCATTAGAGCATAGTCTACTTTTGTAGTTGAAAACTTTATTAGTTGAATTACTATTGTATGATCAAAAATACTTCACGTTTGCAAAAAAAGAAGAAAAACATGTTAGAATAAGGTCAGTTTGACAAAAGTGTGATAACTGCAAAGAGAGCCAAGGGTTATCCATATAAAAGGCCAAGTTAAATAGGACACAATTAGACCTCATTTGGCCCCCTACTTGTCAGGATTCGTAAACTCGCATTTCAGCTATCTTGGGGGAATGAGCTTTGCTTTAATTGTGCCTTGTTTGCCTTGGCTCATTTGTATTATTCAGACCGTTCTGACAGGCGCTTTCAGCAAATATCATTCTTCCTTGCGTCTTGCTGACCTTTTTCTCAAACTGGTTTTTCCTTTTCCTTCTTAAATGTTTTTGAAGAGATATCATATTTTATTTTGCTTAGGAAGATAAAATAAAGGATGAAAATGTATTCCTCTACATGACCATGAGAAGAAAATAGACATCAACAATGGAATTTCTACAAAAACATACTCCCAACCAGTTCTGAAGATACAGATTCATCTACGAGAATGTACACTGACCACTCAACCTATGGTCTCCTGCTCTACAGTGCACTCTCAAAGAAAGATAAAAATTTCAGAGCAATATGTCTGAAATGTCAAGAATTTGCAAAATGAAAACATTTAGGTCAAAAGTTTACATTTCAAAGATGCTAAAGTTGAACTGACTTGAAGTGACATGACATCGCTACACTTTAAGAGGATCTGGAGTTACCGGGACTCTCCTTCAACATTTCTACGTGTTATCCCTACATCAGTTCCCCACTCTGATGCTTCTCACCACCTACTTTTTCTGCACTCCAGTTACCAAGATTCACGTGAGAAAGGCTCAAAGTGTGCTAACTACAACAAACTTATTCTGAACGACCTTCTACAGGTTTATTCTAAACTACCTTTAGGTTGGTGGGCTTCCCTGATGTCTCAGATGGTAAAAAAATTTGCCTGCAATGCAGGAGATCCAGGTTCGATCCCTTGAACAGGAAGATCCTCTGGAGAAAGGAATGGCTACCCAGTCCTGTATTCTACCTTACCTGGACAATACCATGAACAGAGGAGCCTGGCAGGCTACAGTCCATGAGATCACAAGAGTCAGATGCAACTGAGCAGCTAACACTTTCACTTTTTACCTTCAAGTTGTAGAAACACATTTGTTGTTGCTGTCCATTCGCTAAGTAGTGTCAAACTCTTTGTGACCCCATGAACTGCAGAACGCCAGGCTTCTCTGTGCATGTGGGACAGAAACACATAGGCTTTGATAAAAGATAGGCCTTCATAGTCCCTTGGAAAGCAGGGAGATCAAACTAGTCAATCCTAAAGGAAATCAACCCTGAATATTCATTGAAAGGACTGATGCTGAAGCTGAAGTTCCAATACTCTGGCCACTTGATATGAAGAGCCAACTCACTGGAAAAGATACTGATGCTGGGAAAGCTTGAGGGCAGAAGAAAAGGGGGGCGACAGAGGATGAGATGGATGACATCACCGACTCAATGGACATGAGTTTGAGCAAGCTCCAGAAGATAGCGAAGGACAGGGAAGCCTGGAGTGCTGCAGTCCATGGGGTCACAAAGAGTTGGACATGATTTAGCAATGGAACAACAATCATCTTTATCATGCAAATCCACCGTGAGGAAAGGTAGTACCTATAATGTCCATAATCTAGTGTCTGGTACATAACTGGGTCATAATCATAACAGTGCACTGTGACTTTGCAGTTTTTCCTTTCTTTCTGTTTGGCATTGTTGCATTCCTCACAGGAGTGACTCCAGACAGCCCCCCACAGCCCTCAGATCCCCAGCACTCCTTCTCACTCTTGGCCAACTTGATGTCCGTACAATGAGGAAATCAAAGCTCTCCTGCCAGTGCTTTGTGAGCACCTCTCCAGATGTCCTGACACCCTACTGAGCTCAGAGTTCCTCAGTACTTCACTCAGACTTTCCTTTGGGCTGTCTCATGGGGAGAAGCACCCTCACCCCTTACCCAGTCTTACCTCTTAACTGTGATCTTGTCTTGTATTTGCTTTTTCTGTCACCTCTTATTCCCTTTCTCACTTGTGTGTTAGTGATTAAACGTTTACTAAAAGTGGTTTTTCTTCCTAACCCATCAGTTTTCTCTCTCTCTCTCTCTCCAGGTGTCCATGTAGCCTAATTCTAAAATTAAATCTGCTCTCTTCTTGAGATAGTCCTCCCTCTGATCGTTTACCAAGTTGTCACCATAGCAGTGTTTCGGGACTCAGGAGCAAGACTGCCTCTTCCACAAACTAGCTGTGCATTGTCCTTGGACAGCTAACTTAATCTGTGTGAACCTCAGCTTCTTCATCTGTAAGTGGTGGGGGAAACAGTCATTTTGAAGATAAGTGAGATAAAGTATCTGAAGTCTTAAAACAGTGTTTTGACATAGTATGTGCTCAATAAATGTGACATATTAAACTTCTTGCCAGCCACATAACTCCTCATCTTCCAGCCATGCTTCCTCCATCCCCAGACTACCAAAGGCTTGACATTTATTTCTGAAATATACTCATGGCCTCCTCATCTCCTCTTTCTCATTTTGCCCCTCATTCTCCTTAAACTTTGTACAGTTTCACACAGCTGACACCCCACCTCTCTCTGCAATATCCCTTGTTTGGGGATAGTTCAGTTCAGTTCAGTCACTCAGTCGTGTCTGACTCTTTGCGACCCCATAAATCGCAGCACAACAGGCCTCCCTGTCCATCACCAACTCCCGGAGTTCACTCAAACTCACATCCATTGAGTCGGTGATGCCATCCAGCCATCTCATCCTCTGTCGTCCCCTTCTCCTCCTGCCCCCAATCCCTCCAAGCATCAGGGTCTTTTCCAATGAGTCAACTCTTCTCATGAGGTGGCCAAAGTACTGGAGTTTCAGCTTTAGCATCATTTCTTCCAAAGAACACCCAGAGATGATCTCCTTTAGAATGGACTGGTTGGATCTCCTTGCAGTCCAAGGGACTCTCAAGAGTCTTCTCCAACACCACAGTTCAAAAGCATCAACTCTTCGGCACTCAGCTTTCTTCACAGTCCAACTCTCACATCCATACATGACCACAGGAAAAACCATAGCCTTGACTAGATGGACCTTTGTTGGCAAAGTAATGTCTCTGCTTTTCAATATGCTATCTAGGTTGGTCAAAATTTTTTTGAGGGGGATAAGGGATGAATTAACTATGTGCTTTTTGTGTGACTTTCCCCTGTTCATGCATGAGACTTGAAACTAGCTCTGCTCCAGGTGGACAGAATGGAAGTGTGAGTAGGAACTAAAGACAGACACCTTAGGGTGTTTGTTTGTTTCCCCTTCAGTCAAACATGTTAGTAGCAAGGCTGTGTAATTCCCCACCCTCCTTGCCTGGAAGATCCCCTGGAGAAGGGAATGGCTACCCACTCCAGTATGCTGGCCTGGAGAAGTCCCTGGACTGTATAGTCCACAGGGTCGCAAAGAGTCGGACATCACTGAGCGACTTTCACTTTCACTTTCCCTTGCCTGGACTGGATCCTGAGAGTAGGAAGAAGAGGAGGTCTAGTGAGCAATGCAAGATGATTAGCTGTGCCAGCCCTTTGGAAGGAGGCATGGAACCTGTCCCCTACCTGCAGCCATCAAGGCTAAATCTACAGACAGTAGTCGAGTGGGAAGGAAGCCACAGTAGGCTGGTACAGCCCCCATCAAAGTTTCCTTTGGGCCACTGAGTGGCTCAATAAGGCAACAGTGCTCACCATTCCCCTTCCCCAGAGAGATAAGGAAGTACAATGGAAGATCATAAGATCCAAAGGAGTCTTATGGCCGTCCTGAAAGGACTCAGCTGTGAAGGGCAGCATGGACTGTGAGACTGGAGACCTAGTGGGATCACAAACATCTCAAAGGACACTAGTGAGCTTGGAAGCCAGAAACTAAAACCTTGACCACAGGAACCAAAGCAGAACCCTGCCAGGCCAGCCCACAGGTCTCTGCCAGTGTGTCACAGGCTACATGGCATGCAAAGGAGAAAAAGACAGAGTAACACGCTCCCCTAGCCCAGAACCTGTCCTGCAGATCTTTGTTTGCCTTAGTATGCTACACTCAATCATCAACAAATTTTTGTTGAATTAATGGATTGTCTTGTTTCCTCTTGCTTTAAATTAAAATGGCACAGCAATCATCCTCCAATTTTTTTTCACCTTTACCTTAAATGATATGTTAAAAAACAGTATTGGTTCTGGATAGATGAAGAAAGTTAATGAGGGGACATATTTAAGCATCAGAACAGTGCAGCTAAGAAATTAATGTGGTCCAGAATATTCAATAAACCACTAGAGGGAGTGTGTAAAGGTGTGATTGCAATAGGATAAAAATTACATTATAATGTTTAATTGGCAACCATGAATGATGGTTGCCAGAAACAATCCTCTCTCCTTTATTAAAAAAAAAAATGTAAAAACTTTAAAAAGATAGAGGTTGTGTGAAATATTTACACATTATTTTGAATTACACAAAAGCATAGTTCCATCACTAGTTTATGCAGACATTGAATTTTTTAAAATATGAAATGTAGGAATTTATAACATTTACATGCTATTCAGCCTTAAAAAGAAACTTAATATGAGTTAACTCCCAAACCTAATGTTATATTTTAGAACCATTCAATCAGAAATTATACTAAATCACAGCTCTCGTTTCAAATTGCAGAAGGAATTTTAGTGATCGTTTTACCTGTGAAGAAAAAGAGGCCCAGAGTAGTCATCAGTTATCCAAGTTCACATACCCAGCTAGTGGATAAACTAATACTAAAAAAAAAATTGAGTTGAAATGAACAGAAAAACATTTTAACAATCCAGAAGGAAAGTTATTCAGCAGATTTCCTATGTAAGATCCCAAGAAAAAAGTTTTCTCAGAACTTAGTGCATCATCCAAAAAACGCAGAATAAAATGATAATTGTATCCTTACCACTCAAGCTAAAAGAGAATTGGAATTTTTTGCAGTGGTGATATACCGTATTGGCAAAAATACAGGGGCGTGGTTTTTCTCCTTTATTTTGCTAGAAGGGTAAGCTGGTAAAGTATTTTTGGAATATAATTTAACAGGAAGAATTAACTTTTAAACATAACAGATTCACATAAATATTTTTAGTCAACCATGGTCATTGCCATATTATATATATTAATAAAGTAATGAAAACCCTATACATGTCTAACAATCAGGGAATATTTAAATATATAATGTGCATCCCAAAGATGTTCTACTACTACTACTACTACGTTGCTTCAGTCGTGTCCGACTCTGTGCGACCCCATAGACAGCAGCCCACCAGGCTCCTCTGTCCCTGGGATTCTCCA
Source organism: Bos javanicus (assembly GCF_032452875.1). Lineage (NCBI taxonomy): Eukaryota > Metazoa > Chordata > Mammalia > Artiodactyla > Bovidae > Bos > Bos javanicus. Next base: position 30,773,932 of record NC_083874.1, on the reverse strand, counting down.
GGCAAGAATACTGGAGTGAGTTGCCATTTCCTTCTGTACAACCTTAAAAAGTCATTATTCTGAAAACTTTAATAACATAGGGAAATATATTCAGTATAAAATATATTACTTACATTGAAATAGAATGTGTCTGTGTAGAATGAAAGAGAATTCTTTTTAGCGGTATAACTCCAAATAATTTTCTTTTTAAAATGCTTAGTGTTCTGAGTCACTATGAGCAAGATATTTACAAGTATTTGATTCCCAGTTAGAGAAAGTGACAGGAATGATTGCCACATACTTCCTACTCATCTCACTGAAACAAAATAGTATATATATTTATTTATTTATTTATTTTCTTTTTGGGCTATGCTGAGTGTTCGTTGCTGTGTTTCTCTAGTTGCAGCAAGCGGGGTCTACTCTGTTGAGGTTCAGCGGCTTCCCATTGCAGTGGCTTTTCTTGCTGTGGAGCTCGGGCTCTAGGTGCTCGGGCTTCAGTGGTTGCAGCTCATGGGCTCGAGTCTAAGTAGTTGTAGCATATGGGCTTAGTTGCTCCAAGGCATGTGGGATCTTCCTGGACCAGGGATGGAACCCGTGTCCCCTTTAACCACTGGACTACCAGGGAACCCCTGCAAAACTTTAAAAATTTTCTTTTATTGAAGTATAGTTGATTTACCATGTTGTGTTAATTTCTACTCTACAGCACAGTAATTCAGATATATATAGATATATAAGCACATATTCTTTTCCAGTATAATTTATCACAAAATAAACGTAACTCCCTGTGCTATAGAGTAAGACCTTGTTGTTTATCCATTCTATACGTAATAATTTGTCAATGGATATTTAAGTTGCTTCCATGTCCTGGCTATTGTAAATAGTGCTGCTATAAATGTTGGTGGTGGTTTAGTCGCTAAATCATGTCTGACCTGCAAACCCATGGACTGCAGCCCACCATGCTCCTCTGTCCATGGGATATTCCAGGCAAGAATACTGTAGTGGGTTGCCATTTCCTTCTCCAGGGGATCTCCTGGACCCAGGAATCGAACCCAGCACAGTGATTCAGATATATATATATATATACACGTATTCTTTTCCATTATAATTTATCACAAGATAAACCCAGGAGGACTCCTGCATTGCAGGCGGATTCTTTACTGACTGAGCTATGAGGGAAGCCCTATGAACATTGGAGTACATGCATCTTTTCAAATTAGAGCTTTTGTCTTTTCTGAATATATGCCCAAGAGTGAGATTGCTGGATTATATGGTAGTTCTATTTTAAATTTTTTAGGGAACCTCCATACCATTTTCCATAATGGCTGCACCAACTTACATTCCCACCAACAGCGCAAGAGGATTTAAACTTGTTATTGATAAATTCTGTTGGTGGACCGATGAAATCACTCTGCTTTGCTTGAAATTATACTAATGCTTCAATGGTTTCATGTCACTATTGAAAAGTTTCATAGCTGGCCTGGTACCAAAAATTAGGGGCATATTGACTGTGAGTCTGATTAAATCCAGTGTTCAAATATTGAATTCTTTACTCCTGATTCACCTTGTCCTAATCCAACTGCCTGTGTGAAATCTTCACAGTGGGGATTCATTTGTCTCAGACCATAAGAGTCATTATATTTTAGCGACACAAAGCTGGAACATTGTGTAGCTGTGTTTGGTCCATTGATGCATTTTTGTGAGCTTTATTTTTAAAATATATATTAATAATTATAAGGCAAATTTCACATATCAGTGTTTTAACTTCAAAATTTGGAAAATGTGAAACCTTTACCCTGTGTAGAAGAGGGGAAAAAAAGGAAGATGTAAAGGTCAGCTACAGCTACACCTAGAGCTCTAAGAATAGCAAGGAGCTTCTAAGGAAGAAAAAGAGTCCTTTTCAGAGGTATTCACTCAAACCATCAATGGCAATCTGCCTGGGACTCCACAAAAGAGACGGTACACTAAGGAGATAGGTGGGACAATCTTTAAATCCTTTCCAAATCCAAGATTCTGTTATAGGCATAAAGCAAAATAAGCCCTTTGTTGTAACACAGGACTCATAAAGTTTCCATAAATCACAAAAGTTGTCATAGTAGAACTGATTGTAATGAAACCAGCAAAGCACCATCATTTCTATCTAATGAATCATAAAAAATTATTGATCCAAAATTACTAACACTCCATGTATTAAAATAAAATCCTAAGTATATATAACATCATAATATTCTTCTTAGTTTTCAGAAAGGAGCTCTAAGGGCTAAGTCACCTGAATCAGTTCAGTTCAGTCACTCAGTCATGTCCAACTCTTTGTGACCCTATGCACTGCAGCACGCCAGGCTTCCCTGTCCATCACCAACTCCCAGAGCTTGCTCAAACTCATGTCCATCGAGTTGGTGATGCCATCCAACCATCTCACCCTCTGTTGTCCCCTTCTCCTCCTGCCTTCAATCTTTCCCAGCATCAGGGTCTTTTTCAAGTCAGTTCTTCATATCAGGTAGCCAAAGTATTGGAATTTCAGCTTCAGCATCAATCCTTCCAATGAATATTCAGGACTGATTTCCTTTAGGATGGACTGGTTTGATCTCCTTGCAGTCCAAGGGACTCTCAAAAGTCTTCTCCAACACCATTCAAAAGCATGAATTCTTTGGCACTCAGCTTTCTTTATAGTCCAACTCTCCAACATCCATACATGACAATTGGAAAAACATAGCTTTGACTAGACAGAACTTTGTTGGCAAAGTAATGTCTCTGCTTTTTAATATGCTGTCTAGGTTAGTCATAGCTTTTCTTCCAAAGATCAAGCGTCTTTTAATTTCATGGCTACAGTCACCATCTGCAGTGATTTTGGAGCCCAAGAAAATAAAGTCTCTCACTGTTTCCATTGTTTCCCCATCTATTTGCCATGAAGTGATTGGACCAGATGTCATGATCTTAGTTTTTTTAATGTTGAGGGGTTTTTTTTTTTTTTCACTGATGTATTTTTTAATTTAAATTTATTTATTTTAATTGGAGGCTAATTACTTTACAGTATTGTATTGGTTTTGAGTTTTAAGCCAACTTTTTCACTCTTCTCTTTCACTTTCATCAACTAATGAAATATCTTTGATGAAAGTGATGAAAGTCACCTGAATAATCTCCAACAATAAAAAGATTGCCTTAATTATTAACCTCTAGCAGTAAAACAGAAGGCAATGGCACCCCCCTCCAGTACTCTTGCCTGGAAAACCCCATGGACGGAGGAGCCTGGTAGGCTGTAGTCCACGGGGTCATTAAGTAGGATACAACTGAGCAACTTCACTTTCACTTTCACTTTTCACTTTCATGCATTGGAGAAGGAAATGGCAACCTACTCCAGTGTTCTTGCCTGGAGAATCCCAGGGACGGGGGAGCCTGGTGGGCTGCCGTCTATGGGGTCACACAGAGTCGGACATGACTGAAGTGAGTTAGCAGCAGCAGCAGCAGCAATAAAAATATGACAGGAGAAATTGGTCTTTTTTTCCCAGTAGTTTTATCTAGTTCTCTAAAGAATGGCCAAAACCATCTAAGTAATATAAAAACTGGTGAAATCCTAAAAGGAAATTAGCACCTTTTAAGGTCAATGTAAATTTCTTTCTTTTGGACTCAGTTGTTTTTTTTTTTTTTTAGTTCATTTGCCTTAGATGCTTTCTTTATATTTCCAAGTTTAAGTAATGGCTGTGAATAATAAGTAGAGCACAGAAAAAGTGTTCCACAGTATTTTTTTTTCCCTCAATGACCTAAGATAAGATACTCTTAGCTCCTAACCATTGTAACTCAAGCCTCTAATAATCCAGTCAAAATTTATTAAAACACTTTTGGTTTTAAGAAATGTTGGAAACCAAGCAAGGGCAGAAAGAATCAATGAATATAATGAGAAATAATGATGAATAATGAATATAATGGTAAGAATAGTTAACAAAATCTTCCTTTTGGTAACAGATTACCAGTCAATAAAGCAAATTTACTTAAGATAAAAATATCTGAATTTTTAAAGTCATACTATAGTTTTGAGATAACATTAATTTACTACTATATACCAATACTATTTATTTCTTAAATGGCTTTCAGTATGTTCTGGAACATCGGTGAGAAACTACATGCATGAGTTCCCAAAGACCTCCTGACTGGATACATCTCACCAAATTTATGGGTGTAATTTCCCTTTCTTGTAGAGTTCTTCTCTGAGAGGAAGTATGTAATTCTAGCTTCTTACCATGAATTAGAAAATAACAGAAAAAAACAGATATTTTAAAAGAAAAATGTGTATGTATGTTCTCTACTATATGATCATATTGTTTAAAATGTGAAACAGTGATTCTGTTGCTAACAACTGAACTCTTAGAAAAGAATTAGTTTTTCTCCCTCAAATTATTTTTAAAATCCCTCTTTACCTTAAATGCGATTAAAAAAAATTTCCCTTGTGGAATTCACAGAGATTGAATAAAGCATAAAGATACTAAATAAAAACTGAAAGAAACAGTAATTTAATAAAATATAAATTCATAAATATCTGTGTCCCATGGCATAGTAGCTAAAATAACATGAATGGAGAGCGAGTTTCTTGACAGAAAACGTTTTCCCTCACAAATGCAGTTTACTTAAGTCCCTAAGTCTTTACTCACATTTTCACGGTGATTTAATAGATGCCAAAGCTTCTGTTTATGTGTATTACAGCAAAAACTGTTCACTTGTAATGTAAAATAATTGTCTTGAAGTTTGGTCTCTCAGTTCAGTTCAGTTCAGTCACTCAGTCGTGTCTGACTCTTTGTGACACCATGAATCGCAGCACGCCAGACCTCCCTGTCTCAAATTCACATCCATTGAGTCAGTGATGCCATCCAGCCATCTCATCCTCTGTCGTCCCCTTCTCCTCCTGCCCCCAAGCCCTCCCAGCATCAGAGTCTTTTCCAGTGAGTCAACTCTTCGCATCAGGTGGCCAAAGTACTGGAGTTTCAGCTTTAGCATCAGTCCTTCCAAAGAACACCCAGGACTGATCTCTTTTAGAATGGACTGGTTGGATCTCCTTGCAGTCCAAGGGACTCTCAAGAGTCTTCTCCAACACCACAGTTCAAAAGCATCAATTCTTCGGTGCTCAGCTTTCTTCACAGTCCAACTCTCACATCAATACATGACCACTGGGAAAACTATATCCTTGACTAGACGGACCTTTGTTGGCAAAGTAATGTCTCTGCTTTTCAATATGCTATCTAGGTTGGTCATAACTTTCCTTCCAAGGAGTAAGCGTCTTTTAATTTCATGGCTGCAGTCACCATCTGCAGTGATTTTGGAGCCCAGAAAAAGAAAGTCTGACACTGTTTCCCCATCTACTTGCCATGAAGTGATGGGACCAGATGCCATGATCTTCGTTTTCTGAATGTTGAGCTTTAAGCCAACTTTTTCACTCTCTTCTTTCACTCTCATCAAGAGGCTTTTTAGTTCTTCTTCACTTTCTGCCATAAGGGTGGTGTCATCTGCATATCTGAGGTTATTGATATTTCTCCCAGCAATCTTGATTTCAGCTTGTGGTTCATCCAGCCCAGCATTTCTCATTATGTACTCTGCATATAAGTTAAATAAGGAGGGTGACAGTATACAGCCTTGACATACTTCTTTTCCTATTTGGAACCAGTCTGTTGTTCCATGTCCAGTTCTAACCGTTGCCTCCTGACCTGCATATAGGTTTCTCAAGAGGCAGGTCAGCTGGTCTGGTATTCCCATCTCTTTCAGAATTTTCCACAGTTTATTGTGATCCACACAGTCAAAGGCTTTGGCATAGCCAATAAAGCAGAAATAGATGTTTTTCTAGAACTCTCTTGCTTTTTCGATGACCCAGCGGATGTTGGCAATTTGATCTCTGGTTCCTCTGCCTTTTCTAAAACTAGCTTGAACATCTGGAAGTTCACGGTTCACGTATTACTGAAGCCTGGCTTGGAGAATTTTGAGCATTACTTTACGAGAGTGTGAAATGAGTGCAATTGTGCGGTAGTTTGAGCATTCTTTGGCATTGCCTTTCTTTGGGATTGGAATGAAAACTGACCTTTTCCAGTCCTGTGGCCACTGCTGAGTTTTCCAAATTTGCTGGCATATTGAGTGCAGCACTTTTACAGCATAATCTTTCAGGATTTGAAATAGTTCAACTGGAATTCCATCACCTCCACTAGCTTTGTTTCTACTGATGCTTTCTAAGGCCCACTTGACTTCACATTCCAGGATGTCTGGCTCTATCTTGGTCTCTAATAGGTTAAAATTTTGACATTTCCGGGCATGATGTAAATATTGACAAAATACTATTTATTGAATGCCAATGAGTATATAATTTTGTTACACAGAACTTTTTTTTACAAATATCCATAGAACTCTTTTAGAAATATGAAGATAAATATGTTCTCAAAGCCAAATAATTCTATAAGACCTAAGAATCAGGTCATAGAACTAGTAGAGGATTAATCAGTTTTTTTTTTTTAATGTTGCTGAGTTTATTTTATTGTTTTATCCAGGAAAGGATATTGGATACAAAACTTCATCTCAGAATTGACATATATGGAATACGCATAGAGTTCTGGTTGCTAAATTAAACTGTAATATAGAATCAAGAAGAAAAAAGATCCAGAGGAGGGTGTACAAGAAGTTTGTGACATGTAAGTTTTTTTGAAAAGTACACCTATCAGAATGCTTTCCAAGTTCAACTCAATTACCTTTGAGGGAAGGAAAAACCTAGGCAGTGCCTCTGATCACCTCTTAAGTCTTATCACCATTTTCTTCCTTTTAAAAAGTTTATTGTGAAATAATTTTAGACTTATGGTAAAAGTTGCAAAAAGACTTCATATATCCCCTCACCCAGCTTCCCCAAATGTTAATATCTTACATGACTATAGTATAATGATCAAAACCAGGAAATTGACATTGTTATTTTTACTCACAGTACTAACTCAAATTTCACCAGTTGTCCCACTAATACTTTTTTCTGAGTCCAATCCAGTAACTCACATTGCATTTAGCTGTCATATCGCCTTTTCTCCTCCAAACTGGACAGTTCTGTAGTCTTTTCTTATCTTTCTTAACCTTGACATTTTTGTATTGGCTAATTATTTGTAGCATGTCTCTTAATTTTGGTTTATCTGGTGTGTTTCTTCATGACAAAATTCAGGTTATGTAGTTTTTGGCACAAGTAGCACAGAATTTAGGTCATGACATTTTCAGTGCCCCTTATCAGGAGGAACTTGATGCAATACAGCTCATTCCTGATGATGTTCACTTTGATCTCTGCTAAGGTCAGCTCTACCAAGTTCCTCCACTGCATTAATTCCTCACTGTAACTAATCAGTATTTCATGGAGAAATACTTTTCAGCCTCTGAAAATATCCTGTTTCTCATCAAGGTTTCACCCACTAATTTTAGCATTCATTAACGATCCTTGTCCAAAATGGCTGTTACTGAGGTGTTTGTCAAATGGTGATTTCTTATGTCTTTTCATTGCTTCTACATTCATTAATTAGAATTGTACTATAAGGAAGAGGGCTTCCCAGGTGGCTCAGTAGTAAATAAACTTCCTGCAATAGAGGAGACATGGGTTCGATCCATGGGTAGGGAAGATTCTCTGGAGAAGGAAATGACACCTACTCCACTCTTCTTGCTTGGGAAATCCCATGGACAGAGGAGCCTGGCAGGCTACAGTCCATGGGGTCACAAAGGAGTCAGACATGACTTCATGACAAAGCAATAACAACAATATAAGGAAGAATTTATGTTTATTTATTTGGCTATGTATATTACTATGGACTCATTGCAACCCCATGGACTGTAGCCTGCCAGGCTCCTCCATCCATGGGATTTTTCAGGCAAGAATACTGGAGTGGGTTGCCATTTCCTTCTCTAGGGGATCTTCCCAACCCAGGGATAGAACCCAAGTCTCCTGCACTGCAAGCAGACTCTTTACTATCTGAGCCACCAGGGAAGCCCATTTTATCTTATGGGTTATAATTATTTACTTTAAATTTTTGCTCAACTGTTTGACCAATTGGAAAGACTAAATCCTTCTAGTTAGTTCCTGCATCCTTTTCTTTTTGAATTTTTAAATTTATTTTATTTTTAAAAATGTCTTTGATTGAAGTATAGTTGATTTACAGTATTTTTGTGTACTTTTGACATGACTTGAAAAATCACATCACTTTTTGAGCACCTCCTTACTTTCTGGTACCACAAGATATTTCAAGCTGTGCCTTTCCTGCTTCTGTCCTGAAATCAACCACTTCTCCAAATAACCATTCTGTGTACAGAAAGGGAGAGAGTTAAAGAGAATATTTCTAACTCTAGAGTCAGTCCTGAGCTTTTTCTTATATTTAAGCTTCTTTCTGATAGTAATACTTGCAGATTGTGATAATTAATTTTATGTGGCAACTTGACTAGTCTAAGGGACGACAAAATAGCTGAAAAAAACATTCTTTCTGGCTTCTTCTGGGAGGATGTTTCTGGAAAAGATTAACATTTGAATCAGTAGACTAAGTAAAGATCACCCTCACCAGTATGGGTAGACATCATCTAATTCATTCAGTGCCCCCAGTAGAACAAAAAGCAGAGGAAGGCTGAATTTGTTGCCTCTGCCTAAGCTGGGACATCTGTGCTCCTGGTTCTTGGGTATTCTGACTTGGATGGAATTATACCATGGCTTTTCTGGTTCTCCAGCTCACAGATGGCAGACTGTAGGACTTCTCCATCTCCATAATTATGTGAGCCAGTTCCTTATTTTATATGTATGTATATATGTACATAACACATTATATATGTATGCATATATAAAATATTGGTTCTGTTTCTCTGGAGAACCCTGACTGATACCAAGATCCTTTCCAGAAAGTAAGTTATTTGAAAAAAAATTGTTTTAAGTCTTACAGGACCATTTTAAACTTTGGCTGAGGCCAACTTGGTTGTAATTTCCCCAGCTAACTTCTGGCCTCCTTGCTATTATGCTTCCTCATACATCAAGAAATAAGGTTTCCTTCGGGATCAGTGGATTCCATCTACCATTTCAACAAAATATTGAATTATGTGATTCTTGGTAGAGAGTAACAAAAGCTCTCTTTTTGAGGGATTATTTTCAACATTCAGAGAGTTCCAAAGGGCGAGCTAAATCTCTAGTCTGAGTATTTTGGAGCGTAAAATATTTCAGACCCAGTGAAGAAAACTGAGGAGCCAATATAACTCATTACTGTAGGGTTACAGACTTCATATTTTTAAAGAAATATGATTTAAAGTCAAGTAATATGACAAAAACTGATAGCCCTTTCCAATACTCATTCTCCTCTTCTTTCTTATTTGATGGAGCCCCAGTATGTTAACTGGGCACGTAGCCATCCACAGTAAAGCTATACTTCCCAAGCTCCTTTAAAGTGAGGTGTGACCGTGTGACCAAGTTCTGGCCAATGGATTATGAGTCAAAGTCACATTTACAGCTCCCTGATTATACTCAAAATGAAATGGGTCACACTCGTCACTTCCCCTTCTTCTTCTTCCTGCTGGCTGGGGCATCAACCTGTCAGCAAGAGCTACAGAAGCCATCTTGGGCAAAAACATGAAAGTCACGTGATAAAGGAAACATGGTAGAAGGGACTTGGGCTTCAACATCATGAAAGTGAAAGTGAAGGTGCTCCATTGTGTCCAACTCTTTGTGACCCCGTGGACTGTAGCTCGCCAGGTTCCTCCGGCCATGGCATTTTCCAGGCAAGAATACTAGAGTGGCTTGCCATTTTCTTCTTCCCAACCCAGGGATTAAACCCAGGTCTCCCACATTACAGGCAGACTCTTTACCATCTGAGCCACCAGGGAATCCCTTAACATCATAGAGATGACATACTAGGTATGGTCAGCTTACATGGCTGCAACATGAGAAAGAAATAAACTTTTCTATTTCTTAAGTCACTAGTACTTGGTAACCTTTGTTATAGCATTTAAACCTGTATCTAACTAATACAGATTTTGTACCTAAAAGTGGTATTGCTATAACAAAAGATATATGTGATATTAGCTTATCAATTGGGCATAGAGCATAAAAATCTCAAGATACTCCAGGGCGGAAATCTAGTGACTGTTATTATGCCGAGAAAAGTATTTGGTTAAACTGTGACCCTACATATTTTGGGAGATACGCCACAAACTGTTAGAGGCTATAACTCTAATAAGAGAATTAGTCAGAAAAACTGAGAATTTGTGTATTGGCTACTTCTTGCCATGTTAAGCAAAGTTTGACAAAAGAGATGAAGTCAGATAACTTCCCATAAGGAAGAAGAAATCAGTTTTGTTAAAAGAGGCTTTCTCTGTCTTGCCTGAATTCTAAATTGAGTAGAGTATGGTAAATGGGCCCTCAAAGGATTGAAAAGTGAACTGTACCAAACACTGAAAAAATAATAGGTAGCTCTAAAGAGCAGCTATACGAAGACCTTAGAATGTTGTCCTCAACTCAACTTTCTTAAGCGTAAGACTGCACACCAAAAGTTATGGCTCCCACAGCTACCTGTAGGCCCAGATTCATCCCTATCTCCAGTGACTAGCCTGTACCACTAGGCTCACCTGAAGCTAGCCCCTCCGTCTCTGCACCTGCATGCTCTCAGCCAAAATCCCAACATGTCTTCCACTGCCATGCACCTATGGCGAGTCCCTGGAGCTGGTAGTACACACCAATAGCCAGGGCCCCCACAGCTGCTGGGGAAACTGCTAACCAAGAACACCTTGCCTAGTAAAGTTTTCCTTCAGAAATGAAAGTAAAATAAAGGTTTTCCCAGACAAATTAAAGGGAGTTCATCACCATTAGATGTGCTTTACAAGACACCCTGAAAGGAGTTCTTCAAGCTGAAATGAAAGGATGCTCAGTAATAAAATGAAAACATATGAAAATATACAACACACTGGTAAAGGTAAGCATATAGTCAGATTCAAAATATTATAATATTAATGTATTATAATATAAGTGGTGATTATTAACCACTTAAATATAAAGGTTAAATTACAAAAGCTTTTAAAATAACTAGATGCCCTGGAGAAGGCCATGGCAACCCACTCCAGTATCCTCACCTGAAGAATCCCCATGGACAGAGGAGCCTGGTAGGCTACAGTCTGTGGGTCGCAGAGTCAGACATGACTGAACGACTAAGCACAGCACAGCATAGCTACAATAATTTGTGTGTGTTAGTCATTTAGTCATGTCTGACTCTTTGCAACCCCATGGACTGTAGCCCACCAGGCTTCTCTGTCCATTGAAGACTCCTCTGTCCATGGAATTCTCCAGGCAAGAATACTGGAGTAGTTTTCCATTTCATTCTCCAGGGGACCTTCCCAACCCAGGGATCAAACCCGAGTCTCCTACACTGCAGGCAGATTCTTTACCATCTGAGCCACAAGGCAAGCCTTAATTTGATAGCAGATACACAATATAAGAATATGTAAATCATGACATTAAAAACATAACATAGTTGAGGGGTTGTTAGTAAAAGTGTAGAGTTTTGTGTGTGATCATAGTTGAGTTGTGACCAGTTCAAAATAGGCTTATATCTCTAAGATATTTCAAGTAAGTCTCATGTTAACCACAAAACAAAAACTTATACTATGTGCACACAAGATAAAGAGAAAAGAACAGAGATATCACTATCAGATCAGATCAGTCACTCAGTCATGTCTAGCTCTTTGTGACCCCGTGAATCGCAGCACGCCAGGCTTCCCTGTCCATCACCAACTCCCGGAGTTCACTCAGACTCATGTCCATCGAGTCAGTAATGCCATCCAGCCATCTCATCCTCTGTCGTCCCCTTCACCTCTTGCCCCCAATCCCTCCCAGCATCAGAGTCTTTTCCAATGAGTCAACTCTTTGCATCAGGTGGCCAAAATATTGGAGTTTCAGCTTTAGCATCATTCCTTCCAAAGAAATCCCAGGGCTGATCTCCTTTAGAATGAATTGGTTGGATCTCCTTGCAGTGCAAGGGACTCTGAAGAGTCTTCTCCAACACCACAGTTCAAAATCATCTATTCTTCAGCGCTCAGCCTTCTTCACAGTCCAACTCTCACATCCATACATGACCACAGGAAAAACCATAGCCTTGACTAGACAGACCTTTGTTGGCAAAGTAATGTCTCTGCTTTTGAATATGCTATCTAAGTTGGTCATAACTTTCCTTCCAAGGAGTAAGTGTCTTTTAGTTTCGAGGCTGCAGTCACCATCTGCAGTGATTTTGGAGCCCAGAAAAAGAAAGTCTGACACTGTTTCCACTGTTTCCCCATCAACTTGCCATGAAGTGATGGGACCAGATGCCATGATCTTCGTTTTCTGAATGTTGAGAGCTTTAAGCCAACTTTTTCACTCTCCACTTTCACCTTCATCAAGAGGCTTTTTCGTTCCTCTTCACTTTCTGCCATAAGGCTGGTGTCATCTGAGGTTATTGATATTTCTCTCGGCAATCTTGATTCCAGCTTGTGTTTCTTCCAGTCCAGCGTTTCTCATGATGTACTCTGCATATAAGTTAAATAAACAGGGTGACAATATACAGCCTTGACGTACTCCTTTTCCTATTTGGAACCAGTCTGTAGTTCCATGTCCAGTTCTAACTGTTGCTTCCTGACCTGCATACAAATTTCTCAAGAGGCAGATCCGGTGGTCTGGTATTCCCATCTCTTTCAGAATTTTCCACAGTTTATTGTGATCCACACAGTCAGAGGCTTTGGCATAGTCAATAAAGCAGAAATAGATGTTTTTCTGGAACTCTCTTGCTTTATCACTATAAAAAATCATAAATTCACAAAGGAAGATAGGAAAAAAGGAACAAAGGAACTACAAAAGGGCCAGAAATTGACAAGATGGCCATAGAAAGTCCACACCTATCAATAATTACTTTAAATGTAAATGGATTAAAGTCTCCAACCAGAAGACATACAGTGACAGAATGAAACAAACAAACAAACAAAATCAGGACCCAACTATATGCTGCCTATAAGATACTCACTTCAGCTGCAAGGACACACACTGGGGGAATTCCCTGGTGGTCCAGTGGTTAGGACTCCATGCTTTCACTCCCAGGACATGGGTTCAGTCCTTAGTGGGGGAACTAAGATCCCACAAGTCATGCAGTGCAGACAAAAAAAAAAAAAAGGCACACATTGTGTCAAAATGAAGGTATGAAAAGAGATATTCCACACATATGGGAAACAGAAGAAAGTAGATATAGCTATACCTAATCAGAGAAAATAGACTTTAAGTCCAAAACTGTAACAAAAGGTAAAGAAGGTCATTATATAATGATAAAGAGATCAATTCATCATGAGGATATAACAATTATAAATATATATGCACCCAGCATCATAACACTTAAATATTTTAAGTAAATACTAACATCTAAAAGAAGTAATAGACAGCAATACAATAATAGTAGGGAACTTCAGTACTCCACTTTAAGTAATGGATACATCATCCAGACAGAAGATCAACAAGGAAACATTGGACCTGAATACACTTTAAGCCAAATTAACCAAACAGACCTAATAGAGATACATAGAGCATTCCATCCAACAGCAGCAGAATACACATTCTTCTCCACTATATACAGAACATTCTCCAAAATGGATCATAAATTAGGTCACAAAACAAGTCTTAGCAAATTTTAAAAGACTGAAATTATACCAAGCATCTCTTCTAACCACAATCAATAAAAGAAGAAAAACTGGAAAATGTTCAGATATGCAGAAATTAAACAAACAAGTCAAAGATAAAATTGAGTGGGAAATCAAAAAAATATGGGAAGCAAACAAAAATGGAAAGGAAACATAACATACTAAAATGTATGGACTGGATCAAAAGGAAGTTCTATGAGGGAAGTTTATAGCCTGTGTTAAGAAAAAAAGGAAGACCTCAAATAAACAGGCTGATTTTATACATCAAGAAGCTAGGAAAACAAGAATAAACTCAATCCAAAGTCAACAGAAGGGAGGAGATACAGATCAGAGCCAAAATAAATGAAATAGAGACCAGAAAACATAGAAAAAATCGAGAAAGTCAGGAGTTGATTTTTTGAAAAAGTTAATAAAACTGACAAACATTTAGCTAGACTTACCAAGAGAAAAAGAACAAGAATTTGAATAAAATTATAAATGAAAGAGGAGACTTTGCAACTGGTACCACAGAACTACAAAAGATTGTGAGAGACTGAAATGAACAATTAAACATCAACAAATTGGACAACTTAGGGGGAAATGGAAAAATTCTTAAAAACATACACCCAATCTACCAAATCTGAATCATGAAGAAATGGAAAATCAAAATGGACCAATAACAAGTAAGGAGATTGAATCATCAAAAACCTCTCAACAGGGGAGTTTGGGGAAGAATGGATATAAGTATATGTTGGCTGAGTTCCTTGGCTGCTCACCTGAAACTATCACAGCATTGTTAATTGACTATGCGTGCTAAGCAGCTTCAGTCGTGCCTGACTCTTTGCAGTCCCATGGAACCCTTGTGCACTATTTGTGGGACTATAAATTGATCCAGCCACTATGGAAACCTATATGGAATTTCTTCAAAAAAATTAAAAATAGCTACCATATGATCAGCTATCTCAATAAAGCTGAAACTTAAAAAAAAAGAGAGAGAGAGAGAGAGAATTACTTGGGCAAACAACAAATTCTCCCTTTGTTTGAGGAGACAAAAGAATTCTGATAGAAGACCATAGAGATGGGGGGTAAATCTACTTGGAAAAGAGAAAGAGTACTTGGTAAAATTAGAGAAGATAGCATGAAGCCCATGGCAAGGTAAGAGTCTCATTTTAAAATGACTGTTTATTAGGGGAAAGGGAAGGAAGGAAAAAAAAGAGCAAGGCAGTTCCTAAAAGAGAGCTGCATTGGAAGCTTATTAAGAGAGCTGAGCCAATTATGTAATTGAAACCAGAACTAGTTGGGATAAAAGTAGAGGTTTAAAAAGTGAGATCATAAAACCAATCCCAAGTAGGCACAGTGTTTATACACAGAGATAGAATATGTCCTAAGAGACTTCAGAGGTCTGTTGCCTGTTTTCTAAGTAGGACTTGAGCTATAATGCCATAAGGGAGACTTTAGGGCAATGAGTAAGCATATTCCCATTTCATAGTCCTCTTAGATGGGAAATTCCTGTGTGCTTTATATATGGGAAGCTTTTAAAATGCAGCAATGGATGAAATTAGGATGAAAAGCAGCTATTAAAAGTCCTGCAACGGAAACCTTAAATTGTACTTGATTAGAAAGTTAGTCTAAATAATGTGATTTGTACTTACCATAATAATTGCTGGGCTTCCCTGGTGACTCAGATGGTAAAGAACCTGCATGCAGTGCGGGAGACCTGAGTTTAATCCCTGGGTTGGGAAGATCCCCTGGAGAAGAGCATGGTAACTCACTCCAATATTCTTGCCCGGAAAATCCCACGGACAGAGGAGACTGGCAAGCTACAGTCCAGGGGGTTACAAAGAGTTGATTACGACTGAGCAACTAAGCACACAGCACATAAAAATGGTTACCAGGAGTTAAGTGGGAGAGGTAAAAATTGGGAGATTGAGACTGACATATACACATCAGTCAGTCACTTCAGTCTCTCAGTCGTGTCCGACTCTTTTCGACCCCATGAATTGCAGCATGCCAGGCCTCCCTGTCCATCACCAACTCACAGAGTTTTCCCAACCCGTGTCCACTGAGTCGGTGATGCCATTCAACCATCTCATCCTCTGTCGTTCCCTTCTCCTCCTGCCCTCAATCTTTTCCAACATCAGGATTTTTTCAAATGAGTCAGCTCTTCTCAGCAGGTAGCCAAAGTATTGGAGTTGCGGCTTCAACATCAGACCTTCCAATGAACACCCAGGACTGATCTCCTTTAGAATAGACTGGTCGGATCTCCTTGCAGTCCAAGGGACTCTCAAGAGTCTTCTCCCACACCACAGTTCAAAAGTTCAATTCTTCAGCACTCAGCTTTCTTTATAGTCCAACTCTCACATCCACACATGACCACTGGAAAAACCATAGCCTTGACTAGACAGACCTTTGTTGACAATGTAACGTCTCTGCTTTTGAATATGCTGTCTAGGTTGGTCATAACTTTCCTTCCAAGGAGTAAGCGTCTTTAAATTTCATGGCTGCAATCACCATACAGTGATTTTGGAGCCCAGAAAAATAAAGTCTGACATATACACATTTCTATATATAAAATAGATAACTAATAATAATCTGCTGTACAACACAGGGAACTCTACTATTCTATAATGGCCTATATGAGGAAAGAATCCAAAAGAAAAAAAATGGATATATTTATATGTACAAGATTTACTTTGCTGTATACCTGAGACTAACACAACATTGTAAATCAACTATACTCCAATAAAAAAATTTTTTTAAGAATAATTAAGCAAGAACTATCTTGCTTCCTGAAAAACTCAGGAAGCAAGATAGTTCCCTCATGGACCTAGCTAGGGGCCTGTCATCTGTTCACAAACTGAACTAAAACTAGATATTCACTATACTGGTAAATATTTCTTCTTATTCCCTTGACAAATCTTCACTACTGAGCAGAGGCCATTGATCACTTTAAAGAATACTCATTACCAATATCCTAAATGTAATATTAAAAGATGAAAAGAGGCAGTAAGTTAAAAAAATGGTTATAAAATAAAATTGTAACTTAATTTTAAGAATTTAAAATGGAATAGTCTATATAAATTTTGTACATTGATTTTTCAAAATATTTTCTTGCCAATCTATATCTCTCAATTATAAGTTTCAGGGTCCTTTTGTTTGTTTGTTTGTTTAGAAATCTTTTTATCATTAGGGTATTGACACTTTTCAGAACAAGTATAATTTTCAGACATTATACAAGGCAACTTATCATTAAATATCAATATTTATCAATGTTCTGTTTAGTTGAAATATTATTTTAATTGTAAACACCATTTTTGTTTATAAAAAAAATTAATAAACCTTATTGATTTTAACTTGCTTTTACAAATATCCTAAGTCTCAAGCTAAATGATATTTTAAGTAGAAAAACACTGTGTTTTAAAAATTTTGGTATATTATTTTTGTGGTTTATGTACACACATTAACTGGTTTCTTTTATAGGAAACCTGACAAAGTTTATCATATTAGGTACTGTGAAATAAAGGCAAGAGCTCATGAGCTTTTAACAAAAATACTCAATGCAACAATTGTAAGAATCAAAGATATTCTTATTTACTGGTTGATAATGAACTGCCTGCTGTGCTGTGCTTTGCTTAGTCTCTCAGTTATGTACGATTCTTTGTAACCCCAGGAGTGTACCTGGCAGGCTTCTCTGTCCAAGGATTCTCCAGGCAAGAACACTGGAGTGGGTTGCAGTGCCCTCCTCCTGGGGATCTTCCCAACCCAGAGATCAAACTCAGGTCTCCTGAACTGCAGGTGGATTCTTTACCATAAGAGCCACCAGGGAATTGCCAGACACAATATAGAAAATATCAGTTCAGTTCAGTTCAGTCGCTCAGTCATGTCCAACTCTTTGCGACCCATGAATTGCAGCACTCCAGGCCTCCCTGTCCATCACCAACTCCCGGAGTTCCCTCAAACTCATGTCCATCAAGTCAGTGATACCATTCAGCCATCTCATCCTCTGTCATCCCCTTCTCCTCCTGCCCCCAATCCCTCTCAGCATCAGAGTCTTTTCCAATGAGTCAACTCTTCGCATCAGGTGGCCAAAGTACTGGAGTTTCAGCTTTATCATCATTCCTTCCAAAGAACACCCAGGGCTGATCTCCTTCAGAATGGACTGGTTGGATCTCCTTGCAGTCCAAGGGACTCTCAAGAGTCTTCTCCGACACCACAGTTCAAAAGTATCAATTCTTCAGCACTCAGCTTTCTTCACAGTCCAACTCTCACATCCATACATGACCACAGGAAAAACCATAGCCTTGACTAGACAGACGTTTGTTGGCAAAATAATGTCTCTGCTTTTGAATATGCTATCTAAGTTGGTCATAACTTTCCTTCCAAGGAGTAACTCTCTTTTAATTTCATGGCTGCAATCACCATCTGCAGTAATTTTGGAGCCCCCAAAAATAAAGTCTGACACTGTTTCCACTATTTCCCCATCTATTTCCCATGAAGTGATGGGACCAGATGCCATGATCTTCGTTTTCTGAATGTTGAGCTTTAAGCCAACTTTTTCACTCTCCTCTTTAACTCTCATCAAGAGGCTTTTTAGTTCCTCTTCACTTTCTGCCATAAGGCTGGTGTCATCTGCATATCTGAGGTTATTGATATTTCTCCCAGCAATCTTGATTCCAGCTTGTGGTTCATCCAGCCCAGCATTTCTCATGATGTACTCTGCATAGAAGTTAAATAAACAGGGTGACAGTATACAGCCTTGATGTACTCCTTTTCCTATTTGGAATCAGTCTGTTGTTCCATGTCCAGTTCTAACTGTTGCTTCCTGACCTGCATATAGGTTTCTCAAGAGACAGGTCAGGTGGTCTGGTATTCCCATCTCTTTCAGAATTTTCCACAGTTTATTGTGATCCACACAGTCAAAGGCTTTGGCATAGTCGATAAAGCAGAAATACATGTTTTTCTGGAACTCTCTTGCTTTTTTGATGATCCAGCAGATGTTGGCAATTTGATCTCTGGTTCCTCTGCCTTTTCTAAAACCAGCTTGAACATCTGGAAGTTCACGGTTCACGTATTGCTGAAGCCTGGCTTGGAAAATTTTGAGCATTATTTTGCTAGCGTGTGAGATAAGTGCAATTGTGTGGTAGTTTGAGCATTCTTTGGCATTGCCTTTCTTTGGGATTGGAATGAAAACTGACCTTTTCCAGTCCTGTGGCCACTGCTGAGTTTTCCAAATTTGCTGGCATATTGAGTGTAGCACTTTCATAGCATCATCTTTTAGGATATGAAATAGCTCAACTGGAATTCCATCACCTCCACTTGCTTTGTTCGCAATGATGCTTTCTAAGGCCCACTTGACTTCACATTCCAGGATGTCTGGCTCTAGGTGAGTGATCACACCATCATGATTATCTTGGTCATGAAGATCTTTTTTGTACAGTTCTTCTGAATATTCTTGCCACCACTTCTTAATATCTTCTGCTTCTGTTAGGTCCATACCATTTCTGTCCTTTATCGAGCCCATCTTTGCATGAAATGTTCCTTTGGTATCTCTGATTTTCTTGAAGAGATCTCTAGTCTTTCCCATTCTGTTGTTTTCCTCTATTTCTTTGCATTGATCGCTGAGGAAGGCTTTCTTATCTCTCCTTGCTATCCTTTGGCACGCTGCATTCAAATGGGTATATCTTTCCTTTTCTCCATTGCTTTTCGCTTCTCTTCTTTTCACAGCTACTTGTAAGGCCTCCCCAGACAGCCATTTTGCTTTTTTGCATTTATTTTCCATGGGGATGATCTTGATCCCTGTCTCCTGTACAATGTCACGAACCTCAGTCCATAGTTCATCAGGCACTCTGTCTATCAGATCTAGTCCCTTAAATCTATTTCTCACTTCCACTGTATAATCATAAGGGATTTGATTTAGGTCATACCTGAATGATCTAGTGGTTTTCCCTACTTTCTTCAATTTAAGTCTGAATTTGGCAATAAGGAGCTCATGGTCTGAGCCACAGTCAGCTCCTGGTCTTGTTTTTGCTGACTGTATAGAGCTTCTCCATCTTTGGCTGCAAACAATATAATCAATATGATTTTGGTGTTGACCATCTGGTGATGTACATGTGTGGAGTCTTCTCTTGTATTGTTGGAAGAGGGTGTTTGCTATGACCAGTGTGTTCTCTTGGTAAAACTCTATTAGCCTTTGCCCTGCTTCATTCCATATTCCAAGGCCAAATTTGCCTGTTACCCCACGTGTTTCTTAACATCCTACTTTTGCATTCCAGTTCCCTATAATGAAAAGGACATCTTTTTTGGGTGTTATTTCTAAAAGGTCTTGTAGGTCTTCATAGAACCATTCAACTTCAGCTTCTTCAGTGTTACTGGTTGGGGCATAGACTTGGATTACTGTGATATTGAATGGTTTGCCTTTGAAACAAACAGACAATACTATATATATATATATATATACACACACACACACACACACACACACTGGATTGTTTTTCAGCAGCTTCCCTCTGGCATCCAAATCAAGGATTTCCATAAATAAAAGCTGCAAAGCAATTCACATAGTGGTTAGTTTAGGCCAATGCTTTTTTCACCTTATTATTTGTTTTGTTTTCTCCACTACCCCCATCCCCTGCAGTGACACAGTATTATTAAAAACATTAAGTCCTTTGGACTTACGCTTCAGATCAAGACATCATTTGAGTAATTTAAAATGATGTGCAGCTCTTCACATAACAAACATGTGTTGTGGTCGTAATTACTTCAAAAATAATTATATGAAAATAGCCTGACATATCATGCTTTACCAATTACAGAACCATGATTCTGACACATGGAAATGCTGAAAGATGTGAATAGCTGTTCTTCTGTTTAAGTTAGAGTGCTGCAAAATTCCGATAATGACTTCATCTTCTCAGTTAACATAATCAGTCCACAATACACCATACTAAGTCATAAAGTGCAAATCCAAGGAAGATAATACCTTCACTAAGTTACAGAACTTGGCAAATCAATACAGTACTCTTTAACACATAATAAAACATACTTTTGTTGGAGCTGTTTATTTTGTGATAACTTTTACTCCAGAAATGTTATTTGAGTATGAAATTAAAACGCTATGATTTTTAATCGTGGTTTTTAGCAGAGCAAGTTATTTTATACAGTTGATGTCTTTTTAAAATACAATTTCTCCTTAAAAGTGAGTTCCTGCATGTGAGTTCTCTAAGTTTACTGCAGCAGGGCAGTGGTGCATATGTAGAGGTGGATCTGCTTGGTTCTGGCATTGGTATAAAGCCAAGTAGAGTTCCAATGCACAAAAAGCTTTAAGATTCTACCTTAAGGAGGTTTAATCAGCCAATATCAATTTACAAGTATACTTTTCAAAAATTGATGAATTATCACATTAATACTGAAATCCTCAAAACCAGTAATTTCATTTCAGTTCAGTTCAGTTGCTCAGTCATATCCAACTCTTTGCAACCCTATGGACTCCAGCAATGCCAGGCTCCTCTGTCCTTCACCAACTTCCGAAGCTTGCTCAAACTCATGTCCATTGGGTCAATGATACCATCCAACCATCTCATCCTCTTTCGTCCCCTTCTCCTCCTGCCTTCAATCTTGTCCAGCATCAGGGTCTTTTCCAATAAGTCAGTTCTTTGCATCAGGTGGCAAAAGTATTGGAGCTTCAGCATCAGTCCTTCCAATGAATATTCAGGACTGATTTCCTTTAGGATGGACTGGTTTGATCTCCTTGCAGTCCAAGGGATTCTCAAGAGCCTTCTCCAACACCACAGTTCAAAAGCATCACTTCTTCAGCGCTCAGCTTTCTTTGTGGTCTAACTCTCATATCCGTACATGACTACTAGAAAAACCATAGCTTTAACTATATGGACTTTTGAAGCAATATAATGCCTCTGCTTTTTAATATGCTGTCTAGGTTTGTCATAGTTTTTCTTCAGAGGAGCAAGCGTCTTAATTTCAGACAACACTAATTTCAGCTGGTCCCTTTTATTTAGAAACTCTGCACCTCTTTGTTTTGATCAAGTCACAGATCTTTTCTTCAGCTTATTAAAAAAAGAATCCTACCTAAAATAGAGTTGTATGTTTTAAATAACAAATAAATATAATGCTGGTGTAGAGACCTGGGGAACTGCATGTTGTGTATCAACTTTCATTACCACTTCTTCACAAATACTGCTATTCCCATTGCACTCCTTGCAGTCCAAGGGATTCTCAAGAGTCTTCTCCAACACCACAGTTCAAAAGCATCAATTCTTCGGTGCTCAGCTTTCTTTATAGTCCAACTCTTACACCCATACATGACTACTGGAAAAACCATAGCTTTGACTAGACAGACCTTTGTTGGCAAAGCAATATCTCTGCTTTTTAATAAGCTGTCTAGGTTGGTCATAATTTTCCTTCCAAGGAGCAAGCGTCTTTTAATTTCATGGCTGCAGTCATCATCTGCATCTTCTAATTAAGGGTTTTATTTTTTGGTAAAACAGATTCTGATACATTCACATAACAGAATATTATCCAACCACTTAAATATGTGAGGTAGAACTGAATGGGAAAGACATTTGCAAATGATAAGACTGACAAGGGGTTAATTTCCAAAATACATAAACAGCTCATACAGCCCTACATCAAAGAAACAAACAACCTAGTTAAAAAATGATCAGAAGACCTGAATCGATATTTTTCCAAAGAAGACTTACAGATGACCAACAGGCACAAGAAAAGATGCTCAGAATCTTTTATCATAAAAGAAATGCAAATCAAAACCACAGTGAGGTATTGCCTCACACCTGCCAGAATGGCTATCGTGTAAAAGACAACAAATCAAAATGTTGGTGAGAATGTGGACAAAAGGGAACCTTTGTACATTGTTTGTGGGAATATAAATTGATGCAACCACTGTAGAAGCGGGATTCCTCCATAAACTAAAAATCGAACTATTGTATGATTCAAAAATTCCACTTCTGTGTGTATATCCAAAGAAAATGAAGACATTAATTTGAAAAGATACATGCACACCAATGTTCATGGCAGCATTGTTTACAGTAGCCAAGATACAGAAGTAACCTAAGAGCCCATCAACAGATGAATAGATAAAGAAGATGTGATATATATAGCTAATGGAATACTACTCAGCCATAAAATGGAGTGAAATTTTGCCATTTGCAGCAACATGCATAGACTTGGAGGGTATTATGCTTAATGAGATAAGTCAGACAGAGACAAATACCACGTGAGATCATTTATATGTTGAATCTAAAAAATAAAACAAGCCAGTAAAACAAAAAGAAACATATTCATAGTTATAGAGAACAAACTAGTGGTTACCAGTGGGGAAAAAAGGAGAGAGAGGGAAGACAGGAATTGGCAGTTAAGAGGCAGAAACTATGATGTATAAAATAAATAAACTACGAGGATATATTGTACAGCACAGGGGATACAGGCAATATCTTAAAATGACCATAAATGGAGTATAACCTTTAAAATTATGAATCACTATATTATATACCTAAACTCATACAATAATTATATATCAACTATACCTCAGTAAAAAAAAGATAAAATAAGTGCTTAGATAAACAAGCATTAGCATAGAAAGATGTGCCTAATATATTTAGGGAAGAAAGAAAACAGCTGCATAGTATCTACAATGCTGGTCCTATTTTTGTTTTATGTGTATATAAACATGGTAATAAGTCTGGAAGGACATCTTCCAGACTATCAGTAATGGTTATCCTTCCATGTTATAAAAATATTTCCCCTTTTATTTTATAAGAATTGTTTAAATTCTCAGGGGTATCTATGACTTTGATTGTTAGGGAAAAATAAAGCTTTTAGTTAAAATAAAAAATGCCACTGAAACAATTAATGATTAATTACATAAAAGTATAATTACTCATATATACACTGAACCAAAGTGAAAGAGAAAAAAGTATAATGAAAGATTAAAAGCTTTAAGAAAAATGAAAACATTCAGTCCCTTCTTTTCTTAAAGATGATTGTTATCTAATAGCATTTCCTTTATTTGAGCAGAGAAAATGAAACAACAGACAAAGCACATTTAATAGTTTTAGTGGAACATCTTTTCCCCATATCTCCGATTTTACAAAAAAAGCAAAGCAGGCTATCTTGGAAGCAGATATGAAAACTCTCCCTGACCCCAGACCTAAAAAGGAAATAAAGCCAAATTACGCCCCGCAGCACACGTGCAACTGCCCCGCAGTGTTCCAGTCTACTGTTACTGTGTGTCAGTGCTAAGGCTCTTTAGTCTGCAAACCCCTTGAAATGGTCAACCAAAGAGTGTACATAAGTGCATATATAAATTTTCTAAGAAGGAAAGTGATCTTTTAACACTCTTTTCCTACCCCCAAATATTAAGCACAACATTTATCTATTCATATATATCCAAATATTCAACAGACATTGAGAGTCTTCCTTGCCATTCATTGTTATACATATAGTAGGAACGTCATTAGCCGACTTACATGCCTCATTTCTTATTCTTACAGCAATACTGTAAGTAAAGATTATCCCTATTTTCCCAGTGAGGAATATGGAGAATTAAGGTTATCATATTCTTTGATGTTCTGTCACTGAGACTTGGGGGTCTCTGCCCCTTCCCCTTGAATCTAGATGGGCACTCTGACTACTTGGACCAACTAAATAAGATGAAATTGACATTGTCAATTTCCAGGTCCAGGTCTTAGGAGACAGCAGCTTCTACTTCCTGTCCTTTGGAATAATAGTCCTTATAAGCCAGCCATCATTGTTGTGAGGAAGCCAGTGTAGCTCCACAGAGACTCCCTCATGGAGAGGAACTGAGCTCCCTGTAGAAAGTCAGCACCCACCTGCCAGCTCATGTTCACTCAGGAATGAACTTTCAGGAAGCAGATCTTCCAGACCCAGTCCAACCAGCCCAATTAAGGCTGTGTAGAGCAGAGACGAGCCATCATCTCCATTGCACCTGTAGTAGGCAGAATGATGGACCAGGATTTACTCCCTGAATTTCAGAACTTGTGAGTAGGGAGTCTTACATGGCAAAGGGGAATTAAGGTTGCAGATGGAATTCAGATTGCTTATCAGCTGACCTTAAGTAGAGAGGTTCCTTCTGGATTATCTAGGGTAGGTCCAATGCAATCACAAGGATCTTTGAAAGAGAGGAGCAGGAGAAGGTCACAGTGATTCAGTGGAAGAATGGCTTGACTTGCTGTTGCTGGCTTTGAAGATGGAAGAGGGATCCATGAGCCAAGGAAGGCAGACAGCCTCTAGAAGCTAAAAAAAGACAAACCAATTCCCTCCTAGGGATTCCAGGAGGGTGTATAACCTTGCAACACTTGATTTTAGCTTAGTGGTTAACTGTGTTGCATTTCTAACCTTCAGAACTGTGAGACAGTATATTTGTGTTGTTTTAAGCCACTAAATTTGTGGTAATTTGTTACAGCAGCCAGAGAAAACTAATACAGACCCCCTCCTTAAGTTGCATATTTGTGAGCAAAATAAATTATTGTTTTAAACCGCTACCTTTGGAGCTGGTTTGTTCCTCAGTGAAAGATAATTGGAATAAGAAAATTAAGGCTAGAGTAATTAAATAATTTTTCCAAGTGATCCAAAAAGTTCAATTACCTGGCCCTGGCATTACATGCTGTGAAAATTCTCAAACACCTCCACTGACAGAATTTCATCCACTATTTCCTCCTTTGGACTCCACCACTTATTTCTTTGCTGCTCCCTGATTCTGCCCTCCCAGGCATCTCAAGTGTTCTTGTGCCAAGTCCAGGATGCCCTTCTCCCTGTCCTCATTCTCGGTGGTGACACTGCTGACCACCCCATCTCTCTTTTCTCCAAAAAAGGATTGCTTGAAGTATTACTTCAAGGTCAACATATTTAAATCTAAACATATCATTTCTTTTAAATGATGACTATTTTAACAGTTAATAGTACATAAGAGAGCAACTAAAGACTCTTTAGTAAGCTATTGAACATTTTTATGAATGCCTAGGCCTTTTTTTTTAACCTATTTGAAGATGCTTTATAGATTTAATTTTCTATGTTTAAGTATCTTTTTACACTGGGTCCATAAATGCTCTTTTAAATTAGTGATAGTGAAAATAGTTATGCTGGAGATAATTATATTTAGTGATTAGGTTTTACAATAAAGCTGTTTTAATCAGCTTGTTTAATACTCTTTACTGACCATTATGGCTTCCCAGTGGTAAAGAACCTGCCTACCAATTCAGGAGACATAAGAGACGAGGATTCAATCCCTGGGTTGGGAAGGTCCCCTGGAGAAGGAAATGGCAACACACGCCAGTATTCTTGCCTGGAGAATCCCATGGACAGAGGAGCCTGGCGGGCTACAGTCCATAAGGTCTCACAGAGTCAGACACGACTGAAGCAACTTGGCATGCACACACACACTGATCATTATAGCATCATATACGAAAAGTTTAGCTTTTAAGGCAAGGATGACATCACTTAACTGTTTCAAAAGTCAATTTCGTAGTAAATCTTCCCCCAAAATGTCCAAAGTAAAGTGACAATTGGTTGAAAAATAATTTCC
Source organism: Bos javanicus (assembly GCF_032452875.1). Classification (NCBI taxonomy): domain Eukaryota; kingdom Metazoa; phylum Chordata; class Mammalia; order Artiodactyla; family Bovidae; genus Bos; species Bos javanicus. The sequence continues at coordinate 30,747,735 of NC_083874.1, read as the reverse complement.
CTTCATTCCTCCTTGTTTGTTGAGGATCATCTGATTTTTTTTAAAACCCACAATATGTTTATGATTTAAAGAAAATCCTTTTCTCCTAAGTGAAAACAGTGAGTGCCGTTTCAGATCCCAGAGCAACTCTGTGGCCTACCAATCCAAAGACAGATTCAGTGGAACCATGGACAACCTTAGGAAACCATGAACCAAGTAGCCTTTGACTCACACCTTTCAATTCTTGTGATACCCCCAAAACTTTGGCTAGGAATCTGAAGAGATGGTAGGTGCAATATAACGTGTCACATGGTGCTATTTGTTAAAATGGTAAACACGGCTTTTGAATTTTATAATATTGCTCAAATAGGGGGCAAACATGAATCAATCAATGAGCTGTCTTAGTTGACCATTTTATGTCCTAACTGCAGTTTCAGTAAATGAGGAGAATTGACACAATGTCCACTGAAAAGATGGATAAAACAGAAGGGAAATTAGAAACTCAGCTTCATCAACAAAGTGAATGAAAACATTCCAAGAAGGGTTGAGGAAGCTTATAATCATACAAAGATGTAAAATTCACCAGGTGACAGAGTGACTGGTCTGTGTTTCCGCAGAGGGTGCCCATCAAAATAGCTTCGGGAGCAAGTTATTGATAATAAGGACGCATAGGACTCTTTCCATTGCAAATTATGGAAAATCCAACTCAAACGTAATTAACAAAAATAATTTGTCAGTTCATTCATCTGCAGGCTCAAGGACTATTCTAGCTTCAGGAATAACTTGCTCCAAGGACTAAATGCAATGTTCTATAAGCTCAGTTCATCTCCAATTATCAGTTCTGTCTTCTTACGTGTTTTGGCTTTATCCTGAGGTTATCTCCCAGAATATAATAGAACAGGAGAAGTGGAAATGGTCCTTCCTATACAAATAAGGTTGGGCGAAAGGAAGTGATTTCCCAAAGAAGATGCTAGATAGGGTGGAAGCGTACATTGAGCAGCCTTGTGTTCACTATGATAGTACTGGTATAACATGTTAGTAAGAGACATTATGAGTATTGTTTATATTTTTTAAAATAAGCAGAATCACTTAGTTGTAGAAGCATATACAAACAGGTAAAATATCAAGCCCAAGCACTTGGATACCTAATGAGATGCTGATTGTGGTTCTCTTTAAGTCAGTTTATGTTCTTTCCAACTTTATCTCGCACAAGAATTGTCCACACAAACTTTGCTCCAGCCTCACCAATCAGCTAATCTGGATTGCTTACAGTCCATAGGGTCTCACAGAGTAAGACACGACTGAAGCAACTTGGCATGCACACACACACACTGATCATTATAGCACCAGCTAAGAAAAGTTAAGTTTTTCAGGCAAGGATGAGATCACTTAACTGTTTCAAAAGTAAATTGGAAGATCAAGTACCTTGATCTTCTAAATTTCTACTACCTGGAATGTCCCCTTCACCTCTTCATTCTTTGCTATCTAAATTTCCCTTTTCCGAGGCTTATTCATAATTGTTTCCTCTATGAAGCAATTGAGAAATAATAATCCTTTCTCCTAAATGTTCTTATAATTTGTAAATTAAAATTTGCAATTTTCCCACCAGTTTTGACTCTCCAGACCATGGAAGATATCCTTTTGACGACTGACCATTTTGAATGAACACTGGGCACTGTATCTTCACTCTTTTGCACTTGTCACTCTACCAATTTATATCTTATAAGCATAAAGCTTTGCCTCTAGAAGATATTCAGTAAATGTTTGGGAACTAGAACTTAACTGAATGAAGGGCAAATCCTAAAAGGAAGCTAATGATGGTGGTAACTGATCAAAGCTAATGTGAGTAAAGAATGCATACTTCTAAGATGAACATTTAAAATGTGACTCCTGCCCCCAAAAAGTGTGTTTTCACAAAACGTGAAATAAAATCTTACCATATAGAAAAGCTTTCCCTGAAGAAATGGTTGAAAACCATTTAAAGCAAAACACTGGCGTGTAACTAGTCTCAATCCTAAGAAATAAAACATTATAATAGATTTATTTACTTAGAAAATATAATATGTGACAGGTGATCTTTTTAAAGAGTGAGGGAAATCCATTCTCATAACTAGAGCTTGCTGGGAATAATTTCTGAAATTGTGGGCAGTTATTGTATACAATTTTAGCTGTAATTTTAGATGACCTTATAGCTTTGGGAATTGCACTATTTTATAGCCCAGAAGTGATTACATAAAATCGTGTTTAAACGATTACAATAAGAACTACACAGGCAGTAATGTTTGCTACTTTGCAAAACACTTAGCCCAGGAGACTCTTTAAAGCTGAATGGAACAGAAAATGCTGGTAGTCATGTTAGACTATTCATCCAGTAAATATCAGCACTCACTGGCTACTACAGTGAGCAATGTTTCCTCTGAATTTCATATCTCATTTACCACTTAACATCAAAGCAGCCAGTTGCATCCTTGAAAAACAGAACAGATTAGTTATTTAACATCCTTTAATTTATTTAGCATTATAAAGATCCCCTCACCTTAACCACATTGTCATTTTAATTTTCAGTGTTCTAGTTTGAAAATACTAATTTTTAATTCATTTAGGCCAATCAATGAAGGAGACATAAAACCAACATAAAACTTTTAAAATGTCTCTTAATTTAGCTTGCATAAAACTTTCAAGTTTTTAAGAATCTCAATTAATAAAAACAGAAGAAATTATATTTAATCCCCAATAAAATAATAAATGTAGTCAGTAAACATCAGTGGCTATTAACAACATTAGGTGAAATGTTCATGGAAAACTGTATAATGGATAGGTCAGGTTGACAACACCTGAAACCATTGATCAATCTTAGCATCATTAAAAGTATTTCCAGAAAACAGTTTGTGATACACTAGTGATTTTTTTTCTTCTATTACTGTGTAACATATCACTCCAAAGCTTAGTGGCCTAAAACAAATATTTATACTTTCACATGGTTTCTCTGCTCACAAATTCAACAGTGGTTTAGCTGGGCAGTTCTAGCTCAAGGAATCTTGAGGTTGCAGTCAAGACATCAACTAAGGTAACAACCATTTGAGTTCCTGCCTGAGGCTGGAGGGTCCACCTCCATAATGGTTCACTCACATGACTATTGGCAGGAAGCCTCAATCCATCATGTGGCCTTCTCCCTAGGGCCACTGAGTGTGTGCATCTGCCAGAACATCTGGCTGCCCCCAGATTGAGTGATGCAAGAGAAAGAGAGGAAAAATCTACAAAGCCTTTTATGTCACATAGCAATATTTCTGTATGTACCATTGGTTTACAAGTCAGTTCTATTCAGTTTGGGAGAGAACTGACTATACGAGGACATGAATACAAAAAAAGTGAGGGGCAACAGAGGCCAATTGGTGGTCAGCTACCACAAACGGGAAGCAATCTTCTAAAGTACTCTTGCCTCTTCTCCTGTAAAACCAATCCAGAATTGAATCAAACATGTCTAACTACTAATATATAAAAAACAGGTCTAACTACTAATATATAAAAAATTAGGAAGAGGTCAGCAGTGGCCACAGGACTGGAAAAGGTCAGTTTTCATTCCAATCCCAAAGAAAGGCAATGCCAAAGAATGCTCAAACTACCACACAATTGCACTCATCTCACATGATAGTAAAGCAATGCTCAAAATTCTCCAAGCCAGGCATCAACCACACAATTGCACTCATTTCACATGATAGTAAAGTAATGCTCAAAATTCTCCAAGCCAGGCATCAACAGTACATGAACCATGAATTTTCAGATGTTCAAGCTGGATTTAGAAAAGGCAGAGGAACCAGAGATCAAATTGCCAACATCCACTGGATCAACGAAAAAGCAAGAGAGTTTCAGAAAAACATCTACTTCTGTTTCATTGACTATGCCAAAGCCTTTGACTGTGTGGATCACAATAAACTGTGGAAAATTCTGAAAGAGATGGGAATACCAGACCATCTGACCTGCCTCCTGAGAAATCTGTATGCAGGTCAGGAAGCAACAGTTAGAACTAGACATGAAACAACAGACTGGTTCCAAATCAGGAAAGGAGTACATCAAGGCTGTATATTGTCACCCTGCTTATTTAACTTCTATGCAGAGTACATCATGAGAAATGCTGGGCTGGATGAACCACAAGCTGGAATCAAGATTGCCAGGAGAAATATCAATAACCTCAGATATGCAGATGACACCACCCTTATGGCAGAAAGCGAAGAACCAAAGAACCTCTTGATGAAAGTGAAAGAAGAGGGTGAAAAAGTTGGCTTAAAGCTCAACATTCAGAAAAGTAAGATCATGGCATCTGGTCCCATTACTTCATGGCAAATAAATGGGGAAACAGTGGAAACAGTGACAGACTTTCTTTTTGGGGCTCCAAAATCACTGCAGATGATGACTGCAGCCATGAAATTAAAAGACGCTTGCTCCTTGGAAGGAAAGTTATGACCAACCTAGACAGCTTATTAAAAAGCAGAGATATTGCTTTGCCAACAAAGGTCTGTCTAGTCAAAGCTATGGTTTTTCCAGTAGTCATGTATGGGTGTAAGAGTTGGACTATAAAGAAAGCTGAGCACCAAAGAATTGATGCTTTTGAACTGTGGTGTTGGAGAAGACTCTTGAGAATCCCTTGGACTGCAAGGAGATCAAACCAGTCCATCCTAAAGGAAATCAGTCCTGAATATTCATTGGAAGGACTGATGCTGAAGCTGAAACTCCAGTACTTTGGCCACCTGATGTGAAGAACTGACTCATTGGAAAAGACCCTGATGTGGAAAAGATTGAAGGTGGGAGGAGAAGGGGATGACAGAAGATGAGATGGTTGGATGGCATCACCAAATCGATGGACATGAGTTTGAGTAAACTCCAGGAGTTGTGATGGACAGGAAAGCCTGGCGTGCTGCAGTCCATGGGGTCGCAAAGAGTCGGACACAACTGAGGGACTGAACTGAATTGAACTGAAGGAATGGGTGCATGCATGTTAAGTCACTTCAGTCATGTCCGACTCTTTGCAACCCCATGGACTGTAGCCCACCAGGCTCCTCTGTCCATGGGATTCTCCAGGCAAGAATACTGGAGTCGGTTGCCATGCCCTTCTCCAAGGAATGGGTAGAGGAACACATTAAACAACACAAGAAGGAAACAATTAGTCAATTCTAGAATGTGGGACAATCTAAAGAACAAGATTTGATTTCTTCAGTTAATATATAATGTAGGGAGACAGTTACAGATTAAAAGAGATTTAAGAGATGTTAGCTCAGTCAGTAAAGAATCTGCCTGCAATGCAGGAGACTGGGGTTTGATTCCTGGGTTGGGAAGATCCCCTGGAGAAGGAAACAGCAACCTACTCCAGTTTTCTTGCCTGGAAAATCCCATGGACAGAGGAGCCTGGCAGGCTACAGCCCATGGGGTCGTAGCAGTCAGACACAACTTAGTGACTAAACCACCACCAAGAGATGTTAAGGACTAAATGATAATGATTTTGATGTATCAATTACAAAAAAAATTTTTCATAGTTGTGAAATATCAAGGAATGAGTGTTTAGGTGATATTAAAGAATTATTGTTAGGCATATTCTGTAGGACAACGGTATTGTGGGTGGGTATATATATGCCCTTATTTATTCTAGTTATATGCTAAAGTATTTACAATTGAAATGCTATGGTATCTTTTTTTTTTTTTTTTCACTTTTTAGATTGAACTATTCAGTTCAGTTCAGTTCAGTCGCTCAGTTGTGTCTGACTCTTTGAGACCCCATAGACTGCAGCATACCAGGCCTGCCTGTCCATTACCAACTCCTGGAGCTTACTCAAACTCATGTCCATCGAGTTGGTGATGCCATCCAACCATCTCATCCTCTGTCGTCCCCTTCTCCTCACGCCTTAAACCTTTCCCAGCATCAGGGTCTTTTCCAATGAGTCAGTTCTTCACATCAGGTGGCCAAAGTATTGGAGTTTTAGCTTCAGCATCAGTCCTTCCTATGAATATTCAGGACTGATTTCCTTTAGGATGGACTATATTGAACTATAGTTGATTTATAATATTGTGTTAGTTTCAAGTGTACAACTAAGTCGTTCAGCTGTTGTTGTTGTTGCTGCTGCTCAGTCCTAAGTCATGTTCGACTCTTTGCAATCCCATGAACTACAGCACGCCAGGCTTCCCTGTCCTTCACTATCTCCCCAGGTTTGCTCAGATTCATGTCCATTGAGTCGGGGATGCCATCCAACCATCTCATCCTCTGCCACCCTCTTCTCCTTTTGACTTCTATCTTCCCAGCATCAGGGTCCTTTCCAGTGAGTTGGCCCTTCATATCAGGTGGCCAAATTATTGGAGTTTTGGCTTCAGCACCAGTCCTCCAATGAATATTCAGGACTGATTTCCTTTAGGATTGACTGATTTCATCTCCTTGCTGTCCAAGGAACTCTCAAGAGTCTTCTCCAATACCACAATTCAAAGTTACCAGTTCTTTGGCACTCAGCTTTCTTCATAATCCACCTCTCACTTCCAAACATAACTATATGGATCTTTGTTGGCAAAAATACATATTCTTTTTCAAATTCTTTTCCCATTTAGGTTATCACAGAATATTGATCAGAGCTTCCTGTGCTATACATTAGATCCTTGTTGCTTATCCATTGTAAATATAAAAGTGTGTATAAATAATATAACAAAAGTAATCAAGAGTTATGGGGATACATTAAAACAAGACTGGCAAAAAAAAAAAAAAGAAAATTTCTAAACACTAACTTATATAGTTATGGAAGCTCATTTTACTGCTTTCTGTAGTTCTGAGTATGTTTGAAAAATCTGTATAGTTTTAAGCTACTGGAAATTTGGGGTTAATTACAGCAAATGGCATTACCTAAAGGATAGCCAAAGAGGGATTGGAGGGTTTTAGCTGCATTAGATGGAGAAGGCAATGGCATCCCACTCCAGTACTTTTGCCTAGAAAATCCCATGGATGGAGAAGCCTGGTAGGCTGCAGTCCATGGGGTCGCTAGAGTCAGACACAACTGAGCGACTTCACTTTCACTTTTCACTTTCATGCATTGGAGAAGGAAATGGCAACCCACTCCAGTGTTCTTGCCTGGAGAATCCCAGGGACGGGGAAGCCTGGTGGGCTGCCATCTATGGGGTCGTACAGAGTCGGACATGACTGAAGCGACTTAGCAGCTGCATTAGAAGATGGGGTGGGGCTACAGCTGTGGTTCTCCCCTTCTATGATCTATCTTGAAGTCTGTGGCATGAGAAGAGATAGACTAGGAGGTAAGGGCAGGGTGGAAGAGGTAGGCAGTCATGTCAGAGTCAGTGCAAAAGTATGCACGTAATGGTGCTAACCGTTGCTTCTAGGGAAGTGACAGTAAGACCAGAAAGGAAGGAAAAATCCTGCACTCGTGGGTGGCCACATCCTAGGATAATCTGCAGTTGCTTCCTGTCTAATCACCACTGTTTCCTGTGTAATTCCCCTCTCTGAAATGATAAATTTCTTATCATTTCAACTCAAATTTCCCTAACCTCTACAAAAGGTTTTGCTCTGTTTACAGTTTAAGATTTGTTTTCAGGGTGAGACGGTAATAGTTGATTTTGCTCTTCTTTTCAATCTAAATTTCTCATAGGAATATCATGACACTATTTCTGTGTTTGATTATATTCAGAAACTTGGAGAAAGCCACTATATAAATATCAAGTGATTAATTGGGTGTCACAAAAAAAGACTAAGAAAGACTTTTATTTCTTATCACTATTTTTAATCTACATATTTTTAACATATCTGTATTTAACTTAAATGAAAGGGCTCAGGGCTGATTTTAGAAGGTTATTTAAAATGTTTATATCTTTCCGGGCCTTTCCTGAATGGAAACATTAGCAATTAGAAAACTCTAAATTCATGAAAAAAAGAATATTGTACAGGGGAATGGAAGCCTCAGACTCAAATCATCACAGAAATCGTCTTATGAAAACCTTGCTAGTAAAAGGTGGTATTTTATCGCAAAATAGTATAGAATTCCATAGCTATTTATGGATCAGAAAAAGAGTCTTTTGGACGGTCAGTTCAAATGTGATATGTCTTTGGAAATGGTGGTTAAAAAAGAGGAGAGGTAGTCAATTATATCTCAATAAACCTGGGAGAGAGAAAGAAAGAAAGAACAAAGGTAGCAAGCTTCAGTTTCCATAACTAAAATAAAGTTAATTACATGGCCAACTGTTTAGAACATATAAAAACATTTCATTGTGAGTGTGTGTGTGTGTATATATATATATATATATAATGCTTTTGTTTAGGGAATTTGTTTAATTTCTTTCTATACCCTCTACGTAGGGATGTCACAGTAATTTCAAATAAAAAAGTCAAAACCCAGGCCTCTAATGAAAAATAAAAAATATGTTAGTTTTGAAATTTAAAATTCTGTCAAACTGATCATTTGGGGTTATGTAGCACTATATATCCTGATTTAATTAAAATACAGTGTTCAATAAGGAATAATTAAGTAAAACAGTACATGTTTTCTCACCAAAGTGGCCCTGTTTCCTAACCCATTAGTAAGCTAAATGTGTGTGTTCAAGCAAGAACAGTGGCTGAGTTCTTTCTGGGCTGCAGTCAGTAATGCACCTCTCTCTTGATACTTCCAATGTGGTCCACAGAATGTTCTGTATTGGCTGGCAGCTTGTCACATAGGCTGATTTCAGGCCCCACCCAGTACCTACTGAGTCAGAAACTATGTTTTGACAGGATCCCTAGGTGATTGATAGGAATGGTATATTTTGAGAAGCACTGCTCTAGAATTCATGAGAATGCTTCTAATTTCTATTCTCACCTTTCACTTCAAATCTTACCACCAGATGTTTCTGTTTCAGTCTCAGAGATTTTTCCTTTCCATGTCTGTCTAGGCTTTTAGAATATCAAATATAGATAGCATCCTGGTGTAGACCCTAGCTCCTCAAACTGGAAGTCCCCCTAGGGCAGGGAACAGGTCCAGAATTGTGTCTACATCCACTCTAGTTCCTCCCGCATAGTAAAAACTCAAGTACTTTTTGGAGAATGAATAAAGTGAATGTCTTTTGATACCAAATGAAGGAAGTATGCCGGAGAAGGCAGTGGCACCCCACTCCAGTACTCTTGCCTCGAAAATCCCATGGATGGAGGAGCCTGGTAGGCTGCAGTCCATGGGGTAGCTAAGAGTCGGACACGACTGAGCGACTTCCCTTTCACTTTCACTTTCATGCACTGGAGAAGGAAATGGCAACCCACTCCAGTGTTCTTGCCTGGAGAATCCCAGGGATGGGGGAGCCTGGTGGGCTGCTGTCTGTGGGATCACACAGAGTCGGACACGACTGAAGTGACTTAGCAGAAGGAAGTATGCAGCTTGACTCCTCCACTTACTAGCTGTACTAATACGGGAATCACAATCCCTTTCTCAAAGAATTCATTTGAAGATTAAATGAAATTAAATGTATTCCATTGTAAGGGCTCTGGGATTTTTCCATATATTAATAAAAGTAATACTGTATCTTTTCCATTTTTAACTATTGTCCCCGGGCTTCCCTGGTGACTCACTTGGTAAAGAATCTGCCTGCAATTCAGGAGACCCAGGTTCGATTCTTGGGTCAGGAAGATCCCGTGGCAAAGGGAATGGCAACCCACTCCAGTATTCCTGCCTGGGAAAACCCATGGACAGAGGAGGCTGGTAGGGTACAGAACATGGGGTCACAAAAAATCAGACACAACTTCACAACTAAGCCACCACCCCTGTCTTAGTCTGCTTGGGCTGCCATAAAAATGTACTGATTCTGGGTGGCTTAAACAATAGAATATTATTTTCTCACAGTTCTAGAGGCTGGAAGTCTAAGATGAAGGTTCCAGCAGGGTTCAGTTTCTGGTGAGGACTCTCTTCTTGACTTGGGGACAGCCAGCTTTTCATGTATCCTCACATGGTAGAGAGCTCTCCAGTATAGCTTCTTCTTTTATACGAATAACAATCCCATCAGATAAGGAATGCCCCCCTCTGACCTCATTTAATGTTAATTATCTGTTAAAGGCTCCTGTCTCCAAATACGGTCACTTTAAGACTTAGGGTTTCAACAGACAAATTTTGGGGAGACATAGTTCAGGCCATAGCAATCTCAATACATGGCATTGCAGTACTCATAATAAATATTGGCTTCCCAGAGGGTGCTAGTGGTAAAGAACCTGCCTTCCAGTGTAGGAGACACAGAGACACAGGCTCATCCCTGGGTCGGGAAGATCCCCTGGAGGAGGACATGGCAATCCACTCCAGTATTCTTGCCTGGGGAATCCCAGGGACAGGGGAGCCTGGTGGGCTGCGGTCCATAGGGCAACAAAGAGTCAGACGTGACTGAAATGACTTAGCGCTTAGCACACACGTTAGGTATATCTACGTTGATAAAGGCAACATGATTTGTGTTTCTTTAGCTCTATAATATCTTAATGTGTCCCTCATTTTAATTTTTGTGTTTACTTTGTGTTATTTGGATCTCTTCTCTAATAATTACTCTTTCTTCTAGGTACCTCGGACTTTTAATAACACAATTTAGCTACGTTTATACTTCTTAAAATTTTCTTGGGTTAAGGAAATAAGATGTCAGACTACAAGTAATACTTATACACATTTCCTGTCCTATATCAGGACTTCCCTGGTGACTTAGACAGTAAAGAATCTGCCTACAATGTGGGAGACCTGGGTTCAATCCCTGGGTCTGGAAAATCCCCTGGAGAAGGAAATGGCAACCCATTCCAGTACTCTTGCCTGGAAAATCCCATGGATTGAGGATCCCGTTAGGCTACAGTCCATGGGGTCACAAAGAGTTGGACACAACTGAGCGACTTCACTTCTTCATCCTATATCAAGATAAAAAGTTTAAAGATATAAATAAATCATTCTAAAATTTTACTTTCCTAAAGAATATACAAACTAACACTCCTTTAATTTTTGAATTCATCTCTGACTATGCTTTTGCTCTCTTATTCTGATCTAAAAAAAATCATAAAATACTTTTAAAAGAGTTACTATCCATCTGTGACCAGCAACATTTATTTAAATAGACTTTTCACCTAATCTCTAGATACTGATATGTTCTGTGACTGCTATGATCGTATGAAAACCATGCCTACTTGAACTCTTAAATATTTCCAAGAACTCTATAGAAATAGACAAACCATTTAACTCAAAGAAACACTTAATGAAAGATAGTTATTATTCAATAAACTTTTCTTTCTTTCATCATGCTTGGTAAGAAAAAGAAGATATGAAAAACAGATTCCCCTCTCTGGGAGCTAGTTGGCTAGGAGGAGAGGCATACATACGAACAAAAAGTAAAGAAAATATCATTGATCCTTTAATGAAAGTGTCTGTAAGATTCAAATGATTGGTTGTGTTTTAAGTATACCTTGACTATGGTTACAAGTCAATATCAATGACAGGAAAACTCCTCAAGAGCATTGTCTAGATTTGCTATCTGATTTTTTTCTATTTTGCCACACATTTATTCAATACTTCAAGCAAAACAATAACACCGTATGGACCTTGCAAGCATAAAAAACAACATGGTAGCTGCTTCATTTCTCCCCTCTGAATATTAACAAGAAACATACCTGGAAAGGAAAAGTCCTAGCTGAGTCACATTACAAATCCACCACCCTTTCCATGATTATTCAGTCCAAAATCACCCAGTACAGCCTCCAGCACGTACTATCCTTCCCCTCTGCAACATTTTTCTCCAAGCACTAACATTCTATACGTTTGACTTTTTGTTTTGCTTACTGTCAGGCTTGCCCCACCTAAATGTGAGCTTCATGTTGGCAAGGGTTTTGTTTGTTCACTCTTCTCTGCCTGCAGCCCAGGAGAGTGCCTGGCACATAGTAGGCCCTGAGTATCTATTTGCTGGCTAAATGAATTATGTAAGCATTCTGATGAATATCTGAATAGATCTTTGATCATGATTATTGGTCTATGGGACAACCACAGACGGATTTTCTAACTGTAGCAAATGAGCATTAGAGGCATAGATGATAAATTCACCACCTGCATAGTAGTGAGACTGCTTAAGAACTAATGGGCTATAACTTATTTCCATTCTCTATCCCCTCGGAACAGAGAGCAAATTTATAGAAAATAGTGAAGGAGCAAAAAGGTGTTTTTTAGCATCTTTCAGGTAATATATGGAATGGTGAAGATAAGAGTTTGTTCATGTAAAAAGGGAATGCTTATCACCAGATTTCTCACATTAAAGTAGGCACTTGATAAATGTACCTGGCTGCTACTGATAACTATCTTTAACATCTTGCCTTATCTTCCACTCTTTTCTCCAAATGTACACAGCTGGTGGAGACCTGTGCTCAAACATGATCATGAGAAACAGATCAATGCTTCATTTTCCTCTGCCCCTTGTACAAAGCCCCCTCTTTGAGGAAAACTCCGTCACCCAATGGTAGCTTGAACTGCTCCTTTTTATAGAATCATATTACTTTGGTTCATTTGTACAATTGATCTCTTTATGAATTTCTGTATGTATATCTCACAAACCTATGATAACAGGATCCCAACATTACACTGATATCAGACACACACACTGGAATAATTTGCAGTAAACTTGTTATATGGATCGGGCACTATATAGAGAAACCACGAGATTGTCTAGGAATCCAGGCTAGCTAAGGGGTGTTGTCCCTGCCGTAACAACAGAGAGGAAGTGGATACCAGAAGGAGAGAGAGTTGTAAACAGGGAGCCTCCATGGGAGGAGCTGAGACTTTCTGTAGCAGCCAACTTAAGGTGTCTTCATAGGGAGGTCACAAGGGCCACACATACCCTGACCTGTTTCTCCTCCCTTTCTCTAATTTCTTATCAGGACAGCCCAGTAGCTGACCCCATCCAGGAGCCAGGAACCACAGGATGGAATTCCTGCCAGTCAGCTTTCTGGGGCAGACAGCAGGTTGGAAAGCATATGGAATGAACCCAGAATGGCACGTGAAGCTTTCACGTCACCCAGTGAGAGCAAGGACTGGCTCTCCGGCTTCTCTCTCTATCCCCTAAACTATCTTTCACAAACTACTTGGTCTCTACATTGTATGCATACAGTGGATCCCGGCAGGGTCCACTAACCTATCTCAGAACAGTTGAACAGAACTTCCATACCTGTAAAAAGGATCATAGTTTAACTGGAATGACTGCAGTGAGTCCTGAGATTATCTCAGACATATCAGAAACAACCTGAACGGCAAGAATCTTCCACTTAGAGTCATTTGTGACATGATCAGAAACAGAAAGAGTAAGCTCCTGGATTGTGGGTGGATTCTTTACTGCTGAGCTGGGGGGAAGCCCCAAGGCCCTGAAAGACCTTGTAAAATATTATTGGTCGGTTCTTTGGATTGGTTACCTGGAGTTGCCAACATTTCCCACTAGATGGGAGGCATAGAAATGCTGAAATAAAGACTCAGTTCTTGTGATAGCATGCTTCATGGCCTAATGCAAGGGGGTGTGAATTCATGGACTAGACTCCTAATACAGCACCAGTCGCTGGAAAACAACTCCCTCACATAAAAAGGTTTTTAACCAGGGTCTTACAGGTTTATCTTATTCCTTGTTATATTACTCTTTTAGCCTTATAACTTTATATGTATGATTTATGTGTTATGTTTAAATCTTAGTCAGTGACAGATATAAAGGAAGATCAATAAGGGAAGGAGAAAGGTACCTGGGAACTTTGGAACTTAATTTTTTTAAATGTCAAGCTAAGGAAATCAGAGAAGGCAGTTAGGGACATGGCATATATCTTAAAGACCAATTAATATTCTCCATGCCTTTTATGAAATGGATACCTCCCTTAACTAGCTATATTGCTTTCACTCAGCAGCCTAATAACCCAGAAAGTAGTAAAACTAAATGCCTACCTTATTGATTAGCTGTCAAAAATATTATAATATTTCACCTTTCTCATAAAATATGTGCTAAAAATTTATAAGGACATTAATATACAGATTTACCTCTCTAGTGGGATGTGCTATGAATCCAAAATAATATGCTTCCTTTGGACTTTTCAAAAGTAGGATTTGTGTACAGAACTTCAGAAAACACACACACACATATATAGCAAAGCTCATAAATAAGAATTTGTCTTTGAGCCTTACACATATGTTCTTAGTTCTCTTTTAGGGTTTTAAAATAGCATAATTTCTTTATGATCACATTAAAGATCTTTTAAAAAGAGGTAAACTACATTAAACAAAGCTCATTTTTTCATTCCTAGAGACATATGCTAAAAATAAAAATTATTAGGAAATAATCATGTTTTCCTCCCAGAGGGAAAGGGCCTTGTTTTACTTTCCCTTGGATTCCCAAAGCTGAGGCTAATGCCTGCCATATTATCAGTATTTTATAAATGTTATAACCAACTGTATACCGTATATGCTAAATATATAGCTATATACCTCTATTGTCATTAAAACTCATGCTCTAAGAATTATCAAATGACTGTAAATGTACTACACACATGGCTTACTCCAAAATATTTGGAATGATACCTGTGATATATTTTATAATTAGAATGCTTTCCATTTCTGGGAACAGAAGGCCTTGTCTTAATGTCTGAAACAGCAGGAAAACTGATTCTCATGTGTAGGAAGCCTTGAGATAGGATGAATTCAACACTGGTAAAGTTAGCAGCCCAAAGTCATGTCCAAGGACCCTAACTCTTTCCGTCCTTCTGTTTTGCCTTCTCAGCACATCAGCCTCATTAGACTAAGTCCCTCCATGGGTCATTTCAGAAATGAATACAGTATTAGAGACATAAAAGAAGAGAAAAGGAAAGACCCTTTTTTCCCCGAATCTCTTTTTAAGATCAAAAGGTTCCCAGAATCTACCCCTTAAACACCCAGCTGGACTCTCCACAAATGTGTGTGTGTGTGTGTGTGTGTGTGTGTGTATTTTTTTTAATTTTTTTATTATTATTTTTTTTTACTTTACAATATTGTATTGCTTTTGCCATACATCAACATGAAGGCTAAAAATCTTAGTTCTTTCAAAAATAATTTTCCTGCTACATTCTAATACAGCAATCAAGAACATTGCTACAAACTTAACATGTTCATTATAATTCAAGACTTAGAAAAGCTGTGTTTTTAGCTGCGCAGCAGACATTGTTGGCTGCCTACCCAACAGCCACTCCATTTTTTCCACCTTTATAAAAAAATCCTCATTTCATCCAGATGCCTTCTTCTGGAATAGTTAAGATATTGTAGTCTCCTTTAAAAAAATAAATAACACTTGTTCTTTTTTTTTTTTTGATACATTTTTGTATTATTAGTAGAAATCTTTTAAAATCATCTCACTGACCTTGGTTCATGCTAGTATGTACTCACAGTATTGTTTTGTTTCTTTCACTGAAAAGCAATTTTTTTCATTCACACTGCTCTACACACCTAGGATACAATTATGAACACTACAGACCCAAATCCTTGTCTTCCTAGAGCACAAACTGTTACTAGTGAGATATACTGCATATGAGAGGCATTTTAACATTAGGTAACTATTTCAAAGTAAATTAACATTGTTTTTTTTTTTATACTCTCTGACAGAACAACCCAGTTTCTCAAAATTTGTCCTGAAAAAAGTCAAACATGGATACATTTATTAGTGAACTACTGAGTTCAGAATAGTCTATAAAATAAGAAAATTGGAGATAACCTAAAAGTCCAAAATCAGAGAACTAGTTAGGAGGGAATTATTTTATGTCTATATAAGTAATTGTTTAAAATAATTATGCTGTTTATTACTTGGAATAGTGTGCAGCCAGCAAACATAATTGTGTGAAATAATATTTATTTGTAAAAATGTTCATGACAGAACACAAAATGAAAAAGTAGGCCACGTGGCAATATAGAAACTATAATAGTGTTCTGATATACCTGAATACGAATAATACCAAAGTGTTCACGGTAATTTTTTCTGGGTGGTATGATTTAGAGGAAGATTTTCCCCCTTCTATTCTCCAGGTTTTCTTTTCTTTTTTTAATGGAGAAGAAAGAAAGAGTGGCTTTATTACTTTGCCAGGCAAAGGGGGAGCACTTCTCCCTGGTGAGTAAGGAAAGGTTATATAATCAGGCAGCAGAATGTGATAATTTTCAAGGCAGTAACAGTCTTGTATTCTGCTTTCTTCTGCAGTTTCAAAAGGATGGGGATGCTGACAAGTATAGGGTGTGTACAGGTCCTAGGTCAGGTTTTCATTTTTGAACATACTCTGACTTGATAAATAAAAGGGGGGAAATTAAAGTTATCAATGCTGACTTTCAGGTCTCATTGTAAAAGCATCAACCATTTATGAAGTGCCTCACACATGCCAGCCAGTACACTCAGAACTCTACATTGTACTGTCACTTCATTCTTCCACGACTCTAAGTCAGGCATTGCTATTTCCTCCTCAGGCTTTAAAAGGATTTGAAGGAGGTTAAATATCCTGGCTAAGATATAGTGACAGTTCCACCAGCTTCCTGTTCAGCCTGTTGGGGACAGCACCTCACCTCAGCCTGTCCAAGTACCTCTTGCTCCCTATTCTGGGGTTTCTGAGACACTGTCCCAGAGGTGTCCATAGAATCCACTTAGTGCTTACACACACATAATTGCAAATGTGTGAGTCCTCTGCCCCCGAAGGGAGCCACCCTCTGTGGGCTGCACCACCTACATGCCATTGTCCCCTTACTGCTAATGGGGCTTAGCTAATGGGAGGGCACTGACGGGACATCAGTGAACAGGAGAAAAGCTGGACATTTCTTCCTGCACTTCTGCTTTGCTTCAGTAGAAAGTTCCGGAGGACGCTTCATCCCTAGGCTCCTGTTGGCCAACTTCTCTGGCTTGGTGCCAGCATCTGCCAGGCCATTTCTTTTCCTGATCCCTTCAGAGCAGTCATAGTAGCTTTCAGTCGTGGCTGGTTCCTGGGTGTTTCGACATTTCTCGTTCATTCCTGTAGCCCTACCTTCACCTCTGTAAATGGCTCCTTCAATAAATTCTCTCCTAAATCCTGGCTAAGCATGCTTTCTGTTTCCTAATAGAACCCTTCAGATACAATTACACTTATGGAGATTCTTATCTAAGAGCTAATTAGCTATCTCTCTTTGTAAGAAAAGTTCAGGCAAGAAGAACACAGGCAGTAAATTGGAATAGTTTAATAAATAATGAAGTCTATGCTGGAAAGCTGAAAGAAAAAAATTAGGATGAAAGAAGCATAGCATAATAAAAAGGTTTTACTCTAACAAATACAAATCACACATTTGATAGGAAAATGAGAAAAAGATCATTATTCTTAAAACTAAAGATACAAGGCTAGTGAAAATAAATCTGATCACAGGAAATACACAACTTGTATTTACTGTTTTTGACATTTAACCAAATTTGGTCATTGCATTCATATAAACAGTTTGCAAATATGTTCATATGAAGAGATACAGGGTACCAGCAATGCTATTCACTCTAACATCAGGGGTGCCAGCTTTTCACATGTTTAAAACGGTCATAAACAATGACGTCAAGTCTGAATAATATTAGCACAGGTCACTTGATTTACCAATACAATGACAAACAAATGAGCTTTTAGTAAACTGTGGGCCAGGCCCTGCACTGACATGTTCATGTAACTCATCTCCATTTATTTCCTTAAGAACTACGCTGGAACGTAGAGTTGTCAACTTGATTTATTAGGAGCTCTCTTTCTCAGAATCCCCTTCTCTGTACTGTTTCGAGTTAAAGCTGAGCAAAGAAGAACCTCTCGGGAGCTTGTCAGATGCAGTCATGGACAGATGCAGAGGCGCGCGGCAGGCCCTAGCTCATCCTCACTGTCCTCTGTGCTGAGTCCTGCTCATATCTGTCGGCCTTGCTGACCAAGCATGGCCCCAGGCTCACCACGCACTGCGTGACTGGGTGAAGGCGTGAAGGCGTTTTCCCTTCTTGCACCACTTCACTCAAGAATCAAATTCCCCAGATGCTGAGCCTGGGGCTCCAGTCAGTCTAACCTGGATTACCTGCCAGCCCAAGAAGACAAGTGCCTAGGTAGTTCCACCAGGGATACCACACATTTAGAAATGGATAACTTCTCAAAAAGGAAATCAAGACTTGGAAAGGGAGAATGGACACTAGCTGGCCAAAAATAACAACAGAGCATCAGATGTCTGCTCTGTGCATTTACCTGGAATGTTCTGATACTGACCAGCTAATGACAGCAGGTAAGACTTAGGCAGCACCTTCTCTGTGCCAATGACTCAGCCATTTACACGGACTACTTTATTTAATGTTCACAACAGTCATAGGAGATAGGTAGTTTTCTTTCTCTGTTTCACAGTGAAGAAAACAGATAAAGCTCTCCTTTCATCAACTTCCATTCTGTAAAATATAACCAGCCAGAGCTGGTACCAGTTAAAGGTGTTAACTCTAATTTCAGAATAACTAGTTTCTTCAAGCTCAATTTCATAGGAATTTTTGTTACTCCATCATTCAGGGTTCTCAAGACTGCTAATTTATATTGTAATGACTAACTATATTGTATAAGCCTCATCCCCTTTGCTCCATAAGGAAGCCCTAAGCATGCATAAAATATTCTATTTTTATTAGATTTCAATTTATTAAGATTAAATTTTAAAAATCTACTTTTGCCTTAAACTTTAATTATAATTTATAAATCCTCTTATTTTATTTGGCAGATTTTCACAATCAGTTTTAAGGAAGATTTTGTTGCTGTTCAGTCACTAAGTCATGTCCAACTCTTTTGCAACCCTATGGACTATATATCAAAGAAGGCAATGGCATCCCACTCCAGTAGTCTTGCCTCGAAAATCCCATGGATGGAGGAGCCTGCTAGGCTGCAGTCCATGGGGTCGCTAAGAGTGGGACACGACTGAGCGACTTCACTTTCACTTTTCACTTTCATGCATTGGAGAAGGAAATGGCAATCCACTCCAGTGTTCTTGCCTGGAGAATCCCAGGGACGGGGGAGCCTGGTGGGCTGCCGTCTATGGGGTCGCACAGAGTCGGAACCAACTGCAGTGACTTAGCAGCAGCAGCAGGCTCCTTGTTCCATGGGATTTCCCAGGCAAGAATACTGGAGTGGGTTGTCATTTCCTTCTCCTTCCCAATCCAAGGACTGAACCCACGTTTCTTGGTTTGGCAGGTGGATTCCTTACCACTGAGCCATCAAGGAAGCCCTAAGGAAGCTTTTATAATTTAATCTAATGCTTTTAAATACTCTGATGTATAAACCGGGAAAAAAAATTCTGATACTGAATTTATAAGTGTACTGTATTTTTTCAGTATTACAATAGCCTCACATTCTCAAGAAGTCAAATGATTCTTTTCTTAACAGCTTTACTAGATATAAGTCATATGCCATACAGTTCACCCATTTAAAGAGTACAAGAAATGTACAATTTAAAGTGTATAGTTCAATGTATCCATAGAGCTGTACAGCCACCACCATAATCAACCTTAGACTATTTCCATCACACCAAAAAGAAACCTCCATAATCTAGCAATTCTTATAAATCAAATAAGTTAAATTTATAGTAAGATGAATCGTAAATTCTCTTAATTGCTCTAATCATATGGTTTATAAACATATTTTTTAATTGGAGTATATTGCTTTACAGTGTTTTTTCTGTTTGTGCTGTACATCAGCGTGAATTGACTATAGGTATACATATATTTCCCTCCCTCTTGAACCTCTCTCCCACCCACCATCCCACCCCTGTAGGTCATCACAGAGCACCGAGCTGAGCTCCCAGGGCTATACAGCAGCTTCCCACTTGCTATCTATTTTACAACATGGGAGTGCGGGTGGGCTCAGTCACTTCAGTTGTGTCTGACTCTTTGCGACCCTCGGACTGCAGCCCACCAGGCTTCTCTGTCCATGGGATTTTCCTGGCAAGAATACTGGAATGGATTGCCATTCCCTTCTCCAGGGTATCTTCCTGACCCAAGGATTGAACCCAGGTCTCCCATACTGCAAGCAGATTCTTTACTGCCTGAGCCAGTCTTACCTCTAGGAAAGCCTAGTGGTAAAGAACCCACCTGCCAGTGCAGGAGATGCAAGAGATGCAGTATCGATCCCTAGGTCAGGAAGATCCCCTGAAGGAAATGGCAACCCACTCCAGTATTCTTGCCTGGGAAATTCCATGGGCAGAGGAGCCTGGTGGGCTACAGTCCATGGGGCCGCAAAGAGTCACCTGCATCTCTATTCCTGCCCTGCAAATAGGTTCATCAGTACCATTTTTCTAGATTCTATATATATGCGTTAATATACAATATTTGTTTTTCTCTTTCTGATTTACTTCACTCTATTTGACAGGCTCTAGGTTCATATACATGACTACAAATGACCCAATTTTGTTCTCTTTATGACTGAGAGTATTGCACTGTATATATGTATCACATCTTTATCCCTTCAACTGTCGATGGACATTTAGGCTGCTTCCATGTTCTGATTATTGTAAATAGTTCTGCAGTGAACACTGGGATATGTATGTCTTTTTGAATTACAGTTTTCTTAGGGAATGTGGCCACTAGTGGAATTGCTGGGTCATATGGTAGTTTTAGGGGCTTCCTTGGTGGCTCAGTGGGAAAGAATCCACCTGTAATGCAGGAGACAAGGGTTGGATACCTGGGACAGGAAGATCCCCTGGAGGAGGGCATGGCAACCCACTCCAGTATTCTTGCCTGGAGAATCCCATGGATGGAGGAGCCTGGCAGTCTACAGTCCACGGGGTGGCAAGAGTCAGACATGACTGAAGCGACTCAGCACAGCACAGCACATGGTAGTTTTATTCATAGTTTTTTAAGTAATCTCCATACTGTTCTCCCTAGTGGCTGTATCAATCTACATTCCCACCAACAGAGCAAGAGGGCTCCCTTTTTTCCACACCCTCTCCAGCATTTATTGTTTGTAGATTTTTTGACGATGGCCATTCTGACCAAATATGAAGTAATACCTCATTGTAGTTTTGATTTGCATTTCTCTAATAATGATGATATTGAACATCTTTTCATGTGTTTGTTATAAACTTAGAGTTTAACTTAATATCACAAATGTAAAACAGTTATTCAATTACTCACTTTAAATTGGAATGATGGAACCCTTCTAACAGGCCAAATTGTCTAAAATATAAATATCTGAAGATAGATTATTCCTTAAGAAAAATATACTAAGGGAGGAGCTAAGATGGCGGAGGAGTAGGACAGGGAGAACAC